>NW_024104698.1:0-1461383 GCF_003945595.2 Pipra filicauda
ATTTATATTCACTAGACAGCTCCCTGACTGGTTTGGGAATTCTCTTGGCATGTATCCTGGTTTGTACATATGATCTAGAAACAAGGAACAGAGACTTCTGTACTGTATGATCTAAATTTCCCTTACAAAAATGCAGTGAACTGGTGCCTAAAGTAGATAGATAGAGGCAAATGGTGGGAAAAATAAGGTAAAACCAGGTTAAGGAGTCCACATATAATTTAGGAGTTTTCAAGTTAGTTGGACCAGATCAATTTCATATAGGATGTTTGAAGCACTGTCTGAAGCAATTGCAAAGCTACTGTCTTTGAAAATTGAGGGTTAATGACAAGGTGCTGAAAGATTATGTAAAGACAAATATACTGTGTTACTTTAAAAAGAGTCAAGAAATAAAGACTAACCAGCTTGATTTCAGTTCTCAGGGAAGATCATGGGACAATCAGTCAGACAAATATTTGAAGGCAGTTGTTTTAAATGCATGCTCCAGAGCAAACCCAGAACTCAGTCTTGAAGAAGCTAATGTAAGGAAGGTAAAAACCTATCTGCATATGCACATCTGGAGATTAGTTACTTATGGAAATATTCAAAAGGGCATGAAAGGAAATAAGTATTCTATAGAAAACCTTAGGAACCAGATTTAATTTCATTCAACACTTTTATTACTTTTCCAGATAATAATTGCTTCTTTGTAGACTAAAGTCTACAAAGGCTTAGTCAGGGCATAGGGGAAAAGACCAGATGAAGCATATAAACATTTTTTACCAAGAGGAAGATAAATATTTATCCATGTACAGGACTGGTAAAAAATAGGAACGGATTACTTCAAATTGCAATAAGAAATGCTATCTAGGTGTTAGAAAACCTTACATAGAAAGATTATGAAATGCTTGAAGAGATGAACAAGGAGGTTGTGGATATGCCACTAGTAAAAGTTTTTAACTAGTCAGATCACTATATGTCAGAATATGTATAGCAGGAATAGCAGAAAAGTTCAGACTCCACACAGGTCACAGGAGGTTCTCAGGAGAGGAGAACAATTTGTTAGAGTAAAAAAGAGTCTTAGGCTACAGCTAAACAAGTGTGGAATAATTTTGGGGGAAAGTGTATGTGGATATATGCTAAGCACACAAATGTTGATGTCTGGGTGCATCAACACTGTAAGCTGAGACGGGTGATCTGAAATCCTTAGGATCTCTTTAGAATCTATCTAGCTTACCCCAAAGACAGAACTCAAAGCGAAGAAAGGGGGAAAATATCAAACTCAGGAATTTAAAGAATCTTTTTTAAGTAGAATACATCTGTTTTTTCATCACAGCAGTTTTCTGGAAATTCTTTATCAAATAACCAACATGGAAAACACATGGAAATAAAGGTTTCAGGGAAGAAAAACTTTGCTGCCAAAAGAAAACATGGCGTTTAGTTTCTTTTCTTTTTCACTGAAAGACTTAGAGGATGATCAAGCTCTTTCGTTGTTTTATATATTTACAGAAATTTACCACGGTAAATGCAGGACAGCACTTGGTCAACAGTATTGCACGCTCATTTGCATTAATCTCATGATAAGCAGGAAAGAGAATGGATTTACTTATTGCTTTTTCTCAGACAAGTATGCCAGATAAGTATTACTGTTGCCGATGCAAACACTATTCAGGTGCATAAACGTGCAATAATATCCCTGGTCTATCTTTAGCACAGACAAATAATTCTGGTCACTATGGTTTGCTTGACAGTTGCTGAATTTCTGCTGATGTGTTTGGCATTTGGTTGTAATTACCTATTCATCTGAATTAAAAGATTGATCCCTGCAGTGAATGATTGATACAAAACAACATAAAAGAGATATATTAATACTGGAATTTTATGTAAGCATTGTTCCAGAGGGAAAAGAACATACGGAACAGGAAAATTGAGAAGACATCTGTCACAGTAGTCAAGCCTCTATCAAGCTTGATAATGATTATGAATCCATTACCATTGATATATTGCATAAAGCTGTGGGAATAGGAAGCTTTTCATGTTACACAGAGAGTAATCAACATCCAACAGAAGTAGTCCCATCACACACACACCTGCTGCGTGCCTCTCATCAGAATATGTAATTTGAAATTCTGAATGTTATTGGCATGGCAGAAGGAGGGAGACAAATAATGAGATTCACTTACGGGCTATTTTATTTCTCTGCTAATGAGATTTTCTAGTAACTAAACAAGCATTTGGTAACTTGCATATATTCCTCAGAATGTATTGACTATACATAATTTAATCAATACATTTCAAAAGCACCTGAATAATATTTCCAAAACCATTTCTTATGAGGAAAGTCCAATTGCTTGTAATAGAAAAACATATTTCTTTTCATATATTTATGGTTTTATATTATTTCTGTGCATTTATACCCTTATTAAAAAAATAAAATAAGAAAAAAAACTCAGGAGTATGTGGGCATGAGTGTATGCCCTAAAAATCTGTGGCTGCAAAAAATCCTATTTAAAATTAATCTGAAAATGCTTTTATTTCAATAACTTTTTTCCAGAGTTGAACTAACTCTGGTGTGTAACCAGAATAGGAGCCTGTGTTTTGAAGACAAGAAAATACCAGAAAATTCCTTCTAAGAAAAACAATGTGCAGCTCAGAATCTGCTAAAATCAGATAAAACACACATCTTGGGTGGTGGATTTATGTATATGAGCTGCAATTTATGTTTTTCAAACAGTTTCAAAATTTGCCAAACTATGCTCACCCATAATGGCAATATACACACACATATGCATATACACTTACACAGACAGGATTTTCAGCATATACATACGTACATATATACATAAACAGAGCATATACATATGGACATTTTATATAATATATATTAAATGTTTCAGCAAATACTTACATGTTTTTTTCTTACTAAGTGGTCTAAACTACTGTAAAAGTTAGATGGCTTAAACAAATTATGCTATGTTTTAATATTTTGCTTACTGCTATTTTCAACACTTGAAGAAACAAATTACCTTATTACTACTTTTTTCATTGGATTTATTTACATCACTAAAAAAAAGAGACATCTCAATTATATAAATTAAAATCAAAACAAAGCTTGTAGCTTTTTAAATTATGAAAGGTATATTATGATAACTTCATAAAATATGCTTTTTGCGTGTATCTGTTACACAGAAACATTCTGGTAAAACAGTCCATTAGAGATAAAAACATATTTTATTGAGGAAAAAAGGTCCTAAGAATAATAAATGACTAAAGTGTGAGCTGGTGTGACAGATAAAGGACGACACAGACAACAAAAGAAACAACAGCACAAACAGCAAACCAAAAGTAGTTCTCAGACATAGCATCAGTCTGTTTTCTGAGTGAAAATAAATACATAAATACCACTTTCATTGCAAACCACCATCGTCTAGCCAGGATGAGTCAAAGGAAAAGTCATATAATTGTCATTGTTCTACAAAAAGAGGCAGATGTTATGTCACACAGAAAACAAATCCTTATTTGGTCATTATGAGGAAAGTTAGGGTAGCTTTTTTTTTTTCCCCTTAATTTCTTTTTTTTCTTAGCATAATTCAATAAAAAAGTGTGTATTAGTGCAGGGTCTGTTCCATTAGATATGCTCTGAAAATGGTTACTGAACTGCGTACTTTAGGTGAAGGTACATGAGGTCTGTAAATGACAAAAGCCCTTAGCTCCTGGGCTGCTCAGCACTGCCAAGGCTAGGAAAGAACCAGAACTTCAGGAAACTTGTGTAGGAAAATTCAGAAAAGAAAATGGCCAGCATAAGCCTCATATGTTCTAGTACAGATCCTTCATCACCACCCCAAAAATGTCTCCTAGTCTCCACTCTACCCCATTCAGTGTAATATCCCAGGCTGGTATCCACTGGTGTCCAGCTAGGAGCAGTGTGACGGTGTTGTACTCCTTGTGCCTGTACTACCAAACCCTGCTGAGGGCAGGAGTGTGCCTTGGCAGTGCTCCCAATCCTGTGGTGCCTCTTCACAGCACAGTGTTGGCCCAAGACAATGTACAAGCTCTGACAGAGCCAGCTTATGGACCCCTAAATATCCCTCCAGACTCTGTACACGTTCACACAGAAACACACATTTGTAACCAAACCTCAGTGGCAGGGCAGGTGTTTGTGAGCCAGATTTTGAAAGCGGCACTAAGTCTCTTAAATCCTATCAAGTCCTCTGGGTTTCTAAAGTGCTTTCAAGCCAGTTGTGGGAAATAAGTAGCAGTAAAAATCCTTGACTTCATTTTTCCTTTTTATTTTTATTTTAGAGAGATTGAGGTGGATTGAGTTTTACAACTTGCTTCAGCCAGAAAATGTCTCCTTATTTTTTGTGGGTTTTTTTTAGTTTTTTTTTTGTTTGTTTGTTTGTTTGGTTTGATTTTTAATAATAAATAATGCTTAGATAATTTAGAAATAAAATGTTGAATTTATAATTTGAAAAAAATATTTAGTTTTGAAACTCAGTTCACTACAAATACATGTACCTAAAGGACAACGTTTGCCTCACTAATGAATATGTATTTTAATGTTTGTGTTGACTGCAATTTGATGAAAAAAAGTCTAGTAGTTTAGCCCTGAATGCACCTTTCTGTCCTTGAAAGAACATCTATTAAATAAAAATAGATATTATTTACACATTCATTTATGTAGTGCAAAATTTGCCTATGTAAAATGGCCAAAGGACAGCCCAGCTAAAAGATTATTCCTCAGACTCTGTCTTCCTGCTGGCAGCCGTGAAAACAAAATGCTGTTCATACCAATGTTTATAGAAACTTAATTTGATAAAGGAAAAAATGCAGGTTCTTTTCTCCAGGCTAATTTTATTTGGAGATTTTCTACCTTTGTTGCTGTGGAGTACTGTAAACAGCTTGAATAGTCTTGAAGAAGTGAATGTGTCTATGCAACAATAAGGTTCTAATTAGTGTGAGTAACTGGGAGAGTATCTGGACCTTACAAATTTGTCTTTTCAGTCTACATCCATTTGTTTTGTGATGTTATTTATGGCTGAAAATCTTTTTGACATTTACATTAATGATGTCAAACCACAAACTTAATCCAAATTCTCTGAAGTTAGTGAAATCTCTTCCATGTACTTCCACGGGATTTCGTTTCATCCTAGTGAGATATATGAAAGTATACTAAAAACTAAATGTGTTTTTTCTTTGGAATGCATGGAAAAGATAGCATCTTTTGTTTATTCAGTTTGCTTTAAAAATGAAGATAAGCCAAATCAGTATAACTTTGATGATTACCAACTGAATCTCATATTTGCTGTCACAGAATTTTGGTAGGAACATAACTGAGTTTATAGTGAGTTTTACCAGTGCTTCCAAGAAGGCTTGGAGTGTAAAGACTACGGAGAAGTTTTTGGTCATAGTCTTTATAGGGATTTCCTTTCATCTGATGAAAGTACCATAAAAGAGATTTAGTTTTTTATTTTGTCTTCTCTTTGGCTCAGGCATACAGTAATTAAGAAGTATTTTTCTTAAGAGGTTCAATTATTGACATGCATTACTTATAATAATTGGTCTTTCTACTTATAGCAACATGAAATAAAAATTAAAAAAATAGAACCCTACAGATAACATTATGAAGTATGGCCAGATACTGATGTTTTCTTTCTCATAAAGGGGAATGTAAATGTGTTCATTCACTGAGTTTGATAATTATATTCATGACATAATTAGCAAGAGAACATGCTGCCCCTCTTTGCTGAATGCTTCTGTAACTTTTAATGATGATTCACTTACTAAAGAAGCAAGCTCTTAGAAGTACATAAACATCAGATACAACATTGAATCTTTGAAATAATTCGAAGGGTCAAGCTTTTACGTAGGCTACTTTCCTACAAAACAGTTAAGTAAAATATACAAGCAGCAGATACTCATTTTCAGTGTTCGTTTCGTTGGCCATGCAATGTAAGATGGTTTTTTTTTAGAGAAAGAAAATTAGTGTGTGGTCTGATATTTGAAAACAGAGTAAAATAATCCCTTGTAGAAAAGTACAACAGGTTTCCATTTGAAAGAAGAAAGAGCTTTTCTATGTACTTTTGGCCTCTCTTATTAAGCTTAATAGAAAATGATAAACTTCTTTAGAATTGTAAAGATTAATATAAAACACTGTGTCATGGACACTGATGCCCTAAATCTGTAGCCAAAAACTTAATTCCTACAGAACATTATTGATTTCATCCTTTTTAAAACGTATTAAGATTCTAAGGTTACATGCAAATTAGTGCTGACTATATGTATATGGTCAGTCAAAAATACTACAAGCAAAGAGAAAGACTGGGACCACCTGTGTTATCAAGTTTACTTCTATTCAAAGGCAGACAGATATGTAAGACAATATATGCTTATGTATGTCAATTCAAGGAAAATCTAATGTAATCTATACATAATTTTTGTTTAAAAACCCCAGTTGGCTTGAAATATAACATGAAGCAGTCTTCACATTTCCTACTCCAGTTGAAAAATTATTCTTGCGGGATTACCAATGTCTTTGATGTTATTGCCCTGAATTCAGAGATTGACACTTTGCTAAAGCTGCAGAAACTCTGCTTTCTGAAGGTCTGCCCAGTGATTTATATACAGCTGATTGGTATTTTTCTCCTGCTTCTCTATTCCATGACAACTGGCGACTCATCAAAATGACTTTTTTTTTCCTGTAAAAATATATAAATTTCATCTCTCTTATTGTCTTGCCCATTTCTCTGCCTTTTTTTAGTATTCAGGTGTCAAGAACCTGGGCTTGATGAGCGAAGAGCTGACCAGTGCTCTCAGGTATCCCACAGTGCCTCTGACAGCTGTGACCAGGTCTCAGATAGCATCCACAGGGGCAGGTGACTCGGTATATTTGCTCTCTAATACTTGCAGGGTTAAACTTGTTTGTCACCAGTCTCCCTTTGGGCTTGGAAAATAGATTGCTGTGCTGGTTTGGGGCGATACAGATCTGGTGAACTCTCCTTCATCTAGCCCACTATTCTGTCTCTAATAATAACCATTCCCTGATAAAATAGGACAAGATAAGCTCTCCCTGCAACTTGATGGTCCTCCCTTGAGCCTCCCCAAACTAAGTTATGATTTCCCTCGCACAATACAAGTATCTGGAGGGAATAAAAGACTCATCATGGCTAGGTTTCGCAAATGAAGATTTGGGAAGGGCTCTACCCACATTTGTTACAAGCACGTTGGTGGCTAAAAAGGTCAATATGAGATAGACAAATCTGGTTGCAAAAAGGCACAGCAGAAAGACTCCTTAGGTGGTATCGGCAAGACACGATTCTTTCTGCATTGTCTTTTCTCCTCGAGAGTGATCCTGCGTGCGTTCTCAAAGGCATCAGCAGCGTTATAGATGGTGTGTCTCCAGACCTCCAGATTGGAGGCCAGAGTAGACCAGTTATGGTGATCAATATGGCCAAGGCTGAGATGTTGTTTCAGGGAGTCCTTGTATCTTCTTTTCGGGGCTCCTCTCTTGCGGCAGCTGGTGGCAAGTTCACCATAAAGCAAGATCTTCGGGAGGCAGTGGTCCTTCATCCTTGAGACGTGTCCTGCCCAGCACAGCTGTGTTCTCAGCAACATGGCCTCAATACTTGTGACTGCTGCTTGTTCTAGAACAGACGTATTAGTCACATAAGGGGAATAAAAGAGTAACCATGAACAAATGCTTAGGGAAGAGTAAGAATAGAGCATACTTATAAGATATTTCTCCTTAACAGTTTTTCCATCTCCAGATGCTTTCAACTAAGATTTCCTGGGCCTACTATGATTTATATTTTTGGTATTCCACAAAAATCGCTCTCTTCCAAAACCTGTCTCCTCTTGAACTGTGCTGAAATTTTTGCAATCACAAAACCCTATGGTGAGGAAGTTGAGAGAATGGCTCTCAGCTGCCTGAAGAACCACATCCTTTTGTTCGCTTTGAACCTGGTTTCTTCTAGATCCATTTAAGCATTAGTAGTTCTTGACTGGGAGGGAGGATGAACAGTCACTCTCTCTCTACTCCCTCAGTGACACACAGGTTTTAATTGATTCCATGACTTCTCTTCTAAGCCAGCTGTGAAAGGTCCTTAGCTATTCCCTCTGTGGAAGCAGCCTTAGGTCTCCCTTTTAAGTACTCCTCTGTTTCTCCCTTGAACAGAGTCATGTCCTTCTAGTACTGCCCAGTAAGATATACCCTTTGAGCTGTTCCTCTTTGTTTCTTTTGAACAAACTCCCTCATCTTGACGTGGTTGTCTTCGAAGCTGAGTGTGGGTATGGTGGATCTGTAGAGAAGCACACTAGGATAGTTACCTGTGAACCTCATGCCCACTGTTACAAAGCAGCACTTCTAAAGCCAGATTTCAGGCTGTGATCCAGGACGTAGCTTGGCATCAAGTTACAGATGCTACTTACTGTTGAGCACTCAATCAGCAATCACGGAGAACACATAAATATTTCAACTCTGCTTCATGCTGCCCTGTAACATTTGCTCAGTTAAGATGTGGGTAACTGAAGTAATCCAGTAAAGTTTTTTCCTGCCCTTGCTGGCTTTTTGACCTGATCTGCCTCTGAATATTGCAGTCAGTGCTGCTGTCCTGACTGGGCTGTCGATGATATAGACACAACACTATATTCTCCCTGCTGAGGCCCATATTTCGATCTGTACGGCTTCCACACAAATGAACCCGTATAGACTCCATCAAAACAGCCAGGGTGGTAATTTGATTTGACTTTAAGCTCTCCTTAGCATATAGTACTAAGCTGCCCCTGGCACAGTTCCTTCCAACTGTCATAACATACTGTTCTGTTGATTGTACCCAGTTGTACCCAAGGTTTCTCCAACCGGGCTTTCGTTGGAAGCCATACATCCTCTTTCCTAGATTCCTTGTACTATGTGTGCAGAAGTGGATATACTGCTGTTTTGGGTTCTTTCTTGGCATTGTATTTAAATAACAATCTGTTTGTTTTCCATTTGCTATTTCATGAGTTTCTGAGCTGCCAAAGGCCTGAGTTCCGAGTTCCTTTGTGTGGGACAGAATTAGGCTAAAAGCCAACATATTTGGGCAATCAGCATATTTTGGTGTGAAAATATACCCTGCCAAGACCTGAACCTAAGCCTACCCAACTGTACAGATAGCTGATCCAGGCTTTCTGCCATAACTCAGAGTTTTCGAAGCCTGGTAAACCTGGCAGTGAGCAAGGCACTCAATTCAATTTAAAGTGACTGACTGCACAATCACAATTAAGATATGCAATTTAGCATAAAATAAGGCATAAACTAGCATAAAACAACTGATTTGAATTTGTAATGGGATCATAGGAATTAATTCCCCCTAAGAAAAATGTATGCTTAAAGAACAACTAAACAAAAAAATTTAGAGAGAAAGAAGTAAAAATCCCACCAGGAAATCCTTGGGTGACTGAAAAATGTTAGTGGAAGTTAAAAAGAAAGGATAAATAGTTCAATATATAGGATTTATTAGTGTGCAGAAATTTTTTTCTCCTCTATAGAAACAGTCCTGCACTGCCAATAGCTGACAAATATCTATCAGAGGATCTCTTAACTTTCTGCCATAAATTCTATGTTTAAGGTGTTATTCAAACACAGGCACAGGAAAAGAAATGTGTCTTTTTCCTTCTCTTGCCATAAACAAAAGAAGATTTTTTTTGTCAGAGATTCCAGTCCAGGGGCAAAAGATATTGGCAGACAAACAAGCCAAGTTCTGTCCTTAACAAGCTTCAGCAGAAAATGAACGGGTTGAATGTACCATAGCATAGACCCTTCGCAAGGGATTCTAATGTAAGGGATTCTAATGTAAGGAAATACAAAGGTATCAGGTGCAATAGAATTCATACAAAATATTAACTGTTTTGGAGAATATTGTTATGTCCAGAATTTAATTATAATACTGTTAAAAGTAAATGCACCCAAGGAAACTTACAGGTATGTGAAATAAACTGTTTCAGAGAGAAGAATATTTGCCTTTCTGCTTGGCATTCAAACACCCCAATAATGCAGCTTTGTGTATTACCTAAACAGGCTGATCAGGATCAACAGGTAAAATCCTGAAGCTCATAATCAGTTTGTAATGAATCAGCTGAACTTAGAGAGCCTTCTACCTGAATATGCACTCTGGTATTTTTCTTACAGGGAAGATTTTTCTGCTACAGATGTAAAGAACTTTTTTTTTTTTAATTTTTTTAAATTTTTTTTTCTGGTGGTGGAAAAGGAGGCCTCAGTTCTGGCTTCCAGCCCCCAGAGTGTTCTTTCCAACCCATTGTTCTGTGGTTGGTTTCTGTCTATTGTTGTTCCAGGGTGCTAAGAGTTGCAAACGGGATTTCCAGGAGTGGTAAGGGTTTGCTTAGCTCTGTCCCCACTGTGGTTAGTATGACCTTTACTGCTGATTTCAACAGAACAAAGTCAAGACAATGATAATTTTTTGAAAAATTAATGTTTTTGATAATCCAAGTTTGTAATGGGAGATAATTTCTACCAGGCTTCCTAGATATTACATGTCACTTTTTGGGAGTAAAATAAGCAAATATGTTTTCATAATTGACTTTCCTAGTAGCTTAATTTCCAGGGGAAATTGTGTCAACTTTATGTCAATGAAGTAGTAACTTCCTTGCAGGAGTAAGCTTTTATATCATGGATGAAAAGAAAGGAAACAGGCTGAGGTTTCTTTGGAGATGAAACACTCATAAACACCTTGGGACTGCAGACAGGCAAAACCACACTGATTTACTGCCTTGCATCGCAGTCTGTATGGTCCATACAGATCTCCTGCCATGCATCAAGGTCTGTTCAGTAGAAGCTCCATTGACTAGGAGTAACAACATAAATGGTGAATCAATATAACGCCAGCTCCAGCCTCACAGCAGTTGTGACCAGGAGTGGAGAACAGTGGAAAGGCAAGAAGTTTTGGCAAAGTATGGGTTCTTAGACATATTTTGAATGTATTACTGGACATTTACTATAAATGATTTTTCAGCTGATCAGTGCTCATATTAACAGGGCTGACAGGGTAAATAGGGATATGGCTGCTGTTTACTTAAATCCACTGAATCCATTTGCACTAAAGATACATTAGCCTGCCAGCGCTGTAGATTCCTTCTTGTTGGGGATGAAGATACCTTAGATATAGACGAACTTGCCACAGGTCAGGTGGGTGGAATACAGACCTTCGATGTCTCTTCCAATGCTATTTGATTTTTTCTTTATTGAAAATTTCTGCTTTATGCTCATTTCAGTCTCCAGCATTGCCTTTTGGCAGGACAGCAGTCATGTATCACTACTTCTCATTTTTACGTTAGAGAGAAAAAAGGGTAATGTTATGGGGTGATGGCAGGTTATTGTGTTCCTACAGGCTAGCTAACTGAAACAGGAAGACAAAAGTAAAGTAAGGCAGAAGATGATAGAGGAGTGAAGCAGTTGCCATCTATTGATTTTAAACTCTCTTCCCTGATGCTGTTCAGCTAACTGGATGGGAAATACCACATTTCGCTGTCATTCTGATGAATATTTGGGGGCTTTGTACAATAACCCTTCATCTGTCTAAGATTAAGGCCATATATTTAATTCATTTTTCACAGAAAGAAAGAAGTTACCGTTTCACAAAGTAGCCTACCTTAACCAGGAAAACCTGAATTTTGAGTTTTCCCTAATCTTTAGCATATCAGATACCAATAGCCCGTGAGTGGCCTGACAGTATTCTGGGATCCCCTCTGGGAACTGAAAACTTTAATTCTTTCCTAACGTTTTGACTGATACAAGAGTTATAGCCTAATATCTATTAGAATATGTGTGTTAGACTTCAGCTGTTACATGACCATCACACACATAATGAAGCCACTGGAGTGGACAAGAACTTTAATCTGAACACTGCTAGCATATTTAAAGTGAAATGTGACCATGAAAAGAAAAACAAATAAAGAACCAAAACAACAAACACAAAAAACCTTCAAACTATTTTGCAGATAGTAAAACCCCAACCCAGATATCACAAAGAAAGGACAGGTCAGGTGATTCACAGATTGATTGCCTTTAATCTTAGTCTTAGATTTCCCCTCTAACCAGTAATGTTTCAATCAAAGTGAATACATTCTTATTTGAGGGAAAAGGCTTTTTGCTTTGAGCAGGTTCCAGTTATTAATGTGGGAGTTGAGGAAAGCAGGATGCTTTACCTGAGAAACAGGACAGTAAGATGTAGCATTTTTTGAAACAAATAACTTCTTTTCCCAATCCCAATAGAAAGTGGGATTTAGGGAAATGTGGTATCTCACACTTCCAATATTCCAGTATTCCTTCAAACCATCATTAGTATCTCCTCTTCCCCTTCTTTTACACCAATAATACATGGAAGCTTTAGCCTTCAGGACATTTCTGATCCAAATCCCTCTCAAATTTAAGCTGCTTTTGTGCAAATTTAAACACAGTAGCACAGTAGGTTAGATGGGCCACAATAAAAGGTCTTTTCCTCTTATTCAAGTAAGGTCTTGTTAAGGTAACAATATATTTCCATATCTCCTAATAGAGGCTCTTTGAGACCTTGGTCTTGGAACCTACATATTACCTTTTGTTATAGAATGGTTTTGCACAAATACTGTTATACAACTTCTACTAGGAAGTTACAGTCATTAAAGAGAAGAAAATATTGACATTGTGATGGTGCTGAAGATAAAGGGAGGAAAGCAGCAGAGAGGGTGTGCTGCATATACTGTGTCACTCTGTTGCATGCAGTTGCCAGGAAATATTTCACTGACTTCACTCAGGCCAGGATTTCATCTCAAGTTCATCCCTGACAAGAAGGAAGGCTTAACTAAATAAATGTGAAACACTGGGGTTATGTTTCTGTACAAGCCTCCTGAGAACAGAGGAGGATTCAAAGCAGATCTGAGAGTTTTTCAATCCCTCACCTCTGGAACTGCATTGCCTAAGAGAGTATGAATTCTTAACTTTCTGCATCTCACTAAGAGCAGACAATGTCTGTGCTGTTTATTTTCTTATTATCTGAGCTCTAACTTTCCCTCCTTCCATCTCCTACAATCTTTTTACAAATATAGAACTAGGGAAATGAGAGGGCAATAGTTATTCTATTTTTATATGCTGCACTTACCGTATTTAACTGACTTTACAAATGCCAGGTATGTCATTTCACTGGCTTCAGTCTGTGTGGAAGATGAAATGTACTCAGCCAGTAGCTGTGAAGTAGTGCTTAAAACCAAGACTACTTACAGAGGCTAAAATTAAACTAAGAATCTCTTTTTTTTTAGATTTAGTAGCATTGAAACATTAAAGATTCCTTTGTTATAAAAAGGGTAGGACAGGCATAATAAAATTAAATGAATAGAAAATGGCACTGAAATGTGAATCCATCCTCAATATGCATCATCAGGTTGCTCTGGAAATGGTGATGTGAGTTAGATGAAGGATTCACTAGTTATATGACATGCAATTGAAATTAATGATCTTTGTAAAGCCAAAATTAAGTTGAGGAGAACAGACCCACAAAGCCTCAGTGATTTGAAGGCAATTTTAGTCAGTGTTGACTTTGAACAACATCACTCGTATTGATTCCAAACTATATTTACTATTGTTTCATTTCTTGCCAAAATTCACAATCTATTATCCTGGCACCCCAGAACTTGGAAGCTGTTAATGTAATTGGAAGAGGAAAAATAAACAAAGAAATAAAAAAAACCCTCAACCCTCTGAGTATCTGGTTAATACATTAATGTTAATGAAAAAATTACAAGTGTCTAAGAAACTAAGCCTTTTGTGAGAGAATATATCAGTAACTATTGCTTAGATTTTTTCATAAAAGGTAACAGCTCCAAGATTCTTTCTTAACATGCTTCCATAATAATAGCTCTCTTGAAAAAGATGAAACTAATGCTTACTCAACGTGCATTTTTGAAGAAAAAGAGGCTTGTGAAGGTTTTCATAAATGATCATCATACAGAATCTGAAGTATTATAGATCAGTTCATTAAACCCTTTTACAAATCTTTTAGACAATTTTAAGAAATAGCCCTTAACTCTTCTTTCTATACTTCTCTTGTGGCTGGCATGAGCAGATAGTGATGCTTTAACAGCAGCTGAAGAACTCTGGGGTTTTTTAATAACTTCACTGTAGATATTTGTGTGTTTGGGGGATAGAAGAAGAAGATGAAGCTTTTAAATCTTGCTTCACATTCCAGCTTCAATTTGAGATTAGACAGCAGCAGAACCAGACATATGTTGAGTAACTCTTTGGGGCTGCAGGGCTCAGCACCAAGACAAAACATCCCATCTTCACTTATCTCCACATAAATTATAAAATATAAATACAGGAATATGAAGCTTTAGAATATATAATATCAACTGGGTGGAGGAAAGAAATACAGGGACAGTAAGAATATTAAGAGATTAAAAATTACAGCATCTGCAGATTTTACATGCAATTAGCAAAGAGAATGTAATATAGACACTGGCTAAAGAATACACTTTTGAAAGCCTATTTTCTTCTCAAATTACATTATCATTAAACAGAATATGCTGACAGTATTTTAAACCATACAAGGAGAAGTAAGAAGAGATTTCATAAGATCCTAGATTTCATGGTGGTGCTAAATCACATGAATATAGTTTTCAGACTGATGTATTTATAACAGTAGATGAAAACTACAATAATACTGGTTATTTTAAAGTTATTTTAGGAGCTAACACAGTTTACAGCAGCAGAGGGAACAGGGAGACGCTTTCACAGAGGAAAGAAAATGTTTGAGAACACAGACCATAAATTTGGATTCCAGAACTTGTCCTGTTCATTATGTTCTTTCACTGATGTGCAGAAATGTGTGCTAATTGCCTAAGACCATGAGTACAGTAACATGAAAGATAAATCAGCTCTCAAGAAAACTAGCTACATAAGGATTCCCTTCCTACCAATGCTCTTTCAAGTGCTGCTGCAAACTCAAGAAACTGAGGCAAAGTCTCCACTCTCAGATGTACAGTCTATTTCATTGTAGAATCACTCGAAGTCATTAATCGTGGAAGAGATCAATCAGTCAATCATAGAATGGTTTGGGCTAGAAGGGTCCTTAAAGATCACCTAGTTCCAACCTCCCTGTCATGGGCAGGGACACTTTCCACTAGACCAGCTTACTGAAAACCCCATCCAACCTGGTCTTGAACACTTCCAGGGATGGGGCATCCACACCCTCGAGGTTATTGAGCAGCTCCTTTTTTCTAATTTGTGTAGCAAAACAGAGGTCTTCCTTGTTATATATCTGTCTAAAACTGATTAAAGACTCTATTCAAGTAAAAAGACATTATACATATATACATATGTCATAATCTAATCTGCTAAATGAAAGAGTTGAACTATTACAGATAAACAGGGCAAGTAGTGATAGTCCTTTCTCAACACAAACTTTCAACTAAGTTCTATTCTGATGATGATATTTTTAGAATTGCAATATGAAATGTATGCCCCTATAACTATAAAGTAAATGCATCATTCCTTCAAGAGGATTTATTGTTTGGTTTTTTGTTGGTTTTTTTTCTGACATGAAAACAAGAAATCCTGGCCCATTTGAGCCAATAAAGTTTTGGCTAATTATTTCAACAGAGCCAGATGTTAAAACCTTCTTTTACATCCTTTAATCAAAGGAATGTGATCTGCTGCAAGAGATCAAAGTTCATATGAGCAGTATTCACTGATGTTAATTTTTCTGATTTGTTGCTGTAATTGAAACTCATTAAAATGCAATGGTTTTAAAATGCATTTTTACTGGCAATTGCTTTACTTCTCCATCTAGTAGAGCTTTTTCCTCTGACTGTGTGCATGTATAAACAGTTGATATAAATCTAATTAAGGGACATGCAGCTGTACAACAAAATTCAGTTGATGAATAGTAGCTGTTTAAAGCTACACGGTATGACCAATTGAAGACAAACTTGATGAAAAATTCGAGCTAGATGACTATCTTAAATACATGAAAACTTTGAATAAAATGGGTTTGGTTTTTTTTTTGGTTGGTTGTTTTTTGGTTTTATTTGTTTTGTTTTGTTTTCTCTTTGTTTTTGGTTGGTTGGTTGGTTTTTTGTTTTAGTTCTTGGGTTTTTTTATGGTGAGTATTGCCAATTGATTGGCATAAAAAAGAAATCCAGAATAAGGTCCATTCAAATTGCTCTAGTTCTATTCTCTTAATATAAAAAGTATAAATTATCCAATTGATCTGATACTCAAGAAAAATTCCCTCTGTTATTTTGACACTAGAAAGCTAAATTTAACTGAAGGTATGTACAGAATTCAGTAGTGCTGCCTGCTATAGCTGTGGTTTTGTAGCAAGTTCACAGAAAATACGCTGCAATCTACTGTTGTTGTTAATTTGTTTAGTTCCTTTGTCATTCACCTGAAGCATGAGATACATCAGAGCAACCTTCTCAGAGGTTCACAGAAATGCAGCACAGAATAATTTGACCTCAGAAAATACTACATTACACAGGTTTTAAGAAGTGAACCTATTTGATGATTTGAATATCAAGTCTTAACTAATGTCTACTGATTCAACTGTGTCATTAAATCACTCAGTAAAATACCAGATATGTGTTTCAGTGGGTAAAGGCACATTGTAAAGAAACATTGTAAAGAAAAGCATAGCAAGCTGCATTATCCATACAAGTAGGAAAATCACACAGAATTTAAATAAACACAGATGTTAAATAAACCTTAGAAGTAAAAATGCCCATCTTTTCTCTGATAACTAATTATAACCTCCCAAGAAAACGAGGCAAAGTGAATTTTCTTTTCTCACTTGTATGAAAGGAATAAGCAACAGAAAATAATCTGGCTACCATAGCATGATATTTTGAAGTACAAAATCAAGGACATTTAAAGTGTTTGGAACAGTAACAGGGACTTTCTTGTTAGTTTCCTAGGAAACAAAGTGGCCTAAACTCCTCCTGTGCCAAGAAACAATTGGGACATCAGGTCAAAGACTTAATAAAATTTTATGTGAATTACTCACCAGTAAAACCAGTTAGCCTGCTCAGGAAAAAAGATGCTTCTTATGTCAATCAGAAAAGCACTTAGGTGGAAAAACCTTCCACAATTAAAAGCAAAACAAGTGGAAATAAAAAAACTATAACACCGAGATATAAGTGTGCCTGCTTTATAATTCGAGGAGCTAAGCATAATCAATATTTCAAACCCTTAACTCTTTCTTGAAGCTGATCTTTGTTGCTTGTTTCTTACCATCAGTAAAAATGACTTGAGAATAAGAAGAGGAGGCAGCTCCACATGTTCATATGATACATGCCATGATCATGAAGTTCAAGAAAACAAGTCTTAGATGCATCACTGAAATTCATCTTCATGCTGTCAGATGAAACAGAGTGTGTAACAGACTTCACAGTAAACTCTTTAAAATAAACAAAATATTATCTTGAAACATCTCAGGGAACCTATTCCTTGCAAAGTATATGGAAAGGGGTAAAGAGAGCTGCTCAACAGACATTTCTCCTCAGTTTGCAAGCTGGCTTCTGGCTGCTTCTCATAACCAAACACATTTTAAGTATTAAAAGCTACTCTTGAATTGCAGTTCTTCCATGCAGGCTGCCTCACTGGGACTGAAGTCAGCAGCTTCATCATTCTTGTTTGCTTTGTGACATAGTTTGTACAAGCAACAGAGTAGTCACAATTGCAGGGGTACTTCTATGTACCTAAAATGTAAAACATTTGTGGATGCATTTGGAAAAGTTTAATATTCTGCTTGTTTTTAGAGAAGCAAATAGAAAAATGTGGGGAAAACACCCAAAATATTGAAATAAACCTCTTTTGCATGGACTGAACTTCTCAGTGAAGCTATAATATCTAATTTTGAGGGTATCATGTCTTGGCAAAGAAATAACTGTCATATCACCATTTCTGTAGCATGACTTCATTGGCAGCCTGGAAAAGAACAGCCAGATGGTTTTCAGAAAAAAAGCCTTCTTTAATTAATGAATATTTTTAACATCTAATTCCCCCAAAAGACACAAATTACATTTCTGATAAATAAATGTGTTGAAATATTATTAGTTCTATCTTTAGAATCCTTCTCCTACATATACATTCTTCTATTTTAAGCAAAATTTATTACTTTGGAAAAAGAATTTAGATGAATTTCATATCTGAGAAGGGATTATTAGAACAGACTAAATGTAATACAAAATCTCTGCATTTCCAATTCCTGACCTACATGTGGCTATTACGTCAGTTGTTATGGGGTTTCTTTTTCCCAGATTTCTCTTCTGTTTGTAGCACACTATTCACTGGGGATTAATATTTTAGCAGGGTACCACTTGTACTTGAGACTGAATATTGAATTAAATTCCAAGTTGTGAATTTTAGACTTTGCAATAACATGTAACAAGAAGATTCTCTGACAAGACAGTCATTCTTTTATGATTAGCTTTTTTTAGATTTTCATTGCTAATAGAATCTGACTTATGTTTTTACTTTTCAAATTTTAAGCCCCGGATTTTCAGGAAGCATTTGAAAATACTGAGGTGAGCATTGTATGTATATATGTCTAAAGCATATACTGCTTTTAAGTATATGTGCAAAATGTGTTTCCCTTGATTGTAGGTTTCATGAAATGACGAGAAAATGTGGGCCCACCACTGACAGAGGAAAGAGTACAAGCAACTTAAGAGCCAGGGAAGGGTGAGGTATTTAGTGTTACTTTTTTCAGTCTTCATAATGAAGCATTTCTGTAAACCATTATAATAAGGCTTAATTGTGATCATCAATGTAAGCAAGACAATAAGAAAAATAGAGGGCATTGTAATTAAATAAGAATCTTGTGTCAAACATATGACCAACAGTGGTAACTTTAACACAAACAAGTAAACTAATAACCATTGGGACCCTTGTAGAAGAGAAATCTATCGTTGCCAGAGAGTCAAACTGAGAACCAGGTGCAGGTTTAAATTCAAATGTTTTGTGGAATACCGCATTTTATTCCAAATCTTAAAGAGAACATTTATCCTCATACAGGCCAGAATTAAGAAAGAAATAATGTTTAGGACAGTCAGATTTTTCAGATTGAATATCCTGATGAAATTAACTTCAGAAAATTACCAAAACAGCATTTCAACAACCAGGCATTATCTTTAAGAGTTCACACAGATGAAATTCAAAGTCATTAGAAAAAAAAAAAAGTAAATACAATGAATACAAATATCTTATAAGACACAGGGTTGGAGGAGAAGAGACTATTTTAAGTATGATGCCCAGAAAAGAAAAAATACATTAAGTTCTCTTTCTATAGGATTTCAGAACATACAAGGCTATTTAAAACATCCAGTACATTATTTTTTGAGGAAAATGGACACAAAATCTTTCCTGTTTCTGCTTTTACATGTGAACATTCCTTCAAATATATTCAGCATGCTTATGCCTGAATTTCTCTTCTTTCCACTCACCTGCCAAAATTATGAAGTTCACATTGCTTGATTTTTTACAGAGCGTTGGGTAACCATCTTCCTTTTATTTTAGTGGCTTTAACTGAAGTCTGCAGTTCTGCTAAAGAAATGCTTTGCAGTACCAACATCATAGTGTTCCAACTGTTCTGTCAATTCCAATTTTGTTTGCACTGTTGATTCAGTTTACATTATTGAGATGAAGACATTTGGTTTTTCTATTATTTTTTATGTGATATACTGTTTTCATTTAAACAGTCTGTGGCTTAAAGTGATAGAGTATACCAGGAGTATAGGAGAATAGCAGGAGTAAGAATAAAATTGCTCATGTTTGTAATCACTGATAAGTTTGCTAAAAAAGACCATGCCAATTTTTTCACAGCTTACATCATCACTATAGGAGCAGAGCTCTGACTGTTTCGGTGCTTATGTTTCTAAGGATTTGAGAATTGAATCTTGACTCTGAGTACTCTGTGCTGCTATTAGTTAGTTGGTTGCTTTCCACAACAATATTGCTTTAGCACTTGTGACAATATTAAAATAGTTCCAGAAATAGATATGATGGTTTGCATTCAATAAGAAATTACATTCAGTACTTGATAGAATTCAGCGGTTTCACCATAAAAGGAAATTTGGACAAAAGTATCTTTTGGTTTCAATTCACAGTGGTATGAACTATATGACAAATTATCATAACCTTTAACCTCTCACCTGTGTTCTGCACACTAATACCTTTCTGCAGTGAATACATCTAGTATTCAAAGGTCTAGAGCACTTTTCAGCCCTAGAACTAATACTGTTTTACATCGCATTTGAAGCCACCCTAATCCCTACCCTAATTCTAATTACACGAGGAGGAAGCCAAACAGAACTCTTAAGTGCTGGAATCTATCTACTATTCTAAACACTAATCAGCTCCCTCCCCCTGTTAGTCACCATCCTCTATCTTCACGCCCAAACAGGAACCATACACATCATCATCATAAAACTTTTACATCCATCTCTCACTAACTCCTGAACAGGCCTCATATCAAGTCTAGCCTCATTACTCACCTTCATAGTAAAAGCCCCACTTTATGGACTTCACTTATGACTCCCAGAAGCACACGTAGAAGCACCAATCGCAGGATCCATACTTCTAGCTCCACTCCTCCTCAGACTTGGAGGATATGGCATCAAACGCATCTCAGTGATTACAAACTCCCTATTAGATTACCTCCAGTACCCATTCTTAACCCTAGGTTTATGAGGAGCATTAATGACAAGCTCCATTTGCCTATGCCAAATTGACCTAAAATCACTATGGATCACTTCAAATGGAAGTCATGATAATATTTTCTGGGGTGGTAGTCAAACAATAGTTTTGATCAAGGGCAAATTGAAACATCAATTGTTAAGATTTTTTGCTTTTTCTTCTGGTATTTTTTTTCCTGATTTAATAACTTCTGGTCCCATTGTTGTTCAGCAGTCGTACGCTGTATTTAATTGAGATTTTTGCAATATTCCTATTTTTCACAGTGCAAAAATCAAGATACTATCTGGAAAGATGTAATTCTGAGATACCTTTCCGTATGTATGCCGTCAATAATGGTTACATTTCAGGAAAACATAATGCATCATTCAAGTCAGGGAGTTTATCTGTACATAGTTTATATTTTCCTTCCTATACCCGCAATGAAGGGAGGCTGCTTCATATCATATATAGCATGGAAGCTGGAATACCTATAATAGAATTGAAACAGTGTCTGTTAAGCCTATGTGTGTCTGACTCGCATTGATGCAGAGGCTGATTTCCGTATGGATATATACAAATATGAGAGTTGAAATGCAGGGCTACAAGACCAAAGCCTTGTGCTCTGCATATGCAGGCTAGGTTCAGATGCCTGCACTTTTTTCCAGCACTTTCTCTCCAGTGACATTACTAGCTTACAGCTTACAGCTTACAGTTAAGTGAGCAGAAAGGTTATATGAGTGTTAGTGGACTGTGACCTTTAAAACTAAAATAGTTCTGAGTGATATAGGAAAAAATATACTGATATATCCTTAGTTTCCAGTTTTTTCCTTCTTAAAGAAGGCTAATAAGTCTAGGTCTATGTCTACATTTATAGATGGAAAGTTGAAGAAATCAAAGGCTAAAGGCAAATGCCCTCACACATATGAGGAAAAGATGGAAATTGTACTCAATTCTTTGGATCATGGTCTTACAAATTCATGCTTTAAAAGCATCCAACATATCACAGTTAGCTACCACTTCCAAAAATGAAAGCACATAGTTTTGATCAAGAGAATATACATGCTGATAGTTAAAAATTTAGCACGCAAATAACTCGACTGGCTTTAGTGGGTTGCTACAAAAAATTCTCATTCCTAAGTTTTTTGTTTGTTTGTTTTAGAAGAACTGAGATGCGAATAAATGAAATCATCGCTTGGGTCTGTCTCAGTCATACAATGACTCACCTGCCGAGCTGATCACAGAACTGTCTCTGCTGGATCTGTATTGCTTTTGCTGTGTTTCTGGCACCAGGCATACTGCTAGCTCAGTATGATCTGCAAACTTAACATCACCATCTGCTACCACTCAAGTGGCACAACTCTTTCCCAGCATTCCTGATGTTTGATGTGCCAAAAGCAGAGATTTTAGAATGTGTCAAGTGTTTTGAAATTGGAAAGTGCTAAACTACATGAGTTTTTTGTCCAGTCTGTCTTAACACTTGCATAACCTAAGTTGGATTTTTGGAGATCTCTGAATCTATAGAAGCTTAAAAAAAAAGAAAAAAAAATCAGGTTGCAAAGGTCACTCTGGAGGTGTATGTCTATGGTGATTGCTGTAAGACACACCCCTCATATATTCCTACTGATTCCAGCATAACAGAAAGATAGAGAGGAAACATAGATGACTTAAATCATAAGAAACAGTGAATCAGATCCTTGTCAGTATTGAATGGGAACAGTTGATATAAACACAGAGGACTTTAGCAAGAAAGTTAGAATTGGTGAAAAACCTCAAATGAAAATGCTATCCATAGAAAGATGGAATAAATGGCAGGTAAGCCTATCTGAAAGAAGGTTTAAAAATACTACATTTCCATTTAAACTTGCCCATATGGCAAATCAGAAAGACTACAAGAACAGAAGAGGATTGTGAAGAAAAAAGTATAATAATTGTAAATTGATTTCCTTTGTCCCATGTTGACAACAGTGAAAGGGATAGTGAGTGTCTGAAAGCTGTTGAACAAACTGCTAGAGAAAGGGAATATGAAAACACCTTTATATCCTCTAGCAAGTGTGAGACCACCCTATTCATGTTTTTAACCCATCTGCAAATAAATTTCCAGAGAATTTGTCTATGTCTCTTCAATCTGATGGGGAAAGAAAGCAAAATGGAAAAATCTTACAGTGATAAGTTAAGTTGCAAGGACAAGACCCTGAGGAATACAGTTTAATGGCAAAGCCCTTCTGCAGGGTTGGACCAGGTGACCTCCACTAGTCCTTCCTATGATTCTAATTAGCAAATGCTGTATTGCTTTATCATATTACCATAGAAGCATACACTGGGAAGGGACATTTGGGTCTTGAATGTTCATACATTGACAAGAAGAGTGGGAAGTTAGTATGTTGACCATGAATAGGAGCATCCATACTTAATAAAATGACTGCCAAACCCAGTATTCAACTGATAACAAATGCAGCAGATAACACAGTGATTTACCTGTGTGAACCTTGTCAGCCCTGTAAAGCTTATAATTATTCAAATTAGACAAGATTATGGAGTTCACAGAAAGAAAAAATTACATGAGAGCCTTGAGTTGTTGTTTTCATCGTATTCCATTGATAACCCAAAATTTGTCATGCCTAGATTCTTCAACATTGAAATTAACTGGAAAATATAGTTTGGCAGCTCACTAATGGTTTTGCCATGTGCAAGAAAAGTGTCTCTGGGTAGAAAATAAATTGTTAATAGTTAATGTTCAGCATGTTCTGCAAACTAATTTGGCTTTCAAGTCTGGCATGGCTGGTTTTATATTATACTGATGAATTTTTTTGCAGCCTAGAACTAGTGCTGTCAGACATTTCATTTTCCTGTGTTTCATAAATATATTATATTGCCCCATTTTCTGTAGTGATAAAGAATGGTAAGATTATTTTCAATATTTTGAATATTTACATCTATTTCTTATTAAATTACCAGAGGAGAGTTCCTGTTTAGTTTCAGGTTTTAACATAAAGTCCTTGGAAAAAATGCACATTGGAATGACCATTTTCCTATATGCATTATATTTTCAACACATTTGATCTCAAAATAGCATAATGATATCAAACATTTCTTTGTTTCCATTGCAACCGAAAACCAGCAAGGATTGGAGTTCTGTTTGAAACTACTGTTTGTGCAACAGGATTTAATAAACAGTAGCTAGGAAAAAAAGGACTGAGTGATCTATATGGAGAAGTCAGTAGATTTCTTTTGCAGCGCTCTGAATAACTTGGCTAGGTTTATTCAAGAAAGGCAGGAACTATTTCTGCAAAGTCATTCTTCTATGAGTGTTGGGGCAAGAGACCTTGGGGTAGACTGTTGGGGGGGACGGTGATGGGCAAGACTGCTGCCCCTGCAGAAAATTAATGCAGCTCTGCTCTAAGTGCTGCTCCTGCTTGGGAGAGGCACTCACGTTTTGCTGTTCATGGGTGTTTCTTCGGTGGCAAAGGTGAGTCCTGAGCAACCCCAGGCAATAACAGAGAAAAAAGGACTGCTGATAAACAGTGAAACCTGTTGAACCAGTACCTCAGGGAAAGTAAGAGATATTATCATCAGTGGTTCCACAGGAAAAAACGGATCTGAAACTCAGGTTTTGGCAAATAAATATAGACACAAATACCCATAAAAGTTGTAAGTCTGTGTTCTCAGACACCTTGAATTAAAAATTCCTTTTCTGTGGGGCTTTGAGGACATAAATACCTTCAAATAATAATTTTTTATCCAGGTTTTTTTTTTTTTAGATTCTTGGAAAGGGTCGTTTGGCAAGATCTGACAGGCTGTCTGCAAAGCCAAGCATTGAAAACTAAACTTTCAAAGGAAAACATTTCAGTGAAAGACATGCAAGTTTTGACACCTGGTCAAAAAGTTGGAGAGCAGCCAGCATTTTATACCCTACCTAAGTCAAAATTCAAAAAGTCCTTTTCAGGAATTTGACTGAGATTGCTCTGAGACCTCCTTCTGAGGCCATTAGGCCCCATAGAAAACAACCTTATAATTTTTCTATTAGACCTAGAGTGTATTGATCCTTCTTATAATGGCTCAAACATTTACCAAGGTAGAAGAAAATCTGAGTTTGGTTCTCTGTTATCTTAATTTCTACTGCTCAAGGCACTGGGATATGGGGAATTGGGATCATATCTGCTGAAACTGTGAGGAGAGAGCACAGCTCTGCAACCTTGTGTATAAGGGCAGAAGTGGACAAAAGGGGTCCTGGCTTCCTGGTCCTGCTGCATAAATTTAACCTGCAAGAATTGACTTGAGAAGACATCATCTCTATTTCATTTTTTAAAAGAAAATATTTATGATTCTACTTTCAGTAGTAGATCTGGGAGACGAGCTTAAATAGGTAGAATCACTTTGTTGAAGTATTCAACAAGAAGTTAAGTGCACTAGAGGTCACAAGATTTAGGACACATCGTTCTTCTCACCACTTAGCTCCAGGCTGTGCCTATATTTCTCATGCAGAAATTCTCAGATTGTCTCTAAACCCAACTCTAGATTAGGAGGTTAAGGTACATCAGTGTTCAGAGCCAACAGGACACCAGGAAAAAAACATGTTTAATATTGCATTGGTTGCTGTGCTGAGTGGCCAGTTGTGCTCACCGAGGCTGCATGAAGCCAGAAAAGCACAACTAAAGGTGTGGCTAGATGTTTGCTGCAGCCTGCAGTGATTTGAGGCAGTGATCTGAATTCTGCCCCTGGGACCAGGAACATAAAATTAATAAGGTGATTTAGGTTAACATGGTGGGATCCAAGTCCCTCTTTCATGTTGTGATGACTGGTTTGTATTCTTGGTGAGGTTTGAAAATGTCCAACTAAATCTATCTACAAGAAACTGGCAATGAAGACATAGGAATGAATTGCTTGATAAAAATGACATCAACAAAAAAAGCCAAAATAAGATTTGGAGCTTATTCAGAAAGAGCTCTCTGCTAAGACAGGAGATTCCCTCATATATGTTACATTTTTTTTGCCGAGATTACTTTTGCAATCGAAATTTTATAGGACTTACTTTAATGCTGACTTCCTCATGGAAGGCTGTGAAATTCATTGGGTTGATGAACATAATGCACAGCTTTGAAAACAAATGCACAGACTGATTTAAGTAAGAATTCCCACTCTCGGTGACCTCTCTGAAATCAACATAAGGAACCCAGGAAAATCTTTAATTCCCTTTAATTCCCTTAAAAGGGTAGACCAGTAAACGGAGAAAAATAGTGAAAGATACCAATAAAGCTAGACTTATTTTGAAAAGTGGATTGTGAAGAACCCAATGTAGTTTGACAGAGGAAGCTGCTACTTCTCTGATTTGAAGTGTCCGGGATTTATAAACCTGGAGAGACTTGGGACATCAGTGAAGAGAAGCCAACCCTTTCCACCTCTGCTTACCTGTGAGCCTGCTAGCCCTGCTCCTGAAACAAAGATGCTGGATTTTTATTATTCTTGTTTTTATTCTTGTCTAATGGAGACAGGATATTACTCTCTGAGCTGCTTGCTTAGATGCTCAGTTTAAACACCTAATCATTACCCTGATTTCTTTGGAAGAAGAAATTCAGTAATAGTAAAAGTTATGCATTTTAATAACGATTCAAGCATGGCATTCTTAATTCCTGTGAGAGCCAGGGAGATTATTCAATGCATTTCAGGCAAAAGAGAATGTCACTTTCACCACTGATCTGAAAATCCAAGTAAGTCAAGTGAAAAAAAATGAATCAAAAAGAGTAAAATTTCTTTTGTTGCCTCAGGATACTTGATAATAAGCATCCTATGAGGGATACATAAAGATTTGTAATAACGATTCAGGGGTCTCTCTTGTGCTTATTCCGGACATGAGCAGGACCATGGAAATTAATCAACCTAACCAACAGGAGTAAAGGCCTGCAGGATCAGGCACCTGGTCAGCAGTATTTACTTCTGCTCTTTTTGGAGTGTACAAGATTTTGGAGGAGGTGGGGTGCAGAAGACAGGTAAATACCATAGACTGGGAAGGTCATCTAAATAAATCACAACTAATGAGGCATCTGCCGTTAAAAATAAATCATCATCATTTTGTCACTATCCAATTTCCCATTCAATTAGTTTCTAGATATGATATCAGGTCCAATATTTTCCTACAAGCAATTAAATAAGAGTGGTGCAATTTATTCTGAACAGGCATAGGGAAACTAGAAGCCAGTCATGGCCCAGAGCATCAGGACACCAACAAAGACATTTCAGAATAGCAGCAAATTCCACTCTTACAAAGTCAACTTTTACTCACTATCAGTGGCAGTTCAGGACACTGAACAATATACCTTAAGATATATTGTCCCAGTACTGTGTTTTCAAAGGGATCTTCCACCCATAAGTGCTTATATTGACAGGTACCCAGTGACTGAAGTCAGAAGCTCTGCTTTTCTTGGCTCAGGATACATTGAGGAATTTCTTGCCTGCATTGTACAAAATTCATTCCCAAAACAGTTCCCATGGAACTAGTGATGTGGAGTTCAACAGGAGATGGAAATTCAGGACCCTTGCCAATTTTGATATTTGAACAATTGCTTTCACCATAAATGCAGACAAGAGTATCTTTTCATTAAAAATGTCTAAAACCTGTGTTCAGGAAAGCCAACATATTTCACTTTGGGTTGAGTTAGTGTTAAGATGAATACATCTAAGATACTGAGGTGTCTTAAGGAAGCTATGCTTCAAATGCTGAATACCTCTTTTCACTTATGACTCAACTGTACAATATTTTGTGTATTCTAGATTGGACCACGGTTTCAGTGCAATGCACAAACTCAGGGGAGACCATATGGTGCCATAGGCCAGGTAGTACCATTCCTCAGTCTAGTCCACATGGGTATCCTTGGTGTCACTGGTTTGGATTAACCAGTGGAAAGAAAATGCCTTGATTAGGTTTTCAGAAAAGGTAGAACAATTATTTTCACAACATATTACAAATATGTTTGTAAAAATACTGTGTTGAGAGAAATAAAGTAAAAAGAGACTTGACTGATCTGTTATTAAAACACAAGTGCAAAGCAGCAACTGAAGTTGCCACTGAAGTTGCATGTAGATATCTTCTACAGGCACAGAAGACACCCTGTTATGCGGACTGGGCCCCAGGGTTGAGGATTTACCCTCTAGTCCTTACCTCTTTTAACTGCTGATTTGGACTGTACGATATTTAGTCTTGTGTAAATCAATATTAGTGGTGCTTCAATGTTGCAGGCTATTCAATGAGCCTGGTATGTCAGTGGGAAAATAAACCAGTTTCTGTAAACCAGGAAAAATAAAGCACTTAGAAAATCAGTCTGTGAAATTTGGTGGATGACCCACTAAGTTTGACTTACTTGTTTTATGGTGCTCCCAGGAGTTTTTTTTTGTTTAGTTTGGTATTAAGTAGTCTAATTGTGACTGTAGATAGGGGCCTTTTTCATTTGCATAATCTTCTCATGGGACTACAACTGCTAATTTGGTGATTAATTATCCATATTACACACAGTTTATTTGACCATGCCTAGATTAATTTCTCCTTCCAAGCAAATCACATTTAGGTATGAATTTGCATATCTTGATTACATTTTAATGCCTTGGCTATCATTGTTTCTTCCCTGGGTACCTCATCAGATGAGAGAAGAGTGCTCAAGCAGGGAATGATGGAATATCTTAAATGACATTGCATGTCACTGGACAGACCATGCATATGACTCCAGGTTAATGGAAAAAGTGTTCTTTTTACTATCAGGAAGGTTATGACACCTAGACTGCAGGTCCTTTGCTAGTTTTGTGGCATTATTACTTAAGACAATATGAAGAAAATAACTGATATATGTTTAAAAAATTTAAAAAATTCTGATGTTCATATATTTTCATCTACACTTGTGTTTTTCCAAAAATTTCCCACCTTTATGGGAGGAATAAACATATGTAAAGCCTCTCCCTAGTTTAACAGCAGAAGGCAAGAAATAGAATATGTATTTTGAAAAGAAGGTTCAGAATGCAACATGAAGAACCCTTGAATATGTTTCAATAAAAAGTAGAAAGGCTATTTGTTCCTGACATGATTTTCTGAGACAATTTTTTTCAAGAATTGCATTCTAACACAGTTGGAATCTGTGCAAACAACAGGAAAAACTTGATTTGTTTATTCATAAGAACCTTTCCAAGGATCATTGTAGTATTCCAACAAACAACTAGGAAATTCTCTTTATAAGGCAAGCTGCTTATCCTGAATACCTACAAGTTTATGTATGCCTTCTATATATGGAATTTTGTGTGTCTCTTTTACTTACTTTCACAGCATGTGCACTACAGAGGCACTAGGTATACTCTTAAAAATAGCATATTATTTATTGTAGAAAGCATGAATTTTTATTAGAAAGTGTTCTCTTATACACGTTTGTCTGTTTCATCATAGCAGTGATTATAAAATGCAATACATTATTGTTATAATAATAATTAATTCCATCATTCTTTACCAGAAAAATGAAGGCAAAAAAATACACTATCTCCAAACATGTGGTTACACACAGGGTCACAAAGGAAGGGAGATAAATATTATATGCATCACACTTATAGGAATCATAAACACTAATTCTATTTTCTCTCTTCTAAGTGCTTTTCCAATATTCCTTGTATCCAGAAAAAGAAAGCTAACAAGTAAAATTGAGACTGATAAAACTTGATAACCCAAACATTCCTCTCTTTTGAAGGGGCATTTTTTGTGTGTTCATAGCATTTTATCACCATATGAAAGTCAATGTCTCCTATACACAGAACATTTCAAGAAGTAGGTCAAAATATTGGGAGCCTAACCCTAAAAACACCTCCCTATTAAAATCAATCTGATTATTCATATAAATGAAGTTCTTCAGATGTATTAGTATTTTGTGTAGCAGATCCTTGGCCTTTGACTTTACAGGAAGACAACACAGTTGTCATGATTTCACAATATAAATAGACACTATCAAAAGACCCAAAGAAACAGCATAGACTTACTGGTATTAAAAACAAAGCACCATAAATGTTTATGGGTATCGCAAATAAAAGGTAACTTCACGTGAGCTCTGCACATTTGTTGTTTGATGTTCAAGTTCATGGGCTACAGCCCTCCTCAAGAAGTGCCTGCCAACACTTAAACGCATATTCCAATATCAGTTTGATCCTCCTTTTAAAAACAAAACTGTGTTTTGTTGCACAAGGAAGAGGAAAAACAAATTAAACTAGAATTAATACTCCCTAGGGAATGAAAACCAGTCTTGGAAATTGCATACAAATTTAAATTATTATATTTTAGGTTACAAAACCTTCAAAAGCCAAACTAATATTTAAAAAAGAAGTGGGTGGAAGACTACATCATGAAGCCCCAAAACATAATAAACAAAGCTGCTGGCAAACTTCATGCCTTTCTCTGTTCCACAGTGTTCTTTGTGTTATTGTCTTCTGTGAGTCATGAAGGGTTTGGATGAAATTCTTGCCACATTGAAATCAATGGTAAAAACTATTGATTTTCAGCCAAAATGTCACCCTCTTTATTAAATTAACGAGAGAAGGGGGAAGAAAATGTTGACTGAGCTGGCCTGTAGCACAGAAAGGAGAGCCTACTGTGGGCTGCAGCCTCTGGCTGGGGATGTTCAGCTGGACCCCGAGCTCGACCCTGAGCCTTGCACAGCCATGGCAGCTGTGCCAACCCTTGCTGGTGTCAGTGCTCCACCCAGCAGCAGCTTGTCTTGGCAAATGTGCTTTGCTATGTTAGGAGGAGCAAACAGCAAACAGCTCTAATAAAGAGCTTTACTGAACTTGGGAAATTGTGCTAGATAAAGCTCTGAAGCTTTTCAGTAGAAAGTCTCCCTCAAGCCCCCAGGTGTACTTGGATTGGTCCTGACTCGGGGGTGCACAGTGATGCAGTAATGTTCTATAATGTTCTATACTGCTATACTGCTATTCCCCCCAGCTGAGAAGAAACTTCCCAGAAGAATCTTATTCACATTCTATCCCCACCTGTAAAACACTGAGAGAGAATTGTAATGACAGCACCCACTATGGGGTCACACTAGCTTAAAACCAAAAGGGTCTGAGGCACTTAGATGATGGTGTATTTTTCTATCTGACTTTAAGAAAAGTGCTGAGTTTTATTCCCTTTCCAGGTGTAGCTCTCCGGGTGATCTGGCATCCTGAATATGGTCAAGCTATTCTTATGTGACAAAACTAGGAGGGAATTCAATAAGAAGGTAATGAAGAAAAAGATCCATGGTTAGGGGAAAGTTGAAGAGGAAGACAAAAAGCGAAGCAAAACCCAACCACTCTAGCAAACAACTCAAACGTTTGTCTCAGTGAGATTTCCTGTGTGGACCCAGTGAATATTGTTCTTTCTGGTGTTATAATTTGGGTGTATATTCATTACTTGGATGTGTTCCTTAGTGTTATGTTTCTTCTCATAACAAAAAAGGAAAAAACATAGAAATTATTGTAAATGGAAGAAATTAGGAGTGTTTTTCCAAATGCTTTGGAGCTTTTCAGTAGCTCTTACGGATTACGCCAGAAGTCTTCCTACAGTTTTATTAAAACATGCAGGAAATGTACCTGCACCTAGTAGAGGCACAAGAGTGCTAAATTTGAATCTAACTATTGCTCTTTACAGATCAGTATGATGATAAGAATTAAACATCAAACATACTTCAATGAAATTCTTTCAAAATTGTGTTGTGCAATCTGTTGTAGGTTTTTTCTCTTTACTTTTGTATACTTTACTTAGAAAAAATGTCTCTATACCACTGTTCTGATTATACTTACATACAATATATGAAGTCTCGTATCTATCAATATGTTCACTTCCAGAAAAATGTTCTAGAACATGTTGATAGAAATCTTTAAAGTCTCCACATTTATGTAAATGTTAATGTTGTATGAGAACAGATAACTGTTTGGCTGGTAGCTTCCATCAATTGCAGCTGTCCACATACTTTTTTATGTTGTGGGTTGCTTTTTCAAAGAAATAGTTCTATGTCTAATAAAGTGTTGCTTTAAACTACTATATACCTTTAGAACCCTTGAAAGCAGCTGTCTTATTTATATAAGCTCTGACATATTTCAGCAACTTTTTCATGGCAAGTGGCTCCACTAAGGAATGGGAAATGTGTAAACACACATGGATGCCATTCTGTGTTGGAGTTCAACTTCTTGTGAAGAACCCCAGAAAATTCAACACTTGAGATGAGTTAATCTTTTGAACAGTTATTCATAAATGGCAAATCACAGAATCACAGAATGAGTAAGGTTGGAAAGAACCACAATGGGTCATCTGGTCCAACATCCTGCTCAAACAAGGTCATCCTACAACACATTGCACAGGATTGCATCCAGATGGTTCTTGAACATCTCCAGTAAGGGAGACTCTACAGACTCTCTATGCAATCTGTTTCAGTGCTCACTCACATGCACAATAAAGTTCTTTCTCATGTTCAGGTGGAATTTCCTGTGCATCAGTTTCTGCCTGTTGCCTCTTGTCCTATTGCTTGGCATCACCAAGAAGACCCTGGATCCATCCTCTTGATACCATCCCTCCAGACACTTACAGACATTGATGGAGTCTTCTCTCAGTCATCTCTTCTCAAAGCTTAACAGACCCAGCTCTCTCTGCCTGTCCTTGAAAGAGGGATGCTCCAGTCCATTAATCATCTTTGTCACCCTCTGCTGGACCTGCTCCCTTGTACTGGGGAGTACAGAACTGGATGCAGCACTCCAGACACAGAATCACCAGGGCTGAGTAGAGGTGCAGGATCATTTCCCTTAAGTTGCTGCCAATGCTCTTCCTAATGCACCCAATGATACCATGGGCCTTCTTGGCCACAAGGGCACATTCCTGGCTCATGGACAGCTTGCTGTCCACCAGGACCCCCAGGTCCTTCTCATTTCTGAGTCATATTCCTATCAAGAGGAAGATACTACATATTTTAATTACATTTGCATATGACTAAATGGAACAAAATACACAGTTATTTTACACTAGCAAACCAGATTTTTTTTTAATGTTTAGATTTATGACTTGAAATCCTAAAAATCAAGTTAGTCATTACTAAGAACATATTTACAGGATATTTTTGTAAAAAAATTACAAAAGAAAACATAGCTGGTTGGATGGTAAAAGTAAATAAATATAGATTTTATATGTAAAATAAATATGGATTCAGCAGCAAGCTTGTTTTCTGTCTGCACTTGGGACAATGTCACTGTTAAAAACGGGAGTCTTGGAGATATATGGAGAAGAGCCCTTCAGAAAAAAACTGTCAAGGGAGTCAAAACTGAGTGCATGGGTTGGTTACCACAGTAGATTAAAAGGAATGTTTGCCTAAGAGTTGATAAGTGTCTGTAGGATTATTCAGCATCTTTCTTCATCTTCTCTCTTTTAATCAGGGTGAAACTAAATCTGCTAATCAGTATAAGACACCACTGGATCCTGAGTTATCAGCTAAGCAGTGAACATGATCTTAGTAGTCTTTCTAGGGAAGAAATTTTCCTTGGACTCTGCAACCAAACTCCTATTGACCAAACGACGGTCAGAGTTGCATTTGATCCAGTCTCCTCTGCCTTCCTTTTTTTCTTTTTCTGACTGAGGTGATGTGGAGTAGCATTGTGACCTCATCACTGCTGATGGGAGCTAGTTAGAGAGCAGTGAAAGTGAGGAGGTTTTTTAATTCCCTAGCTCCCCCTTCCACCAAACCCGGCAGTCTGAAGACCGCTTGAGAGCTGCAGCAAGCAGATGATGATCTGCAGCTAATCGCTCTATGCCTTTTAAATTCACACTTGACAAACAGTCCTGCTTTGGAAATATTAAAGGTGGAGGGGCAGTGTGTGAATGTTTTAAAAGCCCACTGATAACCTGCAGACCACAGGCATGAAAACATGGTACCTCCCACTATAGGGAATACAGGAATTACCCTATTCATTTTGTTAAAAGTTTCATACACGCGCCAATGCTAGTGACATATTTCCCCTGAACTGTTGCTCCACCAAATTAGTAAAGGTTTCTGCATAAGCATTCTGACTCTGATTCAGTAAGTAATTGGCCATCTACTTCAAGATCTAAATCAAGATCTTTGTGTTGATGGAAGAGCATTGTAAGTGCCTGGGTTAATTTAACCTACTGTACACATCTGCCTTTCTTTCATACTTTCTCAAGCCTAAAAGACATTAGTTTTTATCTTCTTGAGGCAGAGAAATAAGTGTTCATATTAATAGAGTCATAGCCCAGTCTAATACAGTCTGGATGACCTTTATGTTCTATAAATTGCACATAATCAGTGAAACTGGTTGTGATGTAAGAGATCCCCTCTTGAAAGGCACCAAATATTGACCCTGGGCATACGGATTCACAGTACAAGAGAAATGGAATACTAGAGTTTGGGAACAAATAAACAACTTACACCATAATAGAAGAGGTCAACAAAAGTTAGCAAGAGACAGAAAATTATTTTGATTTAAATATGGAAATTGAATTATTGTATTAACCTGACTAGGAAAATAGTCTTTTCTGATTGCTTTAAACAAGTAAAAAATGTTTCGGTCACATTCCCTGAAGTATACAAACAATGAATAATGGAACTGATACGTTGTCCCTATAATTTTCTCTACAACTATGCTGTAGTTCCAAATAGGGACAGCCTGATCTCTTTAATGGAAGAGATCACTGTGCTGGCATAGAGAGATCCACTTATGCAGGAAGACAGGCATGGTTTGCATTGAAACTGCTTCACTACCCAAATTTTCCAAGGTTCAAGGGTTTAAAATGCTTAGTGCATTAGAATCATGTTTTTATCAGAGGATTCAGAGCTGCTTTTGGTACTTCCTTAAACTGGTGGGTTATGTTGTTCACTATGTTCTATTTATTGCAGTGAATGCCATAAGTTAGGTTGGACAAAAGCAGAACTGGGTTTTGTGTTGGGTTTTTTTTGGCTTTTTTTTTTTTAAATATAATTTGAAATTGTTTTCATGTTTTATTTCTTTAACTCTTTCCACTCCCTATTTTCCACTTCAAAATTTTAATTTAATTGAAATGTGAAAAATTATGAAGAAAATTCTCTTCAAAATAGGCTTTAGAAACATTTGTTTCCATGTGACAGCAAATAGGAACCATCTTTCTACCTATCCTAATAATTAACATTCATTACTGGGTGAATCAATGTGAGTAAAATGCTTTCATTGGTGTCAAGGCGGCCTCCTCCAATTCCATGACTAATGTTCCACGGGAAATTTATCTGTCTATTCTTGAATAATTTGTTGTCATGTTAGCTGACAGATCAAGGTGTCAAGAATTTGGGTGGTTAAGATAAGACTAAACTAAGCAACTTGGGGACACACTGATTAACAAAATAATATATTCAAATAAAAAGTCCTTTTACAACAGTCACACATGAAGGCTGATAAATAGAAGGGATGATGCTACTTCCCTGCAATGCAAGTGGAGCCTAACCTTATTTTAAACTACAGATATCTCTCATGCTATCATGTTATGTCATATAAATTGGATTTTCTGATAGTTTTTGCACATGGTCATGAAAGGTGTGTATGGAGGAGAGTAACAGGTGGAAGGGCAATGTTGTGAGACAATCTTTAGACAATCTTAGTATTCGATTTAGAGGCTCCCAGAAAAAAAAAAGGTGGAGCAAGTATATAATTACTGTGACTAAAATTATGTATCTCATCATCTATAAACAAAATTAATCACATTTGTTATGATAAAAAATGATGCAAATACTTACTTTGATTCTGAGAATGCCAGAAAATTAGAGTCCTGTTACATTATGATTAATTGATTCAGAGTGGTTCTTGTTGAGTAATGTTATGCTTAATGAGAGTCCATTAATTCAATTTGTTATCCATTCTCTTTTCATAGAAACCATAACGGTCTCAGATGCAAATTTAAACAGTGTTTCATAAAATATAGATCTTTAGAAAAATAAATTATATCTCCAAGATTTATGAACACTCTTTTGAATAACACAGTTTTAAAGAACTGAGGTTGATTTATATGTTTCAAAAAGAAAAAGCTGTTCCTGTGAATTTGCATTTTTGCCCACCTGCAAGAAGCAGAAAAAGAAACAGAATAATCTAATAAGTACTGCATGGCGTACAGGCAATATCTCTGTATGTCTGTATGCCAGCCTGAAGTATGTCATATAGATACACAGTACCCAAACTGTGCCCTGTTTCTGGACATTAATCAGGAAGCTATCATTAGTTAGTGATTAATTCAGGGAGGTACACTTGAAGTCATTATGACCAGTGGGCATGGGCAGGAATCATGTTTATTTTTTGCATATTTCATCTTGTCAAGCTGCATTAGGACACAAATTGCCATAATAGCTTATCCTTAATAACATTTGTCAGGATTACACTGTGACACAATGCATATTGAACAGTGAAACACAATATACCAAAATATGACAGCAAAGATGGACCTTGAGAAACAAAAACCCAAATGTTTCTTGGAAAATGTACATGGAAACACACTATAATCAGTAATTTACATTAAATAGAAATGCATTGTCCTCCTCACATTACATGAACATGTGAATGTCACCAGAACTGGGATTCCACCTGAATCTCCTGTTACAGTTGACGCGAGTGGAGCAAACAGAGGAAGTGCCAGTATGATGCCAGTTGCACCAAGAGAACAGACTATAAGTCTGTGGAGGTCCATCTTTACAGCAAATAAAGTTTTTTATTTCAAACATACTGAATGAACATTTGCTTTCCACAGAACTGAGGATAGAAATAGCAGGACTCAGTGAGTTCCTTGGAACTGTACTTAACCCATGACTTTTAAGCTACATATGTACACAGCTGCTCTGGAATTTGGACAACCCCACTCAATAACTTCCAGGCTACTCAGAGAGATACTGTCCTGCTCTTGCAAACTCACCACTGTATTTTGCCTCTCATGACTAAGCAGGGAACAGGAAGAGATGCAATTCTCACAAATTTTGGGAGGGGATGCAAATACTCCTAACCCCTAAGTTGCTCAAATATTGCTGTGATTCTTTTTACCTTGTACATGACTTGGTCTTGCTAGCATATGATAACTAATGTAATATGCAAGATCTACTTTGCCTTGTTTATTGATGTCTGTGGGAAGCTAAGGCTTGCAGTGATCAAATTGGTGTGTGTCTGTTCCTGGGTCACCCTGGGCATCCGTGCAGAGTACTTTCTTAGGCCTCCGCCTGCACTCTGTCTTGCCAAATACCATTCCACAAAGTAAAGTTGCCTGGTGTGCACATTTTTTCATTGTGATATGTGTGTTTACTATTGTTTACAGTTGATGAAATGCATATCCTTATTCACACATTAAATATGGGCTCGTTCCCTTTCTGGGAGCCCTTAAGCAGAATCCTAAAGCTGTTTAAAAGAGGTCATCTCACAGAAGTGCCTGCTTCAGCATCTAATAGAATTTGTCACCGTTGAGGTTGAACTTTTTAAGAAGTGGATTAACTTTGTGCTTGCGTCGTACCATTCCAACATATGAATGTGTTCCTCCTTTCAGGCCTGCTGAGCTGACCTTGTAATGACAAGGAAGAGCTTGCTTACCTCATCCTTGCTTCTTTGTCCAGCCTCAGTGTGGAGAAGTGCAAGCCTATACCCCAAGCTTTGACTTTCTGGGGACAGCAGAAGTAAGATGATCCCTTCTTCCTCTACTATCAGACAACACACTCTACTACACAGTGCCTACAATATGCTTACCATAGCTGAGAATCCTCCTCCAGGAGATTGATTGTTGCAAATGGAGTCATCCTGTGGCAGATGGAAATGATATGTTCAAAACAGCATCCCACCCCCACTGGTGATGATCCCCTTACATATGTGATTTCATTATCTCTGTAGGGGCAATACAGAATTGAGTCATGACATAATCCAAGGTTATCTTTAAGGATGAGATGAAACTGCCAGGCATAATGCATTGATTGATGAAGATAGAGTGTTGACAAATGAATATATGATCTGCTCAAATTAGAAGAAAATTCAATTCATAAGCTGAAACAGCATTTAGATAGCATTAAGGATGAGATAGAAACCAACAAAGCAGTAGGTTCAGCAGTGAAAACTGGGTCCTGTCTGTGACTTTGGGCCTTTTTAAGCTTATGCTACAGATGTAATTATTTAGCTACAGTTATCACATGTGTCCTTATTTTTTCATTTGTTGCATAGTAATAATTAGAAAACATCCCTTTAGCACACAGTCTACAAAAACATTCCTTCTCATAAATACAACGTAATGCATTTAACGTGCTCCTGACTCACAACATAACAGGTACCCGTGGATGTTTTTTGATGTATGTAATAATATTTTGGTATGAAGTCATCACAAAAACAACAAGAAAAAAACCATTTCTGCCCTTTGCAGAAGATAACTGCATAATATTTTGATAACCAAGTGTGCTTATTTTACTGCTGGATGCAGCACTCCAGCTCTGACTTGGGCATGTAATCCTCACCCAATCCCTACTCTGTCTTTTTGCTATAATTTCCTGAAACGTCATCCAATGTGAGAAGAGATTCCAGATACTCCAGTCCGAGCAGGCCAGAGAGCTGATCTTTGATGACCATGGACACTGCTTTGGTGTGTTGACTTGATCCCTTTCTCCGTATTTTTGAACTACTTATCGTCATGAAATAACATTACTGTACCCAGGGGCAAAGACAAGACTCTGGACTTGTCTCTGCACCCTCTTCTGAGACTGCTGTTGGACAGAAGAGTAGGATTACCAGCATTATAAAGACATTTCACACCAGAATTCCCGTAACTGAAGTTTTAAAATGCATTGGGATGTGGTTTTATATGAGTTATTGCATTTCTGTGGTGAAAAATTGCATCTCATTTCCCTATTTTTATGTCTTTGACTTCTGTTGAATGTAAGCTGCATTAGACATGTTTCCTTTAAATGAAGTCACAGATATCCCATCTCAGGTCTTGGAAGAGTTCACAGATCACGGAGGAAGGCCCTCACCCAAGTTAGTTATGCCTGGGCTTGTTAAATAAAGCCTGGCCATTTGGAGCAGACAGTACTGGAACAAATACATACTTGACAATGATGAAGCAGCTGAATTGTAGAAGATTAGGGGTTTTTTTCTATCCATCCTGACATTTGTTTTCTTATCTGTTTCAATTCAAAATTTCCTACCACTTAAAGAAACATGTCCTTGAATATACATATTTCTCCAAGTTCTTCTATGTTGGTGAAATGAATTTTATGATCAAAAAATGTGGCTATTATAACAATAATATTAGTATTAAAAATGTTATTATTATTACTATTTTTGTTCATCCTTGTAGAAGTGTCTAGGGATGTAATGATGGCAAAGAAGTGGCTGCCTCTAAGTGTTTATGTCCATTACATTAACAACCTTTCTGTCTACTCTTACTGAGTTTAGCAGCATTTTTAATTTGAAGTGTCAACTCTAGCACTTCGATGAATGATAATATAAGTAATAATAAAACTTAAAATCTTTTTGTTTACTTTACTGTATAAGTCAGCACACTCAAATTGCAACTGAAACACATGATACTTAAGTCCGACCTTATTCTTTTTGGTAGACTTGGGGTCCTTTTAGAGTTGGCGGATATTTATTTTAATTCATTTCCTCAAGGGTTTAGATACGTCCTCGAAAAAGGTTCCAAAGCAATGTTGACCTATACAGTAATTTCTTCTAAGGGACTTTTTCTGAATATGCTTTTTGTGCTGTTTCATATGAAAAATGTGTTAATGCACTGAAATCACTGCATAGCTGCAGGAAAAATGCACTTAAACCTAAAGGTGACATTGAGAAGCAAGACAAAAAGTAAAAGTGGATTTGAACTGGCAGTTCAATATTTTGTTCAGAAACTGGTATTTTATGTATGACCATTACTTTCATAAGTGATGATTCAGTGAGAAGACTTTAATTAAGACTGGAACCCCATGACACCAAGTGCCACAAAGCATGGATGAAATGTAGTCCTGCCTGAAACCATGCTCCAGCTTACAAGTAAAAGAAGAGTGGAAGGAAGAATGGAAACAAAACCAAGGAAGAACTATTACACTCCATCCTAATTCCATTTCTTATGGCTACTGCCCCCGGAAATTAGCTTGACAAATCTGTGTATGTCAGCTGTCTCTTTAATTTTGTTTGGTTCTGCCTTTGAAGTCAAAGTTGGCAAATTTTCAAGATGCTTAGCTTACATCTGAAAATAACACTTTTAGGTAGATTTTTTTTAAAAATGCCTCCCTCGCTGAATTTTTTTTGAGAAGTTAAACACCCAGCTCCTATCATTTCCAAGGGAGGCAGTCTTCAGAGACCTTTCAATTGGATCGCCTTGATGTTTGTGGTGTTGACTGCTATAGCAATTACCTTATTTATTTGAAAGAAGGTAGAAAACTGCATATACCAAAATGATCACTGGAACATGCCCTGGCACAACCACCTACTGCCAGCTTCGTCAAATTGGAGACACAACATAGCAACTCTGTCACAATACTTAGTGATGATCTTCCCAGGTCCTACTCGGACCCTGTAGTGGGGTTTACATAAAGTAACTGCAAATGTTGAAAACCTACAGCACTCAATAAGCCAGTCATGGAAAATGAATTGTGGAAAAGGGGCACTTTTCACCTCAACCAAAAGTAGAAGTCTGAAAAGGTCAGATGAGTTTCCATTTTACAGCAAGCTCTATCTGCGTCTCAAAATCAGTTACTCCTTTCGGAAAACTAGTCCAAACTACTGGTCCTGTGAACATTAACACAATCCTGCTGCCCACTGGGTGACAAGGGTGCCTGAGCCTCCCTTGTGAATCTACTGCAAGGGGATTTAAACCATGCAAGTGCTAATTTAATAATGATCCTATAAATAGATTGTGCATTACACACTTGAAGCAATTCAGTAGAGTAAAAATCTGGGTCAGAAGTATCTTAAATGAACTGAACTATTCTTGAAACACAAACCTTCATTTTTCAGGTAATGAGCAGTACGTTGTATGTCGGAGGGGTTTTTTTCAGTAACTGGCAAAATACTCACAATTGTCCCCTTTTCAGATACTTGATGCATACTTTTATTGCTGCGAGCTAGAAGACCACTTTTAAGGAATGAGGGGAAGAATCAGCAGCACACTGATTTCAGACTTCTTTTCCAGCTAATAATGTGTCACTGCCTTCACATATTTGCCATGGAGAATAAAGGCAATTAAAAGCTACTTGTGCCAGAGATATCTGCAGCTATAAAGAGGATATTGTGACCAATATGTGGTAATGAGATCTGTGCTACTAACATGAAGAATTTTAACTAAACAAAAAGCTCAGCAAATTTGTGTATGTTTTCGGCGAGAGGAGAAAGGGATAGAATCAGCTGTTTCGGGTTTTAGGATTTTGCAGGACAAGATGTGACTGCTGTTATGGTCAGGTGGCTCTGCAGATGCATGTGAGCAGATGGCACTATTGGGTGAGAGAAGTGCAGGCACCCTTCTACCTTGCTGTCACATTGCTGGTCACTCTGATATCCAGTTTTTACTGTTCTGGCATCTATAGAGAACAGAGAATCACACCAAGGTTCCCAATTCCCTATGGAAATGGGTCTCAGAGGAGATGTCACGAGTCCCAGAGAAGGAAGATGTCTTGAGCCACTTAACACAAAAGCAAGAATGGGCCTTTTCAAGACTGCAGTTCCGGACTTGTGCACATGGTTTGGCTCAAAGTCAACAAGTAACATGTCAACTCCTGATTTGTATCCCACTGTAGCCAGCTCCCAGCAACAAAATTCTAGCTAACTTTAACTAGAAAAGGCTACAGCTCTCGATATTGTTACTTATTTCAGTGCAGTAATACCACACATGACTTCGGCTTGTAATCTCATATCAGGGAAAAACACATTTATGCTGAGACATCAATAGCAGAAGTGCCTACTGGACAGGCCAATATTTTCCAAACCAGGCTTGCATAAAGCATAAATAAATGACAAATAAAATCAATGTATCCCTTTATTGTGTAAAACTGGAATGGAAAAGAAAGCAGCCCAATTGATCATAGTTATGTTTGGCCTCTCTGGAGTCATTATGCCTGAGGAAAAAGAGAAAAACCCTATCAAACCAGAGTTGCATAACGTCCTTTGGGTGATGTTGCTTACAAAGAAAGATACAAATCACTGTTGTTTTTCTACCTGTGAGTTGGACCATTACCTTTTAAACTCTGCAGAACAGATAAATACCACTTCTGTTTTTGAAAAAACTCTAACATAGAGCTTACATTTATTTTTTTGCATCATAAAGGAAGCTAAGAAAGATAAATAAAAAGGAAAGAGGAAGAATGTGAATTTGAAGAAACAGGTAGGAAGAAATAGCTGATATTCCTGAAGGAGTGCCTTGGCTCATAAAGGATAAAGGTAGGAATGAGTACTTTTCTTTTGTTTATTGGCATAATCTCATGAAAAAGCAAGTACTCAAAATAATACTATCTTATCTTTAGAGACATATATTTCATTTTCCCTTCTATGGAAAAGCTGAACATAAGGGGAGGATCCTGGTTGCTGTCTTTGAAGCTGTTTCAGTCAGAGTGAATAAAAAGCACAGCTGCTGGAAATGATACATCGCTGGCTAAAGTGTAAAGTTGAAATATTCATTTTCTCATTAAAATGGGACTTTATTGCTAGTGAATGTAAATAGGCAGGGAGATTAATTTCTCACTGCATGGAGAAACTAAAAATGGAAAACATCATTTTGGTATCAGTCAATATAAATAAAGCAAAGGTTCAATCTCGTCAACACAGAGTGTGCGATGATGCCGTTGCTGGTCCTGAGTTCACTGTTACTACACCGGGGCCAAATCTTGGAAAGTTCTTGGTAGAATCCCTGGCAGAAAAGCCATAATTGCAGAGGATTCCTCAATAAAATAGAATAGTCACAATATTTTAAACATCTTTGTCCTTCAGGTTTGGAAAATTTAAACTAAATATACAGATCATAGTCAAGGTATTATTTTTAGAAAACTTTTATAACCAGGGAAATATGCTATTCATAAAAAATACAAACTCAGTAAAAACCATACTACTGCTTAAATGGTCAAATTTGGCCAAGCTAGTTTAAGACTAATATGTCCTTTTAGTCTACAGTAAGCTCAGCAGGGGTGAGCTTTACAGGGCTGTGAAATGAATTGCATGGCCGAACTATTGGCCTTCCCCACAGGGGCTAGAAGGCAAGGACTGCTGTTCTCATTGGCCACATCCTGTACAGGATGGAGGTGTCTTTGAGTTATCTTGCATTTAACAACCAGCTGCTAGCTGAGAATACAGAATCAGATGCCTGCAATCATTTAAAGAAGGAGAATTAGGTGACTCAGAATGGCAATCCAATCAAACCCACATACCGCACTGCCTAGAGCTACGAAATAAGAATAACTCTTCAGGCACAGACCTGGGAAGTGTGTTTGAAACCATTCCTTTCTCTTCTGTCTATTCAGCCTTCACAAAACAGCTCCACTTGAGGTCACCAGCACACCTTCTCCAGGTGGACACCTAGAGTCTTCCTTTAGGGAATTGAGTGTTTTTACTGAGACATCCCTCTGGCTCACTTCTACTCACAGCTGGGATGCAGGCTACAGCCAGGCCCATGTGAGGACAGCATAGTCACAGGACATGCACCCCACACAAACATTGGAGAGGCACAGTTCAAGAGCCAAACCTCGTTCTTGTAGTCAAAACTCACTCATATTTTTCCTCAATAAAGACAAAGACAATAACAATATTACCTTGTCAGCTTTAAGAAAGTTAGTAAAGTAGTGCAGTCCTCCATCAATTACCTCTCCTCCACTCACAAGCTAGATTTTGTTTTCTCCCTGCCATACCCAACTGGGCATTGCCTTCAGTTTTTCTCATGCACTGTATTTTCATCCTTTGGTTTCCTACCTAACATAGAACTACAGAGCCTGTTACAGCATCTGCCTTCTCTGATGGATTTGCAATTTGGTCCCAGCAGAACAAACAGCACAGTCACAACTTGGCCATGGAGAACCTCATCTGGGGTCAGAATTTCACTGCTTGAGCTATCCTGTGTGTAAAATCCAGAGAGCTGATCCAAACACCAGTGCTTTGAGTCTTAACTATATGCCAAAAAATGGCAAGAAGGTAAAAATGGAGCAAACCTGGTCATTGTGAGCAACATCAACTTCATTAATTATCAACATAGAAGCTAATTCAGGAACCCCCAAAAAGCTCCTATTTGAGGTCCTGTGTAACAAGGGTAAAGTTTAAGCCATCCCAAAGCATTCTCAGGGTTTGTTGATACCATAGATGTCCCTGTTGAGGTTTCTTGGCCTTACTTCAAAGAGAAGCTACTGCCACCTTCCCACAACCTGGCTCCTAAGTGATGGAAGCTTGGCTTAGTCAAAGAGTTACCAAGCAAAAGTCATCTTCTGGCTCTGCTGTGCAAAAGTTTTTTCTAAATATTACTTTTTCTAAATATATTACTTATTTAATTCTACCAATAGGGCAAAACATTCTTTTGAGAATAATGCTTTGGCTCAGCCAGTCAGTAAATAATGTGTTTTGAGTATTGCTTGTCTATTTTATGTAAGATTTATAGAATCATAGAATCATAGAATCATAGAATCGATTGGGTTGGAAAAGACCTCCGAGATCATCGAGTCCAACCCTTGGTCCAAATCCAGTCCATTTACTAGATCATGGCACTCAGGGCCACGTCCAATCTGCGTTTAAAAATCTCCAGGGATGGTGAATCCACCACCTCTCTGGGCAGCCCATTCCAATGCCTGATTACTCTCTCTGTATTATCTAGATCTTCATTTATGAAATCTGTAGGTTTTGCTTTATTTGTTTATTTTTATTTTTTATGGAAAGATAATAAATGCTCCTATAGTTCATAGACTTGCAAATAATTTATACAACACTGTTACTTATTTTAGAGCCTCGTCCATAGTATGTAAAAATGTCTCTTCATGCATTTGGAAAGTTATAACAAGAAAATCAAAGTCTTGTAGGAAGAATCATCTGCAGTGAAGACTAATTTAAAAGCTCTGTGTTGTGAAGACAGGTTTTTATTCATTTCAGTTTGATTTAAAGACTTTTAACAAACTGTTTCCTTCATCTTGTATTTGTCCTAAGTTGTGGATTTCACTGGGATGAAAACTACCAACATGTACTATCACAATTTTTGGCTCAACTTTCTTCACATCCAGATGGAGCAGAGTTCTGTCTGACAAGCTACGTATTCCTCACCTGGGATAATTTTTCAGCAGTCCGCAGGCCTCAAAGAAACTGTGGATGGAGGACTCTCATCTGTGTCTTCATTGATGACGCATTTAAGCAAAACAAAGTATGAAAATGCAAAAGACCTACAAAAGACCTTGAATATAGTTTTTCCCTTGATAACATTTCTAGTCTTGACATAGAAAAAGCTACCATCCTGAACTTTAACATGTTTAAATTAGTTGCTTCACATATTGCAGAATTTTATTTTAGGTGTCTCAATTCCTATTTAGGTTTGGCTAAACTTAGCCACATACTGACAATAAGGGATATAACTCAGATATTCAGAGCAAAAGCTATTCATTATTTCTTGGTGGATCAGATTAGAAAACTCCAAGAAAACCTTTTACAGGTTTGAGCGCAAGTTGAGGAAATTATTTGTATGTGTAGTCTGTCTAACTCCTTGTCCCTTCTGGGAAGAAAAAAAGGCAGTATGTGAAAGGAAGGTGCCTCTGAACGAATGAAAAAAGGCCCAGAAAGGGGTAAATTATTTGCTTCATATATGATCTGTCTGTGACCTTTTCCATTTCTTCATGCTTCCTTGTACTCTTTTGACTGTCAAATAGTATCTGGCAATAATAGCATGTTGTTATAGTTGTTTAAAAGCACTAATAATTCAGATATTGTACTTTCTATTGACATTTAGCCAGCAAAGAGCAGAATAGAGAATGACATAGTCCAAAAACACTAACACATGATATTGATAAAAGCACTGGAACACACACTGAAAAATCAATGTATTGCTTTAGTGATTGATGCCTTCTTATTTTGCTGTTTTCACTGTCCTCAAATGTGCTAATTACATCAGTTATTGCTATGGTGCTTGAACAAGTCTGTGCTGAATGGCTTTGTGGCTTCATAAATCATCATCAAACATTAAAAAAAGCCTCACCCATATGAAGTAATCAGCAGTAAAATGCTGTCCCCACGTTCAAACAGAAAATGTTTAAGAATGAGAATTTGTCTTGATATTTCCCACAGTTCCTTTAACAGATGCAGATCCTAACTAGGAGTTGAAGAATTGGTAAAACTGCTGGCTCTCAAACTCTGAAGGTCTCAAGAGTAGAAGAAACTGAAATCAGCATCACCAGAATCATCACACACCTGGTGCCTGAATGTTGTTTGTCAGGTCCCCCAAAATAATTGATTTCAAACAGCATTGATTAATGCAATAAAAAGTACATTTGGGCATCTGTCTCTTTCACTTGTGTTTCCTTAGGTGAGTTCACACAGAGTGAAGGCTGAGACTTTCATGGATCTGTGCTGTCACACATTTACAAGTCTTGAAGTACAGAGCCTCTAAAGAGCTACTTGTTATCACAAGATTCACAGGACAGTTATGAGAGTTAGCAGCCTTGGATTCTTGTGTTTCACTCACAGCTAAATAATTACTTTGTTCTGTGATTCTGGATAAGTAATTTCCTGTCCAGCAAAGGGTGGAAGGATTAATATTAAATATGCTATATGCAGAAGTGGTGATAAATTCATAGTCATACCATAGTCATTCAAAGTCATACCAAGCAAATGCAGAAAAAAGAGTGAATGAGTCAGAAATTTCAACATCAGAGAAAATACCTCATTCAGATTCAGCCTAAAACATGGAGAATTAATTTCTTCTACTTGGATGTTTTGAATATACAGGTAAATATGTGCCATTTTATTTCCAGAATCCTGGACTAGCAGATATTAAAGCTGGAAACATGTAACAGAATGAACATACAGAACTCAAAGAAAACAAATTGGATCCAATGAGAAAGTCTCAGTAAAGACAAAAGGAGGAAAAAAGGGAACAATTCCCACTTAAGCAGGAAAAGAAAAGCAAAAAATGTACAATAATACAGTGTCAAGACAGCTACTTGATATTAATTGCATATAATTTCTCTGTCTTTACCAGTTTTTCCAGGACTGAAACAAATACTGATGTCCTCTAGATTAAGAATACTTTTACCATTTAAGACAGAAACTTCTGTCAAGTATCTAGGATTCTGCAATCATAACCTTTCAAAACTAAAGTAGCAGATGTGCTCCAGCAGTCAAGCTTCTTATGAATCGCAATACCCTTTCTAGAATAAGGCTGAAAAAAGATTTAAGAGCAGCTGAAGATTTAAGAGCAGCTGAAAAGTACCATTATACTTGAATGTAGGTCAAGAATCCACAAAGGATTTTTTTTTCCTTTGAGCATGTTAGCTACTTATAGTGATCTATCCTTTTGTTTCTGGAATCTAGAGTTTTGACCTGGTTTCCTAGGGCCTGATTTATTTCTACAGTATATAATTTCTGCACCAGTTTTGCATCACTGCTTTTAACAACAAGAAGATTTTTGAAAGAGCTGGTTAGTAGTGAACTACAAAAGCTTCAATATCCAGTTTATTTCATTGCTCCTTAAGACTGTTCTGCAGTATTCAGAGCCTGGATGAAACAACCCAGAAAAAAAAAAAGAATACAAAACTCCTACCACAGTCTATGAGTCACTCATGTTATTTTGTAACAGTTTTACTCTCCAATATTACCCTATGACATTTTGCTGAATTTTTCTTCATTAGATTATTCAGAAACCAAATGGGAAATTCAGGATGAGCCAGTTCCTGACAAAAGTCTCCTCTAAACTTCAATTTGCGTACTTGATAGGGAATCAAGGCTGCAGAATACAGTCACTAGTTGTTCTGCTTTGAAGGAATTGAAACAATATTTGAAGTCAGGTTCAGTGCTTCATCTCCTAAGGGAGGGAGAGAGGATACACAAATTGGTTTTACAGTGCTCTGTGAATCTGTCCAGGGACTGTCCCATGCTCTGGGCTTGAGAGATTACAGCACATTGCCCACTCTCCTCTTCTGTCCTTTGGCTGGTTCCCTAGAAAATCATTATTCTGGGAATTGCAAGAGAAGGTAATTATATTTTATTTAATGGGTGATTTCTCTATTTGCTCAGTTCTCCATAGGGGAGCTACTTGGGCCTCAGAAGGCATTTAAGACCCTTGTAAATACTTGGAGGAAGCAAACTTAAACTCAGAATATTGCTGGCAACAATATGTGTCTGTGGTTGGTGGAATGGTCAGAGCCAAGTTCAAATGTATAGGTGAAGAGAAAGACTTGAAAATCCCAGGCAGCTTGATTTGCGTATCTGAACCACAGTTGGCTAGCGGGGCACTGTGAAAATGCTTCTATTACACAGAACTTGAGCTAGTGTTGGGAAGTCACCACTGAGCGTGTGTCCCTGGTGAGTGGTAAATGTCTTGGACACAAATGATCACAAAATGCTGCTTGAGGTGTGGGAGTGAGGGTGCATGGGCTCTTTCAGGGAGCCTTTCTCTCTAATGCAGACTGTGAAGGTCATCAGACTCAGTTCTCCACCTGCCTGCTCTGATAGGCAGTGCCCTTCACAGACAGCTGGCAGGACATATGGGAAGAGCTGAACTTTTTCAGACTCTGTGCTTGTCAGGCCAATCCCACAAGTTCCTGTGGCAGCACAGGCTAATGCCATTGCTGATGATGTCACAGATGTCAGCCACCAGTGGAAGAAGAGAGCAGTGAAATTGTTGCTCTACTTTCCACAAGAGAAACAGGTGGAAGTGAGCATAATACTCACACATTACATTACTCCCTGTAATATGTGAGTATTATGCATATATTCACTGAAGCTGAGGCTCATGTGCCTGAAGTGAAACAGCACCTTTACAGCTGCAATAATCACAGGAACTGTGAGAAACTCCATTAATAATCTCAGCTGGACACCACACTTTTCCAGAACCCAATGATGATAACTGGAATGTCATGCACAGTGCCAAGTTGTGGAATGTCTTCAAAATTTCAGTAACAGAAGAAGGTACTTGACAGTACTGAACTGCTCGTCTATTCCCATACAGGTCTGTCATACCAAATACCTGAAGGGTGATACTGATTTCTGAAACAGACTGGGCCTAGAAAAATAGATACTGCTGCTCCATACCCCATATGGAGAAACTCCTGGAGAAAAGCCATGTGAACAGATTCCTAAATTTTGTACCTGGAAAATAACAGCCCACTGTTGACATGGCAACAGGCAAACTTAGGGTACTACAAAGATACAACAGAGCTGATTGGAACAGCAGGAGTCTTGAGTCTTTGTGTCAGGGCTCTGAGAAGTGGCAGATATGTGGTTGGAGGAGTACCCATTGTGAGATTGTATCCCTGAGACATGACAGTGGGCTTGCATCATGTGGTATTCCCATAGGGTGGCCTGCAGCACTGAGGCTGCATAGTGCTAATATGAATGGTGTTACCAACAGGATGGGCCTCTCTCTGGAAACCATGACTAGGACAGCTTTGTAAGTAATTCAGACATCATAGTATAACTTCACTCTATTTAGAAGTAGATCCACTGGAATATGTTGAAAATGTTTGCTAACTTTAGAACAGGCACATGCTACACCTCGTATGGTTCATGGTCAATGTGCAGGTAAGCACTGGAAACGTGCATTTTATTAAAGACTTGCTGTGGTTTTTGCTTGTAAATATCTTTCCGCATTCAAAACTTAATTAAAAGCAGCTTGATATATTCATCATTATGGACTAAAAAATCTACATGTAAACAAATAGTTTTCATTTCAAACAAGTAGTGCTGTTACACCTCTTTAAAAGGTAGGGGGTCTCAATGTAAACATCTACAACTTTTTTTTAATGTATGTACTCATCTAATACTTTCCAAAGCATTCCAAATCCTGTACTTCTCTACAGCACTACTTTATAATTTCTATAACCAATGAATCCAAAGAGCACAATGGAGAATGGCTGCTGGGTGAGACAAGTGCACTAAGTCCATTGTTGTATTTCTGTAAGACTAATTAATGGAGAGTTGGGCATTCATTTTGAAATGATGTTGAATGTTTTCAGATATTGATGTTAATTGATTTCAAATAAGGTTTCTTGTTTTGATTTTCTTCTATGAATTCTTGTCCTGATGGGATACCCAGAAAACCTTTGTATTTTAAAAGCCTGGAAAATTCTCACATTTGCCTGTTTGAAATTACAGAATTAAAAAGGAATTGGGTAAGAAATAGCTCAGTTTCCAGTTTCCTCCATTTGAATACCTCTTCTGGACCTGGAACTACCAGGTGTTTTTGAATACTGATCTGTCATACCTACGGCACCAACCACCTCTTCCTTTTGGGCCAATGCCATGAAGTGGGGGTTGATATCTGCTGACTTGATCACAGTTCACATGAAGGTAGTTGTGATTAGTGCCCAGCATTGCATCATCTTGAGTGGATTATCAGTGTGCTGGTGCTTTAATCCAACGGCTCATAAACTATTCTGTTCTTTTTCTCTGTGGCTGAAGAGACCAGCCTTCCTGTGATATATTCTTTTTGTTTCTAGTACACAAGTTTTTGGTCCAACTTATTTCCACTGATTAGTAACAGCTGTCAGAAAAATATTCAGTAGGGGCTACAGTTTAATGCAGTATCACTACAGTGCATATAGATTCAATAAAAGAAATAAATGAATTAATAAATAATAGCTCCCAGCTCCTTACAAAAGAGTTGTCTGTATCACTGTACTGTGTCACATCAACACAGAAAATCCTTTTTCCTGTCACAATATTCATCATTATACCACCCAGGGTTCATAAAGAGCAATTTAGAGATAATGGAAAAAATACAGGACACAACATGTTTCTGGCTGATAATATTGATTCCAGGTGTCCTGAGAGAAAATTAATTCAGTCATATGTTCCAGCTATAACACTGCTTACCCCTTTAGCCTGTTGAAACAGCTCCTAATATTCTACAGACCCCAAACCAGAGATCAAAACTAATTACAAAAATTAAGCTAATTGTTTAAAAGCTTGAAGCAGAGTGTAGATTAGAGACGCCAGCAGCTGCAAAATGCCACCTGAATATTTTCTCACTCATGTGGAGTTTATGAGAGGAATGATAGTCATCTGAGAATTAATAAATTCAACAAATAAGGTCTTAAATAAGGTCTTAAACTTTTTCCAGGGTATGGTAAGTATATTCTTGGAGCCTAGCTAAGTCTCAACCATGATGTCCTCCCATGTTGTTAAACCTGCACACAACATCTGTCAGATGCAAAACATTTCAATTTATTTCAAATGGTACATTAACCAGACAACTGGTTAGTAGGACAGCTGAATTGTTCATTACAAATACTGTCTTGTTAGTCTGCAGATCTTTGCTTCAGTGGCTGAATTTACATCTGAGCAAGTAAAAAAAAAAAAGAAAAACCATTTGTTAAGCAGTTCACTTGTGGCCAAATCCAAACTTATGACATATTTGTGAATTACTATTTTTCACTAAATCACTTTGCCATGTCCCTTTGTCATGGTTTTTCAACATGTATAATGTGTCAACTCCTGTTATGTGATGTTACCTTTGTTGCATGACTAACTGATATTGCCAAGTGTGACAGGATCCATAGAAATGTCAAACAATGAATATTGCCCAATGGAGATAAGTCCTTGGAAGAAACTGTATTTCTGGTGAGTAAAAGAAAAATCTCAAGACTGCCACATATACCATTGAAAAATTTCCATATTGTTTTCTAGTGTTCCAGAAAATTAACTAATCATTTGCAGAAGACCAAAGGTTTAATCACCTCTGATTATAAAAACAGTGCGATGCAAGAGACATCTCCATGTCTGAAGTCAGGACCATCACTACCAGCTTCCCTGACCCAAACACTGAATATGTACTGGGCAGGAAAAACCAAGTACCCTTGTATTGTCCACAGTGCTAATAAGTCAGAGTGCTCTTCCTTCAAACCTCATTTAGAATTACAGTCATAAGTAAAAAGGCAAATGTGCTAGACATACAGCTCACTTGGATTTTCCTATATTATTCTGCTTTTGTGCTTAAAGAAGAATTGTTTTTCATGTGCGGCTTGTAGTCTTTCTAAAAAAGGAAGGATGATTTTGCTTAATATTCATAACACCTGTAAAAACATTTTCCCAGGGGACCTTACTTACTAATTCCCTGAGCAGGCTGAAGCCTGCTCTTCTCATGTCCAGAGATGAGGTTTTGCTGAGACTTTTCCTCCTGTCAACAGAGATTTCAAACTCTATCACTTTGTGGTCGCTGTGGCCAAGACAGCCACCAATCTCCACTTTGCTCACGAGATCCATTCTGTTGACATGCAGCAGATCAAGGAGGGCATCTTTCTGAGTCAGCTCCCTTAGGACCTGTTCCATAAAGTCACCCAGGTTTTTTAGGAATCTTCTGGCCCAGGTTGTACCAGCTGTGTGATGCTCCCAGTTAATTTCTGGCAAGTTGATGACTCCCATAAGGACAAGGGCAATTGACTTGGAAGTGTCCCTTAGTTCCTCAAAGAATAATTTGTTGGTGTCATTGTCCTGGCCAGGAGGTCTGTAGCAGACTTGCACAATGACATCTCCATTATTTGTTTGCCTCTTGATTCTTACCCAGAGCCTCTCAACTGTGTCATTGCCAGCTGTGAGCTCCATACATTCCAACCCTTCTATTACACACAGTGCCACCCCTCTGCCTCTTCTGCCCTGCCCATTCCTCCTGAAGAGCCTGTAACCCTTTAACAGGACTCATCCCAACAGGTTTCACTTATGCCAATGATGTCAAATGTCTGGGACTGGACCAAAGCTTTGAGCTCCTCGTTTGTTCCTCATGCTACCTGCGTTAGTGCAGAGACATTTCAGGTGTGGTACATTGTAGCCAACACCTCATGAGGCAGATTGAGGGATCCCATAAGTGCTCATTTCCTCAAGTTTTAGCACAACATCCCATCACTCATCACTGGCAAACCTGGTTTTGTCTCCTTCCCCCTTCCAAGCTAGTTTAAAGCTTTATCAATGAGCCCTGCTAGCTCCTGTGGTAGAACTCCTTTTCCCCTTTGAGATAGATGGATCCCTTCAGGTGTCAGTAGACCAGGTGTTGCGTACATCATTCCGCAGTGAAAAAACCAAAATTTTTTCCAACTACACCAACGTCAGAACCACTCATTGACCTGATGGATCTGCTTTGCCTATTCCTATCAATATTATTCCTCGTTACCAGAAGAATTGAGGAAATCACTACCTGTGCTCCTGATCCCTCTACCAATTGTCCCATGGCCCTGAAGTCTCTTTTGATTTCCCTCGGACTTCTCTTTGTTATTTTGTCACTGCCTGTTGGGAGTCAGGAACACAACTATCCCAAATAATAAACACAATGTAAATAAGTCATCCCTCAGGTTTTCCACTGATTAAACTATGAAAATGTGGAGGAATTCCAGCTGACAGAGGAAAGTGTACTGCAGCCACTAATATCTCAGCCAGGAGAGTTGAAGCTGATGGGGATGACAACAATAGTGTCTTGACTACTTGTACAGTTTAAGAAGACAGCTGCAAGTCCCAGCATAGAAAGTCTGGTAAGTGCAGAATTCATAAGATATGTGGACAACATGCTCCATCCTCTCTGTACCCGCCAAGAACCTTATCAGCCAAGCTCCACAATTTTTCAGCAAAATAAATGCAACATCAAGGGCTGAGAGGAGGGCATGGAGGCATCAAGATCCTACACAGCTTTATCTATTTAAAGTCTAGGCTTGGAGTTTAAAGCAACTGCTTTGCCTTTTCACAGTTGGTGAAAAAGATGACACCTCAAAAGAGCACTTAATTCTGCCTACTTCAGACATACTCTAGCAAGCTGGATTGTCCTCCAGAGGTTAGTCTCCCTCCACTGAGCACAGAAAGAGCTTCAGTAACTACTTTATACAGGATGTCTAACTTTTAAATTGCTGAGGTTAGTGAGCTGAATACCACTTCAATTCTGCAACTTCAGAAAGGTGGGGAGCTGGCTTGAATGATCGTTTGGACGTTATTTTGCCAGTGCTGTGCTGAACAGATGTTTCTATTGAGCTGTCCACAATGACTCCAGAACTTATCCTGAGTGCTTGCTGTTAATATAAAAGTCACTCATGTGTAAGTAGTTTAGATTGTTCCTCCCAAAAGCCCATTGCATTTATACTGAATTTTATCTGTCTAAACTAGTACACATATGCCTTGCTTTCCCCAAATGACTGTGGAAACAGTATAATGTAAAATGAGTCTGACCCATTATGCTTTTAAGAAATTTATGTGTGCTTGCATATATGGGAAATTTTATTGACTCAGATTTTAACTGTTTATGCAAGGAATAACAGAAATGCAGACTGAGGTGATGAAATGGATAGAGTCTCAATTAAATACCTAGCAGTCTGCCTCAGGATTTCTGAAGAATGACATCTATCATTTAATAGTATCATTTCAAAGTAGGTAAACACACTTTGTGTTCATCATCAGACACCAAACAGATATTATCGAGAGATGTAAAACTGGGCCAGATGGAGCACAAGACCAGTAGGCAATTATCAAATAAATTAATTAACATTCAAATTAAAATAATTACAATTCTGATCACATACAAATATTGAGTTTCAGATCTAAGCTTTGTTTGGAAATACAGCATTTGCCCATATTGATGCATGGAAGAAGCAGGGCAACTATTGACTTGAAATCTCAGGGTCTATTAAACACATCATACTGGATTCCACCCTTTGTTTGCTGACACGTCTGAGTTACATTTGGTTAATGGTTTTGTCTTGATAATATATTTCGTGTAATCTCTTCCACAATGGAACTGTAGTCAAAACGCAGATGAAAATGTGTATTCAGTGTTTTGCAAAGAGTCGCAAGTGGGAAGCATTACCTTCAACATTTGTAGCTATCTAGACACAGACACTGTGTCTGCCATACTCAGTGGCAGATTACCAAGGCTTCTTATAATACATGTAATGACCACACATAACAGATTTCAGAATAAAAACTAATTGCCTCTTCATGCAACCCAGAGACAATAACAATCCCTAATAATTAAGAAAGGGGAACAACAACTCATTTTACAATACTTAATATGAAGGGTTGGAGGATATAATTACCAAGAATTCTTACTTCAGTTCAGTCAATAATAGAGGGCAAACATGTAAGAGTAACCTGATTCTTCAAAGAGATGTGTACGCATAAATACTCACATGCACACAGACACGCACAACCCATTCTGAATGGCATAATTGAAATCAATGGGCCTACTCACAGGGTCTATCACTTATTTACTCTGTGGTTTGTCTAAAATGGTCTTGTAGTGAGATTGGTCTGAAAGCAGTTATCAAATGCATTTACATTCATTACAATGATGTAAAATGCCTCAGTTTAGCTAGGAATAAGGCCCAGGCCACATTAAGTTAAATACATATATAAATCTTTGGACAATCAAAGCTTAAGGGCAGAAGATGATGCTTTCAGATGAAGTAATTTGATATAAGTAGTTAGAATAATTGATGTTACTAAAGAAAAATGAATAAGGCGAGAAACATATATTTAAGAGAAATTACTCTTGAAAAAAAACAACCAAGCTCATTACTTTCTGTTTAGATTTCTCCTGCACCCTTACCTACTTCATTCTATGGTAAGTACATGTTTAGATACTGTCTATGCCAAGGAAAATGAAAGTATGTTATTCTCTTTGCTTTATATTACAAATCCCTAATTTCATAGACCAGGAAAGCTTCCACTTCTCTCACTCCTATCCAACAGGACACATCTTCTGAGCAGCAAAATGAAAGCCAAATTAAGTGCCATTGAATTTCTTATGGACTTCCCATGCACCTGTCTCAGCAGAGAACGAGAACCATAGATGAGAAATGAGGCTGGAGTTTTGGAAAACATCTCCTCTCATATGGAGAGCACACATGTATTAATGCATCTGCCAAAGGCATAGATTTAATCCATTTGTCTTCTATCAGTCACAAGTTATTTATCATGAGCAGACTGGTCTCAATTTGGCCTGTTAGACAGTGTTTTAAGTTGCTGGCTTTTTCTCCTTCTCCTCACCATTTTCTTACAAAAACAACCAGATAGGGCACAATTGAAAGTGCTATACCTATACTGGTAGAACTGAAGTAATGCAGCAGCCCTTTCCAGCCTGGGCAGTGTTACAGTGGCATCGAGGGAACACCATTATATGTGTGTTTACATACTTTTCACTAAAAGAGATTCCTATACTGGAAGGGGAATAAATTACAGAGTAAGCATATTTATATGACCATACTAGTCAGGCTATATTAGTTAAAATACCAGTACATCAGCATATAGGGAAATAAAGCTTATAGGGTTTGGTAGTTCAATACACTGATATAGTAAGCCCTCGATATGCCATAGCTGTCACAATTGCAAAGAAATACGCATCAGCTTAAACCACTTCTGTTGAAGATCACATTTCACTTCTCAAGAGGACTGGTTAAGCATATGCACATGGCCAGTCAGTGCAGCTCATGAAAAGTGGCTACTGAGTATATTATGGGAGCTAGGTTGTTAAAAACACTCAATTGCATGTCTCTATCTCTCATTAAAATTTCATGGGAACTGTCAATGCCAGCTTTTTGCTTCTGTTCCAGTTATGAAGAAAACTTTGTTGATGTACTTTGTAGCTAACCAGTACGAGACTTTCAAGTTTTCAGATTACCAGAATCGACATCTCCAGGTAGTGTGGATAGCACTACCAGCAGATGAAAGCTCAGATGCTTAGTGGTGGCTGTTAAAATTATTTATTAATTTTGCTCACAGTCATGGAGCAATTATCATATTTGTACAGCCAGCACAAAGTACTCTTCTGGCATTTTTTGTTGTCTTAACTGGGTATTTTCCAGGGAGTTCAATTCCACAGTAACAGCAATGCCCAACCCAAAAGGACACCTAAGCCAAAGCGAGAAGAGCTGAGATCCATGAATACAAATGGCCAGATTTAAACTATGGACTTACATCTTTAGATCCTAGAGAACTAGCATGGCTCACAATCAGTGCATCTTATCTAATCTATCACAACTAATGTTACACAAAGATGAATAAGGGACTGCAGTATCTGACATATGACAGGAAGCTGAAAGAGCTGAGACTGTTCAGCCTGGAGGATCTTGTCGGTGTGCATAAATACCTGACGGGGAGAGCAAAGAAGATGGAGTTAAATTCTCCTCAGTGGTGCCCAATGACTTCTTATTGCCTCTCAAGAGGCAATGGACAGACATGGAAATACAGGAAATCCCACTTAAACAGAAAAAAAAATCAGTGTGAGGGTGAACAAACACTGGACAAGGTTGACCAGAGATGATGTTGTGTCTTTGTCCTTGGAGATGCTCAAAACTCAGTCTGCAGTCCTGGGCAACCTGCACAAGCTGACCTTGCTTTGAGCAAGGAGATGGACTAAATGATATCCAGGCGTGCCTGCCAGCATAGGCTGCTGTCTGATTTTGTAATTCCACATTGACATGCTTTGAAGTGAGAGTTAATTTGTCTCTGGAGCTTGAAAGATTGCTACGCTTTCTTTCCCTTCAGATACCTTCTCCTACTTTGAACCTTTATAACAGCGCTGCTGTTTGTCCAGCCTGTGGTTATTTCCCTCTACTCTTCCATGGACTTCAAAGACAATTAGACCATGCTCAAAAGGGCATAATGCTAAAGTGTCAAGGATGCCTGCTGTTTACACTGAGGAAACTGGTGCAAATGAGATACTTATCCCACTTGGGAATTTCTGCGAATTCAGCTGCATTCCTAAAATCTTTTTTAAACATTTTTAATGCAGATAGGGAAAAAATTCCCAAACAACTGGTAAGAGTGCCAGTCCTCTTTGGCAGAGCGCTCTCCTGTAAAACCACATTGTGCAGGGCTTGAAGTCACCACTCTGACTGCACTTGGCTGGCAGCAACTATGAAGTCCTGCAGCTGAATGCCTGTGAGTTTTTAATAATTTATCTGAAACTGACTGCTGCTTTCAAGTGATTTTTGGTGGCCCATGGCTCCCATCACAGATTTACTCCACTAACTTATCTTCTACCCTTAGCAGAGAGGGATAAAAACTGACTAGTTTATTTAGCCCTGAGGGTGTTTTTCCAGACCACATTGTAAGAGTAGCATGGTGAATTTTTATGGCCAAGCATCGTTTCAGACGTTCAGGCTGCAAGGCTGTTAATCTGTCCACTGTAATAAGAAATGTATTTGCTTAATTATGTTCCCAGACAAATAAAGATCTCAGTTGTCTGAGTTCTCATCCTGTCCTCTCAGCCTGCACCCCCTCCTCTTTATTAGTGCTGCAAAAGCCCTTAAATGTAGCTAGGTAGTCAAAGAGTCATTTACTGTACAATTCGGGGGACTTCATCCCAGACCACGTGTCACTGAGAGTACTAATTTAAGATTGAGCATAGAATCAAAGATGGTGTGAGTCATAAAATAAAATACTCTGGGAAATTTTAATGTTTGAGTGTATATGCCTTACTTCTCATCAGAAACTTCCAGAAGAATATGAAGTTTAAAAATAAATACTGACAAAGGATTGCTGAAGCATTTATTTTCCAGGAAAAGGCAGTCTTCTTAATTTATATAGTACATGATATATTGAATAGAGGGTGATATATTAATAGAACTGAAAAGTCTTAACAAGGAAAACAGAAGTAAAAATATTTTTTTCATGTCATCAGAACAGCTCCTTCGAAAGATTTACTCCAGAGGATTTCATTCGAGCTGGTTTATTAACTCAAAATGTTTCAATTTCAATGAAATTGTGTTTTCCAGTGGAAAGAATTTACCTCATTTTTTTAATCTCGTCTCTTCAGTATTTGGTTGAACCTGAAAGCATAATGGTCAATCTTTTCTTCCTGGAGGGAAATGCTCAAGTCTCAGATACATTTTATTTGGTTAAACTTAGAGATACTTATAATGTATCTTAGCACATTGTATACATTCCTTGTCAGAAAGTTATTGAAATGAATTTTTTTTAAACCATTACTGAAGAATTTTTACTTTATAAAACTCCATTCAGTAACTTTAGGCACTATATTTCCTGTCTCAACTTTATGTAAGTTTTGCACAGGTAATTTCTGAATTTCTTGAAAAACTCCACATATTCAGAGTTAAAGCTACGCTTTCTTATGCCTGCCATTGATATACATTTTCAGATGGAAAATTAATGCCGTGTTGCTAAATGTCTCCTTTCTTCACACACCCATGAAATATTGATAATATGCCCTGAATAGGTCAGACCTTGTTCCTATGCAATATTTCTTCTATGAAAGTGTCATAACATTCCTTTTTCTTACTGGGTGATCTCATTGGTAGTCTCCTGGACTGGGTATTCATTTTTTTATGCATGAATAATATTTCCTTTTAGTAGACACTGTTCAACTGTCAGGCAAGGGCAGGCCGATGGCACACAGGTAAGGGAGGAGAAGCCCTTTGAAGAAGTTGTTCACTAGTTTGTTTCCCTCAGCTGCTTGTTGCCATCACCAAAACATGGTTTGTTTTTCCACTGTCTCAGCAGTACCTGTGGCACTACACTGACTGTGGGGTAACTGAAATGAAGGGTTATTTTAGAAAGGGTTCTTCTTTTAACCATTTCTGTGACATACAGTATGGACCCAAAACACCTCCTTCCTTCATAGCACCGAGAGGGTGAGGGAGAGGAATCAGCAGCGGCATGGGTGGGAGATGAATGAAGCTTCATAAGCCAGATTTGCTCCTGGAACTTGACTGCCCCTGAAACACTGCTTCATACTTTGCTAATATTATGGTCCTTGATGGTTTGGAAGAATAAGGGCTATATGTCAGTTACTTGATTTTTATTTTTGTGCTTGACAAGTGGTGAGTAAAATTATACAGGGTAAATAAACCAACCAACCCTGAATGCTTTGTCCAGATCTGATTAAAATCAAACAATCGTTGATACAAATCAAGGGGATCTGATGAACTTTTGGAGAAAGTAGAAGGGTCTAGTGAAAGGGCGGAATACAATGGTAACAGAAATAGTTGACCAAGGGAAACATCAGAGCCCTCTTGAAGCTGACATGAGATTCCCTGTTAGCTGCAGGAGGACAGACATCACACTGGGTTCTGTTCCTTGCTCTGAAACAGAACTTAATTATGCTGGTTTCTATGTCTTCATTTACAATTTTTCAAAATAATTCCCTACATGCTTTTAGAAATTTAAAAAGAGAATAAGTGTGTGGATACAACTCTTCAGTGACCCCAGACAGATTCATAAAACAGCCGAGGTGACTGGCTTTTTGTCACCTTTTCTGCTCATACAGGGTTAGGCTAATGTATCTGTGAAGTGTCTGTCTGCCTGTTGTCAGACAAGAAGTATTTTACTCAATACATTGTGACTCTGGGTTGGACTTTTTAATAAGGAAAAAATTGATTAATAACTGACCAAAACTTCACAGTTGCTTAAGGACTAATTTGTATTGCACAGAAAGAAAGTTATGGGACTTTCCAAAGAGAAAAGACAAAAAATAAGTGCCTGGAGACTGAAGCCAGGCAGAATCAAAGTAGAAATTAGGTACAAATGATTAACAAGTGAATACCTCAAATATCTTGTATTATGAATTTGACCTCTCTTGGCCTCCCAAGTTCTTCACTTAGGAAAACATTTGTAAATAGAATACTAAGAAAAAGTGATTTGGATTCATTAGAACTTGAAACTTTAACATAAATAATTACAATTTAGAAGACTTTAGAAAAAAAGAAGAGGAAAACCAAAATAAAAAAATCCAAAGTGCTAAAAAACATTTTCACAAAGCTAATTTTGTGACAAAATAGTCTGAAATGACATGCCAGAATCTGTTTGCCTGTCAGCTCTGCTGCTATGTCACTTACAGATAAGCTATTAGCATTCTAGCACCTCATCCTAGCACTTACTTTCATACAAAATTAGCCCTGCATACAAGATGTAAACACATGTCTTTTTGTGACATAGCAACACTGATTTAAAAACAGGAATTCACAGTAACTGGGCATAATGTAGTCTTTACAATACTCCAGAGTCCTTGAATAAATACAAAAATAAATGAGGAAGAAATGTAAGCGAAAAGAAACAACTTTTTCTTCAGATGGTCTGCATTTCTAATTGAAAATTTTGGCTGGCGTTAGTTGGCAGGAGCATTGAACACACAGCATGAAACGTCAATAAATTAGTCTAAAAATGCTTTACTGCAGAAGTTGATGGACACCATCAGTTTCAGAGTTACATACTCTGGTTATTTACCCATTCCAAAGCCCTTTCTAACACTTTAGTGATAGAAGTCCATCACATTGATTGACAAGGATCTAATCAGTTCAGGTTCCAAATAAGGAGTTATGGGGGAAAATTTGTTAGTATGTATATGCCTTTCACGTAGCTGGTAGCAACCCCATATTTGTAAAATAATACTGTGGAGAGAAAAGACACCTTTCAATCTGCAACACTAATAGGCTGTACCAAGGGTATTTTAGTGGCTTGGAAAATGTTAGCAGTGTACAAGAAGAGACAAATTAAAAAGAAGCCTTATAAAACTTACCTGAATCATGTCGACACACCACACTCATCCACTGCTGTTTTGTGTAACAGTTCACAATAATTATATTTTAGACTATTTTGTGCTTAGCCTCAGGGGAATTCTCTACTGATTTCTCCAATACAAAATGATTGTATTTATTTAGATGGTGATTCTTCTGGGAAGAAAGACTGTCTCTAATCACATTTCCTTTACTTGGCCTGGCACAGTGGATTTTGTCTTAATTGTGTTGTCATACAAACAAGTAACATATTTTAGAGCCAGAAGGTGCACTGTAATCACCCACTTTGATCTATAAAAAAGATGGCTGGGGTTTAGGAGGATCCAAGTCCTGCTTTACTTGGGAAGCAAATGTGAACCAGTGTAAGGACTTTAATAGCTTCCTATGTAACAGTTCTTTACAACTAACAAGCAGAATACTAATCCTTTTGCATTCATTCCACAGTATCAAGCCACTTGCTAACAATATTAAATAATAGCAGAAGCAAGTGAAATATATTTAATTTTCTTTAATTTTGTTCTTTTCAGAAACTCAGCATTGGTTTTATATGCAATTTGGTGGTTACATTAAACTACATTAAGCATTTTCAACGGGACTGAGATTAAAAATAGGCAGCCAGATGTAAGAGGAGAGTCTTTATTTGATGTGTCTGATGATAAAATGAAAGAGAGCTCAACTCAGGGATTTAGAAATTCAAAGTCTTTTGGTATGGCCAAGGCCTTGTTCTATATCATAAATTAATTTTTTTGGATAACCTCTTGTTTCCATTTTCTGCACACGGCTTTGCTCTGTTTGATTTTATTACTTTCATCATTTAAGTCCTTAAGGATCACAGCTTTAGATTAGCAACTAGTCCTGAAATTACTGAAGAGCAGGGTTTTGAGAGGTGAAGCACCTGCTTTGCAGTTTTCATTGGAGTTAGTCTTTAGGCACCTGAAGAGCAAGAAATGTCTCATAAAAAAAAAAAATAAGAAAAAGAAATGGCCAACTCAATGCCCTGTATAATCTTTTCCCTGTTATATCTTCCATTCAAAAATGTTTCACTAGACCCTGATCCTTAAGCCATATTAATCAGTGAAACTTCACCGACGCAAAGAACCTGGATTTGACAGCAGCTGAGATTCAGGTCTGGACCCTTTATATAACAGAGGCCTTATTCACAGGTGCAAGTGGTATGGTGCATGGATCTCAACCCACAGAGTGAAACACAGACACAGAGGGACAAATGTCCATACTGTGTATGATACAGGGGTTTTACTTTGGGTTAGTTTTTCCTATAAACTAAATACCCAGTGGCAGCTGGCACAGAGTAGGGGTGCTGCTGGAAGGTTGGTGTTCAGCAGAGTGCTGGGTGCTGCTGGTATAGTTTCATCCTAAATAATTCTAGTTTAGGTGCTCCAAGACTATACCAATATGCACACCAAAGCATATTTAGGTGATATGACTAGGAAATCTGTTATAAAAACACAGTTCTGATACAAACATGAATTAATGGCATGAATCAACACAGAAGATCAAGAGTGTTATCTTAAAGTACATAGTTGACCTTAATACTGAGACATGTCCCTTCAGGACTGCACCAGATACCATGTGTTATTCTAATCCTGAGTATTTTTCAGAAGGCCATTTTGGCCTACAGCCATACAAATATAATCTGCTTTCAGCATTCTGGGCACTTTTTAAAGCAATTATTTGCTCATTTATGAAACTCTAATTTTAATATTCTCCAAGGATATTTAATATGAAATACAACAATGATGTGTTGTCTCACTAGGGGTGCAATGACTAGTTTCAGGTTCAGACTTGGAGTACCTGCTTAGATGCCTAGAATTATGTTGCAAGATTACCACCAGTATCCTTAACAACAATAAGGTGTCCTCCTAGTAAATACTGTTCCACTGTGCTGAAGTCCTATTATAAGACTATTGTTGAAGTCATCAAGTGTGGTTTAAGTTCCTTTAAGCTTTAAATTGAGTAATAATAAAGACAGACTGTTTTGCCAAAACTAGACTTCCAAAATGTGTGGACTTACCATATGCCAACCAACATTTTCAAGCATTACATTTTGTTTCCTAACCTAGAAAAACCAGAAAAGAGAAAAAACCAAGCAAGGAGTGATAAACCAAAGATATTTTGAGGAAGCAGATATCTATGCACTTATAAAATATTCTGCCAAAAAAAAAAAGAAAGTCCTTTCTAAGGCTTCAGTCTAAACTTGGCAAAAGAATGACTACTGGTTTTATTTCTATTTCTGCAGCATCTGGGAGGTGTCACTGTTGTGTTAAAAAGAACACAACTGTAAAACCCTTTTGCTTTGCTGAGATGTTTTATCAGTAGGTTAGGGAAATTTACTGCTAAGCATCACACAGCTTATGCAGAGGATCTAAATCTCTCAGCTGTCCTAACAAAGCTTAGCTTCATGGTTCAGAATGAAAAATGCAAGACTGAGAAAATATATCATGGACAAAGGACAGAAATCTAGAACAGCATCTTGAAAACAAGAAAATAATTTTTCAAGAATACAGGAGGTATGAATTTTACTGTAAACATTTTACAGAGGCATCTTCAATTAAGAAATGTGTTTAAATGTCTCAGGAGAAGTTGAAAGTACCAATGTTTCTGAAAAATACTTAACATAAGCCTCAGAGTGACATGCAGTATTACCTTTTGTTTTGACTGCAAGTCCATAGAAGCTCAACAGGAAGACTTGTAAAGACTTTGTATGAAATACCATGGAAAAAAAAGGCAGACAAAGCTTATAGCACCCAGGTATATAGAGGGATCAGGAGAAAAAGCACAACAATCCCCCCTTTTTAGGTGAGGAACAGCAACAAAGGACAATATCCTTATAGGGACACAGATATCCGACTCTGAATTGTTTCATTTTAGTTGTGTACCAAGGCAAGAAATGTACTGGTGATACACAATTTTTAAATACAATCAGCTTCCATTTTCAATTCTTTCTTCTTACCAAGCAGGTCTGAGACACATCCTGATGCTTCCCTTGCAGCAGGTAAAAAGGGCAAGCAGGAGTATGTCAATATTAAACACAACAGGGGCAAGGAGGTGCTGGTGGGAAAGGATCTGAACACTTAGAGCAGAGATAAAACTTTGGATTTTAAGTATTTTAAAGCTCCTGGGATGGCAGAATTGGAAACCTAAAAACCTAGGAGTAGGAGCTGCCTTAGGCTGACATGTCAACTAGGGGGTTTCTTCTAGAGCCACCTACCTAGCAGGCAACTTCACACAGCTAGAGTAATGAGTAATGTAACTTCTTCACTCAAGAAAATTCAGTTCCTATATTTCTAACAGTTGATCTGGACTCAAATTGCAGGTGGCAAATACTATTTTCAGTTATCATTTTTCATTGCTTTTCAGTTAGAAGTTTTTTATTTCAACTTCACTGGAATGATTAAGACAAAAATATGTTTTTTTGTGGGGTTTCTTGCCTTCCTATGAAGCATTACACATGTACCACAGCTACTTAAATGCATTGAAACCTCTTCAGCGATTGTTCTGCTAAACCACAAGCACTGGACATAGGAATATTTTTGCCTTGGATCAGACTAGCTGAACTTTGGGATTTTTTTTCTCTCTGTGATGTAGGGAATCAGTTCCTTTTTCTATACTCATCTGAACATTTTAATTTGAGCTCCCCTGTTCTTACAAGTGTCCTCTGCTGTCCTTCCATCCTGGCCTGTTCCTGCAGTGTGTTACAGTTAGGGCTGTGTTTGCTCTTGTTTAGATGGTACTCTGGACTCTTGAAAGTGCAATGTAGTGATGAGGTGGTGTGACAAAGATGTAGATCCTCCTAAATTAGGCTTTTTTTATCTAATGCAGCACACATAATGCTATGTTTACACAGAGAACTTGAGGGCTTAGATGGTGCTCTTGAGCCCTCTGTTCCCATATTCCCACAGAAGTATGCAATATGATCAGAGAGATCTTGATCTAAAAATTCACTCAGCTGCAAATTCAAGAGTAGTTAGGTTGCTGTCAATGGCATGAACTAGAGTTAGGCACATGTTTGTCAAAGGCACATGAAGGTCAAGAGAGTTTAAGATGAGGCTTTTCATAAGGAAGACATTTATATCAGTGTAGCTATTCTATCTTCCAAATTATTTGCCAGAAAGATTACACTTGGTCTCATAATTTTTCTTGGAATATTTCCTAGGTCCCTGCAGAAGTAAAAGCAAATGCAAGAAACCTAATGAATTCATCAAATTTTATGCTAAAGCTGTGGAGCCCCAAAGAGATTTTATTTTTAATACCATCTGAATAAAGCCAGTTTCACTGTAAATTTCCATTGGCTCAGAATAGTGACGACATCTGTTTTACCTGCTCATTAATATCTTTGTGTGATGACTATGAATACAGGTAAAAAAAAAGGAAGGTCATGAATAACAGGATACAAAACAAATCAGAATGTTGCTCAAAGTAATGTTAAAGATTTATTGTGAGATCATCATGATAGTCTGGCCTCTTCACACCATGTAAAAGGGATGAAGCAGCAGAAGGTGTTCTGTAGGAATTGCTAAAACACTGCTTTCACAGGAGGATAATTTCTCTGTTTTAAGTGCCAAAGAAAACAGTCAAAAGTTTTCAGTTTGGAGCAGTCCTCTTAGGCCCTGGAAATGGCAGGTGTATGAACAGCATAGGACACAGGTGGTGATGCAAAACTGAGTGATACCTTGTTACTTTGGGCAGCATGAGGTAAGGAAGGATATTTTTAGGTCTGGAAAACCTTCTAAATTATGCCTGAGGACTCTTACTATTTAATCATTGCTCATAGCCATTGAGTGTGACAGAGTCTGCACATTTCAGTGACAGATCTAACTGAGAATCCTCACGTAACACCAGAATTTATATAACTTAGTAATAGCTAAGTAATAGCTAATCTGGGAGCGTCTTAAAGTATGATACTTTACAAGCAGATGTTTTTGTGTTTTCCCTTCCTGATTATATATTCCAAGTCTGCATACTGTCACAGGAAAGTGAATGCTGTTAAAATTTGAGATCTGAGACCATCCCTGATCCTCAGTGTTTTCCTCCTGTCTTAAACACTAGTTGAAGAAGTGGGAGGTGACACATTAAATCTTGTTAATACTTTTGGTTGGTTTATCCTTTCTGTTTCGACATTGTATCTTATATCTGTCATTTTTACAGATGTACATAACATTGGTTTAAGGAACATATTCAACTGGCATCCAATTTTTAAACAGTGTTGCTCATAAATCATACACAGTACATATCAGTTCTAAAAGGAAAAGGCATGGATGTCCAGGACTTATGAATTCCATGAAGCTTATAAATTCTTCTGGAAATCTGACTTATAATAACGTGGGCATACAGTTTCCACTTATTTTTTTCTGTTACTTTGGCTAAGCTTCAGACCAAACTTTAAAACCTGCTTTGCCATAAAGAGATCACAAATTGCACTTGTTTATTCATTTTGTTAGAAACTCAACATTACTAAGTCTGACAATTTTTTTCTATCATTGATTATCATGATAGAAAGGACATAGACAAGATGAAAGGGAAGGTTTACTTTCCTAAATTATCTATGGAAGTTTGTATCTGAAAGTTACAATGCCCCTTATTTCAAGTGGTATCCACAAGCATTTTTGTGCACCAAAGCTATATCCTTATGCTTTTGCCTTTTTTTTTTACATCAGTTCTCTCATTTCTTTGGTAACTTTTAAAAAATCTCCATGACTGAGAATATGAAAGTTTTTGCCCAACAGCCATGTGACATGTCAAATATTTCTTTTCTAATACAGAGGGTTTAACACTTCTGATTTGGTAATTACAGGCCTGATCATTTGTATTCGGTGTACTTCATCAGGTCATGCCACTAGCACCAACAGAGATATGGGGGGTGAAACTGGTGCAAGAGAGAAGAGCTGGTACTATAAATTTAAAAAAAAAGGTGCTCAATGCCCAAAGTGCTCAATGACTACTATAAATTTCAGCTACTTTATTTTCTTTTAAGTAAGCTTTTTCTCCTGTCTGTGTTTTATGGAGTAAAATGTGGTGACTTAAAGCCATAAGACTGGAAAAACAGAAGACAAACTACAAGAAAACCAAAAATACTGAGTTTTAATTGTCATTATTTTTAAATTGTTCAGTGATTTTGAAAGCAAAAGTTGATGGCAGCTCCTGCAACTGTAGTTTTGAGAGTAAACACTGAAAGCTTTGCAAAATTTTCTCTGCAAACTTTCCTAGTTTAAAAAACTTGCGTAAGTAAGTTGGGTAATGCCAATCTATGGTACATATTATAGCATATTTTTTCCTTGGTATGTATGCACCTATTTCTGTATTCATTTTGGTTAATAATATTTCCGTATGTGTATTTCATCCTTTATTCTTTAGGAAGATTTTCTGTTCAATACATACCTGCTACACATTCAGTCAAAATAAATATAGGCAAAAGGAAAAGAAAGAGTTAAAGATTCTGATGTACAATACTGTTCATCCTTCTCTTTGCTATCAGGTCAGGGGATGTTTTTATGTCTCTGTGTGTAGTCTGTATCTAATCTTTGCTCTTTACTGAAAGGGTTTGGCTTAAATAACCCCAGTAGTACAAAGTCTTACATTCAGAGTCTTCTATTTTAATTCATCTTTCAAGGGAATTACTGCAGTTTTAACCTGCCTCTTTCTCTCTTTCCCAGTGTAAAGCTGTGTGATTACAGAGGAAGGGTGATAAAACACATCAGCTCTGTCTCTTAATCGTTTTAAAAATCCTAACAGATTTTAAAGATGAAATTTGGCAAATGTTAATTGTACATACAGAATTCATGCTGGGAAAATCTCCTTCAGGAAAAAAAATAGAGAAGGGAAAAAAGCTGAATGCACAGCCAGACTGTTATGTAAGATGTTTATTTCCATCAAGTCTAGCCCAGTGGAGACTACGCAGAAAATAGGCCAAAGCCACAGAGTTGTGACATCATAACATCACCAGAAAGGTCAAAGAAAGCGTTGACACACTGAGAAATACTACTTTATAGTACTGGTAATTTTGTTCTATACTTAATATTTTTTGTCCCCCTACATATTGGAATAGAGCCTGATAGTGGTAAGCAAGCCTGGGCTGTTTTAAAACTTCCAAAGAAACATGTTTGTGATAGCACACATCAGCATAGGAACATGGCTGTGAGAACTACTCATTGTTTTGATGACAAAATTAAAACCAAGAGGTTAAAAAAAAAAAGAAAAAAGTTTGATAGAAGATGAGCAGTTGAAAAGTTGCATTTGGTGAAAATATGACCTTGGAATTTTTTCTTAAAAAATTGAAACATCTTTTGTACAGCTGACTTGAATGAATCTACTGATTCATTAAAAAAATTTAAATTCCTTTAAATGTCCTGAAACTTTTTTTTTGTTTAATAACCTCATGGATAGAAACACTTCTCCAGCTCTTGCTGTATTATTGTCAGGCCCAGAATGGCACTGATGCTTTGTTCTGTCGTTGGAGAATTTACAATTTGGCCAGGCATCCCATTACATTCAAGTGAATTGCCTCTTCTCATGTGAGGATATATATATATATCCCGAAGTACATTTATTCTAGATTTATTTTAGCTTTTATGCCTCTTCATATTTGGGGCTAGAATTAAAAAACCCAACAAAACAGACAAAACAAAATCAGACAACTCTATTTACAAAAAGATATTAGGATATATGCCTGAGTATAATAGTTTCTTACATCCTGGTTAATGCTCATTTTTTAAATCAATTTTGGTTTTTTATATGCGGTATGTAATGAAAGTGAATACCAGGGACATTTTAAGTGACCATATGTAGATATCTTGGCTTGAGTACAAAAGAAGGTATGTTAATTCATGTCTTATCCCCTACCCTGTGTGAAATAACTTATTTCAAGAAAGGAGAGTACGTGTTGCCAAGAGACTAGTGCCAGTTCACAAGAAACACCAGTGACCTGACAGCACAGGGAGGTCAGAAGAGGTGCATCAATTTTTCAGGCTCCAAGCTCTCTCTGCTGGGCAGGCAAAGCCTCCCACGTGACTAAAACATGGGATCTGCACTGTAGATGGCTGAAGTCAAGTGAAATAAATCTTATCCCAAATATCCTTTTGTCCTCCATCACTTCTGGGACAAGGAGTCACCATGGCCTCTCACATGGAAACTTCTTTCAGGCACATATTTTTGTGTGTTGTATGGTGCCTGGTGCGATGAAGACTCAAGGCTTCATTCATATGCTGCAATATCTACCTCCCAGGAATCCTGAGCACGTATCCTTATCTCAGGATATTTCCCAGGATATTGAAGAGCTATCCAGCCCCAATTCTCAGTGATATTTTGGTATTTTTACATTGACTTCTGTGACTGATACATTTTTTTGAGTAAAATAAAAACACCCTCAACCTTCGAAGATCTTATTAACCTGAAGTTTAATTTACTATGGTAAATTTTGGAATTTTTGATCTTTTGGATCTTTTGGAAAATGCAACCCAGTCCTGCTTGTGTTCTTGCTGATGGGCACTTAGGTACATGAGATGATTCCCTGTCACCTTCAAGGTCATGGCTACAGGTCTGTGCTGCCTTCACAAACTAAAGGACCAGTTTGTGCTCTTGTGACAACCTCAAGGCATATATTCATGTTTGTAATTTTACACCTCCAGCAGCACAGTTGTTGCAACTGAGGAATGGAATCTGTAGATAACACTAGAAAAATATTTCTTTCACTTCTGTGAAACCACCTGGCTGTCGCTGTTAAAGTTGGGACAGGCAGAGCGACATTGAATCTTCTTTCAAAACAGGGACAGGATTGCAAGAAGGTTGCTATCAGTTTATTGCAACAGGTTGCAAACATTTATACTATTCACACATTACACATATCAACTTTCTATTGGAGCCTTCATATATCAGGCCATGTACATGTCAACCTGCTATTGGTACTTTATGTATACATACATCAGGATTGGCTGCAATGTAGCAAACACAGCTTTTGTCGAGTCATCCTGACTTGCAGAAAGTACAGGAAGTCCATTTCTGTCTTCCATCTTCTTCCTTTCTGAAAGTTGCCCACATTCCTCTGCATGCTGTGTTCTCCTCCTTTCAGGGGTGTACTGTAATCTGGTCAATGTCGATTGCTTCATCGATAAGTGCCAGGCTGCTGACAGACCTGCTGTCAACCCTGACACCTGGTCTCTAAGAACTAATGAGCCATGTCCTTTCTTATCTACAACATGTAAACAAATGTCCTGGGCTGATAATGGATTCTGAAGGCAGCAGAGGAGGTACCTTCAGCCTCCAAGTGCTTCAGACAGCTCAGCCTTTTCTTTTGCTGCACTTTTTCTTTACAGACTAAATACATGTCCCACAAAGGTTAAAACTTTGCATGTCAGAAAAACAAGTTCTGGATTTACTGTCATTTCCTTTAGCTCTGTCCCCTGGCTAACTTCCTGTGGGATTTATTTGGAGTATATATGACACAAAATGGAATTCTAATAGGCATTTAAACAAAAACAACTTTGTCATGATTATTCAGTGATTATTCAGCTGATATGCAGAGGACAAAGGAATACTAATTAAAAGAGAATAATTTTGTACATAAAACCTAAACAATCCTGATGCAATCACAAGTAAACTGTTGTGTGCATATTATTCACGATGGTGGAACCACCAGTATGTTCATATTGGGCTTTTCATAGGGATCCTTTTGATAACTGTTTTATCTTTTCAGCTTCCCTCAATCGTTATTTTGCTGATCAAGTGAAATAACTTAACTGAACAATATAAGCATACCTCAAAGGACTTACGTGTTGAAAGGCTGCAGATCTTTATGCTTGCCTTTTCAATTTTTATGTGTTTTTCATTGAAAGCTGGGCCTGATAAAAGTGTTAAGAGGTTTCATTCTGTTATCTAGTATTCCCTTTTCATCTTCCCAACCCCTGCACATCATACAGATTAATGTTTCATGTTACAGAAGCCTCAATTTTTGGAGCTTTCACACGACAGCTATAGATGAGATTTTCCAATACTGATTCTCTCTCCCCCCATTTCTTTTCTTTCCATGTATGAGTCACATCTGTCTGAATTATGAGCTAGCACAGTTTTCTTGATCTGGCAGATTGCATTAGAATCACGTAGCACTGGACTTCAGGTTATCGATGAGCAGCAGACTTACTACACTGTAACCAGACATTTCTTCTTCTGCCAGAGACATCTCCATTCACAAATACCAGTGTGGAGACACAGAACCTGCTGCACTGTGGGGAAACCTGTGCTGCCATTGTTTGAATGGATGCTCGTAAAAGGACCAAAATTACCCTCTGTCTCTAATGTCCTTCAGAACTGACGAAGACATTGTTGAGCCACTTTTGACAGGAGGTGTACCTGTTGGGAAAGACAAAAATGAACCTGAGGTCTGTTTCAGGCCTTTGCTTCTATGATAAACAATTAGGAAAACCAAGTGCTCCATAAATACTGGTAGAAGTGTAGTGATTTAAATGAGATCAAATTTGGGGAATCTTGGTCAATCTAACACAGTAGCATTCAATCTCATTTTAAAGTGCCTCTTTGTCAGTCAAATCTGAAGGTGACTTACTACATCATAAGTGGAAATAAAAATTGTTTTGATGGATTCTCATGGTTGGGGGCCAGTGCACACAGGGGTTCATAACAGTAGCATGTGGTATTGATTTGTCAGCAGCATGTTATGTTATTTACCAGAGCAATTTTTTGTCTTATATTGTTATTTTAAAGGAGACATCTGTGAGTGCTATCCTTTTAAGACAGGAATGTGTGCAGAACTATAATATTATAAAGCTTGGAAAACATGCATTGGAAAGGAGAGTCAATATTGTAGTATTTTAATGAAATGGTTGTGAAGTGTGACTGAGAAAAATTAAGAAGACTCTAACATATAAGCCAAAATAAAGTAGTATAGGTAAAACAGGTACAGCTGAATGACTAAGACTCTTTCAAATACAGACTCAAAGAAATCTGGTGCATAAGGTACAGCAAGCAACAGAATTTCTACATGTAATTCACTTATTTCTCCTTCTGAGGAAGAACAGTAAAGAAAACCTTGGAAGAACAGTCATTTAATCTCCTCGCATGAAGAAAGACATGAAATGTAAGAAGTTCCAACTCACAAGCTCTGGATTGCCTTCTATAGCTAATGGTATTCCCCATGGACAGTACAGGACATACACAAGAGGCAACAGTGGAAAGTCCCAAGAAAAGAAATCCGTTTGTGTTACAGAACAAAACCTCTTCAGGATGAGAGTGGTCAAGCACTGGAACAGGCTGCTCAGGGAAGTTATAGGTGAGGCCCTGAGCAAATTCACTTCACTTTGAAATTAGCATCACTAATTGGTCAGATTAGAGGTTGGAGTGGAGACTCCAACTAAAAACCAACCTCAGTCTTTCTGTGGTTCAGTGTACTTTTAGCTTAGGTACTCTGCCTCCACCCCTCATCCAAAATCTTCTCTTTTTACAGTAGTACTTAACCTGGATATATTTACAGGTGTACTTGGTCACTGATCTTGCTACGAGTGTTTGAATCATATTCATGGAACAGAATTCTATATATATGTGGATATTGATACAGTCTCTTCCCTATCCTACCTTTCCCCTCTCCATAAATGCTTGAAGATTTTTAAATATTTTTTTGAGAACTCCCATTTCAATTACTACATTTGCATATTACAGTCCTTATCTTTCTAACTGATCTCTGTTTTGCAGTTTGCACTGATACAGAAATAAAAATATTTGTGATCTTTTTCTATGCTCATCAAAAAAATATCTTGAAAATGAAAAGAAGATGTTTTTGGTGACTCAGCAGAGGCTTGCAATTTTTGAAAGGGAAAGGTAACAGTTTGAACGATATCTGTTGATGTTCAGAGACTGTCTCAAGGATGAGTCAGTAGAGCTGGCAAATGCCACTTTGAAAATGCCAATAGAATGCTATCCTTTCTGTTTGTCATTACACAAAATGAAGTATTACCTTGATGTAATTTTCATATACTAGCATTGCACTCTCCTACACTACACTCCATGCAAATTGCATTTACTACTGTAATTAAAATGATCAAAGATGTACTGTTTATGCATGTTACGGAAATTTTTTTCAGAGAGAGTAAAAATCCATACAGCCTCCGAGAAAATCCGCAGAGCCTTGCAGGACCAAGTTAAATTTACAGATACGTAAGTTCAGTACAAAGGATATTTTCAGCTATATGAAGGACAACACATGCAATGTTTTGAATGCTAACTGTAAAGAGACTGTATGTGCTCTTTTCATAAAAATATATCTATATATGTGTGCCTAATTTTACCCTTGGTACATGCTGGTCTTTTCTTCAAAAGAATGGGAAAGCAGAGCAATTGGTACTACTTATAAGCTTTAGTACAGGTCAGATAAGAGGACAGTGGACCGGCAGTGCTGCCAAGGTCAACAGGTTGTAGTCAGCAGCACAAGGTCCAACTGGAAGCCAGTCACCAGTGATGCACCTCAGGGTTTGATACTGGGGGTAATACAGTTGAAGTTCTTCATTAGTGATCTGCATAGTGAGACTGAAGGTAGTCCATCATGTTTGCTGAGCGGCTGATGCACCAGACGGGCATGCTGCTATTCAGGACCTCAACAGGTACAAGGAATGGTCTGATAAGAACATGATGAATTTCAGTAAAGGCAAATGCAAAGTCCTGCACCTCAGCAAGAATAACCCCATGCATCAGTACAGGCTGGAGGCAAGCTGCCTGGAAAACAGCTTTGAGGACAAGAACCTTGGGGTCCTGGTGGACAACAGGCTGACTATGAGTCAGCAATGCGCCCTTGCAGCAAAGATGTCCAACAGCATCCTGGGTTGCATTAAGAAGACCTATGGATCAAGGAAGATGATTCTTCTGCTCAACTCACTATGTGAGATTGGACTGGCTCAAACAATTGACCACTTGCAGCAACCACTCAGGTGCAGAGGGCGTACACATCCGTCACTGGAGGCTACAGCTGGGTGTTGAACAAGATAAAGGAAAAGGCTGAAAGAGGCAAATCCTGTGAGCTGGGATAGTGCCTTTTATCATGCCAAAGTCCTTACACAAGTGGCTCAGGGAGTGAAAACTCCCCTCCAAAGAATTACTGGGACATTCACACATAGCCCTGAAGGTATTCATCCCTGCTGAAGGGCCACAACTGACTCAGCTTCACTGACACAATAGGCAGCTGTAATGTCTTAGAAAGTGTCAAATTCTCCTGAAGTATCTTGTGATCCAGTATTACATCATCCAGTGTAAAACTCCCTGCCCTGGGGGAGGCACCTGGGCATTCCCACCTAGCCAAAGTGTAATATAAACCCAGTGGACTAGGTTTTATGGGCTTACCCCACCACCTGATGGATCCAGACTGCAACCATCACTTCAACAAGGCTGGGACTCTCACCACTGATAAAGACTAGAAAAGGACCAACAGGATGCTTTCAGAATTCATGGAGTGGTGATATTTTTCTACTTAATCTGTCTCTCTGTTGCTCTCTTTCTTCCCCTCCCCCCTTCTCCCCATTTCTTTCTCTCTTTCTCCCTCACATTTACTTAAAAAAAAAAAATCCATACTATTGAATTTGGCATATGGTCTTGTTTGGACCTTAATTTGGGCAGAGACATCTGTCTAACAATTTTAATGATCAGATCATAACAATCACCCCTAGTGAGACGTAGCTGGAGTGCCAGGTCGAATTCTGGATTCCCCAGTAAAAGAGAGACAAAAGTCATACTGAACCTAGTCCATCAAAGGACCAGGGAAATATTAAGACATGGAGTATCTCATAGACCTCAACCATTCTCTGTTTCTCTGTTATTTCACAAATATTGAAGAGTAGTGGTTGGCATGGTTATGAACTCAGACAATATGATAAAGAAATTATCTAAAAAACCTTTCAGTTAGCAACTCTGAATAATTATGGAAGACCATTATTCGGCTTGCTTATTAAGCAGTTGGACTTATCTGAATTTCAAAACACACCTGTGCAACATACTAACTCTTCTCAAAAATAGGACTTGTGCATCTTAAATAAAAAAATGAAACTCACAATAATGATAAACTTAATTCAGAGTTCTTGTATGTAGTTACTAGAGCATGCCTTGTATCTGTCATGGTCTTTTAGGCCTCAGAGAACTAGTGAATGCTTTTAGCCTTTGTGACTCCTTACAGAGAATACATACATTACTGTCTGGTTTGATACACACCTCATGAGAGTCCAGTTCTTGTCTTACTCTTTGGTATTCTCTCTGAGACATAACAGCTAAAAACACCATTTAACTCCAATTCTAGTGCAGGATGGCTATCAGAGATCAGAGATCAAAGAGTTAGGGCTTTTTAAAATATGATTGGTATAAGAACTTTCAAAAGTGAAGTAAAATAAATTGAAATAAAATAGAATAAAATAAAAAAAATCCACCCGTTCTTCTACAAGATCATCTGAAAGCATACTTACTATGTTTGACAGATACTCGACAATCAGGAAGGTATGTGATTATCTCATTGGTGGAATTACACACAAAGTGCATCATCCTGTTGTGTAAAACTCTTCTGACATGCTTCCCCAGGCACAAAGTATGAAGCCTATTTGCCAGCCAAGCAATTGCTGGAAGTGAACTTCAGGCTTCACTATGCTTGGTATTAGAGAATATTTGAGTGTTGTATATGCTGTGGTTTAGCTGGTCTGTGCCTTCCTTTTTTGAGGAATTCTGACATTAATTGTCTTCACTAAATCTAAACCAGTTCTTACTCTCTATAAGAGCAATACGTAAAACCAAGCTACCATTGTGTCATGTTTTCACAGCTGATAATTCTCTTCTGCAATTTCAAAACTCACATGAATCCAGTAGTTTTCTCCATTATTTATTTTTACAGAAAGCCAGGTAGGACAGTGATCACACAATGCACAGCAACCGGAGAAAAAAGATTCATACTATGTAACGAATCATTCTTCATTTTGATGCTTGTCTAACAATTGTCAGCTAAGTATAGGAATTTGGTATCCATCTCTTTCTTCCTTTGTATTATGCAAAGCTCTAAAAATCTAATAGTTATTGTTAAACAGAGAGGCTACATGAAACTTCAGCAAGTGCTATGAGATTTTCTGCTATAAAACTGCACTTGTTCAGGAGAGTTTCAGTTACATTTGAGCATGATGCTATTTATTTCTCCTCTAAAAGTTTGCAAAGGGCAAACTAGGTAATGTGATTAAGTAGCTGAACACACTAAAGGTTCCAAAAACTAGGTCATTATTGAGATTAACGACTGGATTAAAAGGATTTAGGAGAGTGGTAGGATTTTGATTTGCATATTACTCCAAAGACCTCTGACTTATGTAAAGCCTCCTCTTAAAGACTATCAAGCCAAAGTATTACATCAAGCAATTTAGTTGTCACAAATTACTCTTGCATATTCTTTGACCTTGTGTGTTATTACTCATATTCCTACACTGGAATTATTTTTCATAATTCAGCACTTGGATTGCTCCTTTGGATGTAGCAATGCAGGGGACCACTAATGTGAAAGAGATAAGTTGTAAAATAATTAAATCTTATTATGTATAAGCTACAGGATTCTTGAAGGATTTTACCTGAGAGCATTTTAGCCAGCTGCTAAAAAAGGAGACCTTGTTTAACAGGAGAAACCAGCAATTCAATCAAAATCAAGTCTCCCTCAAAAGCCTCACAAATTTATTTAGATTAATCTTGGTGCCACTCTACAAGAGTATACACAGATGTATGAGAAATGTAAGAGCTCAAGCCTGCAACTGCTTTGGACAATCAAACTTGAGGGTCTGCATCGCTGAAGTCACCTATTTAGCATTAGCTAAAGGAAAAAATTAATTTTAGGGGTTACTTAGTATAAAAGTCCCTCCATTGTCAGTATGTGTTCGTGTCTCAGCCAAAGAAGGCTGTTTATGGCACTTGTTTAAAAGAAGGAGGGGGGGGTGATTCAGTGGGGGCAATCTAGCACAGACAAATGTGATTGTGGGAAACAAGACAGATGACATTCTGCAGATGAGGGATTCTGTAAGACATGACATTTGTGACAATAAGGAAAATAGGTAAAATGTCCTCAATACACCACAGGGTTATAAAATGTAAATAATTCTAGGATTTTCAGCAGAAGTTCAATAAATGAAAGAAAATACTTGCAGTTCATATTTTTATAAATCACAGTCTTCATATATTATCCAGTCATTTGTGTCTGCAGAGCACTCTATTTATTTTTATGAACATTTGACCTGACAAATGTTCTTACTATTTTACTGCTCTGCTTTTAAACAGTATCAGTTTAAAATGTCTGTCTCCACCGGCCCATCAGGGTTGGGATGATGTCATTTCACAAATTGCCTCAATCCCTCTAAACCTCAAAAGTACAAATTCTACTCAAAAGTGATAGTAAAACTGATGTGTCTGAAAAAAGATAAATTTGTGGTATATGGGATCATTTGCTGATCTAAGGGATTCATGTAAATATGCTAGTTATATGTTTTTTCTGGGTTCAAAGGAAATGGATGACATATTTCTTACATAAATCAATCTTAATTATGCAGTGAGTGAATTAATAGATAATTAAGGTCAAGGAATGGTCCAAGACAATGAGTTTAGATTCATGGTTCAGCAGTTGTTTCAGTGTCGATATACCACTTGTGATATATTGTATGAGCCTATCAATAACTCTCAGATTTTAAAAATCCCTAACCAAAACATACAATTCTTACATTTAGAAAATACCAGAGCTGCTCTCAGAAAAAAGCCTCAGCTCTAACAAATTGCAGCTGTCAACATTTTCTTCTGTCAGGACTTTTGTGGCAGAGTTGTGATGAGGAACACAGCTTTTCCACCTCCTGGTTTCATCCACTTAATTCTGCTTGCAGTCAAGCTGAGTTTCTATTTCTACACCATTCAGATTTCATCAACTGTTTTCTCCACTCTAAAAATATTATTGCTCTTCCTTTCCTTAAGCACTTTTCCACCACAATTACAGAAAACAGCATTGTAAAAGTGCACTGTGAAAAGGCATCACTACATTTTTAAATCTGGTCTCTGAGGTCCTAAGGCTGGAAGAGGATAGGGGGATAAAACGAAATAGAACAAAAGCTTATGTGCTAAATTGACCTGACTAATGCCTGTAGTTCTGACTAGGTATTAGATTTTGATCCCAGGAATGACTACTGAGTTTAAAATGTGAGGATCACAATGCAGGCTACCTCAGTTAAAAACAAGCAGCTCAATATCCAAGATGCAGATTTAGCTTCTCTATATTGTTTGCCTATCTTCTTTTGGAGTATTGGCTGTAATGTATTCAGAGGGAGATATGGAGAGCTTGCCTTATCCAAAAGGCCACCACTGACAGTAAAAGCCACCACTTCAGAAGCACGAATTGTGCCTTTGAACTTTGTTAGGCTGAGGAGATGTCCAGCCCTGGAGCCTAAACATCCTTGGAAAGTGCCCTTGCCACTAAACTGTAGGGTTAGAAGTAATTTGTAGTGATAAGTTGTTGCAACTACCTTTTATGAAGAGTCACATCTTGTTGATCTACTTTGGACATGTCGTGAGGATAGCTAGCAGATTACAACCTTGAAGGGATTCACATTGAGAAGTGCCATGTTGTTGGATTCCCTTCAAGTTTGAATGGAAGATAAATGCTGAAAGATCCTACAGCAATGTTTATGGTCCCATAGAAAACAGAATTTTAGCTGCCAGGGAACCTTAGAAGCCTGAGAGGCAACTACAGAAGTAGAGAATAGATGGGTAAGTGATCTAAGGCTGTAATATTCAAACCTGATTTTGATGTTTAAGAGCTTTAATGAAGGCACAGCACATTCAAACAGAAGTGTTGTGACAGAGTGAGTGCCTGTACCACAGGTTCTCCCCAGCTTTCCACAAACGGATGAGGGTGCTCCTTCAGCCGACTCTGCCTGCAGGTCCTGGGAAGTGCTGGGTGAGAGCACCACCACACACAGCCTCTGGCTGCCTACAAGCCACATGCAGCAAACAAGTATATATTGGTGGATTGTACTCGTTCATCAAGACCAATGTAAACATATTTATTATTATCTATTCTTGGCTTCAGTAGCTGTTTCTTGCTCCAGCAGAGGTTCCTGTTTAATGAAGGATTAAATTATGTTCCCTGCAAAATGAGGTAGAAGTAACTAAGTGATATTTCTTTTACCTTTGAGGATCAGAGAAATTGTTTCAGTGCACAAAATCAGGATCATTTTAAGGGTATATTAATTGTTTTTAATTTCTTGTTCTTATTTGCAGAATCTACAAGGAAGCAGTCCTGAAAGAATAATTAGTAAACATCAGTTATTAAAATGCTACAGAACACCAACGTCACAACTCTGGATTAAAGAAATCTTTCTTTAAAATAGTCAGAGTTAAACCACAATTTTTCACCATCATTTTTGCAGATATTATGTTTTAGAGGGAGATTCCTGGTTTCTCTCCAACGTTTTCTGATCTCTGACACAGGAAAAGTGACCTCAACAGATCCAGTGGAGAAAATCAATTCCGGAAAGAAGCTCCATGTTTCTAGATAACTAGCAAAATCAAATCGTTTGGCAAAAGATGGCTTAAGCAGATTGGACAATATAGCTGATGAACATATGCCCTCAGAAAGTTTGCTACTAAAAAAACCAAAAAACAAACAAAAAAAAAATCAAGGTACTGCTTAAAAGTTCTTGTTCTTCAACCAAATGAATTTAAAATCTTTTATGTATAGGACAAGGAGAGGAAGAAAAGATTCTTGACTTTTTTTTTTCAACGAAAGCAAATTTTCTTAAAAGAAGCAGTCTTCTTCTCCCTCCCCCTCTCTCCTTCTGTTCCATAGCCATTATTTTCAAAGAGGAAAAAAATCAATAAGGGTCACAAATCTTTCTTTTATTATGAACTAATTCAATTACCTCAGACGAAATACTGCAGTTTCCAAGTATATCTTTTAAATCATTTCCCATGAGTGATTTATATTGTGGGATTTACAGTCCACTAATTTTACTAACCAGTCTCTGATATATTATTTCACAACTAAAAAAATCTCTGAGAGATATGAAATTCATTGTAGCCTGATATCTGTTCACACTGCACAGCTGAAATACAGCCCTGGGCAACCACCACCTCACACAAAACAAGAGCACCTTCTGTGGCTCTGCATCCTCTATGCAGACACCTACAGTGCAATTCAAAACCTCACCTACACCTCTAAAGTAAAATATCCCATAGGATTAGGCAATATCTAGACTATGGGTGAGATGTGCACTACACCACAACTCTAATGTCCTCGTGATCCCAACCACTGACCGGTCCAAACTCCCAAGTGGGTGAGCAGGGCTGTTCAGGCAGCTCCCTCACGGATTATGCCCTGGCCTTGCTACCTGCGCCTTGGGTGGCATGACAGCCCTGCAGGCATGGCACAAGGGGCAAGACACAGTTTGGGTCCTCCCAGAACTGGAAATCCCAATGAAATCTTGAGGTCCCAAACCAAACAATAAACTATTCTCTGTTACTACAAGAGTTATAGGACATGTGCCATTCTGTGGAACTAAAAATTCAATATTTTTTAAGCAGAAAGATCAAGAGAAAACAGTATTGTCAGTGGTTCAGGCCAAAAATCTGTGGATAAAGTATTCATTGAGTATCTGTTTATGTAATTTATTAAAGAAATCTCACATTACAGAATCCAGAAAAGAATTTATTTGGAAACATGATTCTTTTTCTCTCTTTCTTGACAGCAGTAAGGAAATCAAACTATAAAAAGCCTAAGGAAATATGAAGTATCTGAAATCAAGCCAAGGTGAGTCAAGAAAGTCATACTTGTGGCTGTAATTCATGATGGTTTGGGAGCAGGGGGTGGTGTCATTTTTGTTTCAGTTTAGTGAAAAGACCACTTGGAGAAGGCATTCTAGCTTATTTTTGCAGCTTGGATTTGCTTTTTCTTGTCAATATGGTGGTTCAAAAAGAAAAAAATAAATCCAAGAATCAAAATTTAAAAGGTTAGTGGGGTTCCTGTCAAAGGTACAGGTTAAATTTATTCAGTTTGTACAGCAAGAATTCCAAAGAACACTGTCATAGTAATTTTACCTGCAAAAATAGACATTACAGATATAAATGGAAAAAACCCTCTCAGTTTTTCTCCTTTTTACTTTTCTCTTTCATTGTCTAAACACTTCTAAATATCTTTACCACATGACAATGAATTCAAACTCAGAGAAAAGAATTATGAAAGCTGAGGTGTCATTTTTCTCTACTTCTCTGTTGTTCAGTTTCCAATTTCATTAACATCAACACCAAAAAATACAGTTAATTTTCCTCATCCCCCAGTGTTTTCATATGAGAAAGTAACTGAAAATAAGAATCTGGACCTTCCAATTAATATGTTTTAGGCTAATAATGAATTACAGATATATTCAGGCTACTAATTTCAAAGTAATCATTAATTAATTGCATTCATAAGACTGTTAATAACTTTATTAACTTAGCATATCTTTGACTTCAGTGCTGTTATCCTAAAACTTGTCTTGAATATATTTACAAGTGTTTCCACTGAGGCTATGTGACATGCCAAGACAGCCTGTGTGAGACTGATCTCACAAAAGCTTCAGTATCTATGATTCAGATGTCTCTTTTACGAGCCAATTTTATAGAAAACTGAGATCAATAGGTACTCGCAGGGAATGATTAATCTGACCCATCTACTTTGGGATGAGAGAAATCACGTTTTAGAAATGTCTTTTTCCTTCTTTTGACTATGAAGGTACTCTAGACTTCTGACAGACATCCTTCAAGGGCTGTATTATGAATTCTAACATCCCTGGCCATAGAGACATCATTCAAGGTATGGTGGAATGGTGGTCTTTGCTCCAAGTGCTTTGAGCACAGGCTCGTTGCTTCTGGGATAAAATGGCATCCTTTCAAAAAATAACAAGAGCATTTTAAGAGGTAATACAACGTAGTACTTTTTTTTAGTCACTATTGTTCTGCAGAGTTAATTAAAATGTGAATTCAGCACCAGAGATCTTTTACATTTCTTTCTGACAGGTTGTTGCCCAGGTTGAATTCCAATGAATATTTCGCAAATTTTTCATATGTGGCCTCTGCAAAAGAAGTACTAATTTTCCTTTGAGTTGCCCATTCTGAGGGCACAGAATGACCCCCCATTTCTCCTAGGCATCAGAAAAATTGAGAGCTTAGAGACTGCATGCAAAGAACTAAAGGCAGCTTCTGATATGCTAGACTAAATTATCAACTAGGCCATGGCTTCATCTGTTTTTTTCATTATTTTTCTCCAATACATGAATTCCTATCCATTTTCTGCTCTTTTACTCAAGGACATCCAGAAGACATTTGGAGTGAGTTTAAAACAGCTTTAGAGCTCTTTCTAATTACGCTGTTCTAAAAAAACACATTGCACTTATCTTTTTACAGTGAAATTTCTATTTGAAACATGATCATAGTCTTCAAGGTTGTAAAGAATGGCAAATTTTTGAGTGTCATTTTGGGTCTTGGAGCTCCTACAGTGTTCTTCCATGTTTTTAGGGTATAAGACCTTGATGTTGTTCAGCACTAGATTTACCTTTAAATTTATGACCTTATGCTTACCATTGGGTTTGTTCTATACACATGCAGAACAAGAGCAATGACACATTGTTGAAAGAACCTTTATTTATTTTAAATTTGGAAATTCCAAAAAGTAGTTAACTGTATGTGAAGTCATCTTGTAATCTTAGAATGTGCGGTAAAGATTTTAAATATTCATTAAAAATATCCATTCCTAGTGTTAACAAATATGGATATAAAGGTATGTTCATTTTTCTGTATGTGTCTATGTGCAAAAGATTGGATGGCAAGTAAAGAGGAAAGGTTGAGTATTACACAAATACCAAACAAACAAAGAAGGCTCAGAATCTGACTATCCATCAAAGTGATGAAAAATTTATTAACAGGTACCCAGTGTCTTCCAGGAAAATTTCAGTTTATGTAAAACCAAACTTGTCTGATGCTTCAGAACAGTTGGAGACTGCTCCAAGGATTATTTCCTGTATCTAGGCCTGCCTTCGCAGCTCCAGACACTCAAAAACCCCACCAACTATTAGTAATTCCTCATTAGTATGCTAGACTGTATCCTAGGAGAATGTTGGGCTACAGATGTAACACTCTAAAGAGGATATCAATTATTTGCCTTAATCATTGTCATCCATAGCATTTAAACAATGCTCTGTCTAATGCTGAGAACCTGCTCCTGAACTCAAACTGCATAATTATCTACACTGTTGCTATTTTCAATTATTTTCATTTTCAAATCATCAAGTCAACCAGTAAAAAGGAATTTTCATTAGGAAATGAGCAAACCTCTTATCTGCCCTTCAGTAAGAATGGTGGCACAGATTTTAGATCTAATATTTGTTTAAAGCAACACTGTGCTTTAAAAACGGTTCTATACAATGGGTAGTAAGAACTCAGCAAAAGCCAAGGCTATCAATATGGTACATAAGCTGTGTTTCTGAATAGGTTCTGACTCATATTCAGATATCACCAGAATTTTCCTGGCATATCCAAGGCTAATAGCATGGAAGGCAGAAGACAAGGAATGCAATAATTATAGGGGGAAAAAAAGAGAATGTAAAAATACCATGCAAAATTAGAAACACAAAGTTGACAGGGACAGAGGGAGTATGATGATGTCCTTTCCATTCAATATTGAGATGTCTATCAGTACTGGACTGAGGTGTTCCCTAGCTCTGACCTCAGGCCTTCACAAATACCCCATAACTATTCCTGATACCCTTTAGATTGTCCAGCTTTGGGTAATACCACAGGCAAGGCATAAAGCCTGACAAAATATCCAAAGGCTCTGCTCCCTGCAGTCACAGGTACCCTTTATTTCTGCGCTCGCAAGTATTATTTTAAAGCCGTTCTTTCTAAAGCCAGTGTAAGATAACTAACGGGCTTGTGGAGAGAAGAGTTGTAGACACCTTCACCTTAGATCCTTCAAATTTCCATATTTAGGAAAAGCAGCTGCACTAACATGCAGACATCTTTCTCTTTGAACTCAAAATGACACAACTTACATTAAACTGCAAAGTCTTGAAAATATAGCACCATTGTCCAAGGTATTTTTAAAAAGCTGAGTGATTTTGTAGGACCTATATTTTTACTCATCCTGGCTGAATATTTCTCACCTGATTTCTAAAAAAGAGCCAACAATAAAGTGCTGTTAATTCACACACATGTCATTAATCCATCTAAAATATGTGGTACTGAAATGGGCTGTCAAGTCATGGCCAGCAAGGGGACTGAATAAGTTTGTACTAATATTTGAAAAGGACTTCTTTACCCACTAATGCTCAGGATTAGAAGTCCAAAATAATTTTAAATCTTTAGAAGCAAACAGATCATGAGACCTAGAGAATGAGTGGGAAACAAAGATGAACATAAGTCATAGTTACAAAACACACTAAATTATGAAAAAATGGTTGAAATAAGAAGTTCTGACAGAATTTCATACTGAGACGAGCTGATGGAAGACTATGCAGAGACATGACATAAGTCAAAGGATTTATGGCTGGTTTCAATAAGACCACATAAGGCCAGTCAGCTAGAGTTTTTTGAGTATGGAATCTTCAACTATTCCTAACAAGCATTTATGTTCCCATATCAGAAAATAGAGCTAAGAATGGAACTTTTATTTTTATCTTAAAATCCTTTCATTATTGAACTCTTCACATTAAGCATCTTTTCACTTGGCAGTTTAAGTAGCATAATTGGCAAAATATAGCTTACCCTGAAGATTGCTAGTATATGTTTCAGGCTGATAAAGATTACTTCCCAGCTGCTTCCCATTCACAGACAATATGTGTAGCCTTCCCTAAAGAGGATGGAAAATGTGAATCTATATCCCACTACCACATGCCTTATACCCACTTTTTGTTTTTATGTTGGGGTTTTGCCTCTGGTTGCTAAAAAGCATGTTTTTCTTGAGACACTATTTTGTATATACCTATTGCTTTTATTACTCTTATTGTTGCTGTCTTTTATCCTGCTATTTAAGAAAACATTTGTGGGGCTTCAAATGGCAGACAAAACAGCGAAACTTCCTTGCAAGTTTATGCTGGAAGTTCTTTGATACTATCATCACTCTAAAGGAAATTGTGTCCCAGTAGGCTCAGCTAGTGTGTGAAATCTAGTGTTATCTACAAATTGGTCATCTCAGGCTGCCCTTTAACTGGTGGCTCCACTGTCAGCGGCAATAAAACTAGGGGACAGACCTTGGGAGGTAAGACAGCCATTGATTCGCTCCAGATACCTGACTGTGTTGGCTGATGTGTGATCTCTTGGTGTCACAGAGATAAAGTGCAAATTGTTTTTGAAAATCATTGCCAGGAGCAGAGTAGATGCTTTTTTCAAAATGTCACACCCAGTGAGCTATGACACACAGCCAGCCTTTGGTCCCCCTACCAGATAGATGAATTAGGTTTATTTTTTATGGAAAGAATAATTATTGGTCCATCATTGTATGATTTTTTTATTTTTAACCTGTTCTTGTCCTCAGTGTTCTTCCGGAAATAGAATAACAGCAATTCAGCAAGCAAAGAAATAGCTCTTCAAAAGATGGTGAACCATAGCATGCATTAAACACATGCCCTCCCGACCTGTGCTTCTTTTCATACTCTGATGCATAAGGCACTGCATCAGTGTTCTGTTACGCTCATGAAACTTTCTAGCTCAAGAAGAGACTGTGAATTCACCTGACACTCCCAAACGGAGCAAGCATATTTGTCTCTTACTGATGGCAGAGGAATGAGATGCACTGTCCTCAACATTCTCTGCTCTCTGGGCTACTTGTGATCAGCTTCCAGGAGCAGAGTACTGCCACGTGTGTGCTCAAGGATAGAGAGGATCTTCAAACGTAATGTTTACATCAACTTCTGGCTTTTGCCAGACTGGAAGTGGCTAGAAGTGGGGTGGCTTTCCAAAATGCCTTTTCCTCATGCAGGGAAGAGAATACCTGAGTACCATGGCATGTGCCCTGGAGGGTTTTCACTGGGAGGTCTGCCTATGCCAGCCATCTTTGCACTGAAGCAAGTGTTCCCATGAGCCGTTCTCCCAGCTCTGCAGCATGGGCAGTTAAATTCAGCTCCATATTCTGTATCTAAATCTGCCACAGTAAGGTCTGGCCATTTAGATGGCAGTGGTAAGTCATGGGAATAAAAAGCTACGGAAAACTCTTGGACTGTAAACTGCTGGGGTTTGATAGAACACTCTATGGCAAGAAGCAAGTCCTCTCTTGCCCTGTTCTTCTCCAGGCAGCTGCAATGGACTCCATCATTGTTGGGATACCATGTTGCCTTGGCTTTCCATTTTATTTGGTAGTACATACCCATTCATAAAGAGGAACAGCTCCTCCAATAGCTTGGAAACACTGTATTAGAGCTTTTTGATTGGCCAGCCTGGAGAAGCTGCTTATTTGTATACTAATACCCTGCTCAACTACTTTGTCACTTAATATAATTGGTCTTGCTGGTAACAAAAGAACACTTCTCAGCTACACATGTTTGTGGAATAAAGCTGAATAATCTTTAAGTTCCATTAGTGGTTTCTATCCTACAATTTGGGATTCCCTGACATAGAATCCAAATAGTTTAACACATTCAAAGGAAGGAATTAAATGGAAATATCTCAAAATAGGAAAATAAAGGAATATATACATTTATTTTCTGCAATGGAGTGAGTTACTTCATTTGCTTATCTCCTTCTGGGTTTCTTCTGTCCTATACATCTGTTTGCTATGTTTATCTATATGCACAAAGCCAAACTCAACAGCATTACAAAATGGGCATTAAATTCTAAGTTCAGTGGGGAAGGGTCCCACTCCAACTGAGTATTTGAAGATCCAAAACATTGCACAGAAACCACAGTATTTCCTGAAACTTCTAGTAAGAACACAAGTAAAAAAGACAAAGTGGGGGAAAAAAGACAGAAACGGCAGAAAACAAAGGAACCAAGACCACGGTTTCTAGTAAAAGAAGAGTGTAGGCAAATTACTGCATCACTAAATGTGGCTTAGCTTCAGTCATGGTCAGGAAAAAGAGGTCAGAAGCTGAGCAGGAAGAAATGGGGCAAATAAGTCTTTCTTAGAAAATAAGGAGAGAACATGCTGAAAGACGCAGACTATGCAAGAGGAGTATATTGGTGCATGCCCAGTGGGCTAGACGGAAAGATGGTCACTGTGCCAGTCACTACTGCCCTGTGAAATTGCTTTGGCATAGGGCTTCCTATTACCTGCTTAGTTCCATTTTGCTTGAAAATGGCAAAAACTTTACAAGATACTCTGTTATGCTCAACACTGAAAAGAGGCCACTAAGAAGGAAAACTTGTACTAGAGATATGAAAGAGAAGCAAGAAACTGAGAGGCTTGCCAAAACCGGAAAAGATGTGAAAACTGCAGGCAAATGTGCTCCTAAAACAGAATTGCAAAGCACCCCTAAGAAAGAGGTCATCCATGATTTAAGTGAGCAGCTGTCATATCCTCAAGAAGCACCATGGGCAGTCCCATAACAGTTCTCTCATTACAGAATCCAGCTGAGTATGAGAACAGGTTTTTTTAACATGCTTTTCCAATTTTCTTAGAGGGCAGGAAATGAATTCTTTTTGCAACTTAATAAAATTAAAAGGAAAAAAAAAAACAACAAACTAAATAATTTCTCTAGTAGTTAAGAGAATTAAAATGTAGTTATGAAAATGAAGAAACTACAAATTGCCTTCAAATGTAAGCCATGATCAAGGCTGCCAAAATTCATAACCTGAATGATATTTATTTAATATTTATACCTAGCATACTGCAAACAAAAACCATTTCCAGTCAAAGTCCCAATTACAGTGAGAATACAACCAGTCCTTACTAAATAAGAATACTTAGTACCTCTGCCCAAAACTTGGTCTGAATCCACACTTAACATCATCTGAGGTTCACAAAGTTCACATAATTCTGCTAATATTTTAATTGCCACATGTCTCTTTACAGTTCCTGGAAATAGATGTTGGAGTGCCAAAAATGTATCAGTTACAGTTATGTGAATGACACAAAATGTTTTCCACCAAAACTGTTGAAATTCTAGCTGAATTCTGACTTGACTGAAAGAATTACCCAAACAAGCAGGGGACAGTCAGTCCCATGCATGGACTGGAACTCATGGAATGTAAGGCAGTACAAAAGTGCGCTTTTTCTCACCTGTCTTTTTTACTGCTAGCTGTGTCTTATGCTAAAAATAGGAAGTGTGAAGAAACAAAGGAATCTGATTGCTTGATTTCTCTTTTTCCTTCCTCTCCTCTCCCTTATATGATAATATCCTGTGCACAAGTCCTTACCAAAATTATTTCACACAATTCATTCTTCCCACAAACACTTCTGAGATCCTCCTGTCCTTCGGTGTGTGGTGTTGCAAGGACAGTCTCTGCAGTTCTGAGAATGCAGCTATTCCAGCATCTCACTGTCACTCAGCACTGCAGAGCACAGCACCTGTGCTCTCTTGACTCACAGCAATAGAAACACAGTACTTCAAGGCTACTTAACTGAAGACCAAAGTAATGAAATAATTGTGCCCTTGAGTCACAAAATGGTTATGGTTTTGGTTTTGGGCTGGTAACTTTATATTATGAAAAATATCTGCCGAAATAAAGCCCATGAAGTAAATGGCAGCCTGGGGGTGAGATGGGGTACTGTGTGTTTCAGCAAAGGAGTGTTTGGTTGTGAGTTGAAACTAGGGCTTATTGTGTGCCCTTGAGTAAACAAAGCTATAATGGGTTATTGAGACTGCTGACTTCCAACAAACAATGGTCTCTGTGTAAGCATGACATTTTACAACCATGAAGCCTGAGGCATGCATGCTTATTATCATATGTCTTTCTATCAACTCATTTTATGTAATGCTTTTGAAAGAACACCACAGAAACATACAGTATGTGAAGGGAACAGAGCTGAGCTACATGGATTGGACTGTCACCAAGAATTGGCATATGCCATGATGATGGCCAAGGAAGAAAAAATCTAGGACAACACTTTTGAAGTAGCAGCAACTATAAATTAGCAATGTAAATTAGTTCCAAAGGTGTGGCCTCCCAGGGAAATTTTCAAACTGGAACTTAATGATCTGGAGCCAGTGCAGACATACAAAAATCTTAACAATTATGCTCATGCAATGGACCAAGGTCATACAACAGACTCTTTTTCAATTCAGCTTTGACAATCCTTACCATGAAAAACACCAACACACTTCTTTGCCAACAATACATTGGTGAGAAGGGAAATCTTTACTGATTGTTTGTGAATGATTTCCATATTTTTGGTGCCTTTTCTGTATGTTGACACCTTTACTGTTTTCACAAGCAGTTTGCCAGTTTCTTGTAGTCAAGATGCAGTGAAAAGTGTATTTAGTCTTTTCTCTGGTTAGTATTTTGGTTAAAAAGATGGTCAATTAGAAAAAGTTATATAAACCATCTATTGTTTGAGATTTTCAAGACTTTAAACATTTCAAAGCATATCCCTAGAAGGAAACTGAGCTGTCCTTGTCCTATTTCTCATTCCTGTCACAGCCTGAAAAAATAAACATGCTGCTGTCTTCAATCCATGTTAAGTTGGAGATGTTGGGATGGGAATGGATTAATCTTGTGCCATGGTCAGTTCTCATTTCTGTCTGTGAACAATGAGTTATAGTAACAGCACAACAGTAGTGACTCTCATTATAGAATCATTTTGGGTAATTCTATTTAAAAATAGAATCCATTTTATGAAATTGTTGAAGTTGTGAGGAAAATAGAGAGAAAATTAATCCATTTTGGGGTAAATTTTTTCCTGAAAAACAGAGAAGATCTCTTGCCGATCAATGTTATATCACTGACAGTAGTGTCATGACAAATGCATACACGATAGACTTTCATCTTCAAACAAATAAGCTCATGAAGTATCATTCCAGAAAACAGTGTAAAACATCTTCCTTAACCCCAGTATGTGCAGTAACCCCCTGGATCACAAAATCCTATGCTGAAGCAGACTGAATTTAAAGGAAAAGCTTTTTTATGATTTGATTTGACTTGGCAGTGTGAAATCCTCCCCAAACTATTGCATCTTAATTTTCCAAACAGAAGGTAAAAGTGGGACTGAAAAAAATCCTTAGAATGGATTGTCAAAACCTTTAGTTGTGACATCTCTCCTGCCCACACATCAGCTCCATCCGAGATACCAAGCTGGAATAAGTGACCACAAATAGGACTCAGTGTTGGTGCCTATCAGTGTACCAAATACCCTCTGTTGTTTCTGAAGCAGCAGCTCAAGTTGTGTATTTGGCTCATCTGGCTCTGTAAGGCAGCAGAACTCCTCTTCAGTCTTCTCAGGGCAACCTCTCTGTTCTCCACCAGAAGGAAAGCAACCTTGTAAAAGCAATACAGAAATAGCATTTTTGCCATGCCCTTGGCACTTAATTACCTCCCATTTCCAGACAATCTATACAGAAATCTTCCAATATATTCCAGGTAGTTGTAGACTGAGTTTTCATCCACACTCTGGATATGAAATTACTCTAATATTTGGCAATAGTGTACTAAAAGAACAGCTACACACAATAGTACCTTATGCGAAGATGCATCCCATTATTGAACATGTTGCCTATTTCACATAAGAAAGCAAATCTATCTTTCATATTTTACTAAATAGAGACAAATGCTACATCAAAGTATTCTAATTCAGTTGGATTTCTGTCTGTAATAGAAGCTCAGAAAAAGGTGGAATGTCTTTACTTTAGATTTTGACTGTCTTCCATACAAGTTTCACTAATAATAGCAGCAGGCTTGAAAGACATAATATAATTCAGATAAATTATTTATTTTTATTTATGGCATTATGAGTTAGAAGATGGATTTGATGTAAGATCAGACAGTTGGCACTAAGTTCTTTCTATTTGCCATTTCTTATTAGGGTTTTTTTTTAATATTTTACAAAGAGCTGTTTTGTGGGGCAGAGATTAAATTATCTGGAAAGAGTGTTAATATACTGGAATAACTATGAAAAGTCAGATAATATGGAAATACAACTAATTTCACCAAATAGTTAAAAGGAAGGGAGGTGGGAGAGGATTTCATTCAACTAACCTCAGGATAAGGAAACAAACTAGTTTCCCAGGTGACCTGGATCTATTCCTGGCTTTGCCACAGATATGAATTCTGACATATGATGAACCATTTCACATATAAATAAATAGACATTTAAAATATATTGCTTCTGGCCAGCAGTCAGATCACAATCAAAACCAGATAAGGACCACAATCAAACCCAGAATCTAAGGTATGTTAGACACCTGTTTTTCTTCCAAATCTTCTTTGTCTCAAATGCTCGGAATATTTTAGATAGAAATTCTTATTTCTGTGTACTTTTATAACAGTGAACACAGCAGGAACTCAGTTGAAATCTCTAAGTATGATGCAAATATTTGCAATACTGTACCATCGACATATGGATAGTATAAACTTTTGGACAAATATATCTACTACTTTTTCAACCACTGTTTTCTCTTGTTTTCTTGCTGTTTCCTTTCCTGGCTTGGTGCAGTAATTGGTGCTTCATTCATTACTCTGCATCCTTGTTTTTGGTGACCCCAGGAGACATATGGAGGAAGGAAAAAAAGATAATCCAAATTACTGATATGTTTTCTTCTTTATCATCTCACATTTGCCCTGCTTATGACTTGGTTTTAGCTGTACTATTTGCAGAGAAATTTCACATTACTGTAAAAATATTTTATTGAAAAGGAGTATGCTAAAGGTACTTTAAAAAAATTCTACAGATTAATATCCTTACAAACAAAATCCTTTTAGCATAATAATATTCTCAGTTGTTTTTTTCCCAAATTCAATATATTCCATTTTGTTTCTGCTGTTATCATAAAGCTTCAAATAAGCTTTTATTTCAATTTGCTACTAACTTTAACTGATTTCATTCTGCATGAAACATTACTTGTTTTATCTTACACTGTGGTAAAATTAAGCCAGGAAACATGAAGAAAAGAATTAGTTCAAAATTGTTAAGGTGGATTGAGCCAGATTTGATATTTATGCATGTTATCTAGCCATGAAAAAGAGTTACTAGGACATATATCTAGAAGTGATTTGCTACAGTAGTTCTACCATCTTTGTCATCAACACTACTGAATATCTGAAGTGTAAAAAGTTCACGCTACATTTTTAAAATATAGTTGGATCCGGATATACAAAATTCTGCAAATACAGTTTCCAATATGATATCATATGTACTCGTTCTAAATAAATTGATTTTCAGCAAAGTCATTATTATTTGATGTGCTTCTTGGCTCATCTGCTGGAGAATTTTGCAAAGAGATAATAGAGGAGAACAAATAAGAGTGAAAAAAACCCTCTTCAGAGATTTAAACCAGTATTAGATGCATTTAGTATATATATATATATATATATATATATATATATATATATGCTTATTTTGATACTAAGTAACTAAAAGAATAAAGATTAGATTCTAATCTGATTCCTGACATGGCTCTATTGAAAAACAGTTACTGCAAGGCCAGACACAAATGCTGTAATTTGTATTATTGAGCATGTGTAGTGATGCAGGAGCACATGTCTTAAATTTAGAAGTTGCCATGTACCACTCTGCACAGCATATGCATGTGCATCCAGTATGAGAGAGCTGTCCCAAGATGCAGCAAGGAAAAGGGGATGTTCATCTTGGTGTGCTCCACAAAGCACCTTGGAAGAAAAAAAACCAAAAAAACCAAACCAACCAAACAAAAACCAAACCAAAACAAACACAAAAAAACCCCCAAAAAAACCAACAAAAAAGAATTAGGTGAAAAGTCAGCAGAGTACAGAGATGTGTTTGATTCTTGAGCCACTTTAGAATGATCCGTTTCAAGCAGTTAATTTGTCAGTGTTTTTTTCTGAAGTGAAAGGACAACACAGTCTGAACACAGCAAGAGTGTCTTAATCACTGCAGCTCTTGTCATCCTCCTTGCATAACAGCATTATGTCAGCATCTGATCTGCATCAGTGTACAGCTCTGACTGAGAAGGCAGTTTGCAGTTCAATAAGATTCATACGCAGCATTGCCTTTCTCTTATTTTCTTGCATTAGTGTTGGTAGTGGAATTATACAGATTTTCTCCTTACACTAACAAGTACCAAGGTTGCTGTGAATAATATGATTTTTGTCTCTGAATGTAATAAAAGACCTTTCAAGACTGACAAAGATATAGTTCATATTTCTTAGACTAAAGGCTTATAATATTAAAAAGACAAAAAAAGGTCACTGGGTCAGGAAGCACAGATATATTGATTTCTTCAGGGAGAAGGATAGGATGTGTTCTACAATGCAGTTTTAGCTCACAATGACTCAACCACTAGCTATCTGGAAATATTTTTTTAGTAATAATGATATCTAGCACTTCTGAGCTTAGCACATTATGTTTTGATTCAGTAAAGCTAAAGATGACATTTCTAGCTCTAAATAGCTAAAAACCACAATAGAGATCAGAGCTAAAATCCAGGAGATTTACAAGAGGCGATCTCAGACATCTTTTACAAGTGATCCCTGCTATAATGAGCCCTCAGTATAACCAAAAAGAAGACAAAAAAGTCAAGACACAAGGGGAAATATGTTACCCTTTCCATTGTCCACATAAAACCATGAGCATTAAACAGGGTAAAGGGCTCAACTGAGAGGCATCAGGAATCCCACTGAAGAGCTGGATGTGGGACCTGCAGATGATTCCTGCCTAACACTTCTATTTCAAAGTTACACAGGAGAGCTGGAAGGAGAATGCCTTGTCCCTGTTTTAAAACATGTGGAAATTCTTTTAACAGTGATGTCACCCAGAAAAGTGAAAACACTAGTGAAGCAGTTAACATAAACCAGGTAGACTTTGCTAGCCCTATGTTTGCTAACCACTGGGTCACCAATGGTTTTGTAAGAAACTGTTCAAGGTTTGGGCTAGAAATGGCCCAAAGTTCAAGAGAGAAGAACTTTGGAAGTTCAGTGGAAGAAGTTCAATAATGTGTCCACCTGGAGACTGAAGGGGATATTCAGTGCTGAGTATCCAGCACATGAAAATGTGCTTCGTTAAAGAGGGTTTTTATTGGTGAATTCTGAAGACTGAAGCAAAATCTGAATTAAACTATCAAATAAATACAAGGAAACAGTGGCAAAAGATTAAAGTGACTGAGTATTGTAGGGAAAGCTACGGGAACATCAAGTGTTTTTTGTACAGAAGTGGATGCTTATTTTTCAGCTCTTTATTTCAAGGATAATTCACTATACAAATAGATTAAAGCTATTTTTTAGAAGACACTATCTGAAATAATGCCAGTAAGCCAGAGTTTCTCAAACCAATCCTATTTTGACTCTGTGAATTCAGGACTGCCTCCTCAGATATGACGAGATGACTGAATTCGAATGAAAGAAGCACAGTGAAGTCTTGGGATTTATAACTTTCCTGTCCCAGTGTACCCAGATTTTTCAAATACTGCTATTGAAAGAACTGAGAAGTTATTTCTAAAGACTTTTTCTCCCCTCTGAAAGAATGGAACTTTGAGATACCCTTTGGCAATTAAAGCATGTGAAACAAAGTCAAAACTAATGGCATATTTGAGACAATTAAAAAATTCTTAGTAGCAAAACAAATGAGGTCTTTATTAACATGAATGAGCTAAACAAATTACATCAACTGTTTCTGAGCTTCTTGTGGATTTCTGTAGCCAGAAAAGTTCATGACATTTGTATTTTACTTGAGCTTATTAAAATGCTGCTATGGTATTTATTCCCTGTTCTTTTTAAATCATTTAGGTTTCTTTTCAAATTGAATTGCTAGTGATTTAATTATTTTATAGCTTTTTGTTTATTATATTAAACTTTTGGAGGTAATACCTGCTTTCTACAGAAATATGCAATGGAAAAAAGAAGAAATGCTTTTGTGAAAGCACCATTCTGTAGGACTCTTACCACTGCCAACACTTAAGAGTATTTTCTTTACTCTCAGCTGTGTAATATGGTAGTAAAGATCACTCCATGTTTTACAGCTCAGCTGATGGGAGTGGACACATAAGACAGAATTCATGTATATATTAGTAAAAAACTACAAAACACGGATCTTTTGAAGTGCCACATGGGGGGAGGCTACACTTACTTAACTACCTTAAAAGACCATTAACAGTACGATTTCAAGTTCACAGAGGTTAAGGAAATATAATGAGACACTGTAATTCCATGGGATCAGGCATTACTTTATAAATTTTAAACATATGTTCGCCTTTGTTTTCCACCAAGTGCTGATCTGTATATTTGTTTCTCCTGATCACAGATTCTCAGTATTACCTATTTCATCCCCAATTAGCTGCTTGTTGTTCCCTTCTCAGCAAGTGCCAGCCTTCAAAATTAGCCTTTCTTTGCTGCACCAACAATATCTGGTCTCAATTTCTCTCTCATCTTCTTTGCCCCAATTAGTTTAGATCAGATCTCTGTGCCATCAACATCACACTCAAAAGGCTTTCTTCCCATGTGCATGGGTTACAGGGCAAAGGAGAACACATATTTAAACAGACACCCCATTCCACCCCCTATTCCCTCACTCCACCCACTCTCCCCAGCCCTGTCACCTTAGTTTTAATGTCTGGCATGGCTCAGGAGATAAAGTAAACAATTTTATCTGGTTTATAGCATGGTCAAGCATGGGTGGATTTTTAAACAGCAGGTAAAAAGAACAACTCTCACAAAACCAGCTAAACCATTTGAAGACAAAGAAGATCCCCAGATTGTGGCAGACACCCAGTGTAGGATAATTCAGTTTGCCTGGCTAATTCCAAGTGCTGAATAGTATCTTTTGCAATGTGAAGCACTTGGCTGTCTGGAAAATGAGTGTAGGTTATGCTAGGAAAACCTCTCATATGCAATACACATGGACATCACACACTAATTCATTCCTTTTTCTTTTTCTGTGATCCTTCTCCTTTCTTTCAGTTTCCTGATTGAATTGTGCACTCATGTTGCCCCATACAGTAATCCTGCAATTTATCTAAATTAAGGCTGGTGGTTTTTTTCTTGTCTCCCTATTTGTTTCTCTTTTTTTTCAGAAACGTTAAATTGGAACATACTGTTATAACAGATTCAAAGAACAAGACAGATGTAAAGGCAATACCATGCTCTCAAATTCATCATTACAGAAAGTTAATTGAAGAGGTTCTAGGAATAGACTAAAAACTCAGAGGTGGCACAAAGACACTATAGGAGAGTCTAATCAACAAGGATTTTTTTGACATATGACTCAAATGCCTTTTTGTTTCTTGGCTACAGGTTGTCTTTAGAACTGTGTATTGAAAATGTCAATTATTTCTGTAAATTTGACTTTAAACTTTTATTCTCTCTCAGAGTTCTTCTTGCAAACCCTAACTTCCAAGGCCCAGTAGCACCAAACACAATGTTCTCTTTCAGAAAAAAAAAAAAAGAAAGCATAGAAAAAAATCTGATTTTCTTTAAGTCTTAAATTAAAATCTGAGTTACGGTCTTAGCTTAGAGCTACAATTTATAATTCTAAGCCTATCCCTCAGTCTTCTGTGTCACTCTTCCTCACCCTGCACATCTGTACATTCAAGAGGCATTTCTCGTTCCTCTCAAAATCTAGATTCATAATCATGGACTCAGCCCTCTCCTGTAAGTGAATAACTCAGATGTGAAAGAAATGTGATCCATATCTCAGCTCAAAGTACTTTTTGTTCCCTTTTTTTTGAGAGACAGAGAAGTGTTTACTCTGCCAGAAGGGAGGGCTTGCACCCTCTCAGCTATGGATCAATTTTCATAGAAAGCCCCAGTATCAATTACTTCTGACATCCATCCACCATCACTCTGCTGACTGACAGCCCCACAGGGCTTCACAGACTCCAGCTGCCTTGTACACCACCTCAAAGGAGAGCTCTGGGACTGGAAACAGAGTGTGTGACAGGGCACATCCCGCGATGCTGCCTTCAGACACGCCTTTGGAGGATAGCAGAGACCAGAAGACACTGGAAACTCTTCCCTGCTAACCTTCCACCACTGGCGCTCTCTGGAAAAACCTCTAGTGCATCATAGAAAAGAGGCACAGCAGAGGTGGATTTTTGACCTTCATTGCGTGTGTTAAAGGAGCATGTGTCCCAAAGAATCTCTTCAGATGTTAATCCTCCAAATGAGCAAAAATGCAGCAGACGTTGAGCCTAAAGGCAGTGATAGCATCAACAGTATGCCCTCCAAAATATTAATTCAGGAGCAAGCACTCCACCAGATGTATTCCTCTAGGCTTAAGGTCACCTTTCATTGGTTGCTTTATTGAAGGAGTTTTTCCTGAAACAGCAGTTGCACCCTGATGCTGCAGCAAGCCCCAGATAACTCCCAGTAATAGCAGTAATGAGAAATAAGAGGATGAAATTGGCCAATAAAACAGAAGGTACTGAGACACACACAGAGGATATACAAGGTTTGAGTCTATATTTGCTTTCAGTACTGGATATGGAGTCAGTATTCTCCACCTTCAATTCCAAATGTCTTTTTCTGTGCCTTCCCCACAAAGTGAAACAAATCCCTGCAGATTTAACACATGCAACTTTCAGAAGAGCCTTGTTCCATATAAAGCATGTTAATGGTACTGTGCACACAACAGTTCCCATGGAGGGACGGAAAGGAGAATCGACTATGCAAAACTCAGATTTTCAGTCATTACGCAAAAATATATTTTAACCATCTTGCAGTCTTTCTTCATATGTTTTCTGTTTTTATTTAGTGTGAAATTAGCACAGATCGCTTATGACGGGAATATATTTATAGTGAATAGAAACTAAGGCAATCAAATCAAGAACTCTTATTGGTAAAATCCACCAAGTCGTGAAGAACTCAGGTTGTCCTTATGACTTCAGTTATATTTTGAAATAGCCAGAACATGATTTTCAAACATTTTAGAGAATTTTTGAGGGTATCAACAAACACCAACCAGACTACATCTCTTTCCTGAATGTATTCCTATAAAAGTAGACAAGCAAAGTATAAGAGGGGCAACAGAAGATCAGTAAAGTAAAATGTCTAATTGCCCTGTGCAATAGACAGGTTTATTCACAGACCCAGGACTCAGTCTCACCTCTCTAGGTGATCCATCTTCTACTACCTTGTACTAAAACCCAAGGATAACATCTCATTGAAAGAATAATGCAAGGAGAAAGTCTTCCTCCTGCCACCCCACCACTCATGAAACAAGAATTGAACTGCATTTTGTCTAAAAGGAAAGGTGGAATTAAATATTTAATTTTTTTTCCCAGGCTGTATTTGCCATATTTCAGCTGTCAATAAATATGTGAAGCTGATCCTGTTCGAGTACATTGTATCTCTCCTCAGAATCTCACCTTTCCAGAAGCAGGAATGGAATACTCATGGCTAAGCTGTCACTTTGATTTTGACTTTCAGAGTGCATTTTCTGTTCCTGGTTTTGAAGTCTGAGACTTGCAGCTTACTTCTGTTGCTAGTATCTTCGTATGCTAAACTGTACATAGTGGTTTCTCACACAGAAACTCAGGGAAAACTATAAAAATAACAAACTGGACAAAATTAACAAACTCCGGAAAAAGAAATAGCAGTAGTGGAGAGGTTTAGGTCTCTGGATACATTTCTAACCTATTGACTTTGGTTTTTTTTAGCAATGACAGGTTGATTTCTCTACTGTGAGGGACAAAGAATTTTGGGTGAAGAAGTTGGTATTCTTTTAAGGGGGATATGATTCATAGAGGCCGCAAGAGCTTTGCCTTATTTGTGGCCTACTTTGGGGTTGGGAGTAAACTCACTATGTTAGCAATAATGAACACAGATTAACAGGGGAACTTGAGAGACAGAAAAGAGGAGAAGAACAAGACATGTCAAGATGCCTGTGTTCAAACAGTTATGTCAGCTGGTCCTTGAGAAAATAATGATACTACATGTGGAAAGACTAAAAAATGATCAGGCAAACACTTTTATTAAAAAGCTCATAAAAGTCACAGTAAACTCTGGTGCATATAGTTCAAATGTTAAGTTAAACACAGTAAAAATAGAGAAAACAGTGGAATATTGTAATGCCACACCTTCATAAGGATGTGAAATGAGCTTACACTAAACAGCTCTCAAACAGAGCAGTTGCTATAGAGGACCTTCCAATAGTGGACTGTGTAAATGGTTTTTAAAGCAGCAATGTAACTTCCTTTTCGAATATTTTAATGACTTCATGAGAGACAAGACACCAGTGGAGATCCAGCAACTCACTCAACAGTACATTTGACCTGGACAGTCAGATCTTACAGTAAAAGAGGATCACAATTCAGATTGAAAGGGACTGTTTGACTGGTCTGACCACGAAAAGTTTTTCCTTATATTCTCAGCTGCTCTTGTTTCAATATGCAGACGTTGCCTCATTGTGAAGAGCCTGGTTCCATCTTCTTGATGGCTGCTTCATAAGCCCCAAAAGGCCACCTTTGCTCGCAGTTGAGTCAGCTCCAGTTCCTCAGCCTCTCCCTAGAGGGCAGGTGCTCCAGCCCCTTGGCTACACTGGTGGGTCTGTACTGAACTCATGCCAGCTTCCCAATCTCTTTTGGTATTGGCACCATCTCATATAACTTGAGGATCTACATCTAAGTAAGCTCTTCCTCCACCTCTAGTTTGGAGAAAGAAAGGTATAGCCTCAAAGGACCTATCATACAGACCTAGTATTGCACTGGCAGAACTAATTTCTATAACGCTGCTTGTTTTCCCTCCTTAACTGAAGAGGGAACTCGTACCAAACAGCCACTTCCTCAGTCATGTTAGATTACAGAATGCTCAACCAGAACATTACCCTTTTTATTCCCTTTGAATTAATTTTTCAAAAGGTTTGTAAAAAATAAAAGGAGGAAAAATCAGTTCTAGGAAGTGGGTCACTACACATGATCCTTGCCTGTGAGTAGATATTTGCTGATATTGACAAAAAATGGCAAGTCAGCAAGTTTTTTGTTTACAGTTACTTTCATTCTGTAATCCTGATATCTTCCATGGTGTGACTTTCCCAGAGCTCAGGAAGTTTCCTATATTAACAGTAACTTTCTGGGTCTGCTACTAACATCACAAAAAGATCTCTTTGCACTAGATTTATCTTTTTTCCTCATTTTTCTTTCAAGAAAGAGAAAGACGCTGAAGCATGCCAGTGCAATATGATTTGCCAAAGCACTTCCTGATGCCAGTCAGGGAAGCAAAAGGGTTCCTCTCATTTGCACTGGTAGGCATTGCACACAGTGGAATTTAGGCTGATTAATTAGATTCCATAGAATGAACCAAAGCAAACATATAATAGAGCAGGGTTAACAGTCAAAGCAAACAGTTTGTAAATAACCCACTGGCTGAAAATTCAAATTTATCCAAGTAACTTCCGCAAACACCAACCACTAACACACTGTCCAAAAACCAGGAATGACTCCCAGTCGAGGAAAAAAAAAAGAAAAAAAGCGCTAAATTTGCATGAAAATTAGCATGAATTCTATTTGCTCAGCCTTAACTTTAAGTTCTATAAGACAAAACTGTTATACTTTGTTCAGCTTGAGGATTGCATAAAGGCTCTCTACAAAAGTATATCTGCACCTCCAACCCAGAAAATCTTTCTTTCTTATTTCAGACTCTCCACCTAGTGGGAGTATCACATTTTGTCAAAATTTTTAAATCAATGGCAACTATTATTCAAAGATTTTATACCAGTGGTTTTTCTTTACAGCATTGTTGTATATTGCAATTTTTATATATTTTGCTCATAAAATCATGGTTAAAACTCTCAAAAACACACTTATAAATTATAAAGCTGAATCCTTTTCTTTTGAGAAATGGTCTAAATCAATTTTTCACTTACCTCCAAAGTCAAAATTACACTGTTACATGAAAATTTTTTGATGTTTGGGTCTTGAGCACACCCTTGCCTGATAGAGTGGAATATGCCTTCACTAGAAAGTAGCCCTTGTTCATTGCATATTGTATCTTATCTTTGCAGGAGAGTTGTCTTTGAATTCATGTACTTAGACACAGTAAGACCTAATGATAATAAAACACTTGCATGCAACTTAATTATATTAGAGCCCAGAACAGTTTTTTGTAGTTCAGTGATAAAACTATAAATGAACTCTTTGAATAGAATCCCCAAGTGGTTAAACCACATTATAAAGTAGTGACATTTTGCTAAGGAATCAAACCCATACAAATAAATAATTATATATGTATGTTTGAGCAGGCTGTGCCTGAGATGGAAGATGAGTAATTTAATTTTTTTATGCTGGTCTCATGACAGCTGAGCAATGCAATTATCTTCTTTTTTCATTGTGCTGATTTTATCTCATTGCTATTAGACTTTTATTTTTTCCATATTCTAATTTCTGTGGTGGGTGAAGTGCAAGACTCCAGGAAGCAAGGCATTGACATAATTTGGTTTGCTCAGGTTTCGTCTAAATAATATTTCAATATTTTAAATAAAATAAAGCCAAGACTCTTGTTATTATGAACCCTAATAATGACTAATGAATATTTCTAGTGGACAGTTTTAAATTGTATTCTTTTACCTTCATTTAAAATAATGAAAGAAAAACAAAAAAAAAGAAAATCCTTTCGACCAGGCCAAAGAGTTTACTGAATCCATACTATGCATAGAATATATTTAAGAAGACATATAAAGCTAGAATTATGCTTGGAGGTCTGTTCCTCATGCCAAATAAAATAAAAAAGAATAAATTACTATATTTACAGTGATGACTCTGCCAGTTGACTTATGAAATATGCATGAGCACAGGGCAAATAGCAAAAGGCAACAGCCCCAAAACACATACACAAATAAAAAATATACAAGAACCTTGAGACACATATACAGCAGAAAGCCTGGGTATACCTTTAAATAATGTAATACTAATAATTATTCTTTTTCCTATTATCACACATATCCCAGATGGAATTAATGTGACGTCAAAAAAATTCCTTCCAAAATCAGGCTTTGACAAGATCCCTGAAAGTGAGTTTAGTCTGACAAGTGTTAAGAGAGAATTAGTTTTAGAATCACATCCTTCTCTTTTTACTAATGAACTTGAAGACCAAGCTCTTGGACAGGCTTGTTCATCACAAATAGATTGATGGGAATCAAAAATAAAGGAAAGTACTCATGGTAAAGTAGCAAGCAAGCAAGCAAATAAAGTGGAAGGTAGTCATATTTTGCATTAATTTGGAGTATGGGATTCAAAAAATCAACATAAGTACCTACAGTAGTAAACGCTGACATCTACAATAGTTCACTTGTATACTGCAGCATACAACAGTACACTATACACAGACATGTATACTAAAATGAGATGGCTGTGACCTAGAATTGGCACCTGTAAAGCAAGTATCTAAGTTTAGTGAGAAGAATCTCACCTGAAGGGACAAACATACACAGTTCATCCATCACGCTTTTACTTAAAATATTGTCCAGCAGTGCAAAAGGAGTATCACCTGGCATCTGATTATCTAGGCTGACTAAGAAATCACATGAGCACTGAATTGATGGTAGCACATGTGGGTAAAAAAAGGCAAAAATACCCTGGCTTTCAGACCACCTCTGTTCTCCAAACAACATCACTTTGGCCTTGCTCGGTTTGCATTTCAGCCTCACAGTGCAGGAGGTGCGAGTGGATTTGCAGTGTCTGCTCTGCCAGAGCTCTGCAGCAACACAAGTATTCCCGCGGTGGTACAGGTGCTGTCACACAGTGTGAACTGAGGGAGGTATGCTCCTCAGCAGCCAAAAACACCAGACCAAATCCAGGTTTCACTACTCATTTTGTAGCTCAGTGACATTTCCATCAACTCATACAAGCTCTAAAAAAGAAAAGAGCAACTTTGGACCAGTGACTTTGGAATACTCTTTGCTGCAGTAGGTATTTTTATTAGCCCATAATACTGCTGAGTGAGTCTTACGGAGATACTTATGAATATGAGAAATCAGAATATTTTATGAGGATGACATGTCATTTTGACCTTAATATTAAATTCAAAACTTTTGTGGTGAAAACCAGTGCAGATTACCTGTTTACATAATAGTATTCTGGTACTGCACAATTCCCCCAAGCAGCACATTTTGCACATCCAGCAACTTGCTTGCATGATTGTCAGTAGTAAGCAATCCACTGGCAACACTATACAAGAGTAAAAGGATTGTCTTGCACACAGAACCTATTAAAACGAAAACCACTAGGCTCTGTGTTCAAGGCATTCAAAAGTCAAAGTCAGAAGCATTACTAATGACAGGCACATGTAATAAGATCTGTGTGGTGAGGCAATGCATCACTGCGGCCAGATTTAGAGCCATATCATTACTTTAGAAATATCAATAGCTGGATAAGATCCAAGTTACTTCTTCATCCAGGCAGTAGGACTCCTGACTCCAGTGAAAATAATAACCTGAGTTTGTGGAGACAAAGTCCTGATCAATAATGAATCTTAACATGTCTATGCGATCTTCTGCCTTCTCAAATGTGAATTTGTACTGACGCCTTCTTGGCACTTTGACAACAGTGGCTGCTCACTGGAAGCTGAATGGCTGAAAGCTGAACAAAAATATGATATCTGAAGTATGTTTTACGAGAAAAACTACGGCACAACTTTAAAATGTGGCTATGGAAAAACCAGAGAAACATTTGATTGCGGTTATTACATTTCTGACATGAAATGTAACCTGACACAAGCATGTTCAGGCCCCTAGAAAACCACACAAGACTTTAGTCCTTCAAACCAACTCCCCATGTTCTGGAGCCAAAGGACAAACATCCGTGAATCTTTTCAAGTTTCTCGTGGATTGCTCGCCAGCCTTGAAACTGAAAACAGTACCAATTCTGTTGTTTAATGGAACACCACAGATTAGCTGTGGGCCACATATCATAGCCATGTCACTTGGAGTTAGAGATGCACAGCTCTGAACTGCACACATTTCATTATGCCAGCTCAAATTTCTGATGCTCTGCCTCTCAAAACAATCCAGTATTCACCAACAAGGTCCTTAGAAACCTGTGGGAAAACAGGATTTGTTTTACTAAATCAGACCCCTGACCCATTTAATCCTTTCCCTGGTCACATGAAGAAGTTGGGCACTCATGACTACCAGGATAGGTTTTGCTTTGAGTTTCACTATAAGTCAGAGATCAACCTATATGTTAAATTGCAGGTACTACTTTTCATTTTGAACTTTCATTATCATAAATCTATATGTGAATTTTAGCTTTAGAATCACTAAATTTTAAAAATGCTTTTACAACATGTTCCGAAGATCTCAATTCTATGGTGAATGTTCACATGAGGAAAGAGGACAACCTGTCTGACCAGGTTTACTCCATGATCAAGTTCTAAGCTATTTGCACAAGTATGCTGACAGAAATAGAGATTTCCCCATGCTGAGAAATCTGTTTTACTAGTAGTAGAGTAGGACTGAGGCCCCAAATAAACGTCCTGTACATTTTATGCAACTATTGTATTACTTTAGTAAGTGTTAAAGTAGATGTTAACATTAAAAATACTCATTGCCACTACTCTGATAGAAATGTAAGTATCTCAAACATGGATTTGAACAGACATTCCTGCAGGATCGAATGGGAATTCATCAAACAGTATAAATGCTTGCCTGAACACTCACTGTTGTTGGCAGCATAACCGTATCCGAAACCTCTGATTGAATCAGGAACTCTAACTGTTTCAAGCCATTTTTTCATCTGGACTTCCAGACATGCCACTACTGTTTCACTCACATGTCCTGCACTGCATGGTCGATGGATAAGGTTTCATGCATGTATGTATGATATATACAGAAACCAGAGGCCAGAAAAATACATTTTACTCATAGCATTCCAAGTCTTCTCCAGAGCACATATACATATATTAAATTCTAGAAACCCTGACTTTTTAGTATTTCTGTAAAAATTAAGCTTGTTCAACATCTTCACAATGAAAAGCTGAAAATCAGGCTTCTAAACTCATGTTTATATGCTTTAAGAAATGACCTGATTTGCAAAAGCACTGAGCCTTGTGTGACTTTGGTGGATTTAGGGGAGAGGTTTTCTAATAGAGCTGGAACAAATGCCTAATCTGCTCCCTTTTTGGTTGTTAAAAGTATTACTGTTGAGCTTGGTCAAGCTTAGCTGCTAACTTTTAGACTCTGTTTTTGAAAAACAGGTAGTCATAGGAACTGAACAGTGCAGGGTTTTCAGAACACCACCACTGAAACACGCTCCCTGTTTCTGAGTGTTTACTGTCACTGCCTGCTTTAAAGACTAACAGGTGTATGAGAAATAGGATATGAGAAAGATGTCTTCTTGTTTCAAAATAATTTAATCCTACCAGATTTCCTACGCCCCGCTTGCCTGAGCCTGGAAGGAGGAGATATGCCATCTGTTTCAATAAAACATGAAAAGTACACACACGTGACTGGGGCAATGCTAGAACTAGGGAGAGCAGAAAAAGAATCTATCTTTAAAATATTAAATAAGAAAAATTATAAAACAATAAAACACCTGTCCTTTCAGCACTCTTTTCTACCATACTTATGGAAATGTTTAACTACTACAACTATATTTATAAATTTTCACTGAAGCATCACATTTTTGCCATCAGCAAAGCTACAAAAAGTTTATAATTTAAATCAATAGTCTGAAGGAGTCCAGAAAGCTCAATCTTCCCTATTTCTTTTTCATTTTTATTTCGTTTGCCGGTTATTAGTAGAATCTTCTCAACTGTGTTTCTCTTCTAGGTACTTTTTCTTTTAGTGACTGAGTTTCTTCATATGGCAGCTGATGCATTTTTCAGTGTTTTTTAATATAATTACCAAATTCTGAATGAAAATGAAAACAATTACATAATTGTCTTAGAGACAGCATTATAATTAAAGCTCTCAGAAAAGCAACCAGAGGGATTCACTGTAAAGAAAATATAATACAAGCACCTCAGAAAAGGTTTAAGTCAAACATTTTAGTAAAAGAAATTATACATGTGAACCTGAACAGATGCCCTCGAGAACTTTATACCTTAATCAACACAAAATATCGCATTTACATTAACAGCACATATGCAGCAAGACTTGTCACCATAAAACAGTTATTCAGAAGTTATAAAAGGTAAGAGACTGAAGCTATACATGACACTGCAAGAAACAGTGTTGGAAACAAAATGTATGACAAAGATTAAGAAGCAAATTAAAAATATAAGTGAGATTAATCTGCAAAAAGAAGTTAAAAGTTTACTAAGCAATCTATAAAAAAATCAATAAAAGCTGAAGATGTTCTTGTTGAAGGACTAATCTAAAAGGTTATTGCTTTGAAAGATCAAGCTGTGGTACTGAAAGTGTTCAAATATTGTATTAAAAGTCAGTTTAAACTTTTTTAGGCACAGATCACCAAGTTACTATGCTTTTCTAAACTTTGGAAGTATTTGCAGCTGCATGCAGCAAAATGAAAACCAGCTGGACTCTCTTATACAGCAAAAGGGCAAATTTAAAGAAGTTTCACATTTTTGACTTGCATGAAAAATCTTCCAGTTAAATCCAAGAGAAATGCAAACATTTACCCTACTAAAAAGCCTTAACCCTTTCGTTCTGGCTTTGTGTGGTGATGACACAGGAGAGGATGATCAGGTGGTGGGACTGGTTAAAACCCAACAAATTTCTGCTGCTGCCCACAGAGAGGAAGGGTGACTGTGTGCACACAGGAAAACTCCCACCAGTGGCAAGGTGTGATATAAGCCCTCAGAAGTGCTCAGAACCCATGTGGAGAATGGTCCCTCTGTATGTAGCCTGCACCTCTGAATTTACAGCACCAGAGTTATTACGCTATCTCCTGAATGCCATCACCACACAGAAAATACCATTACATTTGAAGCTAATAGAACATGTGACCAATTATTCTCTTTTTCATGCTAGAAGCCTCAAACTGCCACAGAAGAAATCAGCTTCCTTCTGTTGCCGGCAGTTAACATTCATTTTACACGTGTTTTGACACTTGGCAGTAGATAATTACCGGCTATACTCTTCGCCATGAAGTACTTTTCCTTGATAATTAAGAAATCCTTTGAATTGTGGACAGTTCACTTTTCTACTGCTAAAGATTGTGAGCAATTAGTATGTAAATTACAAGTTGACACCAACAGCTCATATGGACAAGATAATGCTCAGGTACTGAAGGCTACCTGTGCATAATGTAACAGCAAGAGAAAATAATGATTTTTAGAAGTTTCAAAGCATTTAACCTAAAGTGGACCAGAACACAGAACTGCTCGCTTCCTTCTATCACTGTGAGTTAAGGCACAAGCTCAGATAAAATCAAAAGACACAAATTTATTTGGGAGAAATTCTTCTTTCATTTCCCTTCTTTACTGTTTTTACCTTTGCTACACTTGGACTCACACCTCTGTGATGCTCAGTCTGTGTGGCGCCCATGAAAAAGAGGTTCTGGGAAAAGAGATATAAAAGTCAAAACACTGCTCAAGACTGTGACATACTTTGACAGTTTCAGAGGTGTTATTCAGTGCTTGAATAAATTAGGACACAGCACCCTTATAATCAGCTCTTGCTTCTGCCTTCCAAGTTCCCCCAGTGCACTTTTTGGGACTATAAAGCACTAGCAATTTTATTAGCAAATTTTATTTTTAATATATCTTTGTATAACCGTATTTATAGATAATGCTGATGCTTCTTTCCAGTGAAATTACTGATTCGATTAATTTATGGTACAGATTGATGCATTCGCTGTATAGATATGAGGTCATTCTCCTAATCTTCCATTGCAACTGGTTTAACAGTATTCCTTGTTAATTCCACGGGAAAAAAACCCCACATTTTTACTTCATTTTTGTTCTTTCAGCACATGTTGCTTCCCTGATTTATTTCTCTGTCACTGCAGGTACTACTTAGTACACGGAAGCGCACGAAATGTCTTCAGGATGTACGAAATACACGGAAACAGACTGGTGACGCATTCACGTAAAGAGCTTAACTTTCCACGGAACTGCCTTTGTTTACTCCAAGGCACCCTGAGGAAGGGAACGCTCCGACACGGCCACGGCCGCCCCCTGCCGGAGTGGAGCGGGGGCGGCAGCCGCGGCGGCGGCGCCGCGAGAGGGCAGCGGCCCCCACAGGCCGGCGGGAGGCGGAGGGCGATGGCGGCCCGCGGTTAGTGGTGCCAGGAGGGACGGGGGGGGGACGGCTGCGCTTGCGGCCGGGGCGAGGGCGGCATCTCCAACAACCCCCGCTGGCTCCCGCAAACCTCCCGCCCGCATCCGCCACGAGCCCCGCGCCCCGCCGCTCCCCGCGCCCCCATTGGCTGCCGGCTCCTCAGCGGCAGCCAATCAGAACGCAGTTGTCAGGCTCTCCCGTCTATTTTTAGCACGCACAAACAGACGCGCTCGGTGGCAGCTGCGCGCGCGGAGGTGCGCGCTCGCGGGCACGCGCGGTCGGGGGCGCGCCCGGGGCTCAGGGCCGGCGAGCCGGATGGGCCGCGGCGGTACCGGGAACCCGAGTGAGATGGGAGCAGGAGGGCAGCGTCATACCCGGGCGCCTTCCCGCTGGAGGACAGACGGAAACCAGATCCAGAGCCCACAGCCTCAGGCAGTGCTTTCTACTAAAGAAAATGTCGAATGAAAAGTATTATGTTAATAAATATATAAATTAATTAATTGCGATGACTGTTGCAACCGAGAATGGCTCTGCAGAGGGCTCCGTCCCTTGTCCTCCCAGCTTTGCTTTCCCCGGCCTTGAAGTGTGGAGAAGGAGGGCCCCCGTGCGCAGCGCCCGGTGTGCCCGGTGAGGATCGCTGTCCCCGACCTGCAGGCATTGCCTGGCCTCTCGAACGAATTGGCATCGGAGGGGAAAGGTCGGATTGCCAGCATGGGCTAAATTCTGCATCTTTAAAATATTATTTTGCGTATTCTCATTTAATTAAATTCACACATAAGGCAGCTGGCTGTGTCTGTAACTGATGTGCTTCTGATACATTTGGATAATGACAGATGTGTAAGTTCAGGAGCAAAAAGATCAGACATAAACAGGTAATACATTGAATATTTTGAAGGGTGCAGATACTTCAGGTAGCAGGAGCTGCATTTTTTTGCAGTTTCTCAGAGACCTCTGGATTCAATAGAGCTTTTTTATATATCCCTGAATTCAGAAAGATTAGACATGTGCTGAAGCATTCAGAAGAGGGACAAAGCAGGGCCTCTAGTTCAGAAAAGAAAATATTAAAGGACAGTAAGGAAAACTGTTCATTTAATTTTTAAGTCAAGACAAAACAGTAATAATAGTATACTCTAGAAATGTCAAGGAAAAAACTGGTCTTACTAATAAAGTTTTTAAAGATCCTTGTATAAACATAAAAGGTTTATCTATCTCTCTAAATATATGAGTATTTAGCCCCAAGTAATCAACTGTTTTGGGGTTTGTGCATAGTGATGGATTGTAATAGCTCTCGGGTCTTTGTTGTGACCTGCTCACAGAAAATACAGAGTGGATGAAATGCAGACCTCTGTGCACTAAATCTGCAGCCCCCTAAAGGAGTAAACTGATCTGCAGCTCTTGTGCTGACCTTACAGCACAGGAATGGATTTCACTGCCCATGTGCACCAAGATACTTGAGAAAAAAATCTTTTGAAGTAAGACGGATTCTCCAAATTCAGCTAACTGCCATTTGTTTTTGCAATGAAAAGTATTCCCTGACAAATCTTTCAATATGAGGGCGAAACAGTGCCTGGCTGCTTCTTGTCGTCATCAGTTCAGTGCCAGGCTGTTCTGAAATTCTTGTACTCATTACTGGATCCTCATGGATGCTTTTCAGTTACCATACCAAATCGGCAGCAAAACAAAAGAACAAAGTCTGCTGTGACAATGTTTGGATGCCATTTCAAAGAAGTGGCCGGTGGATTTCAAATCTGTCTGAAAAAAATTGTTGTTTATTCTGTCATTGCCAGAACACTGATATAGTCAGAAACATTATTTCAATGAAGTTTTTACATGCCATTGAATGTTTTCTCTGTGTTCACGGGTTGTCAGTCTTATGTGCAGATTAAACTTAAGTTCTCACAGAGGAAGTTCAGGCAGCGTGAATTTCGTTAGCTTTGCTGATCCCATTATGCTCCATAATTTGAGAGTGAAGATTGCTCTGCATAAATATTCATCTAGTATCTTTCAAGTTTTCACTTTTCATTCTGCTGCTACCTGACCTTGTCTGCCACTTTTCTCTGAATAATCATTACTGCTGAGCAACCCATTTGGAGAAAAAAAGGCAGTTGCAAGACTGAAATACCCAACAGCACTGGATGTGTGGATTGTCACTAGGACAAGTTGCAGCCCATTGCAATTTATAACTGTGGGCATTAAAATGATCTAATGTGCTGTTTGGAATTGATGTGCGTTTCTCTCAGCAAATGTCATGGCCTCTGCCTCACACAGGGGCCATACTGAACACATGGGTAGCAGCACCCCAGTTTCCAGTCTGAGCACTCCAAGCCCAAGTTATAAGTTTTTCCTATTTTAATTCCAGTAGGTTTTTTAATTGTATCAGTTATTTTTAAAATGTTTTTAGTGCAGTTTCTATCAATCCCCAACCCAAAAGCTCTGCTTGTGCATTGAGGTGAATTGGCATCGATGAAAATAAAAAAATGTAATGTGTTTTTGTGGAGGCATAGTGTCTAATCAAGGGCTTCTTCCATATCAACTGAGTTTAAAAGACTACACATTGGAGAATTTAAGCGCAAACATGATAAAATTGACCACAATTCTCTCATGAATCCTCAACAGATACTGGGATACGAATGTCTGTTCTCCACAATTTTTAATCTAGCCAGTAAAGGAAATTGCTATTCTGATCTGTTCCCAGATGTACTGTCTTGTGTTTCAGGTCGTGTGTTTCCAGCATGTGAGAACAGGCACAGATTTTCTAGGTGAGCTAAGGGGATTGCAACCCCATCCCCCTCCACTGGTGTTGCAGTGTGTGAAATGTACTTAACTGAGCATGTGATGGCTGTGTGCATTAGCTGTTTCTTTTCAAGGAAGACTGTGTATGAGTTTCCACACCCTCCACCTCCATTTCATGCCAGCCGAGTTACCTACATTTGGGAAAATCAGTCAGCACTCCTGAAATGCAAGGAAAGACAGTCCCTGGGAAGGCCATTCTCCGGATCATGGGGTCTCACATACATGTTTCCATACTGTGACTTCAGGGAGACAAGCAAGACAACTCTTTCAGTGGTTCAGACTTGCAGTCACAGCTCCCTAACACAGAGCTCCTCCAGAAGAAAGCCCCCCCACCTCCACCCAAAGCAAGCAGCTGACTGAGAAAGGCAAGAGGCACCACAGGGATGCATTCTCATTGCAGGAGTGTGACAAGCCGCTTCACAAGCTGTGCTGCAGAGCTTCCTGAAGCTTTCCTTAGGCAAAACATTGGAGAGCACAGCCTGTTCTCCCATGCAGTACTCTGAGACAAGCTGGCAAAGAGAGATGTGCTTTTCTGCTTGTAAGATGCATAGTTTTGCCAGGTACTATCATAACACCTTTTTTCTTTCCCTTTATTTTCGTCCACTCAGAATTCCCATAGACACCACTTACATAATATCCCTGCTTATCAGCCTGACATCTTAATTGCAGAAACTGCACAAACAGGGAGAAGCTGCTAGATAGCAGGCGCCAATGCCACATCAGGTGAAAACAAGTAATCATATTACTCAGGAAAACCAAGGTTGTGAAACTATGCCCTCCTTGAAATTCAGGTTTAAACCAGACATACTTCCCTGCTGACTGAAGTGAATGAAATCTCTTGCCAGCTAGACAGCTTTGATCCAGTCCACCAGGAAAAAAAAACAGTGCAGGGTAGAAACATTCATGTGACGAAGGCTGTGATTCAGAAAGGTCTGTTACAGCCTGTCTTCAGGTCAGCTGCTTGGCCCTGGTCCTGCATGGATGTACTTGCCTGTGCACTCATGGAGAGACTAACAGTACCCTGGACATCAAAGAAATGGACCAGGTATTTTCCAACAGAATACTGGGCTGTTACTCTTTCTATAAAGAACTGCTGTGTTCATAGTGACGCCCCAGTCTGGTTTAGTCGGAAATTAGAGTAGCAATCATTTTCCCTTTCAGAGTAGCATAATCCCATTTTTAATGTGTACTTTATACCCAAAAGCCTTAGAATAGATATTGTCCCTGTTTATGAGGACTGATGCTGACATTAATATCTCTTAATGCCCTTTGCCTTTTTCTAAAAGAAAATTGTCATGTAAAAGACCCTTGTTCTTCTAATTAAGATCAAATCATTTATAGAGTACATTATATTTTGGACCTGTCATATCAGAGTGTATACATCACACTGACTTATGCGTGGTGCAGTCAATCTGCCATGTGAGTGAAGGATTATGCACAGGCTTTCTGGATGCTTTGGGGCTTGAACCCTGCAAGCAGTAGATCACAGATGCTTTCTGTCATGTATTAGTAACTGTCTCAGCATGAGGACTGGAAGCTCAGAGCTCCCGTAAATGCTAAAAACGTTTCACCTCCAGGACTTAGAATGCATAACTTAATGTGCCAGTGAAGCACTCTGGAAGCTGCTTTTATTTTTTCTCCAAGCCACTTCTAAAAGAATTTCAAGTTCAGAGAAACATTACTGTGTCATAAAATTTTTAAACCAATGTGACACTCCGTGATTGTTTTATTTTTGCCATGGAGGCATAGCAACTATGTTCACAGGCAAAAATGCCTTGTTTCAGTCATCTAAGGACTAAGTCACCTATTTGGTGTTCCTGGTTGAGCAGTAAGAGGTGAGTAAACCTTACCTATCCTTAATTACAGCATTTGTTGTATATATTGTAATGGAGTCCCTGGTTAACTGACAAGACAGTGTCTCCTAGTCCTTCCTAGCTTGCCATGTGACCTTATTACTTGCCATATCCTAGGCCCTGGAAGAAGAGAGGGAATACAGTGTGGGTTTTTTGCAGTTGTTAGCACAGGCTTAGGAGGAGATTAGTACTTGAGTTTGCTCATGGTCACACTGGACTAATTTTCAGCATTTTCTTGCTGGTAGTCCCTACCTTTGTGCAACCTCAAATGGTGGAAGCATTACTGATAAGCATTTATCAAAAGAAGAAGTTGATCTTTTGGGAGCATTAATTTTGGTACTAGAAATAGAAACTAATTTCCTCTGGTCTGGGCTGCGTCTGAACCACTTCTGAGAAGCAGTTCTTTGAAGGAAATCCAGACATCCACATTCAGTCCCCGTCCCTGATACACAGCCAACAGATCTGGCTACATCAGCTGATCTGGTCAGCGTCTTATTCTCTGAGTTTGTGAGAGTGTGGCAATGTGCACTACTTTCTGGACTAGGAATGAGTTTGATAGCATTTACAGTACAATCATGGTAGTGAAACAATGTAAAGATGGGGACTTATCCTTTTCCAACCATGACTCATGTTCGAGTGCTGACTAACCTGTCCTTAGTGTCAGTTTTTACCCAAGTTAATGAGACTAGGTTACTGATTGTCCCCAGGAACATGTTTGAGGTCACATTCCAGGCCCTTTTCTCCATCCAGTGCTATCTGGGGTCCTTTGCATCCTTGGTACTGCTGCCAGTTCAAAAGAGCCATCTGTAATGGTCCTTTAGCCCTGAGGAATAACATGTGGACCTATTCCTGTTTTGAGTGGAAAATTTTTTCTTTTACACAAGACACCTACAGATGTAGTGGGATACCTGCTCTATTCTTCACTTGGCGGGCAGAAACAGATTCTGCCTTGGGGGTTTGACTTGTCTCCTCCCTTTCTTTCTTCCTTGCCAATGCTTCTTTTAACCAGAGAATAGTTAACCTTTCTTGCCCCTCTCCTTGCTTCCTCGTTGCTTCGATGCAGCCTTTTATGAACTGAGCAAAAGGTAATCTGATCTCTGGGTAAATCCTTCCTCTGTCTGCAGATGGCTCTCAGCAGAAGCAGGGCACACAGCTAAATATGGGTTAGAAAAATCGTGCTGTACCGTATGGCAGAAGCAGCTGTACAGCAAGGTAGCATCTGAGATGAAGCCCAAATCTGTCCCTGTCACCAGTTGTGCTATGGCTCTGGCAAGCTTACTTTGTGTTGGCTCCTGGCCTCCCCCTTCCCCGAAACATCAGCTTTTAACTGCTGCCAGAGGCACTGTCATTGGCCTTGTTTTCTGTTCTTGCTGCTGTTCCAGGTCAATAGATCCCATGTTCTTCCAGCACTCTAAAAAAATAAATGGTCTCCCAGAGCTGCATTCCCCTTGTTTTCCTTCAAGATAACCATCATCAAGTGAACAAACATCGAAACGATTCATATTGATACAATTTCTTTGTGTAACTGGTGGCTTTTAAAGCTTTTTTTGGTTTCTGCTTTCTCTTGGGATAGATGCATTACGGTGACCAATTAGTTCAAACCCTGTTATGTTGCTTTGTAGGTGTTTAGCCAAGAATTGGAACAATAATCATGTAAATCTTGTGGGTTTTTTTTTCTTTTCGGTGAATTTCAATAGCATTTTTGCTGTGAAGTGCACTTTTAAGAAGGAAGCAGACTGTTTTAAGAATAATGATTACACTAAAATTTAGAAAAATGCAATTGCAAATAATGTTCAAGAGGTCAAATATATCCTGACCTTGCTTGGCTTCTTAAACTGCATAGCCCCAGTTAATGACTGGACAATTAATAACTGGATCGGTTGCCAAGAGCAGGCACTGACCTCTGAGTCCAGACAACTTATGGTATTTTTGAAGAGAGTACTATTGAGATTTCTTTTAATTCTCCCTCTAATTATATCCATTCGTGTCTTTCCTTACCTTGTAATTTAAGCCCTGGAAGAGATTGGTTTTTTGCCCTTTGGATTTTTAGCTAGATTGTCCCCCCTTCCTAGTAGAAGTTACAGCAGGTTTCATATTGTCCCTGATTTCTTGTATACATGTGAGACATAACTGAGGGCATTACAAGCACTCATAAATTTGCTATTATAGAATGTGGGATGGAAAAGAATGGATATTTATAACAAAATTGGGAGAAAAAGTAAAGCAGAAATCAGTCAAACAAATGAACAATGCACCTCCAACCCCAGCAGAAAGAACTCATGTGTAAAAGGATTTAAAGTCCATTTATTTGTGCAAATGAATGCACTAGTAAGAGACAGCACTCAAGGCTTTAATACTTCTCTTAGTATCTCTATAATTTGAAAAATGCCCTGTATTGCAAAGTGACAGGATCTCTCATATATCTCATATATGATTTTTGTTAATTCATCTTATATGCAATTTTTAAAACTGTATTAGGGAGAAAGAACTCAGTATGTTGTTAAACAGAAGAGACAGTCTGAAATTCATGAAATGAAAGATCACCTTAAGCTGTTGCTTTGAAGTTTCACCAGAATTTTCCAGCTTATTTCCTACTGATGGAAAACTTGCCAAAAGTACTCTCAGCAGAGATAAAAATTATTTGGCCTGCTGAAATCTACACACTTGGAGATTATCAGCAGATCAAAGACACAAGAGTCAAGCTCTATGGTATAGACAATTTACATAAAATTAATATATATATATCACTGCGTATTTATCTCTAACTAATTAATGCACTCATTACTTATGCAGGTAGCTCTAAGCAGGATGTGGAAAGATGTGCCAGTGAAATCTACAGTATGAAAAGCACATTTCAGATGATTGCTTTAGACTTTAAATACTTCAGGCTGACCTTACTGGATTTGTTTTCTTCCTTTGGAAAACTTTCAATTACTCTTAAGTTCCTCTGTCAACTTTTTGCTGTCGTTATTGTTAGAGGCTTTATTGAGTCCGAAGTGTCTCTCATGTTTTATTTTGTACAAGCATGGTTTATCTTTCATTAGATTAGGGTTATTTGGAAAGCGTCCTTTGAACGGAAACAACAACTAAAACTGGGATTCTTATTAACACAAGTGTTTTAACTGATAACAGGCCCTGGAAGCTTTCTTTCTTTTAATTTCCTTCTGTGAAAGAAGTTTTTTGAAAGATGAGCCTTTCAGTGCAATGTGTTTGCTTTTTGCAGTCCCTCCTGCCATGCTGTGCTCAATGGCCTTGTCACCAGTGGGTCTCTGCAGAAACCCAGAGATGGGGTGGTGGGGACCAGGGAGGAGGTGGCACAGCCTTGACTCTGGTCCCACCTTCTGACATATGACAAAGCACACACTGATAGCTGTCTTTGCTTCAGCCCATAGACCTGCCCCAAACATTTCACTTCAAATGATGTTAAGCAGTGAAATGTTGAGGAACATCTACCAGGAAAAAGCTTGTAAAGAAGCACGGGTTGGAATAAAGAACCTACGATTGCTCCTCCTGCCCGCTGCAGCAAAGTTCTTATCCTCTGCTGGATGTGAAACTCCTCACTCCTCGTGGAAGTGACATCTGCAGAAGTGTCTTTGATGGATCCAAACATCTTGCCTGTGTATTTCAGCTCGGGGAAGGGCTTTAGCAGGGTATTCTGGGAGATCCAGGTACACACCTGCTACAGAGGTGGAGGAGACACTTTAACACTGCATTTTCATGCCATAGACTGAAAGGTTTTCTTTTCAACTTATCAGTGGGAAAAATCACATGCTACATCTTCCTAAGTTGCCACAAAACACAATTGTCCTGGGTCAGACCAATTGCAGAACTTGACAAGTTTCACACTATCCCACACTTTCTTCCCTGACTGGGTGGTGAAAGCATAAAGCAATCCTACTTGAGGTGAAAATATCAAGGTGGTATGGTCACTCTAAGTGTTTCTTTAATTATCTGTAAAAATACAAGTGCAGCATACAAAGCTCATTTAAATAAATTATTTTCTTCTAACTCTGCTTTGAACACATCAAGGTTTCCTGCTCTGAGTAGTCAACCCTGATTTTTTTGTCATTACTTACTATATATTTGTTTGTTTTTAGTTATTGTATCTCTCAGCTATATTGTCATGTTTCAGTCTCAATTTCTAGGCTTGTTTGCTGTACATGCTTAGCTAAAAATAAGCTGTCTTTCTCCTGGATTTATTATATAAATTCATTTGGTAGCTGTAACACAGTACCTTCCAGATGATACTGACTTGCATTCATTTATATCTTGTATATGCTGATGGGTTTTTCCAACAAGAATTTGTATCAAGCCCTTCTCTCTTGTCTTTCCCAAATCACAGCACAATTAAAATATATTTAAAATGTATAATGGACCCTTAATCTTTCTTGATATGGTTGCTATCATTTCATATAAGACGTATTTCATTTCTTTTGGACATCTGTGGTATTTAAGCCAGTCCTAAAATAAATGTTGCTGTTTGATCTGCGGCATGGTATTATTCTGGCAGCTCGGGCTGCCCTCTCACAACCTTGTTTGTCCAGTCAATACCTCAATACCTGAGGTATTCTCATCTGTGCTACATGATATATTCACCTCTGGCCTGTGCATTTCTTTGTGGAAAGGACTGGGTGAGGTTCCTTGGCGGATTTATACAACTGCTCAAAGCAGCAGATCATAATGTCCTCTCCTTTTAAAATCTATCAAATGACATCCTGATTTGTTCAGATACTAATGTTAAGAAAAAAGAAAAGAAAGGAAAAGAAAAGAAAAATGAAAAATTAGGTCAGTGAAAAGCGTCATTCCCCAATGCAGAATATAGGACTTGGGGAAGGAGCAGCAAGACTGTGAATGACTAGAGGCAAAATTGTGCAAAGGACAAAGGGGGAATGTGGGGGAAAAAAAATAATAACAGGATTGGATATGTTGCAAGCCTTACCTATTAACTGGTAAAAAGGAGTTATCCTAAATATTACCAATTGGATTTAAGCTACAAATATGCTCACTCCTTAGCTGTTTCCAATTAGATCAATAAAGGACACAGATACCTCTCAACTGCCTCAGTCATATGTAGTTCTAAAACTTATGTCCTTAAAGCAGCTTGTGGTGCTGCTGCCCAGGCCCCTGTGCCCCTTTATCTATGGTCTTGGTTGGCACTTACAGAAAACACAAAGTACATAATCCAGTAAAAGGCTCAGGGCTTATTGCCAGCTCCACAGACTCAGCTGCGAGAGGGCTCGCTGGGGTGTGGAGTCCAAATTTTGTTGAATCCTTGGCCTGCAGGAATAGAATTTATTCAGCTCCAGACCATCTGTTGAAACTTTTTCATGCGTCAATAATTAAGTAATTATTAGGGCAGAGAAAGCATGCGTCTGTGGCCTGGGGACAAGAGTGGGGGTGGCTTGGCTCCTGCACAAGGTCTGTTGAACACTAAATGTGAAACACTCAGACGCTTGTGAGAGCAGAGGCAGGAATCTTGTTTGCTACTGTAACTCAGAGTATCATTTTTGATGGACTACCCACCTGGGACCTTTGAGATGGACCTTCAGGTCTCCACAGGTACCAAGGAGAAGCATGGCCCAGGTCTCCTTCCTGCTGGACAGGAGAACTAACCAGAAAATCACCATGCAAAAGGAGGAGGTGTACTCCTTCCTCCACTTTGGCTTTGCATGACAGGCAGAGATCAAGGTCAGTGCTGGAACTCATCAGCTTGAGACTGGCACCTCCTGTCAGCTCCAGGTAATACCTTCTCACAGAGAAGAAGGTCAAATAATACAACTGAACTTGTATAGTGCAGGCACGTCCCCACTCAGCTCAAGGGGTTTTCTGCTTCTGTTTATAGGGTGCCTCAATCTTTACACTGAGTTCAATTTGAAGTCATGAATTCAGAGGCTCATCTACTTCTAACAGCATCAGCTGGTTTAATAAAAGATGTTACTTCATTCTCTGAGCCCTCCCCTCTTTATTGGGTTCCTACCTGCCTAAATCAGGTCTTGTGTGGACACAGAAGTAATTTTATTGATCTGGATCATAATACTTTTGTATCATACAGGGATGGGTCCTGAAGGTGCATGCATAATCACTTCTTTTATTGAAGGTTTGGTTTTATAGACCTTATTAAAATTGGGTTTTGTTAACCCTGACATCAGAAGTTGTATCTTGATGTCATATGACCAGAAAAGACATTTTGATAAAGCTAATTCAGTCCAGATGATTAGTGAATAAATGTACCAACTGTTGATTTTTTTATTTTTATTTTTTTATTTTTTTTATTTTTTTTTTAATTTTTTTATTTTTTGCTTAAAAAGAAGGTAGCAAAAACACATAATGGAGTTGTAATGTTTGGACAGGACTATATTATATTTCAGTAAAAGGCAGGCTTTCATATAACCCCAAAATTTTATGCCTGGGTCTCATTTTTAAAAGTTACTTAATACTGAGGAACCTACCTCCATGTATGATATTTAGTCTGTCTTCTGTGGATCATCGAGACCTACAGTGAACACATTCCCAAAGCCAATGTGACATACAGCTAGAAGATGCCCTGTAGAGCATTCAAGATGCCACATGTATGGCATTTGTCTGTGCTGTAATCTATGCCTGAACAGCCTAAGGGATGCTGCAGGCTATCCCTGAGACATGCCCAGGGCTAGAAGGCAATGGATCAGGAGAAATATTATGCTTACTTCTGTTCCCAAACTTAAATACTGAATACATGCTGCCATGAGTTTCAAAAATATACTGACTGCATAACTCTGGCCAGTAAAGTGCCCCAAATTCTAGCAGCTCTGTGGAATGTCTGAGACAGCAGCTTTCTATAATATATTGTTCAGACAATGTAGTTAAAGTGATTTAAGCTGAAATAATATTGCCACCTTCATACTTCTACCTAATACCTGCCTTGATATTTAAATACTTGAAATCAGCAGAAAAAAATGAAGGGGAAAAAAAATAGTTAGTTTTTCTCACTATTTCCCTGTTACAAAGCTAGGGTGGGAAAGCCTTACAAATATAAATGGCACATCTGCAGATAACACGATTAGTGACATTTCTGGCTTGAATATCCACCCTAGGGAAGTTGCTGAACTTGGTGAGGAAGTTTTTATTATTATTTCATTATTTACTTATTATTTCATGTGAGCAAAAGCCAGTTTACAGAATATCCTTTGGCCTATTTTTTACTAACACTCTTTGCTTCCTAATTCTGTACTAAAGTGTATCAAGAAATGTAAATTATTTATTAAAAGATGCAGTCTGGGGCCCATGGGGAAAACCATGCACTCTCAATTTTACCTAAGCTTTAAGAGGTAATGTTTTATGTCTCCAAGGTCTCAGTGAGATCTCATTTCACTGGAGGCATAGTCCATCTGTACAGAATGCTAAATACACCACTGGATGTCAGCCTTGCTCTCCCCTGAAACAAACACATAGCAATAAACCATGAGGAATATAGTTTTAAAATCCTGAATACACTACAAGGTGGTAAATAGAAGGCTAGGAGAATTTATATATGACATATGAAATAGCCTGCTATTGAAGGATTGTATGAACATTTTATGTGGAGAAATCTTTGAGGCTAAGACTACTATTGGTTGATTTATTTTTAGTGCCTGCAAAAGTAGCATGGTAAAGTTGAAGCCTGTAGAACCTACTCTAACTCAAAATTTGCAATTCAGCATAGGAAGTCACCACTGCTGCTTTTGCATTTTATTAAGTTTCTGCAGAGTCTGGAAACTAAAGCTCCGTTTAAGTAAAAAGAGGTGAATAGTTTGTGAACTCTTTATAGGAAAAACTCTCTCTGCCACCTTCTTGCCAATGCCACCGGATTCAAATACTATCTGGTAGCAATAATACAGATGTTCAAAGTTGTCTCAGCTACTTCTGCAGTAACATCCTTCCAAATAGTTTTTACTCTTGTCACTTCTCCGTGCTTTTGCTCATACCTGACTACTGTTTCATGGTTGTCAAGAGAAGTCCCCTAGACCCCAGGAACATAAGTTCATTAGTCACGGGTCACTGCATAAGCTATGTGGGGGAAGGGAGAGGAAGATACATAGACCTTGTAAATTGGCCTAGCTCTGTCTAAGGGGAAGAGATGGCAATGAATGTGAGCTAAGAATTTCCCCCAAGAAGTTTAGGTAAACCTGTTGAAACTCTCTCTGAGACATCCTTAGACATTACTGGCTAGTTGTAGATGCCCAAGAACACGTAGTCCTCTCAGGTTCCTCAGACCAACTACAAATAGGGAAGGGATCTCAAAGTGGGTTTTGCTCATACTCTTCACTCATAAATCATCCTGTGAGATAAGATAACTAGAGATAAGTGTAATCTGATGACTCATCAGCAAGACAGAAATTAAAGACCAGAGAAGAATATTGGTGTTCACACAGAAATGTTCATGAAATACTGCAATTATCCTTGCTTGTGAGACACAGTCCCAAATGAAGAACTATTTATCAGTTACTAGCACTCTAGTTGTTAAAGATTGTTATTTTTATGTTGTGGTTTCTATATAAACATAAATGTCTTTCACAAAGTGTACTGGGTTTGGCTGGGGTAGAGTTAATTTTCTTCACAGTGGCTAGTATGGCTGTGTTTTGGATTTGTGCTTGAACATGAGGTTGATAATATAGAGATGTTTTTGTTGTTGCTGAACGGTGCTCACACAGAACCAAGGCCTTTTCTGCTTTTTTGTACTGCCATGCTGGCAAGGAAGTTGGAGGTGTGTGGGAGGTTGGGAGGAGACACAGCTGGGACAGCTGACCCAAACTGACCAAAGGGATATTCCAGACCACATGGCATCATGCTCAGTATACAAAGCTGGGGGAAGAAGGAAGAAGAAGGGGGACATTGGGATTGATGGTGTTTGTCTTCCCAGGTAACTGTTGCATGCGATGGGACCCTGCCCTCCTGGAGATGGATGAACACCTGTCTGTCCACGGAAAACAGTGAATCAATTCCTTGTTTTGCTTGTGTGGGGCTTTTTCCCTATTAAACTGTCTTTATCTCAACCCATGAGTTTTCTGGCTTTTACCCTTCCGATTCTCTCCCTGATCCTGCTGGTGGAGGGGATGTTGGCAAGTGGCTGCGTGGTACTTGGTTGCTGGCTGGGGTTAAATCATGACACAAAGTAAGAAGATCTGAAATCACTGAAAATGGAAACTATCTTATGAAGAATTTTTATCAAAAATTAATTCTGATTTTACCCTCTGGTTCTACAATACCATATGTGCTGAGCAGTCCACAGTGTAAGAATTGTTAAGTTCTTACTTATGTAGTTCTTAAGACTAACATATTATACATAACCTGGAGCTGGGAAACCTGCAGGAAGCAAGGCAATCTAAAATAGCTAAACCAGAAGATGATAAAAAAGAAAAAACATTCTGTATAAATTCAAAAAGAAAACTGAAATCTGTTGTGCTTCTTCTTGAGCTACATTAAAATAACAATGAGGCAATAAGAACTATAGTGTAGGTTTTGGAAAAGAAAGAGAAGAAGGAATCTAAACCAAAGCTAAATGAGTCTATGCAGATTTATGGGACGGTCCCAAACCAACAGAGTTAAAGGACTAGGACATAGGGCTTACAATTATGAGAAAGAAGCTATAGAGCAATTATATTTAGCTGAAAGATGTCACTGGTAATGAAAAAATTGTACCAAATTCCTTTATGTTTTTCCCACATGTATTCCATTGAATATATTTGTGACATTAATGTGAAAAAATTATAGATCCAACAATCTTATAGGTGATAGCTATTGTCGTTTTATTTTCTAAATCTCAATATAATACTTAGGTTCTCAGGATTCTGGTTACTTGTATTTGTACTCTTCAATTCTTTCTCTGCCCACTAGATGGTACTATCAGCTTTAAACATACTATTGAAGGCTGAAACTACAGGGTGGGTTTGTTTCAGCATTTCATCCAGATCACAGGCGTCAAGGACTACATTATATTTTTCAGCTGACCCAGTGTAAATTCACTTTAATTCCGCTGGTTTTATATCCATTTCTGTAGGAGTGTCCATGGATAGTCAAACAGACATGGGTGCCACATCTTAAAATAAAATGGAAATGTGTCAGCCAAATAGAAGTATTTGCAAGCATGTCCTATAGCTACCTCATAGAGTCACAGCTAAAAGATATTCAACCTTTATGGCTGGAAATAACTTTTTGCTCAAAATTGCCTTTCACCTCTAAACCGCAAAAGACACAGATGTTTTAACTTTCTTACAGATTAAAGAACATTCTATTTGTAATTTGTCTTTTCAGCATAACTGTGCTATTTTGTAGGCAGAAATTTTGAGTAATCTAAATTTAATATCCTGATCAAGTTTAATTTATAAACTCCTAAAAAGTAAGAAAATATTTGATTTCTCTATCAGTCTTACATATTGTCTGTTTTACCAGTTGCCGCCATGTCCCTGGAATATGTGTCTGTTTCTGCAGTTAGTCTTCAGAGATTTGCAGAAAAGAAGCCCCAGTTTGCTCTCTGGAGAAGGTCTAAGCCATAATTACTTAATATTACTCTCTATTTTTGGTTAGAGGAAATTATTCATTGAAGGAATGAAAGCTGCTCCTATAAATCCATCTTCATAGATGGAAATTAATTTCAAGCCATAGAACTGAAGGCTTTTAAAGCGGCAGTAAACTGGTAAACTGGGAGTAAACTGGTGGATATCATCCCCCCTTCCACAGGGCAGGACCAGCCATATAGTCAGGTGCATATGATGCACTGGGAAATATCATGAACTATGTTATCTGAGAAAAGATTTTTTTTGTCTTCTCTAATCCTAAGTGTTCAAGGTGCTGTAGAAATGAGATATCACTGAATGGAAAAATCAACCGAGTTTGTTAAAGCAAAAATATTAAGAAAAGACAGGAAAAGGCCAGAAATCAATATTTCAGTGGAACAAATGTTCTCTGGCAGCGAAAGGGGAGCAAGAGAGTCAGGAAGCAAAGTCACAAATTGAATGTCCTCCAAAATATCCATCCTGTAGTGCTTTAGTCTTTCCAACAATTCACAGAGCTGATCTGTATTATGTTCATAGTGAAATGAATCCATATAGTTTGGAGAAAATTAAGAAGTTGCTGCTTTATTTGAAACTCTCAAATGCTGATATTCTATCTACCCTCTTCTTCCCAAAGTCAGCTCCATGACATAGCCTTCCTCTAGATGATTCACGTCAGCCAATATCATTTACTCAAGGCCCTGCTTTCCTTTCGTCAGTTCTGGGGTCCTACCAATGCAGTCAATTTCTTGTGGTTTATTTAATATTTGCTGTTTTGCCATTGAGCAACTGTTGCATCTGGTCTGAAATGAAAGAGACTGTGCCTTGTGCACAGAAATTGAAGCAAATTATGTGGCATAAGAAGAGGTTAATATTATTTCAATCAGAGGAGAAGACATGATCTTTCAATTGAAAAGTAAATATAGAATCTTACTGTATGAAATATAAGAGCACTTGAATGCAAGCAATATAATTTTTAATTCCATTTCTGATTCTTAGATTCTGTTATAAAGGTAAATCTGTCACTCAGCTAAAGACAAGAATCATCTTCTGAGATGTGGAAAATATGATGTTTATGACAGTTAAAGTAATTACTTTTTTCGGAAATATTTTAGACTTATACATAAATAATAATTTTCTGTGTGTAAAGTGTTACACAGAGTACTTGATTTCTATACTATCTGTGGTTTACTTGTATTCTGCAAAGCGATTTATTACTAGAAAGCATTAGGAGGAAAAAAACCCAAACACATTCAAACCAGGATTTCCTACTGGATCAGTAACTCTGACCTTGATTTTCTTCCCTAAGGATTTTGCAACTACTATCTCACATATAAGTCACACTTTTCCACTGCAGCTATTCTTTGAAGTCAATCTGTAGAACATGAGATACAGATAAAGCCAAAATTCACAATCACTGAAATTTTGCTCCCAAGTTTAGAGGAGAAATGAACAAAATGAGCTGAAGTCAGAATTGTTTAAAATTGCTGGAAATTTGTGCATGATTCTATTGCCTGGATATGCTGTTCACAAAGGAGAAAAAGTAACAGTTCATTCCTAAGAAGTTTTTATGTTGGAGAGACTTCAAGACCACCCTAAAAATATGTACACGTTGTTCATTAATTTTCCATCTGCCTATATTGGGTATGTTCAATTCATTATGTACCATTAATACAAAGAAGATTTCAAATTCCTTGTCAGAGTTGGATAGATTTATATTGAGGTATTTTAATGACATCTTCATATTTCCAAGGGTCTAGTGATTGATCTAGTAATGCTGAAATGGCTCCAGACATTGGCTGTCTTTTTGTGCACCTGTGGTGAAGTGTAACTCACAGGATCAAGGCATTGGCAGGGAAAACAGTGAGATCTCCATCCAAGGAGACACCAGCACAAGCTCCCTCTCTTTTCTTTACGACCTGCTATGCAAGCCAAGATGCAGTTGAACTAGTTGCTTACTTGATGGCTTTCCCTTAAAGCAGTAGGACAATGTGTGCTGCTCAAGCCACTTTTACACACGTATTGTTAGAAGAAGACTGTACTTGCATTAATGCTTTCACAATAATTATTCTGGAAGAAGCTGAAGCTATTGTAGACTGAGATAGTCTCATTGAACAGAAGCATATAGAAGACATATGTATTTACCAGACCAAAAAAAACCTCAAAAAACCATCAGTATCATTATTATTACATTTATTTGGCTTATTTTCTGAAGTTTCTGTCCTAAAGACTCAGGTTACTGTTCAACCCCTCAGTTTTCCCACCTGAACAGGCTGAACAATCAGTAGCAAGATATACAAGAATATTTCATTTAAAATCGAACTTGGATCAGAGATATTTCTTTAGAGGTTTAGAAGAAATGTACTCCAATTTGATACATTGACAGAGACTGTGAAAATAGTCCATGGAAACAGATGATTCTTGGCTCTCTTAATATCAATAGAAGATTTATGTTCTTTAATGCAATGCTTGTGTGGTTCATTAAAAATGATTTCCTAAAATGAGGATTGCAAAATGTGGCCTCCACAAGTAAAAGGTGGGGTTGATCACATTCAAAGAATTGGCCGTGATCTATATTCCAGTGCTGCTCTGAGGGTCCTGAATTTACCAATGCCTTAAATGAGTAGAATGTGAGAGAGTGATTTGACAGAACACCACTGAAGAATGGCAAACCCGTGACTGTGTGAGTAGTTCACAGACACTTTGTATGTTTATCCTTTGAGAAAATTCAGGCAGGCTTGCTTTTCTTCTTCTTGGACGGAAAATGACTTGAACAGCCTTGGCATGAGCCAAGGTTATGCCTTGACATTTGGCGAAGAGTAAACAATAACAACAACAAAAAAATTATTTGATAGACTTCTTTAGGTGCCATTTGAACTGATCAGTTAATGGGGAAAAAAAAAAAGAGGGAGAAAGGGAAGGCTGAGTTAGGATGGTTCCTCAGATCATTCATAATAATTCATACCTGAATTCAGTGCCTGGAGGGAAGCTTCAGGATATCAGTAGAAAGGTTACACCAAAAAGGCAAATATAGCTCTGTCAGATATCCATAAATCTTCTCTCGTGGTAAAAAGAAGATGAAAATAAAGTAAGTGAAGAAAATTCAATGCGAGTACGTGAGATCAAGCAGAAGACTGTAAGGGAAGATAGAATGAAGTGGCTTAGCAGTCCTTAATCACTACTCAAGGACAGGCTTAATAGACTTTCATGGGGACTTTGGTGAAATCAGAACTACTTGTTACAGTTAATAAAAACTAAAGCCAAAGCCTGCAAACCAAATAATTAGAAATGGTGACATTTCAGTCTTTATCTCAAACTAAGTTTCTCAAAGTTAGGACCAAAGCTTGTATCTGTTTTTTTGTTCCATGTCTAATAGGTACAAGACAGATGATTTAATGTGTCAGCAGAGCTGAGGTTTGATAACAAAATAAGTCATATTATGGCCTATATATATATATATATATATATGTATATATATTTTATCATAGATCAAAAACTTCTCTGCTTGAAGCACAAGTTTTTCTAATTTAAATAGCTGGTTAGGATCCCTCCTACAAGTTTTTGCATGCGTTAAACCAGTTGGTTTTGTAGGCTGATATTGTTAACAGATGAGTTTCTGTGCATGCATTTGTTAGTCAACCTAAAGTGTATGTTCTGTGTTCATGATGTGAGTATGTTTTTTTGAGGGGGTTACTTGTTTGTATGTTTGGTTTAGTTTCTTTTTCTCTCCTTTTAACTTGATAGATGGAAACAAACCTATTAGAAGATTATTGCTTCCTAGCATCATCATAGATGGTATATCTGGTAGTTGTTTGCCTGATAAGTAAAGAAGCTTGAAACATATGTTCTCAATGATGAATGTACTGATTTAACTGATAACAAAGTCTAGTAGATAGAATTGATTTATATTTTTAGCTCCAGATAACTCTTAAGCGACAGGAGTGCCTCGTGTTAAATCCTCATTTTTTATGGGTGCATACTTCAAGAATAAGGCCCCTTTGAGAAGGAAAGTCCTATCTCTTTGAAGCTCTGCAATGCTGCTGAACAACATTTAACAGACTGCTTTTTCCTGTCAGGAACCTTAATGAGCTACCTTTTTGGGAAGAAACCAAGTTAAATTTCTGTATTTCTGTTGGAGAACAATTTTGTTACACCCAAAAGAGGAAAAATGAAATCTTTCTTTGTCTTGTTGTTGGCAAGACACTGGCAGGCACTGGGCAAAAGGAACAATTTTGAACTCCAGACAGTTTCTTTATCTAACAGATAAAACCAAAACTAAACTAAATTTTAAATACTATATTTTGATCTATTGATTCATTTTACTGCTTTACACTCATGAAATGTGGGGAAATGTGCTCCCCCACTTTCCTATATGCACACTCACATGTTTCTTTATAACTATTTGTGTTTCTATGTTGTGTGAAAGACCAGGACTCTGCAACATTAGGCACAGCATACACCAAAAAAAAAAAAAAAAAAAAGACATTTCTAGTCAAGGAAAAAATATAGACAGATCTGTAGGAGAGAAATAAGAAGACCTTGCCTGTTAACGTGATATGTGGTGGCCTCAGCACACAGCAAGCCAAGCAATCCCAAAGCTTCAAGTGGTTTTGAAGCAGAGGTAATAGGCTTTTAGGAGGAAGGGAAAGGGAAATCATGTAGATTTATGTATGATTACTGGAAGCTATTCCCAGGGATAAGGATCAGATTGCAGAAAACTGAAAACGTTTGCTTGAAGGTTTGCAACTGGGCAGTGAAGACTGACAGCAATGGAAGGACATCACATCTGGTGAAGTGAATATGATGGAGTAGATGGAGATAAACCATTAAGGCCTTCAAGACTGAAGATGAGTCACTTGAATTATTTCAATGCAGTGGTTGTATGAACTTGTGTCAATCTCTGTATCTCACACATGGAGTCACAAAAGCACTCACTTTTGTCAGCTTAACATATCGATGCTTTTAGTTGAAGTTTAGAGATTTATGGTTTATGAGTCATCTGTCACAGTACTGCAGAGGTCCTAGGGATAGTCCTTTCCTCCATAAACACCCCAGAAATATTCCTGAACCTTTTCTATAAAAGAAAGAAGCAAGGTTTCCAGTCCCCAGGAAACACACTGATCTTGAGGCCTGTCTGCCCTCACAAATACGAGCACAAGCAGCTATGAGAATATACTAGTGGCACCATTTATGCCACCAGTCACCTTCCAATGCTTTAATTCTCAGGGAATTTTCTTTTCTTCTGGGAAAAATGCTGACTTTGCACAGCTACCTCCTGGTAGACTCATTCACATATTACCATCCTTGCCCTCCTCCCACCTTGTCCCATCACACTCTACTGCATACACATGCACAGATCCCAGAAAAGAAACAGATAAAATAAATTAATCTTGAGGTTTTAGACACATTTCTGTACTTTTTCATATTAGCGTTGAGTCATCCTCTGTTTTATTTTTCTTCCACCACGTCAGTGACTTCTTCACAGCTGTGAAAAAAGGAGACACACTGTCGTGACCTCTAAAACTATTTTAGATTTGGAACTGAAAACAAAACCACTCGTATGTCCAGCTGTCTGGTTCAAAGCCCATGGGCAGCATGTACGTTCCATGCAAGGCTATCTGATATAGCCCTTCTATGCAAAGCTGACAGTCCATCATCAAACACCGTTCCAGCCAAAACCACAAGGAGGAGAAAGCAAGCTGACACAGACTACGAGGGGCTCTTCACATGCTGTATTTACACAGATGTGCATGATTACACAACTCTTTGGCTCGAAAGAAGGGGTGAGTGAGTAACCAAAAGTGGAATACAGGTGGTCTTCTGCTCAAACGTCCCTATGTATTTGGCCTGAGTTGTCTCTGTCTTTCTGTGAGCAGTAGATTTCGCCTTAGTTGGCTCTTGAGGAGGTGCTAAATCCCGGAAAATTTTTTATGAGATTTATCATTTGGATGCAAATTTTGGTCTAATGGGAGAGAATAGGTGCAGTGATAAAGCATTCAGAGCTGGTAAAGAGAGCTATGACAAAAAAGCCACCTAACATACCGTTAGTGATGCAGAAAACAGACACAGAATGATATAGGAGGAGTTGCCATGGAGTGCATTTATTTTCATTTTCCTGAGTGACCCACAAGAATGATGTAGTCAGTGCTCAGTGAAAAGTGAGCAAGCAGAGGCCTAAAATTTATTCTCCGAGGACTGGTCAGTGGGGGAGGTGGGTCTGAGTGCTGATGACTTCAGCTAGAAAATCTTGCTAAGGTTTTGGAGTCTCTAGGCTGGTAGACATAGATTTCTATCCCAGCCTTGCTCTTAAATCCTTTCTGTGCAATCTGAAACTATTCACAATGTGCAAAAGCAGAAGGCTTGCATCTGTCAGATGCTTGCATCCCTTCTGAAGGCTGGGGAGAAGTCTGTGTGTTGTAACTAAATGGTAAGACATGATTTTACTGTGCACCTTAAGCATATCCTGGAAAACAAGGTTAAAAAAAAACATGGTAAGAAACTAAGAGAAATTTTGGAGCTAGCATGAGGACTGAATGAATCAGTCATGAACTCTGCAATTGATCTGCAGTATGCTGACCTTCAAATTTAAGAAATTTGAACTTATTGAATGGAGTATCATGAAAGACTGGATTGACCACAAGGTCAGTGGAGAGGCTAATTTATCCTGTTTAACAGGCTAAGATTGAAGTTTGAACTCTTGAGCTGTTTGGAGGGCACTGGCAACAGTATAGTTAAAATTAGTCTGGATGAAGTTACAACATATAGAGCCAGAGCTGTCTAAACATAAGCAATATATTATTTTAGTGTGTCAATGAAGAACACAACACAGCTAACTGAAACCCTAACAGTATACAAGCAATATTTTGGCAGAACTTTCATGTAGCATAGAGGCTGGGGGAGGCAGGATCAAAGATTATGGAAATGAGAAAGTCTGAGATGGTGCAATTAACAACAGCAGTGAAGAAAAGCAAAAGGAGGGAGGATTTGTAAGTGGAGCAGAGGTTCAAATAAGATGAGCATCATCTGGCAGTAGACACTCCAAAACAGTGCATCCAAAATACAGCATTATAACTCAGAGGTGGGGAAGGGGATTGACGACTTGGGGCTTGTTAGCATTCCATTCCTTGGGGAAACAGCCTGGAAGGATAAGAAGATATTGATGAAAATTGAACTTCTTACTCTGATAGTGGCAAGGTTCATAAAAAGAAAAGTGAGAAGAGTATTGCCCCTTAGCTCAGAGAAAAATACTCTAGGGGATCTTTATGCTTTTTCAAACTAGGGTATAAACTGAAGAAGATTTATAGCTGTGCTTGAAAGTTTGCCCAAGTAATAGGAAAGGCATGTCCTTTTTGGATACTTGAAATTTTTTCACAACTCAGAAAATCTTGCAGCACTCCTCAGTTAGAGTGCAGTACTATCTCACTGGCAGTCAGGATAGAAACTCTGCAACAACTTTTGAGAAGAAAGCTTTGCTTTTCACTGTGTCTGTATTGGCACTTGCATCAAACCTGAGAACATTAAGATAATTTCCCTAGCTGATAAATGGGCTGTAAAATTAGTTTTACTCAATACTTCAATGGTTTGGAGTGGGAGTTTCTCTGGCTCCTGGGTCCATCTTTGGTTTGCTTCCACTGGAGAAGCAGTATCACAAACCCCTGAAGTACAACAGTGTTGCCAGATGGTAAGACATCAGGAAATTGTGAGATGGAAATGGGAAATGCTATTAGCTTGGCAAGCAGATATGCTTTGAGTGTTTTGGTGGTGAGATGAAGCAGCATCATTTGTAACCGTGTGTTTCTCACACCTCTTTAGTGACCTGAAGTAGAGACTCAAGTACTAGCAGTGCTAGCAGCTGAATGTGTATTACGTATCACAACTGACGGCCAAGGTACATTTGGTACTGCTCCCCTTCAAAGTCTGATCGTGTGCTATGCAGTAATATAGACATACTTTAAATATTCAAGGAAAATCATTCAGATTTTGGAGGCAACAGTTGACTGACAGAAGGGAAACTGATCAAGTAAGAAGTTTTATCTGAGACCCTTTTTCTAACTTTTCATTCACCTATCAAGGCTCAGATGTTTGACTTAGAATGTGAGTATATGAACTACCTTAGCACTCTATCAAAATAAACAAAATTCTGAAGGACTGCTTTTAGAAGTAATGCTCTGGAAATTTCAATACTAAGCTACACATATTGACTAATCCCTGATTCATTCAACTGCATTTTGATCTGAGCCAAAAATTAAGTTTCAAGGGAAGTCAGCAGAAAACCTGTATCTAGCACCTCACTTGTCTCCCTGGAAACACAACACTCCAGACAAAGGGAGTGCTGGGTCAGAAATCATTTTTCTGTGAGTCCCTTTTCAGCAATATAGCTCAGTCCATGTAAATTGCTCTGAAGATTCTCATTTTCTTTATGGGAGGCATTCTGCAAAAATTTCCCGGCACAACCCTTGTTGAGATGATGTGGTGGTTGGTGGTCGCTGGCACCTGCCCTCTTCTTTGTCCTCCTTCCTCTATTTGCAGCCTGTAGAAGGGCCCTTGCTAAGCTGAGCAAAAGCTCTCAAAGCATTAATTACCCCAACTTCTTCACCTTTTCTCATCTTCAGCCTTGAGCAGTGACCCAAAACCCTCTGTGCAGCTCTGCCTACATTTTAAGTCAGCTTTTAGGTGCCATTGCTTAATCCAGATATGTGATCAACCTTACTAAAGACACCAAACAGGCAAAACTTCATCCTACGACCATCAACAACCTGGCTGATCTCTGTATTGATGTTATCAGCCTGTGTTATTTTCCATGGCAAAGCACTTTTCATTCATGTTTTGCAAAATACTCACAAGGAAAGCTTGGAACGTGAAGAAAAGTTCTGCTTCCCTGGAAATGAAACAGAACAGTTTAGAGGTGGGTTTTTAGGGAAGAACTCTTCTTTGTGCCAATGAGTAATGGTTCCCAAGGAAGTGCTTTGTAGTCTAGGATCATACTATCAGGTTTCTAAGGATATAAACTAAGCAATTCCCTGAATTGCTCTATTACATGAGCAATAGAATTTCCATATTAAATCCTGTATGAAATGTAGTACATCTTTTAGGAAAACATCCAATCGCAATCAGACAGTAGAATGAGTTGCAACTGTTGATAAGGTGTTGTAATAATTAATTCCCTTCTGACATCAATGGGTATTGCATTTTTCCTGAAAGCCTCTTTTCTACAACATTCAGCACTTGGTCTTGGCTGACCTCTTTTGCTAAGTTAGGAAACAAAATCGTAGAATCATTAAGGTTGGAAAAGACCTCCAAGACCATCGAGTCCTACCTTTGACCAAACGCTATCATATCAACTAAACCATAGTGCTAAGGACCGTGTCAAATTGTTTCTTGAACACTCCCAGGAATAGTGATTCCAACACTCCCCTGAGCAGCCTGTTCCAGTGCTTAACTACCCTTTCAGTGAAGAAATTCTTCCAGATGTCCAACCTGAACCTCCCCTGGTGCAGCTTGAGTCTGTTTCCTCCTGTCCTGTCACTAGTTGCCTAGGAGAAGAGACTGATCCCCACCTGGCTACAACCTCCTTTCAGATAGTTGTAGAGAGCAATACTGTCACCCCCGAGTCTCCTTTTGTCCAGGCTAAACACCCCCATCTCCCTCAGTTGCTCCTCATATGACTTACTCTCCAGACTCCTCAACAGCTTCATTGCTCTTCTCTGGACATGCTCCAGCACCTCAATGTCTTTCTTTAAGTCAGAGGCCCAGAACTGGACACAGTATTCAAGGTGCGGAAAAACTGTTTTGTTTTTTATCACCTTTTTATACTCCATGTCTCTGACTCATTTGTGATCATGTCACCTAAGTATTTCTCACCAGACTAATCCTTTTGAGTCTGTTCCTAGAAAAAAGATGCTCAAGTCCTGCAGTCATTCTCATGCACTTTTTTGGACACCTCTTTTGGGCATCTCTTGTCTTTCAAATTTCTACCTTGACTTGTGAGAGCTGGATATAACTTGTGAGAGCTGTGGTAGTCTTATGGCCCATAGCAAACCTAGCCCTGCCCACCCACCACTCCTAACCCCAGTAATTTTTATGAGACTCAACAGACTCAACTACAACAAAGGGTAAAATCATACTGATCTCAGAGAAAAACATCGTACAAGAAAAGATTTCAAGACTTTAAGGGAAGAGGTTTATAATAAATAGTAGTAAAGTTGAAGTTCCTGCAGTACTGTTGAAGCAAGGTCAGACTTCTGATGTACCCTGACAATGCACGGGCTTGTTTGACCTTAAATTTGAGTAATGTGAGCAAGGCCTCATGAAGGCTTCCAAGTTTGTTCCTGTTCCAGATTGATAGATACTTGCGTAGATGAGGTGGTGTGAGAATCTGTACCTTGTCAGAAACTTCTCTGAGGAAAACCAAAAAACAGGTGCTGTGTGAGCAGCCAATCTGCATGGGTGAATGCATTTCACAGAGCCCTGCGTGAAAGTACCACCACACAGTTGTAGCCTATTGTAGCCACAGGGTAATACTAAGTGGGATATTCTGTCTTTGATAAGTTAGCAGGTGACCATTCTATTTCCACTTTCTTTTTCACATCTGGGACTTCTGTAGACATTAATGTTTTTCTGGTATTTGAGATAATAGAGAAGATTTACATGGGATTTGAGTGTGTTTACTTAATAATACTATTATAAAAATAAGTATTTATTGCCTCGGGGTTTTTTTTTATGAACTATGTCATTCTACGGACAGGTGACTTGTTGAAGACGACAAAAGAATTATGTTGTCATATTAAACTATGTAACCTAGCTGAGAGGTGCTTCTGATCACTGACCATTATTAATTGACCCATTTGTAATCCCAACAAAGTACATCATCAGACCAGAGTGTTTTCCATGTGGACAGTTCAGGCAGACACATTGGAAAAACAACACCAGTAATAACAGAAGAATTTAGCCTACAGTGCAAAACATAGTCAGAGCTGGGAACATGCTGAAACCTATAACATAATATGTAAATGTCAGCACATAGTTGGAGTGGAAATGATTATAAAATAATACACAGTGGAATAATTGTAATGTAAAGCCTTGAATCAGTTGTTTCTATTTCAAGCATTCAGGAGGAAAAATGACTGCTGGATTTTACTCTTACCTTTCTGAAACCAAAACTGTTTAGGTAGTGATATAATTGCTTTCTAAATATTTCAGTCAAGCAATAAAAATTTTTAATGGAGATGTGTAACTGATAAAGACTTTGTTCTTTCGTTTTCTTTCTTTCTTTCTTTCTTTCTTTCTTTTTTTTTTTTTTTTTTTTTTTTTTTTTTTTTTTTTTTTTTTTTTTTTAATTCAGTGACAATCTGTGTAGAGATGGTCCAGAAATCAAAGCACGAGTAGAGATCTTCCAGTCAGGGATCCTGGAACGGTTGCAAGTACTGACGAATTAAGCTGTAAAAATGGAAGCATATATCCCTGGTTTAGGGATAAAGAAATTAAGTGCCAAAACCCATGCTTTTGAACCCTTGTTTGGCTCTGTCACCTGTGCCCAATCCCACTGGTACCTCTGGGTCTGAAGTGGTACCTGTATGTATTTGTAGAGTTATTGCTCCAGGAGTGAGGAGCAGAACACTCAAATTGCACCGGGCAAGTTTTAGAATGCATATTAGGAAAAATTTCTTCACCAGAAGGGCTGTCAAGCACTGGAAAAGGCTGCCCAGGGAGGTGGTTGAGTCACCATCGCTGCAGGTATTTGAAAGATGTGTGGATGTGGTCCTTAAGGAACAAGGTTTGGTGGTGGACTTGGCAGTGCTTGTTAAAGCAGTTGGACTCAATGATCTGGGAGGTTCTTTCCAACCTAGATGATTCTATGATTCTAGCTTTACAGTTTTGCAGAAAGCCTCTTTCAGAGTTGAGACTACAGCCAGGTCTGACTCCCCAGCCTCTGCTTTCAGTGCAAAACCATCCTCAACTGCTCTTAATATAAATATTTAGGTGAGGTTGAATCTAAATGGAATTATCTCTGGCAAAGCATTGCTCTTCTCAGCCTTCCTTAATCCCTCTGAAGACTGTAAAGAGCACAGTTGCCCCATGCCCTTGTAGGCCCTCAGGGCATATGGCAATTACAGCTCAGTGGGGCTGTGGGCACAGAGCTCTCATGTCAGAGAAGAGCTTCAGCTGGGAAGGTACAGGCCCAAGCTGAGTATGAGTCTTTGTGCTGTAGACTCTGCCAAGAACGTTTCAGTGCTCCTTTTATTTTGTTCTCAGTGGCACAGATAGGGTACTGCTGGGCTGTGCAGTGGCATTCTGCAGGGCCTGTGTCAGCACTGACACCTCGTGCATTTCCTGTGGGTGAAGAATGTGCTGGGCACAATCTTCTTGTTAAACTGGGGTCCTGTTACTGAAACTACTGCTGAAAAAGTTCAGAGCATTCTGAAAATGCAAATATTTGTGGGTTTTTCTTCTTCTTCATGGCTACGTAAATTGCTGTATCAAAAAATGCTAGAGTCAGATATATAAAGTAGAGCCACACATCGGTGCAGGGTGATGAAAGATCTATACAAAAATGTAGTGGTAGGAAGTAGATTTCACATAATCCGGACAATTACGGCAGTTACCGTACAACCAGAAATATGTATCTTATATTAAAAGAATGAAGACATACTTCTGATTTTCACATTGACTAAAAAAATAACCCTTCCTCTAACTTATTAATGGGAATATTAATTTTTCTTAATTGAAAAGTAGTTTTTTTCCTAGTGTCTTATTTTAATAATATTTGTTTCAATAGAAAGAAGCAATGTAAGTTCCAGGGTGTGAGAAAGCCTGACCGTACCTTCACTGTAGGTAGGGAGACTTTGCAAAATACAACTATGATGGGGAAAATCAAAGTTTTGCAGTTCATTTTGTGTTTGTTTGGAAATCTCATGTCTTAATCTATTTATTTATTTATTTATTTATTTAAATGGGATAAATAGTTCACTTAAATGAATTTAACTTTTTCTGTTAATTATAGATTCAAATTGTTTGACTTGCTATAGACATCCTAAGTTTTACTTTAATGTCATTTGCGAGGTCTGGCCTTGGAAAATTCAGAGAATTATAAAAGGATGAAAACTTCTGCTATGGTCTATTATATAAACTAGTAATAAGACACACTATTTTTAAGTTACTTTCATCCTACTTTCAGTAGGGGAAAGAAAACTAAACTTAATCATAGGGTTTGTCTCCCAGTCTTATACCTTCTAATCCCATTGGCCAAGTTTATTCAAATCTGATAGAGAACTAAATACTAAGTTCTTAAATTTCCATAAAAAAATCATCAGCTGAATGAGGCAAAGAAACCCTTGGAAGGCTCCCACCAGGGGAGCAGGTTGCCAGGCAGTACAGTTAAAAGTTCCTTTTGCCAGCACATCTCATATCTTATGCTCAGGAATGGGCTAAACCGAGTTAGTCAGGAGAATGGAGAGCTGCAAATGCTCTGTTGGATCAGCATTGGGAAAAAACAGGGTTTTCAGAGGAGACCTGTGGTGTAGGAAGAAGCTGAGCATATTAAAGAAAGTTAATCTTACATAAGGAGAGGAAAATGAGACATTCATAAGGAAGGTACTTTAGAGTATTGCCTGTGGTTGCAGGCAGCGGGGGCTGTGGCAATTACCAAAGGGTTTTGTCTGGGGGAGTTGGAAGGAACGTAGCAGGGAAAGTTAGCATATTGCATTAGAGATTCATTCCTGTTGAAATCTCTTCCAAGACTGAAATAATGAAATAATAATGAGCTTTGTAGTAACTCAAGCCATTGTCAAACATATCCCTTACAAAAGTGGTGGCATCATCAGCCTTGCCCCTTTATGAAATCTCTAACCCCTCTCGAGCTCACTTTTCAAATTCTTCCAAGTCAATATTAACGTGAGACATTTCCAGGCAAACAATCCATTTGGGAAAGGTATTCTAAGGCACATAACCCCACAGGATGCCCTTTACTGCTGCCTGTGGGGCAGCAGTCTGTGCCAAAGAGCACTCCTCATGGGGGATGTAGCTGACTTCTGTGTTCAAATGAAAAGCTGTGAGAAATTATACTCACAGGATAAAAGTAAGAAGAAAACTGAAAGAGTGCTGCAAGAATTATTTTCATTTCATTTTCAATTGAATTGTTAGCTATTTCAACTCTCCCTTTTTCTAATATCCATTTCAGCAAAGGATGGGGACTTTCCTTAACCCAACGGGGATAATGATGTAATTTTGATTAAATCACTTCTCTTCCTCTCAGCTGCACAAGATGACTGTGAGTTTTAAGAAAGCTTAAATTTTCTATCCGAGTACCTAGGATGAGAGTACTTTCAGAAGTATCAGGAGATAAAACGAAATAATTATTGAAAGAAACTCAATAACTTAGTGGAAAGTTATTAGTCTCTTGAAAAATGATGGCTGCATAGTTAGACAAAGAGATAGGAAAGTATGTAACAATTTCAGAAATTAATTACTTAATTATAATTGTATGGATGTAAATAACTAGCTGTCATAAGTATTACATTCTTTTCTACTTTCCTGGAGTAAAAAGACAAAAAATTCAGTATTTAAAAAGGACAGTTTCAACAGATGTGTATAAACTCTTTTCTTCTGATGAGGTTTCGCTAATTCTAAGCCTCTCCAAGCCATATGTATCACCTACACAGAAAGTCTCATGTGCCTTATATCTAAAGATACTGAAATTACTTTATAGTATGCTAAAAGGCAGGTTAAATACAATTTTCATTTTAAAGAGCAATGTTATTCAGATCCATGTTAAAATGCAACAAATGTATTTTAGAGCTTCAATATCCTAAAGCCTTTAAAATGGAAGTAGAAATTACATTCTCTGTTACCAGAGAATGCAGGTCCCCCAGGCTGTTAAAAATCAGAAAAGAAGCAGGACCTTCAATCAAAGTTTTCTTAATTTATGTCATTTAAAAATCTTATCCACAGACTTTTATGTTAATGGTTTTATGGTTTTATGTATTCCTGTCTTTTTTCTGGAAGTACTTATGCTTTTTCCTTAACAGAGATAAATGAAGGAGGAACAGAGAAAATCCTGAAAACAGGAAAAATATTCTCAAAAAAAAATTGAGAATATTCAAATTGGTCCATAAGTTCAACAAGAAGTTTAAAAATAGTTTTGCCTGTGAAACACATTAGCACTTAGTCAGTCTTGAAATTCACAGGTGAGCCCACAGCTGTAGAAGAGCATGAGGGCACAACCTGCGCATTGCTGAGTGATCTTCTGTTTCCTGCTGCACCTCACATGTGTCCCCTGCAGAGATCAAGGCCGGTCTCTTGCGTAGGACCATCACTACTGACATTCAAGGGCAGCCCAGCAGGCCATCTCTACCAGCATCTCCATGGACAGGCAGAGGCACTTTCCAGCTGTCAGAACTGTAAGTCACAAATTAAACAAGGGTGCGTGTTCTATCATGCCGTAGTGTTGGACTGTTATTCCAGGAAGTGTCAGGAGAAGGGTCACTAACATTCCTTCAAGTGAATGGAAGAAAAGGGAAGAGTTAAGAGAAAAAAATAGAAAAGTGTGCATGGTCTGAGAGACATTGAAACAGCAAAAAGCAAAGATGAGGAGCTCAAAAGCAAGGAGTAAGCTAGCAAAGGGAGTGAAAGGCAGAATATTTTTTTTTTAAAGCAATAATGTCATAGGGATGTGGAAGACGAGTTGATCAAATCAACAGCTTTTTTTGAGGATGAGTCTCACCCTCCAGGTTGTGCTTGCTGTGGCAGTCGAGTCCTCCAGATGAAATTGTCTCGTTGCATTCTGAGGCTAAGTTGTTTAAAAATAATTATCATAAAGCTTGTAGCTGTATATGATGATGTATGGTGGACAGTCATAGGCAAGTAATGTTCATATCATAGGATGTAAATAATTAGAGGCACTTTTATATACAGTTCCTTTGTGGTTATCCATCACATGAATGTGATGACCAAATGAACAAATCGTACATCAGCATTAATTTAAGCATGAGTTATTAACTTACCCTTTCTTGAAAAAAAAAAAGTGAAAATGTAGAAAACAGATGTTCAAAGAAAGCATTAGAGAGGGGATATCAGACAGACACTGGTGTCATAGACGCTCAAACAAGTGAAGGAGAAAATCAGCTCAACATAAAAACAAATTATGTAACCCTAGAGAACTTTGTTTATAAAAGATAATGAGGAGAGAGGACTAGTGGTCTAAATAACACTAAATAGTAACAATTTTATGTTCATATTACCAATGCAGAGAAATAAATGACTATATATATTACAGCCATTATTGCAGCAATATAACTGTTAGAACATATTAGAAAGGAATTTTTACACCAAGCATTTTTAAACTCTTCTTTGGCTGAAAACAGTTCACTGTTCTCATTTTATTTTTGGAGTGGTTTATTTCTCAGGCAAAAGGATATGAGATATCCCTGAAGGAGTCCCCTTTAGTGCTAAGTATTTAAGACTTATGACTAACAAGATAAATTTCATTCAGCTTGGTCTCCTGAAGGAATATTTGTCACCCAGTTTCTTGGTTCTAAAAGAAAAGCAATTCAGTGGTGGAGCTATAAAAGAAGCCTATGAAGGCTTGCAAAAGCTCATGTGTCTTCATGTGGTTGGCAATAATCTTAGGAGCATTCCAGCAGGTGTGCCGTGGTGCAGCCGGGGCACCTTAAATGTTTTAGAGCGGGCTTTGACTCAGCACAGGAACCCGGAGAAACTGAGCCTCCACAGTACCAGGTTAATTCACCAACACTTCTTCAAAACAGAGTTACACTCTGTAACATATTTGCACATGGTGAAGATGAACTTCAGTCAACTGAGGAGCATTTGTTCCCTCTATTCTCCCCTGTGCCCTTAAGGAATTATATTTAGCATCCAGTAAAATATCGGTAATTCCTACTGATGTCTTCAGTGAGCTGTCAGAGCTAGAAAAGCTTGATCTCAATCACCGTCAAATTACTGAGAAGTGGCTTTTGATTACATGATTAAACTGGAAAACTTGAACTTGACAAAGTATTTGCTCATTGGAGTACCTCAGAATTTGCACTCATCTCTGAAAGCTCAGGCTCGACAAAAGTGGAGGGATTTAGTGAGGCAAAAGGCATTTCTGAAACGAGGAAATCTCATTCAGATTGATCTCTGAAATAAAAGAATATTCCACATAGTATGGAACATTTAAGGGCCTGCAAGGTCCATTTCCCATAGATTTAAGTCATAAAAAGTAATGAGAATTTCATCACCAACTTGCTATCACTTTATAGTCTCTTTTTCTCTTCAAAACTTATTTTCATCTATGCCATGGGACTTTTTCTTTGGCAGTCACAATGTTGAGAGCCATCTTCTCCTTGCATGGTTTAGTGAATAACCAGATAAACCTGGATAGCGTTGGGGTATGTGCACTTAGAGGCCCTCAAGGCTCCCGAGAAATCCACCTTCATTAAAAATACAATGAGGATGGAGAGCACATCAGAGTGGAATTTCTTTCAGGTAGAAAGGATGGATAGATGTTAGCTTTTTACCTCTGCTGATGCAATAATAAACAGTTTAAATAAATGTATTTAATCACAGGCAAAAAGTAGGAGAACACCAGATTTATTTTAAAATATTTAGCATTAGTGTTTTTTAAATCAGTCTCATTGAGGCAACTAAAGTGAAAATACCTTAATCTTTAATTGCTCAGTGAAGAACTCCATCATTTTTACCATTCATGTTATGCAATTGACAGTCTGCATATTTGCAGTTAAAAGATGACCTGTTTTTTTAAGAAATCCTAAACATGTCAAAAGGGAAATTCCCAGCATACCCAGATTGAAAGTCACTGATAAGTTCAGTGCTGTAGTATGTCATTTCATTGATTCATTAGAGTTTTTTAGTGGTCTATATTTTCTAAGTAATGTTGCAGCTTTTCTACTACAAAAATCCACTGCTAGGGTAAGGATAATACTAGTAAATATTTCAGACCTCTCCTGCATTTATTTAGTGTTTACAAAAATTCAGATGTATTTTTAGGTGTTAGTTTCATATTCATATTACACACATAACAACTTCAACATATATGTGTTCTCTTAAGGTACCAATAGCAATGTAGCCTCCCACCTCAGGGCACTTGAACAGGAGCACGGCACATTTAAAACAATTCCCTTTTTGTTTTCCAGCCAACGGAAACAGGTTAGTATACTTAAAAACTGATCACTTTCTAGAAGTCTCTGGAGCTAGTGAAGGTGAGCATTGGCTAAGGTTTTTTCGAATCAGTGTTTAGGAAAGCAGTCCTTGTTTGATCCATGTCACAGCTATCAAGTGAATATAAAACCTTCCCCACCCAACTCCAATGGCTGTTATGTCAAACTACATTAACAGTGCATTCCTGCTGCGGAGATAGGTACAGACAAAAAGCTGAAAGTAGGACTCCACCCCATGTGTCTGATATTTACTTTTCTACCTTGCCTAGGTTTCTGACTGTCCTCCACAGTGGTGGGGCAGGCAGGCTCCTGTGTGCCTGCCCTAGCTCTAGAGTCACCCTGCTGGTCCAACTCTAAGCTGAAACACTTTCAGCTCCATTGATATAGTGGAGGTATTTCTTCCATTTTGTAAGAAAAAAACCCCAAACAACTAAATCAATCAAACAAACAAGCAAACAAAAAAAAGCCAGTAACAAACAAACAAACAAACAAACAAACAAGAAACCCATGTCTACATTTAAAATTGCCATCAGCTCTTTTAGATGTTTAAGTGAGGGGCAGAAATTGTAAACTGACACTCTTCCAAGATCTGGATGGTAATCAGGCTGTGCTGTGCTTCATGCAAAAGCTCTAGAATTGCAGACCAGGAGAGCGGGAAAATGTAATCTGTGTTGACCTGATAATAAGCTTAGTGCTTAGTTCTACAGCTTCCAGGTGTGCACTGGGCATGCAAATAAAGTAAAACTTCACATCTCAACTTAGGAGCTGAATGGAAAGAGACAATGCAGAAAGAGCAACCTTAAAGCATGAAAGACGTCTCCTCTGGGGGGGAAGCAACAGCAACAAAAAAATCCAAAAAAAGCCAAATACAAGAACAACAAACAAAAAGCAAATACTCCCCTTTCCCCTCCGAAACACTTTCCTCTTCAGAGTAAATGAGGATTATGGACACCACAGCCAGACTCTCAAGTTTCACAGGCCTTGTATCACAGAAATGCTAATGCCTAATATCACAGTTCACTGACAGTACTGATTAGCAGCTGGGGGATATTTCACTATCTGTTAAGAATTGCACCATTTGCCATTAATCAGTGACATGCCCTTTTAAACACGCTCTGTGCATGTCTGCACAAGATATCGGACAGAGCATTGGACCTAGGAAGAATTAGATACATAGGTAGACCAAGTTAGAGATTTACCTGTCTAAAGGGAAAACTGGTTGAAAAAGAAAACCAGGTGGATTTTGGGCTGTCATTTAACAGCCTGAGTGGAGCATGGCTTCCCCACAGTTGTTCCCATCAGCTGTAATTCAGTTATTCCTGCAGTGCAGAATCAGGTCAAATTCTCAGGTGCAGCTGACACAGCTTTTAGCTGCATCTTTGTATTCAGGCAACAGAATGGTATTGAATGTCTTCTTTTGGCTTTCCTAGGGCCTCCTCAGGTACAATTTTCTTTCTTTTTGGTGCATTGCTAATTAAAAGGAAATGACACAGATTCTCTTTTCCATCCCACCCATTGGAAGGAATAAGGGACTTCTTCACAGGGTTTTTTGAAGGAAAAGCTTTAGGTCTTATCCAGTTCCATGTTTATAAACCTGGGAGGAAAGTATTCAATTGATTTTCCCCATGAAAGCATCATGCAAGGAAGTTTCAGCAGCCCCCATAGGCAGAAGCACCAAACACAGGCAACATAAGCTATTTTTCTAGTAAACTGCAGGATTTGGGGGAAGTCAGGTAGCACACTTGAGGCAACTCACATACAGTGCCAGAGTTTATAAAGATTTTGTGGGTAATCCGATCCAAGAGAGCAGAAGCAGCATGCTGTTACAGCTGTTGTGAACAGCTAAGCTTCTTCACCCTATTTCTGAGGAAGGATCTCCCTGTGGTTTACATGGGCAGAGCTGCCTCTCCTACACACTGCTGGGGGTGGTGGGAGTTTACTTTCTCTTTTTTTGGTGTTCATTTGTCCTCCTTCTCATCTTTTAATGTTTGAAGTGCATGATTTCTCCTCGCCTACATGGTACTGGAGATTTAATGTACAAGACAAGGGAAATCGAGTCTTCCTTCCCAGACAGCAGGTGGTAGTGCTGGGTTACACAGAGCACTTGAGAAAGTGCTTACAGATGTTGCTTCATTGTTGAATAACAGGCTGAAAATGCATGCTGCTAAGCAAACTTTTCTCCATTTTTTTCCCCCTCCTTCTCCTTATTAGAGGGTCACTTAATGTTTACTCCTTTTATCAAGTAGTTTAACAAAGTGTGTTTAAAAAATAAACCTTTCTAAAATAAATGGCTGGGATTTTAGGGTAAATACAGATCACAGTAAGAAATGTTATTAATCCTTTAAAAACTTTGCTGTCTGATGTATTTTTCTGAAAACTGATGAAGTAATTTTGTGTTTCTTAACTTCTGGAGTAATTTGATTACATTTTTCATTCATTTTCCAGTCTAGTGTTGTGGGGTATGTGTTTGTGCTTCTCCTTTGTTCAAGAATATAATTATTTTTTCTCTTTTTCTTTTTTGTTTTCTTTTTTTTTTTGTCTTTGTTTAAATACAGTTCAGTTCTACCTTTTCCCTTGGTAATTAGAAATACTGTTCAGTGTTACTTATTTGTCAATGGCTGTTTCATGTCATTTGCAATATTGATCTTCTCAATACAAAATATTGAAGTAATAAAACAAGTTCTAAATGAGTTTTCTTTGTATTGTTCTGTTACTTTTGACCGATGGTTGCAATTACCTCTCTTACCAGTACCATTAGCTGAAATTATCACTGTAACGCAAATGAGGTAAACAGTTAACACTGTATCATTTTGAAGCCATGCCTGGGGTATCACAGTAACCCAAAAATCATTCAGATCCTGCACATGAACAGCTTCACCTTTTTTCCCCTACAAACTGTGCAGGCTTTGTCCCGATATATATTTTTAGAAACCTATTTGGATAAGATTTAAGTTTTTTTTTGTTTGGGTTTTGGTGTGTTGTTTTGGTTTTTGTTTGGTTTTTTTTTTTTTTTTTTTTTGTTTTTTTCCCCCCCCCCCCCCTTCATTTTTTTCTGACCCGGAGCAATAGTTAAATAAGTATTGCTGTGGCTACAATAGCTGCCCCCGTTACAAAATGATCATGCTTTAATAACCTAATAAAGTATGTATGTGACTTTATTCAGACCTCTTTTATTTCCAAAAGTTCCCTCTTGCCCGGGCAAAAGGTAGTGAGGGAAATGTGTGTATGCCAGTGTTAGGCTGACATAAACCCCTCGATGATAAAAAAAGCATACACAGGGAAACACCTCTGCAGTGACGTGTTGGTTCTCAGCTACTCAAATCCAGTATGGCACAGGACTGAGGCAAAAAGGAAACACAGATCACAGTTTGTAAGATATTGACAGACTCTTCCCCAAGTTGGACTGAATATTCCTTCTTCTGTGTCTCTGTTTAGAATATGACTGCAAGTACAATAATCCAATCTTTTATGTAGTTTTGGCTTACCTATATAAAATAGTGTCATGCACAAAGTAATCAAAGAAAGTGGTTTTGTTAACAGCACAAGCTAACCCCAACTTTCCCTGGGCTCAGTCATTCAAAAATTTCATTATTGCTCTGCCAAGAGGTTAGCAAAAAAGTTTGCAGAGGCTTCTGCGTAGTAGAGGTATGTTTGCAAGCATTATGGGCAGAAAGGATGATCTTGTGACTCAGGCCCTGGAGTGTCCCAGATGTGCCACAGATTTCCCACACAGACTACTTAATCTTCTGGGGCCATATGTTCAGCTGGTATAAATCAGCACAGCTCCAATAACGTTAGCTTAGCTTTCCAGATTTTCTGCAGCTGAGGTTTCTGACCCCTTGCAGATCAGTTGTCTCCGTAAAGCAGAGATATTAACACTTCCCTGCCTAGCACACTGCAAAGGATCAGCTCATTAAAGTTCATTTGCCTCTCATGTAAAACAGTTTGTGAAGATGCAGAAACGCCCTGGCAGATGAAGAAGCTTGGAATCCCAAGTAGGTCTTAAAAGGGTTTGCTACAGAAATAATTTTCTTTCTAGTAAGGGGTTGTTGAGTAGAACTTTGTCTGCAATGAAAATAATCCCCAAATCTCCCAAACTTGTCAATTGTTCATCATTCAAAGGGGGAAGCAATTGTAGTCTGGTGGTCCTGCCTGAAGTGTTGCTGAGTGTGGACTACAGCAGGCGGAACAACTCGTTGTGGGCTGAAACAGGGGAGACATTTAGCAAAAAGCAGACCTTCTGCAAGGCTGCTTTGGCTCCTTACTTTGTCCATTTGGTTTGGGTTGGGATCCTCCAGTATTTTATGTCTGTAAAGCTCTTTTTAATATTAAGTAATACAAAGGGAACTTGATGTCTTTTTCGGAGCAGTTACTGAGCAATTAAGGACTCAATTCTTCAAAGGATTGTAAGCCTGTGGGTGGTCTCATTGATTTTGGAGCTACTTATGTGTTTAAAACTGGGCATGCGCTTGTGCATCTTGTGCAGCTGAGCTCGCCTAGAGCTGCTGCTGAGATTTCCATTTTAGAGTCACATTATAGTCTCTAAAATTATTACTGGAACTGCCTCCTCCTCTAGGCATCACACACACTGGCAGTCTGCCTCTGTCCTCTGATTGATTTAATGCCACAACGTAAGCATGGAATCATGACAATGTTTCCATTAAATTTACACCGTACTGCACATTTTTCAGTATTTAACTACTGCATCCTTTCCATACTATGAAAAGAAATATTGAGATCGACTTCCTTTAAAAAATGCTTATTTTACATCAAGTAGGACAAAGGCATGAAAATATGTATGCATTGAGTAAAGCGAATGATCTGAAAAACCTTCCCTCAAAAAAGTTAGATGTAGCTAGACAGAATTCCTATGTGGTAAATCAGAGCACATGGAATAGGCTGAGCTGCAAGCAAAGAGAAAATAGTGGTTACATATGTTCAGCTGTTAATGTCTGTTTTATGTTTTCCAGTGCCCTGTTGGGGTTCTAAGAAAATATTTACAAGATGCAAATAAAATGTAAATGGCATCATGTTTTCATGAAGAAAAATGATTGAACAACATCCATGCAGCTCATGCAGTTTTACATATTGCACCAATGTTGCCTTATGATCCTCTAGGACCTTTCTTTGCGCAGAAAGCTGATTACCTGAAATGTACCACTGTTTCTTCCTTTTTTTTTTTTTCAAAACAGACATTCTGTTCAAGACTATTTTCCCTTGCAACACATGCCTTCAGATTTTATCTCTTTATCATCTAAAACAAACTCCGGTTTCTGAGATGGCTTTCCATTTCCACAGGTGTTTCTTATCAGTTTCACATTTTCTTCTGACAACATGAAAAAAATCATATGTCCTTGCTTAGTAGCTATTGCCTGACCCAATACTAAAGCTTTTCTGAATGCAGAAATGTGTTGCGTGGCTGCTGTAATATCTCTATACCCCAAGGGTCTGCTGCTGCTTTCTTTTTTACAGCTACGAAGAGTCACATGTTTGGCAGTCAGCACAGAGGAAAATTCAATTCAGAGTCAGAGGAAAGATGTGACCTATTTAAAAATGGTGAAAAAAAATGCAGCTATTAGACATTGTACCTCATTATGTGGCCAATCCAATTATTCGTTTGCCACATTCTGGGTTGCAGATTATCAGTGCTTCTATTACTGTTTCTCCTAAGTGGAAGCACACATAGTACAAAGGTAATAAACCAGATCTCACAGCAGCCACATGGACTTGGTGATACTTTTCTGGATTTAAGCTTTGTTTTCCTTCATTGATGCCTATCCTTTACCTTTCGGTACCTCAAATCTGCTCCTTCCATCCCATCCCCAATACTAGAAAAGAAAAAGGTAATTTCATATATGTGAATTGATATATTCTGGGTTCTGAGACAGCCACTGCAGCAAAGCACCAACAGTGTGTAGATTTGATTCATCTTGTTTTACCTTTTTTTAATGCAGAAATGGAAAACCACACACTGGGAATATGCTCGCCTTCAAATTATGTATACAATGTATTTGTATTTCTGTCTTACATGAGCTGTTGTAAAAGCTTGATTTTATAGAACACAGACATCTAAAAATCACCTAAAATTCCTTGTGACATTTTAAATCTTTGAAATCTACTTCGTGCACTTATTAAAATACTTGTCATTTATGAATCCAGACAGCAATAATAATTAATAATAATTGTGGAGTAATATGTGTAATTAGATAGGAAGCTTTTTAGAGCAAACATTGTGTTTTACTTCTGGTTATAATTACCTAGGAGTCTTCACTTGCTTTACCTATTGAAAAATATCATCTGTCTCCTCACCCTCCTGCAACTGAAGTCAGAGAAACTGTGCTACATTTCTGCAGTGTTTGCAGGGTCCAGGCAGTTGTGGCCCCACCATGCATTCCACTTGGACATCCCAAGTATTCCTACCCTGAGACATGGCTGGTGAAGCCTGAGCAGCACAGCCCTCTGGAGGTGGCAGTGCCACTAGGATTAACATAAGTTAATATCATTGTGCTGAAGGGGTTTCTGTAGCCAACTACAGACTTCTCAGAGAATTAATCAACTTCTAGAGGGTTGGTGGTTTTTAATCAAAAAAGAGAGGTCTTTATTTCATGAATGTATTTGAAACAAAAATTCTTGCAGTGACAACAACAGAGGGGATAACAGGGGAAGCAGCAGGTCAGTGCTCAGCTGAGTCATGGGAATTGTCAGGCTTCAACACAACTGACAAGCTTTGAGTACAGCTGGTTTCTGTACCTCTGCACTTTACGTCCTGCAAACAATTCTGTGTAGCTATCCAAAAGGATGGCTCATGTGAACAAACCACACAGTTTAGAGAACAAGAAGCACATTGTTTCTATCAGTTGTACTTACTTCGTCCACATATTAATGTAATAGTCTCAATACGTTCTGAAAAACAGTGAAACTTTTCTTCCCTACCCAGTAAAGATGACTATTGAGAGAGCATGCCTGACCTCAATAGCTCTGGTTTTTTCTCCATTTCATGCCAGTACTATTTTAAAGATAAGGTAAGAGGGGAACACCATAGAACTACCCTCCTGGTCTGGTTTTGTCTCAGTCTCTTGTGACCAGTGAAGGAATAGTCCTAAAGACCTGGACAAAAAAGTCTTTTCACATAGTGTGATGAGTGTCCAAGCTCCAGCTGTGCCAGCAAAGGGTGATGACATACAGGGTCACACCTCTGAAAGCCTGGCAGCACCTCAGGGACGCATAGCCATAGGAAACCCAGCTCCACCACAACTTTGCTTCTGCAGGGTATCATGAGGAACTCAGAGTACAGCTGACCCTATGGCCTCTTCATTCATGTGTGAACAGGAAGCTCAGATAGTGTTTCTGGTCTAATCTTTGTACAAGTGTGTTGTGCAGGCCCTCCTGCGTGTGCTGATGGTCAGAAGGGAGGGAGAAGTGAGATGTTATAATACCATCCTGTAGCTTTCTCACCAGTGGGGATCCACAGAAGGGGCTACAGGTTTCCAGGGAACTGAGCAAAGCTGGTTCAGATTTAGGGCAGACAGGGGAATAAGGACAATGAAACACCCTATATCCCAAAAAGTCAGGAAAACTTCCATTTCATACTGCCACAGCAGCGTCAGTCCCTCAAACTGCAACACCTCCTTCAAATGTGTTTTGTTTGCTTGTTCCCTTTACAAAACACCCTTATTTTCCAGAGCTTGTTTTTACATCTGTAGAAGCCAGGCACAGACACTCGCAGACTTTAGGAAAGGCTTGCTGCTGAATAGCCTGTACTTACAGCACTTTCCGACGGCCCAGATAAATAACGGGAGGGTTTTGCTGTGTGAGAGGAGCTGTGAAACGAGCCGGCTCAGCCGTCTGTGTCCCCGCTGTGAGCGAGGAGGCGCCTGTGCAGCCCTGCTCCCTCCCGCGCCCTGTCGCGGAGCCAGGGGAGCCAGGCGGACCCAGGGGCTGCGCTCTCTGCTCCGCGCCGGCCTCGCTCCCAGCCGGCGCTGGTGAGGACAGCCAGGAGCAGAGCGGCCCTCCGCCAGCTTACGTGGCTCTGGAAAATGGAAAGTCCTGTTTACTTTTGGCTGTGATGGGGCTTTCATGTTTCTAATGAGGCAAATTTCTCCCTTTGCCTTGCTTTAACTTTCTTGATAAGTCCACATCGGTATGTTTTTCATCCTAAAAATAAACAATTAAAGAAAGCTAAACAAACAGAAGGGAGAGAAAGAACTCCTTCCTGTTCTCACAGTTAATCTCTGCAAAATTTAAACATGCTTATCAGCCAGCTGTGCTTCATTATTATCTTTTGCTTCCATCTTTTGTCCCAGTCTGCAGCGGATGCCGGCTGTCTGGTTTGTGTCATCCCCCAGTTTGCACAGACTGATTCTGATAAAGGACACACGAGCTTCTCAGGGGCTGGGGGTTGGGGGTGGGGAAGGAAGGTAGAAGGTTTGGAAAAATAACCAAGATAACAAAAAGCCTGCAGCAGAGAGCAGAGATGTCATAAAACACATCTTCACTTTGGCACCGAGGAGCAAGGGCTTTTCCTACCTAGGTGAGCAAGACCAATGCCTGCAGATTTGCTCAAGTATTAATACAGTCATTAAGTTAAAAAGAGATGGTCTGGGATGTGCAAGAATCTTGGAAACTGTCCACGTCTGGTTACATCAGTCATACCAAAGTGTTTTGAGTTTCAGTGAAGAAATGAAATCCAGAACAAGTGATTGAGCACCCTGTGTTTCTACCACCCTGGCAGTGACTAGTAGTGTTCCTTGGTGATTCACACTTGGACTGATGAAGGGAAAATGGGGTCCTAGGCAGGGATGTGTGGGGAAAATGGCTCTTGTAGGGATTGGGCGACAGTCACACTGAGGCTGGAAGGTGGTTGTGTGCTGATTAATCTTGCCTGCTGCAAAAAGCAGAATAGAGCAACTCTGTAAGTGGTCTAATGTATAGCACGGTCCTGTCAGGAAGGTGAGGAGATGGAAAAGTGTGCTACAGCACTTTTGTTCTGCTCTATCACTGCCTCTTCCCAAGCCCCACACAGATGTGCACTGAGTCTGTTGTACCATATTGCCTGGAAGAGAAAGCAGTCAAATTCATAAGTTCAACTCTCTTGATTTTCAGAGAAGCTGATAAAATGTCATAAAAGAGTTGTATGACTAGTTGGAGTTCAGGACTAAGCCTTGGTTCTAGGGTGGTGTAGGTGAAGTCTGTTTTGGAGGACACACAGATTGGTTAGTCTGATCTGCTCCGACTGGAATTTAGAGGGCAGGATGGCAGGGCGAGGCCACCCCTTTCTGTAAACACACCGGTGCTTTTCAGTTTTAGTGTGCAAGGCAGCAGCCGGTGGAACCACTGGCCCAGACACGTGCAGGAGAGCTCCAGCCACAAAGGGGCAATGTTGGGGCTTGTAACAGCACTGGTGGCACTGGCAGCAAAGGCAGCAAATTTGTGGGGTTCCTTGGGGGGAATTGGCAGATCAGTTCCCACTTTCTCGAGCCATAGGGCAGTTCACAGTCATGCTGAAGGTTTCATGTGCACTAGCCCAGCATTTTAGCAACCTCAGGCTGGCGGCTTTGAACAGAAAAACTGCATTCCGGTTTGCAACTGCAGAAGTGTCTGAAGACGGAATGGGAAGGGGGTCCTTTGTTGTTTGTTTTGATTTTTTTGTTTGTTTTGGTGTTGTTTTTTTTTTTTTTATTTTGTTTTTTTTTTTTATGCTAGATTATTCCCCTTGCATATTATGGTTAAACAAAACCAGACCTTGGAAGGGGGGAAGACAGAACATGGTTGTTGATCAAAAGACGAGAGACCAAGAGAGGTCCTGGTCTTGCTTAAAATCCAGGGCTGCACAGCTGTGGTGTCCCCATGTTTCCCAGCCTGATGTAGCATCTATTTCAATGAACATGTGGGAGGACAGGCAGCTGGGGGGCTGGGGACAATGAGAAGCCAGTCCCTAGCTCAGAGTCTGCTAGACCATGAGCACTGCAGAGCGGTCAACACATGCTGGTTCTGAGGGTTACTGGGCGGGGAGCTGTGGCGATCCTCCCTGTTTCCATACCCCTGGCATTCTACTCAGGTGTCCAGGTTGGAAGTCCAGGAGTCAAGTCAAAGATTAAAAGTATTTTTATACACCTACTCTTGTAGGAAGGAGTGTCAAAGCCAGTCTCAGAAAGCTTTTAACTGGATTTGATATATTGGGTTTTTTTCTCCTGTGGCTTTGCAGATGACTTCAGGGTTACAGATGTCCAGTTTTACCAGCACTGTGACTTCTCATATCAACATCCTTCTGTGTATTTTATGGCTTTGCAGTCACCACATGCCACAAAAATATTGTTGACCACTTGCAACATTCAAACAAGCTAGACTGCATTCATCATCCTATTCTGGGAAGGCCAACAGAATGAAAAGGTCACACAAAGCCTTATAAAAATGCACTGTTTCGAAGCATGTCTTACCACTGCTTTGGATAGAAAGGGATTGTAAATATACCATGTAGCAGAGACTGGAAAGAATTGTGCACAAAATGATAGAGGAAGGTTCCTGATAAATTACTGGCCACGTTATAACTTCATGAGATAAATATGTTGCTTTTTTATATATTCTTTCTGAGAAATGTTCTATGCATTCAGCTTTTGAGAGCTTGTAAACTATCACTTTATTCATTAGTTTGCAGCTGAAAAAAAATAAATTAAAAAGAGTCTCTAATTAAACACTCAGTTTTACAAATCCTCCACAATGTATCAAACTCCCATTTCCATCATACTGCCAAAAGAGTTGAAACACAAGCTTGTCCTCTCACCCTGCATGAGGAGCTCTGTTCTCTTGTAACAGCTGTTAGCAGAATTGAGAGGCTGTCATGTTTAACAAGAATTTTTGGCAGACATTGCTTCTAAAGTTTGGGTTCAAATATTCCTATTCCTATATCTCAAAATTACCGTCTGGTTAGGGGGAAGGACTGGCTGTGTGAAAGTCAGCGATTGTGATGAAAAACTGGTGAACTCATCTCAGGAACCACCACAAGGTAATACTCTGGGTAGCTGGGAAGTTAAGTGAAATTAGAAACCCATTGACAAAAGAACCAGCCCTGGAAGTGACTGCTGAGGAATAGAACTTTTGGAAAGCTCTGTTGTGCAGTTGTCAGGAAGGCAAGATCTCTTTACTGGTCACCTGATGGATGTTGGGAAAGTCCAAAGATTAGAACAGGTAAAAATAGACATCGCTGTGTGCTGTAGGTGTTCCATGTCTATGGACATGTGTTCCATCTCTCTGATTCAAAGTTCACTGAAATAATCAGAAAAAATATATCCTCATACTGCCTTTGGCCATGATCTTAGTATGAGGAGGTTTGAAAAGTCATCTCTTACTGCTGTCTACAGGCATGTAAACACTGTTCATAGTGGTCAAAGTGAGAGGCTGCCTGCATTTCTTGCCTTCTAAGCACAACATCAGTAACTTGCACTTTCTCAAGAAAGGGAAATTAAGTAGATGCTATTTGCTTATGCCTCCCTGGATAAGAGTCTCATCTTTGTCTGGAAGAGAAGATACAAGACAAAAACAAGAAAAGACAAGAAAGAGCATAAGAAGAAAAATTGTTGATGGAGGTACTGAGTGGCCTGGTAGGGTGGTATGCTGAGACAGGCTGAGAGGAGTCTAGAGAAGGAAAGGGTGCTGTAAATGAAGTCCACCGTTACTGAGAAGGCTTTCTTGTTGTTACAGGCTGATCCAGTAGTAAAAAAATGCAGCCAGACCTGGCCATCAGGAGCATGTTCCCTGCTTCCTCAGCTGCCTGCAAGGTTAGAGGAAAATGTTTCCTGAGGAACAGCCCCTGATATTCCACTGGGGCAACTGAAATGCAGAGAGTTCTCCCTGCAACACTCAGCATTGCTGCTTGCCTAGGTCAACCAGGAATTTGTACCGAAAGGAAAGGGCTTTCTGACAGGTGGCAGATTAACCAGCAGGCAGAGCCAAACCTCTGTTCTGTAGCTGTTTGTGTGGCCCCAAAACTTCAAGGGCTGTACAGTGAAATGCTTTCCTACAGCCAACTGTTTGATGATCTAGCAAAAAAATATGATTATGGTATAAGATGTCTGAACTCCAGAAATATTTAGGATGTTACAACAAAGCTTTAGGGTCTCTCTCTAATGTCTATGCCCCTCCAATGTATTTTCAAAGAGCAATCAAATTGCTTGCTTAGAGATTTTCTCTCAGCATCTCACTGATAGGGAGTTGCTTCAAGAAAATTTTTCTTCACCACAGAACACAGAATAACATCTACAATTTCTCAAGAGAAAAGAAAAATATGTCTACCTTCCCAAGTGGCAGTTATTTTTTATTGTATTCAGAGCAGTCTGAAATCTTTTGAGGAAAAAAATTCAACCCAAGTGGCTCATTGCCATTTGTTTAGACATTACTGAAGGCCTAAACCTTTCTCTCCAGCATACCAGTTTTCTCTAGCTGTCTTTTTTTTTTTTTTTTTTTTTTTCTGGAATTTCATCATAAAAGAGACAGCAAGTGGAAATGACAGCATCCTCCGAGGTGCCTGGCAAACTTCATGTCCAAGAGGAACTGAGAGCTCAGTCCAAACAGCTTTCTTGGATCCCTAGGGTACATTACGCTTCAGAGAATCACAGAATCACAGAAGTTAGAAGGGACTACAGTGAGTGATCTGGTCCAGCCTCCCCACTGAAGCAGGGTCATTCTAGAGCCCTTGGTACAGGATTGTATCCAGAGGGTTCTTGATATTTCCAGTGAGGGAGAATCCACAATCTCTCTGGACAGTTTGTTCCGGTGCACAGTCACCTACACAGTAAAGTTCTTCCTCATGTTCAAGTTGAACTTCCTGTGCATCAGTTCCTGCCCATTGCCTCTGGTTTTATTGGTTGGCAACAGTGAGAAGAGCCTGGCTTCATCCTCTCAACACCCACCCTTTAGATACTTATCGAAATTAGTGAGGTAGCTTCAGAGTACTCCTTTTTGCTTCAGAGTACTCCTTTTTTCTGGTTGCCAAACAAGGTGTCTCTGGGGTGGCAGGAGGATGGGGGTTCTGCACATCATAGCTATCTGCAAGCCTCAGAGCCAGAGCTCTTCATATCAGTGAAGCAAGAGGGAAGTGAGGGCTGTTGGATGACAGGACCTTGTCTCATCATGCAGTCAGAACATTGTCTAGACATGTATTTAGACCATGAGTTTGGAAAGCGCTCACTGGATCTGCCAGCATGGGCTAACCACTGCCTGTCTGGGAAGGACTAGGCACATTTTTAAGAAGGAGCTGGTTTATTTTTATTTAGCCATGTCTCATATATGGGAGGCAGCAGAATAGCACAGTGTGGCCTAATTGCTTACATCTGGATCCCTGCTGAAAATGTACAGTGGTGTGCATGCAGTTTCAGTGGAAGAGGCATGATTTATCGAGCTGTTCTTGGAAGCAGTAGAAGGTTACTAAGTACAAAGCAGATATACTCCAAATAGTAACTACAGTCCAGAGCTCCTCTCCACCCTTTGTTCCATGCACATTAGCACACGTACGCACATGCATAACTGGAGTGCCAGCGGAGCACTGCTTTCAGAGCTTTTTTATTAAAATGAAAGGAACAGAGCCTGTGTAAAGGCTGGATAGCCACAGATACTGTTTACTCCTCAGACCCACATAGTTCTGAATCTTGACATTTCAATGGAATGAAAATAAACTGCGTCAGGCTTACTGTTTCTACTGCAGTAATACTTGTGTTGATTACCTCTAGCACATTATTTTCTACCAGACTGCCTCTCTGAAACCAGCCACAGAGGAAGGCACCGGCTTCCTCCCAGGATCTGCTGTTCTCCCTCACATTGATTTCACAGTGTTCCAAAGCCATGCACAGCCCCTGTGCCTAGTGCAGCTGCCTCATACAAATTGAGCAGCTTTAGGAGGGAAGGAGAACTTGTCATTTTGTGTAATCTGCACATAAAAAAAATTCTGCCCATTTTGTTTGTTTGTCTGGGGAACTGACGGGCCTGGGCATCTCAGGGACTTCTGTTTTGTTTATGAATGGGTGCGTTAACGACTGTAATTTGAATGTGTATGCTAACTTTGAAGATTGTCTTTGGAAACAGGAGATTCTCCTCTGCCACAACTTCCATATATGAATGGATGCTCCTCCCTTTCTCCCTCCGCATGCCTCTGGAATATAATCTTTTCCTCGTGATTAAGTCAGTAATCACATAAATGTCTTTAGGTACATACCAGGCCCACTCTTAGGTCAGGATTTTACTTTAATAATCATAAACTACAAAACCCCTCCCTTCCCCTTGACTTTTCCCATTTTGTGTTTCCCCACCCATAATTGTCTCTGCTCACATTAGTGATTGACCAGCTGCCAGATTAGTTTATGCCAGATTAATATTTTTCCTCTAAGATCCTGGGAGGGAAGCTTTGCATATAGATTCTGCATAAGATCATAATTACATCAACCATGCTGCTAGGTAGGTTCCTTCTCTTCGTTTCCTACAAACAAATCCTGCCAAAAATTGTTCAGCTCTACCACAGACAAAGACAGACTTTTATTCAATTTTGTTTGGAATTCTTTCTATATAAAAATCAACACACCATCTGAATGTTCATTTTTTTAATGACTATCTTTCCTGCTTTCTTAGTTTCTTTTCCTTTAACTTTCTTATTTGCCAGTAGCCCTTTGCTGGAATGGATAATAGGCAGCTACTTATTTTGTTGCCAGTTCTTGTACTGAAATAGAAAACCATTGATTTGGGTTGTTGTGTAGGGGACCCTTCCTCTTGCATAGAATTTACATATTTTTGGAAAAAAATAAAGTCAGTTCAACACTTTTATCTGTTTAAGCTTTCACAGTATGATATTTACACTGCAAAGTTGAATCTAGAGATGAAAGAAATGGTATTAAGTGGAATTTAAAAGCTCTCTAATCTTCTAGTATTGCACCTGTTCTTCCTCTGGGGACAGGGAGGGGAGGGAGGGTGCAGGCTGCTTGTTTGTGACAGAGGATTGCTTGAATCATAGGACCACCATACTGGTCTAGTGTCCTGCCATTGCTCAGGAGAGGGTACCTGTAGCACTAAATCTGATGAGAAACTTGTTTAAACAAGTCTTAAAATGGCTTTTGGTGGTCTCTTTGTAAACACGTGTTTCTTCTTCCCAACACCCCCCACAGCAACTGTTATCTCCCATGCAGGAATGTCCTGGGAAGATGTCCTAAGGTGTTTCATTGGACCTTGTTAACCCCTTCCTGTGATTGGGTGTTCCTGTAAACCCCTTGAGACTTCTAATTGGTTAACCTGTGATTCTCCCTAACCCTATAAATGTAACATCCCCAGCAATAAACTCTCTCTTGCCTCCTCTCCAATGCCGGTGTGCTGTCTCTGTACCAGCCATGGGACCACGTGGGTGCTGGGGGGAGGGGAGGGCACCTCTCCCCTCCAGGCTCAGGGCCAGAAACCCCTGAAGAAACCCCTGGAGTTACCTTTCCCCATCCCTCAAGACGTCGGAATGGTTCTTCAGATGGAGATGGAACTAGAACTGGGCTCCCCCACGTCGTGGGTGGGGAAAGGGATTCAGAGGTACCTAATGTCATGTCTGTGAGGCCTGGTGGGTGAGAGGGTAGATGTAACCCACCTGTATTTCACATACCATTTCTAGGCTCCAAATGAATCTGGACATTGCATAGGAGAACACATGTCAGTGGTGAAAACCCCACTGAACATTTAATTGCTACTATTATCTTTCCTGCAGCTTTTGGTCTCACTCATTGAGAAAGTATGGTCTCCCTGTTACCTCCCTGCTGTTTGTTTTCTTTTTCTCCTCTGTCCTTTCCTCATTTCTTTTATTTGCTTTTGTGTGTGCATATGTGAGTCTGGCTCCTTTATTAACTCTCCTCTGCTTCTTCCCTTGTTCAGCACTTTGTTTCTTGCCACCAGAAAAAAGTTGCAAAAACAGGACCTGAAAATATGCCATGTGAACAGTATAAGGATGAATGTTCTGGAAGTGTAGGAGTGGCTGAAAAGTCTGATCACTCTTTACATGTAGCTAGAGACACTAACAGAGGTGGCTGCATGGCAAGGAAACAGTGGCTCCAAAGGACCAAACTCAATGATCATAGAATAATAGAATGTTAAGGGTTGGAAGGAACCTTAAAGATCATCTAGTTCCAACCTCTACTCCCACTAGACTGGGTTGCTCAAGGCCTTATTCAATCTGGCCTTGAACTGTGCCAGTGTTGGGACATCCACAACCTCCCTGGTCAACTTGTTCCAGTATATCACCACCCACACAATAAAAATTGCTTCCTAATATGTAGCCTACATTTCCCCTCTTTCAATTTGTACCCATTACTCCTTGCTTTATCACTGCAGTGTCATATGAGGAGCCCCTCTCTGGTGTTTCTGTAGGCCCTCTTCAGATACTGAAAGGTTGAAATGAGGTCTCCATGCAACCTTCTCTTCTCGAGGCTGAACAGTCCCAACTTTTTCAGCCTTTTTATAAGAGTTGCTCCAGTCCTCTTATCAACTTTGTGGCCCTCCTCTGGACTTGATCCAACAGTTCCATGCCATTCTTATGTTGGGGGCACCAGAACTGTACTCAGTACTCCAGGTTACTCTAGCAGATCCAGGTACAATAGCAGATCCACCCTTTCATTTTCCTTTGGACCATCAGTTTTAGTCAGTTTATGCCAAATTAAAACCTCCTAATTAACATTTCTAACAGTAACATGTAACTGAAAATAGAAATGCTATGGACAATATTCCAGAAATAGTAGTTTTCAGTGCCTGTAGGTTCTCAAGGGCTCTGGATCCTTTAAGCAGTATCAAAGAGAATGTTAGGCACCCTTTTTTGGTAATATAACAGTTTTCTAGCTACAGGTATTCTTGGCACTTACATGACAATTGTCATCCAAAGGAAGAAACTCTGTCTCTGGTCAGCACAGTTACTCTATGCAGTGCTCCCAGATGGTGTTTACTTCAAATGTGTCTTCCTTGCGAATGTGGCCCATTTGGCAATAGGTAGAGCAGCAGAGGTGACACCATGTGACACCAACCTAGTAACAAAATAGAGAAAACTTCACAGTCTTCTGTTGTTTTTGTTTTTGTTTTGTTTGTTTGTTTGTTTGTTTTGTTTTGTTTTGTTTTTTAATTTGAAAAGACCTTTTCTTTGTCTTTGGAGACTTCACACAGAAAATAAATGCCATAGTATTGACTTCTTTCCTGGGACTGGATTTTTGCAGTATGAACTAGAGACACTGAGCAGAAACAGATAATAAAGACTGTGAGGCCAGAAACCACCTTGTCCCTCGCCTGAAAAAAATTAAAGTCAAATTCGGAGCTTTGTAAGTTTGTTTCACGAGTCACTCACAGAAAACATTTAACAGTATCAGGACTGAATGCTACTCTTGGACAGTGACACAGAGTATTGATAAGGTGAGTATGATCAGCATATCTAAAAGAAACAGAATCTTTTAATCAGTGTGGACATTTTTATCAATTGTTGTTAAGTGTTACAGGGACTTTATTTGTTAGGTGCTATTTGTTCTTGTTCCCTTATGGGAAAAAGCAAAGCAAACCAAAAAACCCTTCTTCCATCCAGTGTTATAAGATTGAAATAACTTTTTCTTTGAGTAGAATGCTTATACCCTTCTTATACCCTTCCAAGAGTTCTTATACCCTTCCAAATATCACATTCCACAAATTTGAGAACAACAGAATTGAATTACTGATATTTATTCAACAAACCGCAAAAATGCTCAGACCTTTCAACCACTAGTATTGTAATCAGTGTAACTCCTATCTGAGTTCTGATGGTGAAAATGATGACTTATTTTAAAAATAAAAAGTAACATTCCAGACACTCCCATCTTGGTCTGGATAAATAAAAAATGTAATAATAATAAAAAGAATTGCTTGCTTCAGTAAAAGCTTCGGTTAAAAATAAACCTTCACTTTCCTACTATTAATGGAACTGAAAAGCTCCTAAACTGTCTTAACTGTAGTTGGGTCTGTTGTTTTTTTAAAAATTGTTGTGGTTTTTATTTTTATTATTAATAATATTAATATTATTATTTCATTGGTAAAATTTCTGGGAAGTGGATTTGTATCTGAAAAAAGGAATATAGTGCCATGCTTTTGAGTTGGATGGAATTTCTAATAAAAGCAATGTGAAAATGAGAAACAGAGAGAGAGAGAGGTTTATCCTAAAATTGCCTGTGGTTGTGGGGTGGAGATCATTATAGTATTTGGCAGGTATGTGGTAAAACAGGCTTGCCCAATCAGGCAGAGTAGAGGTCTTGAACTATGGGTTTATACACCCAATCACACCATCCAGACTTTGGCTTTAGTTGTCTAATGCAATTAATGTTTAGTTGCTAATATAAAGTAAATCCACTCTAAAAAGACAGAAAAGTAGAAGTTTAGTACCATAGCTAAAACCTAATAAACCAAGCAAGAATGTGTATGGAGAATAAATGTATCCAACAACAGAACAGGAGTGGTGAGAACCACTTGTCTCCTATGACTTTCTGTCTGTACCTATTAAAAACACTCTTTTGGTTTCCAAATAGAGATGGCACACGCATTAGTAGTGAGATGGCTGGTGTGAAATTAAAAAAAAGGCAAACAGTGAGAAACTTCAGGATAATTTATACTTTGTGTCTCTGGGTATATATTATTAACCCCAGTGGACAATGTGGTGAGAAAGTACTTGACTTTAGAGCAGGTCCAAGCATAGGTAAAATAAAAATAACAAAGTGTTTTTGAAAAGCTGTGTATGATTCTTGGTATTTCTCCAGTGAATAAAAGAGTTAACAGTAGTGCTTCCCTTGTTCAAGGTATTCTGAATTATTTTTTTTCGCTATAAAAAGAAAGTTTTAAATGTAATTTTCAAAACAGTTCAGGACTTTCATGAGCTTCGGACAAAATCCTGGGCAACTCTTTCACACAAACGGAATATGCATTATTCCGTAAACTTCTCCCTGTCATGGCAGATATATTAGCATATATATACAACAGTCTTATATGCTTGCAATTTATATTTCCCAAAGAAGTCATCTTATTTTATCTTATTCCAAGATAAACTGATAGATTCATAAATTTCTTCTATTCACTGTCATTCCTAAGGAGAAGAAGCTATTAAGCAACCAGTGAAAGAGAGGGAGAAGCCTTTCAGACAATATTACCAGAGCAGTTGTGCTCATTTTTCCCTCTGAGGTGTAGAGGTATTTCGGGACAGCCTGTCCCAAATCCTCTTTGGTGCTCAGTATTCTTCTGCCCAGTGTAGGGAAAAAAAGGAGAAAATAAGGAAGAAGCTAAATTTCGTTTCTTCTTCAGCAACTATGATGTTCCCAGTTTTCAGCATTTCTTACAAGAGATGTAGGCTTCTCTAGGCTTATTTTGCCTAAATATAATATTAGGCACATAAGAAGTCAGAAGCATTACTTTTATTTTTCCACACCTCTGCCCTTCCATCTACTTTCTTCTACCACATAGGCTATGCCTAGATAGCCATCTTAATACAGAGTTCCCTTGCATAGGGTACTGGGTGTAGCTTTATGAAGTTCCCCCTAAAATGGTGACTGTATGCTGTTGTGCAGGTATTTCAGTGCTCTTTCTTGGGTATTTTAGGAACTGAATTAAAGGTCTAGAACACAACAGAAAGTTCACACAAAAATTAGTAAGAAACTGTATATAAGGACAAAAAAAAACCCCAAAACAGACAAAAGCTATTAAATTGCAACAGCCATGGGAGCAGGCACATGAAGTGGAATCAGAACATCCTTAGGCTTTTCTTTAGACTTTTACTAAGGACTTAAAGGGACTTTGCAGAGTTCATTGTAATGCTGGTGGTCTGATACTGAGGTCTGAAGTAAGAGACTTGCAAGGAAAGAGTGGATGGAGAAAGAGATAAGATTTATGTTCTTCTACTTTGGTATTCTCTCTTCATAGATTTTTTTTAAGGAAAAATTCATTTTCATGTTAAAAGAAAACAAACCCACCTCTCTTCTGACTTTAAAAGTTCTTCTGCTAGTCCCGAGATCTCATTTCAAGAAAATGACACAGGCACACCTCACTGTCTGGCTAACAATAATAGTGACAGCAACAACTACAGCAACACTGACAAAAGTGTAAAGCAGTCATGCTCAGTATTTTCCTCTACCTTTTCAAATACTTTGAAAACGGGAAAATACCGATCTTTTTTTCTGATTATAAAAGTACCAAAGTTATTTTATTTTCATCATTTACATAGTTCAACATATTTGAGAAATGAAAACAAGAAAAAGTAACTGTAAAAATAGTGAAAATTTGGGATTTAGTTGTCATAGTTACTTCTTTTTCATGTCTCAGAAAACCACAAAAGGATCCTTTGGTCCCAGGTAGTCTAATGAAGTGATAAATTAGGTTGTCATTACCCATTCCTCTGGCAGTTCTTTGGGCAAAAGGAAAACACCTATAAAGCAAAATATTTTTGTTTGTATGGGTAAAGGCATTTATTGGAACTAAGAATAAAAGATATGTGTAAAACTCTAAAAAGGTGTTGGATTTGGTTTTTATTTTTAGTTTTATTTTCTCTAATTTGAGACTACTGATGTCAGTTCATTTTTATTGTTAATTCAAAAGACCTTTTGGGTGCTTTATGATGCCTAATTCAACAATAATCCATCAGACTCACATAGGAATGTCTCACAACACTACTGACTAGTCAGTGATAATTAAGTAATCATGATATAAATGTGTTGGAAGAGCTCTTTGCTGATTTGGCATCTCTATCAGTGTTTCGAATGTATTTCAGTTATTTTTATGACATTTTAATCTGATATTCTGTAAATGGCCCTGGGAGAATTGCTTTGTAAAGGAGACATAACACAGAAAAATATCCCAAAACAAGAAAATACCTCAGAATATTTAAAATAATCCTTTATGGGGATATTTGAGTAGGTGAACTTATTTTTCTTGATTTTCTTAAATCTTGTGTATTTTTGTGTTTTAAGTAGATGCACAGAGAACAGCTGGATGACTTTAAAAACCCCTACCTTGATGCAAGCATCTAAAAGTCTTTTGACTACCCAAAACTTAAGTCTTTTGATAAACCCTCTGTATTTTCTAAGTACAATGCACTTTTTTGTTCTAATTCAGCCACAGTCACCATTCCAGTAAGTTCTAATCATCCAATACTTTAAACTTTGAAAGCTTGATTACCATATTGAAGTTAATGAAAATTATTCTCTAGTATATGTTTGTGCTGGAAATAGTAAAGGCAAAATACCTAGCTAGGAATATAGTAGTTTTCCTTTTAAAGTGATACAAACTCTTACATTATTTTCTTTCCTGCTCTTATACCAAAGCCTATGGAAAAGATCTTAATGCTGAATTTTCAATTGGGGTATTATTATCTGAATTATTGTTGTTTTCATGTCAGCCATTCTTGCTGTTTTTTGATTATGAGACTTCTGATGGCAAACAGGGTGACCTTCTCTAGGCCCTGATACTACTACATGGTGCAAAGCACTGTTTGAGGATGACGTCTCTTTGACTCCTGCTCCTCGTGTTCATGATCTAGATTCAAATGCAAAAATTGTCGTATAAAGTCACGTGCCTGTCATAACCTTAACAGACTTCTAACAGGCTCCAAGAGCATACAAGTGAAATGTTTGAAGCAGAGCTTTTTATGGCAACTTCACTTAATCCATTGTTTATGGAAGGAAAATTAAGGCTGTGTTTCCACCAAGTTCAGGCGAGGTTTCTGGAAATACGTGCTTGTAAACAAAATTGCAAAGATTCTTCCCACCTGCTTCTGCTTTCAGTCCTGATTAAACCCTAGGGGTCAATTAGCTGAAAATCTGGGGAAACTTCTGAGTCAGAAGTTGATCAGGTTCCAGAAAGAGAAAAAATCCAAATGGGAAAAAGAGAACGGATAAGGCAAAACTGGTAATGTTGACAAATAGGTTGGCTTTTTTAATATAGTCAAGTTAGGACAGGGAAGTTGTGAAGTAATGGGAACATAAATTTTTGGTCATAATACAACCTGACATTTATTTCAAGTTGATGGAAAGTTTCACAATAATCATATTTTATCCACATTTTTGTTTGCAATGTAAGAATACTAAGGCCATTTTGTCTTTCTGTTGAATAAAGGGTCATTTTCTCAGCTTTTCTATGTCTTTTTTCAAGAGCTGATCTATCTAAACATTATGTACATATAGTGTGAAAATTCTGGATCAAATATTTTGATCATCCATGTTTAAAATGGCACACTGAAAAAAACTCAACCATGTATGAAGGCAAGCAATTTACTGGAATACACCTTAGAGTAAATTTGGAATAAAAGGATAAGACTATCCCTCTTCGGTATGAGTATTAAACGTTGGGTTTAAAGTGTCAGTGCTGGCTTATATTCTGTTTCATCAGTGGCATGATGCTCACAGGTTTGGGCAGCAGATTCTGGGATTGGTCTGGAAGCATAATTGGGTCATTGCATATGACTAACATTGCTGGATGCTCTGGCTATATCTCTGCAAGTAAACTAAACAAGGCCAGGCTCCCAGCTAAATGTCTGCAAGAGATGCTCATTCCTGCTGCTTGTTTGACAGTCTTTACATGGTTTTTACCTGAGCTTGCTGGAACTTCTCCAACAATATGAGACTCTGTGGGACAGCATAGGCCAATCTTGTGCTCAGTAAATAGTCTGCATCAATCTATGGTGTTGGGACAATGGGGCCTTAACAGTACAGAAGACTACAACATATTTTTCAGGTACCATGCCAGTTGACTGTAGACTGATAAAGCAAGCTATGGCCCATTTAAAAAGATTTAGCCTCTACAGCCAGTGATGCCTTGGAATATTTTCTGAAGTGGCAGAAAATACAGAATGAAATTTAAGATATGTGGAGAAGAAATGGAGACCAATAGGGATTTGGGGAGGAGATATTCGTGATGTAGAAGAATATAACTGTAGTTCATTAGCTGTCTTCATTAGCTTCATTTGGAAGGCAGCAATACAGGCCTGGGGAGAAAAGGGAAAATAGGTGGAAAAAAAAAATTAGCTGGAAGTAGCAAAGTGGCCTTTTAACAGCATTTAGAGTTCCTTCTGTTTAACTGCGGAAAAAGAAGATGAGAGTTTGGTAAGGAACAGAGCCCACATATTCTTCCCTGCTCACCCTCCAGACCCAGTTTGTAGGTGGCAGAAATCAGTGTAGACATGAATGCTATTCTCACCTGTACCTGGAATTTCAGTTTCAGATAAGTAAAATACCTTTCTCAGTTATCAGGAGCTGATTCTCTCTCTCCTGCAGTTAATGGTGAAGATACCATTGATTTCAGTGTGAAAGAGGCAGTCACAGACACTCGGTGGCCTGGTTGTCTGACCACCCCTGTGGTAAACTGAAGTCTCGGTTGTGTCTTTAAAAACAATAGATATAACATGATTTTATGGGTTGCAAAAGCTAACCAGAAACACCGATCTATTATTGTTGTAGGATCTATAATATCCCTAATGAGTTTCATACACTATTTTAATACACTACTTATTTTCTGGATTTTCTGGATTCAAGGCAATAAATTCAAAATCCAATAGCTGTGTTTTTGTCAGTTGCTTGTGGTAGTTTGTGCAAATAGCATGCAAACAGGTGACTTGTTAAAGGTCCAGAATCTAATTTTTTTAGCTAGAGGGAAACTATTTCAAGGAAAGTCTGACTTTCTCTTGTGCTGATCTACACTTACCAGCAAAGGTGCTAAATTCTGGAGTGACCCTGCTAGTTTATTCCTGAGCTCTTTTTGATGTTCAGCATTTATGTTCAGTATTATAACACAAAAGGAGCACACATTCCAGAACAGCTAATGAAAACATTGAAAATGGTGAGGCAAAGTAATAATATTCCAGAAATTGGAAATCCCATCAGATGAAGTGAGTGAAGTGGAATGTATGTCACAAGACATAGAATGCCTGATGAAACTAAAGAGGGTTTAAGAAAGTTATTGAAGACACCGAACCTAAATATTTCGATCTCTGAAACAGGAAGTCTAAGAGAGAATAGTTAGGTGTGCTGGAGCCTCAGGGATCTTAATAAGCATTAAAGAAGGGGAACAAGTTTATGTAGTTGATAGGTGGCTTTTAAACATCTGTTTTTACCAGTGATAATTCTGTGGAGATGTTGCCCGAGACATATTGTTTTAAGGGAAAAGCATAGATCATTGAGGTGCAAAAGAAGAATGATGGGAAAAATTAAGAAATTCAGAAGAAAAAAAGAGTGATACACAACTAGAAATTTTGAAAATACTCAGCAGTGGATTTCCTGAGCTACAGACAATAACAATACAAGCTCCATACTAGCAACTGCTACACTAGGAAATTGGATTATAGCAAATAATTTATTTACATTTTAAGTCCTAAAGGATAGTATTTTAAAAGAAAAATATATTTTTAATTAGGAGATTGAAAAGATATTGAAAAATAGGATTTTAAAATAATTCTGTAATACAGTAATATAATTTTTAATTAAAATTTTAATTTCCCTTTTAATGTCTAAACATTAGCCAGTCCTGTATTAAATTTACAACTGAGAGTCCTTGGGGTTTTATCTGTTAGTCTGAAGTTTTTGATTCCACATGTTTTTTCTTTTTCATTCTTTTTCATACGCCTATAGTATCTTCAGTGCAGGAGAAAAAAAAGAAGAGCTAAAGAAATTAATGAGCAGAACAGTTCATTAAAAAGATTAGATCTGTTTGGGGCACATCTCATAGAAATCTGGATTAACCTTAGCAAATGAGAGTGGAAACTTTAATTTTGTTCCAAGACTAATAAAAATGTTCTGGATAGAAATGTGTATCATTTAACAGCACAACCTCCTTCTTACTCACACTGTATATTAAATTACTCCCCAGGGAACACATTCCTTCACATTTTTCTCCAAAGCTAGATTGCTGCTATGCCACGTAAATTGAGGCAGTACTTGAAGTGAAAGAGCTGATGGCTCATCGTTATATAAACTCTGCTGATGAGTTCAGAAGTGGTGAGGTTACTGAGTTTCTCAGTTCTGTCTGTTCAGCAATGGGGATTTCAGTGACCAGCTCCTGTGATTGCAGTATGCTCCGAGATGGTGGCTGGCTGCAGTGTGTGGAACCACAGAGCCAAGCTCCACATGCTGCTGTGCTGTCACCTCCCAGCTCATGCACAGAACAGTCCAATGCTTTTTTCAAGCCAGTTTGCAGGCTATCTCACCTGCAGATTGTGGGGCAGGGTACGTGGGTAGAGGGATAGGGTGAAGTGTAGGGTGTCTCCCCAAAGTTGTGAGTGTTCATAGTAGCATTTTGCCGAAGATCCTCTGGCTAATGCTGGACTACTGCCTTTTGTGAGACTGCAGGAGCATATTTCCTGTCTCATCCTTATCCCTCTCTGTTTCATGTTATTCCTTTACATGGTGCTTGTCCTGAGAAGTTCCATGTTATAAACATTCCTATTCAACAACCCCCAGCGCAGATCACTACACTTGGACCCCCTAGCCTTGCTAAGACAGCCTTTGCTCTTTTTTCCATCAGATAGTCTAGGCATGATGGAAGAAGCCTTTTTTTTCCCTCTCTCTCTTTTTTCTTTTTTTTTTTTTTTTAGACGGGGCTATAATTTTCGTATTCTGATAAATTTCGCCGTCAGAATTCTGTTCTTAATGTGATACTTTAGAATTTTATTATTGAAATAGGACAGTCAGAATCTTGGCAAGATACAGGGAAAGCCTCAAAATTGATGAAAGGAGACTCCATGCCCACATTATCTTTTTTTTCTTGTCTTCCTATGGGCTATGCAAAAAAGTTGTCAGACACTCCTGACACAAGATAAGGGAAAACAGATATGAAAGACACTTTAGTAGAACAATATTAAAAACCTGGAAAAAAGTTTTTACTAAGTAAATTTTACTAAGTAACACAATAAGTTTGTTTTCTGTCCTTTCACTTTGAAAATCTGTTGATGGTGAACAGTGAGGTCCAAGACACATTCAAGGGCAATACTAATTCCCTATTCTGTAACTTGCTTCCATTTCTGCATGGAATTTGACCATCCTTGCCTTTGGAAGCTTTCTAGGGGACTCACACAAGAATTTCTGTTGCCAAAAAACATTAGGTCCAAATACACGTTTTCAAAGCTAAACTGGATAGCACCTTTATCCCAGCTGCCTCACTGCTACTGTTTTCAGTGCCTGGCACTGATCTTGGTCCAGCTCAACAGAGAATGGATACTATATTTTAGCTTGGAAAAAAAGAAAGTCAGAGTAGAAAAGTGCTTTAATAACAGTATAATAGTTTGATAGTAGCCAATAAGGAATAGTCAACACAAAGCTTCTGGACAAACACTGAACTGCTTAATGCAGTGAAAACGAAGTGTTGTCTGCCCTTGTTTCCACAACTGCTTATTTAAAGTTAGTAATCTTCTTATTTTATCCTGGTACTTTTCTCTACCTTTTGATCCTAAGAAACTTATGAACCCTCTAACTGCATAATATAACTCTAGTTTTCAGAGCAGCTCTGTAGACTGTGGTTAGATATCACATGCTCTTGTCCCAAGGCCAAAGTATTATAAAACAGTTTATAATAAGTATTTTTTCCTTTACACAGTGTCATAGCAAATTACGATGTATGCTGTTCCAATAAATGCTCTTTCATCTGCCCAAGGCAACCTGCTCACACTTATTGTGAAGTTTCTAACACCAAGACAACGAGAAAGTATTGTTATTTTATTCCTTCATGACTTAAATGCTGCTCTGTGCTTATCACTATGTCAGACAAGTGTCCAGGAAAACAAAATAGTAGACATAGTATGCACAAGAAAGAAAATAAATGGGGGAAAAAACCAGTTTGCTGGGTTTGAGATTTATGAATCTGGTCTTCTCACAGGAAAGTCAAACCAGCACTATATGGGCAGACTCAGTATAGTGCAATAACAGCAATGCTTTTGGAATTTCTATGGCAAAACTAGATACAGAGTTAGGTTTCAGAAGCATTTTCATGTACCTCTAAGCAGAAACTCTGAAGTGTCAGACAGGCTGTTAGGAGCTGGGGTGGGAAAGTTGGTAAGAAACTATCAGACATCTCTGAATCTGGCTAGATATAGACAGGTACGAATGTATAGCTTCCCCTGCTAACCCTTGGCATCCCATCCAGTTGGATTAAGTACAGATAGAGCTAAATACACAAGGAGTTATGACAGAAGTCAAAGGGTGAAGAAAATTCTGATTGAATAAGGAAAACATCACAGAGGACTTGTCTTGATTAGAGACAAATTGGAGGGGCAGAGACCTCGGACAGAAGTCTCCTCTCACAGATTCAATACCCCTGGTTTCTCCAATACAGAGAGAGAGATCAAATATGCCCAGCTAATTTGAAAAGTGGCATTAAGTTTCCTTACCCTAATAGAGTTGTCAGAAAACCTCTTTGGCAAACAAGATATTTTTCAGGTCAGAAAATATCTATTCGCTGTCACTGAATCTTTCCACAGAAATGTGCTGTGTAAAGAAAATTTATTAAGAAAGTCTTTTTAGATTCAGGATAGAATTGCTGATTAATTGTGAAAGAGAAAAGCTGAGAGAGCCCCTGCGCTCACCCAGTTGCCTGGTGGTTAGAGTGCACATTGCAATGCAAGAGCTTTGTGCTAGTCCCAGGCCTAGTCCCAAGTGATACTTGAACTTGGGTTTATCAAATGAGAGGTGATAACCTCAGGTCTCCAGAAAGTGACTATTTTGGGACACAGTGATTTCTCCTATTGTTCTTTGGCATAAGGAGAAAATTTATGAAATCTTAGGACTGTTATGAAACTTCAGGTAATGCAGTTCCACTCAGTTGTATTTCTGAGCTTGCAAATTTCAAGTTGCAAAAAGTAAGTAGATTGACTCAAGTGGAAACAATTTCAACATGTTATTTTTATGGATACAGAGGAAAATTCAAAATCTAAGTGTCTTGCTATTAATGACAACTATCAAAGATTACAATATCTATAAAGTTTAAGTTGTTTTAGGATATTTTTTAAAAGTCTGAAGACAAAGTAGAGCCCTGTTATCTAAGCAGGTCTCAGGATTCTGGAAGAGTATTTGACAGATGAATTTATCTTCATTATGAAGAGTAACATAAAGCACAGGCTTGAAATAGGGCTTAAATACAGTATACTATTGCTGTGGAAAATTGTCCGAAGAAAAGATGTGCCATGGACTTTCATTTTCTTAAGACACCTGAGTGTAAACTAAATTCACAGAAAAATGTTTCTGAAGTATCAGCCTTGCACTATCCCTAAGTAAAAATATTCATTTGGACACTGTTTTTACCCTAGCTATATATATGTAAAGGATGGAAATCCTGAACAGGTGAGTTGCATGATTATGCCTTCCTTTTATAAATCAGTGAAGGCCTGGTTCTTGTCACTGATTCTGAACAGCATGTGGAAGAAACACTATGTGGATGAGAGGGGGACCCGGATGCAAGGTATTGATGTTAAAGTGGCAAATATTCCTCACACCTTAACACTGCAGTGCTGGTTTGGATGGCAAGGTGGGGGAAAGGACAGGTTTTAAAGGGTTTCCAGTAGTTTAGGGATGTGGCTTATGGATCCTAGGTATCCAACCTCAGCTATTCATCTAGGCTTTTTCTGCGATCTGTGGAAAGAAATTGCATAGCCACGTGGTGCTGGAATCATCTTAATATAGGGCTGTATGACTAACAGGATGAACCACTTCCTGTAACAGCCTAACCCTCTCCATGCACTAGAGAGGTTGCATACATAACTGATTACTTTGGATGCTTAACTTACAGATAAAGGAAGTTAGATGAAATGAAAGTCCTTTCCCCTTAGCACTGTAACTTCTAATTGCATAACTTGTGATCAGGGTATCTTGGTCTTTGTGAAAAGCAGTGCTTCATAAGATAAAATTTTCAAACTTCCCACATGAAGTTTCTTTTCTCTTTTGGGGACAACTCAGGTGTTAAAGGGGAATCAGTCCCTTGCGTTCATTGTGATTCTTCACTTTTTTTTGTCCTATACTTTATAGACAAAGGAATCTGCATTTTTGTCTTTCTAGATTTGATATATGGAGGCAAGTTCTGTAAAAGGGTGAAAGTGAAGATTCTCAGAAATTTTGTGGAAACATTAAGATCTTTATGGCTATAAACTCAGAGTGATACCAGCTGAGAAATTTAATTTAAAATTCAGCCTACAATAAAACCTTAACTTATACCAAATAGAAAAATTTTTTTGTGTGATTTCTTTGTGCAGTGTGAATTTTGCACTCGCTGATTGTACCACTCTATTACCTTCTTGTAAGTAAAATAGCTTGAGATTATCTTCTGAGTCAGTTAATTTTTAAAGTCTTTAAAAGTACCTCTTTAATTTCTAGTAACCCAGACCTGGAACATCCAAACGTAACATGTAGGCATTATTCAGTCTTAAGCATCTTCAACGGTAATCATGAGAGGAAATAAAAATGAGCTTACTCTCTTTTAAAATTGCTGCAATATCTGAACCAAGATGATAATCAAATATCCCCTGAATGATGGTTAATTCCTCTCATTTTCACTTCTAGCAAATGCAAAATTAACATCTACCGTCTTCTTGAAAATCTGTAGTGCAAATTTCCCCTGCAAGCATTTTAATGCTGTTCAATACCAAAAGGCCAGTCTGACACACAGACATATTACTATGAATACAAGATATCAAATCTCATTCAGAGTAGTGGACTTTTTGCTGGGAGAGTTCCCCAGTCATATTCAACAGTCTATGATGGAACTCAGATTTTTGTCAGTCCTTGTGAAAGTGTCTCTTTTTGATTCATAGACAAGTGTCATGTTACTAGTAGTTTCCCTCTGATTCAAATGAGATGATTGGCTGTTAATAAGCAGCGTGTCACAGCCCTGGGAAGAACAAACTTTACTGAATTTTTCTGTATATTTTACCTCCATTACTAAGTGACCATTATTAAAATTCTAAACAGTCTGAAAGAGAGCAAAAAGAGGGGGTGATATCTCCTTGGCTTTCTACATATGTTTGTATTGAATGAAATGAACCTAAATCTCAGATTGACAGCTGGTCTTTTATAATATATTCATATATTATAACCTAATGAATTTTTAATTTTTCTTCCCTTCCCTTCCCTTTTTTTAATATGTATGTGGAAGCTATGTGAACTTTTGTCTGGTAGTATTAGGGGCATTTTGCTTTAAAAGAGCCATGGAGCATGGGAGTTAACAAATCAGAGTCCTGCATGCTGTACACAGTACTTGCACTGCAAGCAATATGGGTATTGTGAGAGGAAATGCACCTTTTTATCTTAAAGGTCATAGGAGGTACTGTGTTAAATAAATCACTAAGTTTTGAGTATCTCTGGTTATTACATGTATTCTCCTGGAGATGCAAAATTTGAGAGCTCTGATATTTTGCAATGTGCATGGGGGATTTGCGGTGCTGGGGCCCAACTGCATGTTAAAATTAGATGGTTTAAAATCAATTCCTCCTTGACATACCTTTCAAGTCTGAACATATTGGAAGCCCTCAGGGTTCTGAATATGACCTTCCTCTGGAAGCAGTTTATGAGATTAACTCTCAAAGCACAGCTGGTCTCTGTCTCCTGTTATGCTACATATTATTGATGCCATCAGATTCTATTTGGAAAAGCACAAAAGTCTGCAAGCCTAAACTCAAATATGACTGAGTAAAACTTGCTCCAAATTCCTTATATTTCCTTCCTCTTTGTCCAGAGTCTTTCACAGAAACTGCTTCCAGAAAGAATTCCATGTGTTAATATAATTGTAAATTGTATTGCTGAGTTCTTTACAACTATGGAGAGACTTTAGATTTTCTTTTATGTTCAGTGAGTCTCTCAATATCTCAGTGATGAAAAGATGTTCATTTTCCCCCAGATTTGTACAGAGCAATTTTCTTCAGAATGATCTGCTTTATAACACTGACAGTAGTAGACGAACAGTTGTTAGGAAATAGGATTCATCAACTAATCTAAAGAAATGTGAAGTAGAACCTTTCTTCTTGCTCATATCCTGTGATTAACTGCCAAGATCAATCCATGGAGCTTTCTTTTAAATTGAATTTATTCAAAAGTCCACTATGTAAACAGCACAGAAAGAATGAAGACTCAGACTTTATTAGTTACATCATAGTTCCTGTTTGCATTTACAGAGGGAGCCTGTGGCTGTCAGAAACAGAACAACAGAAAAATTTTTCTTTGAGTACTACAATTAGCTGATGTCTGGACTAAAATGGAGTGAAACTGCATGTTATATTTTCCACTGTTACACCTTAAAAACCTAAAATGTTCTTGTTCCTTTGCTTATTTGCTACTTCATTTGTATCTGAATATGAGGTTACATGACACCACGGATCATCCCTTAAAAGATCCACTTTATGAGAATCTTCAGACCAATAGTTTCAAATAGTTGCAAATCCTGAAAAGATCAGACTTTATTGAAGAGTGGCATCTGGACAGCTATCATAGAAATGGCAGCAGAGGAGTAAGTAAGAAGTAAAATTTGGAGACAAAATTATAAGGTCATGATTTTGGAGATCAGCTGCAGCTTCCAAGCTATAAAAACCAAGACCCTCTCTGGATTTTTTTCCAGCTCATTACCCCAGTACTAGAAGAAAGCCTGTATAACATTATTTTAAAAGATGCTTTTTTTTTCACCTTCATGCAATGTAAAGTATAATGACTTCATGGTCCTGGTGGAAATATCACGTGTCTGTTGTTAGTCTGTTTTCAGAGCAAGCTGTCTTCTGTCTCATGAGACTAAAGGGTCTGGATACTATTTCTTGGAATTTCTAAAACTAGGAAAGGACATATTTTAATCTTCAGTTGAAGCTATACTGGAAAAAAATTACTAATAAATCATACTTAATTATAAAGTGGGTGGAGGGGAGGATCTGCCTCACCCCTATTCCAGTCAAAGCCTCAAATACAAGTTTGTGTTGCTCAAGCCCCTAGAAAAAAAGTTGACTCCTATTTAGATTTACTAGCCTGTTAAAACCATCCTTGACAAAGGTATCAAGTAGAAAAAGATACGTTCCTGGTAGTTCTGCATAAGCAGAAAAAGGAAGTAATAATAACGCTATAACAATCTCTGCAATTACAGTAATAACACCTTAGTTCCTCTTTGAAAATAAAAATGGGAAATACGTCTTTTGGAACAGAGAAGAAAAAAAGCCTGGAGGCTACCAGAGAAATCCACATAGTCATTGACAGTCACAGGCCAGAAATTTTCTGATAAATGCTTTCTATAATTTGGAACATGTGACAGAGCAAATGAATGACTGTATCGGAGAAAGAAGACAATCAGCAAGGAAACAAAATTACACTTGGCACAGTTTACTTTGCCTCAGGGATTTCTAGAGAATTAGTCTTTCATTTTAGCATGAGGAAACCCAAACCCAGGTTTTTTTAACAATCTATAACTTTTGTGACTGGTTGCTAGAAGTGCGAGTTAAAAAGGAACTTGGAAACACAACACACAGCTGCACCTCTAAAACCCGCATTAGAGTCTGAATTGTTCACTTTCCTGGGGCGGAGGAGAGGAAGAGAGAAAAATAATTAAACCAAATATTTCGTACCTTGCATTTGTTCTCTGCAGTAATAAAAGATTCTAGATTAAAGAGTTGCTTTGTTAGCAGTGTCCAAGTCAAGCCTCAACTAATGACAAATCCAAATGGTGTTCTTTTGATCTTTTTCAGTTTTATTCTTGAAACCACTCCCTTAATGCTCTTCATACCTTCCATCATATGAACTTGGATGGTAGTAGACTTTCCCCACTGTCAAACAGGGGCTGATCAACTCATCCTGGGGACTAAAATCTTTGAAGGAGGGTCTGCATGTTGAGTAACCTTCACCACTCTTCCCTGTGTAAAACCAGCACTCTGAAGAAACAACAAGCAGCAGCCTTTAACTTTATGACATGAACAATGGACACTAGACCAGTGGGCTGGACAAGCACTTGTTTCAGCATTTTTGTGGATTACTGGTAGTCTTTCTTCATCTGCATCTGTAGTTCTGTGATTTGGCTACTTGAAGGGAGTTAAATAGCATCAGTGATCAGGGGGTTTCTCTGCTCTGAACTTTGTTTAAGGTATGTATAATTGGCTGTGGAATGCTTGTTGTTTTCATATTAAAAACCAAACCAAACCCAAATCAGTGTTATGTGAGCAATTTAACTACAGAAGTCTTTAATGTTTACTGCAGTTGTAATTAGGTTTTCAGCAGACATTTTCAAATATGCAAATACTATGTGAAGGCAGATAGAAGGCAGTAGGGGAACTGTGTAAGCAGGGTTTTTGGTTCCTATGCAGGACCTCTAGAAAAAGCTGCCACAGCACTGTGGCAGCTTGATGTTACTGAAAATACCTCAGAGTGTAGCCCTGCAGAAGATATGTGGTGAAAACTTTAGTTTTTAATTTTATTTCTGGTTTACCATATAGTGGTAAGTATTCAAGAGTGTTCTAAACTAGTCAGTCTGATTTAAGAGCAATACTGGTGGTGGCTTTCTGAAAGTAGCTAAGATGCCACAACTGTGAATATAAGGACCTGCTCCTTTGCAGCAAGGTTTTCATGATATTTTCTAGAAATGAGATCACATCCACTGTGGAAAGATGTCTAGATACATTGTCCTTTATATGAATGGTTGGGTGAATTACAGGACATGAGGGAATGAGGCCCCAGAAAACATATGTGTACAAACACACATCCACATATGCATAAGCATATTTGTTTTAAACATTTCTGTGCAGAACCATCTTTACCAGATATATTTATGTGACCCAATAAACAAGCAGAACCACTGCTTTCAGATGTCGCTGCAATATGTGACAAAATGGAACTGTCAAACAGGCCACAAGCTGTTTTTAATTAACCTCAGTGCAAGATGATAATGGAAGTGCACTTCCCTATTCCTGTAGAATGAAGATGCACTGATGCAGCAATAATTGAACACTAAACACTTCGAAAACTTCTGGGAGGAACTGCAGGAAGTGCCAGCACAGCCATGTGCGAGTCATTAAGAAGGAGGGAAGACTCTGTTGAAGCTGATATTCCCCGTCCCAGATTACAAAGGGAAAGCAATGATAGTGGCTGGCCATCTTAAGTGTCCTACTTGGCAGAAGCAGGCCATGTTATGAGTTTTCTTAAAGTAGTTGTTATGAGACAATAGGGTTGTCTGATGTGGTCTAAGATTTCTTAATCAAAGACGCTCTCGTCTAACAGCTCCTTTACACATTATAGTAGAACTGTTTTTATAGTGCTTATGTTAGAAAAGCAGGACTGCATTTATGTTTCTACTTTGTGACTGCCAGAGCCCTCAAATGCTTTATTATAGTACACTGCCAGTTTTGTAGCAACTAAGGTGGAGAACTCCTTACGTTTGCAAACTTTTTTTTTTTTAATTTAAGACCATAACCATAAACTCTTGCTGATCTCGTCTAGAATTGCTCATGATGCAGGATTGGTTTTGTGGTCCAGACCTCAGGTTCATTAGGCAAAAGGTTCTTAAGATACAACTTTCTGAATAAAACACCATGAAATCTCTTGCTGTGTGTACATGTTAACAACTACGTAACTGCCTATGGAGCCACAAAGCCTGGCTTCACTGCCACCCCATGACCTCTCAGGTGTTCACTACAAACCTGCCACTTCCATGGGAAACAAGACTAGAAAAAGAAAGGGATTAGTTTTTGCAGAGAGTTATGCCAAGCTGTAAGGTAGATGAATTAAAGTAAGCACTGGCAGACAGAATATCCCAGCAAGTATCTACCCATGAGCTGGCGGTTATATGAACTTAATTGCTCAAGGGAACATACTTGGGTTGCTCATTCCATGTCATACCCAAGCAATATAAATCTGACCCTTTCTCTTGGCTGAAATCTGAGAAATGTCTGCGTTTCACTAAAATGCAGCTCTGATGAAGGAAGTGTTTGTGTGTGGAAGAAATGTAATCAGAATTTACTGTCTAATTAGAAGCTGGTTGTGAAAAGAAAGTGCAAGATGCATGCACTGGATGGGTAGTGATGGAGGAATATCAGGTAGCAGCTTTGGGAAAGAAGGAGAAACTGCAGAAAGATAGAGGAGAATAAATGGAATAAGAAGTCATGAAGCAGTTAAAGGGTAAAGGAGCGGTTTGGGAGTTCAGGGCAGCAGAAGTGGGTGAGGGAGTTAGGGGGATGTCAGATGTAGCTGGGACGAGAGATCACTTTGCTCTTCCTTCCCAGATGTGTTCTGGGTTACAGAGCCTGGTCACAGGTCAACAGGACCCTCCTTCTGTCTTTATTTTTGTCAAAAATTGGGCTAGGAAAGAAGGAAAGAGAGAAAGAGCATACAGATTTAATCTTTAGAAAAGGAGGTCATCCAAAGTTAAGGCATGGGTAGCCTGAGGAATGCTGGTGGCCTGGATGCTATATTGCAAGTAGAGAAAGGGCTTGGAGGTGCATGGATCAGATAGACCAAACAGAGGAGAAAACTGACTGAAAAAGCTTTCATTTCAGTAGTACTCTAGACATGACCTGCTTGAATGACAGTTCCATAACGCAGGAAAATATCAAAACTTGTTATTTCTAGCATCTTCTACAACAGAGGATGCTAAAAGGTACAAGCCCCTGTTATGTGCTGGCTGGTTACTACAGAGTTAATTGCTCAAGGAGGGAGGGAGTAAAAGAAGGGAAGGGGGAGATGGAGGAAAGAACTGAAAAAAAATTGGCAAATTGCAGATAATTTTTGGGGAGGGAAGGAAAGATGAAGAAGGAGAAAGACTATAAGTTTGAATTTTCCCTACAATGTATGTTTTTTATTGAAAATGAAATTTTTCTGGAAATGTTTGTATTGGTAGTGGAGATTTTCTATCAGATAAGCAGCTGTTTGATGGTGCTGGCAGATGAGATGTGGTTGCACTCAGTCAGAAACTCCATCCAGGCTGCCATACATCCAAAATTTCCGGTATGTCCCTAAGCAACTGAATTGTGCAACAAACCTACATGGATCTGAAAAGCTCTTGACTTACTTTGTATCTGCTTCCTAGGCAAGCAACTATGCTTATTGTCAATGTCCTGATATCATTAAATTTACTCTGCAAAAACCAATAGTGTAAAATGTGCATAGTACATAGATCCAACACATCTTGAGTGCATCACGTAGCACAGACACCTGTACTTCAGTACTGGAGAGAAGTGTGACAGCCCCACATAACTGTTCTCTTCCAAGCCTTTTAATTTGCCATACCTACTATTTAGTCTACATATTTGTGATTTATCTCAGAAAGCTTGTTAAAAAATAAAAACGGTAGGCATTTCCCTATTATCTTATTTCCTTACCACAGTAAAAGGTATACTGGAATGTGCAGAAGTAATTAGGACTCCTAGTAGCACCCATGTTGGTGTACAAAGGGAAATATTAGATTAGTACCCTGACACCTGAAGAAACACAGAATTAACCATGATGGAAGGCACTTATAACCTTGGAGAAACATATAATTTTCTTCCGGTGAGAACAGGGATTTCTCCTCCTGCTCACTGAGCACTCTGGAATGGGAAGAGTGTTTGCTCCACCATGTCATAGTGTGGCACAAGGCAGAAGCTTTGTTAAGAAGGTTCAAGACGTTTTCAGGACCAGACACCTCTTTTCTTTGCAAGTAGGATGTGCAGAGACTGGCTCATTTTGCACCAAGACAGATTTAGATCAGTCATTAACTTTGCAAGTTTATTAAGACACTTAGCGTGTTATCCTAAGCATTTCCCTCCAGGACTTAGCATGACCATGTGTAGGTAAAAGATGGCAGTAGCACCTCCTTGCTATCCTGCTGTTCACAGTCTGTGATGGATTTAGAAAACACCTTTCTGTGACCCTCAGGGGATCCTTTTATCCCACTCCACAGGGCTGATCTGGGTCCAATGAGAAACATCCTCTCATCCTGCTGTCCCTGTGGCACTGGTTCTATCTCTCAGTGGTGCATCCTGCAGAGGAGGGAGGGGACAAGAGAGATAACTGTGGCTCCCGACTTGGCTCCACTCAGTGGCCCCCATTCAGTGTGAGGCTACGTTCATGCAGGGGGAAGCTCTGGCAATCTCTGAAAAACTCAGACTGTCTGTGGAAATCTTCTGGGGACACTGCATGCTGGGCTGTGGATTGGAAGAGTTTTATTGCAAGCAGCCATCTTCAAAACTCACACAGCAGGTTTGGCTGGATCAGCCCTGTATCTGCAAGCAGCTGGCTGCAGCGGTACACTGACAGCTCCCTGTGAAGGCTCCTGCCTACTCTTGTCAGTATGGACACACATGCTCTTTACTGCTCTAGACAAGAGCAAGATCAAAAAAAAAACAGTCAAAGAAGATCTCAAATGGGAAAAATTACTCATCCTGATTGGGATTGTGAAACAGTAAAGGCTCCACAGTGTCAGTACAGCTAGTTGCTGACCATAATTGCAGCATCAATGACAAATACTACCCTCAGTGAAGCAACAAGTGCATTTGTGCCACGAAGTGTGAAATGCCCCTTGCAAATGCTGAGCAGGGTACTTGCTGTAGCATGTGAAGCATTGGGACAGATTGAGTAGGAACTGATGAGATCATCCATCTTTTTAGTTTTCTGCTTTCAGACATAAATTTTCTTTGCTTCATGCAATTGAAATTGTCTAGAGAACTGGAGAGAGAGAGGAATCTGGGAGGAGAGATTATTTTTTGCAATAGTAAACATGATGGTTCCAGAGTTCCCTGGTATATTCACTACCTCATGATCTGAAACTATCCAGAGCACTAAATACATTTGCACGTAAGAGCTTTTTAGATGCTATCAAGTTATGAAAACCCATTCTGAAATTTCTGTCGCTTATCTTGCAATACTTGATATTACTTTGTTATTTCTGGTGTGTAGATAATAGAAGCTTAGTACGCGATTTCAAAGTAAACCTGTAAGCTGGTCTGTGGTTTCCTACTAAACAGACAGTCAGAAAATAAGACTTATGTGGAAAAGCTGAGAGAGCTGGGTTTGTTTAGACTGGAAATGAGGAGTTGAAAAGGCAAATGATAATAACTATGGCAAGACAGCTACCCAGAAAACAGTGACTGATTGGGCTCCTGGATCACAGGGAGTAGGATGTGCAGAGATTGGCTCATTTTGCACCAAGACAGATTTAGATCAGTCATTAACTGATCACTTGAATGGTTACTTAAAGAAATTGCAGTATCCCTTTAAATACCTAAGATATGTTCTTTAAAATGCATGGATATCTGTATTGCATAGGTATGCTTGAAACTACCCTTGAACACAAAGATGGGCTGAACATCTGCCCTCTTGAAGCACCTTCCAGCCACCTGCTTCTATGATGTTCCAAGGAAATATTACTGGGACAGTCCCTGAAACCTGCCAGTACTGGAAGAAGATGTCACTCTCCTGACATTAAGGAGAGATTGAGTACTGAAAGGGTGGAGGGTTTGAAAGCCATGACACTCAGAGCAGCCCAGATGGTCATCAGAGGGAGCACCAGCAGCACAGTACCTCAGCTGCCCAGGGTATGTTGTGAAGTTTGCTAGAGGTGTGCCAAGAGCAAGGTGCAGTTGCCTTGCAATCCTGAGGGCTGCAATAGCTATTGCTTCCTCTGTTCCATCCATGCACTGCAGGAGTTGGATATAGCAAGTCAAATGGGGAAAAGCAAGCAGCAGGAGAAAGACCACTCTCTCACTGCCTTGGCTGTCCATGAAGTCTGACCAAAGCTGCCACCAGTAGCTCTGATGCCAGAAGAAACAAAACCCTTCCCTATTCCTGCTCTGCTACTGTAGCTGTCCCATCCTTCTCACATACTGTTCTCAACCCACACAGATTCCACTTTGGTCATTCCACCATTTCTTCACTTTCTTAGATCCTGTGGGGGCTCTGTGGAACAGCGTCAGATGTTTTCATTAATTCTTTAGATCCTCTCTAAGTCAAAGTCCTCAGGTTTTCCTCCTATGTATGGTGCTGTGCTCTGTTGTTACAGTAACAAGTTTTGGAGTGTTATATGAGACACACTATGTGAAAAAAAAATAAGACAAAGACTCAAACAATATTGTGATGCAGAAGTTTGGTAAAAGTTTCTTGAAACTCCTTTTTTTTTTTCCCTTGTGCTAATGGTGACTGCATTTCCCAATCTTGAACAGAAGTGGAAATTCCAAAATGGTCATGGAAAAGTTTTACTTGTGGTCTATGACCAAGCCATAGGCATAAAGTACTGGAAACATTACGAGACTGTTTTACCCATCAGCTTGGCAAAGAGTAGCAATATTTATTTTTTGCCTAGACCAGCTCAAGCATTTAAATGGTAAGCACCACGGCTTCTCAGACATTTATTTATAGCATATTTTTCTGTTTCAAAAACAAGAGGGTTCATTGTGATTGCCAGTATATCCTTCTGTGCTCTGTACTGGTTCAGCATGCCCTTAACAAACCAGTAAATAAAACACCTTCCAAATTTCTGAACTAGTTTTGCTTTCATCAGGGTGCTGTAAGCAGCCTCAGTGACATATTAGCTCAATCAGATAGTCTTCATCATGAGATGAAACTTAGAGGGTTTTCTTCTGTCCCTGGTGTTAGTTTTTTTCTGCTTCCTCTTTAGCATCTTATTGACAAGCTTCAGAACTGTCACGGTGGTGATGTTGTCTTGTCTATTTCCCCACTTTTAAACATCCGTGATTTTTTGCATAATGGGAAACCATGGTCAATTTTTTGTTTGATCTCAATTTGTTGAAACCATGAATTCATTTTTCTGATGGTTCTTTTAATTTGTACTTGCCTTACCCCTGTTACATTAGTTTTACCTTTTAATGTATATTTTTCTCAAACATTAGAGTGGTATTTTTCTGTATTGGAAGTAATTCAGAATTTTGCCATTTTCTACAGAGGAACCAAGGTTTCATATTTACCTTGAAACTTCATAAAATTAGACTGATTTGGCAAAAGGTAAAGCCTATACCCTTATCTTCAAAAGACCTTTAAATTACTTTTTCTTTTTTTTTTTTTTTTTTCTGAATTATATCTATGTATTTTCCCTACATCTGCATTTGTCTTTCTTAGTCCTAGTACAGGTCCCTTGAATTATTCACTTCAACACCTGTCTGTTTAATTCAGTCTGTCTGTATTGCTAAAACAAAGAAGTTTATTGGAGAGGTGTTCAGTGAGCTTCTGTTATATCCATCCTTAAAGCTATTCAGCTTGCTTTGCATGAAGGTGAACTAGGTGATCCCTATAGGTCCTTGTCAACTTTAACCACCCTGTGATTCTGTGAAGATATGGATATATTCCTTTCCCTCCTGACAAGACTTTCTGTTCCTTCCCTCTCCAAGAATTCTGTTGGGTGCTCACTGAAACTTCTCTTGATGGTTTGCTTTTTTCCCTCCCAATAAAGAAAGTATGATTTCATAAGACAGAAATTTCTGTAACACAACCTAATCTATGTAAAATGAATGACAAGCCCATATGCGTGCAAAAGAAGAGGTAGATGGAGACTATTTCCTTGCTTGAATCTTCTAATTCTTCAGTCTATGTCCTTTAGAACATTCTCAGGTCCACACTAATTTTTCTTATGGTTTGCAATCTAATTTCTGTCTGCTTCTTACAAAGCAGCCAATTTCAACCAAAAAACCACACAGTTCTCTATTCTCATCAGTTCATGGAAACAGTTTCACCCATGTTACTCAACCTTTGCTGAGATGTCACATACACTGGAGTCCTGGCTTTGAGAGTGCCAGCTGTCTTATTCTGGGAAGGAACTCAACAGTTTCTTCCATTTGGCCATAAAGAAAAACAATTCAAATATTCATGGCTTATAAACTAGCTCAGTTTCTAGCACTCTCAGAACATCTTTGTGATTACTCTATGAAAAATGTAGGCTGTCAGGTATGAAGATGACATTTAATTTAACTCTGAGAACTAAATTTGTAGCGCTTTATTTTCCAACAAAAAAGTTCATTTCAATTCCTGCACAGCTGATGAAAGAGTACTATATCTGGCCCCTGAAACTAAACATTCCTCCACAACTAGTTATGAAAAAAAAAAAACAACCAAAACACAAAAGACAGCTTAGGGCCTAATTTTTGTTCAAATTTCATTGTGCAAATTAAAAAAGTGCACACACATTTCCCAGTGAAAAGAGAAAAAATGTGATAATTAAACATTCTAGTTTGGCAATCAAGGTTCTTAAAACCATGCTCAGTGTCAACAGTTACAAGTTCTTTTGGACTGATATTGCGTCTTCCATCCCAGTGGAAACAGATGTCACTATAGGCATTGTATTCAATCACGAAAGAAAGAAAAGAGCTGTGGAGAAAAATTGATTCTCTCTCTGGAAAGTTGCAGAGATTTCCTTTTCTCCCAAACTGAATCATACTAGCAAAACCACAATTAGCTCAAAAGAAAACCCATTTTTTTGAAGCTAATCTGGCATTTTGTGTAACACGAGGCTGACATCTCACCATGAGGTTTTCCAAGTAGAAAGAAAATGCACTTAGAAATTACTTTATACCTCCTTTCCACCATGTACAACATATGTTCTCATCTCTATTAAGAACATCAAAATTAACCTGTTATACGAATGGGTAATATTTATGCAGGCCTCACATCCTAAAGATTTTTACAATTAGCCTATTTTCCAGGATATTCTTTCCAACATAAGTCTCTACATATATAAAACATCACTAGAGGTTCCTTCTTTTCTTCAAGCTGACTTTCCCTGCCTCTCTACATTGGCTTGGCAGTTCCAGCACTTTTAAAGCACTCCACATGTTGATGAATAAACCATCATTTCCCACTTGTAATGAGATTACTCAGTCCTTGGAAGCAGATTTATTAGCTAGAGTTATTTCATGTCTAATCACAGCCTTACTTTCCATAAAGAAAATGAACAGGCATGGGTTGTATTTGAGAGCTTGGGGTCCTAAATATTTGGGTTATGTTTATGTAGACATTGTTAGAAGGAAAGATACCAAAAGGAAACAATAAAAGAAGGAGAGAGGGCTTTTTACAAATCTAGGCTAATAATGGACTTTCTGCACATGCTTTAGAGCTTTTACAAAGGCTGAAAACACCTTCACCATATATTTGTCCAGCAATGATGTCATCTGTTATGAGTAAATGATGGGTGGGAACAGAAAAATGCAAAGGAGGGAATATGCTACAACAGTGGAATAAACAAGCCTTGTAGTAACTGTGTGGTGAGAGAGAGAACTTTGTGTGAGGTAGAAACCGCATTTCTTCCAGATGGCATGGGCAGCTGTCCTGAAGGAGAAGGGATATGATGGGGCCCAGCTGTTAACTTTTGATCTCCAAAGTATCACTCTGATCCCAGACCCATGGAAAAGAGAGTTTTGGGAAAACTAAAATTCAGGTCATCTTCCTCCTTTCCTACCCAACTTCCAGGGTGAAATTCAGAGGTAAGATCAAGCCAGAAACTTCAGCTACAAGGGCAGCTCCAGACGTAGCCTAAGGAGGGTTCTGTGAAGATTTGGAGACATTTCTACTTAAGGGAGATTTGGATCTGTAAATTTTCATGGACACATCTCCATTTAAGCCACAGCTGCCTCTCATCTTACACTGTTTCATTATTCCCTGTTCCTTTCAATGTCCCCTTTCTCCTTAAGTTTGCTTCTACTTAGTGTTTTCCTCCAAAGTATCACCCCTCTCTCCGACACTACCACCAGTCTGAGATCTACCACCACTCCAGGGGTAATGTTTGTAGTGTCAAACCCATTTAGGAGTCTATCTTGCCTGTTTAGAGTAGATGCTTTTAGCAGCAAGCTGCAGCTGTGATTCTTCCAGGGCTGCCTTGTAGGTTTACGTTAATGTGTAGTCACTCTCCATTGTTAAACACATAAATAAACAAGAAATCAATCTATTTTTTTCAGTTCCAGAATACTCTTGGGTGTTTTATTGGATGGCTAGTGCAGTTAAATGTGATGAAATAATGGAAAATATCATTTTCTGACTACAGTTCCTAATGTGAGATTTCACTTTCCACCATTTCCCTTCTCTTAACAGATGTGTCGTTTCAGTTTTTGGGAGTTAGTACAAAAAATTATAAATTAGTTCAGAATATCTTACTGGTTGGGAAGAAGTAGTATATTTGAATATAAGCAAATGAATTGCAAATATTATTTTAACCATGGAAACTTCATTTTGGTGATGACTTCACTCTTACAGAACAGTCTAGTGATCTTCTCAGTTTTCAAGGGATGGTTATATTAGCCAAAAATGCAGACAGTGCTATTGGGATTTATAGAGCTCACTGGCTGACACCTCTGTCACACAGAACCTCTGTTGCCAAGTTACATGAGAAGAGTAGTACAGTGCTTCACTGTTATAATAGCATACCACCACGGTGCCTGGTATATTTGATAGAATCAGAATCACAGAATATACTGAGTTGGAAGGGACCCATCAGGATAACTGAGTCCAACTCCTGGCCCTGTACAGAAGAATCACACCATGTGATACTATCACATTGATAGTAATGGAATCTTCATCCCTTAATTTTCCAACATATCTTATTTTTGGAGTCTCACAAATTCTGAAAATCTCAAACTACAGCAACCAACTTTAGCATATTATTTTCTTTCAAAAGCCAAACTGTGACCAGATTGTCCCTATGCAGCATTTTTGGCCAAATTCTTCCACTTCCAGTATGTTAAACATAACGGAAATGTAATTCATTGCATTAGCTTTAGTTACGTTCTCCAACCATCACCTGGAAGTATACACATAGTATCTCTCAAATCTCATAAACTTTACTTAAAATAGTTTACCTTGAAGAAACACATCTACTTTCAGGACACGAATTCTTTCTAACACCTACAAACTTATGAGAAAATTGCTGAAAATTATCCTGCAACTTTGACTGAGAAATTCATTTTTCATACTTGTGGACATGGCAGATGGGAATTCCAGAGATTTCTGGAAAAAAAATTTGATGTTTGAGTGACAGATGGTTTGCAGTGATTAGATGTGCTAATGCAAAGAACATGGACTAAACTAGTGGCATATATGCTTTTTTGATTAAACTGGAATATCAGCAGCTGTAGGACACATTCTTGCTTTGTCTTTGGGGAAAAAAAAGGGTTATCTTATTCTTTTAATTAGCAGTGACAACATGTAGAAAGCACTGAAGAGACTTTCTCTGTGCCAAAAAACTTCGTGGAGCATGTGGAGTCTGTGCTTTGAGAAATATGCACAGGAATAGACAGCACTAAGGGTAAAGTTTACTAAGGGAACAAATATATAGGTTCATGAGAAGGTGGCTACAGTTGCAAAACAAGCATGGGAACTTCCCATTCCCTGTGTACTGCCTTTGTAATTAATTCCTTTCGTGTGCTCTCCTCAGTTGTAGGGTTACAATTGGTCTCAGTGTTAAGTTGTCAAATATTTTACTGAAATAGTATTTCATAAAATAGGAAGTGTTTTTATTCTTCATTCTGAATATAACAGTGGTCTTGGAGATGCAGAGAAATTAATACAGGGGACTTTAACCCTGCTTTTCCTGTCATGGGCAGCACCCTATATGACTGTAGACAAAAAGTCTAAAAGGACTAAAATGATTTCTCAAAATTTAGGTCATGCCAAAACTCAACTATGACTTAGAAAAAGGTCTTTCAGTGTCTCTGGGAAACTCAGCCTGGATTCAAGAGTCCCTGGATTCTAGGACACTGATTAAAGCTTTTCCCAGTCAGAAAGACTGAGTTGAAGCTACTCTAGCTTCTCAGTAAACCATTTTTTAGTGGCTTGGGGAAGCTGTGAGGGGTCTCAGGGAGTGCAAGTACCACTGAGCAGATAACATGCCTTCTCAGGGAGATGGGGTCCCTCTTCTGCATCTCTGTGTTAAAAGTGTACAGCGAGCTCCTGGATGCTAAGTAGAAATGAGTATCTGCTCCACACCTAGGTTAGTGCCTCACTGCCTTCCCTGAAGAACTGATAGGAGCCACATTACTACTTCTAGGGGTCATCATACTAAGCTGAGTTTGGGAATCTTGTAATGTATCAGAAATATATATCAATCTGCTATTATTTAAGATGCATACTATAAGCTACTATAATAGAATAATTAGAATTCTGTATGTTTAATAATTTCTTTTATCTTAACTAAGTTTAAATATTTCAGTTTTATAAGAGCATTTATTTGGCAAACCTACTTGTTGGAATTCCTATGTCAATTTTTTTTTTTACAAAAATTTTACTTCTACATGTAGTTTTGAAAGATTTGAGAAAGCTTTTGGCTTGGCTTTGTTCCTCTGGTCTACTGCTCACAAAGCAATTTGAAGTACGTTTGAAAATGTGATTATTTAAATGTTATTCAATAGTGTAAGCAGTTACCTGTATACTTGTGGCTATGTAGACACAGCTACACAAGGGGGAAAAAACCCCATGGTAGCAATGTTATTCAGAAATAACACAGACTGGAAAAGTGACTTTAGGATGGAATAGTATTGCAGAAATTATGCAGTTTATAGATAGGCTAGTAACCTATTTGCCAGCGGGCAGTGATGCCTAAATCTGTTCAGATTTATGTGGCTGCTATCCTTACAAGTAGCAAAAAGCTTTGAAAAGAGAGTAAAAAAAAAAAGAAGAAAAGGAAATAGTGTTTTATTAGGTACAGCAAGAACAATGCCCTCATATTTGCTTCACTTAATCCCTATAGAAGAGTTCATTTTTGGATACTTGGAAATATATTTCAAAATTACTTTTCTGATAGAAAGGCAGTACAAGTAGACTGGACACTTTTTCAGACATTTGCATTTTAAATTAATATTTGAAGCTTATGTCAGTGATTTTAGAGAACTGGCTTTAGTAAAACATGCTAAAAAATTAATCAAACAGGTTAGTAAATGCAGGAAGACTGAATACTGTTGAGCAAACTAATACCCACTTCTTCAATCCACTCAGCAAGAATGGTTCTCCTAGCTGACAGGAAAGGAAATGGTATTTGGTGGTACAATATATTTTAATTTAATTTAAAATTCAAGAAGTAAAATATTGTGTGATTATCTGCCTGTTTTTGAATCTTTTCCTCATTTTCTCTCTTCCGTTTTTTCCAGTTCCTGTAAACTCCCTGCACTATTTTTTAGAAGGAGAATAACAATCTCTGGCACTGAAATGCAACGTTCTTTATGTGACAAACGCCCTTTAAGCACACCTCTTGTAACCATTTCCACACAGGCATGTATAAAAGTAGACTGCATTTTCAGAGGGGATTATTTATGCTTTTTATATATAGCTGCTTTTGCTTAATTTGATACTCCTCACATAGACATGTAGCATCCACAAGTCTAGTGAAGTCAACTGGTAGCAGTAGAAGCTCAGAACCTTGGAAATTCTTGTCTTTTACCATCTAACAACTATCCACATTTAATATGATTTTTGAGTACTTGGCTTTGAGACTTAGCATAGCACAACAGAGGGCTTCTGGTGCCTTTAGAGGACCTACTTCTCCACTAACAGCTTGCATAATTTCTTCACACTTTTGGAGGGTGGCACTCTGATACATGGCAGCCACTTCATCTTACCCCTTCTCCTCTCCTTTCTGCTCCTCATCCTCTTCTTCTCACAGTAACAGGTTCCTGGACTGGCTGGAGGGTCAACAATCTCTTTTTTTTGTCAGTGATTTGTCAGTTTTTAACACAATGGGTTCAAATTCATGCTTGAGAAGAATAAATTTTGCTAGTTTGAGACCAAATAAAGAGGAATTGCTCAGTTATCATTTTCTGCCTTTGTACCAAGTTGTTTTTTTTTTGTTGTTGTTTGTTTTGGTTTGTTTTTGTTTGATTGTTTTTGTTTGTTTGTTCTGGGTTTTTTGTTTGTTTGTTTGTTGTATTTTCATTTGATATATTAGTTCTGCCTTTATTTTTCAGTGGCTTTCCATAAAAACTTCATTCCTTTGTAGAACTTGCAGTTCAGCAACTGTACATAGGCAAACAGAAGAAAAAAGGGAGTTCCTAAAAACAGCAGCAGATACCTCCCTCTTTGTCTTCAGTATAAAAAACTCTGCAAACCTAGCCGTTTGATGATAGTGCAGCATCTAAACCACAGTATTATTTAGCTTTTTTGAGACTTGAAATGCTGTATAAGTAGTGAGAGCAGTACATTTTTCCTTTGGTTTTGGATAATACTGGGTTTACAAAGAACTTGTGCCTATTCTGCTGGTTTTACTGGACTTTCTGTCTTCATGTCCGTCTTGAGATCTCACTACTACTAATCTGCAGGAATCGGCTGAGTTTCATTTGAAACAACTTTTTCGTCTAAAGATATGATATTACTTCTTAGAAAATGTTTTTTCATATGCTTTTCAAAGTGCAGATGCTCAGACAATCCTCTGACATCTAAGTCATACAAAACACTGAATATTGTACTCATTGTACTATTGAGGCACAAAATGTCTTTATACTTCATTAGGAAATATTTTAAACCAATAAACAGACAGACAGAACATTCCTAATTAAGTCTGACAATTTGTCCTTGGTTCAGATAGTTTTTAAACAAAATACTACGTTGTTTTTCATAAGATATGAAACCTGAAATAGTTGGAAAAGAAACCAAAGTTTACTCTTTTTGAAATGGCGGGTTAAGAGGGTTTGTACAGTGGCTGTTGCTGCTGCTGGCATCCCTTCCTCCTGTAGACTCAAAAATGCATTTGGTCTTACTCTGAAAAAAGCACTTTTGCTATGACAAAGTTTTTTTAATAAGTTTGTTTTTTTGTTTTTCCCATAGGAATGCAACTTGAGTTTGAGGCTCAAACTTAGTCTCTCATGTTTGGATAGTAGGACTATAGTCTTAACTCCTTTCTTGAAACTCTGATCATTATACTCACTTGGAACATAGCAGCACCATCAAGAATTCTTTTACTACATTAACTACTATAAATGCTCCACCTTACTTAAAATAAGGAAAAATGTTAGTCTTAAAGAGGCAACATTCATTTTAAGTCTACTCAGCTTCAAGAAAGTGATTTGACATGGCCAGCACGGTTTCACCACGGTCAAGTCCTGCCTGACCAGTCTAGTAGCCTTTTATGATGGAGTGACTACAGCAGTGGACAAGGGAAGGGCTACAGGTGGCATTTATCTGGACTTCTGTAAAACCTTTTACACAGTCCTCCACAACATCCTTCTCTCTAAATTGGAGAGAGATGGTTTTGATGGGTGGTCTGTTAGATGAATAAGAAAAGTGGTTGGATGGTCACATCCAGATGGTAGTGGTCAATGGCTCAGAGTCCTGATGGGCATCTGTGACATGTGGTGTCCTTCAGGGGTCTGTATTGGGACCAATGTTATTTAATATCTTCATTAATAGACAGAAGGATTAGGTGCACCATAAGCAAGTTTGCAGATGACACCAAGCTGAGTGGTGTGGTTGACACATCTGAGGGATGGGATGCCATCCAGAGGGACCTGGACAGGCTCTAGAAGTGGGCTCATGGGAATCTCAAGTAGTTTAACAAGACCAAGTCCAAGGTGCTGCACCTGGATCAGGGCAACTCCCAGTCTCAATTCAGGCTGAGGGATGAATAGTTCAGAAACAACCTTCAGAGAAGGACTTAAGGGTGCTGGTAGGTGAAAGGCTGGACATGACCTGGCAATGTGCACTTGCAGTCCAGAAAGCCAATTGTGTCCTGGGCTGCATTAAAAGCAGCGTGACCAGCAGGGTGAGGGAAGTGATTTTGTTCCTCTGCTCTGCTCTGGTGAGACCCGGACCTGGAGGGCTGCATCCAACTCTGGGGTCCCCAGCAGAGGAAGGACACCGACCTGTTGGAGCAAGTCCAGAGAAGGTCACCTGGATGATTAAAAGGGTGGAGTACCTCTCTTACAAGGAAAGGCTAGGAGAATTGGGATTGTTCAGCCTGAAAAGATAAGGCTTAGGTGCCTGCCAGTACCTAAAGGGAGCCTACAAGAAAGATGGAGAGACGTTATTTACAAGGGCATGCAGTGACAGGACAAGGGAGAATGGCTTCAAACTGAAAGATAGTAGGTTTAGATTACATATTAGGAAGAAATTCTTTACTGTAAGGGTAGTGAGATAATAGAACAGATTAACCAGAGGAGTTGTGGATGCCCTATTCCTGGAAGTGTTCGAGACTGGGTTGGATGGGGCTCTTGACCAACCCAAGGTAGTGAAAGATGTCCCTGTCCATGGCAGAAGTGTTGGAACTACATGATGTTGAAGGTCTCTTCCAACACAAACCACTCTGTGGTTCTGTGATTCTATGAAGCTGAAGTAAGTTTCAATCCACTTCTTTTTTTTTATTTGAAATATTTCATGTCTAGTGTCTCTTTTCCTATAGTTGATAATTTAAATCGTCCCATTTCCCATAACAACAGAAAACAATGGAAAGCTTCTGAGTACGCATTCAAAAAGGTAAGATCATATAATTTTGCATCTAGTGACAGAGCTCTGAATCACTAGTCAGTATCAAAAGTGCTTGTCATAAATGATGAAAAGCTCACTTCCTATGGCATCAGGCCTAAAAGTGACAAGATGGGGTAAACACCTACACCCATGGAGAGGCCAAGGTCCCCTGCTGATATCTACATATTCAGAACAACCACCCACTGGAAAAGAGGACAATGGAACATCTCCATACTTCTGGCTTCAATTTAAATTAATTTTTTTCTACTCGTACAGTTTCCTGACTGCAGTTATATTTATAGTTATACTCTCTTATGCATAAATTACTTTATTCTACTAAATATTTAAGCAACTGTCATAGTACAAATTATATTTTATGACTCTGTAGCAAAGAGGAATAAAAGTGCCTTTCATTTTCTTTCTGTTAATTATTCCCAACTTTCTAGCTTTACTCTTAGCTTGTCAGCTGTCTGTTCACTAATTAATTTTAAGGAAGCATACAGAATGCTAACATAAGTTTACTTAGTAAACCTAAACACTGTTTAGTAACTCACTTTCCTTTTTTGTCTTTTTGCAAATTATGTTTATGTAGGTTTGCTAGAATTAGCAGCAACACATATCCAAAGAATGTTTATAAAGGTAGCATATTTGCAGTGCTAAAGATATTAAGATAGTCCTTTATCATCAGGAAAATAATATATTTCATGAAGTCAAGAATAGTCTGCAGCCTTATATTTGGTTTTCCACACTCTTTGTTAATTTTCAGATGGCCTATGAAATAAGCTATAATTCTGAAATAGCTGCAGAAAAAACAGTTGCCACCCAATAAAAATAAATACGAAAGTTTCCAAATTCCCTGTTCATAATGAATTAGTGTCTAGTCCTTTGGGAATGTAGCTTGCACTTTATTGCAGATGTGAAGGAACCCCAGAGTGGATAGGATGGTGAATCAGGCCCTGGCTCTCCCTTGTGCCACAAGTGGCTGCCTGCCACTGCAACTGTGAGGACACCATCTTCACTTCATCCACCTTCTGCAGATGCAGCCTCAGTTCAGGGGACCCCAGGAAGGCCTACACACCCCATAGGTGAATGCACCCCCATGTGCTGCTGAGGGGTACCAGGACACAGGGCATCAGCATTACTCCAAGGGACAGCCCTCATCTGAACCTTCATCCACTCCTTGCACAACCAGGAAATTGACTTTTTTGGGAGAGCCCTGGCTCTTATATTTTCAACTTTCATATTTTACCAGTTGAAAGAAACTTGGGAAAAAAATTATGACTGGTCAATTTTTGTAAAAAATAAAGTGCCTCGGTAGTAAGATGCATCTTGACAGTTCAGATCTGTACCAGCAGTACACAGCTGGCATATTTATATGTTAAAGACCTGAATGTAAATTCAATTCTTCACTCAGAGCACTTTTTTTTAACCTACACTGATGTGGTCACACTAATCTGAGGAATGCTTCAACTTCTCTTAAGTAAAATAAAGAGAAACCATCCATTCAATGGTGTACTCAGATGCTTAAAAATCACCAGCAAGCCCCAGAAGAATGCCGTAATTATGAGATTTGAACAGGTTTGATCCAGCAGGCTTGTTTAGTAATGTGCAAACCAGTACTGAATTAAAAGTTCAGAAAATATATCTAGTAATGTGTGGTTTATGTTTTATTTTTTAGGAGAAGAAAGTTATTCCCTGCTAATAACTTCAATTCCATATTATGTCCACACTTCTTGGATGTATCTACAAGAGGTATCAAGAAATATGAACATATCAAGACCAGTGTGTTATGTAATATTCAGAGTTAGTGGGTTAACTAATATTTATGACCATTTTATAAGATATAATTTTAACCCAGAGTAATGCAAGCAATAATTTATCTGTAGAATCCTAAGGGTTGGCTGTCTCCATGAATCACATCCAAAAATTCAAACAGCTGTGTGTTTAGAAAATGTGAAATTGTTCCTGAGAAAAGATTCAGCACCTGTCTATAGAAATCTCTGTATGAACAAATGTGAGGTGGAAATTTCACACAACTATGAGAAGTAAAAAATACTTAAACTGGATTGAGTTAGCACTATAAGTGTGTATGAGGACAAAGTATTTTCAAGTATTCAAACAAATTGTAAATTATTTTCCTTTTGGTTTCTGTATTTGTTTTTCCTGAACTTATACACACGTGGAAGTTTGTTCAAATGAACATCTGAATTTTACCTTCAGTAATTTCTCAGCAATTTGCTCAGTAGAAATTGCAACAAACTTCAATATATTTTAAAATCACTATGAATGAACAATTCAAAGGCAGAAATGATCCATTTCTGAAGGAAAAATAATACACCAAAAATGTTACTAGAGTTCAATGATTTTTGTTGTCTTCTAGTTGTTGCCTTTATCAATATGCCTGTATTTCCATGAGTGCTGCTAAGTGCAAACAAAGGACATATTCCAAATGTATATGGAACAGGAAAGTCAGTCTTTGAAATGCCACTTAAATATATATCATTTTAATATTAAAATTTGTACCATAGCTCTTGGAAACCTGAAATGACAGATAACCTTTGTATTCTTGTTGCAAGATAAATACCTGATAATAACTGCTTCTAGTCAAAACCCAAAAGTTTTACAGCCTTGAATTTTCTATTGTTTAAACTTTTTAAGTAGCAGAAATATGTTTTCTGGCATAAAAATTTATTCTGCTTGATATTTAGAAGTACTCCTAGTACATTGAAAAGCAATAAGTGAAAGAGTAAAGCTGCCAAGAAGACTGGGCATTCTGTCTAACTAATTCACCAAATGTTATTTCACCATAAGTACCTCAAACTCTGCCTACTGTGATACTCTGCATGTACCATAATAAAATAAAACTCAGCAGCAAGTAACACAGAGTGGTATATGTTGTTTCCAAAATATTCCCTACATGAAGAATGTCAGACCAGTCCCAGGCCAAGGAAAGAGAAAGTATTAGATACTGGAACTGGGAGTTCCAAAATGATTTCTTATCATTGGTGGAGAAAAGTACCGTCTGGACAAAATCCATACTAGTGAAATTAGTTTTATTCATACATGATTTCACAGTAGCTTAAATTTTCTAATACCATTCCCAAAATATAAATTTGTATCTAGATATGTGGTGTTTTTTTAGAAGTACTGAATTTTCCCACATCTCTCACTGAGAAAACACAACTGAACTGATGCACAAAATTGACCTATTTATTTATGGTCCTATCCAACATCCACTGAAATTAAGGAAAAAAATTCCTTTTGTGTATTAAGATGAAGGAGTTTGCTACATCCTTAAACATTAGGGAACCCATTCAAACATTTGTGTAAAGAATTTTTAAAATGCAAAAAGCAGAAATTGGTAGAAAAGTTGAGTTTAGAGGAAAATGTTTATTTCTGATCATTGACATTTATTTTTGTAAAATGTATTTCTAAGTCTTTCCTACTGTAATTTGTTGTTGATAAAGAACAGTGGCAAAGTTCTATATATATTACAATATTTCTTATTTAGAATATCATGCAAAAATTTTCCTTCCAAACTATTTGGAAGAAAAAAAAATCTTATTTTTCAGTTCTCTGCCATAAGGCAAAAGAAGTTTATCTGGAGAATAAAGAAAATAGCCTTGAGCAAATGCATTATAATAATACTATTTGAATTATTTTCATTTCTCAGCATATTAATGCAGGCAGTTTTCTCACGGTCTCTCATATAATCTGTTTTGTATCTGTCAGAACCATATGTGACTGAGAATGATATTTATTTTACTTTTACATCATACTGGGAAGCGTTCATTGCCCTCTTTTAAATAAACATTTAGAACTTCCTGCAGCTTTGGGAAAAAAAAAAAGTTTTCTTTTAAATTATGTGCAAAGCAGAATGACTTTGGAGGAAAAAAATTCACTTTTTGAAGAACTTAGTCCAAATAAAAATTTGTTAAATAAAGGAAATATATATTTGAGAAACAAAACTTAAGGAAAAAAATCATTCAATACATATCTAGTAAACATATTTGCCTGCTAATTTCTGAATGTCCATGAGCCTTGTGCTTCCCTAGGGCCCATCCCAGATAAGCTACACAAGCTTTCCAACTTGCCTGTGGCAGCCTTTACTCTTCTGTTCTTATCATACTCTGCGTAACCCTAGAACTACACTGAGGCAACCCAGCTGAAATGTCCAGCCAAAACCCTGTCCAGCAGCAGTCAGTGAGCACCCAGATTTCTTTCAGCGGCCTCCGTGCAACATACAAACTTGAAAGGAGCCTAGTGCTCAATGACATTGTTTCAGTGTTCTTTCCACTCTACCCGTTGTTTAGAAATTTTTAGAAAGCCTGCTTTTTAAATTAAGAAACGTGAAACATAGAATTTACCTTGTAACAATACAGGTTCCTTTTTCTAGAAGTGACTAAAGAAATTTCTCAGCATGAAAGTAAGTAGAAAGAAGTATTACCCTGTGGGAGTGTTCAAGTGTACATATTTTTAAAATCTAATTGGTGAATAATGGCAAAGGATGTCAGAAAAATACATGTTCTAGGGGAGGAAAACTTTAAGTGGTTCAGTCTGGCAAGCAATAGATATAGCTTATATTTTGATATTTCTCCATCTAGCATTCTCCTTCCCCATTTTTCTGTCTTTTTATTTCCTCCTTTAATTTTAATTTCTTCACATTCAATTATAAGAGTGATGTATTTTTTCAAAAGAGATGCTGACTCCCACATACCAATCATTATTTATAGCACTATGTGCTAAAGCAAAAATTTTTCAGATATTCAAGGGATGCATATTTTTGCGTACTGTACTGCCCCACAGTTAGTGGCATTTAATACAAAATATAATGAATATAAGTACTTTGCCTTTTCCATATCCGTGCTCCAAGAACAGCTTTCAATACCTGGATTGCAAACAACTTCTTCAATGCCAGAAAAAAGTGGTGTTGTCTCTATATGACTCTACAGTCCTGTTGAGTTGCAATTTTAAAGTTGCCTGGCTATTCTTTCACGCCTATAGATCACATAATTGTGTGTCAGTGTTAATATGTTCCTTCAGTAATTGGTTCACGTGAAATGGATTGCTATAAAATTCGCATCCACGTTTTCATTGTACAAGTGAAGAGGATAACCCAGGCTCAATGACATTGCTATTTTACTCCATAATTTCTTATTTCAGACACACTAAAAGATAGGAATTTTTTTTTTGGACCAAATTAAACAAACCAAAAAATTTCTCTGAAATAATATGTGCTTCCCATGAAATATTTACAACTAATCTCTGCAAGGGTAGAAAGAACTAAATCAGTCCAATTTAAATGACTCTGTAAACCCAGTTATAGTAGGTTGGACATAGTCTTATATTCATTTCAATCTACAGTATTTGCACCAGACAAACTGAAGAACTCCAGGCCTGCAATCCCTCAAGGAACACAGTAATCTTTGTGCATGACTTAATTTCTGTGAAGTCTCAGAAAAATCTGCTACTCCAGACATTTGAAGTATATGTCTGTCCACTGTCATTCATTCTCTCTTAAATGCAAAATAGTGTTCAGAAATAACATCCACATCATAAGTACATTTTTGTTGCTGGTCTCTTATTCTGCCTTCAAGACACATGCAATGTAGTTTGGCTCCAACCTGATCAGAGCTGATTTGCTGGGTTCTACTTGTGATTATTGATGTGCCCACACAATCAGCACACAAAACCAGACAGTGGCAACTGAAATATAATGTTACTACCTCTAGTTTTAAAAAAATTGTCAGAGCTTTGGCACTATCAAACCTAAAGAAGGTATTTAGACATTAGCCTTTCAGTGACTGAACCCACATCTGTTGATACAGCCAATTCTGAAGTCTACAGAAAAACCAAGAATTCAAGATGGTCACTTTTTACAATGTTTTACCAGAGGGTGATGTGCCAACTCTTCCTTCTTGTTTCAGAATATGTAGTCAACTTTGTTTTTAGAGAAGCCATTTGTCTGAGACCTGTTTTGTTGGATTCTGACATGAGAGAATTGTCTACTGGATGTAGATCTTGTTTCAGTACTGTAAGTCAGGGAGTTAAAGGTTGTGAAGGAGGGCCAGGCATTAAAATAGTCTCAAAATTCTTTTAAATGTGATAATAATGCCAACAAGATGCAGAAATTCCTGGCAAGTTCAAGAAAACTTTTCCTGAAAAGTCAGTGCCACCGTTTTCCACAAAAGGGGGAAAACAATCTGCATGATGTGATAAAGTCATCTCAGATATTTGTAATTTTTACAGAGTATGTTGCCTTTGTATTGGATAAAAAGGTGGAGATTTGCTCTTTTTCAGGGATGTCAGGGGTGACAAGAATTATTTCTATAGGTGCATCAGTGATAAAAGGAGACTAGGGAAAATGTGAGCCCTCTCCAGAAGGAAATGGAAGACCTGGTTACCCAGGACATGGAGAAGGCTGAGGTACTCAGTTATATTTTTTTGCCTGTCTTTACTATCAAATGCTCCAGCCATACTATGCAAGCTGCAAAAGTCAAAGGTGGGGACTGAGAAAATGAAGACCTTTAGGAGATGATCAGTTTTGAGAACATACAGGGAACACAAAGGTGCACAAGTCCATAAGACCTGATGAAATACATCCACAGGTCTTGAAGGAACTGGCAATGTCTAAGCCACTATCCATCATATTTGAGAAGTTGTGGCTATCTGATGAAGTCATCACTGACTTTTTGAAAAGGAAATATATACCTCATTTTAAAAAAAAGTTAATAAGGAAGACGTGGAACTACAGGTTGGTTATTCTTACCCTGGAGCCAGGCAAGATGATGGAACTGATCCTCCTGTGAACTCTGCTAAGGCACATGGGAAATAAAGATGTGATTGGTGACAGCTAACATGGCTTCAGTAAGGGTAAATCATGCCTGACAAATATGGTGACCTTCTACAATGGGGTAACAGTGTTGGTAGATAAGGGAACAATTCCTGATATTATTTACCTGGAGTTGTGCAAAGCACTTGGCATTGTCCCACATCCTTGCCTCTAAACTGGAGAGACATGGATCTGATGGGTGGACCACTTTGTGAATAAGAAATTGGCTGGATGGTGGCACTCAAAGAGTTGTGGTCAGCAGCTCCATGCTCAATTGGAGACCAGTGACGAGTGATGTTCCTCAGGGGTTGATATTGGAACCAGTGCTGCTTAACATCTTTGTTGGTGACAGGGACAGTGGGATTGAAGGCACCCCCAGCAAGTTTGCTGATAAAACCAATGTGCTATAGTCAACATGCTGGAAAGAAGGGATGCTATCCAGAGGGACCCAGAGAGGCTTGAGAGGCAGCTCCTGTGAACCTCAGGATGTTCAACAAGGCCATGGTCAATGTCCTGCATGTGAGTTGGCGCATTTCAAGCTTAGATACAGACTGGGCAGAGAATGGATTGAGAGTAACCCTGAGGAGAAGGACTTGGGGGTGTTGGTGAATGAGAGTCTCAGCATGACCTGGCAACATGCACTCAGAGTCCAGAAAGCCAATTGTGTCCTGGGCTGCATCAAAAGGAGCATGGCCGGCAGGTCAAGGAAGGTGATTCTCTCCTTCTGCTCTGCTTTCATGAGACCCCACCTGGAGTACTGTATCTAGCTTTTGGGCCACCAGCATAAGAAGGACATGGATCTGTTGGAGTCAGTCCAGAGGAGGGACATAAAGATGATCACAGGGTTAGAACACCTCTCCTATGAAAGCAGGCTGAGATTTGAGGTTGTTCAGTCTGGAGAAGAGAAGGCTCTGGGAAGACTTTAGAGCCGTGTTCCAGTACCTGAAGGGAAGTTACAAAAGAGCTGGAGAGGGGCTTTTCACAACAGCATGTAGTGATAGTACAAGGCTTTAAGCTGAAAGAGAGTAGGTTTGGGTTAGATATAAGGAAGAAATTCTTGATTGTGAGGGTGGTGAGACACTGGACCACGTCGCGCAGAGAAGCTGTGGATGCCCCATCCTTAGAAATATTCGAGGCCAGGTTAGATGGGGAATTGAGCAACCTGATGTAGTGGAGGGCACCCCTGTCCATGGCAGGGGGGTGGAACCAGATGTTCTTCAATGTCCCTTCCAATCCAAATCCTAATTCCATGATTCTCTATGTTTTGAAGACATGTAAAAGAACATGACACAGTGACAAAGATTCATTCAGAAAAAAAGTGTCTTTTTCTCCAAAACAAGGTTTTCATTTAAATTTTTTAAGGCTAAGAAGAAATTTAATTACTTTCAAGGAAAATGTAATTAGAGCAAGAGTCAATGCTTCTGAAAATTCTTTACTGTCAAGAAATATCTCCACAGAGATAAAAGCACAAGACTTTCTAGAGTAGAAGGCAAGGCATAGAGGATGATTGCTCCACTCTTTTATGCTCTGATGAAATTCATATAAAGAGTTAGGGAACTCATTTTAGGATTTGATTAAGAGAATCTGTTGGAGAATCATTAATGGTTTGGATTGGAAGGGGCCTTAAAGGTCATAAATAAATTAATAAATGAATCATCAGAGTATTTGAATAAAAAGGGTAACAAGCAAAATAGAGGATTAATAGTTTGGAGAACAGGAAGGAAATGATGGCACTTCAAGCATACAAAAGGTTGCTATGAAGACTGTCATCAGTTGTCTCACAAGAAGTAGAACAAAGTGTAATTGGCTTAATTTGCAACAGAGACTCGTGTTTGATATTGAGAAAGGTTTAATAACTATCACTCAAACTGAGTAACTGGATCCAGTGCTGGGGAGCAGAGACCTCTTGCATCTACCTGAGCTCAGGGAACAGTTACAGCCTTGGGGTAGAGTCAGTGTATCTGAGAGGTGTTCTACTTGATACCACCTCACAGAAGGAAGATGGACTAAGTGGTTCTTCACCAGCCAGGATGAAAATATATATTTATACATGTTTTGGTGAAAAACTGGAGTATGTAAAGGTAAAATCCACATTTTCCTGAATAGGCCCAGGAATTCTCAGACTGGTAGATATTGTGCAAACTTTTATTATAAAGCTGTAATTTGACTCTGTTTTTCCTTGATGAAAGACATCTGATCATTTTTTTTTAACTTCAGACCTGTAATACGACAATATAAAATTTCATCTTCTACAGCCACCCATCTTTTATTATAAAAGGAAGGCCATATTATGGTTTTTCTTAAAAAAAAATTATACCAAGGTATATATATGTAAGAAAATCCATAAAAATTAATAATCTCACAAGCCAAACCTTCTTTTGAGATTCAAAGAATACTTTTAAGAACTACAAAACCCATTTTGCCATCTCCAGCGTTTTTGGCAATTACATTTCACATTTTTTTAGCATCACCAATATTGTTCTCTTTTAATCTGAAACATACTGTACTAAGTGATCAATTCACTATTTGAAAGAGAAACTATACAAAGAAGCTACTTGCTTTGGAGAATAGCGCCAAACTGTCTCAATAAACAAAAAAACTGAGAGGTCATGGGGACACTTGCAGGAAAGAAAGGGAGAATTTCGGTAGATGGTGGCAGGTCCATAACTTTGTACTAAATGAATATAAAATGGCTGACCGATAATGTTTATGGACAAGGGTGAGAACATACACAGAAATGAAGCTATGAAAAGTGCTGACAAGAGGTGAATAGAGATCTACACACAGAAAAACATGTTTTGTTGTCATTATGGGTGACTATTTGAGCTCTTCAGACTGGTCAGGTCATTGAGCCTCTCAGTCCAGCAATGCCATCTCCTCTTACATGTCCTGGTAATGATTATAGTAAACTTCAGATGACTTCAGGTTTAGCACTTCAAGGTCACAAAACAAAATAAAAATATATTAAAGTAATCCCAACCCTAAGGAACCCTAGCTTGTCCCTGCAAGCCTGCTGTAGTCCATAACTCAAAGGTTTATTCTGTTAGAGTAGGAGAATGCAACATACTTGGGGACATGGGAAAAGAAGAGAGGTTGCAAAATGTACTCTTTCTAAACCATATATGCTTTCATCCTGCACGTGCACTTGACAACTTAGATAGGCATTTCACACTAAATAGTAGGTGTCCTTTAGGCTAAAATATAAGCTAAATTAGTGGGATATGTGAAAAAAAATCCCCAAACCCAAAAAGAACCAAACAAGATAAAGCCACAAAAGTAAGGATTTTGTGAGGCCTGAAATGTTCTACAGAGTTTACAAGTTTCTAGCATTTTCTTGGATGTATTTTAAAACAAGTTTTTCTCTCTTCTATCCAATAATTTGAATAATATTTTTTTTATTTTTTGTAACCTAATACTATTATTTTTTATAATCAACTGTTTCACATTTTAAATTGACACTAAAATGGCACTGCAGGCTGTGAATGGGTTAGATAGAGTGTAAACTCCTCAGAGAGATGAATTTTCTAATTGTGACTCAAATATAGGTAATTCCTCTTGTGAAGCTGATTTAAACTGTTTGGAGACACAGTGTGCAGGAACACAGAGGAAGGCCCTTAACAACATGATGAGAACCAGCTGTTCTAACCCCTCCAAGTCTTAAGAACCAATTTGGAGCGTGTTTGGTTTTATAAGTGAAGAACAGTCTCTGAAAAGATTTCTACTTGCAGGCACATGTATGGCTTCTTCAGAGGCAAGCTTTCTATCTTGCTATAAAAAGCTGATACATTCATTTTGAAGAATCCTATTTAACTTTTACATGTAAACCAGAATAAGTCAATCCTTAAATTTAGTTGTAGTTTCCAACTGCTACAATAAACTGATCTTCCCAAAAGCTCTTAGATAGTGCAGTTTCCTGTCTGTTTTCTGTGTCCATTCTCCAGTGGACACAGATTTTCAAAAATTGCTCTTTAGAAGTCTCTTTGAAAATCAAATCTATCCAAGATATTTTGGAAAGCCATTAGTCACTTTTACAAATCTTAGATTTCTAAGGGTTTGGGTTCCTCATATATTCTGATAGATGAATATGCGTAAATAAAATCAGTGACTAAGTTCAAAAATGGCATAAATCACAGGATACTGCAATTTCAATAAGATGGTATGACTTATGTCTTCTGGAGTTGTGTCCCTGCATGCTCATAAAGTCATCTATTACATACACAGATCTGAAAAAAAACCCAACCAAAAACCCAAAAGTGAGATAAATAAGTACCACCCAAGAATATCAAGAATACAAACAGTAGTTTAACTTCTATTCAGATGAAACACAATGAATATATGTTATCCTCTAAATTAAAATGTAACTAGTCTTTTTGGAAAACAATGTTTCAGAAAGTAACTGAGAAACAAATTACAAAGAAGGAAATAAAACAATGAATAATGTCAAAAGAGAATAGCCTTAATTGTTTTCTGACTGTCAATAAACATTTCACTGTATTTTGGTAGCTGAAGGAATTGCCATCACGTTAAAAGTTTTTACATGTAGAATTAAACTCTATTTTGTTTAGAAAATCTCACTATGTTTTATCCAGATTGACTATGGAAAATTTCTGTTGAGGAACATCAGTGAAATTATTTGGTCAGAGCAATCTTTTGAAAAGCTTATTTATAAGAATAAAAGTAGAATATAAGTACTTTAAATAGTAGTCAAAGAAAAACTCTTATTTGGTTAATGGTAAGTTAAAGTGAATGATTCTTCAATTGCTTAATGAAATCCAATGGATGTTTTGGAGACTGTTTCCAAAGAATCCAATACTTTTTTTTTTTTTTAACCGTTATAGTGTGAAAATCACTTTAAAAGCTTTGACTGCCCTTTTTTATAAACTTCCATTTCACCCTTCTTTCCTCTATAGTGAGGACACAGAGTTTATAAAAACTCTGTTATTGCTTGTGTCTTCAAAGTCATAATTTTGTATATTTAGCTGAAGTTAGAAATTTTTATTTCCTCAGCAGACTGCCAACATACAAAAATGAGCACTTTGATACAGAGAAAAAGACACAAAACCTTATGTAAATGTCCTTTTTTCCTATTTCACTCCTGTTTTCAGGACTTTCCTTGTGACACCGTCACCAGCTCCCCCTGAACAAATTTATTCTCTGTGATGACTAAATGGGAAATCCAGGATGACTCGGCTGTTCACATGTTTTTCATAATCTGGGAATAGGCTGTTCAGAGCTTCACAGGATGTGTCTCATTTTGAATGCTGGTTCATAACCCATGATTAAAAGAGGATGTGCAAGGAATACAGTTCCAACATTTGCATGAATTACCATCATCCTTTTCTAGGGCATTGTGTAATTCAGCTGGGATGATGAGGCTTGTCCAGAGCATGATCTAGGGGCCATTGAAATGAGAATTAAGGTTTAGATTTTTCATTCAAACCTTGAAAGTAGTTGACTCCAACTCAAGATACTGTGAAATACAGAGAAAAGCCAAAATCTGATAAAACAGCTGCTCACTTGAAGAAGATTAATCTCCTCTTACCTAAATTAATCCTCTATCCTCCCCAGTCATCACTCCCTCTTTCACAGCCCATGCTCCCAGAGTGACACTCTTTCCTGGGAAAGTGTTTTCCATGGTGACCTGTAGCCTCCTGGAACCTTTTCTGAGGGGTGTCTACCAGCATATGCTCTCCTTCCTATAAGAGATTTCTGGAGGACAGGAGGCTGCTGACACTCGCACAGAAGCCAGGGAGGAGCAAAATTTTATGCTGTCTATTACTGAAGAACAGCAAATGGAGCACCCGAGTACTGATACAAAGGTGTGTGATAGCAAAAGTTTTTGCCTATGTTTTCTTCACCATTAATTAAAGGTGAAGTGGTAAAGTTAAAGTGAGATTCTCGGGTCTTTGGTCCACAATTGCCTTTACTTTCCTCTCATTCTTTTTTTTTAGGAGGGCTAGGAGCTGGAATGATTCATACAAAGTCTATTTTACCTATTTGCTGCATATTTGAGGAAGAGAGGTAACAGTGATCTCAAAACGTACATTTACACTACAAAGACATGAGGAATAGTTAGGAAAGGCTTCCTCCTCAAGCGTGGAAGTTAAGTTCAGAGCATTTGAAGTCATAGTGAGTAGTAAGGCTACATGGATATGTGGTTAACTCCTGCAGCTGCTAGATACACCTGGACAATATGATTTGATTCGAGAGAGAAAAGAAATGCCAGTGGAAAGGAAAGCAGGTGTCAGGTACAGGAACAGATTGGCTTTCCAAAGAAAAGAGACTGAAGTAAAGATTATGAACATGTCAGATACTTCAGCTGGGGAAAATTTGAATTTATTTCCTAGAGTGATCTGCAGATGCCACAGACTGCCTTCAGGAGAGAGCAGAGAGATGATCATGAGGGGTAAACTCTTGCAGAGTGGGAAAGGCAGAGATGGGAAGATAGACAGTAATGAAAGAAACTATTCCTCCAAAGAGAGAGCTCTCTCTTTTGAAGTTTGTCTGTATTTTGTTCAAACTGTTACACAGGAACTGCTTTTTGCAGCTGCATTAAAGAAATGGTACTTGTAGCACACATTCAAAAATCTGACACGTTGGTCCTTTTGATCTGTAGAAATGTGAAGAAGTTCAGGATGATAATTTCTGAGGTCACAGAGCACCGAAGGAAACTTTCATACTCAGAATAACCAGAAATTACATTTCTGTCTCTTTAACTACCTTGTCAGGCTGTGTCTGGGTCAATATTTACCTGAATCAATGTTTACTAAGCTGGGGTGAATATTTACTCACATTTTTAGTAGAGAAACTCCATTGCTGTGGTAAAGAACTGTTTACTACAGTTAATTGGAAGAAATTATTATGCCCAATGTAGAAAGAAGAGACAGGCAACAGTATCTAGAGAATGTGGAGGATGCCATGTTAGGGAGCTGGTAAAGCCCGGGTATGAGATACTGAGGATGTGGAGAGGATCCCTGAGAGGCAGCCAAGCAGGGGATCTGGTTTCATTCCTTCCTGACAGGATTGGCACTTACCTAGTTGGCTCACAAGGACTTTGAGGCAGACTTGCCTACCCTTCTTTACCACAACAATCACAACAATGTTAAGAAGTTTTTGATCATCAAAGCTGGGATCTATTAAAAGGCAGCCCAAGAAAAGTGCCTTTTTCTGTAGTGAAAACTTAGAATGAGAAAGAACTTGAATCTCTGGGACACCATGTTCCTGCAGAGCAGATCCTGTCCTCCTTCTTTGGTTTTATTCCAGTAGTTCTCTGCATTGCAATAAATGCTACCCATTTTTTTTCCCAGACTACCTAAATAAAAGCCCTTCTTTCCACCCCCAGGGACAGATTGTGTCAGTTCTTCTGAGGAGTCTGCAACCTGTTCTGGCAGCACTGGGTGCCTGTTGGATGTGCCTCTCTCCCAGCCCAGCCCCGCCCCATGCTCTGGGAGCAATTTCCCCAGGGTATGTTTGCTCCTTACAGGGCAGTGTTCGTCTCTTTCCTGAAAAGACCTCCACTGGACCCAGGTGGAGCAGCCACCAGCAAGTAGGCTTCCTGCCTTCTTTCCCATCACTTCCCTTTGAAAGACCCACAAAGTAATCTAAGAGCAAATGAAGCAGATGCTATCCATCAAAATTTAATAAAAAGATTGTTATATAAATAACATTTACATGCAGTTGCCTGTGACTTTCTGGGAATCAGTATTCGGAGCAGCATGTAGCCCTAAAAGTTTGTTAAACTGGAGTAATAAAATCACATAGAAACCAAGACTGTTCTAATAATGATTTTTTATACTGACTAAGCAGTAGTCAAAGTAGGTCAGACTGGGAAGGATGGCTTATTGATGCTAGGCCATCTGTATGGTCATGGGCCATAAAATTATATAATGACTTAATATTGTTCTTTGGTTGTTTGGCTTTTTTAAGGTTGTTTATCTTTTGAGTGACATAGCAAGGGGAAAAGAGTGAGGTTAAAAGAATACTTGTATCAGAAATGATCCCACATTCCCATAAAGGCACACAAATATTGTGTATCCAGATAAGGGCAAAGCTGGTGAAGAGTCTAGAGAGTAAGTCCTGTGAAGAGCAACTGAGGGAGCTGGTGGTGTTTAGCCTGGAGAAAAGGAGGCTCAGGGAAGACCTTAACACTCACTACAAGTACCTGAAAGGAGGTTGCAGCAGGGTGGGAGTTGGCCTCTTTTCTCAAGCAACTAGTGACAGGAGAGTACATAGCCTCAAGCTGCATCAGGGGAGGTTAAGGTTGGACATCAGGAGGCATTTCTTCATGGAAGGGGTTGTTAAGTGTTGGAACAGATTGTCCGAGGAGTTGGTGGAGTCACCATTCCTGGAGGTTTTCAAGAAAAGACTGGACGTGGCCCTTAGTGCCATGGTCTAATTGATAAAGGGGTGATCGATCAGAGGTTGGACTCAATGGTCTTCAAGGTCTTCTCCAACCTAAACAATTCTGTGATTCCTTAACTTAAAACAATTAATAGGGCACTGCACCAATATTCAATCTTCTAAGTCTTCTCCCACTCAGTTGCTCTGTCCTCCACATACTCCACCTGCCATTTCAGGAGGGTTTGGACACCTAAAACATACCCCTTCTACCTCTGGGTATCTACAGGTAGCATAGTTGTTTTCATAATTCCTAAATGGAGTAACATCTTTTCCCCTCTAAGCTTCTTGGAATGGACCCCCAGTCCACTCAGCAGGCTCCCTGTGCTCCACCTTTATCTTCACATTTTGGTTTAACTCTCCCTAAAGCATAAGACAAAAAGAAGGAGAGATGGCTGTCCAATCCTCCTTTGCCTCCAAAGAAATGACTAAGTTATTTAAATTACAACGCCTTTCAATCCTGTAACAGATATCAGAGCAAATGTATTAAATTTTGCTGGGAAAGGATATGAATGGGTTTTGTGAAGCAAACTGACAACGAGTTTACCCTGACCTGTTCCTCATCAAAATCTTGCTTTGAAATGTTTTTAAACACCAGATGCAGCTGGTGACCAAGGTTCAAATAACTGACATTACTAAGATACAGCCAAGATTTCATCAAGCCTCATGGCGACACTTCTGGACAAAGATAAGGCTTTGTTGTAGGCATGAAAGCTTGGAACACCACTAATCATATGTAGAAAAATGTCACAACAAAACCCATTAGCAGTTTGAATCCAGTGAAGAACAGGGAAAAGACATTAGCTTAAGGACTAGGGTTGAATAAACAATTCTTAACTTTTAGAGTGAGCTACATAAAGAAACTGTAATGTAAGGTGTCTGATTACACCTTTGTTCTACACAGACCAAAACTAACAGTCAATTATTCTACCATGTTTTTTTTCCACCAAAGGAGAACAATTAAAAAGCTCTTAAATGAAGAGGACAGCTAAAATTTCAAGAGTCTGTTGTGTCTAAAAATTTTGACTTCTTTTAAACATCATTTCACATTTACGGGCTGTAATTTCAGATTTGCACCTGGTCTTAGCCTAGGGGCAGAAATAAAAGGATACAAGTCAAAACACAGAGACACAAGCCTTCAGTATTTAGATAGGACAGCCAACAGCACAGGGAAGCTACACGTGTTCACAATGTGTTTGGGTTACTAAATAAATAGTAATTATTGGATTTGCTCTTCTTTCAGTTTGCTAGATTTTTAAAATTGTGCAGGAATAAAGAAACTGCATTTTAGCTTCCACTGACATTTGCATAAAACCAGAAATTACTAAAATAAAATATAAATCTGAACAATGAGTCAGATATATTTTTCCTTTCATGCTTTAAAAAAAAACTCTTCTGTTTCTTAAAACCCCCAAATAATTACTCAAAAAACCCCACAACCCCCCCCCCCAAAAAAACCCCAACCAAACAAAAAAAAAAACTAACAAAAAAACCCCACCCAAACCCAAACAGTTAAAGCTAATTTCCTCTCTGCTTTGCTGTCCTGGTGAGAAGGCAGTCAAGAAGAAAAAAAAAAAAAAGAAGCAAAGTTTATATAAAGCAGTTCTAACCACAAATGTTAGAATCGTTTTACTAATGAAAACATGATTTTCATATATCTCAAAAACATGCTGTATTTTGAAAAAATACATACAAACTCTATTATTAAACAAGATAATAGTGAATTAAACTATATACTACTTGGTTTGACAGTGATTATAGCATAAGCAAAGGAGGGTTGATGTCTGTTTAAGTAGTTTTACTTAAAAGTAACTCTTTTTTTCCTGATATTAATCTCCACTTTACCTAACTCTAAGATTAATTTTATATAGTTTCTTTGACTTAAAAATACTATAAACAAGAGGAACAGCCAAACATTTTTTTCATTAATGAGTCATAAAAAACCCCATAGTTAAAACCAAGAATTTCCTACATATATGTTGTAGGGACTTAACTAAGTAAGATGAATTACAGCTAAGAATCTGTCTTATAATGTACAAGTAATTTGGGACTGTAAACAGTTGAGAGAGAAATAAAGGGAATGAAAAAGAAAAGAAGGAAAAGAAAGCAAAAGAGCTGATAAAGTTTCTGGCTACAATACAGGAGACATATCATTACCATATGATCTAATGTGGGTGTCAGCCTGGACTGTGTTCATTGAGAGAAACCTTATTTTTTAACTGTGCTATGGAATAGAAGCAGGAGGGTTTTCCACCAAGTGACAGTCACTGAGCTGAATTTACCCCCTCCTCCTTTCCACACCTGCAAAGCTTTTTCCTGGGTTGAATATTTAGTTTAATTACATCTCAGCTTTGAGAGCTCCTGTTGCAAATCCCTGGATTAAAAGGTATGGTTTTTAGTAATTCTCCTGAACTATGCTGCACTAATAAAACTTCAGGCAAGTTTACGGCAAGAACTACTTGAATTTTAAGATAAGCAAGCTAAAAATCCTACTAAATGTTTAGTAATGTTAAGTTTTCTATCCAGTACTTTTGTTTCTTGAAAACACAAGAATGCATTCTCAAGGACTGTGCAGATTTCATACTGTTTATTTGACTATTCTGTCTCTTGTTTTGATTTGTATAGGCACTGTTATAGCCCTTTCTTTTTCTTTACTGTAAACTTTTGCAGCAGTATATTCTCTCTCTGCAATCCAGTGTTTAGAATCGGTGATGTAGAGAGTGTAAAAAATACGTGTGTGCTTACATTTCTGTTTTAAACTGCACTCTGTGATTTCTTTTTCATTTCGGTTTCTTCATATATATTCCAGACACTGATGAATATAATTTCAATTTCAGAGAAAGAAAATATGTAGTAGTTAGTTAAACAGGCTCACTGTATGCCTTTAAAATGTTAGAAAGTGCTACGTTACAGGGTACAAACAAGGGAAACACATTTAAAGAAGGTTCTTATGAATGAAATAGTAGGAAAAAAATTCCTGGAGTTGAAACTCCTGTTAGCAGAATTTTAATCTCTTTAAGAGTTCCAACTCCTATGTTTCCATATCTAGACTTGATTGCACAAAATGGGTAAAACATAAAATTGAGGGGATTTTTTTGAAAATGCACATATTGTTTAACTTGTCTTTTGTGGAATTTTGAGAGACTTCTGACAATAGGGGAACTAATTTAAACCTTAATATTAAGGTAAACTGACATGAAGACCACCAATACAGTGGTGACGTGAACTCATGAAGCACACTTCCAGGGGTATTTTAAACTGAAATGTGGCCAGGCCTATGGTATAGCTTCCTCTGTTTGTGGAAAAGTTTTTCTCATTGTAAACAGATAACTAAAGCAAATTTAAACAGTTATGTCCTGCAGACATAAATATTGTGTCACAGAACTTTAAGAATTTAGATTTTGCCCTCTTTATTTTTTTTTTTGTAAGTGAAATGTAAACATTTCTTGAAAGTACAGTTTTGTATATATCTTTTTCTTTGTTTGTGTTCACTTACACATGCAAACAATAGGCACAGATACATGTGTCTTGCAGGATGAATACGTATTTGACTGAAGACATGCAGACCCATTTATATTTCTATATCCTTTTTAATATGTAGCTTGTGTTTGCTATTTTCTCTTCTGTGTCCTCAGATTATATACTCGGTATCCTTTGTTGTCCTAAAGTTTTACTTTATAGCCAATTCTTTCTGATTTTATTGCAGTTTTTAAAAAACAGGGACCAAAGGAAAAGGCCTACTACAGGGTTTAACTGAGATATATGAAGTCATCAATATTAATGTGAATAAGAAACAAAGTGTGAAGACTTTCAAAGTGCCTTTGCATTTTTTTGGGGCTTTTTTGGGTGGTAGCAATTTAGTTCCAGGATAGAATCCTGATAGTGCATTCTTAGGATGGATGGTACTTATCAGTGACCCTGAGAAGGAATACAAGAAGTTTTAAATATTTAAAAATAATTTAGAATCATATTAATACATTAAAAAAATGCTGAAGAAGGTCTTTAAAAAGTACTGACTGCAACTGGCATTCCGGGATTAGCATGTAGCATTCCAAAAGTTTATTGATGTTAATGTACATTCTGAAAAATAATTTCTACTGGGGTAAAGTTTTATTGATTATTTTCACAAGGCAGTTTATTGCAATGAATGGTGATAATTTAGCAAATTTGTTTTCTCCTTTCAGACTACTAATAAATTGCATTGTTAATTTACAATAATTTGTAGATAATAATTATTATTTTAAAAAATCTTGTTTTAGATTAAATCCTGGGAACATCTCACCACTATGCGTTAACAGCATTTTGCTGGGAAAGCTGACTTGTCCACGTGTACTCTGCCTGCACTGTGGAAGTGTTGTTGGGGAAGGGACACAGACCACAGACCCAGTGTCAGTGGGGAGGCCAGGACAGTAGGAAGCACAGGGGGATGGTCCACACAGGAACACAGCCTGCTCCATGTCAGCTACATGTCACAAGTTTACACAGCACTGAGCTTGGACGACAGGACATGCTAAAAACTCTGACTCTCTAGTTGATGTTGGGGTCTGTGAAACCCCTCAGTGCCTGCAGTAAGTCTGTTCCAGGAATAGAAATACTTTCGTGTCCAACTAATGAAACAACTATGTCTCTTAAAGAGACAACATAAATAGTGGTTTACTCCATGTGATGTTACTTGGGAGTCTTTGGGATACCTGTCTTCCAGTCAGGTAGATCACAGAAATGTAGGCTGTGATCTTAAACCACTAGCCTCTCTCATAATGTAACCTTATCATACTCTCAAGAAACAGACCTAAAGGTTTCTGCAGGACTACAGAATATAAATTGTACCTAATTCCAGTCCTGTGGGGTTTTATTTATTTATTTATTTAGCTTTTTTTTAATTGTTTTTACACTAACCACTCCTGTTAGAGTAGCTGGTTGTAGTATTTTAGAGGCAGGCTTCAGTAAACCACTCTTGCCTAACATTACCTATTCTTGTTAGTCATCTACCTGATAGGTTCCATATGGCAATGTAGGGAGGGAGACAGTCCTCCTCTTCTGCCTCTCCCACAGTTTTTTTTATCTTTCCACCAGTGTAAAATGCTATACCACGCCCGTAACTGTCAGATTATTTCTGCTAGAAAAAGAAGTAATCTCAGCTAGCATCCAGACAGGGCATTTCAAAAGACATGGACCCAAAGAAGCAAGTGGACATTTTTCATTACACAGAGCAACATCTGTATTCAGGACTATGCCATCCATTTTAAGGAAAGGCTCCTATATAAATGACAAGTTAGCCTTTCTGTCACTTGGCAACTGGAAGACAAATTTCTTAATTTTACTTTTTTATGGGTTCTTTTAGATCAATGAAGGTTTGTAAAATATAAGCTAATTTAGACAAAATAAACAGTAAAAAGAAAATAATTTTCAGAAAATTAGCGGATCTATACAGCCTTGATACAAAACCTGCAAACAATTTTGCAATTTCACCTTAGTGCAAAACAACACAGGTAGCACAATGTACAGTATGTTGTAATGCATTTAGGCCTAGGTCCTGAGAACATGTAGAAGCAGTTTTTCTTGTGTAGTGTTGCTCTGGAGTATGAAAGTCTGCAGAATTAAATTCTGAAGTCCCATTAGAAAGCATGCACACAACACTACAAGCAACAATTTGAATGCTTATGCAGTGCAAAGCAGAGGATTTTCAGGGTGCATGTAAAAAATTTGGAAAGAAAGCCAAGGATATTTGATATAATGCAACATTGTATTACATTTATTATGCTGTTTAAACTGGGAAAGAAGTATAGTGCATTTAAACAGCTAAAGATCTTCCCCTCTCCCTCCACCCCATCACTAGATCCTACACTTTCTCAGTCAGTTTTACTAGGCTATAATTTAAAACACACACCAAACTGGCACTTAAAAAAAATATTTCTCAAGACATGAAATACTGAATTACAGTGAGTTTGGGAACCTCAGAATTGTCCCCAGGGGACAAACCCATTGCTATGAAATAAATGCTAATGAAATCAAATAGACTGTTACGTTGGCTGAAAACAGGCACATGGAAAATGTGGCTTATTGCTTTGACTGTTTTGCATAACAAAGTTGACAGTGCTGCCTGTTCTTAATAAATATTGCTCTAAATATGCAAACAGATGTGTTTACAGTTGCCTTCAAACTGCTCTGTAAAAAAAAAAAAAAATCTATTGACAAGAAGTTACCAGAGTCCTATCACATAACTGTCCTATTTTCACAATTCAGGTTTCTTTTATTGAAAGGAACAGTTATGTAATTGGTGGATGCACTGGACCTCCTTTAGCAGGAACTCTGCAGCTATGGGAAACTGCTACTTTTGTTGTTAATCTGCTGCTTTGAATCCTAGGTTCTGCTGGGAGTCGATGAACTAAGCCATGAAGAGGCTGGCTCTCCTCTTCGTCCTACTACTGCCGGCATGCTTGGCCAAGCCATTCCACCAGCAGGGCCTCTTTGACTTTATGCTGGAAGATGAAGGGTCAGCCGACATGCCTCCAACGGATGATCCCGTCATATCTGGATTTGGACCAGTGTGCCCCTTCCGTTGCCAGTGCCATCTTCGTGTGGTGCAATGCTCTGACCTAGGTAAGCCAAAGAGTATCTTCACAGGTTATACACTTACTTTCTAGTCACTGAGTTTGCTGCTGAGATGGTGAAGCTGCTATGCACTGCCACCCTGTAACTGGTTTTGTTTTCAAAGAAATATGTTACAGCTACAGTTAACTAGAATTTACCATACAAAGTAGGTCGTAAACCCCTGAGAAGATAGACATTTGTTGTGATCATGAAGAATGTTTGATTTTTTTAATATGAATTTTTTATATATAAATTTCATTTGTTCTTTGAAAGACCACAGATTTCTTTTGCAGAGAAAATAACTTTTCAAAATTGTTCCTTCAAATACATCTTAAATTAATTCAGTGAGGTCAGATGTGGGGATGGAAACATTTTAAAAGGTTCTAAATTGCGTGGTCCAAGCTCCAGCACCCTTAATCATTCTGTCTAGTACCTCAATATAGAAATCATCCCATTTCCATTGGAGTACATGAGCGTGGAATAACTAACTGAATCATACATCCTGCAACCAGCTCTTTGGAGGAAAGAGCTTGGAAACACTCCAAAACAATGAACGCATTTTGGAGTTCTTTATTAAATATCTTTATTAGACACTATACAAGCTGAAACCATGAGAACCTTTTTCACAAACTCCCCTTATTGCCTCATGTACAAGGGCTTGTCTGCACAGTCAGAGAAGCAGGATGTGAAGCCTTGTCTGCCATCACTGTACTTGACTTTTCCATGCAGAAGTCTCAAGTAATGAAACTGACTTCAGTGAGGCTGAATTTGTTTTAAACCAGTATTATTCAGATTGAGTCAGTGCGCAGTGCAGAAAATCAATTAAAGTTGGTTTTACTCACAAGGAATTAGAGAATTTATTCAATGGACAGACAAATAACTTCTCATGATTTTAAAGAGGCTGTTTGTTGTTTTTTTTTAAGTCTTCCCTCAGTTCTTTAAATGTATAGTTGGGTGTTTCTATTTTCCTATGTTGTAGCATTGGCTTTGATTATTACTGTAAATCATGGCACAAATCTTCCAATTAGGAGCTGTATCTCGTTGTGGTGGGTGTTGTATAATTACAGGAAGGAGGGGGAAACTTTGGTTACACCCCTAGAAACTTCTGTGACTTTATTAAAGCAAGCCACATAATTACGCAACAGATATGTTTGGCAAAGACCCAGTGAACAACGCAAGCCAAGTTGCACAAATGAGTGCAGGCTAACCTAGCCATGCATTCATAAAGTTTTCACAGTACTGTCCCTGTTGAAAGATATTTTCTTTTTTTACCATTTATATGCCAGAGAGTAGCAAACATGGAGTGGGTAAGGGGGAGGACATTGCCCCACACGTCATGAAAGTCTTAGGTTTTATTATTGTTACACTTGGTAATGCTGATGGAATTTGAGTTATTTTGGGAACTTGTTCCCAGTCTGCTTCAATTCTGCAGAACGTAAGGAGCTTTCACTTGGTAAAAAAGTAGAAATATTCACACAGAGACCCTTTGCTGCTGTACTTGCTCCCATGGTTGTTCAGTTCTCCTTCACACACATGTGATTTACAAAGGGTTGCACTACAGTTCACTGCATACAGATACTTTGGGTTAATAGAGTCCCATATTGACCAAGAGACTCAGAAATACCACAATTAGGGCCCCAGGTCTGTGTTTCCCAGATAATTTCAAGTGGAGTGAAAAGAAAGAGTTACATTTTGAACTTGGTTTAAACCCACATGCTGTATAATGTCCAGTGAAAAAATTGTGCTTTTGAAACAACTGGGCTGATAATGTCCAGCCTTTGGACACGAAGGAAAAGAGATCTCCCTGGGCTCAAAATATGCAGCCCTGAAAAATAAATAAATAATGTTTTCCTGGTAGAGCTCAAGGAAGTAATAACCATTCAATGTCAGCCTTGGCATTAGGTTTCACCCATCCTGGGTCGTGGCCCAAGTGAGAGGCCCATGACAACACGGGTCTGATGACCACCCTGCAACAGGGACAGGACAGCTGTGTGTGCTGCCAGCTCACAGGCAAACCTGCCTTCCGCTCTTCTCTCTTCTGGCCTTGAATCCACTTCTGTGTGACTCAGACCCAGACAAAATCATATTTACCTACTGACTTGAGGAAAGCCAGTTGCTGGCCCTGAGAGATCAAACTTTTGCTGTAAGCTGTGGACATGACCTAGCATGCTCCCGAGCTGTGAGATGAAGAGTGCTTGAGGTGCAGCCATCAGGAGGGCAATTTACATGCAGGAGCCATGAAAGCAGCAGTGACAGTTCCACCCCTCTATTAACCACTGCTCTTGGCCTGGCTCTCCCTTCAGCTCTGGGCACTTCCGACCCAACTAAATTAGCTACCTCCCTTCCACTAAATTATCAAATCGTCTAGTCCCATGAGCACTAATAAAAGAAAAACTGCAGGCCGCAATAAGACTCCTCCCAGGGACATATTAAGACCTTACTAAATAAAGTCCCACAAAGAAAAGTTGAAATCTGAATCAAGATGCTTTCTTCTATTCTCTCTCTGGTATGGGAGGGCTCTTTTCAACCATGAGCCCATGGGTGCAGAGGGCATGTCAGAGAGATGCATCTGGAGGACCCTAGTGTGGGCAACATTTGCAGAGGGCTCCTCTTCCTCAGCCTCTTTCTTTTTGTGCTCAAAGGGGCATTTACTGTTTGTAAACTCTTGCTTCATAAGGATAAAACAACTATCTGACACAAGGTTATGTGAGTAAACCACAGGAGAACTACCGGATCCAGAGTCCAGAGATCAAGTTCGCGCTTTTACTCATGAGCACTGGATGGGAATAACAAAAAAATAAAATCCAAGTTCAATAAAAACAGTGAAAAAAAAATGCCCAGTGGTCCAATTACACTCTTGTCAGCTAAATTTTTGCATTCTATACTTTTAAGCTTCAGTCACATCCTCCTAAGCACACACCTACAAATTAATTTATTTTGTCTCCAAGCCAAGAGCTGAGCTGGCAGGAAGGAGAACTCTGCCTTCTCATATCCTGAAGAAGAATTCTTTCTGAACTGTGGTTACTGATGGATCAAGAGCAGAGCCACCTTTCATGAGGTGCATTATCTCTGTTAACAGGCTCAAGTATCTCACCAAGGAAGGCCATTGTGGTATCCTTATAAAAGTGTTGCCTTTTCTGAATCTAACCCCTGTTGCTAAAAGGGAGCAATAGGCTGACTTTTTAATCACAACTCAGTATGAGGCATTACTATTCTGTAGCCAGACTTTCCATAGAAATCACAAACATACTCCTTATTAGTACACACTACAGGTAGGGAGTAGCTGATATAGCTGGTCAGAGCCCACTCTTCCTGTTTAAAAATAATAAGTAGAGGGAAGATGTGCAGTTGGCCAGGCAAATATGCCTCATAAAAACTCTAGCAAGGATTAATAGTTTCATTTAAAGTCTCATCCTCCCAAAGGGAGTCTCAATTAAAGTTCATCCCAGAGTGCCCTGGTAGGCAGCAGGACGCATATGTGATTACTCAGCCCTGCAGCAGATGCAGAATGCATCATGAGCACATTCAGGGGTGGTGGCCAGAGCTTCACCTTCAGATAAGTCTGGCAGCCTCTTACTAAGCAAGCAGTGTCTCTGTATAGGCATCGAGATTGCCTTCCTTGGAGACTTTACAGGATGTAAGGCTGTCCCTCCATCCCTCTTGCGGTGAGCATCCATGGAGGAATTGTGGTCTCTGGAAGGTGTGCAAGAGATAGACGTCAATAATCAAAGTCCAAGTAGTAATACAACTAAAATCCGAATTTTACTCATAGCTCAGAAATGTGAGGTTTTTCCAGCTGTAAAGAACAGACCTCAGCATGGGTGTTGGAGTGTGTGTTTGAACAGCACTTTGAGATCAGTAAGTGAAAAACTCACAGATATGTAAAGCATTATCCCAGGGATCTGATAACATGAGGCAGTTTATCTTAATACACAGAGTGTCTCAATATATTAACTGGTGGTTCTTCATAACTGAACCATGGTAACATGACAATTTATTTGTTGACTGAAGATTATTTATCTCATTGTATATAATCTTCCAGAAATATCTGAACATGCATTTTCAGATCATGACTCCATGTGAGAACCTCACCTCTCATTTTAAAGTAAATTACCTCCTTTGTGATATACCTGGATTTGAACTACTCAACATAAAATCTTTTTAAAGAAAAATATTACATACCTCATTGGTTAGCCCTGAGGTTAACTCAGTTGGTTAGAGTGGAGTGCTAATAGTGCCAAGGTGATGGGTTCAATCCTCGCATGGGCCATTCACTAAAGAGTGGGACTTCATCCTCGTGGGTCCCTTCCAGCTCAGAATATTCGGTGATTCTGTGGTGATCAGTCTCAGTCATTTTATTGGTTCAACAAAACAGATAGACTTACTTTTCATTCTGTACATAGCTTTAGAATCCCTGCCACTGTTTGAAAGCTAACCAGCCTTTCAAAAACAGAATCTTTAAAGCTAAATGTTTGGCTCAAAATCTTCTGTGTTTCTAAACCTGCAATAAGAGAAAGAATGGATTCTTAAATGGTCAGACATTAACAAATGTAATTTCTAAAGAAAAAAGTTTTAGTTAATTTACATTGCAATTGATGAGCCTTTAGGACAAGTTCTTTCATATTTTATGCATTTTTTTTTTCTTCTAACAATAAGGATTAGAGACTTACTCCTTTTATGTTTATTAGAAGCTGAGAATCTCATGATTCCCTGGCTTCATTAAACTAGTTTATTTAACAAAATTATTATTATTAAAAATGGAGCCAGGAAATCTGTGAACCTATACTGTCACTTATACTGAGAATAGCCTCTACATCGTGATACTCTGGCCTTAAAACTGAAGACTAAATGCCTTTTTGGACAACATTCTTTAGCTGACCATAACTTAGGCCATCATCAAGCACAATTCATTGGGCTTTACACATGGGTAAATTTCAATGCTCTTAACATATTGGCGGTCAGACTGGAGGATCTATATGAAATATTACAGCTATTTTCTTCAATATAGGAGCTATCTCAGGTGATGTTAGGAGTCAAAGAGTCATCTGAGTTCCTTTCACAGCTGTGGAGTGAGGTAGGCAGCTGCCCACGCAGTAGTTCACCCTGTCTAAGGTGGATGTCAGTGACAGAAAGGCTACATCACTCTTGGAGAATCAAACTGCCAAAACAGAGCAAAGACCAGTCAAGGCTATGCAACTTACTTTCAGATGAACAAAGTTATGTGTGATAAAATTGAGGCATGGAAAAATAAACTCATGTTATCAGCATTGTTTTGTGATAAATTTTCCATGGATTATTAAAATTTTTTTATATATTCTGCTTCAATACAATTTTGGGGATAGCCTGGAAGTTAAAAAAGCATGATTAAAGCCCTGTATTCAGTACATTCTGAAAAATTATTAAATCAAGAACCCAATAATTGGAAAACACTTGAAAAATTACCAAGAAAAAAAAATAGGCCTGTATGTAGTCTGCTTTATATTAACAAAAAGCCATTTCCCTTAGCCAGTGTAACAGTAAAAGACACGCCTTTTTGCATTCCCACCAGAATTACTGATGTTCCAGGTCCAGATGATAAATAGGATTCTAGATGAAAATTAATCTACTCTAAATATATCCCTTTCTTATTGACTGCTTACTCCAAGGTATCAGTGACATGCTCTATATGTTTTCTTCTTTTTTTCTTGTATTTTTTTTAGATTTGTTTGCTTGCTTCAGACTAGGAAATACCATTTAAGTAAGCCTAGTGGCAGGAATGGAAATAAGGGCTGCCAAGTCCAAATGATACAAGAAGTGATGGTTTTCTGTCTTGCTCTGTGACGAACATTCATTTCTAAAATCTCCAAGTGTACAAATAAATTGCTAATAGATAGCTAGTAAAATATGAGTCAGTTATAAGTCATAGCAGGTGACTACAATGCTTAAAACATGCTAAATAATCACTCCTCACACCAACTAGTGTTATGGACTAGTAGGTGTGACTTATACGGTGGACTAGTATATGTATTATGGTCCTAACACCTTTGAGGGGTATATTACTTGGTAAGACATAAAACTATTGAAAAATATCTGTGTTTTCACAACAAAAACCTGTGCTATTCAACTGTGGAATCTTCCCAGCCAAGTCTTAGGAAGAGCTAAAGAGCCCAAAAGCTCCTTCGCAAACTTCACTGAGAACTCATTACCAACAGGGTAGAAATCTAGGAATTTAGGTCCTATGTGAAGCCAACAATGATAACAGCAAGAAACTTCTGGTATCAGCCTCCAGCTCCTCAGGAAAACTCTGTTCACAAGGTCCAGTTACCATGGTATTTTGAAAATATTCTGGTTTTAAGAACATTTTCAAAACGCTCGTCTCAAACCCAGATTTGAGTGTGTCCCCTCCTTATCGACTTTGGACTCACTGGTCTATATCTTGCTTTACACATGTCCTGGATCTGTCATAGGATTAAAAGGAACTGGTCCAAAATCAGATTACAAAAAAAAAAAAAAATATTTTTCTGAATATACTTTTAGAATTTCCTAAGGTTCAAATCAAAGAATATATTCTTCAAAATACATTGCCATTTTTAAAAACTTATTCTTCCTGCTTTACACGCCTGACAAAAAAATATTGACAATTGCAGAAGGCTAGGTCTCTTCAGCTGTATTTTATTTAATATATTCACACAGAGCATTATTGTCTATACTATATTTATAGTATAGACTGTATTTTTACTATAAAAGAAAAGAAGATAGATGGAGCATCACAGAACCATAGAATATTCTGAGTTGAAAGGGACTCATCAGGATCATCAAAGTCCAACTCCTGGACCTGCACATGACAACCCCAAGAATCACACCATGAGCTTATGAATGCTGTCAAACACTTGAACACCATCAGGCTTCATGCTGTGACCACTTCCCTGGGGAGCCTGTTCCAGTGCCCAACCACACTCTGGATGAAGACTCTTTTTCTAATATCCAACCTAAACCTTCCCTGACACAACTTCAGGACATTCCCTCCAGTTCTGTCACTGGTCACCACAGAGAAGAGATCAATGCTTGCCCCTTCTCTTCCCCTCACGAGGAAGATGCAGACTGTGATGAGGTGTCTTCTTAGTTTCCTCTTCTCCAGTATGAACAGAAGAGTAGAACTTGCTTATCGGCTTCTCTACAAGGAAAGAGGGAGAAACAGTGAACACAAGCACACAGGGGCCTTAAGACAAGGAGCATGCCTGCATGGGTTTTTTTTGAGGGAGGGGGAGTTTGGGTCATAGTTTTCAACTTATGGCATCAATTATGAGACTCAAACAGTTCTGTGCAAATGAACCTGATTTTAGTGCGGTTACATTTGCTATATGGGCAACTCTACTGCAAACCTCTTATGTAGTCAATGGGAATAAAAATGGTGAAAAACAGTATTTACAAATTTTTGTGCTCTCTGCATGCATGCTCAAGTGAGAGGGCACCCAGGAGAGCATTCCATACTATCTTTGTGTTTGTTTCCTGGGATCTGTTTGAAGTGGTTTTAGTTGCTACAAAAATCTGTTGAAGAAAGGATGGTTGCAGTTTTAATTTAAATGAGAAAAGGAATGCAATAAATATATCTTTAAAAAGCAGTGAAAACAAGAAACATTTCTGCCCATCTGATTTCATGGCAGCCTTAGGGATTTAATGGCAAAAACTCCAAAGGGACAGATTATTTATAGAAATGCTACAGCTTTTAAAACATTTGCAAGTGTAAATGGGGCAACAGTCTGGTCCTGTAATACAACATTAACACAATTGAAATGTGCAATAGTGCATCCCAGAACCAGTTTCTGCTTGCACCTCCTCTACTACCTAAAATGTGAAAGCCTAGGAAAATTTCAGTTTCTATGCTGGAGTACATGTTTTCCCTTCTACTGCTCCAGAGTGGGCCTCAGAAAATAAAAAGGTTCTCGATGAATTCTTATTTGAGGGTGACATAGAAGAATGCTTGCAGTGGTGCAATAATCAAACTCATTGCTGAGTATCTCTACGTCAGAGATATAGGAGCAAAGGCAAAGAATTGAATTAAAATCTTACTGTTTTTTAGGGTTGAGGGGCAAAATGTACATTCTCTTTTTTTTCTTTCACTCTGTGGCAGAGAGTTTACGTTCTGTGGGCTGGAGATGACTGATACAGCTGTAGTTGACCTGGTGAAGATCTATCACTAAATGGTTAAGAAAATAAAAGGAGATACAAAGCAAAAATTTCTAAGAGCTAAAAGGATACATACAACATCACGTGGTAGAAAGAGGGAACTAGCAAGTTTGCAGACTTCCTGGTTCAGTCAGGAAATAGCCTCCCCAAATTCATTTAAATGTTATTCACTATGTCCCAACATGATCACAGCAGCTCTTTTGTTTGCTTGCATGAGAGTAAGTTGACAACAATCCTACAACTTTTATGAAAAATGGCCATGTTATGTTTAGAAGTACCTGAAATAACCATGAACATATCTCTGTCCTCAGGTTATAATAAAACTAGGGCTGTGTAATGACCATGTGGTCAGAACAGGAAGGGGAAAGTTTATTTGAAACCAGAGAAGATCTCCCCCAAATGACACTTTATAGTAATTCTGGTAAGTCCCAAAGTAAAGACTGAGGAAGCTATCCTCAAATTGTCATCTGCTGCCTGTTGCTTATTTAAACTGCAAAACAGGTAAACATGAAATTATATTACTGCAAAGGGTCATTCAAAATATAATTTTTTAGATAATGCTCACTTTTCTGAGTCACTGAATCTTTCTTATGACAACTGTAAAACACTTGTAAAAAATAAATGTTTCACCTAATGCATCAGTAGTCACAGATAGTAAGCACATCTATGTTGCATCCACTTTGAGTAAAGCCATTATGCACATGGTGTTGGCAGATTGCATGAATCACACAGGTCAGTTGCTGTTGTCTGACGGGATGTTTTATGTCTGTAACGATGACAATAGGAAATGTAAAGCTGATTATTCTAGGAGTTCAGAGAACTCATGATATTTTATTTTAATTTTACCTAATGTCTTAATCCCCGAAGTCTCAATATTATTTCAGATTATTTTTCTGTCTTTCTAGAATGCTCCAGTGATTCTTGAGGAGGCATATCCCTTTGAGATAATCGAAATTAAAAGTCAGTTAGAAAGAACACAGAAGTAGAAGTTGCTTGAATTTTAGCTTTAAGAATGTATCATTACTCTTAGTGTTACTTTTGGAGCCAGGATGCTAAATCTATCTGTACCAAAAATGTAACTAGGACTGAAAAATAATTCATAACATCTGTGGCATGCGATATCTGTTATACTTTGAAATATGTGTTCACTACACAGAGTGGGTTGAAACGGAAAAGAGCAATTAAAGCAACACATTCATTTGAAAACATTTACTAGACCATTTATAATTATTAGTACTATCATAATGCAGAATAATACATTTGATTGTAATGTGTGAATACGTTTTTATTTTTTTGTGTTCCTCAGTCTATTCTGGGAAGCAATGTTGTAATGTTTGGGAAAAAAAACCCGGCATAGTAAGAGGTCAGTAGGTCTACCATTGTGAGAGGCTACCTCAGCAGGGAATGAAGTTTGTTTTCTTGTTCTTTCCCATGGAAAGGGTCAGACATATACAAAAATATTAGTCTGTAATAAAAATAAGTACAAAATGGATCTTAATGGAATATGAGTCTTAAAGACTGCTGAACAGGAAAAAAGTGATAGTAAATCACCTTTAAGATGTATTTTAAAAGTCTTATGCATTCAGTAATGGATTTTTACATCTCCTAGAAAAAATATTACTACTGATTTCATAGCAACACAGGAGAAGGTGGAGAACAAACTTTTAATTTGAAAGTGAGACAGAGAAGGAGGCTATGGATACTCCTCTGTAGAAAAAGACAATGATTTCTTATTTTATGGATGGTAGGATGGAAATAATGAAATTATTCCTATTTGCAAATTCCACACAATAGAGAACAAATTTCCAGTAAATGGTGTAACACATAGCCTGGGAAAGTGTCAGCAAACTTTTCTAAGTCAAAGCATTCAAAGCAGTTCCTTGCCATCCTTCCAGAAAGCAGTCCTTGGATCTTGTTATTTTTCTGTGACTAAGATTCTTGACCCTGTAAACTTGCCATTCGCCTCATTTGCCCCAGAGTCCACTCAGGGCATTGCTAAGGTCATTCACCCCTGGGAGGATTGCTGCCTGTCAGTGGGATGCAGCAGAGCTGGGCTTGGAGCATGCACAGGGCAGCTCAGGCAGCTGCTGGAGAGGCTGCCTCCACTGGGAGTGTAGTCGCTGATGATCACAGATGGGAAATACATGTAGTTCAGTCCAAATTCCTGAGCTGGCAGCAGCTGCTTGTGGAAACTGAGGGAGTCTTTAGGAGAGCCCCATTTTATGGCCTCTGTCAAAATAATCATAAGCGTTGCTATGTAGTAACACACATATCTGAGCTACAGCATTCAAATTTCTCTCTACCTTTTGGCCCCTCCTCTCCAGATGGGGAAGAGAAAGGTTATTCAGAGGAATAAGCTCCATCTCTGCTGCTTGTAAATGGATAGACGGAGGAAAAATCTCCCAAAATACCCCAAACACACACAGAAATCAAACCACAAACCCTGTTGCATAATTGGCACTGTTCACATATTTGTTATTTTGTTGTGGTGGTCTCATTGTGACAAGGATGAAATTCTCAGGAAACTGTCCTCATCTCTGGAATACGGGCTCAGACTTCCATTTGCTTAGTCTCCCTCACTGGCCCTATAAATCTTGCATTCCTTTTCTGCATAGTCGTATGGCTTCAGCAGAAATGTGGCTCCATGCCAGATGCAGACTAGCTTGTGACTCTCACTGCTGAGCAACTGGAGCAGTGGACTGAAACCTCTTCATAGAGAGGAGATTTCAAAATACATCCTTTTCCTTTATGGGTTAAACAATTCCACAGCCATTTGATCGCAGCTCCTGTAACTAAGTAGGTTACTCCCTCAGCTGCTGAAGTAATAAAGCCTGTTGTGTATAGCAAACCCCATAACCTCCCTTAGTCCTCACACTGTTTCCAGATCCTTTCTACATCTCCTATACCTGTTTGTCCAGCTAAACAGCAGCATGTGCTAGTTGGGCTGGTGCAGTGCTACACAGGAGATGGCTAACCACTGATTGATTCTCTCTCAGGGACCAGATAACGGATGAATTATACCAGTCTTGGCTCTTCTCTGCCTAATTTCTGGTCTCATAAAATCTCCAGACCCATCAGTCTTCTGTCCTCTCCAGGAGGTGAAGCAATCACAGCTAAAGAGCCAGACACTGCAATTTGCTTAAGAAATTATAAGAAAAAGCTACGCTCCAAAAGGATGCGATCCCACAGAGACAAGGTTGATTTCTGCAGTTACCTTCTCCATCTTCCACTAAGGAGGGATTTCTGAGCCTTGTAACCTCTCCTCAACAAAAGTGACTCTGTATGAGCCTTGCCTGCATAAAAGAAATTATCCACCTATGCTGGAGTTTATTGAATATATTTTGATTGTGTTTGTTATTTCAAAAATCTGTGGTGTGGTGACTACGTGTAAGAAAAGTTAGGAACATTTCTGCCAGGGATAATAAAAGTTCAGCTTATCCTGACTAACACAAGGAAATGTCCAAGCTTACTTACACACCTTGTTCCTTCCATTTTGTAGTTCTATGGCATATTCTGTTCTTTATGTGTTTTAATATGCATGCATTTTTAGACATATACATGTACGCTGGTGGGAATAGTTGTTTGCTACAGGTTGATAAAGTAAAACAGTAGGAAATTTCTATTTCTAAAAATCCACGTAAGATAATACAGTTTTGACCTGTGCTACAGAAACTGATGGCTGTTCAGCTTCTATAAGGAAGTCATGATTTCTCCCAAAGAAATATTTTAGTGCAAATTAAAATTGTATTTTGACTAAGATACATAAACTGGTTAATGAAGTCTTTTCTATTTCCAGAATATTTAAGCTCTTAAACTCAATGTAAACAAGGATGTTGGAAGGGTGGAGCTATACCTTTTCTACTTATTTGTGAATAGATTTTTTAAAAATTTATTTACCAACTTAAATTCTAACTGACTTAGTTTTATTCCACCAAAATAAAAAAGACATATGTATTTTCAATTTAATGTAAGTGGGAAAGGCAATGGAATCTAAATTTTTAATCAGTTATAAGTTAATCTTAGGAGCCAGAGGCCTGAAATATTTCAAGGTAACTGAATACCAAACTATGTAACACTGATTATTAACATAAAAACTCGGATTGCTATGAGAGATTTTCATATGGCTTTTTAAGAAGCAAGCTATAATGTATGAAAAAAACATAGCCAAGAGCTGGAATATCAGTGTATACTGTTCTTAAAAATTTGAGATGTGGCTCAACTGACATTTTCCAACACCAGTTCCTCATTTGGTCGGTATTACATAAATTTCACTGGAAGGCATTTGTAGGTGGACATGTGGTCTTACTGTACAACATGGCTTCAGAAGTGCACGGGCATCACTTGAGTTTCTTGGAAATGAGTAGTAACAACAGCCCACAGTTCCCTCTAAATTTCTGTCTCCCAGACAGAAGAATTAAAAAATCCTTTTGGGAAATAATAATTCTAAACCAAGAGCCAGAAGTCTTTTGAGCTTCTAGTAGGATTACAATTTTCTCCATTCGATTTAAATTCTGTCACACTGTCATGTCAGTTCAGGTTCCCTCATTCATCTGACTTGGCTGTCTGTTGATCTGTCCTGACCAGAAAAGTTTGAGGGATTGTTCTCCAAGGAGGGACTCTTCTGCACAGGGGCTAGTTTGTACTACATCAATGCTACTCCAACACATTCTCTGTCCGGAGGTACATCATATAAAGAATCGGCCCTGCAAGATGAATCACAAGCTAACGTAGCTGTGGATCCAGTCCACACCTCAAAATGTGGTTTAGTTCTGAATTATTTAGATGCTGATTTTGCAAGGCTGTGTCCAGATTCACCCATTTATAAGCTCTTCTTCTCTTGGAGAGCTCCTATTGATGTAGCTGAAGCTGGAGGATGTACTAAATTGCTTACTGATAACGCAAGGTCTCTCCAGCAGCTGATGTGCACCAGATACTCTATGCTTTGCTCTTCAAAACTCGCATATGTCATGAAAAGAAAAATCAAATATAATGTCTATAGCTGGTTTTGAAAATATTTTAAAAAACAGATTTAGGAAATTCATAACAGAGTTAGACATGAGGTAGGTAATAAAATAAATTTAACACTTCAAGTGGTGGTAAATATACTCTGCAGGCAGAGGCAATTATTGTACTGTATATCTGTCTAGTTCCTAGTACAAGATAGGAAAATGTTATAAATAATTTTCTCTAATGGATACCTGATTATTAAATTTGTCTTATCTTTATCTGAAACATTTAAAGTCCAACTTCATTGCTTTCAGAAATTATTGATTCTAGTATTCATGGATAACACAAGTTTTTAGGAGCTGAAATGTGAACTCTGAAAAGTAAAGTTTAGTTTGAAGTTTAGTCTCTGGCAAATTATCCCTTCAGTGGCAATCCAGACATTCTCCAAGTGTTCTTACAAAATATGTTCCAAGAGCATTACATAAAGTACAGCTGTAGAGCTCTTGTGCCCCACTGTCTGCCATAAACACTTAGAGATATCAGTCTACTAATATAAATGTACTGACAACCAGAATATACTAACATTACTTTGAATACAAATAATTAAACCCTTAGACTTTTGTGTTTATATGTGAAAAATGCTATAGGAGTTGCTAGACTGTAAGAACTTATAACAGCATTATGGTCTTGAAAAAGTAGTGCTTTTTTGGTATGAATTTTTAGTTGCTGACATCATTCCTGTTCACTGAAGACAGAAACTGTCCAAAGACAACCAACATACAAATTACACAGTATCACATTTTTATATATTTGGAACTCTAGTACTAAAATTCTGAAGGTAATGAGGGTTTTGCAACTACTGCAGTGAAAATGAAGTCCATGCCTGAATAAGGAAAGGTTATTTTAGTAATATGAAGAATGTTAATCCGGATCAAATATTTATGCACTAAATATCAGTAAAGTAAACAGGATGAGATGTGAGTTTTGGCTCTTGTCAGTTTATGAAGCTTTTACTAATTCATCCAAGGCTGGATGATTTTGCTTTTAAAAACTCTTGAATTCTGGTGTGATTAAAGCTCAGATAGGTTAATTTATATTGCACTGAATTTTAATAAAAATCTGATCCAAATATTTTAATGTTTTTATCTAATGTTAGAGAACTTATGGGTGGGAAAATAAATTTGAAGGGTGTTTGGGATGATGTTTTTTTAAATTCAGACACCAAACTTTTGTAGTGGTTCATAATGGGCAATGGAATATGTTCTGTACAGATTAATATTATCAACTCAAAAGTAAGATTAAAAGAAGGAAACACTTTTCAAAAGTTTGGGTCTCCTGCATCCATATATAGACAACTAAAAAAGCATCATTTTTTCCATAATTTACTAAGCAAAAAATAACATTAGCAGACACAATGGGATCTCTGACATGTTCAGCACTTTGGAAGATTCCAACAAGGTGTCAAAAGACAAATTGGAGGCCTCATCTGCATTCAGATATTTTTAAGAATATGGCCAAATCTATAATGAATTCTTAGCACATCATTAATTGTAGTAAAAAGCTTCAGTACACATCATTGTGCCTCTCTACAGTTTATGGTAGAGTTTTATAGTAGTAACTATACAGAATAGTGCTCCTTATGTAAATTGAAAAAATTGAATACAGTACCAAACATTTCCTTCTTTTCATGGTTTACCTTAATCCTTCCAAATAAGAGCCAACCGTATATACAGATATATTCTAAAAAAGGATTGAAAGAGAAGGTGTTTTGCTTAATACAGGACTTTGACAGAGAAACCTACATTCTATGCGTCAAAACACATTTTTGATGAATGTGAAGTATCACAAAATGACAGAATTTCCGAGTTTACATGTCAACTCTTGAGATCATCTAGTCCACCCCCTGCTTAGGAGGGTTACTTAGGGCTGTGTCTAGACAACTTTAGAGTATGCCCATGGATGGAGTCTGCACAGTCATTGTGGGCAAAATATATCTTATCTGTGGGAAGCCTATCTCCCTGTGTTTGCAATTCCATGTTTGAGATTAAAATATACTGGTTTAAAAAGATAATATATATAGGCATAGATCTTTCATCTGAGAAGAATATCATGCAGTCCACCATCATACTGGGTAGATACTGGCAATACTTGCAGAGAGATCTTTCCCAGAAGAGTTCAAATACAGTTTCAAGAACACTAGTTAAAACCTTTACTTGTAGAAAGTCTGTTTTACCCAGAGAAGGCCAGATGCCCATATAGAGACTTTATTAGTGTCTATAAATTTTTCCTACCAAGTATTCATTTATCATTTCACATTCTGTTATATAAAGAAAAGGCTAGTTAGGAAAGAACATTTTAATTTTGTGGTAAATCAGAATGAATATAAAAGATTTGCTTTATTCCAAGTCACAGTATGAAAGGAAAGCTGGGTAAAGCAAGTGTTATTTAACACTAAATAATTTCATTTCCATGACTTCATCAGACTTACATATCAGCTATTCAGAAAATAGTCCCAAAGAGAGTCTTTAATTCAAACTGTCTGATGTTCTTTTGGCAGTTGTAGTGAAACCAAACGATTTGTTCTCCAGAAAACTTGGACATAGTTTCAGTTCAAAGAAAAGGGAGGAGGTAGATTGTTTTTTTTTTTAAGGCGGACTGTACTACAATTTACTCACTGTCAAACAAATAGTATTTTTTCTGGAAATGATTACAATTAACTATTGTACCTCTTTCAAAAAGCCTAGTACCTCTTAAATAGCAGGAAACATTCTCTGTCCACAAAAATGCACAGTGAAATTGATAAATACCATATCTGTTTCCAAAAGCAATTTTTGTTTACACAATTCAGTGGAATTAAATTATTTAAAAATAATTTTCCCAAACTAAATCTTTTTCTTCAAGCTAAAATTCAGATATATTCTCAGAAAAGGCATAATGGAAATGTGAATAAATAAATTTTGGTTAACTTAGCAAAATAAAACTCTCTTTGACTGGCTGGAGACAGAAACACTTTCAGATAAGTCTTCATAAACTTCTCCAGGAAATGAGTTCTAGAAATGGTGTTTACTGAAAGGAAAATGCTACAAAGAAAAATACTGTCCCTTATTTAAAGTTTCTTTCAAAGTCAGTTGTCTGTTCTTTTCACTGTCATTAGGTCTGGAAAAAGTGCCAAAAGACCTTCCTCCAGACACAACTCTACTGGACTTACAGAACAACAAAATCACTGAAATTAGAGAAGGAGATTTCAAGAACCTGAAGAATCTTCACGTAAGTCTATAAATGAACTGACATTTGTCAACAAAAATGAGGAGAAAATGTGGTTTTGGCCTGGTACTGTGATTTTAATGGACAACTGATGAAATACTCTGTGATCTTCCTCCACCAGCCCAGCCTTTTTAGTTGCTTTCCCATTCCTCTCCTGCAAATTCTCTTTTCATACAACAGAAGTTTTTCATCTTTCTTCAGCTCATCATACCTATCTTGTGTCCATTCAATCTCCTGATCTCCATCATCATTTCTCTCACCTATTTATTTGTGTTTTCAGTCTCTTTGGGACAGTGACTTGGTTATTTCAATCTCAACCCTGCCAACTCCCTCTCTTATTACTCTATTCCTTCCTCTCCCACCTTTGAGCTCACAGAGATTTGTATGTGCCGTGTTTGTCAGCAGATTTCCCATACTAATTTTAGCTCAAGAATTTTTCCAAATCACTACAGTAAAATAGTTTATTTGCAACAGCATTCTCATAGCAAAGCTCCATTCTCATCCTCCTTTACCTGCCAGTCTCTTCCATCACTGCTGTCTGATTTGCCCTTTGCTGAAATATTTTCCTTCCTGGGTTCTGTGACTGCTTCATTTTTTCTGGTTCACCTCTTTTCCAAGTTTCCATCAGAAAACTACCTTCCTCTCTTTCTAAATTTCTTTTGCTCTGTCTGAGGTCCTCCTCCCTGTCTGTAGTTTTTATCAACATCTTACAATTTATACCTCATACTCTTGCTTCAGTTTTGTTGAAATATTTTTCTTTACAGATCAGAAAATGGCTGTTACTTCTCTGTCTCTGAAAGTAATACCCTAACTCAGGAATATGTCTGAAAATATTATTTTTCCAGAATTTCAACAACTGCTTATTCTGTGTATTACTCTATTTGATCATTTATTATTATAAACAATAAATTATTTGGCTTTGCTTTCCTGGCTCTTCACGGCCTCTTTTTATTCTATTCTATTCTATTCTAGTCTATTCTATTCTATGCTATGCTATGCTATGCTATTCTTTCACAAACAGGAAGCTAATTCCCACTTTTTATCCATTGCTTGTGCCAATACCATCAACCAAATAAGCAATGTTTCCAACCAGAATCTGCATTCAGCCACTCATACTTGGGAAAAAAAAATCCTACAAACATTCACCTTTTTAATTTCTTCCGACGTTCCTCTTAAATTTTTGTTTCAATTCAACATCAAGAAGATAATTTTTAAAAAATTTCTAGGAATAGGCACAGTGCCAGTCTGTCCATAGAGAAGGGATCTGCACGACTCAATCATGATGGCATTCATGTCATCTAATTTTAGCATGGGTGTCTATACTTGATCTAGTTACATAGATAACCCCTAAAGTCAACAAAACACTTACTTCTACATCACATTCCATTAGGCTAGGTTTGAGAATGAGACGACTTTTTCCCAGATTTTTTTCAATTTCTCTCCTTAGCTACTGAGCAGATTTGACACCTTAATTCCTTCCCATTTTTTTTTTGTTTTCTTCCACCTTGGAAAGAAGTCCTATGTTTTCAGTGAAGATTATCTACAAGGTGCTAAAAAAGACAAAAGTCTTATCAGAGAAATAAATCTTTTAGCAATCCTTCCTCAGACACTGCATTGAATTAGTCAGAGCATGGTATTGCAGGTGAAAATCAATGCTTCCAGTGATTTTGACTCCTACCTACTTGGCATTAAGCTCAAGTTTGTTACACATCCCGCCATGAGTTAAGCCATTGTGAACTATTTTATCTCATTGAAGCTAACTCTAAGGGATTTTCTTTCTTTTTCTTTCTTTGTTTGTTTGTTTGTTTGTTTGTTTCTTTCTTTCTTTCTTTCTTTTTTTCTTTCTTTCTTTCTTTTTTCTTTCTTTCTTTCTTTCTTCCTTTCCTTCCTTTCTTTTCTTTCTTTTCTTTTTTTCTTTTTTCTTTGCTTTTTTTTTCTTTCTTTCTTTCCTTTTTATTGCAACAGATAAAATTTAATAATGAATTAAATAGGTAACTCTTCATTATTTGTTTGGCTTACTCCTAAAGGTACCCAGTACATGCTTAGGGATGACTGGAAATCATACAGAAAAGTGACAGCTTTAACAAAATTTTTGACAAATAACCTTCAAAACTGCAATTTTCCTGAATTTACTCAAGAACGAATAATGATTTTCTCAAGATCTCCCTTCAACCAAAACCTTTCTATGATTCTATGATTCTGTGCCTCTATGATCTCCTCCCCAAAATAATTTAGTCATGTGGTACATTTATGTAACTAGGCACCATCTTTGCTCTCAGGAGGAAAATTCCTGTGCAATAGCTGGGAACAATTCCCATTCCTCAACTTTAACTTAAATATTCTTCAGAGTGATAGTGAAAGGGAAATGTTGCTTTTAGGAAATAAAACTCAAAAACGTTGTTGGCAGAGCTCCATTGCAACTTTTGTTTTAAGGAGATATGTGTGTGTCATTATCTATCTATCTATCTACCTATCTATCTAAGATGTATATTCTTTTTAATTGTATTTTCTGATAAACATAGCTTGGGTTAATGTCACACTTGATGTGTTTATGATGTTCAAAAATTCAAATATTTCTTAGATATTATTCAACCTTCTTGTATTCTACTAAAACAGGAAGATTTGCAAAAATTGTCGGTATTATTGTTCCAAAATCTAAACCCAGAAACTGAAGTTAACCTTTTTCATGAAGTGATCACTTAAGTGAACAATTCTTTAAACTCCAAAATGGACAGTATACACAGTTTATTCCTTTTGAATAATCCTTTTAAATATCTTCCTAATACCTATAGATATCAAAAACCACAGCTGTAATAGTTTTAGAAGAGATTATCATGAGCAAGTTGGGTTGAACCTAAGATTCAACTAGTACTAAACCCCAGAATAATTAACAAGAAAAGAAAGGATTTGCCTATAACTTGCCCAAGGATTCTCTTTCAGCACAATTGTAGCTGCTTCTGCTCTGTAGGGTACACAGCAATGAGATGAAAGAGAAATTAGAACCTACAAAAATATTCTTTGTATTGAAAATTTTCCTAAGTAGATAAAAGAGCAGCTAAAATTTGCAGCTGTGGAAATAAGACAAGCAATTAGAAAAGGATACAACTAAGGGAATATTTACCTGCAAATAATGGATTCCTGCCAGGAAACACCAGAGTTAAGAGTTATGCTTCATATTTTTATAGTTTTAAATTATCCAGGAAAAAGTGGCTAAATTATTAATGTTTTACTAAAAAAACTCAGTGAGACTTTACTCAGTTTAAAATTGACAGACGAGATTTTATTTTTTTTTTAACCAGGGGACTTGAGTCTTTTTTAAGGGTGGAGGACTGAGTTTTGTGGTTTCAGAGAGCTGACTTATGTTATGTAAAAAACTTGCTTATAACTTAGACCTGTGGCAAAAAATCAAACAGACGCTATTGGAAAAGCCAGGAAAAAAGTCTTCTATTTCTATGAAACTGTCGGAATTTTCCAGGCAGGCTGACATTTCTGGATAAAGTTCAGTACTTTGACCCCATGGACACAGTAAAGAATCCAAAATACTACATGAGTAAGCCCTCATGCAGAGTAGAGGAGGAGTCTACACAAACAACACATGGAGTTGTCTGCTGTGTGGCAAAAGCAAAGCAAACCAGCATAATGCCTGGCACTTGGAAAAGGAGGTAAAAGAAACTACTGCGTATTAGATCACTATAAGAAGAGCACAAACAACAGAATAGTGACTGCATGCTTTTCCAACAGGAATTTTTCAATGGCACAGTGTTAGTATAGTGAAAGAAGATCAATGTATTATTGGCCTGAAATCAAATAGAGCATTACTTAATTGAAGCTTGCAGAAGTATGCAAAGCCATGGTGGAACATACAACAGTGCTAAAACCAGTTTTATTTAAACTGAAGGAAAAGACCAAAGATTTAAGCTTGGAACTTAAGGTTGCAGCCATATCCACACTGAAGGATTATCAGCACTAAACATATGGGCAAAGAAAATGAAACATTCTTTGTAGTAATAACAAGTGGAAAAATAATGTATCGTATTAGAAAAGTTTCATGACATCTTTTTCTTAAAAAAAAACTTTAAACTTTTTGAACTTTAAACTTTTCTTTAAATAGATAAATAAATAAATAAATAAATAAATAAACTATTTAACTGAAGAAAAGTCTAAGGACATCTTCCAGGGATATAGAAAAGTTCCTAACAGATAAAAAAAAAAAAATGGAATAATCCAGTCTTCTGATGAATAATTACAGGTTCAGTTCCCTTTTCCCAGGTATAAAGAGAAGTTAGGTAAACACAATACTCAGTAAATCACAGAATGAAGAATCATTAATTACTGTCATACCGTGAAAAACACAAGGACAGATATCTCTGTCCAGGTTCTACCTCTGAACTCAGCTCCTCCTATTATTGATGGCAGACATTCTTAGCAGGACTGACAGATATACATTTAAAGTTTACTTTTTTTCCCTCCCAGTTACTGCAGCTGTAGGTTTCTAAAAAATATTCTGAGGGGAAAAAAAAGTTAATCTTTCTGAAATACAGTACTCCCTTAGAGAGTTTGCATTTCCTCAGACTCTCCTTTGCATTATCCTTAACACACGATGAGATTTTCCACTGAAACAAGCATGCAACATACCACATGCACACAAAACATTTTTCCTGTGCATTTCCTGTAACATTTTTCATGTTACGAAAAAAACAGGACAGAAGATCTTTTAGGCCCTTAAAATTCTGGAAGAGTCAGCATACCAAGCTTATGAAAAAAAATTAATTTTTTTATAGAATACAACAATAAAGTAATCAAGTCAATTGTGATAAATTTAATTAATTACAAAAATACTTGTCATAGTAGACAAGGATGGGGTTGAAAGGAAAAGGGAAATGTAGAACCAGCTGCTCCGTCATCATCTGTGCAAGTCATGTTGCACGAGAGTTACCAGTGAGAGCTCAAAGGCCGGGCAAACTAGATCTGCAGCAGGCTCATTGGCTTTGTGAGATTATTCAACAAGTTACTGTGTATGTGATCAAACTACTTTGCACAGGCTTCTGTACTGTCAGGTTGTTGTTTCAGGGCCTTGTCATCTTCTTTCTTCACAGTTCATTCATCTCTTCCCTATTGCTTCTATGTCATCCCTTTTTCCTTGTCTTTCTTAGCTTTGTCCTCTTGATCCTGGGTTTGGACAATTAGAGAAGAATGTCAAGTGCTGGGTTATTTTTGTTTGTTTTTGTTTGTGTTATTTAGTTGTTTGTTTTTTCCCTAAGTGTACATGCGCCCCTAATAATTTGGCAGAAAACCTTGACTATATGTCCAGGTTATGAGTATGACTTAAAAACTGAAAACATAAGGCAAACAAAAGGGATGAATTTTATTATTGTTTTTATGTAGATGCCTAGCTCCTGGGCTTAAAGTTCTTAAGACATAACTGTTCCTAGCAGAACTGTAATAAAAACCAGGAAAAAATGTAACACATAACCCAGGAAATTAAAGACATTCCATTGAGTAAGTGGATTGAGTTTTCAGTTTAAACCCTCAAGGATGCATGCATCATTAAAAAACTGATAGGTTAGGTAAGAGTACCGTCCCCAGCTGGCAAAACAGGTGTTTCACTATATCGTACGGCTGATAAGAGTTTGCTGCTAATTGTACAGTTTAATTCTGATGTCTGCAAGGCTCTCACTTCAAACTATTCTAAATTAAGATGAAGGGGGATTAAAACCCCTCAGAACAATCTCCTGAGATTCTAATATTATGAAATTACACACCAAAAAAAAAAAAAAAATTAAATCCCCTGCTCTCCACTCCTAGACAGGTCAAAAATTGTAAGTTTTAGTAACCTCGAGAAGAAAAACCCTATGCTACTTCCTACATGACTGCCGCATGCTCCCTCTGCAGTTTGTCAGGGTATATTTTGACAAAAGTATACCAATAAGGGTTCCAAAATTTTCCTGAACTGTGAATCCCCCTTTTTGTTTTGGAAATAAATATTTGAGGTAGAAATCATGTCAGAGGCAGCTAAACGGCCAGACTCCCACTGACTTCAACATAGCCAGCATCTATTCCTGTCACACAGTGATTTTTCTTTTTTTCCTGACTACAGAACTACCAGAGGTGTTTCACTAAAAAGAAAGTCATCTTCAGAGCAAAGCTTGGATCTTTTTCCTCTCTGAACACCACTTTAACTGCAGGTTATGCTAACGTGGTGCAATATTATAAAAATGTTAGTGTTTACTGCACAATGTTTACATCCGATGTTATGACAAAGGAAAAAGGCTTTATCTCAGGAAAATGAAGATGGAAGTTAAGTTTTTTCTTATCCATGGGGAATTGCTCTGAACCTTCTAAGCCTGGCTAAGTGATATATTAATACTTGATGTATTTATACCTTTTTTATTTTCTCTTTGTTTCTTGTCTCTTTTTTTTACCCATGGCTATGTATCTTTGCATCCGTATCAGGTCATGTTGAAAGCTGTACTTTGGTATGCTCAACGTTTTTTATTGTGAATTGTTGATGTGCTTCTTTTTTTTTTTTAGTACATTTATTTTAAATTAAATATTTTTTTCCTCCACTAAAAGCAGAAGTGTGGAAGAAGGTAGATTTTCACATAAAAGTGTCATTTTTTGTGACTCTGTTCTAGGCTGTCAGATTTCTGCCAAATCATTTCATACCAGCTGCATTGCAAGTGATGTCTGGGACCAAGGGGTCCAGTATTTTGAGCACTTTCAGGTTTACCCTTATTTTCCTCTCCAATTACTCCTTGCTGTGTACAAAATTTTTGTTATGTTCTTTGACAGGATGCATAGAATGTCCCATCATGCCATCTGGTCCTTATTCAGGATAGCTAGTCCACATGACCTGTTTTTGCCTAAGATCCATTGCTCAGGAACACCGCCTGCAGATGTTTTCCCTAGGTTTTTCCTCCCCTAGTTCCTGTTTTCATTGACCTCTAAAATCCCCTGAGTTTTTAATTTTATTTTATTTTGATTTGGTTTAGCTTTTGTTGCATGCAAACCATACGGGACACATTCTGAGGAAAGTAAACAGCATTTCTCCAAGCCTAATAACTTAGTTCTTTAAGTCTTGCATATAATAGAGTTATTGTGAAGTGGGAAGGGAATCCAGGGCTATGACTTGCCAGGTGCTATACTGGTGTGTTGTCTTCATCATTTGTTGTTGCTCTGGGAGATAGTAAAACTTTTCTTGTAAACTCTAGTGTGGTTTATTTTTATTTCTTTGCAGCTGCACAACAATGTGGAAAAATAATGCAGGTTTAAAATACTGGGAGCAAGGATTTGCAGAGGAGGGTCTAAGTGGGAAATGATATTCTGGTACAAAAAAGTTGAAAACTTTGACTTATGATACCTTCCACCTTATACTACCATACACATGTTCCCACTGAGAAATTAGTATTTTTAAACGTGCTTTTGATAGGCACCATCATTTCTGAGAGACTTTCTGAGTGTTTGAATAAAACAACAGTTCTGTGTGTTTCCCCAAGATACCATTAACATATTTGGGAGAAAGAATTGGCAAAGCAGAACAGATTGATCCTAGGTACCTAGATAACTTCTGGGTTTGGTCAAGGCTATGAGTTCTGCTCTGAAAAGATATAACATCCTCTTAACATAACTACTCAAGAGAATATTTACATTGCAGTGCCTAGCTGAATGTATACCCACCTGTTTCCATCAAGAAATATTTCACACTAGATTATCTGTTGTGATAATCACAGCCCAAAGATTTTTATCTAAAAGATAACAAAGTTAAATCAAAGAAAAAAGAAAGAAGAAAGATAAAGCAGCTTTTATCTGAAATAAATTACGAAGCAGTACCAAGCAAGATGCAGGATAAAAATTTCAAGTGCTCATCAGATGAGTCCAAACTCATTAAACGTAGACTTAAAGATCTATGTAAAAGAAATCCATTATGAAATTAAGAAAAATAAAGAAGAATGTAATTAGCAGTAGAACATTCAATTATTGCAATAAAAACAATGTAAGAGATTAATCTGTATAATTCAAACTGTACCACTTTTCAATAACTGGGATGTTTGCCATGTCCTAATACTGTACAGGTAGCTGCATTTCATTGTGGGTAGAATCTACATCTGTATCACAATTCTGGCAATGATGAATCAAGAAACCACACCTGATGAGTACCCTGTATGTTCTCATGTCAGTTCTTATAGCTCAGTCTCAAATAAAAGAGAGTAAGGGCCATGGCTTCCACTGACCAACATACTTATTTTGGGAGAGGCTTATTGTTAGGGAAATACTCTACTGAGCTATGAGTGACCTCTTCTACCTCCTCTTGCATATGTGTTATTTCTAGCTAACATATAAAATTAAAATGAGATATGTTCAGTTTTACGTGTACTCAGTGAAACCATGTACAGAACACACTGCTTGCTTTGCTCAGGATGATCTGCAAGAGGAGTACATTAGGGGAAAACTACACATCAGGCACCATTAAAAACTATCTTCTCACTTCTCTTTCAGTTACATGAGAGAGAGGTACTGTCACAGATGCTGACAGCCTTGCCACTGTTTTAATAATTAACTGACTGTAGAATGAGTTGAATGCTCCATTTTCCTCCAAGAAACAGACTAAATTGTAATTCTGAAAATATTGAAAGTGTATTAAAATGCTCTGAATGTTAACTATAGTATACACAGCAACTTTTTTCTTCTGTATCTGAAATTAGCATAATGGAGGAAGTGAAAAAAGATGCTCTGTATCTATTCTCTAGTAATAAATAAAGGCAGATATTATATCTATGTTTACATGGCCCATTCTACCTAATTCACTGCAACTAACATGCAGCACTGTAAGATAGCAAACGTAGATAGCAAACAGATGAAATGATAAGTTTCATTCAAGTATGTATCATATCAAATACTTTCCATTATGTGTGTTATGTTCTGACAGTAATGGGACTTTCTCCTCCCTTTTTGTGTCATGGTTGATTAATCAATAAGAGACTCAGCAATAATGTAAAATTTCAGAGGCATATGGAGCCACCTATTACAAGTAACAGAGCTTTCATGGAGGCCTTTGTCCCTCAGCTGTATAGAGAGCTCATTTGCTTGGAGTTACCTGGAGTCTGGATATCACAGTGGTGAGAACTAGATCAGGCACCTACATGGAAGGCAAAGTGGGTATGGTCCATAATCCCTAGCTGCAGGACTTGGAGTATGATGCCTCAGATTTTTCCCCTTCCATACAAAGTTACTCTAACAAAAAAAAAAAAAGGTTATATATCTCTGCAAAAAATGAGGCTGTTATCAGATAGAAATCTATTAAGCACAGTCATAAGACTGAGAGGAAAGAGGTGATGCTATGTATATTTTTATTAAGCTGGGCTGTGCCTTCACTGCATTGAGTCATAGAATTTCTTATTCAGGAGAAGCTGGTTAGAATGGTTGTGTGATGATGGGCAAGGCATAAAAATACCCTCAGAATAAATAAAATGAGAAAAAAAACCAAACAAAAATGATAATATTTGGATCTTTTGTGACTGTCTTGTTCATTACAGATTTCAAATGGAAAGGTTGTACTTATTCGCGGGCATAAATTATGGATGCTAACAGAAGCTGCATATGGTCTCAGCAATGAAACAACACTTGTGTTTGTTCTGTAGGACTTTTTATCTTTCACTGTTTCAAAAGATTATAATCTCTTTTCTTTAATACTGCATTGCATTTTCTTCAGCTCACTAAATTGGCCAAAAGGCTCTAGAAAATAATATGAATTTTTAAATGCTTCATTCCTAAAGTAATTTCCCTTGTGATCATCTGAGATCTCCTTCATTATTCCTCCACAGGCATTGATCCTTGTTAACAACAAAATCAGCAAAATAAGCCCATTAGCTTTTGCTCCTCTGAAGAAACTGGAAAGACTATACCTGTCTAAGAACAACCTGAAGGAACTCCCGGAAAATATGCCGAAGTCTCTTCAGGAGATACGAGCTCATGAGAATGAGATCTCCAAGTTGAGGAAAACTGTCTTTAACGGACTGAATCAAGTGATTGTCTTAGGTATGACCATGAGAAATTATAACAAAAGCAACTCGGTATTTTTCAATGTTGTTTTTAGTTCAATCAGTGATTTCATGTAGAAAGCCAAGAGACACTCTAATAAATAGTGCCTCCAAATTAGTTTTGACTGGAAGAATATAGGTACCTACACTGCATCACAGCTCATGACCATGTTTTGTTGGCAGAACTAGGCACCAATCCGATCAAGAGTTCAGGCATTGAAAACGGAGCTTTTCAGGGGATGAAGAGGCTCTCCTACATCCGTATTGCGGACACCAACATTACTAGCATCCCAAAAGGTAAGAAATTCAATTAATATTTCAGAGATTTGCATAGGTATAATATAGTGACTTCCAGTCAGTTGGGGAAAAAAATGTTGTAGAAGCTTTTTGAGCCAGTCCTTACAGTATTTATTACTTGACTATGTTTTTTGATCAGTTGACTCTACTTAGTAGTTTGGAAAATTTTGTCTCTCTGTTATGAGAAGCTCCACGAGAGCTGTACTGTAAAAAGTAAGCCATTTTATGTTATTTGGCTTTTCTTGTCCCATAGCTGAAATATAAAGTGGAAGAATGTTTTTAACCTCCAACCCTGGTTGTTGAGCCTGATTAACATTAAGCAGATATGAACTCATGTAGAATTACCCGAAATTCTAAAAGCATAAAATCAGCCCTCCACAAGTCTGTGGGTTTGAAGCCAAAAATACTTTCCCTATACAAAATAGCAACCTTTGCTATTTCTAAAAGTGCTTAATTGCAAATTGCTATGACACAAACAACTTCATTGTGATTTATTAAAAATAAAACAAACAAACCAGAATGGTGCAATCCAGAACAAATTTCAGCCAACTGATCATTTTAGAATGGCTGAAAACTTTTTGAAAGTTTAAACTGGTTGTTATTTTTTTCTTCCCACATCTGTTTTGGATGTTCCTTTGAGGGTCCTTGGATAGGTAAAATATGTTTCCTTTTTTTTCCCTGATAAACAGAATCTGTAAACTAGTATGTACCCTAACTAAAAAAAAAAAAAAAATTAAAATTATTTTACATCATCCTTACAATTGCATTTTCTACTGCTGTTACTTGTTAAATACCTAGGTGCTAAATGTTAGTACATTTATGTATGTGGATACTCTGGCTAAAATGAAAATTCTTTCTCTTGCACTGTTATGCATGTCCCATTTACACAATCATGAAGGCTAGAAATCATATCTGGGAAGAATTTCAAGAGGTATTTTTTAAGAGTTAACTGTTCTGTAATGACCTTAGGAGCTTGGTCTTATTTCATGCTAAATAAATTGCTACTAGCTGTTTTAATTTTTCCTGATTGTGAAAGTTCTTTGTTTCATTCAGTGAATTGTTCTTGAACATGTTATTAAAAGTCTTTTTTTAACTGTAAAAGTTAAAAATGCAAGTCTTTTTTTAAATGATAATAATCCAGTATAATCAAAAGCAATTTGATGATGTTCTCGTTTTCAGGCCTTCCCCCATCCCTTACTGAACTTCATCTTGATGGCAACAAAATCAGCAAAATTGATGCTGAAAGTCTGTCTGGACTCACCAACTTGGCAAAGTATGAATTAGTTTCATCTGTTCACATAAAATATTAGTTGAAATTGTAATTGTCATACACTCACAATTAGAGAACGTCAGTCTGGGCTTCATGAGCATTATCATCAATGATGCAGGAAAAGCTTCTAAGGATTTGTGTACTGATTTAAAAAAAAAAAAACAACTTTTTTTTCTAACTTTCCATCTGTTTTCAACTATGAGTGATGTATGTCCAAGACAACTGTTTATTTGATTTATTAAAAAACAAACAAACAAAACAAAACAAACAAAACCAACAACAACAAACAAACAAACAAACACAAACCCCCCAAAAAAAGAAAAGAGATAAAGGGAAAAATTAGATTTTTTTTTTTTTAGATTATATCATATTTCTTTAATTTTATGTCCATCTTTGGTTTATGCAGTTTTCTTGGTCATACAATTTGCCCTGGAAACTGATGAAAAAAAGCACATGTGAACCAAAACTGCTTTCAATAGTGGTTACTTTGCTTCTCAAGAAAGGCAAGTCTCCAATGGGTCCAGAAACATGATTAAAAAAAAAAAATATAAAAGTGTCACTGTAAGATTGATTTTAATCTGCTAATCTGTGCATATGTTGTTGAATTAGTTTCTCTAACTGTAGGAAAATGTAAGGAGAATTCCCAAAGAGCAGTTATATGGAATTATTTGTGAATTTGTTCACATCACAAAATATGCTAACAGAGTAAAAAGGACCTTTATTACAACTTATTTTGATGATATAATACTTTAAAACTTTAGTATAAAAACAATTTATTTGATCAAGAAGACTATTAATCAGACCGTTAGTCAAATTACTGGATCTAATTCATGGATCTTCGTCTTAACCATTCTACTTGTCAAAATGAAGACGAAAACTAGAAATCAAACAGAGATTTTTTAGATATAGGAGTTAAGTTTACCACTGTTTATAGTGGCTTGGACAGCAATTTAATGCAATGAAGTATACAGTAACACATATTTTGGATCTGACAATTCCAAATGATAAAGCTTAGAGCAATTTGCTAGAGCTTATAAAATAAGATATTTCATTTTAGTTTTATCTTCATATTTGATCACAGACTTATCTCTGCTCAAAAAATGTCTGTTCCTTTATTTTAATGAAAAAAATAAAAATACCATAATTATGGGATAGAGGACTATGAGGCACTTATTGTTTATAACAGAGGTTTAGTATAGAATGTAACATTCTTCAGAGAAATTATAAAGAAAACTTCCAAAACCAAACCAGTATGATAACAGCAAGTGCCAATATAAAAATGTCTAACCTTGGGCTGCTTCTATTGTGGCTGTTCTGTAAGGAGAAACAAGATATTCTGTTGATCATGGTGTAGATATGTGGAGCTGCTCAGAGCAGGCACCAAGTCATAAACCACTCTCTGCTCTGTTCTTAAGCAAGTAACCCGAGCACAATCAGAAGTTCTCTTTTGTAAAGTTGAGAGGTAAGGCAGAATACAGATTGGTGAACAAGGAGCAACAAGGATTGGATGTAACAGAGAAGACAGATGAACAAAGGAGGGAGCTACGGGAGAGCTCCAGGAGACCATATGGGATGATCTAAGGGCAGCATGCCCATTGTGCCACAGAAACAAGCTACCAAAAACAGCCTTAATTTACACATCTAAGTCTTTAGAGATATTAGGACAGGATCAGATAACCTGGATCATGTCAACTCAAGCTCAACAGTCTAATAGGCACCCTAAAGCACAGTTAAACTTTGAGAAACAGGACATTTTTTCTGACTGTGTTAAAGTATTTTAAACTGTAAAATGTTCCATGAAAGAGCTTGGTGTAGGTCTACTGCTCATTCTCTTTTGAGTTCTCGAGTTCTAGTAGGAGGCTAATGTTTGTCCTTTTTGTTTGTTCATTTTCCTTGTAAAATTACTCGAGTCTTTCAAAGACCTTTCAGAGAGTATGCAGTACCATAAGCAAAAGTTGAATGATATAATGATAATTATGATTGCTCACATCAGATGCCAAGCTTATTTGAATATATTTCTTTAAACTCCATGGTGACTCTAGCTCAGATATAATTCTGAAAATTAGTCTGGTCTCTTCTACAACAGTAATGTAGAGAAGAAATCAACTCAAGGAAGGTGGTTATGAGGGCAAGTTTAATATGTTTTTATTGTTGGTTTGTTGTGGGGGAGGGTTGTTTGTTTGTTTTGTTTTATTGTTTTTGTTTGTTTTTATTTTCTAGATTGGGTCTCAGTTTCAACAGTATTTCTTCAGTTGAGAATGGCTCTCTTAACAATGTACCTCATCTGAGAGAGCTCCATTTGAACAACAATGAACTTGTCAGAGTACCCGGTGGACTGGGTGATCACAAATATATCCAGGTAAAGTTTATCATATTGCCTCAGAGAGCAATAGTTGAAAGATTCCAAATGGTGTTTGTGTGTTTATTCAGTATTGAACAGAAACATACACAGTATTTGTGCAAAAGGTAACTTGATGCAAGTTTCATAAACTCTTGAATTGTTGTGGAAAGGTTTCATACAACAGGAAAACTCTTATTATGATTTTTGTGGAAGTGGCTATGGAGGTATATAGATCTGGAGGTGTACACTTGTTGTCTCTGTGTGTCTTAGGGACCACAACAAATATGAGCTATTTTGTGTGCTTTGATTTCCTCTTTACTCAAAAAATACTTTCAAAGAACATTTCTTTTGCTGATTTTTTTTTTCATTTCTACTCAGTGACATTTTGCAACCTTTCCCAAAAACCTTTCCTTTGTTATCTCACAAAGCTGTGCCTTCAGGAGGGCAAAGAGATACAATAGGCATTTCACTTCAGCAGTATTTTTAGGGTCCTTGTGGTTGGATATCTAGAAATATGGCCTCTTGGAAGCAACTAAAATCTTCACCTGGACTAAGATTTTACAGGAAAGAAACCTCCCAAAGAATGAAGACTCCCAAATGTAAATCACCCCTTGTGTGTAGCTTGGGAAAATTAATTAGAAATTATGACTCAGGAGCAAACTAATATTCATCACCTATTTTAAATCATTAGTTAGTGACTACTTTGGCCTTGAGTCCTGTACTGTTGCTCTCATGAGTGTGAAAGCATTACAGCTGGAGAGAAACTAATCAGCATCAAATGCATTCTCTATATACAGCACATGCTTCTGAGCCACAGCACTTTATTAATAATTACACATCTTTGACTCCCTATTTGGTTACCATTACCAAATGACGGTAATGTTATTAGATTGCCTTGCACAGTTTCTGCACTTTTTGTAGAAATTATTGTATTGAGTGTACTGCAGGTATTTCAAAATGTAAGCTGAATCAAGGATGTGTTTGGGAGAAAAGATATGCTGTTATTCTGTATAATGTTGCAAAAAACATAGCAAGCATTTAATAAATGATATCAAATAATATATTTTGATAAATGATATTAAATAATTTATCTTATTTGTACGATAGCTCTATTTCTCACTTCTGTACTTCCATGCTTTTCAGGTGGTCTATCTTCATAACAACAAAATTGCTTCCATTGGTATCAACGACTTTTGCCCCCTTGGCTACAACACCAAAAAGGCTAGCTATTCTGGTGTGAGTCTTTTCAGCAATCCTGTGCAGTACTGGGAAATCCAGCCCTCTGCTTTCCGATGTATCCATGAACGCTCTGCAGTACAGATCGGAAATTACAAATAGGTGTCTAAAGATGGGGTTCGGTTGTGTTTCAGCTGAAGTATCTCTTGTTACAGGCCTGTTCAAAAAATCGTTGCTAACAATTAACGCCAAATACCAGAAACTTCACTTTAAAGTGGAGATGATTCATTGATGTAGAATAAATGAAACATTACAGATGTACAAGAGCAAGCATAACATCAAAGAGAATTGTCAACTGTGCTTTAAACTGACTTATTTCAACCTTCTTTTCCAGCATGCTTTCTGTGGCATTTTTCAGTTCACTGAATGCTGCAGGTTTTCAGATTCCACTGTATATGAGATTTGGAGTAAATATTTGTTAAGCTATGATATAGACAAAAATTAGTGAGTGAGGTTGTTTTTATAGCCACACACACACACACAAATAGTAGAGGAAAAAAAACTCTCAAATCATCTTGAGACTTGAGAAGGTGAGAGTTACCTCCTTTAAATTTATTTCAAGCCCTGGAGGTTTAAAAATATCCACTATAACTCTAAGATAATTCTGAATGTATCTATTTAGCAGAGGCAAATAAAGTGGTTGCTGATATCATTATTTTCGGAAAAATAAAAAAATTCTTATTGTATACATAATTCTTTAAAGGTTGCCATTTTCCTATTCAAAATTAGCCTAACATCGTCCTATTGAACAAAGTATTGAGTAGTCTGCAGTAAAAAATGTGTAATCTATACCTGGAGCTCGATGACTAAATTTCTGTAGTGCAAATCCCTCTCACCTTAGTCACAAGAGCGGTTTTAATGACTTTACTGCCTTGCAGAGTATGGTATAAGGGTTTAGTAAATGATATCAATCCATGTATGTATCTACAACAAAAAAAAAAAAATAGCAATTCACTGTTCACTTGTTCTGCATTGTACATTTTTCAGCATCCTTTACTGGTTTTGTTGTTTAAACAAAGTTTTTAATTGTTAAGTAGACATACACAGGATCCTCCATCTGACGAATTCATGGAATTTAGATTGTAAGCAAAATCATAAGTATAGAAATATATGAAGTGAAATAAGTGCAAATATGGACATTGCTGGGACATCATTTGTAGAAGTATCTATTTAGAGTGATTTTGAGCCCTCTTTAAATTGGGATTCTTCAAGCCATATCAATGAGTAGCAAGCACATCAAAGGTAGGCTGCACATTCCTACTGTCAATCTACAAAGCTAAACCTATACTCAACAAAAACATCACCTGGAAAGAATCTTCTGCAGTCTCTTAATACTCCAAAGTCAATCTCTTTAATTTGTAAAACTTCTATGTCATTTATATTAAAGAATAATGTAATACAGGCAAACTCCAAAGTGTTTGTCTTTCATTTTGTTTTGATAGCATAACACGGTGTGTCAGAACCTAAATTAAGTCTTGAAAACTGAACATCTTCAGCATGGTGATAGCTAAAGTAAAAGCAAGTTGTGTGAAAATCTTTTGCCTCAAGGAACTTTTTCCATGTGTAAACCTCATATTTATTTTTTTTTTTGTAGAAAACAAATATAGCCTTTTTATAGCTGTCATTTATTCAGTAGTAAATAATTGGAAACAATTATGACTCACTAAAGCCATTACACTCAAAAAGTATATTTGCACTCTTGCTAGCTATCTTCTGCATATAATAGCCAATGATTTCTCCCACTTGCCTCTGTTTTTTTCTTCTGGGTTTCACATTTTCAGAGTGTTATTTTTAAATATAATAAACGGTACATAATATCTTTCTGTCACTGAAAGGAAAACCCTCCAGAAAGTCATCTGTTAGAGTTTTTTCCCTTTTGGTTCTTGGTTGGATATTTGCTATTGTGAAGACAGAGACTTCATGCAGAAAACTGCACACTGGTATTCCAAGAGAGAACAAAGGTATTGTAAGTACAGGGTTTGCATGTACCTGGTTCAAATTAGCAGATACAGATACAATTTACAGAAGAGATTCACACAATAAATAAAAACAATTACATGTTACTTAAAGCTTCATATAAACATATTCACAAGCTTTCCATTTCTCCATCTGTAGTTTTAAAATCTCCCATAGTAAGGCTCTGCTTTCAAATTAGAAGGAACTTTAAGTCCAGAAGAAAATATCCGAGTCTAGTCGTCCGTAGTACCCATGATATGTTCTTTACCCCTGCTTGCTGCTAAAGCACAAGTTTTCCCCTCCCATAAAATACATTCCCTGCTAATAACCAAGGGCTGCAAAGATAGCAGGGCTTTCCTCATTCCCAGTCTTGCTCAATGAAACAGAATAAGCACATCCTATAACTAGAGACCTAAGCAAGATTCTGAAAAATTCAAAAGGTAAACACGCTGTTGGTTTTCCATAAATTGTGCAGCCACACTAATATTGTTCGACTGATGGGATCCTATCCACACACAGCATCTGCAGAGACTTCAAAGAAGCGGGAAGCCAAATACTTTTAAAACTGCTTTTCATATAAATATAGAACAGATGCTCTCCCACTTAAAAAAAAAAAATAAGGAAAGGAAAAAACATAAAAGAAAGAAAAAAAGAACAAACAAAATCTAAAAACAGTTGGGAGGAAAGAAATAAGAGAACTGAAGTAGAAAGCCTTTGGGCCCAACAGTGCATTCTCTATTTCTCTGTAAAATATGAAAAAGGTAAATGGTCACAACTGTAGGACTCAAATACATAAGGAATAATACCCTTGTTTCCTAGTGAAGCCCAAAAGCATCTTGTCCCTTACTGAAGGCAAAGCTGTGACCATTTTGGGCTGATTTCTCCTATAGTGCATCAGGTTACGGACAATCATCGTATTTTTGATTGCCGATGTATAAGTGACATTAAATTTAATATCATTTCCAGGATAGAGTCACCCCTTAAATCCTTGACATGAATGTGTTGCTCTAATTTCCAGGACTATAGGTTTCTTTCAGTTGCCTCCACAAACTCAAATGCTCTAAGCCCAAGGTCTGGAAACAGAACTTTGGCCCATAACTTGGTTGTTGGGTTTCTTGAGCTGCTATAGAACTGCTCTGTTTTAATCTATTTATGCTTATGTTTGCTATTTTTCTAAAAACAGATATAATTTTCTACCCCATAGTCATATGTAAAAAAAAAAAAGAGAAAGCTGAGAAATTATTTTTATTTGGAGCAAACATTAATTTAATGCGTCTCTAATGTCATATGCAAAATAACTAGAGATTACAGACTTTCTGATCCCACCACTACTCTGAAGTGCCATCTAGTGTCACTGAGAGACAATAACAAAGTTACTGTTCTCTAGTGAAAACCAGGGGGAAAGAAGTTTATGAGGTTTTATGAAAAAGAAGGTACACAAATTCACATACTCTACTGTTTCGGTTTTATATTTATATTAAGTCAGGTGTGCATAGCTGTGAAATCAATAGCCCTTTTGTATATCCTCAGTTAAATACTCTTTCTTTGAACAAGAATGGATTTTCGCTTATCCTCTTTGAATGCACACATCGCTCTGAAATCAGTTTTGCTTCAGAGACTGGTCTACATCTGTCAAATTTTTTTTCTCAAAAGAGGTGGCCTAATTTAGTTGAAAGTAGTTCATTCAATAAAAAGAAAAATAAATTAAAGAGCATGTTAGTGACAAGTTGCACAGCACTGAAGGAGAAACATGGGCTGTGAGATACATGTTCAATATTAAGTGCATCATCTTCAAACTGAAATAGTGCAACTAAAAAGAGTTGATAAATTTTAGCATAAAACAGTACCTTAACAACGCTCCAACAGCTCCATCTGCAAAAGAATAAAGGATCTGTGGATGACCTGACAAGCAACAAAAACTGTTTAGCTGTTTGCATTACACTCAACACAAACACTCAAACAGCTAGGATAATTCAATGGTTACATTTTAAGTGACATAAACAAGCCTTTGGCCTCCTGCTCTACTTCCTGCTCTGGAAGTTCAGGGCTGTTAGTCTGCCATAAGTGCTTGAGGATCAGTCTGGATACAGGCACAACAGAAAGCCGTTTACCTTATCTGTTAAACTCCACACTTTTCTTTCTGAGATATAAAGATGTGGTTTCTTCAAAACTGCTTTGTCAGGTAATTCCCTTACTCAGTGTGTACATTATGCTGCTTGAAAGCTTTGGAGACTACCTCCATGTGGGTGTCTTAAATCAGCAGACCAGAAGAACGTTAATACTCTTCTACTGCCTGCTTGAACTGGGACATAAATCTGTGAGGGAAAGAATGGACAAAACTATGAAAAATGGTATTGTCTTAATAATATATATATTCACTCATCCTTTTATATGATAGCAGGGAACTAATAGTAAAATTATAGCAGTGTCATGAGAAAGAGTGATGTCGTATTTTTATATCCACATGTATGTCTGCAGTAAGCAACATAGTGAAGAAGCTTTTGAAAAACAAAATTTTTCAAAATTTACCCACACAAATAATTCCAATATTTTCAGTCAGAGGAATTGAAAGCTACAGGTCGTCACTCAGTTTTGAAGGGAAATTAAACAAAAGATGCCATCCATTGTCTAAATACAAAAATCTGTTTTTAAACAAACAAACAAAAAACTGCCTAAATCACATCCCTCCAGAAAATTTTCATCCAAAGAATTGTCCCAGGTACTGTTTTTGGATGGAGAGAAGACGAATACTGAAAATTATGATTTCTGGTGGTAAATGTCATAATATTTTGTTTAGATGTACAAATATTAATTGGTAGGTTGTGTTGCTCCTAACATGGCAGAACAGACAGTAGAATGTATATGCTTTACTCTGTATACTTCCTGGATGAAGGGTTAGAATGTACCATCAGCAAGTTTGCTGATGATACAACTGGAGGGGGTGGCTGAATCACCTGAAGGCTGTGCTGACATTCAGTGGGACTTTGCTTGGCTGGAGAGCTGGATGAGAGAAACCTAATGAGGTTCAACAAGTGTAGAATCCTGTACTTGGGGAGGAATAACCTCAAGTACCAGTAGAGGTTGGGGTCTGGCCTACTAGAGAGCAGCTTTGCAGAGAAGAACCTGGGAGTTTTGGTGGATGACACGTTGACCATGAGGCAGCAGTATGCCCTTGCAGCCAGGAGGGCCAATGGTATCCTCGGGTGCATCAGGAAGAACGTGACCAGCAACCTGAGGGAGGTGATCCTACCCCTCTACTTGACCTAGAGAGGTCACATCTGGAGCACTGTGTCCCATTCTAGGCTTCTCAGTACAACAAAACCAAGAGAGGGTCCAGTGAAGGGTCACAAAAATGATTAGGGGTCTGGAGCATCTATCTTATGAGGAGAGACTGAGGGAGTTTGGCCTGTTTAGTCTGGAGAAGAGAAGGGTCAGAGGGGATCTCATGAATGTGTACAAATATCTCAAAGGCGGGTGTCAAAAAGATGGTTTGGACTCTTTTCAGTGGTGTCCAGAGACAGGATGAGGAACAATGGCCATAAACTAAAACACAAGAAGTTCCACCTCATCATGAGGAAGGATTTTTTTACATTGAGCCCTGGAACAGGCTGCCCAGGGAGATTGTGGAGTTTCCCTGTCTGCAGACATTCAAAACTCACTTGGATGCGTTCCTGTGTAACCTGCTCTAAGTTACTTTGGCAGGGGTGTTGGCCTAGATGATCTCCAGAGGCCCCTTCCAACCCAAACGATTCTGTGATTCCGTACAAATGGTTATAATCTGCTAAATGTTCTATATTCATATCTAATGTAAAATCGAGTAAAATTTTTTCAACTCTTTATGTTATTGTCTCAATAGGATTGAAGTATATAATTTATGATAAATCCTACTTACACTTCTTATTCATTTTCAACTAATATATTAAAGTACATATTATATTTGATTAAAAAAACCTTAAGGATTTGGCTTCTTTTTTTGCAAACTTTGGGCTTGTACAAGTTACATTATTGTTTCCAGATGAAGACTTTAATTGAGATAAATTAGGCTAGTTCTCCTCTACAGAGTAATTTTTGAAAGTGTTCAAATCCCAATATAAAGGCATGGAAAACAGGGACCATATGTCTGCTACTAAATGGATGTGAGAAAGCCCTTTCAACAGAAAAACTTAGAAACAATTAAAGCTAATCATGAATTATTCTGCTGCTGAATCCTTTAATCTTATAATTTTAAGGTATTGAATTTTTGCAGGAATCAAAAGCTTATGAAGAATAAACCAAATTCCAGAGAGTAGAAAAAAATAAAAGAAATTTCAAAATGCATAAAATAATCTTGACATGAAAGACGGAGTAATTCTAAACATTGCTTGACTATGCTAGAAATTCTAGACAACTGAAATGTTTCAAAAGGCTTACTCACTTCTGAGAATAAACCTCAGAGGTTTGTCCCTACACATCATTCTAACCTTGAAGGAAAAAGTGGATACATTGCAATGAAGTCTTGAAATAAAGCATTTTTTTTTATATAGAGAGGAGGCAATGCATGTGTAGATTACAGGAGATAAAGAAGACTGTACGAAATTCTCTTTAACAGATACAGATAATTGGATTGTTATGGAAAAAGTTAAATAGATAGGCTCTTTACTCCTGTCAAAGGACTAAATTACAGTGAAGTGGTAATATTCCCTTTGAACTTCCTTGTTAGAATTCTGACATACAGGATTGTTTTGTTCCCTATATCTTAGACAGAGGGAGTGTGCTCATACTATGAAAAACAATGCAAATGCACAATGATTTTAGATTATTCTGCAGAACTGAGAAAGAAATAGCAGGAATAAGAACTGGAGAAGAGCTCTGACCTACAGCAGATGAAGCCAAGGATGCCTCCAGTCCCTCTCTATCCTCCCTCACAATTCAAGTGAGAAAGAGAATATAAAAGAGTATTCTAGCCTCTTGGTTAGCTCATGGACAGTTTCTGAGCTAGTATGAGAGTGTATGAGGTAGTATATGAACATATGTGAACCTCATGAAGATTGAGGTAATCTCAATATCAGTACATACTCAGTTATAAATAGATTGAGATCAGTCCTGCAGAAAAGGGCTTTGGGATACTGGTGGATGAAAAATTGGATATGAAAAAGCAATGTGCACTTGTAGCCTAGAAAGTCAAATGTATCCTGGGCTGCATCAAAAGCAGCATGACCTGCAGGCCAAGGGGAGTGATTTTGTTCCTCTACTCCACTTTCATGAAACACCCATCAGCAGTTGTTTACACAGTGCTGGGGTCCCCAGCAGAAGAAAGAGCTGTTAGAGTGAGTCTAGAGGAGAACCATAAGAATGGTCAGAGGGCTGGGACACCTCCTGCAAACACAGGCTAAGAGAATTGAAATTGTTCTGGAGAAAAGAAGGTAACAGAGAGATATTATTGCAGTCTTTCATTATATAAAGAAGGCTTATAAGAAAGGCAGAGTCTTCTTACTGTGGTCTGTAGTGACAGGACAAGGCACAATGGTTTTAATCTGAAAGAGTGTAGAATTAGGTTGGATAGAAGGAAGATATTCTTTAAATAAAGGGTGGTGATACACTGGAACAGGTTGCCCAGAGAAACTGTGGATGTCTCATCACTGGAAGTGTTCAAAACTAGGTAGGACCAGGCTTTGAGCAACCTGGTCTCATGGAAGGTGTCCCTGCTTATTGAAGGGAGCTTGAACTAGACGATCTTTAAGTGTCCCTTCCAACTCAAACCATTCTGTGATTCCATATGCAGTATCAGGTCCCTGAGTACACTGGTAGGCTCTTGCTGCCATGACCATCTTACAGAACCTTTGTCCACCTAGACATCTACAGCTCATTGTCCAGGAGCTACGTTTAAGCTCAATTCCTTGTCCTTTCCCTGAGCTTATTGCTGGGGTTCAGCAAGAGAGGACAGCTGTGCAAGTGAAGGCAAGCTAGGAGCCAGCAGTTACACAAGGCAGGGTAGCAAGATGCCTCAGAGTAAGATGCACGATCCCACAGCACCTACTGAAGCGGAGCAAAGCTGGTTTGGTGACTGTAACTAAGTCTGCTCAACCATCCAGCAACAGATTTCCGCTGAGGAGGCGGGTTTAGGGTCAAACTCAGATATCATGTGAGTAATATAATGCCAGGTACAAAGCTAGGCACAGTTTACCTACAACTTGGACTGGGGTTCATTTTGAATACAGCTGCTGGCCAATGGGTAAGCATGGAGTAAAATGTTCATTATCACCTGAGTTAATTAGGACCCCAAACATTGTTTTCCAAGACCTTAAGAGACACATTTCAAAAATATTTTACATGAATATGTGACAAGTCATTAGTGGTGACTTTCAGAAAAAGGATTTTGTGCTAATTGATAAAGCAAACACCTTCTTCCCTTCACTGAGGTTTGAATGAAAATGTGGGCTATCACCTGCACATCTATTCCCCACCTGCCTGAAAGAATAACCTTCACGTGGGTTCCCTAGAAAAGTCACTGATCTGAGACAAAACAAATCTGATGTGTCTCAGGGTTATTCAATTATTGTTGTGCTAAAAGTTCCATAATAATTGCAGAGATTTAACAGCTAAAACACAGTGCAAAACCCTTCCCTTCATGAGCAATATTATTAGAAATGTGTGATCCTCAGCTCTGGAAACAGGGTCTTATTCTATTTTTGTGAGATTGAACAGCAGCAATGGATTTTCTATACCACAGCTGGCTACCCATATTATTGAAGTTATCTATGGGATAAGAAAATTACTTAAATTATAGTGTTGTTCACCGGTACTGCTGTAGCTAAGTTTGTGTCAGCAGTCCAATGTGAAACCAGTTTTTCCACTTAAATATTATTACTCTGCTAAATCTTGGAATCAGATGTTTTTTCTGGAATATATCTGTTTCTCTATTGAAAAGTAAAAATAATCCATGTACCATCTTCAAAACTTCAGTGTAAAGCAAGAGTGATATATGCGCACACATATACATGGAAACACATAAATTTTGGATAATGGTGAAAACCGTGAAATTATATTTTGATAATAATACAATCATGCATCAGGGCATGTCAGCAGACCTTACGACCTCAGTGTCTACTTGCTTATTGATGGATTAGTTTATACTCCAGGATCTGAAGCTGCATTTGTACTATTAAGTGAAATCATGCCATTTTCCACCTCTGGAACATGATTTAGTCCCATCTCTGTTGTAAGGTTTTCTTACCCAATGAAACAGGGTGGCTTCATTTAAACTCTCTGTTGAGAGTGGTAAGTCTCAAATCCTGGCTAGGAATCGTTCAGTTCAGGCTATAATCACACAAAAGCCCATTCTAATAAATTAATACTATAAAGAATAACCTGACAGTGTCAGAGACATTATGAGGTTTACTGGTGTAGGTAAAGCCTAAAGGGGAGGTAAGTCATCAATTTGCTTTTATAAGATAATTTTGTCTTGTAACATTAATATTTTACATTGATCTACCCAAATATTGAAAATGTGGTTAACCTGCTTGCTATCTGAGTGTTTTCCTTATGTTTTCTTCTCAGTCAATTCTAATGTTTTCTTCAGCCCTTCACAGTAAAGTTTATCTCTGAGTTTTCTGTTGTTTTTTTTTTTTAATCTTTGAACAGCTGATACTATGGAGTTCTGATCCAACTGAGAGTTTGGAAGAGTCACAGCATTTGATTGCAATGCTTTACCTTCCATACCCACAATCCAAAAGACATTACAACCCAGTGTTTGAAGAGAGAAGGGAAGACATTCCCTCTGAGTTAGTTTCATATTACTATTCCAAAAAGGTACAGCATCTTTCAAAATGATATTCTGTTGCATAGCATAATGTATCTATATAAGAAAGGTAATTTAAAATATTACGAAAACATTAAAAAGTCTATTGGGAAGCTAAAGGGATAGATTTTCATTCCAGTTTTTGGTCCAAACTAGATTACCATTTAACAAACAGATACACCTATGTATAAATATACAGATTCAGAATTATCCAAATACAATTGCTAGGTGCTTACTGAAGTTCAAAAAATATAAAAAGAGATAAAATAAAAAGAGGTTAAGTAGACAGAGGTGTAAAATCTATTGGCAGTTAACAAATTTAATTGGGAAGTAGTGTATTCTCCTTAAGACATTCCAGGATGAGGGAAATGTTGGTGCAGCTGGCCTATTCTTGGCTTGGATGCATATCAAATTAGACCTTGAGCACTTTTGCATCCATTCAAAAAAAAGCTTATGAGTGCTTGTGACAGAAAATGTCTTAAATAGTTTCTGTCCTTCTCATGTATATAACTTATACAATTATATTTGAAATCAATTGAAAAGCTTTCCTCAACTGAAGAAAAAAACCCTGTTCAGTTTTTTTGAGGCCTCAGGAAACGGTCTAAAAGAATCGGGGAACTGTCTTCTGAATTTTTATTCGACCTTTCAAAAAATTCCCAGTTTTGCCTTTTTTATTATTATTTTTTTAGAGGTGGTAGGAAAATGGAAAATACCTGGGGGGGGATAGTCTTGACTGTCTCCAGGCTTGTACATCTCATTTTGCTTGGATGAATTTCTGTGGCATTTCTTTGCAGACATTCTGATGAATACTCAGCTAAGAGAAGCTTGTAGAGAAAATTGTTGGTGAAAATACTGTTCAGACAGTTTACACAAAGTGAGGATATTACTTAGGAAACTGGCTGTCTCCTGGACAGGAGCTCCAAGGGCACAATTAAGGTTCCAAAAGAAAAGTGTCTAATGTCATTCCAGGTTGCTTATATGTGCCTGGCCTCCTGCTACTACTTCAGGATAGGATATATCTTAGAATCCTGAGTCACAGTAGCCAGACCCACTTGGATGTGCTATACAGCCCTGGATATGTCAGACAGCAGTTAGATGCCCTTGTATTACCTGACTGAAACCCTTGACAACAGGCAATTGCCTGAATGCAGATGCCTTGTTATTAAGCACTGTGGAGTTCTTTGCTTTGTCATCAGCTACCATTTGAAAAGGGCACAAGTGTTAAAGTCCTTTCTCATAATCTATACAGATGAACTGGATAACTTAGAGCCTTTCAGATATTATTAGATGTCTACCTAGGCAACTGAATACTGTTATGATGTCTGTTTTTGAGAACTGAATCATACCCTAGATTCCATAATTGTTTACTACATCCCATTGACCTTAAGGAGTGCTTGAACTCCTAGAACACATGTAGACACATATGTTTGCTGTCTCTCAGGACCAAAATGTGAGATACAGCACCTGAGACCATTTATAATAATAGATGGTCTGCATCTCACAGAGAAGTGGAGGCAATCTTAGTGAGGTATAAGGTGGAGTAACTTAAGAAACAAGTAGCTTTTCTAATGGGAAATTTGATTTTTTGACATGTTAGTAGTGCCAAGTACTAAAGTGTACTACAGTGCCTATACTAAAGCATTGAGTTTCTCAACACTTCACAATTCCTAAGACAAAAGGTATTGCTTACAACATGAGTTTAATCCATTCTGGACCTCTTTATAAAGAACAAAGACAATTTAATCACTGGATTGGAATCTGTGGTTACCAAAGCTGGACATTTAATATGACCAAAAGCATATTTCCAGCCAGTCTTGCAGAGGAGCTCAATGTCTCCAAACAGGAAAAGGATGAATGAGCAAATTTGTCTGGGAGGAAAAAGTTGTAGGAAAAAATAAGAATACTTTAGAAGAATTTAGGAGATTGTCCTCAAATACCTCTTCCCTCTTGATATTACACCCAAAAAGGTCAATTTGAGCCATAACTTTGTTTCAGTGGAAAAGTAAAATGTTATTAAAAGTGAAAAAAAAGCATGAGACATGAAGAAAGAAGAAATTTTTAGTATGTATAATAGTGTGTCTGTCCATATTAGGCAAAAATAAAACAGTTGCACTGAAGATATCAGTGACAGATTCAGAGATAGCATGGCTGAAGATAGTTGTAAGATGAAGTTTATGATGAGGAAATTAAATTCCAGCACAACTAAACAGACAAGACAATGGCTGGAAATTAAATAAGAAAAAAAATCAATAAACACTGTTTCTCTGCATCTGGAGAGGAGTAGAAGATGTACTTTCTTCAGACTGATATACTTTTATCATATGAAGACTACCATGTTCTTTCTAAAGGGGAAAATAATATTTGTTAGTGATAAATACTTCTAAATTTGGTTGTCATAATAATTTGTACTTAAATGTCTTAGGAAGCCACCTAAGAGTTCCTTGGTTCATTTGCAGCCCATTGTCATGAGTCTGAGAATACCAGAACACCAGTGTGTTGTTACTGTTCATGGACAAGTAGGTAGAAGCAACACCTCAAGCATATTGACATGCCACCAGTCCCAGGGAGAGTAGCGAGAAAATCTCATACAGCATTCAGTTGGTAATGAATTAAGTGACAACTAGTGTCAGAATAGATATTAATAGATGGTCAATGATATAATAAATATTATCTAGGAACCTTTATTTGCTTGTGAGGTTATAAACTCGGTAGATAGCAGTGACTTCCATAGTAGGAGTAGATTTGTCCAGATTTGAGCAGTATTTTTAAAAGCTGCACATTAAGTGCCTCCCAAAGTCTCCCATTTCCATGGCAAAGACAATTTATCACCAAGTGGATCTGTTTTAATACAGGGTCACATCAATTAACACAAGGTCAAATACTACATTCTGCTCATACAGCAGAATATAGATGATGTAAAATGTCTTCTAGTGTGATGTGAATGCAGACAAACATTGCTAGTGCTTAGATTAGGGGAAGGTGTTAAGAACCCAGTGATTTTCAAAGGAGGTCTATATTGATACAGCATTAGTATATACAAACCACAAGCAGTGAACTAGAGCCAGGTTTGCCAAGTCCAACTCTTTCTTTTCCTATAAATTATCTGTACTGTTTAAAATACAGAGATGTTATAATTTTTACCTATAACCACAACTTTCTCACAAATTCAACAACTTCTTGCGATCCTCTTGGATTCTTTATGGAATCATTTGAATTGTTTCATGCTCCAGGGCCACCTGATTTTCTTTTATGCATGGATTAGCAAATTTTGAATGCTATGTCAAAACATACAGTATATATAAAGGAATTTGTTTTAAAAACAGACTCTCGCCTTCATCTGCGTAGTCCTTATCATAAAAAAGCTTTGATCAACCTTTGAATTAACTCAAAGGAATTTTGCTGTTGACGATTTGAATCAAATTAAGTACCGTGTAGTACCAAAACAGTCTGAAAAGAAATGGAGAGGAGTATAACAGAACTAGAGTATAGACACAGTCAAGTTTGAAACAAAACAGTGAGCAGTTTTTCAGAAGGAGAAAAACAAGCATTCATGCTCAACTAAAATATCTGTTGCGGTCTGCTAGTAAGTTGTAATACTATTACCATTTCTGTAAATTTTGAGAGCTGGTATTTCCTTTTTAGGAGAAAGGAAAGAAGGATTTAGATTGCCACAAATTTTGTAATGCTTATAGTATGTGGTCTGACACTTTCCATTTGACATGAAAGTGCAGTGTAGAGCCTGAAAAAATAAAATTTCAATTAGCAGGAAAGGAAGTTTTCAGATGAAAAAATAAGCACCTACAGGCTCCAGAATCTGGAACTGAATTGTTTTTAGTGGAACTCATTTGATGTGAGTCAGCCTTCAGTAATATTTTCAAAATGCTACAGAACTTTACAAAAACATTTAACTAATTGTTACTGGAGATTTGAGTCAACATCATATTTTTGTTTATATGCTACCTCTTCATAATTAAGTGTCTTACTGCGTGGTGTCCATGGAACAGCCTATTCTTTACCTTCTTCTACAGGTAAATGAACTAACCTTCATTTCATCTTGAGAGGAACATCTAATTTAAATTTTGAGAGATCAGTGGAAAAACCTCACTACTTTTTTTATGTGGCAATGTGAGAACTTCCACAAGGATTTTTCTGGGGCTATATGACCCTACTCTTAATGTTCGGCACACGAATCTCTTGGTTCTGAGTACCAGATGTGTGCACAGGTTTAAGATGAAAACAAAGCAGTTGGATTAGATAATATCTATTAGGTTTTGGTAACGAAATATCTATTAGGTTTTGCTAACTTCAGTTTTTTGGGAAAAAGGGGATTAAAAGCAAATAGATTGGGAGGCACTTCCATTTATGCAGAAGTAGGCAGAAGTACACAGAAGTTATAAAGAAGACAGTTTTACAAGAGAGAAAAGGTGGAGAGCATATCACTGATGAGCAAAGAGACAAAACAGTGACACTGTAACCTGACAATATTTGAAGGATAGATCTTGCCCACTGCAAATTAATACACTTGCAGTGAGTTTTCCTTTCAGATTCTTTTGCTACAACCTACTAGACTTCTTGACCATCTCCAGACACAAAACTATGAATTATAAAAAGGAGCTTTGTATCACAGAAAAGAAATATTTCTGTTCAGGTATCACAAGCCAAAGAAAATCAGAGGAGAATACGTCTTGATCATATGTCCTACCAAAGAAAAATGAATAAATGAGGAATAAGAAGAAAATTAATTTCAAAGAAAACAAACTACAGCAAAGGATTTGTAAAGGGGAAATATCAATATGTCCTGACATGATCAGGTGTGAAGTGTATTCATAACCAGTTTGCAACTTGGATGTCATAGATGAATTTACGCATTATTTTGCGTATTCCTTGAAAATTAGCTAGACTATGTTCACAGACTGTCACATGACTTCTGAGAGTTATCAAAAAAATTGTAACCCAAAACAGAAAACAGAGACAGAAAAAAAGAAATCACCCACCCACACTCTACCCCTTTGTTGCAGAAGAAGCCCTACCTCCATTTGCTGGGCTTTCATACCTACCTGTTCTCCTGAAAAGAGGTTTATGAGGAGAGAGCATCATGAATCAGAACAATAAGATTAGAAAAGCATAAAAATTATGCTGAATGGAAAGTATTAAATAACAGTGGAGAGATGGTAAAATTTTTTTTAAAGAAAAGGGAAAATCTATTGGTTTATATCTTAACCTTGGGAGGCATGTGATTATTCATCTTGACTGCAATTTCTATAGCTAATTTAAAACAGTCAGTAAGACAGGAGCTATATGAATGAATATGTCTCAGCTGAACTTTATGTGACTCAAGCTTTTATCATATGTTAATTGCAAAATACCATCACATTTGCTTAAGAAGATTTTTTATACAAGTTACAAAGATATGCATGTTTTGTGTTTCTGTTAATAGAATGAGAAGAAGGATATATACTGGATGTACAGAAATCAATGTAACAAAAAACTGGTGCATAAATACAGCTGTGTCAAAAACATATTAAGCCTAGACTATCCTGTACTTGCAGACAATGTACAATTCTATTTGTACTGCGAATGCAAAATTACATCTATTACTGAAAGTTCAAAATATGCATTAATTTATCATAATATTGAGCTTTTCCTTCAAAACAAATCCATAAATGTAAAAAACTCAACTAGTGCCTTTCCCGTGATTTTAAAAATTCTCTTTACAAATATTATGCTCCATTCATTGCTCAGCTTGATGTACTTTCTTTCACAGAGAAAACTTCAGTATTGCCTTGAAAGGTCTCTTTCTGTGTTAAAATTATTTTCCTTATTCCAGCTGATCTTTTGCTGAATGCTTCTGCTTGTTGCCAAATTTTCAGTCCAGTCTACAGTTTAGGTTTTCCTTGGTCAACTAAAACTAATGGAGTACTGTTCAAATAAATATTGTTCTGTGCGTGAGAAACTCCATCTGGTCTCTGTTTGTCCACACACAGAACAACAGCAGCTTTGTCCAATTCTACATTTCTAGTTCTGATACCATGCACAAATTTTCACTTACTTAGATTAATTCACTGTTGTAATACCACTTCTTCACATTCACTTATTTGCACCATTCAAATAGTACTGTAGTTATGATCTGTCACCAACATGTTTCCCAATGTGTAAATGGTTCTCCCACACCAGGGAGACAGGCATTATGTCAGAACACCAAAAGCACCACATTCACTCCCTGTAAGCTGCACTGGTACTTGGCACTCTGTCTTGAGCAAATTTGTTTGCTAATTGCAGTATTGCAGAAGTACAGAGGTCTGTAATTGTTTGGTGTCTTTCCTGTTCTCAGGGAAAGGCACTGGCCTTTCTCTGCTCCCAGAAACCTTCACTGGTGTGGAGAGTGAAATGCATCAACGGCAGATTTTGGGGGACGCCCACGCCAAGGTTCCTCTTCTTCAGAAAGCTGCTAGAGTTCTCAGCCCAGCCACATTCTGTACCATAAATTTTCATAAAGATTGTGGGTTGATAATGGACGAAACCCCCCTAACTTCTACACCCAACAATTACAATCAAATGCAATTAAACATGCAAGTCACTTTAAAATGGCTTGTGCATTTTAAACACGCACAAACGTGTGCAAACATATGCATGTTTGACATTTGCCCCCATCCAATGTTTTTTTAGAAAAGATGCCTCCCACTAAAAGGGAAGATGTACACCTTTTAGAGATACGGGAATGTTCTTATGGAAGTTTTTAAGCCCACTTTAAATAGTTGCTGTCTTAATGCATTATTTTTCGACACTGCCTCGTGAAAATAACATATCCAAGCCTTAAGAGGAATTCTTGAACTACATCCATGGAATAAGAAACAGACAACATAAAGCTGAGTAGTTCCAGATTCTGAAAAGCAGGAGAAAGCTGTAAGTGCAAAAATGAACAAATGTATGAAGGGAGTTTACAGTAACTGCTGAAAAACCATTCCTGGGATGTGTTTTTATTAAACAAACACACATTCAACCACCAACGAAAATCTCCAGACCAAATCAATTCCAATGATTTGCAGAAGAATCTTTGAATTCAGTATGTAAAGTGGAAAAGGTTATGATTGGAAGACAATGCTGAATCTTTTGGATCTGATCCTTAAACTAAAGCTTCTATTAAGGATATTTTACTGTGGTCATAAGATAGTTAAAGAAAAAGGCAGAAAAATGAATGAGTCACTTGGCTGAAGAAGCCCAGCAGCATTGAGGTCTGAGTGCTATGTGTTAGCTCATGTCTAGCAGTATAAAATAAGTTGGAAAACAAAAGCCTGTTCGCAATTTGTTTTACAATCTAAAATGTTTTCCCTCTAAAATACAAAAATTACTGTACAAGCCTATGGTTTATAAATTTTCTCAGGTTTGTGAAATATCATTCGGTCATCCTACAGGAATAACAGATGGGTTGTCCTTGTATGAAATATGGTATCCACCTGCACTTCATTAGAGAGCTGCATTTTTGTACATGCGACACCACAAGATCACCATGATGACATAGCAGCTTCAGAGAACAGCGTGACTAGGGCTTTTTTTTTCTTTTCCCCTCTTGTAACACAGAGGATCTGGCAGACTTTTATCTCCTGACACTGTTAAGAGCATATATTGGTCGATACAGTCTCTTATTGCATCTGCTCTGGGAATTAAGGAAAGCAGCTTCAAGGCAGTAAGGTAAGTGCTGCTGCATGTTTTTACTGTAATGTTCAGCTATTTAAATGTAGCTGCAGTGGGAACATGAAAACATGACAGGATAAGTTTGCCAATTTGTAAACTGAGCACAAATCAGCAGTTGCTTAGTGGATTTGCTTTCTCAGTTTCCTTAAAACAGCTTCACATATTTTGTAGATCAATGTTGCATCTTTTTACAGTCTGTTTCATTCTATTTCAGAACAAGAGTTGATATACAGTACAAAGAAATTTGTAAGAGTACTCATTGTGTATTTTTTCATTCATAATCTGTTAGTAAGAGCTCCATAAACTCCATTTGTTAAATCATTCTGCTTCATTCTACAAAGAAGCAAGGTATCCTGATATTTAAATAATTAGTCACATAAACAATGAGAGGAAAACTATAGATATTTTGAATTTTTTAGTTAATTTTAAGGTACATTTTAACTTTACTGTTGAAACTTTTAAAAATATAATCTTTTTCAAACTGTGTAAGAAGTTGTGCTACAGAATTAAGGTTGATTTACTTATAATTTTATATTTCTTTTTTTTCCACAACAACTTTACAATTAAGGTAGTATAGAAAAGATCAAAAATAGTTTGAATAGGATGTCTACTCCAATTTAGTGAACATTTTTCCAGAATCATGGATTTACATTTAGTATGATTTGACAAGTTTCCTGAGCTACTTCACAAATATTTTCACAGGTATTTTACAATATAACTGCTTAGAGCAAACACAGGCAATTATTTCAAACACACTTATGTTGTAAGATAACTGTCTAAGAATGTATTCTGATTTTATCTTTTGGATTCATGTAATTCAGTGCAACAAACAAGCATATGTACATAATCTATTAACCTTTTACACTTCTGAGAGACAGATTTTTAGATACCTGAATGAGAAATTCATTAATAAAACAAATTAAAAACACTATATATGTACTTTGTTATTTTATACCACATGCATGCCCATATGTCCTTGAACCACAGAATTGTAACATACATTCTAAAATGTTGTTGATAAATTAATTCAAAACACTTGTTATTTTAATTACTTCCAGGGATCTTCAGAGAAGTTAAACTTTGTACACTATTTAAAGGACTGTCAGTCTATGATATTAATAATGAGACTTAACACTACAAATAAAATTTGAAACTAGAAAAGCAATAGAATTTGAATTAATAATGTCTGTTATTTTATCTTTAAGGCTATAAAATTACATAGATGTGTAAAAAATACCACCCAAAGAATGTAGTCCTAGGGGTTCACTATACTCTCTTTTATACTTTGAATACAGAAGCCCTTGGTGTCCCTTCCTTAATGTTTAGTACCAGAATAGGACCAAATTATGAGCTGAATTGTGTTACTGCATTATTTGCTTTCATACCAGCTGTACTTGTTTATACCAACAGGGGACTGAAGGTTGAGTTTGCATGTTCTTATGCAGTAATGAAGAACAGACAAAGGAAGTTACACTGATAACTAATATTTCAGTGATTATCCTAGGATTTGTTATTGGTTAAATGTGATGGGACCAATACCATGGAAAAAATATGCAATCATATTCCTTATTCAGGGACTAACTTACTCTGTGGAAGATTGCCCAGATCTGAAGTCAGTATCTAGTGGTTTGTTTGTAGGCTTCACATACTTTCTGAAATTACTTGGGAACAAAAAGTTTTAAGGATTTTCTTAATCCTCTCACTCTCTGAACAGCAGCTGAGTACCTGGAACCTTATCTTTTACTGGTGACAATCAAAGCAAGCTCACTGACTTTACTGATGCTAGACCTACTTTACCAGCAAAATATCTAGAGTAGTAAGAAATATAAGCAAGATACTAATCTGCACAGATTAATCAGCAACTTGTGGAGTATTTGATGAGAAATATATGCTTTTAAAAAGTAAGGTGAGACCACTCATATTGAATCTCAGCAAAATATCCCCAAGGACATTGAATTTTTTCACATACTTTGCTCTGTGTGAACTGGAAATCTCTGTGAAGCCAGTGTTTCATTGTTTGATTGATTTAGAATGGACACACAATGTAATCAACACATTTGTTATACAGAGAATTTTTAAGGACATTTTCACTATCTGAAAATCAGTTGTTTCAGATCCACTGTAGATTCATATTTGATAGAGTATCCTTCTGCACACATATGTAATATGGGTTGTTTGGCATGTCCAAGATATTATGCTATTTATTTCTATTAGTTTGTCCTCTAGGTGAATATGAAACTTAGTGGACCATGCTTTACTGCACATGATCCATGAGAAAAAGATATTTCAAGCTATACATGTCTTAAAAACACACAATGCAGCAGATCATTACTGTCAGTTTGTAACTTCCCTGCCTCTTTCAAACTTAAGTCAAATAACCACATGTTTAGATATGAGGCAATTCAGTACATTAGGATGCTCAAAAGAATTTGAATGGCGGAAGTGACTCAGAGCACAGCCTTCAGCAAAACTGAAAATTCTTCTTTGTCAAGTTTAAAAACCTTGGGCTTTATCAACTTTCTTGAGACTTAATGAATGCAGAAAGATATAAAGAATTTACAACAACAGAATGGCCTGTAGTTTTGCATTACAAAGGCAGATTATAACAAGATGGGCAGTAAGTTTATAGTAGCAACAATGTAACACTAACAAACCACTATTTTTTCCTTAATTAATAACTTTAAACAGGAAGCCTAATTATTTTAAAATTATAATTAGTTTTTAATTATAATAATTTTAAATATAATTATATTTTAATTATAATATTAAAATTATAATTTGTGCGGTAAACTTTTGCATATTGCCAAAAGAGACAAAAAATTAAAGTTATAACTTTTTTATTCCCTTTCACCATACAGGGACAAGACATATTAGAAAGATGACTTTAGACTCCCTACCTGTCTTGCTGTTACTGATCAGTGGCATTTTTTGCCAGTATGACTATGGTCCTGGAGATGATTACGGTTATGATCCTTTTGGGCCATCCGCAGCAGTCTGTGCCCCAGAATGTAACTGTCCTTTAAGCTACCCTACTGCCATGTATTGTGACAATCTTAAGCTGAAAACCATTCCGATTGTACCAAGTGGAATAAAATATCTTTATCTTCGAAACAATATGATTGAGGGAATTGAAGAGAATGCGTTTGATAATGTAACAGACCTACAGTGGCTGATCCTAGATCACAACCATTTGGAAAATTCAAAAATTAAGGGAAGAGTCTTCTCTAAACTAAAGAATCTGAAGAAACTTCACATTAACTACAACAATTTGACTGAAGCTGTTGGACCACTCCCCAAAACTCTAGATGACCTGCAGTTAAGTCACAACAAGATCACAAAAGTCAATCCTGGTGCACTTGAGGGGCTGATGAATCTGACTGTCATTCACCTCCAGAACAACCAGCTGAAAGCAGATTCCATTTCTGGGGCTTTTAAAGGCCTGAATTCACTTTTGTATCTTGACTTAAGCTTCAATCAACTTACAAAGCTACCGACAGGACTGCCTCACTCCTTACTCATGCTGTATTTTGATAATAACCAGATTTCCAATGTTCCTGATGAGTACTTCCAAGGTTTCAAAACCCTGCAATATTTACGTTTATCCCACAATAAATTAACAGATTCTGGAATACCTGGAAATGTCTTCAATATCACATCATTGGTTGAGTTGGATCTCTCCTTCAATCAGCTGAAGAGCATTCCAACTGTCAGTGAGAACCTCGAAAACTTCTACCTCCAAGTCAACAAAATTAGCAGTGAGTTAAATTTGCATATTTTCGTTAATGTTAACCACAGACTAGACACTGGTGGTCAATGCAGGTATCTGAAATGATAGATGAACCACTCTGAAGAAATGGCACTGGTTAGACAGTTAATACACTGACATTTATCTGACTGTTGTCCACGTTAATGTTAAAAGACAGACATTTATCTAATAGTGTCTCAAAATACCCTTAAAGAGAGAAATTTCTGGTTTTATACTAATGTGGAAATTATTGCTTAAATTCTCATCTCATGTAAATTGAGTAACTGCATAGAATCCAATGGAGTTTTCTTATACAACTGAGGAAAAAACTGCGAAAAGTTTGGTTAGCGCAAAAGAATTCAGAATTCTTAAATCAACAAGAAGAGACAGATGTCAGCTAAGGGTATGCATAAGCTTTCAGGAAGCTGGTAGTGAAAGTGTTGGAGGGAAAGGAGAGGAAGAAGACAATAAATTTGTAAGGTATCAGGTACAAGACAGTGAAAAAAATACAACAAAGGAGCTTCTTTTCTTTCTTTCCTCCCTTGTCTCCTGCAGTATCCCTCCAAAGCTATCCTGAAATCCAAAGAGCTGCCCCGTTCCTTCTTTTTATTCCCATTTCACACATCATATGGTCAAGTGGCAAGCTTGTCTCCATTCGCTCATGATTTGAAAAGTGTTCCTTCTGGAGTCAATTAATGTCACACTTTGCATGAAATCACGGAGGTTTCTACTAAGGCAGGGCTTTTACAAGGCTATCCTATTCCTGGGTCCACAAGGAGGTGTTGCAGACCTGGAGAGATCTCGTCATCATGTCAGAAGACCACCCCTGTCAGTGGTGGTCCTTGATGGAGAGGGAGATCTATCCACCATATCAGGATTTCTGCAGGAGGATTTACATCACCTTGCTAGCTGGCATAAAATAAACTATAAAGTTCCCCCTTTTGTTTGCCTGTTTTGCATCCATCAAGGGTTTAAGAGTATCAGTGTCAGCTATTCCATACAAAGCCAACTCCATACAGATGTGGCCTTTAAAGCCAAATATTTTTAGTGCAGATCTTACCAGACGAAGGGTAAGACCTTTTGAAATGTTTTATATTTACTATGTTTCACATTTTCCTCAATGTTATGGTGGTTTTCTTTTCTACTGCATCTCAGTTCCTTGTTTTGATGAGGGAAAACAATGAGTTTTTTTCCTGCCTGAGGCACTGCAGTAACCTGTGGAACTCCATCTGATACTCTGCTACTACTAAAATAGCTAACAATGATGATTTTTAGTTTCTCATGAGATATATGAGGTAATTTCTGCTGCTTAGAAACATTGTTCTGAGCCTTCTGCAAGATACCTAGGTACTAAGCTTTTTTGATATTACCAGAAAGAAAAGAAATATTTCTTTAAATTAAGGTCCATGAGTTTCACCAAGAACTTCCTACAATCATTATGCACTGGTATACACAAAAAAAAGTCTGTTTGAGAAATACCCTCATTTGAGTGACTGAGGTTTTTTAACAAGAGCTGATAAACATGCACATTAAAAATGTGCAGCAGAATTGGCTTCACTTCTGTATGTTCTGTCATCCTTTGTGTTGCAAGAAGCAGTGTGTAAAGTAGATAACAAACTGTAAAGAAGACAAATTCAAAGTAACTCCTCTGATCTCTATATTGAAGCACATCCATTATATTGAATGTGGGTGTCAAATATATATATCACCTATTGTACTTGATGCTGGTTGGACCTCCAAACTAGCACAGGACCATGGAAGATTTATAAAATTCTTTGCTTTCTCCATACCTCAAACCTAAACCATAACTTCTAAATTGAAATGTCTTTTAATATTTCCTATTAATGGTAATTTAAGGGTGGATTTTTCTGTATAATAATAGCAGTGGTTAGCTACCATGTTTTTAAGATGCCGTTAGTATTATATACATACATTGTGCACGCACACAAACACACACACACACAAACACACAAACACACACTTGCAGGATGGAAAATATGACAATCAAAGAGGTTTGGTGATACAAGAAGAAGGTCCAAAGATGGACTTCTCCATATTTCATTTGTACCTATAAAGGATTAAGGAGAGAATTGTTGCTCCCACATGAAACACCAGCAAGTAGATGCCATGTAAATGGAGTATAAATGGGGAAGTGTGAAAATGTTCCAGAGGATAGTTAAGGGGAGCTATATATTCTGCTTCTGTCCATTGACTGGATCAGGACCTGTAGCACAATTGCACTTATTATAAACAGAGTTAGTTGTGGAGGTGCTTGATGGTCCTTTATGTGGCTCACTCTATCAAACAATTACCTGCTCCTACTTCGTTTATTTTTTTTTTCTCCCACATATTTCAGGTAGTTTGTTGGAATATCAGAATTTCTTATGACAACAGGTACTTTTAGTGTGAATATAATTGTTCAGATACAAATCCAATTTTTATCTAACCTTTCTTATTTTCAGTGTCCAGCTTATGCAGGAATCCTGTGTTGGGAAAATATGTGAGAAAAATTCCAGGTACACTGCCCCTGAACCTGATTATAAATTCAGGAAGACATTCTAACCCCTGCAACATGAATAAATGTAACAAAGGGGGAAGTAAGCTACTGAGATATTTTATGCAACAGTGCTCTGGTCTCACTGATTGCAGTTCCTGTTCAGATCATACTGGTAACAGCACATTAAGACTCTCTTATCTTATTTTTTGCTAGTGAAGATTGCAAGTAAAAAAACAAACATTTTTAATATATTTTAATACACTTCTAATGACTGACAATTATATGAACTGGATAAAAAATTAGTACCCAAATTCAAACAGTGGAGCAAAATCCCACTGAAGTCCATGACAGAGTTCATTTGACTTCTGTGAGGACTAGATCTACATCCATTTCCCAAGTGGTTTCAGTATCATAAATAGTCAACACAGATGAGTGTTTCAGTAACAGTTAAATTTTATAGTTTACAGGCACAAAGTTTACACCCTTTGAGTAGTTTAAACATCTACCCAACTTGTATAAGCATAACTTCTTTGCAATCAAACATTAGTATATATGCTCAAAAATAACAATATGGAAGAAAAAAACCCAACCAAGCAAGTAAATTTATAAAGTTTTTTAATGTCTGACTTTAACAAAAAAATACTTACCATGTCATTCCTGAATGACAAGACAATGGAAAAAATTTATATTAGAATTCATGTTTATTTTAAACTTTATAAATTAAACCCAAGCTCTCTGTAGAAAACTGGATCTAAATAGTTAATGGTATAGCCAAGAAAAAGAGTTAAAAGTTTCAGGAACTTAGGCTTCCATTCAGCAAAATTCCACACAGAAATAATCCCATAAACATCTCTCAGACTATATGATCTTAAATCATAAGATTCATCAGTTCATTTCTGCTGGTACATTCTGAATCAGAAGAGTATCAGAATTGTTCTGAGGTCTTAAAATTTTACTATATTATGATGTAGACTGTTCAAAGGATGCTTTTCATCTCTTACCCTTCCAAAAGAAGGCTGCATACTAAACAAAATATAAGAAATTGTTTTGATTTGCTTTAATTAAATTGGTGATCATGATCTGATATTTGAATTATATATCCTTAATCCCTACTCAAACCAACTTATTTTGTGAAAGAGACATGAGTCTTTACTCATTCTTAACATCATATCTCTGTCCAAAATTTACCTAAACTCTCATGTTTTAAAGAACTGCCTGTACATTTATACTTAGTTTGCTAAAGCCCAGTTACATCAGTGACAAAAGATTATTGTAATGCCAGTCCTGGAAGTACCCAGTGGTAATCCAGAACTTAATGTGGAGGTACAAAAGCTACTTCCTTCACTTCCAGTAGTACTACAACATGAAATAGGTCATCACATTTTCTTAGATGAGTTAAATAGCCGTGTAGAAAAGAAACATAAGGTGGTGTTTTCAAAAGTCCACGAATGACATATGATTGGTGGTTAAAATGGCTTCCAATTTTGAGAGTGCTAACTTGATTTCTCAGAAATTATGAGATCTAGTGCTTTGCAACTTAAAGGAAACTGAAAACATGAAATCTGTTTGCTGGTATACAGGTTCATCGAAGGAGTCCCTTCATCCCTTTAAAATATTTTCTGTATGAATTCACCTCATGTCAGTGGCCTGAAGAGGGATCAGTCTCTCAGACTGCTTCTTTAGTAGTCATGGAGCTTTTCATTAGACTAATTGTCTGTCTGACTCAAAGAAAACACAGGTGAGAACAAAAGATCATCTTTGCAGAATTGCACAATGTTGTATGCAGGGGACATCAGATTTATTCACACACGCCTCTTGAGACTAGGTCTTTGCATGAAAGAAATCTATAATATGTGTATATCTGTGCTTATGTATACTGAGCGGAGAACCTCAGTGATTCATCTAATTTCTAGCTTACAGTTAATACTGATCATAGTTTACAAGACAGATTTCTATTCGAGATCTCTCTGGTGGTATGTGAACCAAATAATACTTCAACTGAATAGAGATGATATATATCATGATATATAAATTTTGAACATCTCACAACTAATAGAAAGAACATCTTCTAACACAAGTCTGTCAAGTTCCAGTAAACTCATGGGGATTTACATCACTGTATATGCAAAATATTAAAAATAGTATAATAAATTAAGGGCAAAATTCCCAACTAAAATTAAAAAAAAACCCAAAAAAAACAGAAAAAGAATGGCTTTGTCCTACTTGTCCGAATTATTCATGTTTTCTCTTGTTCCTGTTCTCTTTGATTCAGAGTTCCCATTGAGCAGCTTCTGTAAGGTAGTTGGACCAACGACCTATTCCAGGATCACACATTTGCGCCTGGATGGAAACAACCTCACTCGGGCTGACCTGCCACAGGAGATGTACAACTGCCTTCGGGTGGCTGCTGAGATTTCACTGGAGTGAGATACCTGGGATTACCCAATTCCCTTCTAAGGGCAGTAACTACAGGAATAACACATCATGATAGTGCTTTAAAATTAAGTTATGCCTTAAAAGAAATGTCAATCTGCCTATTATCCATTCTGTTTTTTAATGTTTAGTGTGCACTTGGCAGCCATAAGGAAATGTGTGCTTATTTTTACAAATGTTTGTATTTAGAAAGCACAAGAATGACCAGATATAGTGCAAAACATGCTTTCATCTGGCTAGGTGAGTGAAAAACACTCAGAGAAATCTATGTCCATGCGTGCAGTACATGTCAGCTGGTTCCAGACTTACATGGAAGTCATGTGAGTTTCATCATGGGTTATACTGAAAAGTATGAGCTGGCCTGTGTAAATACAAGATTCCTCTCCAACTTTATTAATTACCATACCTTTTATATATTGCTATCAATGATAAAGAAAAAAATGATTTAACAATCTAAGAAAATTTAAAATGTATGAAAATATCTTTTCAGAGCCTATGACATTATTAAATTAATGGAATATGTGAAAGATAATCAGGGAAAAAATAGGTTAAAAATTTTTACCTTTTCTTTTTGTCATACTTTCATTTAACTTGCATGGTAAGATTTTTATCCTTTACTGGTATAATTGTAATTTCAAAATAAATCATATATACATATATTTTTATTCAATTAATTGCATGCTACTCTTAACCAGTTTGTAGGAAATAAAAGATATCAAATAGTGTTCTTGTGTCCTTATCATTGTCAACTATGTTTCTTTCTTTTATACATTGCAAAAAAAATCAGGTTGAGACAATATAATCTAAGCTATTCTATTATTATTAAAATTTATTGTAAGGTTAAATAAACTGTTTTCTCTACTTTGAAGTTTCAATATGTTTGTAAATGTAATTTAGCATGCTCCATTGCACTTATGTTGGCTAGTTAGTTGATGCGTTATGAAGTTTACAGTATGGGAATCATGGCACTATGAAAAAAACAGAAATTAATGTTTTAGTATCGTCAAAACAACAATGAAATCTCTCAGGAACCACAGAGAGTGAGTAAAATGCAGCTACACATGGTAGAGGCACGGTAGTATATTCTGCTCAGGAATGAATAGTCCAAATATTGTCAGCATCCTGGAACGCACTAAAATAAATGTGTAGTTGCTGAGAGCCATAAGTGGCTTGCAAGCACAGATCATCCCATGGGTACTATTTTCTTTTCAACTGCTAGGCTATTAAACACTCAGACAGAAACTCTGCTAGTTTCTATAGCAAAAGCAGAAACCATCACCTCTCAAAAAACCCCAAACCTTTAACCAATCCATACCAAACCATTTAGTCTGCACTTTGCCAGTTCCAGATGTTCAATATCAATGCACAGTTCACAAAGAAACCTGGGACTAAAACAAAAGGAGAGATGCAGAAACAATAGAAATACTTCCCTCCTCATTTTTGTCATTTTGGAATTCATAAGTGTTACTGCTTTTTTTTTACCCACATACAGGAAGGATTGAAAGGAACCTTTGGTACAAGTAGGCTGGAATTTTCATAGAAGAATGAAGTCTAAGTCTGGGACTTTCTGAACACATCAGAGTGGGAATCACTATGGAATGGTACTTAGGCATTATAACATACAAAACTTTCCAAAGAATAGCAAAATATAATGGAAACAGTATTTAACCATTTCCAGAGAGATTTTAACACAACTGTCCCCTTCACAGGAAAATATTAAGACTTCTAGAGCAGAAACTGATAATGAAATTTGTCACCTCATAGCCATAATCTAACAATACAACAGAAATTTATTTTCATTTTCAGCTTGTTTCAGCAAACTAGTTATCTTTATGCAAAATGAAACAGTGTGAACAGTGAGACTGAGAACAGCCCACCTCAAGATAGTTTAGAACTATCCTGTTGAATGTTGTTGAAGGTATTTTCTAAATACCCTTATGTTGCAAAGAAAGCATCCACAGATGTTCACAAGATATTTTTATGTTCTATTCAAGGTATACAATAGAAGGAAGCCCTTTGTCAAAGTAGCAAACAGTACCAATGACCTCTCTCAGAAACTTGGAAGTCTTTACCTTTCAATGAGAACTTGGACAAGTAAAATAAAACGGCATTTGGCACTACACTTTTATCTTGAACATCTCTTCCTTGTGGTTCAGAAATTCATGGTTAGTTGGGAAGATATGACATTATGCAGCAAGCTCCTCACTACAAAAAAACCAGAACACAAAGTCCTTCTGCCAAAGGAGAAATGGAACACTGTATGTTTGCTTTCATATTATGAGACACAGAAGCCCAAGTTTCTGCTTCTGCATTAATGAATTGTTCTAAATCACTATAGAGACTAAGCTCCCAATCTCTACATATCTTGCAAAAACAAATAGGCAACAATATATATGTTCTTTAGTTCTCAATTTATGAAAGCAACATGAATTATTTTCTAGACACTATGTAGAAATGTAGATGTTCGGGAATACTTAACAGAGCTAAGGCCCTGAAAATTGACTCACCATGTTACTTAAAAGTAGGCAATGTGATAATAACTCAGTTTCAGTAGCATAGAGAAGGGGTAAATTAACCAGAATTTAGGGCAACATACTATGCAACCTATAGCATAGCTGTACAATTTACTTACCTCCTTTCAGGTCGAAATTGGTAAACTTATCATAAGACTTTCACATGAAGTTTTATATGGAAGAATTTCCAAAAAATAAGAACTTTTGGAAAGACATAAATTTGAAAGCAAACATAAAACGGAAACTTTGCTTACAAATATAATGAAAAACAACAACAATATACAAATGCAACAGACAAAAATTTTATCCATGAAATTTCAGGAACTAGTTTGCAAGTGTGTTGCACAGCCATTTACAAAGATAGAGTTACCTTTCAAGTAGGCAAGCACTGTCTGATTTAAAAGATATTTTTCATATTAGATTAAGTTACAGAAGTTCCCTAGAAGGAACAGGCAGTGTCACATGAATTTTTGGACTGGAATTATAAATCCAACATGCACTCTGCTGCTTTTTAAAGTCCAACATGGTCAAATGGATTAAGAAAGGATTGAGCAGTTGTTGAATAGAGTTGTACTTCTAGTGCAAGGAAGCTGGCAGGGTCCTATCTCTACTGCAAATCTCTGGTTTAAGTGAAAGGGAATAGATAGCTAGTTCCTTAACATGAACCAAAATATCTAGAAAACAGACAACAAAAAGGCAAAACATAATACAGAAAGGCAGTCTAAGCTGTTATATGTACAACTGCAACAACCGTAAACTGAAGATGATAGAAACTGCGAGATTATAAAGCAAAATGAAGTTTTGTGGAGAACCACTAAGATCTAAGGCCACAAAGAGAACTTCCCTCAGCCTTCTCCTTTCCAGGAAATGCCAAGTCACTTCCCTTAGCCTCTCTAAATATACAATATGTCTCAGTCCATGTTTTATTGCTGTCTGCCAGTGTCTAAAAGAGTGCTATAGAAAAAGAGTCCAGTTTTGGGACGCACAATGAAAGGGCAAAGAAAAAATTCCAGAAAGAGAAATTTGAGCTGACATATGACAAAATTCTTCACAATGAGTGCATAAAGCACTGTCACAGATTACTCAAGGAGGCTGTGGACTCTAAATCCTCAGAAATTTTCATAGCTTGCATGACCAGTGCCCTGGGGGACTGATCTGTCTTTGAAGTTAGCCTTAATTTTAAAAGGAGATTGACCTAAACAACCTTCAGATGTTCCTTCAAACTTATTTATAATTTCTGTGAATCCGTGATTTTAAGAATACTAGTAACCAATGGGGAAAAAAATTAATATTAATAACCAACTCTACAGCTGAAGAGTTTAGCATTAAATTCATGTGGAAAATTTCAGGTTCCAGTCCATAATTCCAACACTCATGATACTCACAAAATCTTAACTCAGCTAACATTTAGATATAGATTCCATTGAGACAGAAACTGTGGAAACTTTCTTTCAATGCCTTAATCTCTGCAGCTGGCTTGTGCAAATCTGCCCCCATTTTTACACTTGAGATCTACTGAGTAGTGGCAGTGAAGTCAGAGATCCATCCCACCTAACTCTCCCACGTGGGATAGCACTGGTGATCATGCTTAGAGATCCACACAATATAAGGGAAACAGCCTGTGAGCTACCATCCTAATGGACAGAGTGCTCATAAAGGACATTTTGGTTTTGAATTTTTTTTCAGATTTAGATATTGGTTAAAAGATTTTTGATCTGTAAGAAAAGAACTTAATTGATAGGCCTTAAGTCTTTCATCTATAAATAACTCACTTTTCTACTTAGTCTGAACTGCTCAATATCAGTTAACACAGAGAAAGGAGTGCTACCTCTGTACTCTAAGACACTCATCTTGAATGTAGGAAGGTCAGGTTCAAGTACCCTGGCAAATTATCACTTCATTATGTAAAACAAAGTCTTAGAAGCTGGAGCACTTTACATCACACTACACTCTTCAGCTTCTGAGATCATATTGTGATTGTGGGTCAGACAGGTGATAATAGTGCCCATATCTACACAAGCTGAAACCACAAGAAGGATCCCATCAGTTCTCTCAGAGTGGTGGCCTGCCTGAAGTGCCCAGCTTGAATGAGTTCAGAGGTGAGACTAAATTTCTGAAGAATGTAACCACTGAGTAACAAAATCACTTTGCTTTGAAGATTTCAGTTGGTCTCAGTTTGGACCCTTGAGGTTCCATCTGCCTTTTTTTTTTGGGGGGGGGAGGTTAATATCTTTACTCCTTCATCAATTTATATTAGTATAGTCATATAATCAGGACCTGAGGGTTTCAGTGGGCAGCGGCATATCCAAAAAAGTATATATTGCTACTCTTTGGTGTTATAAACACAGGGGAAAGCAAACCCGCCTCATAAGGAAAGATAAAGGATCATGAAGCTTTTTGTTTCCTCCAAGAAAGCAATCTTCAGTGATATTTTGAATTACAGTGTCTAAATCCATTCTTATGAGATGTCTAAAAATATTTTAAAATGTTCATGAAAAAAATCTCACATTGTTTAAAATGATTGAATTTTAGCATGTTCATTTGCCAGAAAACTTAACTGACTGCTTTACAATAAATATTTGCTGATTTCAGGTTTCTGTTCTTCCTCAGACATGCAAAACCTCCCACATTTCCTGTCTCTTGTGGAGATGCTTGCTAGGTCCACCTCTAAGCATAGCTACATTGCCTGCAAGGCAATTAACAAGAATTTTCTTAATAGGCAGATGGACTCCTTGATGGGGTTGATGCTCCAGCACCTAGCAGAGAAAGATACTACTATAGCACTGATGTGAAGAGCTTCCATGCCAGGAGATCCATGCCATTATGGGGGTTTCTGCCTCTGTTAGCTTTCCTTCTGCAGCTCAATCAGTTCTTTTGCTGTTCAGTTAGCACAAGTGTTTATGACTGTGGAGGTGACCGAGTTGACATGTAGCCTTTGGACATGTAGCCTTTGGACCTGTAAAGAGAATGTGCTGTTAGATTTGAAAAAAATGGGCTGCTTTTTGTCTTTATTCCTTGTGTCCTAATGTGGAGCAAAGCATACAAGACAGTCATGTTATCTGGGTAACCTAACTAAACCACATATTTAAATAATTACGAAGACACTTTGGAATATATTAAATAATACTCATACAAATATATTTCTATTGAGGATAATGCTTTCACTGGAAAATGCATAAGACTTCAGGCAGAAGTACTGGAAGTCTTTAGAAATTTCATACCTTGTAAACTAGTTTAATAATAAACTGTCCTCAAGATGAACAAGGCCAAGTGCTGTCTTTCAAAATTCCCAGTTTTCATCTTTCCCGTATCTCATCACATGAATTTGCCATCCATCTTATTATGTAGACTGGTTTTCAAACTATATGAACAAAAGTTTCCTGAGCTTCACTTTTAGATTTCCTCATTACAGCCATTTTGCTACCAAAAAAAAATTAAACAGTAAGATTAATAAGTTCTCAAAATTATGTGAAATGTTGCATTGATTTCAAGGAGAATTTGTGATTCCATGCATAAAAATGAGACTTTTTTATTCAGGTTCCTAAGTTGGGGCAAGAAAAATCATCACTTGCAATATTTTTATTCCCACCCTTGATTCAAAAGGATGAGAGGTATGTTGTTCCTAATGAAAATCACAGCCATGAGATAAGGTACATATTATATACAGAATGCAGAAGGGGACTAGGCATTTATCACTGGGATTTGCAATAGCCACCATGATGAGCAGGGAGTCATCCAAGAAAAGAGCAGGCAATGCTGAACACAACCCTAATTATTTAGGGCCTCTGGAGTGCTGCATGGTGCTTGGACAGGGGTGGATGATGAATTCTCTCTGGAGCTGGGTTCCAGAGCTCTCTTTAAAGGAAAAGGTTGTGTCAGTTTGCATCAGAGTGCTGGATGTTGAGGAATTTCATCTACGGTATAAAGACTGAGTTTCAACATGTTCCATCTGAAAGGATAATCAGTGACTGGAGTACCCACGGTGAGTGAGATTCAAGCTTCAGTTCAGGACTCTGGAAGAAAACTCAAGTGCTTCGGGAAATTCCAACTCTTGAAAGCTAAGATCAATTTCACAGTCTGAGAAAATAGAATTCACATATTCTAATGTTTAATTTCAGTATTTCCCAAGAGTATCTGCATTAAAAATTAGACAAAAAATTACTACAATTAAAGGAAAATAAAATAAGAGCTGTTTTCATATATCTTATGCCATTTGGCTTTTCTTTTTAAATATTAAAAAAGCCCCTGGACCTTGAATTTCTCATATGGCAGAACCACTATAGCAGAGCTTTATTATAAGGGGATTAAAATATTTTTTTCATTAAGGAGTTCTCTTTTATGAAACCCTTGTCATTTGTTTTAGAGGATAGAATCTTGTGTAAGTCTAAGTTTCTCAGAATTCATTGCGGGTATCTAAAATGAAGATGAATTCAAATATTTTTGGACTTCTTTAGCAACTAAACAAAATAAGAGAGTAAAAGTTAACATAAATTAAGGATAAGGATATAATTAAAGGATAGTGAAAACACAGCTTGTTTTCACTATCTTTATGTTATCTTAGAATATTTAATCCATGATTTAATCGATAAACACATGTTAGATATTTAAGATATACTTAGCATTTTAAAAATTGAGTCCTTGGGTAGAATAGATTTGTTTCAGTCTTGAAATTGTTGAAAGCAAGAAAACAAACTAAGAGATTGACAGCATCATTTACACAGTAGGTAAAGTAAACCTAACAAGCCAAGACAAATACCAGATCTTGGCATTTGTGTCATGGAACCTTTATGGTGTTACTGTGGTAAGGATTGCGAAACAGATAGAAAGGGAACAGAGAGCCAAAAAACTCCTTAATGAAGCACATTCAGGAGAAAGTATATTTTCCATAAAAGCTAAGCCCTTTTTCATAGTTATTCTTTTCTGAAATGTGTTGTTCTGCAAGGATCTCTATAAGCTAAGCTACTCAGTCCTCACTGTGGTTTTCACCAGGGAGTAAAGATGTGCAGAAAGTAAACTGTTAGAATTTTGTTTCTGGACTTTTAGAGTGGGATGTCATCTTCCTAAATCCTATATAAACAAGAGGTCAGGTGCATTTACATTTCACAGATTAAGCCAGTCAAACTGTTTTTCAGTGTTTCTTTAAACAAAGTGTTCTAATCTAAACTGAAAGCTCTCCAGGTAAACAAAAGAGCCTATTTAAATAAAATATGCAGTTTCATCCACTGAGCAGTCTAGGCAGGTAATTCTAGGCTTTTAGGTGAGGTGCAGCATTCCTGTTTCTAAGTCTGTTTTTTTGGTGTTTTTTTTGTTTGTTTGTTTTTTGGTTTTTTGGGGTTTTTTTTGGGGGGGGGGTTGGTTTGTTTGTATGTGGTTTTGTTTGTTTGTTTTGTTTTTTGTTTGTTTGTTTTGTTTTGCCTTTTTTTTGTTTTGTTTTTGGGTTTCGGGGTTTTTTTTCGACCAGGAATGATATAGAGTAAAATACATCCATAGCAGCAAGGGCTGGAACATCTGGCCTGGTCCCTTTGATCTTTCTGCATTGTCCCTTGGGCTTTTCTGAAGGGCTCAGTCATCTGCTTTTATACTCTTTGATCTTGCTGATCTTTTATGGCTCTTTTTAGAAGGAGCAGCAGATATTATTAATTGGGATATATCACTGTGTGGTGATCAGGTAACTGTTTGGAAATAGAAGTTTTGTCTTCTGAGTGAGTAAAACTCAGAGCTTCCTACTGTTTATTTCAAGCAGCAATGTAAAAACAGAAATCACCACTACACGCCAGTCTTCAGAAGTGAAAGAGGCAGACTGAATCCTGAGTAAAAGCCAACATGCCTAAGTGTATGGAGCTACCAGTGAAGTATATGATACACAAACTGGACTTACTATCTTCTTCAGGTTTTAAAGCATCACTTTTTCTCTAGTAACCACGAAGGTAATTCAAGAGAGAGATTCAGATAAACTGATTGTCCTGTGGAGCAAGACACATAGCATTTTAGTAAAATAGTACTCAAATTTAGACACCCTGGATTGCAGCCTTTGCTAAATGGAACAATCCAGAGGGCTAATGAATAAGCTCTGCTTGCAGTATTCTCCTGGGTTTACTGGTGATGAACTACACACATGCTTGATGTTTAACAGATATTGCCTCAAATTAAGTCTGAGACATATGGCAACCATTACTGAAAGAAAGGAATGCATTTTTTCACTGTCAGCAACTCTGATGCTGAAACAGAACAACAGCTCCTAACAGTACTCCCAGTTGTCCATATCTCCTCCCAATGGATTTTTCTAGTCTATTACTTTACCTCTTCTAGTCTTTCTCAAGCTTGTGAGCTGTTTTAGTTTCAAGCAAGGACATTACTCTGCTAAAGGAGATGTTACCAGCCCCTTCAGTTGTGCTCCTCACTTTTTAATAGTTTTTTAATACAAACTCACTTGATTAACAGTGTGGGTTGCCAGAAGACATATGGAGTAAAAGTGCTGTAAAAGCTTAGGACATCTTTCTGAACCTAGAATACTCCCAACAGTATCTTTTAAAAGGTCTCCAAAATTCAGAGTGGGTATCCACAGTATTTTTACTGTAATAACGTTTCCACTTCCTTTTATTGTCGTGCAAATACCTTCCATAATGTTACTTTTTGGGAGGTTGTTCATGATCTCAAGAGCAGTTTGTATTTCACTGATATTTGCCTTTGATGGCTCAGCTTCACAAGATAAAAGTTACCTCATTAACACAAAATTCTTAGCTGCCTCTTACTGAAAATAAGGTCCTGGAAAGTGTCTCAGTTTGGATATGCAAAACAAAAAGCCTCCCAAATCATTAGTCATTTTTTAAAATCTTGGCTGTGGTCTTTTATTGGTCTGTAAAACTTTATCACCATATAGTGCACCCTTTAAATAATAAATAGTAACACCAGATGATGGAGGACTGAACAAAACCAGTGCATGATGGAGAATATGTGCATAACCTTGAAGGTTTCATGGAAGCTGACCTTTCTGCAAAGTCTGCTTGGACATCCAAGTAATCACCTGTTCCTGCAGAAATATTTCCAAAACTTTTGAGTGCACATGACAACACGTAATACAGTCATCATTCTCTTTCTTCCCGATTTTGAGGACAATTCTTGTCATTTTTTTCTGCCTTGTTTGCATAAGAAGAAATGAAAATTCACATTATTGAGAAAGTCTTAGAAGACATATTTTGCTGTTTTCTTCTCCAATGAAGAACTCCTTCTTTGAATGGGATGGAAGTATGTGTTTGATAAGGATCAAATATCTGGCCTCTAAATCCACAAAGGGCAGACTGTGACCCCTTGCTGAACAGTATTTCATACAAATAGTGCCACTGCCTGTCACAAGGTAATCAGCAAGTCCCTTTGCCACTGACTTCCATCTTAACAAAATGAATATCTGTATGTGATTAGCAGGTTAAATCAGCAGGTAAATTCAGATCCCCATGAAGAATAAGCTAAATCAATCTTTTTTGTTGTTGTTAAATGTAAACATCTGGGAAAATGAATTTTAACTGTGTCACAACAGATATCTTCCACCAGGACTCACTGTTTTAGACCCTTTGGTGTAACATTCATGATGGACTCAGCTCATTCTTTAGTGATGAACAGACTTCAGCGCCTCCATATCCTCTTTACATACTTTGTGAAGATTTAGCAGAAATGCAAGTCAGTTTTATATTGCACTGCCTGGTTTTTACAAAAATCATAGATGCACTTTTCATGATGAAGCCTTCTTAAATCACTCACAACTGGACACATAATGATTTTAAACTTCTTACAGTGAGGCCTCTGCCTCTCCCCATCTCTCTTTGGTGGACCCCATCGGACAAGCGTCCTCATCACTGTCACTAATGTGTGAACTGGGTCTGCTGCAGGAGGTTAAAGGAAACTTTACAAGTCCTAGGTGTTTAAAGTAGCACTCATGATGAAAAAGTTAAAACAGGACACCTAATTTTTTTCTTTATAATTAGTACAACTGCTTAAAACTAGGTATATATGTAAATTAATTTAATCTAATTTAAACTATTAAAATATTCTACTTAATACGCCTGAAGGAATCAATCTTATACCTGGTTTATAAGAAATCCCTAATAATTTTTAAGAGGTGAAGGGTCTGGAGTTCTAGTAGAGTGAAATGTTTAACCACTTATTTTATTTTTAAGCACATACTTAAGCCATGCAAAAATTACTAGTTGTAAAGATGCATTTTTTCCTAAACAAAAAATAAGGCAGTACAAACATACACACATGAAAGAAAAATTATGATGTATTTAACATTAGCCTTACTGAAGTCAGTGAAATCTGTCCATGTATTTTTTTGCTTTCCTGTTTTTGATTACTTTTTGTCTACTGTACGTCTAAATTTCCTTTGAGACATTCTTAGTTTAAGAAGCAAAGTATTAAAAATTATGAAATAAGTTGTTACAGGTCTTATTGTTAAAATCAATCAGATGAAACCCAAAATAATTATGTAAACAAGTTTTAAAACTAATATAACCCATAAAAAGTAGCAGGATATATTTTATGTTTTCAGTATTTTCATTAGCTTTTTCCTTAAAATATTTATGCCATTGTTCTGGCTTTGAATGTGGATAGTTTTCCTGATATGAAGTTGTTACTCAAAGTTTGGATCAAAAAAAGAAATCAAAAATCTTCCAAAATACTTAATGTGAGAAATATGTGTCTAATCTTTGGATACCAAGTTGGCTGGAAAGAGTTTAGTTCAGATCAATGATAAAACAAGAGAATTGCAGGAGGCATTGGAGATAATTATAACTTTGTAGAAATATATGTAAATATCTCTCTGAACAAAAAGGAAAAGGTAAGGCTTAATCTTTAAAGAACTGAAAATATGTTATTAAAAAATTCTTAGCAAATTGCTTTTGCTCTCTTCTTCTCCTAATCAAGACTTTTTCCTTTAAATGGCATGACAGCATCTGCATTTGATAAAAATCAAATAAAATATTTCCTTAGAAACAGATGGCACTGGTTTTAATTCTTTGTGGCCAGTTCAGGTATTATGAGAATGAATTATGATGTAAGTGAACTATGCATGTAAAGTGCATAGTAACAAAAGTTTTGAATAAATCTAAATTTTGGGTTACCTGTTTCATCTATACTAGTTCCTCTCCTCTGCTAGAACACAAAAATCAAATGCCTTCATCTCTGTGGCTGCTTGATATTAAGGTCAGGATTTCCTTCTTTTCCTGCATAGGTGCTGAGGTGCCTTAGTTATTTTAGGGGTTAAAAGCTGTAGCCACTGATGCGTATATATGAGGCTGTATTCATAGAACACGGCTTGTAGCCTGACTCAAGCTATTACAGTCTAGCAACAAGGACCAATAGAAAGAGAAGAAGATCCAAGAAAGCTGAGGTAAGCACAAACTCTGAAGCAATGTCAAATTAGAAGCAATAGCTAATAAGGTGTGTATGGAAATACATCTGGGAATACTAGTATGTACTTCCAGTTTTATGTGCTGCTAATTCTGAGGAGGACAGGAAGCAAACACAGTGGTTAGCAGCCAAAAACTCTGAATTTACAGTGATTTCTAACTGGCTTCAGATAGCTCCAGGAACTTGACTAACAAGGTAAATTGCTTTATATTCCTTTTTTAAAATGTTATTAAGGTTATGAATATTTACACAGTAAATAAGGTTGTCATTTCACTGTGTAAAAGAGAGATGTTATTCTTTAGAAATATTTTATTTGCTTTTTTTTTTTTTGGAATGTTTCCAGGTAGCAGTGTCTGGGGCTGGAAGATCTGTAGGATACTGCACTTGTTACTGCTAGTAACAATGTTGAAAACGATTAAATTACTACATATCTTATGCAGCAATTTAGCTGAGCTCTTATTCTTACTGGTGCATTAATCCTACGAGAGTCTTTACTTTTTATATAAATACTATTTTTAAAAATCTAACCTAATTTTGACCAGAAATTTCACCTAGCAGTCTCTTGACTCAGAATTGTAAAATGCTTGTTAATCTTCATCAGACAACAAGCAAGATAACAGTTTTTAAGCATTGTTTTTGTGCTATGCAAATATTTCTTTTTGGATTACAGATAAATTATCAGTAATGATTTTGTTCATAATTTAATGGTGGAAGAGGTTAAACAAAACAAATAATTAAGTAGGTAAAATAGATACAAGATGCATGAGTGTATATAAAATAATTTGGTTAGGATTTACTTTTTATGGATATAATTTGGTTAGAACTTATTTTTTGTGTCATTTAGATAGGGCATTTGTTTTGTGTGTTTGCTTTAGAAAAGAAAATTTGTAACTTTGAATATGAGAGAGTGAATGAGGCAGGGAATGGACTAGCCAAACATATTCCCTCCAAGCTTTTTAAGAATGTGCCCAACAAACAGCTGTTAAAACACTATTTGATCTTTCACTTTTCAATGAAGAAAAAAGACTCTGGAAAATCTGATCCAGATGTCATTATAATTTAAAAGAGAGCAAAACTGAAAAGGAGGTATGATTAATTTTAAAAGGAGGAGCAGTCAGTACAATAGTGTTTGTATCATTGTGGTAAAGATATCTTTTCTGAAGATTGTTCATTGTATAATGTAGATTATAGGTCTGTACAGGAAAAGTTAAACAAATTTATAAGAAGTACTGATTTAATGTCAGAAAAATGATCCCTGTTTTTAGGTTCTTTGAAATGACTTGCATGAACATCGGTTAAACTGGTAGCCAATGTGGAATCTAAGTTGAATCAGGGAAATGTTCATCAACATATAGAACTGAATTTTTTATACCTCTTATATTACTGTTTGTTTTTTCCTTAATATGCCATGGGTAATACACTAGAGGACAGAATTTGGCTGTTTGTAAAGGAAATATTATTTTATATGCAAAACTGCTTTGTTAATCTAGTATGCTGCTAGAGAATTCTGTTGAGAGACAGCTAATTGTTTTTTTCCCCTTCCAAGGCAAACACAATGATCCTAAAAGTCTATTCAAGCCTTTTGCTCTTATTCTTGGTCAATTCTGTGTGGACTCGAACTGTGAGACAAGTTTATGATGATCTGGATCCTGAGCATTGGTCTCACTACACTTCTGAGTGTCCACAAGAGTGCTTTTGTCCTCCTAGTTTCCCCAATGCATTGTACTGTGATAACAAAGGACTTAAAGAAATACCTGCAATTCCAGCAAGAATTTGGTACCTCTATCTTCAGAACAATCTAATTGAAACACTTTCAGAGAAGCCTTTTGTGAATGCCACTCATCTGAGATGGATAAATCTGAACAAGAATAAGATCACAAACAATGGAATTGAGAGTGGTGTGCTGAGCAAGCTGAAAAGACTGCTTTACTTATTCCTTGAAGACAATGAATTGGAAGAGGTGCCTGCCCCATTACCAGTGAGCCTGGAACAGCTAAGACTAGCTAGAAACAAAATTTCCAGAATACCAGAAGGAGTCTTCAGCAACTTAGAAAACCTTACTATGTTAGATCTCCACCAGAACAGTTTGTTGGACAGCGCGCTTCAAAGTGACACCTTCCAAGGACTCAACAATCTTATGCAACTCAACATAGCAAAAAATTCACTCAAGAAAATGCCTTTAAGCATTCCAGCTAACACGCTGCAGCTGTTTTTGGACAACAACTCCATTGAAGTTATACCAGAAAACTACTTCAGTGCAATACCCAAAGTCACTTTTCTTAGGCTGAACTACAATAAATTATCTGACGATGGTATCCCTCCAAATGGGTTTAATGTTTCATCTATTCTAGATCTACAGCTGTCTCACAATCAACTCACTAAAATTCCACCAATCAATGCTCACCTCGAGCACCTTCATCTTGATCACAACAAAATCAAAAGTAAGTGTGTATTGGTGGTGTGGGGCCCCACCAGGACATGACTATTTTAAAGTGTCTGCTTAACTACAGAAAATGTTCTATGAAATAAAGTGATTAAAATCATAGAATCGTTGAATAATTTGGGTTGGAAGGGACCTTTAAAGGTCATTTAGTGCAATCCTCCTGCAATAAGTAGAAATGTCTTCAACTAGACGAGGTTACTAAGAGACCTGTCCAACCTGATCTTGAAAGTTTTCAGGGGTGGGGCATCTATCAGCTCTCTAGGCAACATGTTTCAGTGTTTTCCTGACTTTACAGAAGCTTTGTTCTACTAAGACTTGTCTCCTCAAATGTCTTCCAACATTTTCAACTTTGTGTAAATAAGGCAAGGTTTTGTACCCAAAGCAACAGAAGCCTGTTGTCATGTCATAGTTCCATTCCTAGCACTGCTTCTGAATTCATCCAGGTATAGTGGGGATGTGGTGGTTATGAGCATCACATATTTTATGTACTAAAATTAGCTGCTCAGTAAATCTTTTGTTTCATGCCAAAAGCCAAAAAAAAGAGTGATGACTTTCTGTTTATCACTACACAGAAGGAAGCTAAGCATCTATATTTATCTTCCTGTCATGGAAATTTAGTTGAATACAGAGTCTCTTATCACTCTTTAGTGCCACTGTAGTTCACAAATATACTAAAAATAACAGTATGGCTTTTGTATGAAGCAAGGACCCATGAAAGGACCTATTAATAATTTAGGTTAATTGACTGCATTTTACAAAATAAATGTATGAAGTATTGTTAAAAAAATTATTTTTGTACAACTGGCATATATTTAAGTGGCCTGAAAGATTTCTAATGTTAATTAAGAATTAGGGCTCATGACATGTTGTTTCTGAACATATTTAATTGCCCCCTGGTTATGAAAGGACTTATTTTCATTATTTTACTGCAGGGCCTCAGGTGCAGGCTTTATCCTGTCACTTTAGGTGGACACTAGATTCAAATCAATGGAATGTGGTCTGTCTAGTTTAAGAAGGGGCTTGTATCTAGGTAGTATTTAAAGAGCTGCCCAATTATCTTCCTTTGAAGTTTGACAAAGCTTAAAACCATGAAAATCAACTTGTGTAGCATGTGCAAGCTCAAGTCCTGCTTCCCAGTGATACATGGGTACCTGTGAAGCTAAATCACAATAGTTTTCCACAAGCCTTATATTCCTTAATGCCTTTGCCACTTTTCAAAATTCATTGTTGCCTTAAGCACAAAACGACTTTTAACTAAAATAATAAAGAAAAGAAATTTAATTCTTAGTAACTGCACATAAAATAGTAAAAAAAATATTAAAAAAGGCAACCTGATACCTTAAATGAAAATTAGGTATTGTGTAAGGCATATTCTAGCACATAGCATAATTGTTAAAGAGGTAGGAGTTAATGACATAGTCTTCATGGGACACTGCTCTAATAGATGATATCTCAAAGGGCCTTTAATATTACAAACAATCAATGTAATTTCATTGGGCGGAGTAACAAGATGTGACATTACTGCAGATTCATTTTGCCTTCTTAAACCCTGGAAGCTGATGATCAGTCATTACTTTAAGATGGCCAATGTAAAGTTTTGAAAGGAGAATAACTGTAAAATCCTGAATCTGGTTTCTCCACAAAAGAGTCCTTATGAAGGTTTACTTTTATGTGTGCAGCACAAACCCTTTTTGTAATATTAATTCTCATATATTCCTGCACAACTGCAACTTCATTTTCTCTTGGTGATTGATAGTTACAATGCTGGCATTGCAAGAGCTCAGACATCAACATTTCTGTGTAAATATAATTTGCCTATGTTTTGCTGTATGTTATTGTTTAATATCAGATCTTCATATAAGTGCAAGGCCTTAATTTTCCAGAGACCATTTATGAAGATATAAGGCCTTCTTCTGAAGCCCAAGGAAGCCAGTGATAGCCTCATAGAATCATAGAATCAGCCGGGTTGGAAAAGACCTCTGAGATCATCAAGTCCAACCTTTGATCCAACACTGTCGTGGTTACTAGATCATGGCACTAAGTGCCACATCCAGTCTCATCTTAAAAACCTCCAGGGATGGTGAAACCACCACCTCCCTGGGCAGCCCATTCCAATGTCTGATTACTCTCTCTGTAAAAAATTTCTTCCTAATATCCAACTTAAACATCCCCTGGCACAGCTCAAGCCCGTGCCCTCTTGTCCTATTGCTGGTTGCCCAGTAGAAGAGACCAACCCTCACCTGGCTACAACCTCCTTTCAGGTCGCTGTAGAGAGTGATGAGTCCTCCCCTGAGTCTCCTCTTCTCCAGGCTGAACAACCCCAGCTCTCTCAGCCTCTCCTCACAGGACTTGTGCTCCAGTCCCTTCACCATCACTGGTCTCAATGGAACAAGAATTTCACCTGTTGTCCCTTCCCTAAGGATCTCAATACACAGAGAAAAAGAAGTACTTGAAAGTTGGAAGTAAAATCAACATAAAATCAAAATTAATTATGGCTCCAACATTTGCACCACTCTTGTTCTATGGCATTTTAAAACACACATGCTTACATATTGATCTAGGAGATGCACCTTTGAGGCTCTAGGGAGATGTTAAATAATGGAAAAGAGAGTGTTAAAGGAAACAAAGAGAAGGCATGAGATGATGGTGGAACAAGTGAGCAAGGGCTAGCAGGTGGTATTACAATGCTATCAAAGGACAGGTAAAGGGGAGTGAATATTAAGTTCCCCAGAAGAACACCAGGAGGTTGGGATAGATGCTCTGAGCTAATGTTATTCCACATGTAGAGAAAGGGAGAAGTCCTTAGGCCAAGTAGCTAAATTATGTTTCTAAATTATGAGTTTTGCTATAGAAGAAACAAGGTCTTCTTCAGTTCTTCAGCATATATACAGTATTAGACATTAACGAGAACCTTTCTGCAGTTTTCCTTTACAGCAGCTCCAGAGTCTCATCTTTAAATATTATACCACATAATAATACTGTGGACAAGCAGAAAATTAATTTTCTTTAAATTAAATATCCTAATTTTTTATCTAATTTGGGCTAGTGTATCAACCAGCTACTCAATTAATGCAAAGAGATACACAATCGTCCCATCTTAAGGAGCTGTAAATCACCTTTTGCAAACATTCATCTCTCTCTCGGTTTAAAAATAGAGTGTAAATGGTTTACTCAGGCTGAAAATCTCTACATGGATCAGTTTAGGTAGGGTGAATTGTACTACAGACAGTAGTGCTGACCAGAAAAGGTGGATATTTTCTGCTACATAATGTTGATCACCTGTAAAACTTGTAATAGCTGCTTTCATAATGAAAACTCTCAAGCTTTCTGCTTCACACATAAAAATAAGCTGTACCTTGTTTCTCCCAAGAATATAAAATCTTTGCCAATATTAATCAAATTTCACAAGACAGACGAAGACATTTTGATATGACGGATATGACAAAAGTTTCAGACTTGGGCCAACTGGATGTATTTAACTAGTTTCCATGACAAAGATAAAGTCCACTTCCAAGATGTTGCAAAAATCTAGGCAGTTGTTCAAAATAGAGTGGAGGGTTTTCTTTTGGGGAAAAAAAAATAATTTATGTTGTGATTTTTACATCATAACATTTTTCTTATTTGGGGTAGTGTAATCAGAAGATGTGTGTATATTATCATTGTTAAATATAAAGGGAGAAAAATTTTGGTAGAAATCTGAGTTGCTAAAAAAATATGTTTCATAAGATCTGTTACATACACATTCTCCACTAGTTTTTTTTCATTTGATCATGCCATCAGACCAATCACTAAATACCATAATTTGGTCAAAGGAATTTGACATCTTCGATAAACAAACACCACTTCGGTATTTTCTAGAATGAGCCCGTTTTGAGACTGAAATAGGGCAGCAGCTGCCTAACTATTCAACAACTGAAGACAAAATATGAAAAGCATGTTAGCCAAGTGCAGATGTAACCTAGATGAGACAATGTAAAGAGCCCAAGCCATTCAACACTTACAAATATGGATAATGATTTAAGATATAGTTTCAAATTTTATCTGAAGAGAAACAAACTATGTGTGATGCATAAAGAATGTTAAGGATTTGTTGGATTTCAGATTAGGAAGAAAAATATCCCATTGTAAAATTATATTCTTGCAATTAAAACCAACTCTACTAAAGAATGTGAGATAATAGGAAAGTACAGATGTTAAAAGTTAAAAACACTAAATGAAAATGTCCTCTGATTCAATACTGCTATCATTTTGAATGCAGGATCTTCATTAGGGAATATCATCAGCCTAAAATTAATGTACTGTCCTTGAAATAAGATGTTCAAAACCTCTCCACATTAATCTTGTCCTGCTCTCTCAGAGGGTAGAGAGCTGTTTCTCAATGCTTACCATAGAGTGGCCTAAATTAGTGTCCTCTCTGTCCAAATTATGCATCTCGTGACCTTTATTCATAGTTACAGCACAGTAAATATGTGATTCACTGATTCGATTACATTATATTAAGATTTTTTTGCTTCATCAAAAAAGTAGTTAATTGTTGGCATTTTACAAATCTGACAGAAAAAACTGTCTCCCATACAAATATCAGTGGAAACCTGCCTTATTATTTTCCTAAATGAATTTTGTTTTCATGAACCTTTCCCACAGAAATTACCTAACATGTCGATTTACATTTTCAGGTGTCAATGGTACTCAAATATGCCCAGTTTCAATTGCCCTAGAAGAAGACTATGGTTATTATGGCAACATTCCTCGCCTCCGATACCTTCGCCTGGATGGAAATGAAATTCAACCTCCAATTCCATTGGACATCATGATATGTTTCCGACTACTTCAAGCTGTTGTCATATAAAGATATTACAGTGTCACTCTTGTACTGTAAGAGTGCCAAAATACAAGTTTTGCTGGAATGAAACTTGTTCTAACTCAGAAATCAAAAAATAACAGCTTTATTTGACTTAAATTTTTTCTTTGCTTTTATCTTTTCTACGGCTGACAAAGTTGCTCTTCTTTCAGAAGAGATTTTGTACGGACCTGAAACATGTGCTTAACATTTTACCCCAGAATTTCTAGTGGGAATATATTGAAAATCATCTGCGTAAGATCACAAATATTCCAAAGAACCTACTACATGATTCTTGCCAAATGCAACATCTATCCTGTTAACATCATTGTTATAGACAAATTATATTTCCTTCTTTTGTTATGTAGTAACTAACACAGTGAATTTGGGTGCATTTGACCAAATGCATATACTAGTAAAATCATGAGCTGCATGACTGCTAGTAATCAGAACTGTCAGTGTCATTTAAGATAGTGACTAGTGGTGAACAACCACTTAACATGTAAATAACCCATAAATTGTTGTCATCCTTTGAAGACCGATACTTTTAAGGCAAAAAGTACATGAGGCTCAGCATCCAAAGCAACATACTGAATATATATTGTCATAGGGATTCATTCAGTGAATTATTTCAGAATTGGAATAGACTGATCCAACTTAAATCCAGGGACAAGAGAACATGAGATGAAATCCTGTTCTGTCAAAGTACCAGTTTTATGCAATTTCATTCTTCAGTATTCCATTTCTAGTTTGACACCATTTCTTTCTGTAACTTTGCAAAAGTCATTGAATATTTGGTTCATTTTAGTTTCCACAGAGATACAACCAACAGTAATGATTACATATTTCATAGACTAGGTACTTCACAAAAAATTCAATGGCTAGTTAGTGCAATGGTGATAAAGAGAAAATTAATAAATTAAGATATACATCCCTTCCCAGTTATTTACTGAACTAGCCAAATATTTGCACAGGAATTGTATCAGTTTAAGCAAATAAAAGCAACTTACAACAGCGTTTAACTATATGTGATATACATGCACATAATAAAGCTGGACTGTAGAGAAGTCCAGGTATTTAGAACACAGTACATTAACAATTCATTAACAAGGGAGATATCATCAGGCAACTTTTTATGAAATCTAGTTGATTTTTTTCTCTTTTATAACAATGGGATTTCAATAAATGACTTGAATAGTAGAATCAGTTATTCAGTGTGAGAGTATAACATCCTTATTTCTGACAACCAGCACAACAAACTGTCCATCAGTCACATTATTTTAGTCTTCTTGCATTCATAGATAGAAGTAATTAGTTGCTCTTTGATGTCTTGCATCTATTGTTAACATTTTAAGACTGGCCTCAATAGCAAGCATTTAAAGACTATGCATGTGGTATAATTTTTACTTTGAAGATAAGGTATTTTCTTAAAAGTAGATTTTAAAAAGTGTTGAGAACTGCAGTTTCTAACATTAAATATCTTTTTATGTGAAAATCAGGCCTTATTCTGCTTCAGAGCACTTGTGGAAATAACGTAGTATAGAAATCCAGCATACAAATAACCAATTCAGAAATCCTATCCAAAAAACATTTATTTTTGCTGTTCTTTTTATGTGATTGCTGAGAAACTCTTGCCCTTCTACCAAAATATTTTCTGTACATCTCTGTTCACCCAATATGAAAAAATACAGATTTAAAAAGTCTCTACATTATGTGTGCATGTTTAGCTATGTTCTTTACTCAGTAATAGCATAGTAATTTATTTCTTTGAAAAAAAAGTGATGATACTACTAATTAAATTATACCAATAATTATGTTCTTGTACTTGGAAATCAATCTCCACTTTAAACAAGGAATAAATACGTGTACTCCAAAGTAAATATTCACAGGCATATATGCATATTATCAACATTATTTACATTTCTGGTCATACAGCAAAGCATCTTGAAGTTCCTGTAAAAAAAATATGACTCTTTTAGGTACTCTTAAAGGTACACGTTAAAGGATCTCTTCCCCAAAGAGATGTCTAGCTTACATATGAGAAGGGTTGATATGTAGAATCATAAAGGGACACTAGATCATCAAGGTACTCCATTTTCTGGATAGGGCTATTATGCAATGAAATCAGGAGCACATGAAATAATTTTTAACAGTTATTTTCACCAGCTGGCCTGCTATTTTTCCAATACAGTGTAGTGTGGAAATCCTTATAAATTAGTTCTTCAAAGGCCAGTGCTGTCTTATGGAACAATCTTAGAACACATACAGACAGATGCTCAAGATCTCTGTCAGATCCCATTTAATCTGAGTGAAGAGAAACATTCATGATATATCCTTGGACAAAATTCTATTGGGCTGAAGAGCTACTTCTGCTAAGTGCTTGCTCTACACCTTTGATGCAACCCAGTGACTCCACATCTGAGAACTATGTAATACAGAGAAAATCCTAAGTATGCTCACTTAGGCTAATTTGTCCCATCTTGACTTTTTCCACCAAAACCAGCACTATGAATTAGAATACTAAATAGTTATATTTCTGTAATGACCTTCACAAGTAAATCAACCCTGAGTGAGGGTTGTGCTGCTTTACTGAATGCACATGTCCAATTGCAAGTCTTAATATTCTTAAACATCCTGGTGTAATTACACCTGGTTGGTGCAATTTCTCTACAGACTACAATAGCGGGCCTGAATTGCATTCTTGTGTGGAACTAAACAATGTAAGCTTTTGGCCATTACACATTCATTTCATTCATTGGGCCAGAAGACTGTAAAGGAATATCTAAAACACAGTATCTTCAATGTAGATGGTCATTAATACAAAGTATAAAGCATCACTGTGCTTGAAAGTCTGATGTTAATTCTCTTGAATTCTAGATTACTCTAAAACTCGCCACTGATATTTCTTGATTTAGAAAAAAAATGTGGTCTCTTCCACTGAAAGGAGTGAGGAACACACCTCTCAGCTGTCCTGTCTGAACCCCCAGCTACCATTTGTTCTGCTTATTTGTCAGAACACGTTTAAAACACTTTTGAATAGAATACCATATACAGAAACAAAGACATTTACAAGTATGAGGAGCTGAGAACAAAGCAGGTCACCACAAGCACCATGCAGTCATGGTCAATCACTAACCAAACCACAAACACAGTGCTTTTTGCACAAATCCATGTTACAAATGAGTTAATTTTGAAATTAAGTTTGTTAATACAGATGTACTATCGCCTCAGTCTAGGGTATGCACAGTTGCTCTGCAAAGAAAAGCATTAAAGCAAAGTGAGAGACTAAAAAGTGAAAAATGCCCAGACATTTCTGACATGTCTTCCAGCATGACTGGAGGTTGGATGTATGATCTATGATCTATGAAAAGGCTGTGGGGTTTTATAAACACAGTTGGTTCTGCAGGAAGAAAAGTCCTTAATAGATGCTGCCAGCATAGTTAAAAGTTCAGCCATATGCATGAATTTCCCTGCTCCATACTCTAGCATTTTCTGTTTCTTTCTCAATATCCAGTTTGTTATCACTTTCTTCTTCAGTATTTTTAAAGGAAAACACCACAATAACAATCATCTGTAGATGCCAGTGACCGCAGCAGACTGTACGATACTTGAAGGAAGAAACACAAACCGTAAGAGGTAAAAATTTGGAAGAAAAGCAGAAAACCAATTTGCATGTTTGCAGTTATAACTCCAACACATATTCTTTGTCATTGAAGGGATTTTCAGTCACCCTTGTTGCACCCAAATAGTTTCCAATGTTTGCTAAAAGTACTTGTCATTTTTCCAGCCTGGGAAAACTGCTGATTTCATATTGCATCTAGTTTCATTACCTACCTGGAATCAGATTACTGTAACATCTAGATTTCTGTGTTGATTGTTAAACAGCTAATATCCCTATTTTGCCATGTGTGGCTGAGAAACTTTGACATTGTGGAAGTCAGCAAGTTAACATCTTTCTTTTGACTGAAAGCCTCCTCAATAATTGCATTTTTTTTGCACAGAATTGCTTACCCATTTAAACATGAAGGGAAGCTCTACAGGGCACCACACTGTCTGTATAGTGGTGTGCAGGAATAGTAGCAAACATTTCCAGTCAAGTGTATGAAGCAATATCCATCAATGGCATCATGTTCTGCCCTAGCTAATTTACTATTTTAGTAGAAGTAATATGCTGCCAAGTCCTCTGCTTGCTCTATCACTGTTAGTTCCAACAATCCTATACTGTAATGAATTTAAAACCTTTCCCAACACAGTTGTTACACTCCCTGCACTGTTGCCTGAATGTTCTTCTTACTGTTTTTGTCTTGGTTTCTGTCATATTAGAAGGAGTACAGAGGAGGGCCACTGAGTTGATCAGAGAGTTGGAATGCCTCTCCTATGAAGACAGGTTGAGAGAGTTGGGGTCATTCAGCCTGCAGAAGAGAAGGCTTCAGAAAAGTTGTGGATGCTCCATCCCTGGAATTGCTCAAGGCCAGGTTGGGTGGGGCTCTGAACCATCTAGTTGAATGAAAGGTTTGCTGTTTATGGCAAGGCAATTGAAACTAGATGGTCTTCAAGGTCCCTTCCAATCTAAACCACTCTACGATTCTATATCCATTTGACCAACCTATTTGCCTATCAGGTTGATTTAGTTTTGCTTCTTCAGTGTTTATTAGCTTATGCATGTTAATGCACGCAGTGCTAATGTCTGCTTTGGTAGTTTTCTGGTAGTTCACCTACATCTGGGTTCTCTGGGGGACATTCAGCATTGCCCTGACTGCCACACACCTGCCTCAGCAAACAGCATGCCCACCTCCTCCCATGCATGTGCTCAGACCCAGGCTGATGCTGTTACGTAGATAAAATATAGCTGGAAATCTCTTTTCCAAGGCTTTCTCTCCCCACTCTCAGTCTTTTTTGTAGGGAAATTGGCAAAGAATCTGGAATCACATCTTCTTCAAACAAAAGCTGTTCCTAATTAGGGTCTGGGGCAATGAAAGTGACATGTGGAATCAGCAGCACTCAGTGAAGACTTTTTCATTACATCATTTATTCATTAAAATGGTCTATCACCATTTTTATTAAATGTTAGTGAATTCAGAAAAAAAAAACCAAAGAATTTCAGCCACGGTAAAGGAAAGAAAAAAATTAAAACAGTGTTCATCCTTCTTATTCAATGTTCTTGTTGCTAAGATGTCCATGTAGCATGTGGTGAAATCCTGGAATTTGTCCGAAATCATGTTCCTACTACTAGGAAGCCTATTTCAAGGAGGATAATCTCCTTCTGATGCTTTATTTTGTAACAGGACTTGAAATAATCACCGATTCTCTATCCTGGCAGTGAGGATAGGCTTCATGGTATTATGGGATCTAGATCCAAATCGTTTTCTGAATTAGAAGCAGATTGAATTGGAGTGTAGATTTTTTTCTCTGAGGAAGACGTTTTGAGCACCAGACTAGAGGTTCACTCTATTTTGTGAATCCTAAGATTTGATTTTTTTAATGGCTGGAACTGCTTCCAATGCAAAAGTCTGATGACAACCCTTCCCAACACTGCTTAGCAGCAGAGTAGGTGGGAGTTACACCTTAAATATCTCCACTAAGAAAGCTGCCAAGTACAGAGCCCCCAGACTCCCTCTGAATTACTGGTCAAATGGGGAAGAGAAAGCTTTGTATGAGGATTTTCTCTGAAGGTCACGGTGTTTTGAATCTTTTAAAAAGCTAGTTATTTATGTGTTTGTTTTGGTTTGATTCAAGTTCATTAACATTCAATTTAAAATACAACGTATAAACATGGTGTGAGGTTTATTTTCTATTTCACTATAAGGAAGATTAAAATAATTAATTCTAAATCAAATAAATATAAATATTTTTATATTATTCTGACCATCAAACAAACAAACAAACAAACTGAAAAGCCAGTTTTCTGTTCTCAAACCAAGATTTCCATGCTTTTCCTTTTTCTCCATTGTTCTTTATTTACATCTACATTTTGTCTGGGAACCATGCAGCAGACTTATCAGGTACTGAAGAACATTGAGAATTATTTCAGCTGCAGTATTATCCATGCTTCCCATTCTCCTCAAAGCATTACTAAGGCTTGTGCCTGTATTTTCCTACTTTCGTAAAGTCTGCATGCAGGTCCTCTTTTTTGTGCTGTTTCAACCACAATGGTGGTCAATGCTTGTGCAAGATCTTTTGCAGGAAAAAAAGTGGTCCCAGGGATTTAAGGCTTTCTGTGGTGCCTGCTTTCCTCATATTTAAACATCCTCTGCTTACCTCCTGACATTCTCTTGGGTTTTATTTCTAGTGGTTTAATGCTACCTCCATACTGTCATTTTTCCCAATGTTAGTACTGTGAGGCATGGAGTGGGATAACTCCTGTTCTGCTGGGCTGCTTCTGACATGGCCCACCTGGGCCTGATGGAGGAATGACAGCTTGTGTGTCTTGTGCCTGAGGAGCTGAAACAAGTGACCAGCAGCTCAGGTTTATGAAGACATTGAATTATGTGGTAGGAATCAATGCAAGAATGGGACTCAAAACCTAAAAGATGTCTATTTTACCACAAACATGCAGAGCAGAAAATCATCCAGTGCAAGAGAGATGGAGGTGAAGATGTAATTGAGGCAAACTGTCAGACTTAAAAGTGTATGCAGCTTCTTGTATGGGTGAGAAACAGAGAGAGAGAGAGAGAACAATTAGCTCTGTCTGGCCAAGGATCAACAATGATTGGAAATCACACTGTTTCTTAAAATTTGTTTCAAGCCTGAAGGATCCTAATAGTGACTGAAGACCAAAATCCCACTTGATGTTTCAGCTTGACACATTAGCCCTGTGCTGCTTTGTTTTGGGTGGAGTTAATTTTCTTCACAGTAACTACTATAGGCTGTGTTTCGGATTTGTGTTGGAAACAGTGTTTATAATATAGAGAAGTTTCTGTTATTGCTGAGCAGTGCTTACACAACATCAAGGCCTTTTCTGCTTCTCACCCCACCCCACCAGTGAGGAGGCTGGGGATGAGCAAGGAGTTGGGAGGGGACACAGCTGGGACAGCTGACCCTGCTGACCAAAGGGACATTCCAGACTATAAGCCATCATGCTCAGTATATGAAGCTGGGTGAAGAAGAAGGAGTGATAGTGTTTGTCTTCCCAAGTCACCATCACACAGGATGGACCTCTGCTTTCCTGGAGATCTCTGAACACCTTCCTGCCCATGGGGTTCCTTGTATTGCTTTGCTTTCACATTGATCTGCTAAATGACACATTTTGTATGAAATATTTGCCTCCCATTGAAGTGAAAACACTTGATATTTCTAAATTCTCCCTTCTCTGTTTGTGTGTAGACATGTATATAATAATTTTAAGAGTGGTTTCAAATCCAACAAAATGTCTAAAGAACTAGGAATCACCTGAGCTGCTGACTCCAGTCTTTTCTTGATGGGAATGGAAATACCTATTCTTTCAAGAGGCTAAGCCCTTAGACTGAAGCCTTTTAACCTGTTTAAAGATGAGTTGAACATACCGAAACCTTGTGCTTTCTACAGCTGAAAAAAAAACTGAAAGCAAATTATACAGCCCTTGACCAGGATTAGGTGGTGCTTCCTCCTCTGCATCACAAGATCATGGAGATCTGTTGTCAGTGGTTGAACTGGGACCAGATACGAAGTGTGTAGAAAGGGAAGTGGTGTGGTATGAAAAAATGAGAAATTAGTCAATAGATTACAGTCAAAATGGCTGTGGATGGTATTCTTTACTTAGAAAGGTATATTAGCTTTATCCATATTGATGGTCTTTTCCTCTTAAAAAAAAATGCCCTTTCCCAGCATCATAATTGTGGAAAAACTGCCTGCTTAGGGGGAATTCTTAGAGATCTCAAAAATCCGTGCAGGAGTCTTAGTTGGTATCAATTTTACTCAGTACTTCCAGACATATGAAAAAGCTCTCATTGTAGCCAGTATCTGAACAAGTAACAAAACAATTTTATTTGATATTTGTCGTCTCACCAATATAACCATAATTTGATAAGAAAGGAGAAAAAGGAAGTCAAATACTAGAAGAGAGAGGATGACAGATGTGAAAAAGATGACTAGGAAGGGGAGAGAAGAAGTTTGGTATGAGGAGATAAAGGAGGAAGAAGGAAAAATATTTGGAAAAGCAGGAAGACTGAGAGATGCCTTTTTGAGCATCCCTTCACATGAGAGTAAAAGAAGAGAGGAGACACAAGGAGCTTAGGTGCTTTTTTGGGAGGAAAACTGAGAGCCTTGGAAACTACTGGTCCTCAATGCCTCTTATAGCACTGCTGTGGCCTTTCCTAAAGCCTGAGACTTACAATGCTTCAGCCTAATCTAGTGTTACTTTTTCTGAGAACTGGTAGGACAACAGCTATTAACAAGTGTTCAGTATTTGTAATGCTGTCCAAAGTGCTGTGATTAATACATAGTCCAAACACAAAGAAACTGTGCAGATGTGTGAATAACATCTATGAGCTTTCTTCAAATCATGCATTATTCTATTCTGTGCACTGTTCCATGCTGATGTAAAGTTGTCTTTTAGAATGAATTCCAGAAGGAATATGGTAATATGCCACAATCATCAATTTTGTTAGTTGGAAACCACATGAAGGGGCAATGTCAGCTGGCAAATAAACTCTGGCAGCTTCTCAGGCTTAGCCTTTATCCTGGAAACCATATGCTCCTCCAGGTTTTTATCAGCTTATATGCTTAGTTTTATCAGCTGATGTTTCAGACACTGGCTGATATAAGATTCAGGGTCTACTAATTTTCAGAGGTGTGGTAACTTGTTGGATTTTACAGAAATGTTATGGCCCCTTTCAGGTGCTGAGTCATGGCTCAGATGTACCACAAGCTAAAAAGGAAAGTTTTTCTTCTTGCTAGCCTCCATTTAACATCATGAAAAGAAAAAGTCCTATTTTTTTCTAGGAATACTAGAGAAAAGTTATGCGTGCTGAAGGAGAAAAGTCACTATTGGATGGTTGTATAAAAAATTTTTAAAGAAATTCTAAGTGCAGTCCAAACACTGCTTCATCATAAAACCTTTGGCATCCATATATTTATAAATAGGATGGCTTTGTAAAGTCATCTTACTCATGATACTAAATACTTAATCTTGATTAATATGGGTCAAATTTAAATTTAAATACTGATTTTATAAGATCAGAAATCCAACTTGCAAGATTTTTTTTCACCAGAAGATAGGTTTACCTTTCAAGTTAAACATGTTTTAGTCTTTTTTTTTCTTTTCTTTTTTTTTTTTTTTAAAGGCAGATAAACTTATCTGATCTCACTCTCTCTGAGGTTCCAGGAATCTAAAAGTTAATTTCTTGTTACAGAGATAATTGGGTTACATTGGTCCCAAATAGATTTTGGTCGACAGTTTAACAGTGAGAACAGCAGCACTGTTTTGAAATGGCCATGACAGCAAAAGTAACAAAATTCAGCTATTCCCTCACCCTGGACTATGAGGTCAGTGAAGCAGTCATTTCCAGACAGTGGGGGTGACCTTATGGGTCCCTATTAAAAAATTAAAGGAAAAGGAATGGTTAAAAGGCAAACTCTGTGAATTTCCCTAAGTCCTTTTTTACCTTAACAATATATGGAACAGTACAAAAAGTTACTAACTTTGAAGTTGAATTTCCATGACAAGGAGGAGGGAAAGTTGAGAAGAAAGTACTCAGTAGCTCTCATACCAAATCCCTCTACCCACAGTATTGCTTTTTGGCTCAACCTTAACACATTTCTATTTCAATATATAATCAAGTTAGGGAAAAAAATGTTGTTCTGGATCCCTCTCCACACCTACACATCTTCTTTCCAGAATCCCACAGTGTCAAGATTGTTCTGTCAATAGCTCGTGACTGAGTGATACATTTGCTCTTTTCAGTAAGTTTTTTCCAATTACATATGTGTAGCATACAAAAGAAACATATTGCATACACGTATAAGACACAGGGTAGAAGAAGAGGCACAAAAGTGAATAAAAGATATTATGAAATGAAGGCTTTCATGAAACTGGTTTTAGTTAGAGAAAAATGAAACTTTTAACCATAATCAATGCTTCAAGCTATTCCGGAAATAATCCCAGAGCAATGAAATGAGAATGAGGTACATGAAAGCTTCTGGGTTTGAAATAGTAACAGCTGTGTCTAGAGAACCTGGACAAGGGGGTTTCTTATTCAGATATGTCTGTTTTAAATGGTATTTTTCATTCAAGCACACATCTCTGTCCATTAAAACAAAGGAAAAAAACAGGGCTAAGAACACAGAACAAACACCATATGATCTTCGATAAACAACCTTATAACCAAACACCATGTAATTACTTCAAGAACTGAATGCCAAAAATATGTTGAGACTCCATGAAATGTACCCTTAAGGATTTGTGAAAAAAAATAGATATTCTAGGAGCTGTGCCCATTTCTCCCATTTTGTTCCACATGAAAAAATTATATTAAATCAACTGAATATCTGGAAAGAATTAAATCATCATCTCTCATTGGCAAACGTAAAGGAAAAATTCACAAGAAAGCACAGTTTTATATAATAAAAGTTCTCATGTTTCAGGGAGTAAAAGGGAAAAAACTAACTGCCAAAGGGAAAGTTTTTGTTGCCTTTGGTTATTCTTCTTCTCAGACGATATATTATGGAGTTCTTGTCTCCTCCCTTTTATTATCTTTATGCAATGATTTAAAATTCCAGACATAATGAAATGAAACCATTTTGAATGTTATTTCAGAAAGTCCTACAGGATTGTAGCAGCTGACACAGTAACAGTCACTGGCACTGTACAGTAACAACCAAAGCTGACCGGTCTCCTCAGTAGGATTCTTTTTAATGATAGAAATGTCTGACTTATTCACTGCCCTTGAATTCTATTTAAAGTGGAATAAAATCTGCCTTTGCTAATGGTGTTTCAGAGGTGTAAATGAAAGCAAGAATTTTCTCAAAAGACTAAGCTCACCACAGGCTTCAAGTGATTTACCTCAGAGATGGCTTTAGTTCAGTAATGCTGTTTTAAAAGTCATACTGCACTGCTCTTTAATTTATATTTAGTTTTGGCATATCATGCTTGTGTATTAGTTATCATTAAGCCACCATAAAATGTTCAGGATTCAATTTTTATTTAATCTACACTCTGACAGGAAAATCTGTTGATTTTCACCAGCTGAGGCTGTGTTCTTCAGAATTTACTAAGGCAAAGACAATTTATGAATACTAGAGATTACAAATGAGAGGCACACTTAAATCTCTGCATAACAGAGATAAACTGAAATGTCTGTTTTCCTTCCAGGATTGTGTGAAATAGTGGTGGTTCAGCATCTTATTTGTGGGTTTAGCTGCAACATCAGTAGCTGGGTGTCCTCTTGTATCTCAGGCCATTCTTCAGTAGCTCTTAATCTTTCCCTCATTTTTTTTCCACTCCCTGCTGACCTCCCATTGCTCATTTTCCTTAGACGAGTTTATTGATTCACACTACTTTAACCTCTGTGGTAAGCATTCCCCACTTTCCTGCTGAAGATTATATTAAAGAAACTGGAATTTTGAATGGGAAAAATGTAGCTTTCTCTTTTTCTTCTGTTATTCTCCATGATGCTACTTATGTGTTTTTCTTACTGATATTAATTTCTCACTCGCTCTTCTTTTGTACTCCTTCTTCTTCCTTCTGCGGTCTAAATTTTGTCACTATCTGCTATGCTGTTTCGTATGCCTGAAATGTTATTTCTGTGCATGGCTTTTGTCAATATTTTTATATAGCTCAGTTATTAGAATATCTTCTTTCTGGTCTCCAGTACAGAAATTCTTATTTCATCAGGCTATAGATGAACATTTCTACCAGATGATAGAAACATTCCATTTCCCCAGATGATAAAACTCAAGCTTCTGATCTTCATGTAGAACTTCATTTGGAGCAAAAATCTCCGTTACTTGTTCTCACATAATCTAATTTATGCATTTCTGTGATTTGCTGTTCATCATCATGGGACAATTGTTCTATTGCTCTTACAATTAAAAAACTTTTAAGTCCCCACCTGAATTTATACGTGGCTGACATAAGACCGTTTGCCATGGTGCCAGCAGATAATTTTTTCCCTGGTTACTTACAGTGGACCAATTTACTACCAAAAGGAATCAGCAAAATAACTGTGGGCATCTGGGCAAACAACACTATAATCACTGCATTGCTCATCAAAGGACAGAAACAAAAACAAAGCAACATTTATATAATGAAATTTAACACTGTGTTGCTTCTGCCTGGGTGGGGAATTTTTCTCTGCACCAGAGCCGTAGTTATTCCTTAAGTCTAAAGATGGATGAATCTGGATTAATCTGAGTTTCCTAACTTCAGGAAACTTGTACAAACTTAAACTTCCCCATGAATGATTCCCTCACACATTCACCAGCACAACTTTGTGTGAAAACAGGACATAAGCAATCTTGAAATGGCACCAAGACACAGTACATTTGCAGTTATGTGGAACCCTAACTAACATTTTCCTTTTCCCTTCTGTGTGTCATCCAGTCCTTGGGTATTTTCCCAACACTTGGTCAGATCAGGTGCTTAATTTTTGCTTTGTTTGTCTCTTCTGTGTGATATACAGTAGTGAAATTTCACTCAATGAATGATTTTACCTGTATTTTAGTTATGTTGAATGTGCTAGATAAAGGGGCTTTCATCAGCCTATCCTGACCCTGTTTCTGTTAGTGGCAACATAGAGATGACAGAGACTGCAGAGCAGAGACCACATGGTAATTTGAGGCAGATGGTGAGCTAAGTAAATGCTGATTGCAGTTTAATTTTAAGCAATAAGGGTCAATGACACACTGTGCAGGCAATGAAAAAACAAACAAAACCCCCTAAAAGACAATCCTAAAAATCAGAAGTTTAAAGGCCATTTGATTACACTATCTCAAGATTCTTTGAACCTACTAGGATCTCTGTACGTGTGTGTATAAATTAGAAAAACACTTTTGGAAAACATATATATTTCAAATAGAACTTAAAAACAATGTTTTAATACTTCTGTTCAACCACAAATAAACACAGAGTATTAACTTCGATATTTTTCTTGGATATTTGGATTTAAAAATATGCCTAATACATGGAATATGTGGCCTGTAGAATAGTAGAGGAATTCACATGCTGCTCATCAACCAATGATAGTTTCCTTTATTGTCATGCTAATAGGAACCTGCACTTTTGCCAAACTGCTGTCCATGTTGATATTTTCTAAAAATTTTAAAACATGTTTTCCAAATATTTCATTGATATAAGTACAGATCTGGCTGAAAACACATTTAATTCTTGTTCACAGGCACATTTTATAGGTAATAGATAAATCCACAGTCATTGTAAGAGCTAAAGCAAATTAATATTTTTCCTTAAAGCCTATGAGAAAGATCAAAGTTCTCACATTCTTTCTGCATTAGCGTCTCAAAGGACATGTTCCCAAGTCTATTCAGAAAAGAAACAGTTTAAAGCAGAAATTCAAAACAAATAAACAGAACTTTTGGCTGAAGGATTGTGTGTCTCTTATTTACAGTGTCAGAGGTCCTGGAGTCAGGCTGTGGTTAGTTCTGGCACAGACCAGCTATGTCTGTCTCACTCTGTGCAACTGGTTCACTCACTTCTGCCCCAAATTCCCTGACTACAGCACCCACTTCCCATGCTCCCCACTGAGGGCCACAGCTCCTTCTGTACCTCTCAGCTGTGTCAGTCAAAGCTTGTTGGCAGCTGTCAAAAAAGCTGGATAGAGCCCAAATTCTGTGTTGCAGTCAGAGTTGGATCATCCAACAAGACTCATACCCACACTACTTGGAAATACACCTTTGGTTTTGGTCTGGTGGGTCCCCCACCAGATGACGTAGCGCTGGTGTGGATATAGCCATTGTACTACTCAAACTGCCTGCATCCATCTGTGAAGCAGGATAGTCCTTGTTCTGTCACATGAAAAATCCTGTGAAGGCTGTCTTTTGCTAGAAGGGGAAGTAAGGAGGGCTACTAAAGCTAGCGTACCTACTAAAGCAGGTTTACCTTCTCCCTTCCCCATCTTCCCGCTCCCTCATGCCATGAGACACCTCATGGGCCACAGTGGTGAAACCGCTCCCCTCTTTTACAGCTTGACCAAAATTCTTGGTGCTATCCCACCCACTACACAGCAATGCTCTACCACAGTCTTTTTTTTTTTTGAATATCAAGTATTTCAAAGTCAGAAACTGCTATTAAAAGGAAAGAAAACTTACTATAAAATGGAGACTGTTATGGAAAAATCTGTGCTAAAAGAAAACCTAACAGCTTACTCTATAAAACCATCTATAATTAAAAAAAAAATTACCTTGTTATTAGAGTAAAGGGAAGAAAACAAATTGTGGACAGTCAGTTGTACTGGCCATAGCAATCCTGTTGAGGATCAGCAGCGACAGATCATTTGCAGCTCTATTTTGCAGTGTATGTACTTTGATTACATTAATTAAAAAAAAATCTGCTTGTCAGACATTCATATTTTGAAAACCCTACATGTAGGGTTACAATTTTAATATTTTATAAAATCCTATGAAATATATTCCAATACTTTATGCATATTTTATGCCTGGCTTTTGTAATAGGATGACTTCTATTTGAAAATAACTTTTAATATGAAAACCCCAATTTCTTTGAAAACATCTGAAAAAATAGTTGAGGGGAAAAGAGAGCTATTTTACCCTTTACAAAGAGCATTTTTCCTTTTTTTATTTTTTTTTTTCCAGGGAAAAACACTCTTATATTCAATCCTTGATTCCATAAGAGATTAAGAGAATTAATATATTTCCAGAATACTAGACCAGACCAATCTAGTTTAAGATCAGTAGAGCTTCCCTTGAGAACAGTGCTCTCAGAGCCACTACCTTGGATACTGCTAGAAGAAACAATCAAAAGGACACAATGCATATATGCCATTGAAGGATGCAACTGATATTATGAGAATACAAATGCCACCTGCGTGTCTGACACACTGATGCCTGAGCAAAGTCTGAAAATGACTGGTTTATACACTGCACTAATAATCCCCAGATTATATTCTGCAGTTTGGAGTAATTCTAATTCTTTGGATCACTGTAGGTGAGAAGTACTTGCTAGTGAGTTGTACTGTTGTAAAATTTAAGTTACTACAACTAATTAATATGCATGCATTTTGTAACAAATTCAGTGAGAGCAGAGAATGTCTTTATGTTACAACTGCAGGATTAGTGGAAGGGATTCAAACGTAAATAGTCATACTATCTTCTTTACAAACATTTTTAACATTTTGTAAACATATATAGAGGGTATAAAACACTGCAATATATGTAATACAAAGTACAAAAGCAAACCTAAGAACACACGTAAAATTTCATATTCAAAATTCATAGGATATTGGGAAAAAATTATGTTAATGAGAAAAATAACTTTAATTCATGACCTCAATTTCAAATTTGCTCAGGTTATTGAGGAAATTATGTTACATGAAATCTTTTATAGTCTCTATCCACAAATTAAGTGTAGTACAAGAGTGTTCTTTTGAATAAATGGGTATATCAACACACAACAAAAAACCTGTGCTCTAGTGAATTCCAAATCCTTGTCTTATTGAACTTTGTTTCTGGTTAATTTTTGAATCCCAAGGAACATCATTCATCTTTTAGCCATAAATATGATAACTTAGGTCTGAACTGTACTTGCTTAGCTAAGCAAAACTGCTCAGAAGTCTTCCATCTCTGGGGCCAGGAACTGCATTTTCCTGAAAGGGTCTAACACCACCAGTCCGCAGGCTGGGCTGGAACAGCAGACAATAGCTCTGTATGCTAATAAAAACCATTCTGCAATACCACATGCTTGCATACTCAGCAGTGCTATCTTATATTCAACTATGTTTAAAGAAAGAACAGAGATTTCTTTCCCTGCTCCTTCTCAAAACTGATGAAAATTATACCTTTTAAACAGTAAACTGTAAATTTGGTTTCAGAAGAATGACAGTCTGTCTAATGTGAGTGAAATGTAAGCCAAGTATGTGAGTCTGAAGCTCTGACTCTCATCTTTGGCTTCAGTGGGAATTCCTGAAACTGCCTTCATAAATGAACTGTAGTATAACCTGCATGTGTGTGCATGCATGCACCTGATAAACCAATCCACATTCGTTGTAATCCAATTAGTTATGAAAAGAGTAGTAAAAAGGTAGAAGAAACCTGACCCATTATGGTTTCTCCAGCAAAATCTTCAGAAAGTCCATATCTCTTTCACTCCTATGCATGTTTACATAGAACAAGGAAAATTTTTATTGTAGGCACCAAACTCAATTTAGGTTATATTTCAGTACTACCTGTCAGTTGTTTCCAAATCAAAATTACTAAATATCTTTAGAAAAAACATATTCTCCTGAAACTTTTTAATCAAATAAAAAGAAGTGCAAGGAATATAATTTATTATAGAGGATATTTCAAACCTGTTTTGGCAAATTTTGAGTAATAAGAGCATATAGTATATATAGTAGCAATCTGATGAGGTTTTCATCTGCTTTAAAATTTATAACATACAGAAAGTGTGAACAGTATGCACTGATGGATTTAACTTGTGGGCTGATTATACCAACAAATGTCAGAGATGTAAAATTAGAAACGTATTTAAGGAGGATATTTGCATTTTACAAAACAGTCATGACAGCAAGCCTAGCTTAAGATGATTAAAAGCAGTAAGTTTGGATCTTGCTCATAGTTTACAACAAATCTTAATAATTTCAGAAGCAGATATCGAAGATTCTAAATCACCCTTTCTGAGAGAAAACTGGGATCTATCCATTCCTGTTGCTGTAACTATAGATTTGTTATTTGATTTGGCTGTAAACGGTCTCTGTTAAAGTTAATGCTTTTTTCTTGAAAGCTACGAAATTCCAAGTAGACCAAATGCAATGGTGAACCAGAGACTATATACATATGGTATTTTTTTCTTACATTTTTTACATATGTAAGAAAACAATATTCTGGGTGCTCATTTAGAAAAGCACAATAGCCTGATAGACCAGACTGCATGAAATTATTCAGAAATTTCACTATTAGTAATCGGTATTAAGCAGATCAAGCATATGCCTGACAAATTTTAAATAGCCATGTTGTTTTTTTCTGGAAGATTTAAAAAATCCTAACCAAACAACCAAAACAACCAAAAAAACCCCACAAAACCCCAAAACCAACCAGCTGGACAGCAAGTACCAAAAAATATTTTAATGATATTGGGGATAAAAATCATACTACAAAATTTGACACTTTAATCTGCCTACATCAACCATGGAAGTAAGAAGTGACAATGAAAGTAAATGTAAAGGAAAAGAATAACAACATTTAAGTGTATGTGAATTGAAAGGAGAATCCTCCATCAAAAATGAAAAGTCAGGCAAATGTGAAAAATAAGACACTTGAGTTGATTGCATATGCATTATGTACACATAATGGGTAGTTATTTCTGTGATTCTTTAAAAATCTTTTTTTATTTCTTGCATTCACTGTTTATGCAGAAATAATTAAATCTAAACAAGACTTGGTAGTAAAAACAAATGCAGCTATTTCACATTTTCTGTTTAACTCTCTTTTCCCTCCTGTTTATGGTGATTTGCACACGGGATGGAACAGTTGGAGCACTCTAAATCCCTCTTTTGTACTTCTTTTAACTTTGATGAGCAAAATGGAAATGCTAATCCCTTCTCCAGACATGTGATTTCCTTCCTTTCTCCTTCTCTCTGAGACCTTTGTTTTTCTGTTCTCCACCCTTTGTTCCCTAGTCCCAGCGAGGTTCTTAGGATGCTCCCCTTTTCCCAGGGCCCTAGGATGAACAAGGTTCCACAATCCAGCAATTCATGAAATACAAGTGATACTGAAACAGGCAAGGGATCTATCAAAGCAGTTTCCTACCTTTCCATCTTCTCACTCTGTCTTTAGAACAAACAAACAAAAAGAGTCAGTGTGTTTGGTATCGCAGAAGGAAACATTCTACAATGGCCTGAGTTTTAGCCCTGAAACTCACTGTAGTAATTTCAACGATTTCAGGATTTGCTGGTACAGTATGTAACATTCATGAAAATGTTGGAGGATTCTAGTATTAAAGGCCTGGGAGAAGTAGGATTTCAAAGGTTAGTCCAAATGCAAAAAAGGAATGCTCTTTGTTACGCACCTTAGTAAAATTCTTCATGAACATTCAATGGTCATAGTTTGGAACACTAAATACTACTTTTATTTAGAAAACTTAACCCAATCCATTTGGATTAGGTTGTTGTACATACGTGGAGGTTAGAGGATATTGTTTGAATCATATTTTAAATTCTAAAATAATTTAAAAAAAATTCACAATAATAGATATCTTTCCAAAGAATTATGAATGTCCGTTGAAGGAGTTACATCTACTTTGTAGCAATTCTCTACAACAAAGTCAAAGAAAATAAACATTCTTTGTAGGAGGTTTTTTTAGTAAATGATACGTTTGCCACCAAATAATCTGAAACCTAAAATAAATAGATAAGAGTTTATAGGCACTTGAAAAGAAGCAAAGATTTCAAAAATAAATCGTATATATAAATTAGCAACCAAATAGTGTATGATGTTGTATTACTTCAACTATGAATTCTCTCCTAGTATATGAAAAATGAACTACATCTTACACAGGGCTTTTAGGGAAACAATACAAACTTGCTTTTTCTAGAAATAATCTTTACATAAATTAAAATACATAGGGAACCAGCCAAAAATATAAATTTTGAAATTTAAGACCAATGTTTTCTATACCCAGTGAGGTGACATTCTCTTAACAACTTTATTTGTAGTATATGGTTCTTGTATCTGCTTGGTGAGTATATTCTGTAATCTTTGGTTTATGCCCAGTGCTTGGTACCAGCTCAACCTGACTATTTTGTGATATTTTCTTTTGTAAGTGTCCTACATTTGCTTCCTCATACTAACATTAACAAGCTCATAAGGTATAGCGTATCTCGAGAAATGAATACTCACAGACCTCCCTCTCCTGAATAAAACACAGCTGTCCCTGTCACACAACGTGAGTGACCCTGTTTTGTTCATCTGACAGATGCATTTCTGATCACAGAATGTGGAAGAGTTGGAGGAAACTAAATGTGACTTTTTAAGAGACTGTGTAGCCCAAGCAGCTGAACTTCTATGTCACTATTACTGGAACACTCATTACATCCCCTTTTGTAGAATTTCTTCCTCTTCTGTAGACTGGCCCCTGGGCCAGGAGAAGGTGATCTTTTATTTTGTTACTACTGTTTTGTATGAAAATACATAAACATCTTCAATATTTTGTTTTATTACTCTTAGTCTATAGTTTCAGACCAGGAACAACTTTTAGCCAGGTGCCAAGGTGAAACAACAAAATGAATGAGTCATTTTGGGGCTCCCCTGTCACTCCTTCCACAGCTGGATATTATCTTGCTCTTCTTATAAAAATCACTACTAGAATTTCCAGAGCTGACACAGCACTCTGAAGACCTCTACTTCTCTTCAGGGTGGCAGACTGAGAAGTTGACAAGAGGGAAACCTGGTACTATACCCAAATTCTTTCTGAACCTATGACAGAGGGTCAGACAGGATTTTTCATTTTATGGCAAAGCTAGCATTTATCCCACACATTCTTTCTTATGCAAGTTCCTGGGGGTGAATCTGTGAGGACCAAAAGAAAAGAAAGCAAAGAAAAACTTATATTTATATCAAGTGAATGCTGACAGTCTGAATCAAAGGCTCAGTGCTTTATAATCAAGGTTTTGGAAAAACAAGAATAAGACAACCCTGAGGCTTTGGCACTGAGTTCAAGAACACAGTTAGGAGTCACTGCACCTCCAAGAACTAGGAGAACTGAAATGGAAACAAAGCTGTCTCAGAAAACAGGGAAATAAATTAATTCATTTACTGCTGCCAGAAATTATGCAGTGGGAATGCATTTTAGCTAGGAATGTGTTAGGTAATGGTCAACAGCTGGATATGCTTCCAGATGTAGTGCTCCAAAAACCACTGAATAAGATAGAACTCTCCATTAACTCTAGTGAGCTTTTAATCAAGACCAAGTAAGTAAGACAGCAAGATTTAGAGGCAATTGAGGAAGTTCACAAGACAGTAACTTAAACTGCACAAGGCCAGAGGATCTGGAAAAAACCCAAATGTCAGTGAAGGGACTAATTAGAGGACATAAGAAATTCACTCCCAAGTGTCCTTTAGTCAGACTCAGGAATTTCATTATCTTCTGTGATAACAGGATTCAGAAAGCTCAAGCAGTGATATGAATAAGGTTCTAGCTCAAGCACAGGTTTTCTGTGAGCTTTTTTTAAATGCTTGTGTTTTTTTCTCAGCAATACCACAAGGCCTTTTTTTTCTTTTATCTATTTTTTTTTGTGTCTCTTGGGTTTCTAGCTAGTCTAGCATTGCTAGCATCAGGCCTTCTAGCATCCAAGATCAAACAAAATGCCAAACGTTAATTTAAGCATCAACTAAGGCCTATCCCCTACAGATATACCACTCAATCTCCAAGTTCTGGTTCTTTAAAGCATAAACTGAAACAAACGAAACTGTTTTCTTATTTGTGTGCTATACAAAACATCATGCTCATAAGCTTGTAAAATTCTTTGTGTAAAACATATTCTTTTCAGATAAGTTTCCACAGCTCTAACAAAAAATAGAAGACATTTGAATGATTTTAAGTCAACATTTTCCTTCAATTAATTTTACTTGTTTATTATTTCTGGAAAACAGGACCAGCAAAGCATATTGTAGTCTGACAGGAATACATTAAACCATTAACATCAAGATTAAGATCTAAACACAAAGTGGTTTGAACTTCATTGGTCTTATAAAACAAAAAAAGCCAACCCATAGACAAAAAGATAGAAAAGTTTCAGACCCTAGGTCTTGGTACATCTAAATCAAGTTAGTTGTGTAAGAATGAAGAACAACATTAATAGATATATGAATAAGTTGTTGTAGATAAGAGTTTTCCTTAAATAAAGAATTGAAAATCGGGGTCTTTTCTACAGGTGAAAGCAATGAATACTAGACATGCCTAGAGACAATATGTTTTGTAAATAAAGGAGACTTGTTGACAGTGAGGATTTAGCACAGTAAATCCTAAATTAGCAAGTACAGCAGCAGATAATATACCTAAAAGTGGAATAATGTTAATTACTTACAAACGAAGCAGCATAACAATTACCAATAGCAGTAAGAAAGTGAAATGATGAATTTTGCTGCAGAAGACACAGCTATTTGCTTTCTTGTCATGAAGGAGCATACACAGGCATTGTAAGCAACTAGATCACTAACTTAGGGAGTAAACTGAGGGTACCGACCTGAAGAAAATGAATAGCAACAGGACATAATAGTGTGGTTTTTCCACTGTACTTACTGCCCTGATTCTTCATGGAAGAGGATGCATTTTGCAATGGGAAAAGACAATGAATAAGGAAATTAAAAATATGTGATTTAAGGACTCAAGATGCCTGTTTTTATAGAAGCAATTCATGCTGAACCTTCCTTAGAAAGAAGTATGTCATCCAGGAGTAGTCACTGCACACTTGACTCAACTGCCAAAATAGTACAAGATATCTAGTGCCACTTGATATGTCCCACAATATCCTATCCTCTACCTATCTGCTACCAGAGCTGTTGTTCTTCCACCCATTGACTTACCTGCCAAACCCAGTCAAACATCTTGAATTCCCTAGGCTAGCACTAGAAATTTGATGTTGGATATTCAAATTATTGACAAGCGGCTTAAAATTCTTAATGTGCTTTCAGTGTCTCATGCAAATTTGGCTTTCTAGGATAGTCTTCTTATTTGAAAAAAAATTAATGTGTAAATTGCATAAAGCAAAGGGAATAAAGTGTCCTTAGCACATTTTAAGCTTATACATTAATCTTATATTACCTCCATAGATACAGAATCAGTTATGTTGTTTCCTAACTGTTAATATAGGATATTGACATTATTAGGAGGCATATTCCATTGAAGAGCTGGAAAAATGATGAAAATGTTCAGAGGAATAGCTGCATGTTGTACAGATACTGGTAATGTAAAGGTAAGCACAGAGTTAAGTAGGAATTGATAGTAAAGAGAATATGGTCAATTAAGAAAAGAGCTAGCTTGACTTATGCTAATAAGTCAATAAACCTATTTCTGCTGTAGTAGAGCACATGATACTACAGTTTATGCCTATCATTTGCAGCATATGATAAATGTTCATATCTATTAAGGAACTGGTATTTCCTCTAGGAGAAAAACATACTGAATAGAGTGTATCCTATGAGTATTGCCTCATAAGTATTTATAGAAAAATAAAGGGCAAAAAAATACCTCTGAATGCATACTAGATAATACCCACAATAGATGGAAATTCATTAAACATCATTACATATAATAAACCACAAAATAGAAATGTTATACATGGGAAAAATTTTAATATATAACCCAATTTGTTTAAGCCTTGATTTTGGACACTGGAAAATTTGCATTTCTAGGCTATCAGGTCACCCAAAAAGTTTTTTCCAGAATGCAACTGAAAATGTTACTGGTATATTGGTATTAGCAGTAAGAAATTTGAGGGGAAGGGGTAAAAAATTGTGATGTGAAATAAATGCCATTTTCTTACAACAAAGCTTTGTTTGACCTTCCTAAAAGTCAGTTCAGAAAAATCACATATAAAGGTGTTTGAAGTCTGAGAAACTCCCTGAGCTGAGGTCTCCAGTTGAGGGTGGAAACTGTACTACCTCCCACAACCCCAGAATGCAACTGCCATTCGTCGAGGTCTAATACCACTGGCTCTGCATTCCAAGTAACTCCATCCTTATTGAGAGAGTGGAAGCTAAAGGTAAGTTTTGGTACTTCTCTCTTAATTGAATTTTTATCGCTGGAAATATTTTTATAGTGTTTGTTTTATTTTATCATGCATAATACTGATTCAAAGTCTTGCAGATTGTGGAGACTATTTATTTTTCCCTGGATATATCTTAGTTCCTTCCTATGAGAGGCGTACATAATCTTCTCAAAATATTTGATCTTACAGCTACTGCAGATGCCACTATCATTACAATGTGTTTCAATATATTACACATAAGGGAAATAGAGATATGCAAACCCTGCAAATAAGTGCAGATACTATAGCCATAAGTAAACAATTTTTTTTCACAGATGTTATGTTTGCTAGTTTTGTCTATATACATATACACAATTTAATACTTATCAAGCTATATACCCTTTAAAAACCTTTTTTACTATGCAATTTGATATGAAAATAATTTTGAATAATGAGCAATTTTTTATTTACGAATTGTTTATTTGGAGGAAAAAGTATACCAGATATGTTAGTACTACATTTTGGGTTAATAGATAATATCCTTCATAGCTGAATCATCTGGGATAAATGACACACAAAAGAAAAGCAAGACCAAAACCACTGTTGTCAAAAATAGGCAGAATAAAACAAAGATGGAAAAAAACCCCAAGCTCTAATATACTTGTTTATTACAGAGAGTGATTACATTTTTATTTTATTTTGTTTCATTTTTGTAATGAAGCAGAATATCTTAGTAATACTGAAAGCTAATACTGAAAGGTGCAATTCATGTAAGCCTTCTCAAAGAGAAGCCCCAGTGACTCTAGCTTCTCCCTGAAGCAGCTGAAGTTTTTCTGAATAAAGCAAATGAGAGAAAAATGAATGCCTTGTATTACTGACCATCCCCAGAGGAATTTCATATCCTCATGCCTAAACCAGCTTCATAAAGACCTCTTTTCATGAAGCTAAAATTCAACCTGTTTCTCAGCACGTACATTAAAAAAAATGAGGCATATACTTCTTATATTTAATCTATTACAAGTAGCTATAGTTTTTAAATTAAATATTTAAGTGTGTGTCTTATGGTATCGCATCAGTAATACAACTTTTTAGACATATGCACTGCGCATTATCACTGTGCTTTTGGTGAAATTAATGTGAGCTGTAACTAAATCAGGATGTAAGTAAAGAATTCTGAATAGAGCCTTGTGTCAGGTATCTTATATGATAATAGTGAATGCATCACTTACAAGGAAAAAGGAATTCATAAACACTAGTGTTCAAGCTTAGCATGAATTTTCTACTATTTTACAAAATTTTGGAACTCTAAATGGGTGAGAATTCCATTTTACAGTTCTATTCTCCGAGGAGAACAGGTGACTGTACTACACTACCATTTCTCACTACTTTAAAAATGGTGTTGATTGAATAACGAAGGAATTCAGAGCACTGTCACTTATGGGGCTATAGAGGACACAGTTTTTAGCTTGCTTCCCAGACCTTTGCAAAAGTATGGTCCAAATATGCCACACCATTTAATCAATTAAAGTTTCATTCTGACAAAACAAGTGGGCGTAAAGTGTTTTGGTTATGCTCATCCAGAGACGACAAAGAAAGTTTCTAATGTTTTCTAACAATTTTTTTTTGTTTTCTTTTGATTCTCTTGTGGTGGAGGAGAAAGATAAAATTACTTTGTTGTACATTTCAAAAGAGTATTTAGTGTGATAGAGATAAATATAATAATAATTTAGCTTTTCTCTAGTTTCTCAAAAGTTCTTTCCGAATGGTGCAGTGGAAGTAGATAAAGCTAGAAGAAAAGGGAAAACCACAGTCAGAGACTTTCTCATTGAGATCAATTTATTTTTATACCAATAAAATTCAATAGGTCTTTTCTAAATTCTCTAAATATTAACATGGCCAAAGCAATCTGCAGAAATTCTCAGACTCAGGGACTCTTCATGAAGCAAACCAGACTAAAACCACTGAGTCATCATGAATAAACATGAGTTATTCATCAGAAATACTGTGTTATATATATAAGTACTGTATTTGTGACATTAAATTTTCATGGATTTCTTACGAATACCAGATTACCTATAATCTGTCCGTTTTCTTCTCTTTCAGAAAAAAAACAGAATGCAGACCTTTATAAATATTTTTCTGGGATTCTTTATCTTTGAGTCTGTTGGAGCTGCACCTATCACTGATACAATAACTTATGATTCTGAGTTCTATGACATACCACTTGAAGAGCTGCCTCACCCATTTGTCTATGATGAAAACAAGCAGTTTGACCAAGTAAAGGTAATTAGAACTTCATTTATTCTGTCTTTCCAAAGTGCACAAATGCAGTGGCAATTGATCGGTTTTTTCTCGCCATGAAAACATTTATCATACGAATCTACTCATGTGGTTTCTATTGCTTTTTCAGTTCATTCACTTTTTCCCCTAATCTTCAAACACAGCCAAAATATATCCTGATCTTTTTTGGTGATTTTTTGTGGCAACTTTGAGAGAAGGTGAAAGACATCATGCTTTCCTCAGGTCTCCATGCTTTGCCAAAAATTCTGTTCAAGATTGTTGTTGTGATTTATCTATCTGGATGACAGATGGAGGTTGCTGAGACAGGACATCCAGCATTTCCCATTAAATGAGGTAGTAAAATGCTATTTCCTTAGGTTATTTCTTATTGTGATAGATACGCTCATTACAAGTATTTTAGTCTATAAATGCTAATGTTTTCTATTTCCCTTAGGAAAGTGAGCAGAAGGAAGAAAAAAGAAAGGGAAAGCACTTGAATTTAAAAACAGGAAAGTAAGAAAAATTACTGAAGAAAAACGCTTGAAATTCTTTTATAGTATGAGTTAAGATGTGTTGCCTGTACAAGCAAGGGACTCCACTTGTTGACTTCAATGCTTCCTTCCCCTCCTACAGTCCTTTATGTCTCTACAATTACTAAAAGGCTACATTAGTTTTATTCTCACTGCTGCTTAGACATGGACACAACTTCCCTGAAGGTAATATATGCACTCTGTGATTCAGGATTGAGTGCCATAGGAGTTGAGTAAAAAATATAATATTTAAATAATAGTATGGAGTTTTTATTTTTATACATTTTTAGTACTTTTTCACATAATAATACATAATTCATAAAAATACATTCCTTTGAAATATTCATAATTACAGTAGGAGGGACAGGAGCTAGTCTTTCATCAATGTGAGACTGAAATTGGATAGCAGATTTTAAATCAAACTTTACAGTTTGTAGGAAATAAATTTTCAATCTAAGAAGGACTGAGAAAAACTTTGCTGTAAAGAAATTACTTTGCCTTTGGCTTTCTTTCTTTTTTGCCACACAGATTCAAAGCTCTTTATTTACTTATGTGCTTGAGCTCTCGTCCTTGATGAAGTCCCCACCAATTTTAGTTGCTGTGCCCTCTCTATTTCACATTGACTAAGAAATCACAGATTCCGTCTCTTTTTTCTCTTAAAAAATGAAGCCTTTATCATTCCTACAGAAACAGCTTCCTTCCCAGAAATGTGCATACCTCTCACCACTGAGGTTTTTCTCATTCAAACAGTAGATTTCTAAGTAATGCATGGAATGGTAGGTGGGATTCTCCTGTGCTGTGTTCTCTCTGTGTGGTCCTAGGACACCAAAACATGAGGTGCCCTTTTCCAAGTTTCTGAATGAAGTATAGAGACAAGGCAAGGTTTCTGTGTTCTTTTCAAACTGAAAGGAAATTCAGGATTATCCTTTCCAACAGGAAAAAATACAAGAGGTATCATCACAGGTTGCTTTTTTTAAGTAAGCATGGAATAAGCAGAGCCCAGAAAGATTGTTCATACTATCTGGTAAGCTTCTTTTCCAGTGCAGGATTATCTCCCATTACTGAGCTCTTCAGTCAGCCTTCTTAAAATTCATCAGGAGAAGGTCATCTATCATAGCAGTTGAACAGAATTTTACTTTGCATATGGATGGACTTCCCTGTGAGACCCTTTTTTTCCTAAATGTTTAGCCAGTTGGGGTTGTTTTTGGCTTGCATTCCTCATGCCATGTACCACCCAAGAGAAACTTAAACATTCACAATTCCCCATATCCCAGGAGAGATGAGTGGTCAGTGCTGTAGAAATCAAGCAGCTTTTATAGACATGTCAGTGCACTACTTGATAGTGCATGTCAGTCTTGCAAGTTATATTTTAGTCACTGAATGTTATTGATGTTGCTCAAGTTTTAAACAGAATACATTTGATTTCTTGATCATGGTTATGATTTTCCTGCCTAAAATCTTGTTTTCATAAAGATGTGAAATACACGAATGGGTCTATATGTAAAACCCAGTATTTATGCAAGGTCACAGGTTAGTTTTTATTATGCATAGCTTACAAATGAGCAATACCAAAGAGATACAGACAAACAGCAAGCCTTCAATAGACCTAGCCTCTGTACAGTAACTGTTTAAGGCCTGCATTTCCTTTCAGAGAGCTTTGAATCATATCTTTAGACATCTTAAATAGAGGAGAAAAAAACAAAACCAGCATTTTCTGTTTCTTCAATTTAAGATTTTAAAATTCAGTTAAGTGCAAATAGAAATCATTCTGTTTATCACATTTTTAGAGTCATTGACAAAATGCAAACTTTATCCAACTGATTTTCAGCAGGTCAGGAGACCAGCTGGTTCTAGGACTTCAGATGCATTCGGTGTGCTGTCCCTGTTAATTTCAGTGTGAATTAAAGCATATGTGCAACTTAAAGAGTTAAGCTAAAGCACCTATGTAGTATATCCTTTCCATGTAGTATGTCCTTTCCAGAATATTACCCATTAGGTACTATAATCACTCATTCAATGTGTATCACCAAAATGAGGAAAGACCTAGAGGTAATTAGGGAGGGATTTTTCCCACTCAGTCTACCTGGATAAAATTATTCTTTGCATCCCACAACCATCCTCCAAGACAAGTATGAATCATTCTCTTGGGAGATCTACTGAGGGGAGTTGACCTTGGCTGGCTGCCAGATGACCACCAAGATGCTTTCTTACTCCCCTTTCTCAGAGAGACAGGGGAAGAAATTAAGATTAAAAACTCATGAGCTGACGTATAGGCAGTTTAATGAAGAAAAGCAAAAGTTGCGTGCAGAAGCAAAGGAAAAAAAAATATTTATTCTCTGCTTCCCATCAATAGGTGATGTCCAAACACTTCCAGGGAACTAGGGCTTGAGTATGCGTAGCGGTTGCTCCTGAAGACAAACACCTTAATAATAAAGCTGCCCCCCTACCTTCACTGCCTCCTTTCTCTTACCTTTTATTGCTGAGTAGATGCCACTAGAACATCCCTCTGCTCAGCTTGGGTCAGCTGTCCTGGCTGTGTCCCCTCCTGAGATCTTAACCACCCCATACCTATTGGTGAGGGAGTAATGTTGGAGAGACAGCCTTGGTGCTGTGCCAGCACTCCCCACCAGTAGCCAAAACACTGGTGAGTTATCAACACCTTTGTAGATACCAACACAAAACACAGCACTATGAGGGATGCCATGGGGAAAACTAAGTCCATCCCAGCCTGACCCCATAAACCTATCTACCTCAAGTAACTTTTGATGAACCCTAGGCACCTGACTCACACTTAGTACCAGAATTTCATCTTAATATAGTTAATCAAGAGTGACTAATTCCAAGTTCATGACTTCTTTGCGACTTTTCATACTCTGGAAGTATTTTTTCTTGTGAAGTGTGTATGCAGGTATATACACATAGACTTCATTGGCTTATGAACACTTTTCTGAAAACATTTTATCTAGATAATGACTGTTGATATTTTTCCACTTGAAGTGTATTTTTCTCATAGATTTTAGGATAATTTTAAGTTTTGAAAAAGGTACTTAACAATGTATACATGGACTACATTTTATAATGCAAATATTTTGCATGGGGAAAGTAACTATAGCTGGGAATAACTTGTGAGAATTGCACTGAATCTTCAGTTAAAGCTCTGCATTGTCATGTGTTAGGTGGGTCAAATTTGGGCTATAAACTCTGTGGTTTTCAAGATTGCCAGTTAGTGAGACATGGAAGATGCAGCCAAAGCTTTACATCCAAAGGGAAATTGTTACTGGAAAAACCTTAAGTAATATGTCACATAGAGACATTACAGAGAGCATTATAAACTCTTTCACAGATAGTGACTATAAAAAGGCAATGTAAAAGAAAAGTCAGTTTCCAAGGAATTAATTCCAGGGTTCTGAAGGAGAAAGATACTGCAAAGGAATGTCACTGTAAGTGTACAAGCTTTGTGTTGGACTTCTCTTCTGAAACTGACAGTAACAGCAGTATAAACTTGAGCTGCTGTATCTTCCCTTTTCTTCACAGTATATTCATTAGTATTTTCAATTATTATTTATATCATGATAGGGTCTAGAGGCTCCAGTCAAGACTGGGTCTCCATTGTCCCCACTGCTCTGCAAACATATACAAAGACAGATTTACATCTTCAAAATGGATAGAATCAAACCAGACTTTCAAATGCATTCTTGTGTAAGCTTCTCACTTTTTCCCTCTTCGAAACTAAAACTTTGTTTGGAAACTGAGAAAAACAAATTGTGGAGAGAGATTCTCACATATATCAGCTAGTAATGTTTAACAAAATGACACTGAAATTTTATTACAGTGCCTGTTAAACATAATCAGTCCATTTTCCTTCAGGTAGGAAAAGCTAAGTTAGAAAAATAAATGAAAATAAAGGAGCACCAGAAAAATATTTTGGTTGCTAAGATAGGTTACCAGTGAGGCTGAGAAGCAAAGGAGCACTTAACAGTGGTTATCCTAGCACTGAATAAGCAGCAAAACAAGGGAGTTAAATACAGATTGGTCTGTGTACACAAAAGAGGTGAGCTGTAAAGTATGATCCACAAAATAATCAGAAAGAAGCACTGTGAAAGGCTAATATTTGATGCTGCATTACATTGTTGAATTTGAATCAAAGTGATAATAGGAAATTCAGGTGCCTGCACAAAGCTCAAAACTTCAGCTACACACACACACATTCACTCATATGTGTGTGCAGGTACACATAAACCATATCTACTCTTGCTATAACACATACATTCAAGAATTCCCTCCTGCCATTCTACAGAGTTGAGAGAGACTTACACTGCTGTTTCTATCTTTGTGACAGGTATCCAACTGAATAAGAGACTTCAAGGTGGATATACAATGACTTTGCAGAACATGTCATATACATTTTTAAAATACTTATAATAAATAAATAAATAAATAAAATTGGTATGAGTATGAGCAATGTAGAAGTCAGATAGCTACATGGTTGGTAAGAAAATTAAATTTATGATTTGAAGCTTTATTCCCAAAAAGAAAGTTTTCTACTTTTTCAGACAGGCTTTGACTACAGCTCTGCATATTCACTGAATTCTGAATTTGGTTCATAACTGATTCCATTTGCTTCTCTACAGATGTCTTCACAAAAGGTGAACATTTCTGTGAATTAAAAAGTCATCATAAAATATCTGAGTGATGTTTTAACTACTTTGTCATATAGCAAAAGTAAATACCACAAGACAAGAAGAAGAATTTGAAACAGTAGTTAATCCCTAAATTCTAGTACAACCCACTTAGTTACCTGAAGTGTTTTAAAGGCTAAGTGTACTGACTAAGACATTCTGGAGCAACTAAAACTGATACCAAGCATAATAACAGAGTAACTACATCTTTTCTCTTGCCTCAGACTGGATGAGATTCTGTAAGTAGTTACCCTGGTTCAAAACCACCTAAACTGGCCCATCTGGAGCTCATTGCTTAGGAATAACTACCACAATGTTTGAAAAACCTGGGAAAGAGGAGGCAGCTGAACTCCAGTGAGCTTACATACACCTTTTACTGTAGATGCTTGCTACTTTGATTTCCCTGGTCCCTTAAACTCTTTTTTCTTTTCCCCCCAGACTTCCAGTTTTGTGGCCGCTTCTACTGATGTGGGGTATGAAACAAAGATACAGATATTCTAGAAAATTATCACAGATTCTTAAATTGTACCCATGGCTATATTTTTTGAACATTGAAGTTAAATACTGTGCGTTTCTGTTCCTTTTAAAAATCATTTAAGATAAGAATAAATTTAGAGCCAATCAAAACACAATCCAGAGCATGGTTTGGTACGCAGATCAAAGGCAGAAGTGCTATGGTTTTGCTCTGAGTAATTTCTATCTTTGTTCACGGTTAGTGATTATCTAATGCATGGAGCATTAATAATTGTTTGGAAAAAGTCGTGGGTCTCAGTTACTTTCATATTCAGCTACAAAATAACATTTCCTATGTCTTGTTTCCCTCTCATGCCATGAGTTTTGCCTCTTTAGATGTATTCCAGTTTTGTTTCAACGTCTCATCCAAACTTCTCTTTGGGCCCCACCTGATGATTAGGACATCTGGAACAGGGGTCTTTGGGGGACCAGCCTCCTCTGGGTAGCAACTTGCATCTCAGCCCTCTTGCTTGGATGTGTGGAGAACCAGCACCTCTGTTTCACCTGAACTGAAATGAGTAAACCAGTTTTTAATTAAATTTATGTCCTACAAAAAAAAAAATCTAACTTGGATATTACATATCCCTCAAAGTAGAATGTTAGAAATAAAATCTGCACTTTCAAATGCAGTGCTGGAATGAGCCTTAGAGTTTTTCTTCATTTTCTGAAAACAGGATTAGTAAATAAAACCTCTACAGCAATGCAGTGCAGCACAAATTTTTTACTCAGCTAAAGTCAGACATGACATAAATACACTTGTTTTGAAACAAGAAGCTTTAGGATATTCTAAGGTCAGGGTGCTAAAAAGACTTTATTTTTCTAAGACTCTTTAGAAAAACCTTATAATCTACCTATATTTTCCAAGGGAGAAACCACAGTCCTAGAGAACTGGGCTATAACTCCAGAGCTCTGAAACTTAAATATTAAGGTTGGTCTGACTGAAGTATGAATGGAAGTTTATGCATGTATGTGTGTGTAAGACCCAGCAGAAACAACAAGGTAAATTAAAAAAATTAGAAGGCTGAAAGGGTTGAAAGAATGGTCTGCATTTGTAGCAAAGGATACTGAAAGGGTTGAAAGAATGGTCTGCATTTGTAGCAAAGGATACTGAAAGGGTTGAAAGAATGGTCTGCATTTGTAGCAAAGGATACTGTACTCGACTGCACCACTTCCAGAACACTGTTTCCAGGAGCAAAACTGAGGAATGTGTTGTTTATGTGAAAATCAAAGTTCCTGCACCCTGATAACATTGCAGCGCAGATAATGTCTCAGTGAAGACTATTCATCCTCCTACCAGCAGACAGGAAATAGGTTGTAGAATACAATATATACCATTTCTTTCCACATGAGCCATCAGGAAATCATATTCCCGTTGAGTAAAAGGAGGCAATGGACAGTAACCTAGCATAAGAATAATGGATGCCGAAGTATCCAAGACTGAGCAAAAAGACTGTCCCGTAACAGCTGGGGGAAACTTAAAGGAAATAAAAAACTGTCCAAATGTTAGTTTTCAGTCTGTCAAGAACTCCAGAGACACTAAAAGGACTCAGTAGCTTCTCTCCCTTGTCTTAGGTGTGGAACACAGGTGATCCTGGCCAGATCACTTGATCATACACATTTAGGGATGTGGGAGTGTGTGGGTGTAAATGTGCAAGTGTTTAAAATCTGAGAGAAACAGTGTGAGTAGATAAAATCAGTATAATTAGAAATTTTATAACCAACTATCACCTTCCTCAAGATCTCACTGAGTTTTATTGCACTAATTCTGCACACAACTTATTTATGTAGCTCTGTAATAAAAAAATGACAATTTATCTGAGCTGCGTAATTTGCAGTATAAGTAATTATTGCATTAGCATACAGTGGCTAGCAGATCTATTTCTCTTTAAGATAGAACAATAGGAGAAAAAAACTCTTTAAATGCAATATTCAAGCAAGTATAAGCCACTTTTTCAAAGGAAAACATAGGCAGGGAGGTTGGAACGATATGGTCTTTATGGTCCCTTCCAACCCAAACCACTTTGTGATTCTATGAATAACCTCTACCATAATTAGATATATGCTTGTAAGCTTTTGGTAGCTTTAGAATAGCTGTGGGGGAAACTAGTTCCTTTTAATGGGTCAGTGTGTGAAACAACTGTCCCTTCAAGTTCATGCTTCTTTTTAAGTTTTGAATTTTTATTTGTGTTTTCAAGTGTATTTTTTGCAGTAAAAGAAAGTCTGAAACAGCATACACTTCAGATTCTCCTGTGGATTTACACTTCTCACAGATAATACATCAACTTTGATCCTAACGGTGTAGACATTAAACAGACAAAACATGTGCCAATGGAATTACAGCACCTCAGAAGAAAAATGTAGCATCTAATGGTTTCCAGTCTTGTTGCTTGCATCTTTTTTTATTTTCTGTACTTTATTTCTTTGCATAGATTATGTGGGTCTGTAATCCTCATAGGTTACTCTTGTCTACATTTCTGTTCTGTTCCAGTCCTACTGACTCCTAGCCTACAGGTATTCTTTCATATTACTTTTTTTTTCCCCCACAGCTCAGACTCTTGAGCCATTTCTAACCTTTCATTTGCCTCATCTTCTTTACAGTCAGTGGTGAGAGATACCTAAAGGCCTCACCCTAAAAGGAGCATCTGTGGCCAGAAACTAGAGCTGCTTTTCAGAAGTTTTATCTCATTCTGTACTGTCTGTGAAAGGATGGTAGCACAGACTTCTTGTTCAGCCTATAGATGGCAAGTTGGGAGTTGGCTTTTACCAATTGCATTTTATTGCCCACTGATACATTCTGATTTCTGTGTTCTTGACTTTCAGAACTTCCAGGTCTGAAAGTGCCTCTAAATTGGCCATTCACACTAAGCATTTCATTTGAAACTGGAGTCACATTGGATAAATATAGGATGGGGAAAAAATAGATACTCCATGCAAGATTAGAAAGATATCATTCTCGTTTGGCATGCTCTGTAGCTAATATTCTGCACTGGTATTATCCAAGACTCTTGACTGATGCCAAAGACAGAGTAGGGTAACTATTAACCACACAGTTAGAGGGTTAAAGACAAGTGATATCATACTCTTTCATTTTTTTCTTGTGCTCTGTATTAAATCTGTCTTGAAAGGTTGATTATTATTTGAAGACTTGCAACTATTGTCAAAGAGAAAGATTCTTCATTGTATTTCTCAACAAAGTTCTTCCTGCTTTGTGATTTTTCATAAAGAATATTACTTGAAGTAGCAAAGGAAATACAACTCCACCCCCCTCAACTGAACTCCCTCCAAAACCCCTATGGAAAATAATGCCATTAAGTGATACTTAATCATTTCTGTTTCAATTTTTTTTTACTAAAGTGCATGTTGCCAAAAATAAACAAACATCTGGAAGACGAGGAATCATTCTGTACAGTGTGCAGTCCAAGAGACATCTTTGTCTTGTTACAGTCTTGCATGATTTATCAAGATTTTAAAAGATAGAAAGCTGCATAGATCAGATAACCAATAATGGGAAACAGACTTTTACCTTTAGGTTACTGGTTCAAGTCCAAGATATGTAAATAGCAAGAGAATACTTCTCATGCTCTGGGGCTGGTATGTAATACACATATCAGCGAACTCCTACTCTGTTACCAGTATAAAAATGACAACATCATTAAGTTAACTGCAATAATTTTTATTTTTTTATAACTGTCACAACTGCTGCAGGAGACTGAATAGATAATACTAACTACTTGGAAAAATTTCCCTAGAACCCAGACTTAGTGCAATGGCAAGGAAACTACTGGTAGACTTTCAACTGTGCATCTGCAAAACTAGATAACATCCTACAGTAAGAGAGAGATAACAGTCTAGAGAAAGAAATACTAGGATTTAATACCTCTGCTTTGGTACCCAACAGCTACAGTGATTAATCAACAAAGAACACCTCGGAAAGTATAAAGTAAATCACAAATCCCAAAATAGTAAGTTCCATAAAGTATGCCCACAAATATTCAGAGAGATGGCAGTAGATAACCCAAATCCCATAACAAGTGAAAATTATCTGTGGTCTGAAGCCTATTTACAAACTCTATCTTGAAAATACTCTTCTCCAAAATATTGTTTTCGGTAGAACTGCCACAGAAGCTGAATATAAAACCAATAACAGGTCTCAAAATCTCCAGATTTTATTCCAAAGTTCAGGAGAGGGACAATTATCTGATTTCCACAAAACTGTTGAAGTAGGCACCATACACAAGAACTGTAGTGCAGTACTAACCTGGGTCAATAAAAGCCTGGAATGCATCTCTCTCCCTCCGGACTTCCTCCATTCAGAGAACAGCTGTCCCATTTCCTTTGTTCCTAAAGTCTTCTTTTGATTTGTCCCCAAGTCCATTCCTGGTTAAGCTGTCTACTGTCAGTGGTGCAGATGGGAACACTGTGTATTTATCTGCACGAAACAAGATGCATCCTTACTCTTACTTACATCAACTCAAGTTACGCAGTCATAGTTCATCTGAAGGTCATTTTGCTCACTTGATCACCCTGCATTTTGCAAAGTTCTGCCCCTTGAACTGTATCAGGGCATTTTTATCCAGAACTCTAACTAGTAATAGTATTTGTGGTGTATTGGAATACAGCTAAAGAATATAAGAGAACCTGAATTGTGCTTAGTCAAAATCTGAGCCTGTGAGGTTCAAAATTCTCTGTCTTCAGTGAAACTCATTGATGGAAAATATTTGAAACTAAGGCCATTATATAACTTAAACCAAATTGTTCCTGTGCAAAAAATTCGATTTTAGATAGTTGTTTGGATGTTCTCAGGCAGTCCATGATCATAATGTTTAATACTGCTTGTAATGAATATATAGCTACACTGCAAGATCCAGTGAGTCTATTATGAAGCATAAGGTGTTTTCTTCCAAAAACTTTCACAGATCATAGAACGGTTTGTGTTGAAGGATCCCATTGTCAGGGACACCTTTCACTAGACCAGGTGGCTCAAAGCCCCACCCAACCTGGCCTTGAACTCTTCCAGGGATGGGGCATCCACAACTTCTCTGGGCAACCATTTCCATTGTCTCACCACCCTCACAATAAAGAATTTCTTCATAATATCTAAAACATTCAACTTCAAGCCATTCCCCCTTGTCCTGTCACTACATGTCCTTGTATAAAGCCTCTCTCCAGCTTCTTTGTAAGCCCCCTTTAGATACTGGAAAGTTGCTACAAGATCTTGGTGGAGCCTTCTCTTCTCCAAGCAGAACAACTCTAACTCTCTCAGCCTGTATTCGTCCTCTTGGTCCTTCTCTGGACTTACTCCCACAGGCCCATATCCTGTGCTGGGGACCCCAGAGCTGGGTGCAGTACTCCAGGTGGGGTCTCATGAAAGAGGGACAGCATCACCTCCTTGACCTGCTGGTCACATCTGAGGTATATATACACATACAAAGAGATTCAAATAGGGATCAGAATACAGCAAAAGCTTTGCTTGTGCTTGGGACACAGATCTCAGATGTGTTAGTTCCTTTAATTTGTATAGTTGACATAGAAAATACAATTTAAAAAAATCCTAACCACTTGGCCAGTTTGGATACAATTACTTTTAACCTATCTTTTAAAATTAGAATTAAAAACAGTACTGTGATTGATTTCAACAACTTGTTCTCCATGGACACAGCAAATCCACAGTAGATACAGGATGTTCTCAAAAAAGGAGATGCTTGGTTAGCTGAAAGACTCAGGATTCAATATTTTTATGGTGGTGTTGTGCTAGAAAGCTGCAGTGGAGGAAAATCTTTATTGAAGCAGAATTTTAAGCTTTGGTACCTTCTCACTTGGGATAATGATACTGTGACAAGATTCCTGTATTTGGTCATGCCTTAGAAAAAGGTAAGGAGTGTTAAGCAAAGTGCAGGGGTGCAGCACCCACAGGGATAGATATATTACCTAAATTTTAAACAGTGCAAACCCCTATAAGGACACTAATTCACTGTCTTGTATTTAAAGAACAAAGTGGATTTTCAAAAGAGGCCCTGGCATGGTCAAACAATATTATTACACATGGGGAAATAAAGATACAGAGGTAAAGCAACTTGCAAAGGTCACACAACTAGAGTGGTTTCTTGATGTCTGGGTGATTACTGAAAACCATTCTGTCTCTTTGCACACATAGGCCCCTTTGCAACAAGCCTGGTAAGTCTGCAATAGTCTTTTTATGAGCAGTGATGTGATGCAAGAAAATTGTTACATCTTAATTTTTATCCTGAATTTTTCACATAGGAAAGTCAACAGAATGACAAAATTTACTGGTTTAACTAATTATTTTGAGTTCAGGACAAAAAAAAAAGATTTGTAGTTCCATGCAAGGATCTTACAAGTTTTTTAGGTTTTTTAAATGAAGATTTTATCTAATATTTTTATATATATTTAATTTTTCATACCACATAATACAGCTAATGATGACTGAAACTATCTAGAGCCTTTTGGTATTCAGATTTAGGAAAAAAAAGTGACAAAACCACTGCCAACATATTAAAAGTAGCATGAGAAGTCAGAGTGGAAAAATCTTCAATAATAAGATTTTTAAAGCATGTTAGTGTTCTTAAAAGAGAGCCTGCACAGTTATATCAGATTTAGATTTATGCTGGTACAATTTACAATTTTATGATAAATGACTTGCATCTTTTTGATGTTTCACAGCAAATTTTCATTTGTCACATAAAATATATCAATTTTTATCACAAATCTAATTTATCTTTAAGTGTGGAAAAATAATTTTGTTAGTATATATTTTCACTATATTCTCACTAATGAAGTATATGCTTAAGTGCATAAAAAAAGCATTCCAAACACTGAGATGAAAAGTAAATAAGTATGTTGGATTTTCATGAATTGTTTATACAAAATCAGAATTCATTAAAGCTGCTGAATAAAATGCAGCTCAAGCACTAAATCTCAGAAAATATGTGACCTCTAGTGGGAGAATATGGATAACCGGAAGAGAAACAGTTACCAGTGGAAGTAAATACTAACATTTTCTCTTCATTTTTTCTAGGCCAAGACTGGGACAGCACTACCTTCTATAATTCAAGAGATTTATTCTGCTGCACCATTGACTGAAGAAACTGAGGACGAAGCATCAACACCAAAATTAATTGATGGGTCTTCAGCACAGGGATCTGGGGTTCTTGGGCTCCAAACTCAAGATGGTTAGTAAGAAAGAGCAATGAGTTTTTGTTTGTAGCTTTGATTTTGAGTAAACACACTTTATTTGCTTATGAATGTCTACCTTTTTTACTGAAGAGGAAGTTCATAATTCCTGTACTTCTCTTACTGAAGAAAGATATAACATGTCTATCTTGAGTGCTCTAAGTCTTATAGTGCCTAGTCAAAACGTTTCCATACTATTTCACTACGAAAACAACTGTGTCAATGAGAATTTGCAACTTAAAAATTTGCTGATGGTTAGCAAATTCTACCAGTACTTGGTTTTCTGTCTTAGATTTCAATGTCATTATCAACTATCTTTGTTTTATGATGATTTTTACATGGTTTTTATAAATATGGTCATACAATGTTTAATTAAAATGTTGAAGAATTTTTTGCCATAAAAACTAGAAACTGTTAAACTTAAGGAAAGGGAACTATTTAGAAATTTGGGGTGAAAATGATTTTCATTTCTTCTGACTATGTATAATAAAATAAGAACCTCATCTTTCAGAGGAATTAAAATTGCAAAACATAATCTGTCCTTCTCCCACACAGATTTTGCAATGCTAATAACTGGCATTTGGCAGAAGGTCCTCTAAACTCTTGTAGCTGAAGCCCACTAAGTTGTCCATTGCTGTGATGGATCTTCGTGTTGTATGGTGATAAACATACAAAGACAGGAAAATTCCACTTTTTACTATGCCTAACACTGCAGCTGAGTGCAATAGAAGAAAAATGAAATTATAAAACAAACAGACAAACAAACTGCAAAAAAACCCCAAACCAAAACCCCAGAGTTCATATTTCCAAAATTGTGTATTCAGTGGAGTTAATAATTCATAGTCTTGTTTTTATACATATTACAAGTAAATCTTGATCAGGCAAAAAATTCAGTGAGGTCAAAACAAATAAAAATTGAATGAGAATTTCCCAGGAGATTTCAGAAAAATAAAAAAAAAGTCCACTTTTTTTTTTCAATTTTGAAAACTACAGGATGTTACAAAATGTCATGTAAATATTATATAGGATGAATTCTGTATGTGTCAACATTTTCAAGCACTGGATGCAAACCAGCTAGTGTTTTAACTAAAGACACACATGGGAGGCTCAAGGCTGTAACATGTCAAACCAGATTGCTTTTGTGTCTTTCTTTTTTTTCAGCAACATATTTTCCTGTCAGATGTTGTTGCTGTTATTGGCCTGATACTGAATAGAAGACTACAAGGCTCAGGAACACCAAGCCAAGTTCATTTTTCTTTTTGATGTCTTTTTGAATCCTTCCCCTACTTCTGTTCTTTTTCAGTTGCGCCATCCATAGGTGACAAATACCACTCCTCCAAGATCAAAAATAGGACAGAAGAGGAAACCCTTTTCCTGTACTATGTTACAATATTATGAAAAAATGTCAACCATCCTTAACTCTACATTCATTTAGGCCGAGATATGCTGGAATATTTCAACATGTGATAATTTATTTTTTTTCCCTGTGTCAGGCTTGCTCCTTGTAGCCAATGTAAGCTGTCCTGTGGAGAAAGTTAGGGAAAGCATGAAAAGATTCTTATCTCTCCATAAATGTTATTCCTGGATGTCCAAGTAGAGATTCTCAAATAAAAGAGTACTCTGGTTATTCATTCTTTAATCTTGCCTGAAGAGGCACCTCAATCAGCTATTGGTAATTAATATGGATTAAGAAGGCACATCTGTCATGTAGCCACAACTGATCCAGAGAAAAAACTAATACACAAGAGAAACATTTTCATACTCATGAATTATGCTACTATTCTGTAAGTAAACACAACAAATAACCAGCCATCTGCTACAAGGAGGAGGAAAACATGAAACAGAAAAGTATTTCTATGGGATTAAAAGCTGATAAACAGATATGCTGTTTTATACCCATAATCAAAGAAAAGGTGTATCAAAAACTGTCTCACAGGTCTCACAAAATTTGAATAGTACCATCAAAAGAAACTTCTGAATTCATAGTATTCATGCAGTGTTGTGATTGAGATGAAATGGCTCCATTTTTCATTTTCACAAACTCGTGGTGGTAACCAAATATTTTGTTCACAGGGTCTCCAAGTTCCCTTAACTCAGACTGATAGAGAGATATTTCATGACTGAATTTCTGAATCAGAAAACATAATTAAACAACATGCAAAAGGAAACTGAGGTTCTTCTCCATAGCTCTGCAGGAAAATACTAATTTCCCTACAAAATATTCAGAAGTGCTATTTAGAGAACAAAACAGGAATCGTAACAAGTTTCACTTGTTAGCTCTGAGTCCTCTGTCTAGAGGGAAGTACGCACTTGCCAGCTTAGGGGGAAACTGACCTTTGGCTGGTTGCTGTTACCAAACATTGTATGGTTATAGTCTGAGAAACACTGTATTAGAACAAGTTAATTTTTCTTCTAGGCATAATTATAAAAATAAATTTTAAGAATTTAATCACTTCATTCTTGAAATTATATTATGTGGTGATCAAAACATAAAGGGAGTGACCTTTACTATAGACAAAATCTAACCGTTATGTGCTTAGGTGAACATTTCATTGCAGTAATTTACATATCATTTTTGTACATTTCCTTTCCAACAAGCTGTTTTCTTTTAAATTCCTTCACAGGTCTTCCCACTTGCCTTTTGTGTACATGCTTAGGAACTACAGTCTACTGTGATGATCGTGAGCTTGATGCTGTTCCACCATTGCCTAAGAAAACCACATATTTCTATTCACGCTACAACAGAATCAGGAAGATCAGCAGAAATGACTTTGCTAACTTAAGTATGGACAGTAGTATTGTCGCAACTAGCTTTAGTTTCTACTATTTCTGGCTTATGCTAATCTAAAACACAGCGATAGGTTTTCTATAATGTTTGATGATGGTAGAATTTTACACACAAATGCACACACAGAAAAGCAGTTTGCCACTTTGGAGCATAAAGGTCAATACTTTAGACACAGATTCTCTGTCAAATTTTTGAATTTTTAGAAATAGCAATGGTCATCAGTTGTTTTGCTGTTACTACAATCGTCTTTAGATAGGTAGGAAAAAAAGCCCAAATGTTCAATTTAATTTTGTTTGGTTTTTTTTTAATTAGAAAAATGCTTGAGTGTACAAATATCTTACATATAGGAAAATGTTAAAATAAAGAAACATGTGGAAGAAGGCAGTAGAGAATATGTTTATTTCTCTTTAAGTGCTATTTTTTTCAAAATATAGTAATTTAAAAGATTTCCAGAGCACACAGAAACCTTGAAACTGTTAACTTTGAAGTCTTCCACTGCAAAATATATAAAGTATGCACGGGAAGTTCGAAACAAGACGAGAAGGAGACACAGGTTACCCTCCTTAGGAGAACTGGTCAAATATGTATTATTCCATTATATACTGAGAACAATGTCACATAGTGGGCCAGGAATGAATATGATTCAAGACACTTCACATGTAATTTAAATGACCCATTTGCTCTTTTCTTTTTCTGAAATTTCAGGAAATACATTCTTACATGCTTCTTTTATCTTATTTCTCTGCCAGACATCTTAAAAAGAATTGATTTGACTGCAAACTTTATATCGGATATTCACAAGGATGCCTTCCGAAGATTGCTCCAACTTCAGGAGCTGGTGCTCTGTGACAACAGGATAAGGCAACTCCCTGAGTTACCATCTACCTTAACATTCCTTGATGTTAGTAAGAACAGGCTTGGTCACAAAGGAATACGTAATGAGGCATTTAAAGTAAGTCTGGATTGAAAGGGAAAATCTTTTTTTCCTGTCTCCAGGATGTGGTCAGAAGAGCAGCCTGTCCTCATAAGAGTGATGTTCCAGTCTCTTAATCACCTTTGTAACACTCCACTGGACCCGCTCCAGAAGCTCCATGTCTCTCTGGTACTGAGGAGCCCAGAACTGGATGTAGCACTCCAGATGTGGCCACACTAGGGCTGAGTAGAGGGGCAGGATGACCTACTTTGACCTGCTTGCAATGCTTTTCCTCATGTACCCAACAATACCATTGGCCTGCTTGGCCACAGGGGCACACTGTTGGCTAATGGACAGCTTGTTGTCCACCAGGACCCCCAGTTCCTTTTTCACAGAGCTGCTTTCCAGCAAGTTGTCCCCCAGCCTGTGCTGGTGTGTGGGGTTATTCTTCACCACGTACAGGACCCTGCACTTGCCTTTGCTGAATTTCAAGTGGTTCCTCTCTGCCCATCTCTCCAGCCTGTTGAGGTCCTTCTGAATGACTGCACAGCACTCTGGGGTGATGGTCACCCTTTCCGGATTTTTGTTGTCAGTGAACTTGCTGAGAAGGCATCTGCTCCTCCATCCAAGTCATTGATGAATAAGTTAGACAGGCCTTCCACTAGACCCTGTGCTATTGATTATGACTCTTTGAGATCTGCCATTCAGTCAGTTATCAATCCACCTTCCTATCCACTCATCCAGTCCATACTTCCTAAGTTTGCCTATGAGTATGTTGTGAGAGACAATGTCGAAAGCCTTACTGAAGTCAAGGTATACATTATCCAATGCTCTCCCCTCATCTATCCTGGTAGTTGTTTCATTTTAGAAGGCAATCATGTTGGTTAAGCATGATTTACCTTTAGGGAATCCATGCTGACTACTCCTGATCACCTTCTCGTCATCCACGTGGATAGAGATGGCCTCTAGAATGAGGTGGTCCATCACATCTCCAGGGCTTGAGGTGAGGCTGATTGGCTGGTAATTCTCCGGATTCTCCTTCTTGCCCTTTTTGAAGATGAGGGTAGCACTGGCTTACCTCCACTCCTCAGGCACCTCTCCTTTCAAAGACCTTTCAAAGATGATTGTGAGCAGCCTAGCTATGATGCCTGCCACTCGTTCATCCACTAAGTCAAGGGAGAATATTATTTACCTTTCAAAATGGAATGAGAAATGTATTTTTAGCTCAGGAATTTCTTTTCCAGTTTTTGTTTGCTTCAACACCAAAACACTTCTGCAAAATTGAGTAAGCTTGTCACAAAAGCAGACAGAACAAGAAGCCCTTCTATATAATGACCATAAAAGGCAGTATTATCTCTTCAAAACGTAATCATTGAAATTACAGTTCTAATAATTGTCTATAGATATTTCAGAAACATTTTCCCCCTTCATTTTAATCCAGACACCCAATTCTTAACAGAAACATTCTCAGCATGTACAAATTAAATTCATTACTATCTTTGAATTTATGGCTTTTCACCCGTATCATGTTAAAACAAAATGTGTTACTATCCAACCATGCTCATTGCAGTGATAGATTTCAAACTTAGTTGCTAGAGATTTTCAAACATGTCTGTCATTTCCCCCTACCTTTTTCCTTCATCCTCTAGGATCTGAATGAACTGCAGCATCTTTACATCACTGACAATAACTTGGATCATATTCCCTTGCCGCTCCCTGAAAGCCTCCAAGCTCTTCATCTTCAGGTAGGCTACAAAAGTAGTGACTCAAATAGTGAAACTGGAAAGGCAATTATTGCCATGTACTGTTTCTTCTGTTTATCCAGAAGTGTTTATCCAGAAGTGTACTTAACTAAACAAGATATGGAAAACATAAAATTAATTAGCGAATGTAGTCTTTCAAACAAGTAAAATTTAGCTCAGCTAAGCATTAATTTTTAGAATTTGTAATACAATATTTTTCAAACATTAAATTCTAGACTTATTATTAGTACAAGTCAAAATTATGTTCACAGCTGTCAAGACCATCATTAGTCTAAGAGACTTCAATGACAGAAATCCCTCACCCTGCTTATACAAATCTTCCAAAGGGAATACTTTCAGACACACAGAGGAAGTAATTTTACATATTTATTGTATCTATACTCAGTGCATTTCATTCTTAATAAAGGTAATTCCCAGTTAACATTTTCAGCCAAATGTTTCCATTTGACTATGTTGGAAGATCCCATCCATCACCCTTCTGCAATTCTTTTATCTAACACTTTCTTTCTGAATTCTTCCTTTTTACCTTTTCCAGCTCTGCTTCTTTCCCTTTATCTCCTATTGTATCAATGCAGAGTTTGGATTATCAGATGTTACATAATACAGAAAAAAACCCTTTTAATAAGGAAACTAATGCACCACATATAATTTAAGCCCTATCTTTCAATAAGTAAATCTATAGAAACTCTCTGTCTGTTAGCTGATCTTTTTTTCACCTGTAAATTAAATATTCAGTGATATGTGCTACAGAAAAAAGTTAGTGAGCTGTACTTTTTCCACACTAATTTCTGGCTAGCAAAGGAACGAAGAGGAGAAGAACTTTCAGACAGCCTTTATTTTAGGAGATGAACCTTTTAGTCCCAATTTCCTGATAATATTGTATTCTAGCAATTCATTGTTGAAAATAGTTCTCTTCAAGAACAAAAGATCAGTGAATGTTAGGCATATGAGAGGAATTTAAATCAAAAGAATAAAACCTAAAGCATTCAATTTTCCCAGTATATATACAGATATGAGGTAAACTAATGTGAGAGGGCCTGCAGGAAAGAAATTTGTCACAGATCAAATTTCTAATTTGTGCCTTTGCAGGCACATCAAGCATCAGGATGATAATTCCGTTTCTGTGATTTTTGGACTGGCTTATGCTGGTTCCAATTTGTCTTAATAAGCCTCTTCAATATGATCTAGAAAGGAAAATCCTTACACCTCTACCAGGCCCCTCCTGCAAAGCCTGTCTCTGCTACCTGGTATGAGTTACCTAGTTTAGAAGCTTTGCATTGGCCAAGAAATTTTCCCCATTTGGAAGATTTCTTTGTTGATGACTTGCCGCCACAATCTGGGTCATTGAGTTCAAATAAGTATCTCTCTAGGCACCAAAAATACATCCATAAATGGTTCTTCAAAGAGTTAAAAATTACTTTCAGGCAACTATTTTGATAGCTTCTTTTTTTTTTTCTTTTAGAACAACAATATTCAAGAGATACATGAAGATACTTTCTGCAAAATGAGAGATTTTACTTATGTACGTAGGGCTCTTGAAGACATCAGACTGGATGGTAATCCCATCAACTTGAGCAAAACACCTTATGCATATATGTGTCTACCCCGTTTGCCAGTTGGTAACCTCATCTGAGCTTTGACAGCAGCCTATACTGTCATATGCTATCAGAATCTCAAAAGACAAATCATTACCTTGCTGCTAAACTAAGATGATTTTTTCAAATCTCATTAATTTGGGAAATATTTCTGTTAATATTTAAATTAATTATTATGATACAAAGAAGGTTATTAAATGCTAGAAGACAAATCCATTATTTACCCAACTGCAAGTTATTTAGCACTATCAAGACAAATATTTTACTACAAAAACAATGTAAATGCCAATTTTTATGCTGAATTATGGATGAATTCTAAAATTAAATAATTTTATATATTAAAGTTTAACTATTACCTGGTAAATAAAGAAATAAAAATAAAATTTGTGTACACAATTAAATGTAGTTGTCTCTAGAAAAAAAGGCCTAGGACAGATTTTGTTTTACTAACGTCATCATCACCATCATCATGGCTAGGCTTTGTGAACGAAGATTTGGGGAGGGCTCTACCCACGTTTGTTACAAGCGCGCTGGTGGCTAAAAAGGCCAACACGAGATAGGCACGTCTGGCTGCAAAAGGCACGGCAGAATGACTCCTTACTAATGTACAGCCTCAGTTAATCATTTTATGGACCACTACTGCCATCGTGTGTTGATAAATAGTGACACCTGGTATCATACCAAAGCCTAACACTAAAGGTAAATGTGACTTGTTTTTATTTGTTTGTTAAACTTAATCCTATGCAATTTTTTCTTCCTTTTCTCTCTAATGAAAGCTGAAGGAATGGAAAACTCTTTCAAGATAAAACCAAGGGAACATTATGTTGATTTTTTGGGTTTTGGTTGGGGGGGAGAATTGTTTGGATTTGGGTTTGCTTCTGCTTTTTTTTTGTTTTGTTCTTTTTTTTTTTTAAATCAACATAGAAAATTTAAAAAAATGTTTCTTTTTTAAAATATTATACTTTTTTTGTCCTTTTGTATTTAAATAAGTAGACTATAAATGCCATCAGTACAACTTATGTCTCAGGTCATGATACTATAAAGATGCTCTAATCATTAAGTATGAAAATTCAGGGTTCTCAATGATATCTCTCAGCAAAAGAGAGACAGAGATTCTGGTCTAAATGTGGATATGCATCATTTGCTATGAAATGATAAGCCTGATCTGACAGTATCAGTGTATGGAGAGGGAACCTAAACAATAAATACCCACATTCCCAGTTATACAGGCTGTGGAAACTTCCAGAGACAAGCACAGCCACAAAACTCCCACCCTTATTTGTGCGGTCAGAATGAGGACACGCTTGTCTTGAACCCTTCAACCTAGCTGTCTTCTATAAAGCCTTTTATCTCATCACAGAAGACAAATTTATTTATTTATTTATTCCCATCCCTGGAAGTGTTCAAGGTCAGTTTTGGTGGGCCTTTTGAGCAACCCAGTCTAGGGGAAGGTGTTCCTACAGTAGGATTGGAACTACGTGATCTTTAAGGTCCCTTCCAACCTAAACCACTCTATGATTCTGTAATTTATTAGTTTTTATTCTGTACTACAAAAAGCCAACAAGAGGGATGTTACAAATAACATCTGGTGTTATGTAAATATACTATGTATAGAAAATTAATTCTGAGATAGGTCTGCTATCTATCTTTCCACCTTCCACACTAAAAAGGCAGGAATTCATTTCAACAGTTGACATAAAGGGCTGAATTCAAGATTTTGAGTCAGGAGAGCAGCAAAGGCTTTTTGAAGGTGCTGACTTTCTGTGCCAGCTTGTGACAGCTACTTAGTCCCTCTGCATCCTTCTCCGCCAGGTGACCAGGACAACTTTCCCTCCCTCCCACAAGGTGTTCTGAGGGAAGCAGGAATCAGGTCTGGCAATCGTTAAAGCGAGGCCTGGTCTAGGGCCTGCAGGGCCCCACCCGGGAGGGAGCCCCCTGCTGACCGATAGCTGGTGTCCTTGTTACACCGCCATGTTGCTGCCACGGGCCGCTGGCTCCTCCAGGCAGGGTGGGAAGGCAATCTGTCACTCTGTCCCCATGAGAAGAGCCTCTCTGGGACAGCAGGGTGTCAGTATGGGGAGGGCAAGATACAAGGCTCCCTCACAAGCCTCCAAGCTAAACACCCCATATGGAGCCAGAGGCACTGCCAGCGCTGCAGGGCCAGGCCTCAGCCGAAGGGAAGACTACCCCCAGCACAGTCCCCCCAGAAGTGCCATGCCACTGGCTGCCGTCGCTCCTGGGCAGCACAAGAAGGCATGGCGAGGTGAGGGCAGGGGCAAGAGGCAAAGACAGTGGCAGCAAGTGCAGGCAGACGACATGCTAATCATGCTCCTGTGTAGCAACAGGGCTGGCAGGGGCACAAGACGACAGGAGCAATGGAAGCTCAGGGGCAGAATGCACGTTAACAGAGACAATGAACAAGGGCAACAGGAGAGGGAGAAGGACCTCATGGAGCAGGACCCCTGTGCGTCTTCCTCAAATGGCTGTGGGAGCCAGGGTGGCCAGCACAGGGGTCCTGTGCGTAGGCCACAGTGGAAGCGGCCTGGGAAGGCACACTGGTGGAGTCACAGCCGGAGGAGGAATTGGAAACAGCAACAACAACTACAATGCACCGAGCCCAGCCACCAAGACCAGGCAGGTGGGCAGAGCAGCAGTGGTCAAAAGGGAGTCCTGTTCTGGAATGCGAAGAAGCGCTGCTGGGTCCCAACCTTGCGTGTGCCAGCAGCAACCTGGCGAGAGGCAAGAGCACGCCTCCGCCCCATGAACGTGGCAGGACACCGCCCGCCAGGGATGTGCACACCCCACAACACCAGCCAGTACATCATGGACCAGCACGAGTACGTGCAGGGAGACAAAAAGGAAGAGGCAGTGGTGATGTCTGAAGGAAGGGGTAACTGCAGCACTGCAGGTAAGGATTTCCCTCTCATGACCTCTTTTCCTTCCACAGCCCAATAGGTTGAAGGCACATGAACAGAAGAGGAAAAGGAGAGCACATAGCCTGCCCATCAAGATTGCAAGTGCCAAGACGATATCTACTGTGAAACCTAAACTGGAGTGACAGCACAAGGAAAGCGTCTGTCTCATAAAATCATCAGCTATTAAGAGCAAGGAATCTCTTAAAATTCAGCTTCCTAAATAAATATATATATGCACTTCTAACCTTGCTGGCTACTGTCTAATGATTCACATACACTAAGAGAGGCCTGGCAGAATAAGAACGAGAAAAAGAAATATGCCAAAGTGGTCACAACGGCTACCCCAGAGACTTTAGAGACTCTCTGTTCCCCTCAGGTACATATGTCCCATTCAGGAACATTTTTAGGTATATTACTATGGTATTCTGAAAAGAGAAGGCCTAACTAGATGACTAAAATAAGAAAGAAACCAACATGTATTTCAGCACACATTAGAATGGATGTTTTTTTGAACATTAGAAAAAAGAAAGAGTACTTAGATAAATATACTCTTATATAAGCAGACACTACACCCTGTTTATCAATGGCTAAACTGTATATTTGCATATCATGTAAGCAAAATAAATGAAGCTCAAAAATAGAAGAAAAAGAACAAAAAAATCCCATTTGGGTCACAGATCATTCACCTTGACTTGTCATAAATGCTCATTTTCCTTTTACCAAATATTGAGAAGAGAAGGAGGCTTGGTCATATGCCCTACCTTCACTTTTTAAGGTGGCTGAAACTATAGACATGGAAACTGTCACAAATATAGTAGTGTTTCCATCTCAAGGTGAAAAAATCATGTTTGTCTATTAGTCATCATAAGAGAAAAGCAATAATCAAAACTCTTGGCTTAAGAGGCTGCTTAAGAGAGAATGATGCTGATGTGGGCTATGGATTTAAAATAGGGAGAATGAAGAATATTAGCAGGAAAGGCTTAGGATCTGACCTTTATATTTGTAGCCAAAGATAAAATAAGGTGCCATAAGTCTTTTCTAATTATGGTCAAGTTAAGACAAGGTCTAAAACTCAACTCCTTATACAAGTGTTCAATTTTTCATGTTTCTAGTAAAATAAACCACTAGAAAATAAAAATAAAACCAATAATAAATACAATTTTTCTTTAGATGTTGATAGGCAAAACAATTATATATAAGTATATAGTTGTATATATAAATATACATATTTAAGTTTCTTGAATACCTTATGTAAAATTGAGTGGCCACTTAGATTTGTGGATCTATTTCTTTTCTTTGGGTTTTTTTCTCCAACTAATTATTTAAAAAACCTAAATACTCTTCCTGAAATTCACCTTGTAACGCTTTAATACTTTTTGCTCTTCCTCCTTCGCGGTCTTCTTCCCTAATAGCTAATAAAAACCTTCTTAAACCATTAGAACTCTAATATTTAGCATGATGCAAATCTCTTATTTGGCAGAAAGCCTCATTTTTAGCTCCCATATCTTGGCATAGCGCACAAGATGGTATCATGGACTGTAATAGGATAGGATGGTGTAGAGAGAGAGGCAGTGAGAGAGGCAGTAAAGCAAGAAAAAGTTTTATATGCCATCAACTAACTAGCAGAAACTGTTAATTCATATTAGACTTTTCAAACCTTCCCTTATTGAAAACCATGTTCCTAAATTTATTCCTAAATCAGTGTCATTTTCTATCTTTTTAGTGCCTTTAAGAATGACTTCAAATTTGCTAATCATAAACAAAACAATTTGAGGAAGTGTAAGGTTTATAGCCTCATTATAATATCCCCTTTTGGTATGTTTCCGTCTTTGAAAGGCAATAAAATCTTAATAAAACTTTGGCTTATCAAAAGGGATCTAAATAGATTGCAGCATCAGGCAATTGTTAAAGCGATAAAGTTTAACAAGAATAAATGCAAGATTCTTCAACTAGGACAACATAATGCTGGACACTATAAATTCAGAGAGGAGTTGCTAGAAAGCAGCCCCGCAGGAAGGGACCTGAGGGTGCTGGTCAGCAGCAAGCTTGACACAGGTCAGCAGTGGGCCCTGGCAGACCAGACCGCAGAAGCAAACTGCATCCTGGGGTGCATCAGGCATGTCATGACCAGCTGGGCAGAAGAGGGGATTATCCCATTTTACTCAGTGTTGGTTATCTCACCTTGAGCACTGTGGGCCATCCTGAGCCCCACAATCTGAGAAGGATGTGGAGATCCTTGAATACATCCAGAGGAGGACAACAAGGCTGATGGAAAAGGCTGGAGGGTACGTCTTGTAAGGAGCAGCTGAGGGCTTTGGGCTTGTTTCAGAGAAGAGGAGGCTGAGATACTGTCTCATTGCTCTCTACAGCTTCCCAAGGAGGGGAAATGAAGAGGATCTGGTCTCTTTTTCCAGGTGTCCAGTGACAGGATGCATGGGAATAGTTAATTAACTAGCACTCTGAACCTATGAGGTCATAGGTATTTCATATCAATATATCTGTTACCAACACTGCCTTGGAGACAGTGTGCAAAATTTCTATTCTAGTATGGCTGCTACATCACCAGGGATAATTCAAGGATAAGCACGATGTGTCCACGTCTCCTCTACAGATAATTTATCCTACAGCTCTGATATCACAGTGACTCCTGAAATCTCATTGCTGCTATTGGGCTGATCTCTTAAATACTGCACTGTGTCAAGAGACTGACTCTATATTGGGTGTGAGGATGGGCATGTGAAGGACAATTCAAGTTCCTTGAGAAAACTACTAGAGAAAATGGAACAGAATTATTGAGAAAGACTTTTAAAGAAAGGCACTGGGATGCACCCATCCCTATTCCACTTTCATATTACTCTGAAACAAAAAACTTCTGAGAGAGTCAGACTAAGCTATGTCGGGAGAGAGTGCAAGGAAGGGACAGGAAGATGCTTAGGGTATTGGAGCATCTGACATATGATGAATGGCTGAGAGCGCTGAGACAGCTCAGCTGGGAGAAGAGAAGGCTGAGGGCAATCTTATAAATATGCATGAATGTCCAATGAGGGCAGTTCAGAAGAGAGTCAGAGGTTCTCCTTCATGGCGCCCAGTGAACAGAATAGAAGCAATGGGCACAAATTGGAATACAAGCAATTCCATGTAAGTATGAGAAATACTGACCACTTTAGTGGAAGTGGTCAAACACTGAGACAGATTACCTAGAGAGGCTGCAAACTCTCTACCTTTGGATCTTCAAGACCTGATTGGGTACAGTCCTGAGCAACCTGTTCTAGCAGACCTTGCTCTGAGCATCAGAGTTTGTCTCAACAATCTCCAACGCAACATCTAAGCCTTAGCTATTGTGTGATTCTGTAAGCACTTTGTCTTAGTTGTATTTTTCTCCTTTGGCAAAACAGAGAAGTTGTTAATCACTACTTCAGTAAACCTTTGAGTCTGCTAAAAGGACAGCTCCACACCATTACTGATAGCATGGTAATGCTCCCTTGCATTTACCCTCCTAGAGATCATGAATGAGCTTTTCAAAATGCAACAAAATTCCTGCAGGAATTGTAGTTTAAGTGGGAGGTGGGGCTTAAAATATACATCTGAAATGTAAACATTAGCAGTACTTCTAATTGTTAACAAATTATACCATATAGATTTAAGACATGCAAGGCTAAGGATATGCTTAAAAGAAATCCAAACAATGTAATTTTGATTTGTTTTTTTTTTCTTTTTTTGCAAATGAGATAGCCACAAGATTTATGTTTCATTATATATTGATATCATTACAAAAATACAAGAATGTAATGTCCTTCAAAATCCATGAAAACTGATCTGGGACTGCAAAGCCCCAGACTGATTATCATTCTGTCTGACTGTTGTTATTACTGTATCAGAATAGAGATCTGGGACCCTTTCTTTGATAGATGTTTAGGAGATGAGTATACAGCATTTTAAAATTATATTATTGTTTACAAAGACTGCAATTAAATTACTTTCTGATCCCAACCTTCCCCATCCAGAAGCTCTTCATCCACAGTAAGCAATTTCTCTAAGTGCTCTCTCCCAGTCTTATGTTTTCTATTTAGACCCTTTCCTTGGTCATCTTCTCTAACATTCCCAGATGAAGCCGTTGAATGTTTTCCCTGTTGCCACGTCACTACCACCAGAAGCTTCATCTACATGAGAAAACACAAGGCACTGTTTTGCAGCTCTGTGTACCATCAGTACAAGGCTTAGCATTATTTTTATCCTGAATGAATTAACCTGCACTTAGCAATGGCTGGAGACCACTCAAAGTAAGCAATCTGGATGAGGTCATCCTATTCTGGGTGGGAAGGGGAGCTATACAGAAATAAGCTATGCTATGTCAATTGGCCTCAAGGCCAAATGCAGACTCAGAGACTTTGTTGTGATACACATGCCCTTCCCTTTCTTGTTTGAACTCCCTTTTCTCTCTAGATTGACATTTGCTCCTTGGTAACAGCACAGTAGTAAGCTTCCTATTATGATATTGGTCCACAGCCTCAACTCAGCTCAAAACCTTTTGAACACCTTCCAACCCTGCACTGGAACATGGGATAGTATATCAGCCCATGTGGATAGCACTTGTGTACTCAAAGTGGGATCCTCAATCAAACTGTAAAACCTTTGCAAGCCCCCTATAGTCATAACTAAACTGTGCTTTCTTCCAAGATCTGTAAATGGAAGACAAATTAGTGGGTTTTTGTGGTTCACAACAGAAGTGGTGTACCCTAAAATAAAAACCATTCTTCAGTTCAACATTGAGTTTCTGCTCTTTAGAGGAAGTACAGAAGGTTGAAAAAGAAGGAGTACATAGACTTTTTACAGGTACGTGACACCTTTTCATAGCGTTATTCTCTGAAACAGCTAAAATAAATTTAGTTATCAGTTTCCCAAAAGTTAAAACTGAAGAATATATCCAAGAGGGAAAATTTCAGTCCCATGCTCAAACAATTACAAACACCTGAAGAGAGGGTACTATAGTGAGAATTACCTCTGATAATAGGCAATGCTTAAAATTACAAACTAGTGAAATACCAACAAAAACTGCACACATATGAAGCAATTGTTCTCCCATGAAATTACAACTGAATAAAAACATATTCTAAGAACACAACAGGATACCAGATAAAATAAACAGTTTTGGTCTGTGCTAAAGTTTTCATACCCAAACCTGAGATGGGAATCATCCCACCTAACTTTAGACATCCCCTACAGGGCTGAATTGGGTCTCTGTGGCCAGGTTTTGGTAGCGGGGGGGCTACAGGGGTGACTTCTGTGAGAAGCTGCCATGTCTGGTAGAGCCAATGCCAGTCAGCTCCAGGATGGACTTGCCACTGGCCAAGGCCGAGACAATCAGGAATGATAGTAATGCCTCTGGGGTAACATATTTAAAAAGGAAATAATAAAAAAAAGCTATTGTTCAGATGAGAATTGCAGCCAGAGAAGAGCAGAGTGAGAACACGTGAACAAGTCTGCAGACACGAAGGTCAGTGGAGAAGGAGAGGGAGGATGTGCTCCAGGCCCCTGAGCTGAGGTTCCCCTGCAGACCATGGTCCAGACCATGGTGGAGCAGCTGTGCCCCTGCAGCCCACGGAGGACCACAGAGGTTCGGAGGTCCACCTACATCCTGTGGAGGAGACCCATGCTGGAGCAGGGGGATGCTTGAAGGAGGCTGTGCCCCCTGGGAGGTCCATGGGGGTCCTGGCAGGGACCTGATGACCATGGAGAGAGGAGAACACGCTGGAGCAGGTTCTCCTGATAAGACTTGTGGCCCGTTGGGGGACCCACGCTGGAGCAGCCTGTGCCTGAAGGACTGTACCCTATGGAAAAGTGACCCACATTGCAGCAGTTTGTGAAGAACTGTTGCCCTTGGGATGGACTCAGGTTGGAGAGGTTTGTGAAGGACTGTCTCCCAGGGGAGGGACCCCATGGGGAGAAGGGGAAGGACTTCTCTCCCTGAGCGGCAGTGGAAACAACTGACCATAACCCCCATTCCCTGCCTACCTGCACTACTGGGGAGAAGGAGGTACGACTTAGAAGGAGGGAATGGTAGGGAAAAGGTGTTTTTAAGATATATTTTACTTCTCACTCTTCTGCTCTGATTCTGTTAATAATGAACTTAATTAATATCCCCACTTTGAGTCTGTTTTACCCATGATGGTGATCAGTAAGTGATCTCTCCTGGTCCTTATCTCAACTCATGAGCCCTTCATTGTAGTTTCTCTCCTCTATCCAGGTCCAGAGGGGAGTGAGAGAGCAGCTTTAGTGGATACCTGACACCCAGTCACTGCAAGGGCTTTAAAAACATACAAAAGAAAACAAAAATAATCTTCAGTCCTGAAAGACTGAGCTCAGCTTTAGGTCACACTGAGCTCAGCTCCATGCCTCATCCTCATCATGGCTAGCTTTAACCTCAGGAGCAAAAGGTGGTTTCTTAGGCATTACGGAGTTTAAATTAGCAATATTAGCTAATATTGGAAATATTAGCAGGATACAGTATTTACTTATCTACTACTTCAGATGCCCATGGAGAACTTTTGTCTTCTAGGTAAGAACAAGCTGTCCAGAGCTGTGAGTCATGATATTTTCAGTTAGAGGGCTGGACGGGTTGTGGTACTCAGCTATGACAAATTTGAGATCCCAGTACAGTATTGTTTCTTCAAAACTGTAGCTTAAATTACCTACTTATCTTTTAAACTCCTTTTGAATGTGAAAAACTTGGATGGGAATCTATAAGTAATTGTGGAGCCCGTATGATGACACAAGGGAGGGTGCATTTACTGAATTAAATGTGGCATGTTTGGGGGGCAGGTTGTTGTGGTGTTGTGTTGTTGGTTTTTTGTTTTGGAGGGGGAGTTGTTTGTTTGTTTGTTTTTCTTCTGTATATGAATAATTTCCAGGCCCTACATTTTGCTCTTGCTTCTCGGAAAGAGTTGTGCCGGATTCCTAGGCAAAGAGCTGGCGAGCCGGGGCTGCTCCCGGCCGGCGGCGCTGCGCGCACGGGGAGGCAGGGAGGCGGAGGCGACGCTGGGAGGGAGACTGCTGCTGCTCCTTCTGCCAGCTCCAGCAGCACCGCCGCGCCTGCCGCTCCCTTACAGCCAGGCCGCCGGTTCTTTCCAGCAGAGGCATGATTTCAGTGCATTCAGGAAGCTGCAAAACAGGGGAGCAGCGGCATTTAAGCATTGTCAGCGCAACGGGTATTTCTCACGAGAAAGTGGCAGGCTCTTTGTAGAAAAAGGTTTTATTTATGATTGTAGCTTTTTGTGAGATCCAGGCTTTATTCCTTTCACTGAAGCACTTGCCTGTTCAGCAGGGCTTTTAGCACCGAATGCCTGCAGCCTGAAAGGAACAGATTGCAGCTCAAAATATCCTTTCAATTTCCCTAACAAATGACACCTGGGCACTAAGGCACAACATTATTTGGGCATGGAAGAGACAGTCATCTTAGGACAAGTCCATAATAGTTTAATAGCCTTAATACTTAAGAGAGAAAATACTTCAAGCAAGCATGAATAATCTGCCCTCAGCCATGTAAAATTTGGATTTCAATCTCCACTCCAGTCTCGGCGTGCTGATGGTCATAAGTGAGTTGCCAAACTACTTTAAAATTTGATTTTTCTACAGGTAAAATAGCAGTCTTTTACTTGATATTCCTAGATTTGTCAATGTCTTTAATCCATTCATAAGCTGTTTAGAAAGCTCTGGATGCACACTACAAAAGAAATACAAGCATCTGTGTATCCTGGGGTCAATCCTAGCTCTTATTTCAGGCAGGGAGTATTTTTAACTATTACTGAGAAACGAGAACTGAAAAACAGGAGAGAAGGCTGGTTTCAGCCCCAATGAGGATTGAGGGTTGAGAGTGGGAGGAGAAAAATTTGAAGCCAGTAAAAATTCCTGGGAAGTGAAAAGCATCAACCCTCTGAATCTCACTGCTGGTGGGAGTAGTACAAGTAGCCTTCCATCTGCTCATCTCTAGTATGCAGAACTAGTCAGAGTCTAACAGAGCATTTTCCTCCTTGAAAAAACAATTTGTCAAAATTAAAGCAGAGTTCAGGGTCACAGTGGAAAATTGTCATTGTTTGAAAAGTAACAACAGTGACAGAGGGAAGATTCTTCTAAAAGCAAAATGAAATATGCTATGGTTTTGTTTCCAAATAATTTTTCATTTCTGTTAGCTTGAGTTTGGGGAAACGGAATTATCCAGACATGGTAAGAGCAGGATCAAGTTGCATCATACACCCTGAAAGACTGCTCAAAATGACCATTATATTCCACTGCCATGTTTTCTGGATATACCACGAAGGATGCATAAAAGCTACTTTAGAAATGTTTTGGATACTTAAAAAAAAATATCCACACAGTGATTTTTTTAATGTAATTGCCTCTATAGAATAGATTTGAGATCATGAAAAAATCCTGAATTCATGAAATATATTTTATGTCCATAGTCTGAAAAAATGAGAGAGATTTGTTTATAGCAGTGCCCATAGCTGGTGCGATATGCCACTGAATTTGGCAATGTTCCAAACAAAAAAAAGAGTTTTACTGTTCTAGGGATGATTCTTCTTCCTTTTAGGCTCAGCAAAATAAAGGCTAGGGAGGTTGTTGCTCTTAAATGTAGAAGAAAACCTGCTTATAATTATCTGAGACAGATGCATATCAAAATATAAGAGTAACTTTCAGAAAAGGGGATGCTTGGCCAGAAAATGTCTGAAATTCAGGAAGATTTGTGAGGATTTCATGCTCTGGCAGAGTTAAAAAAAAATAGATGTTCTCAGAAGTCTGTCTCTTCATAATTTTACTTCTTTTGTAGGTAATCAAGCTTATGTAGACTTTTTAAAGGTTCGCAAATTGTCCAGTTTGCTGTAGATTTTCAGCATAATGGAAAGTGCAACAAAATTATTCTACTCTTTCAGTGACTCTGTGGGAAAACCCTCTAACTGCTTGGGGAACTGAATCACCTGACTATATTTTATCTTCTCTCTCTGCCTCCAGCACTTGGTTCATGATAGCAGGTAGCTAAGTAGTTTGCTAGATAAATTACAATAACCCAAAGCACATCAAGCTTAATTTTCAGGCTGTATTAATAAAGATATCATTTATATCAGTGAAACTCTATCATTTCGTACAAGATATACGTGTCATCCATGTTATTTAAAATGCTGGGAGATTTGTCTTGATCTTGTTTTCACCAACTTTTTCTGTCTTGCTTAATTATCACAGTGATGTCTTGTCCCTAGAGAGAAAGTAAATTGATATGTTTTTCTAGTTGCTGCAGAAGCTGAGTCATAATACATGGTTTATGAAATTACATCCTTTCTTTAGTGATGCCAATAAGATAGAGGGAGCTGCATGAATTAGTATATACATAGGAGAGTTTCAGAGAAGAGATGGATTTCGGCAAGGTGAAGTCTGCTTTTAATCCACAGAAGTTTCCCTATTGTAGAAAAGAGGAGTAAAAAAACCCACTGGCAAACTAATGGTTTTGACAGAACACTTCTCCTGAAAACATGCTTCAGTGTGAATTGTCTCTAAAAAACGCCCTCAGCTAATATATTAAAGTAGCTTGAAAGTACTTCTTGTGCATTTTTATATCCCTAACCACACACTTTCAGAGAATGATGTTTTAAAAAAACCATCTTCTTTAACAAGAAGATGGTTAATTAGAACAGACATGGCCAGAAATCATATAACTGCTGTAATATACTGAAAAAAGAGATCTTCAAGAGGAATTTTCTGTCCTTCTTTTTTAGCAATTAATCTTTTAAATAAATGCCTATACTGATTAAGAGAGCTATCTTGGCCAAATAATTAATTAAGAAAGCAATCAAACAGAAGGCACAAGTGAAGAAAGCCCTGTGACTGGAGGGCTTTCTAATGTGTCACATGTTCCTACCAGTCAGCATTTCCTTTGAAAGGCTGGAACACCCTTGTTTGCTTTTTAGTGACAGATTAAACACAGATGGGAATTCAGCAGTCTTGTCTGTGCCTGTTGGCCTAGAGAACGTGACCTGCATCTTTTTTAAGCAAGAGACAAATGTGTTTGCTCAAGACACCAACAGCCATTGCTGAGTAATCCTTGGATTCACACATGTGTGCTTGTTCTAGGTTAAAAGATGGCTTTCTGGAACATGGCTGAAATTTTTATTTTGACAGATTTTTGAGGAGAACATGAAAATGAGCACATTATGTTTCAGAGAAAGGTTAGTGGAGTGCTATGCCACAAAAATTTTGTTCTTAATATGTTAAGGAAGGAAGCCATGATTCAAATGTGCACTTTAAATAAAAATCAAAATATTTGCCACAAGTTCTAACAGTATTTACTAGGTAGATGTATAGCATTTTTTGCATACCAGCATTTTTTTGTGAAGTAAATACAAATCTACATACAGCAAGTTTGTAATCTGTATTCCTACCTCCAAAAAAAACCTTCTGAAAACAGCATTTGCCTTCAGGCTAAAACTCAAAGATGTGCTGAACTACCAGAAATTAAGACAATATCTATAACGTCCTTGACCTAGCTAGAGGCAGACCAAAACCTGGGACACTCCCAAATGTAGCCCTCACCTCAATATTGATCTAATTGTTCTTTGCTGTTTAAGTTAGGCTGTTGCAAAATCCTAATTCTCTTTTGAAAAGAGCCTAATGAAGTACACTAGCCGCTGTAATTTTCCTGTTGGACACAACCCTGGGGATATCACTTTGAGGGCAGATGGTCAGAGGTCAGGCCAATATACGCTGGGGCCCATCTATACTGCACTTGTGAACATAAATACAGTCAAGCTGAGACTCCAGTGTAGATATGCCAGGTTTTCTTAAACCCACACCTCTGCGTGAGGCCATGCCTCATAAACCGGTCTGTACTAGAGGCAAATGTTTAACCTGTTTCAAAATATCAGGTATTCTCAAAATACCTCTTTTAGTTTTAATAAGAGTGCTTCTTAGCTTAACAAACAAAACCCCTATAAGTGTTTTCTTATTGTGTAAATTTCTCTGCAAAACTGGGTAAAACTTAGCATATATTTTGTCCTTTGTTCACAAAACTGGTAAGATATAATTAATGTGGAAAATAAGATTTCGTGGATTTTCTGGAAAGAATTCTAAGGTACTACCCCAGAGCTGTCAGAAAATGCTGAGATCCTAATGGCCAATACTGGCTTTGCTTGTTTTTGTTTGTTTGTTTGTTTTTCAAACTTAAATGAAATCTTCACCTTGTGTGTAACATTTAAACAATTACTATTTCTAAAAAAAAAAAAAAAAAAGGAAGTGCAGTCAAGTTTTGAAGAGTTGCTTAAACTTCATATTAGTAGGACCATCTATCTGGTTGTGTCACAGAGTGCTTTTTTCCAAAATCAGTTTTATTCATTCTTTTTCCACTGTGATAATATTGCATCAGACCAGGATATGATCACAAAATGTAAATTTTGAGGTGTTATGACAGAAAGGCTGAGGACTGCATAACAGCAAAAAGAAGAAACTGTTCATTATGTCAGGACAATTGTTATTTTTAGACATTTTATTGTCACTTTATGTGCATTTCTTTCAAGAAAAATAAATTTCATAGTTCTTAGACAATTCAGTTAGCACAACCTGCAATTCAACACTTAATTTTAATACCAATAACTTTGCTTTTAAAATCAGTTCATAAAACTCTTTAAACTCACAAATAGAATTAACTTGAAGTTCACTTTAAAGAGACTTAAAATTTAACAAGATTTTGCAATCCTTCCAGCTCTTTCTGCAATATTTTTTTTGCTACTTCTTTACAAGGAGGACAGGATATAAATTCTACAATTTTAAGGAACTAAGAATAGGAGACTTTGGAATTAGAATATTAAATCTTTTCTTGATACAAAACTCCTGGAGCACATCCTTGCACTCTAATGAATGTCTTAGTTTACAATACTACTAAAAACAAGCTAAATATTTTTTTTGTCAATTTTCAGAACTAAAAACTTGTAATTTCATGAAAAATCAATATTTTTTCCCCAGAGATAGTAGTTGGATCAGGTAATATTTTTTCCTCTGAAATCACACTCTTGAGCCATGTGGCAGGACCCAATGAATATGACTAAAGAAAACCCATGACCACTTTTTCTACTCTCTTTGGAAGGTATTTTTGGGGAAAAATTATAAGGAAAGAGTCTTTTTTTTTTTTTTACATGGAACTTGCTCTTCAGTAAAAAGTGTCAGAAAATTAAAACTTTAAAGATCACATCATTGACTAACATATTTTAAAAGAAATACAAGTAATAATCACTGAAAGTGTCTGCAGTTTCCTTACCTTAATGAATCAAGCAATTTTCATCTAATAAATACCGTTACTTGGACGTAACAAATGATTAGATTGGAACAAATGATTAAATATTTTTAATTTTTTTAATAAAGGCAAAAATAAAGAACTAATGGAATCATATGTAAATATTTTTCCTTGAAAGTGTTAGATTTTGTGAATTGGAACCACTGTTTGAGTTATCAAAACTATTAAGAATTATTTTCATGCTAATTTAAAGCCTGTATTCCATTTCACCCCAAGGAGTTTAATTTACTTTTTCATTACCTTAAAGAGAAAACTGCATTATACATTATGTGAAAAATTACACCTGTTCTAGCAAATGATTTTTGCAAGTGGTGGCATATACATTACCAACATGTGTATCAAGGATATTTCTTAGCTAATACAACCTGTCATATCTAATCAAATCAGTGTTGCCAGAACTATTTTTTTCAACTGAGAACCTGGATTCCACAGAGGTTTCTGCTTTTTCTGTAACTACCAACCAAGCTCACTGAAAAAAAAAAACCAACAAAAAAAAAAAAAAAAAAACAAATCAACAAAAAAAAAAAAAAAAAAAAAGAAAAACAAAAAAAAACACCCAAAAAACCAACATATAACATTGATCATAACTACCATAATTGTGATATCCTTTTTTGACTGTTTTTTTTGTCAAGTATATAAATAAAATAAATTCTGGTCAAATTCAGGTTATAGAAACCCATATATTGACATCACCAGCCTCCTGCCACAACAGGCTCACCAAAGTAAAATGCTTTGAAACATTCTATGTTAAGCTCCTCTCCTGCTGTTCTGTCAAGTCTGTACTACTCATAAGCCACTGTATTTATAATACAGGAGTTTTCCAGAACAAGCTATAGATCTTGGGTAATCCCTTCCAACTGTATGTCCTGTCTGGCCTCAGCCAAGAGCTGACCCCAAACTAGGGTAGAGAAGACAAACATGTCCAGGACCTGCCACCCAGGAAGCCTGTTGATCTGGTCCTCCACTAAGCCTTCCAGTATCCATGATGGTGCTGAGTCTTACAGTAGAGTATTATCAAGTGGTTCACATGAGGATCTGTGTGTGTTGAGGTGAGGTCATTTATCACTGCCAGAAGAACTCCCACAACTTCCACAGGTCTGCCAGTTTGCTCTGGCCCTCAGACAGCAGGACATGTAACCATTTCCAACGCCACAATCTGTTCTTGTGCAGGATATTACGACTCTGATGCAGCAGGATCTAGAACCTGCTTTTAGAAAGCAAGAAACGGGACTCCAGGGCTGTGCTATAGCCAGCACTCTGATAACCCAAAATATATTCCTTCATGTTAAACCTTTCCTAAGACAAGATTTATGATAGTGAAGAGGGCCCTATAGGTATAGCCTTCACCATTTGGAATTCAGAAACCTGAAAAAGACGGAAGATAAAAGGAAGACTTGGGGAAATGTGGGTCCATTTATCAATGAGTTGGGGGTCTGGTTACTTGTGACTCAGGACATGGAAAAGATGAAAGTGCTGAATACTTTCTTTGTCTCAGTGTTTACTAGCAAGACTAGCCTTCAGGAATCCCAGGGGGAAAGTTTACAGCTAGAAAGCTGGATCCTTGGTGGAAAAAGATCAGGTCAGGGAATACTTAAGAAACTGGGAATTGATCATGGTGGCTGAGAGAAGTACATGAAGAAAGGACGAAAGCAAATGTCCCCAACATCTTCCAGAAGGGTAAGAGGTAGGACCTGAAGAACTACAGCTAGTTAATTTCACTTCGATCTCTGGGGGGGTAATTCTGGAAATTATTTTCAAGCACTTTAAGAAGGAGAAAGTAATCAGAAGTAATCAATGTGGCTTCACCAAGGTGAAGTCACAGATGGATGACCAGACAGTATGGATTGAAAACTGCCATAATGGCCCAGAGGATAAAGGACAGTGGCATAAAGTCTTGTTGGAACCCAGTGACTAGTGGTGTACCCCTAGGATCAATACTGCATCCGATCTTGTTTAACATTCTTCAGTGATGATCTGGATAAAGGGGCAGAGTGCAACTTTTCAAATGCCAAACTGGGAGAAGTGGCCAATATGCCAAAGGGTTGTGCTGCCATCTGGAGTGACCTTGACAGGCTGGAGAAATGGGCTACCAGGAACCTCATGAAGTTCAACAAACTTCGAAGGCCTGCAGCTAAGGAAGAACCACCCCATGTACCCATATGTGCCATGGGTCACACAGCAGAAATGCAGCCTGGTAGAAAATGACCTAGGAGTCCTGGTGGACACCAGGTTGAATGTGAGCCAGTCATGTGTCCTTGTGGCAAAGAAGGCAAATGTTTCCCCACCTGCATTAGATAGTATTGTCAGCAGGCCAAGGGAGGGGATCCTTCCCCTTTATTCAGTGCTGTGAGCCACAATAGGACCAGAAGCAATGGGCACAAACTTAAAAACAGGAGGTTTCTCTGAACATCAAGGAAACACTTGGGTGACAGAGCACTGGCACAAGTTGCCCAGGGAGGTAGTGGAGTCTTTTACATTGGAGATATTTAATAACCATCTAGACATGGTCCTAGGCAACTGGCTTTAGGTGACTGCTTGAGAAGGGAGTGTGGACAAGATGACCTCCAGAGATCCCTTCCAACTTCAACCATTCCATTACCCTGATTTTGTGACAGACATTCTCCCCCCTTAGCATTAAGATCTTGCTCAAATTTCTGCAGAAGTGCAAATATGCACTTAAAATATGCAGGAGAGAAAAAGAAAATGTGGGTAGGGAATGTTGACAGATATCTATTCAACACACAAACTGAAAGTGCAGCAAGTTTTAATTACTTTAGTTCAGGAGAACAGAAATAGACATTACAAAGTATGTTATCCTTCCAACTAAGTACAACTTGAAAAAGAAAGTACTAAAAGACTAAAAAAGATAATTCAAACCAATCAAATGAGGAGACATATGAGGATAAAAAAATAACCAATGTGAAAAATTTGATAAATTAAATTCCTGACATTACTGGATATTTTAAAAGGAAAATTCAATTCAAAAGTATGCACATATCAGGCATCTTCTATTTCTCATCAGTTTAGGACTATGGAAAGAACTGTGCAGGATAGCAGTGCTATCCTGACTTTGCTGAAGTAACTGAATATTAGATATTTTCCAAGATCTTTCCTATCAGCGGAGAGGCTCGGGACAAACTGCACACGATCAATGTGATCCACAAAATGTCTGCATTTATTTACAAAGATGCCATTTAAATACTGTTTCTACACCCCGGCGGGCGATTTCTCTTCCACATTATTGGTTACATGAAAGTGTTCACGATGTAAATATGCCCTATTGACCACTTCTAATTGGACTATGGCAGGTGTTCATACCAGGTGAGAACATTTGTTTAACTTTTGGGACTCCTCCTTAATCTTGGCACAGATCCTTTTTTGTTTCAGCCTCAGAGCCTGAAGCCATGTTTACTACCAGTTCTTTTTACTGCCTGTGCCTGGCCATGTCAAGGCAAGGCCTACAAAAAATGCAGGAGAAATTGTTCACACAATCCTGCTCTCCCAACACTTTCCTTCAAAACTTTGTTCCCTGGTCTCTCTGTAACTTTAATCCTCATCTGCAGCATTTTTCTACAATATTTAATCTTGTACATCTTAATAGGGTCTCAAACTTGCTCATTTTCTTTAAAGAATATCTGAAATATCTATTGGTGTGCTCATTTTATTGCATCCAAATACATGTCTTCAACCATAGCATAGGAAAACTCATGATTTTATACATCACTATAAATACATTGCTAGAGAAATATATAAGCTATATTTATAGTAATAAACTGTAGAGTACAAAGATATATTCCCAAGCCCTGAAGCAATCAGTTTATAAAGCTAAATTGTTAGAATAGGTCCTGTGGAGATTTGGTCCAACTCAGCTAGCACTGCTCCAAACATCACCTGAGTGCTATTCAGGGCCTAGCATGGGTTGAATACTAGGCTACTCTCATTAGAAGAGTTTAATAGTATGGAGAAAAAGCTCAAATACATTCAACTCATTACTCCAGATCGATACTGTCTATAGTCTTTCCATAGCTGTAGTTTGAAAGTCTGATACATAGCCTGAAAGCCAGTCCTTCCATCAATATACAAGCCCTTTGTCAATTACTTTTTTCTTGATCATAGAAAAAAATGAAGTAGGCAATCTCATTACAGCCAAATATTATTAGATTCAGCCTCAGAGAGATCAGCACAAGAATCTCATGCATTCTTTTATTTACTCCTCCTTAAATGAACCAGAGACTTTTTGCATGACCATCTCAAAAGACCACATTCAGCTTCAAGATCAGTAACCTCTATAAAACAGCATGGCTAGAATTCAGCTGAAAGATTAGGACACCTACATTTTATGCTCACACTGTTACCTAAGCTCTCAATATAACACAGATTTCCCCAGTATAATGACAGCCTACACACCTTGTTCAATGTAGGTCTGAAAGTCTCCTTAAAGATCCTTACACTAGGTGCCGTAATCTACAAACTGAATCTCATTTCCTCCAATATCATTACAAATCCAAACTAAATTCTAAAACTATTTCAACGTTGCTTTGTTGTTTCTTTTTCTTTTTGTTACAACAGAGATATAACCATTTTTATTTACTGACTAACATAGCTAAATGGGAACTGAGCTACCCCTAAAAAATGTATCTATGAATTAAAGCTCAAACTAAAGGAAGCTAAAAATAAAGGTCTTTCCTCTACTTTAATATGGCAATCAGTAATGACTTTGTCATCTTCTCATTTCAAATTCTAGTTACTTTAATGTTTTATTTTGGTTTTGGTTTCTCTTAAAAAATATTCTGTCAACATTTTGGAGCATCTCAATTGGTCTTCCTGGTATAGATCAGGTCTGACAGAAAACAATTGATTTTTGGTCTCATCATTAAAACACTTTTCTTCTTTTTCTTGTTACTCTAAAGTATTGACCCATGACATAGATAGGGCTTTAAACATATGCCTTAGAAACAGTGCATATTAGTAGCTCATTAGTTCCACTATGTCTTCAGAGAGATCTGAATTGTCTTTACAGATAAGTCACATGAAATTGTGCCATAAATTTTTCTCACTGCATTTCCTCACATTAAAGAATTAAATATTAACTACCACTGTACCTTAACCCAGTGCAGCTTGAAATGTCAACCCAAAAAATAGAAAGGACAGCGACCTCGACTCTACATGTATAATGACAGAAAAATAACCATTTTTCTTCTAGAAGATGCTCTCAAATGCTAGCAAAATACCAAATGAAGCATGTGTATGCTAAGAAAGCACAATGAACAATGAAATGGCTGTAAAAGCATCCATCTACAAAACTACCAGGCCTGGTGGGATTCATCCCAGAGCCCACAGTGAGCTAGCTGTTGTCATCGCAAAACCTCTCTCTATGTTTTTTGAGTGATCTTGGGAATCCAGAGAGGTCCCAGCTAACTGGAAGCTGGCAAATGTTGTTCTGATTTTCAAGAAGGGCAAGAGGGAGAACTCTGGAAACTACAGGCTGGTCAGTCTCACTTCAGTACCTGGTAAAAGTTATGGAGAAGATTATTCTGGGAGGTATTGAAAAACACCTGAAAGACAATGCAGTCATTGGTCACAGTCAGCACAGCTTCCTGAGAGGAAAGTCCTGATTATCAAACCTGATTTCCTTTTATGTCAAGGATATATGATCAGGGGAAGCCAGTTGATGTCATCTTTTTGCATTTCAGTAAAGTTTTCAATACTATCTCTCACAGGATCCATCTGGACAAAATGTCCATCACACAGCTGGATAAACACATCATGTGGTGGGTGAGAAATTGGCTCACAGGTTGAGCACAGAGGGTAATAGTGAATGGGGTAACATCAGACTGGTGATCTGTCACTAGTGGGGTTCCACAGGGCTCCATCTTAGGCCCTGTGCTCTTCAACATCTTCATAAATGATTGGACACAGGACTGGAAGGGATACTAAGCAAGTTTGCAGATCACACAAAACTCAGGGAAGCTGTTGACTCCCTGGAAGGCAGGGAAATGCTGCAGAGACACCTCCACAAATTAGAGGACTGGGCAATCACTGACCATAAGAAGTTCAACAAGGGAATGTGCCGGATTCTGCACCTAGGATAGGGTAACCTTGGATGTTCATACAGACTGGGGAATGAGATGCTGGAAAGCAGAGCCACGGAAAAGGCCCTGGGGATCCTGGTCAATGGCAAGCTGAATCTGAGTCAGCAGTGCCCTGGCAGCCAGGAGGGCCAACTGTGTCCTGGGGGCCATCAGACAAAGCATCACCAGCTGGTCAAGGGAGGGGATTGTCCCGCTCTGCTCTGCACTGATGTGGCCTCACCTTGAATATTGTGTGCAGTTTTGGGTGCCACAATATAAGAAAGATATTAAGCTCTTAGACATAGTCCAAAGGAGGGCAACAAAGATGGTGAAGGGCCTTGAGGCGAACCCGTATGAGGAGTGGCTGAGGTCACTTGGTCTGTTCAGCCTGGAGGAGACTTGAGGGGAGATTTCATTTCAGTCTACAACTTCCTTGTGAGAGGAAGAGGAGGGCCAGACACTGATCTCTTCTCTGTAGTGACCAGTGACAGGACCTGAGGGAATGGCCTGAAGTGGTGTCAGGGGAGATATTAGAAAAAGGTTCTTCATCTAAAGGGTGGTTGGGCACTGGAATAGGCTCCCCAAATAAGTGGTCACAACTCTAAGCCTGACAGAGTTCAAGAAGCATTTGGATGATACTCTCAGGCAGATGTTGTGATCTCTTGGGGATGGTCCTGTGTACTTGGACTGAATGATCCTTGTAGGTCCCTTCCAACTCAACATGATCTGTGATTCTGTGATCTAGATAGCTCTTTTTCTGCAATACAGTTCATAGGGGTTTATTTAAGAGAAATTCTATAAAGCTGCCATAAAAAAATAAACACTATAGAAGAGGTATATCATATATACAGAGTTGATAGTTTGGTAGTCCCAAGACCAAAGAAAAAATGTTAACACAGAAAAATACAGGAAAATGGTTTTTTTGCCAAAACAAAATAATTACTATTGACAACAGTTAATGTGATAAATATTATGTATGTTATAAAACCTAGGAGAACAATTGACTATTTTAATGTCATTCTTTTTTCTTCAGAATCAAATGCATTCAGCTTTGATATAAAGAGTTTTTTAAATACAAGTGTATTTTCCAGGAATGTCAAGAAAATGGCTTTGAAGAGTGTAATCAACAGGAAACAGATGAAGAGAAGACATCAACAGTACTTCAGTGTAATTAAATGTAACATAATTAAATCTATGATCGTAAATAGGAAAAATATCTACATGATAGATGTAGATATTTATTCCTAGAATTGACAGCAATCAACTGATCTTTTAAGCCTGTCAAGAAAGAGAGGTATTTATCTAAGGTGGTCCAGCAGTCATAGCATGCATTCTTGGCCAAGAGATCTGAAAATTTCCATGTACCGTTTTTGAAATCACATCACCGGTGTAACCACTTCCAACCCTCAAGCAGAGACATGCCCCTTCACTGTCTCTTTGCACACAAGACAGAATTCACTTCTCTAAACATCTGCTGCAGACTCCTGTTGTAGTCATATGGCTTAAGAAGGCTAGGCTATTCAAGAAACTGCTAAAACTGAAATAATTTTTGATATTGCACTGTCATTGTGAATCTGCAGCCCCAAACCTACAGATAAGCATCTAAATTCAGATTTATTTCATTACAGGTTCCTTCAGAAGACCTGTGAAAAGTGGAAAACAGCATCATCCTCAGTCTATGCAAGACAGGAACACCCTTAGGTTACTGTGTTCTGAGCTGTTAATGATTAAAAGGGGAAAAAAAAGGGAAGAGTTGATAGTCTTTCACCAGTGCAAAATGTGACTATCAGCAGTATAAGACACACTGTGTGAGATAGAACATCCCTGCACTGTCTTACAGACATTTCTGTGATATGCTGTGTTGCTTAACTGAGAGCTATCATGTCTCACCACATCCCTTGACTACATTTAACAGTGGGGTCTAAATGTCACAAATGTCAAGCAGTTTTCCTCAGAGGATGAAGGATTTGGTCCCTGCTTTTTTGAGGAATGCTTGTTGTCATCTTAATACGTATTATGATTAGAAAAAGGAAATTAAGTTAAAGCAGAACTGATAGTTTGCTTAATAGATAGATTTATAGTTCCTTCAAAACAAACAAGGGGAGACAGTTTCAACTTGGATATATAAGGAAAAAGTGAATAGCTTTAGAACTTTGAAAAGCATCTCCTTTATGGCTGCCTGTATTTTTAGACAGGCATGTACTTCCAGTGAACAGACAGCAATTCTCCAGCAGCACTGAGAGAGCTCTTTGACAGACACTATCTCCCACTTCAGGAGCATTACCCTGACTTTCTAACCATCTTTTTTTTTCTGCTGCACAAAAGGCTTTGGGAATAGTTGATATTTCTAGTTGGTGAAAATATTTTTGTAAATGTTGTGTAGTCAAACGAAAATGATTTCTCTTAGTATTCAAAGTGTTTGACACTTCTCAAAACTTTTCTCACCTTTTCTCTCACATTTTCAATTGTAAATGAAAAACCTTCAGAACTGACTCATTCCAAAGATAACAACAACAACAAAAAGGCTACGACATTTCCAAATTTTTATATAGATCAATTCTTTTTTTAGATGATTCTGAAATAGAGTGATGTTCATTGTCTGAGAAACCTTGTAATTTTCCCCCAGTCCGATGGAGAGGATATACCTACCTCGTTTTCCAAGCCACTCCCCAAATTAAATGGAAATATATGAAGAACTCAACTTTAATGTCTGACAAATTTACTTTTGAATTAAAAAATATGTTTTGTAGAAATATCATATACAAATGAGTCTTTTGAAGTTTAAGTTTTTCTAATAATAGTAGAAGTAACACAGGTACTCTTCAGTACACTTAGGTGGCACATGGTTGTTCAAAAGTACTCTAACTTGTCTGACTTTCTACTTTTAGCTGTAGGGTTTTTTTGTTCTAGGCTTTTTTACTAATAACAATTAAATACGGTAGCACATCTCCTTTCCAAATTCTGGTCTACTCTGGGAGATCCGAGTGCTCAAGTTAGTTATAAAAGAGATTTTGTAGAGCTGGGAGTTAATCTCATATTTCTGAAAATTTGTGTATGTTTAAAACTTCTCTAAAGTTTTTGATTTCTGCATGACTTTCTTCTAGTATACTAAATGAGGGTACTGTGGTAGCTGTGGCTGCCAGCTAATAAGATGATCATTTTTTTCATCTGTAGTATTTAATTGGAATAGGTCAGGTACCTGTAGGCAATCAAAAAATAAATCAAAAGGACCAAATTAATCAGGTTAGAACTTAAAATGTCTGCAGGGAGACTCTTTCCAATATAGAAGCTAGCTTTGAAGAAAGTGCCATAAAGTGGCATTGGTGAAATAAATACGTTTTTCCTTGGAGAAGAAAAAAAATTTCCATCTAAAACCTGAAATACAGAAGGAAAATCTTGTAGCAAGAATATGTAATACTTTTATTCATAAAGTTACATTTCTAGTTCACTTCCTTCCTCATTGAAAGTGGGTTTTTTTGATTAGCATATTCATCTGAAATAAATCTCCAGTAGTAGACTTGCCAAGGCTTGGATTTCACTCTAAAAGCTTTATGTGTAAGAAGACCTTTTCAAAGTAGCGGTTGGCTACAGAGAGGTTTTTACTTCACCTAGATCTGATGATCCTTAGACATAGTTAAATTTCTGCTTTCATGCAAACAAAAAGAAAGGTAGATTCATGGAAAGAGAAGCTATGTAATTAGACCTTCAGTTTGAAGCACTTCATTTGAGAAACTACTATGGTCTTTATTTCCTTTCAACCACATTCAAATGCTTCAGGTTATCAGTATTTTAGATTATTCTAGAAGTCATGGAGTTGGAGGGGGAAAAGAATGCTATTGTGCTGAAAGACAGTAACTCCATAGCAAGAGAGCTTGTTAGGGCACAAGAGGCTTGACCAGCAGGCACAGCTAGGATCCACACAAGCCTCTTCTGACACAGCAGGGACCGCCTGCCATGATCTCTGCTAATTCATTGTAACTCAGAAATACATAGTAACCCAGAAAAAAACCTCATTGTAACTCAGAAATGTACATGTCAAGCAGTTGTATATATAGCTCTTTCTTCTCTAAGTGGAGACCACATCTTTTCTGAAGGGCTGTAATGTCGTTTACTGCACTATTTGCTACTGATTTTATCACAGAAACCCTGTGTTAAATCTGAAGAAGCTTTGCTTTCCTTTGTTTTCTACTTCCCATGACCAACAGTCCCTGTTTCCAAAGCTTTCCTTAATGTGTACTACAGAAGTCTCTTCTGGGGAATCAGCTGCTACATTCTGTCTGGGATAGAGTTCCTGAACAGCTATTTCTAATAATCCGCTTGGTCACAACAGAGGATAATTAAACCTTTCATTTATATTTTTTTGGGTAGCTGCTTAACTCAGGGATGTTTATACTCTATCACGATTTCCATATGTGCCTCGTGAGTCTCTCTGGTTTCCTAATTTCCAGTAAATAGACATCCCACAGATGTCTTGTTCATTCCTTAAGACATTTTGTTGTTCAGAAATCACTGTGGTTCAGTTATAAAAGCTAACATTTGATATACAGGACCTTACTTTCTTTAGCCAGTTCTTTCAAGGGCAGTAGTACACCTAGTATTGGTTAGAAAGCAGTATCAGAGCTGAGTCATTAAGATTTTGATCATTAGTAAAAGGGATCTGTTATTCAAGCCTTAAAGTATCTATGTGTTAGGTAGCTGGATGAAACTGATTTAGGAAACAGACGTAGTGACTGTAGATAAGGCTCTAGAAAGACCACATTAATAAGTGTTCTCTTATTTCTGAGTGCACATATGTAGAAGTTAAGAGTGAAACTATGGTTCACTGAACTTAATGGGGAGGTCTCCAGTTAATTTCATTGAAGAAAAATTTTACATGTTCTCCTTGTAGCAAATTCATTCTGAAATAGGTATGCATGTTTGTAAATGCTGAACCACCAAAGGTTAGCTTTCATTGTCAAATCATATGTCTGTGCATGTGCTCAGAAGCCCATTCAGGTCACAGGCAACACTGAAACTCAAATGGAAAAATACTAAGGAGGATTTTAGACACATTGCAGAAGACCTTTTAATGGTGAATGTGAAGAACAGAAATATATATTGTAAGCAGAGAAACGTGAAGAAGGAAGAAATAGGATCTGAGGCAGCATAAGTTTACAGGATGTAACCCTACTATCAAACTCTCTAGTTAAAGTTTGAGGCTGAAGACTGAGTCACCACCTTCATAGATTCATACTGTGACAGTTTAAGGTGCCACCCTTCCCTATTCCTTTAGCTTTCTGCTCTGTTCTTTATGAAGGCAAAAGGGAAGAATGTTCTCTCTTCACAGAATGATGTATCAATATAAAATAAACTTGCTGGTGATTCAAGATAATATGTTAGCCTGTGAGGTGCAGTGCTAAGCAGTATCAGAAAGATGGACTGACATGCAAATCCAATAACCTACCAAGTCTCTACAGAGGAAACATTAGAGATTGCAAATCAAAGCTCTGAGGAGTCATGTCTGCAAGTGTATGGCAGTCCCAGGATTCTTGCAGTCATGGTCAGGGTGAGTTAAATGCTTGAGGATACACAAAACCTGTCACTAACATAGATACTTTGTATATGACAGATCTGGGAGCAATTGGAAGTGTGAAGATGGAGTTTGGTGATACAGCATCATAGCTACCTACCTGAGACAAACACACATTTTGAGTTTCTGCTATGCAGTGGTACTGTAGCAAGGAGATCTGGATGGACCAGAGCTGGACAGCAAAGAACATGGTAACCAAGTACAAATCTGTTGCAGTCTGAAATTTGAATACCAGCAGAAAAGGATTAAACAGGAAACCTTGGACCACAGAGGTTGGGGAACAAAAAACATCTAAAAGACCAGACAAGATCCATTGTCCTGATCTCCCCCAGCAGGATGTAGAGAGACTTTGCATGATGCTATCAGATACCCCATTGTTTTCTCCCTCCCTGTGTAAATCCTTCTTTCAGGTAAAAGCTGATCACCCTTCCACAATGTAACCCTGCTTACTGGAAATATCAAATCTTTTTTCCCAAAATGTAAATACTGTATCCAAGAAATGTAAAATCATTTTTCCCTTATGTCACCCCTGTTACTGGAAATGCTAATAGATTGTGGAATCTTCTATTTGGCATAATCCTGCCTCCTTATTAGCATGTTAAACCCCTGAGACCCTTAAATAGTGGTTCACATGTTCAGTAAAGGTATTTGTACTGGTTTAAAGGTAAACCGGCAGGGGAAATGAATCCAACTCAAAAGAGAGATCAAAAGTCAGAATAACAATTTAATAAAATAATACAATAAGTATGATTATACAGACAAGCAATTGGTTTTAACCCACAAAACCCAAATGTATAACCCAGCATCCTGAGGCATGAACAGAGTGGTGTTCGTTGGGCCCCCTGAGTCCAAAGTAAAAGGAGAGGAGAAAACCTGTTGGTGAGAGTGCTCTTGCAGTCTGATCAAGAGTGGTGATTGCGGTCTGGTTACAGGTGGTGGTTGCAGTCCGGTTGAAAAGTGGTGGTCTGCAGTTTGGTTGAGAGCAGTGATCTGCAGTTTTCCTCTGGATCCCATGAGTGGTTAAAAAAGTTCCAAGACTCCAAGATTATATATTCTCCAGTTTAGACAGGAATGCCCAGTACTTCCCTCAGGGCAGGAAGTTCCACAATGGATCTGAGGTGTGAGCACAGGGGGCACCCACCTATCTCTCAGGCCTGTTTAACACCTAGTTTATAACCTGAGGAGTCAGTTTCTGGGAAATGGCACGGAAGGCTACTGAATACACAGTTTTGGGTTACACCCATACAGTGATGAACTGGTCCCAGCTGTTCTAACTAGGACAGTATTCCAGGTTTTGCCTCTATATCTGGGATTGTGATAGCTTTATCGGACCATTACACAAATCAGATATTTTTTTCCTCACAAAAGGTAGATGTAAATGATGAGATACAATGAGGTTAAAACCAAAAAGCCATGTTAAGGGATAAGAGACATGGGATTTTTCACTTGTACACCAATGCCAGTATGTCACATAGTCATATATAGTAAATGATGTTTTGTTGCTTGTGTATTGAGATCAGACATGGTTTAGGGTTACTATTGCAAACCAACTGTGGAGCATTATTTAGACTGGTGATCTAAAGGATAGACCATTTGTGACCCTACTGTCATACTGCACTGACTGCATGTGGGCTCGCTGATAGACTGAAAATAGAACTCCACTAGTTCATCACTCTGGTTAATGCAGGAAGAAAGACTCAGAGAAATTAGTATTTTATATTTTTTGTTTGGTTGATTAGTTTGGGGTTTTTTTACATTGGAAAAAGAGCTCAGATTATCTTTCTTTAGTTACAGAAGTGAAATAGTTTCTAATTGATCCTCTGAGGCACTGACAGCACTTTCAGCCAGTCAGGGAAATGGAAAGAATAATGTTGATTTTCTATAGGAAAAGTTCCAGCTTTCAAATTCATCACAGAACAGTATCAAAAGACGTTTGGAGACAGACAGGAGAGCACAAAGTTTGTACCAGCAGCAATTAAAAGTTCACAGAAGGTTTGCTGGAGCTAATTCCTGAATTTTGAGCAGATGTGAATCAGATCTGCAAGGGGCTTGACATTTTGACAACGTGGTTCACAGATCTTTAATGAATATATAAAGCTACAGAGCAAATAACAGAGGAATAAAGCTACATAGCTAACAGGATACAGCCATTGTATATGCCCTCCAACAATAATGGAAAGAAATACTCAGATATACAAAGGGATGTTGCCTAGATTTAAAAATAGTGATTTTCTGTAAGAATTCTGTCCTGGTTCTGGCCAGGACAGGGTTAATTTTTTTGCAGTACTCGAGAGAGGGCATTCCTACTAGGACACAGAGGCTATTCTATACCACCTCACTTCATTGCCAAGGGGACAGTAAAAGGGCTCTGTTCCAGGGAGCAAGGATACTTTCAGGTTGAGCAAGCATGGTGGACAGAGCAATGGGGTAACATTGGTGCCAAGCCAGAAGGAGTGATCAAGGTGAAGCGGCTGTGGTCAGGTTGAGCTCAGCACTCCTTCTTTTGTGCACTCTATTATTAATGTTGTTGCTGTTACTGTTATTTTCCTTATCTATCTCATTGCTGTTTTCCAGTAAATTGTTCTTATCTCAACTTGTGATCTTCGCCTTTTGTGCCTCTGATTAGCTTCTCCAATCAGCTGCAGTGGGGAGGGGGACTGGAAAAGTGGAGGAGCAAGCAAGCAGCCTGTTGTTGGGGGTTTCAGCGCGAACACTGAACTGGGGAGTACCATTCCTAAAACACAATAAAGTCACACTCATAATGACCTATTTAAAGATGGGTACTTTCATATGGATCAAGTGACTGATTTTGAAAAGCACGGGAAGAAAAAGGCTTTAGATTTTTTAAATACAAACAGGAAGCTATTGCTTTGGGAACACATTCACAACTCCCCAGCAGATTATGGTTTGGGGATACACACCCAAAGGATATCACTACACACTGAAAGGATACCACTAGAAAGGATACCACTACACATTTGTGGCTGGTGAAGGAAGTCAGGTAAGGCCTGGGAAGGAAGAGCAAAGGAGATCACAGTCAGTTGTCATTATCAACTATAACATAGCTTATAGGTAGTGTAATGATCTAAACAGGTAGATAATAGATTTCTCACAACTGTTGGAAGCAGAAGATTGGATAACGCTGTCTGTCTATGGCTAAGAGCTACAGTGGAAGCCACATATGCAGTCACAGCTCATGTGCCATGCCAACACCAGCAGAGTGTCTAGAGCTTCAGATGAGGGTGAAGGCAAGACTGGTCAGCAAAGAAAAGGTTCCTGAAAGCTCTGATATGCGAGATTTTAGGACCTTTCTCTCTGTCAAACATTTGTTCATCTTTTGAAAAAAGTCCTAGGGAAAAAAAAAAGAATGATCATGGTGGTTAGGCTTTCTGTCAAATGCACCATTCTCTCCCCCACCCTCCCCAAAGATCATAAATTTTACAGTATCACAGTGGAAATGGAACTTTGATATCCCAAAATATACAAAGAAAAGGAGCTATTGAATGCTAAAGCTGTGTGACCATCCTTTCTTGGCTCTTCAGAGACTGAGGGGAGAGAGAGAACTATAATTGACCTTGCATTGATGTAATTTTATTAGTGACACCCTCCTGTGGCAGCTTTTATTCCAGGAAGAGTCTGGAGGGGTGAGAGGGTCATTCATCTAGAAGTAATGTCCATATTCAGGATGAAATGCACCCCTTTGCCAAGAAACCCTGGTTTTATTTGTAGAGAATTCTCATATACTGGGCCCCAATCAGCTCTTTGAAAAGGGCCAGCACGAGTTCTAAGCTTACAGTTCTGAAAAAATGTCTGACATCCTGACCTTCATGTTGGAATAAATAAAACTTGCAGTAATGTGCTATCATACACATCACACTGTGCCAGTAAGGCCCTGAAGGTATATTATTTTTTCCTTTGTTATGTTCTGAAAGGTTACCATGTTAACAGAACAATCAGCTTTTTTTTAATCATGAATTGGCAGTTCTAATCTGTTCAGTGTGGGTGAACACTGTCACTACTGTAGGTTTTTGCTGCAGGAGACTGTGGAATGAATAAATAAATGCTTATTTCTAACATCTCCCTCCTCCTTGAATTTAACATCTGTCACTGAATGAATCAGGAGAATCAAGCACTGTTGCCTTCCTTTGACACATCTATACCTCACCTACTCTCAGTCATCAGCTGAATTCATTAGATATTCTTCTAGAGACATTTTGATCACAGAATTTCATTCCTGTGGCAGAAGCTTGCTTTAACAATAATAACAATAAAAATGGTAGAAGTATCAGCAGCATCAATGCCACAAGCCAAAAGAACTGAGAAATGAAAATTCTAACTGATGATCCATCATGAGTGTTTCAAGTGCGAAGAGTTAAAAAGACATCTAACTAGTATTAACAGGCATATTCCATCAGTGGCTTAGAAATGGAACAAAGACCTCACCATCATCATTAAAAGACAATTCTCTGATTGTGTTTGCAATAAAATCAAAGCAATAAATAATTTTGACAAATCAGTCTTACGAGTTAGTGCAAATCCCCTTTTTTGGACAACATGAGAAGAGAAATAGATTTGATATCCTATTGAACATTGCAAAAGTCGAAGTATCAGGTAAAAGCACTGACTGGAGCAGAAGAACATACAAGGTAATAAGTTGGAAGGGGTGCACAAAGGGTAAGGACAGAAGGTGTAATAAGGAGTAGGGTCTGTGTGCTTTGAATGAGCAGATATCGTGCAACTTGGAGGGATGAGATCTGGCTTTGAGGACCCTCGGGGGCAGGGACTGTAGGTCTTGGGATATTAGAAGTCCATCAGAAAGCAGAAAAGACTTTATTTCTCTGAATCAAGCATTTTACCAAAAGCCTAAGCATGGAGGAGAAGGCCCCTACAAGTAGGTGGAAAGGATCCAGAACAGCATCTCCTGACTCAGTGCAGGGAAGGAGGTTTTTACGTTGGTGGTTTCCTTCATACAGGCACTCATCAAACAACTTTGATCCCTGTCTTTCCTGCCCTTACCATTTCACTGCCCTGAGCGTGGCAAAAGCTTATACAGCCACAGTAACTGCTTATACAATCACTTTCTGGATACAGATTGTCAGGGAATATGTAATTTGAGCAGCAGTGGACCATGGATTGTATGTTGCTGGGCAGCAAGTGGGTGAAGCAGGAAAGCATTAGAGGATTCAAGAAGGTAAGAAGACACCTCAGATCCTTTTGGACAAGGGTGTTAAATAGATGATATCAAGATATATTAGTAGTATATCCCTCTTTACCACTGGATTTTCTACAGTACAAAAAAGCTTTCCATGTTATCATACCCTGATTCCACTGTGTGCATCCCTGAATGCTCAGCATGTTCACAGCCTTCACTAGTGAAGGAGGGGACAATGGTTGACACACAAGTGTTGCACTAGATGCCTCATCCACTAGCAAGAGGTGCATAGATACACCAAAGAAACTGGTTCTCACAGTCTAGATAGAAAGGTGGACCTGGGTGGAGAGGTTATCTGTGCACAAGGTCAGACAATGCACAGCATAGAGCTATGTTTTGGAGAATTTGGGAATACTGGTATCATGTCTGTCACACCCTGCTTCCTGCCTTACTATCTGAGATTACAGCTTCAGACTTGACATAACCTGTACATAAGTTTGTACAAATGGGAATAGTTTTCATAGTTAAACCATTTGGGGACAATATGTCCAAAGGGGACATTTAGCAAAGGAATTTCTCACCAAAGACAGAAGTGTAAGTAAGAGGGGAAGGCTACATTTAATGCAACACCCAGACTTCACTCTTGCAAGTTTAGGACTTGGTCAGCGTTTGTAGGCCAGGAAGCATTTCCTCCCTTCTTAAACTGATTCACTGCTTGTTCTCTTTGTTCTCTATATTAAGGAAAATAATGTTTAAAGCAGTTTATGTCACTCTTTTCTCCTAGGTTTATGAAGAAAATTCCCGGCTCCATCCCCTCCTTTTTCTAGAAATAGTTAGCTTTGCTTCTGGACTTTCTAAAATAAAATCAGCCTTATTTATCAAAGTCATTATGTAACTTTTTTCCTCACAATTATGAGACAATAAGAAATATTTATAAATTATTTTTTTAAATCTGGCTTTGTCTTCTAAAATAATTGTTCTTCATGAAATATTTGCTTATCAGATAGTATCAGTCATCCTTTATAATAACAACCTCCCCCCCCCTTAGTACCTCTGCCTTATTTATATCACATTCAGGTTCTCTGCATATATTTTTACTTTTCCATCTTCAGTTATCTCAGAATCTACTCTTTCTTTTTATCCTTGCCATTACAATTCCGTTCCACTCTCCTGTGATCCCTTCCATCTTTCTTTTTTCCTTCATTCTATATGCAGTTCAAATACCTCATTCTCGGTTAAGTGAATTCATGGTGCTATCCTTATCTAAATCTCTGCTTCCAGTTAACACAGTCTATTTTTGTACTTACGTTTTACAACTTTTTTCCTTCATCCATTAATTTAAAGCACTTTCCTCCATTCTTTTCTTGGTATCTGGAGTATTTTTTCTTCTTAAGTGCCCATCTCTTCTGTCTGTGTCTAGTATAAATTGTGTGAGATGCCCCAGTGTGCATAAACTTACATTTTATTTTGAATTTTCAGTAGTGTAGATGAAGTATTTTTTTAACCCATGCATATATACATTACAGTATCACCTTGACACAGCCACATACAGCCTGATTTTCTCAGATATTGAACAAATTGCACTTGCAGTTTTTCCTCTGGGCTTGTTAGTTGCAAAAAATGTAGCCACTTCACTCAGCTGCAAATTAGAAGTTTTTTGTCATTTCCCTTCATTGTGGTAAAATATTACACAATACAATTTTCTGGTACCTGGTACCTCCAGGTAATTTAAAATCAATTTTTTTGATTTTAACAAAAGTTTTAAACTTTTAACATCCCCATTAGCAAAATCCATAACAAAGAATCTCATAACCATGAAAATGCAGAGTTTCAGTGGAAAAAACCCTTTAAACAAATTACTTTCAGGAGACTTTCTTCGTTTTTTCAAAAAGAAGATAGTGCATTGGGACTGTTTTTCTGATTTCTTCATTTGTATAGTCATTTAAACCTTAATAAACTGGAAGTAGGAGGTACCTTTATTATACCTCATTTCTTCACCTTGCTGACAGAAAATGGAGCAGGAATTCCTCCCTGCAAGAGCTGAGGTACACAGATGGGATAAGAACACTGCTGTACTAAAAGGTGAACATACTGCATAGCATTTTCATGGTTATGAGATTCTTTGTTATGGATTTTGCATAGCAGAGTGAGTCGGGGTAGAGTAAGAAGTTTGGCTGACAAAAAATTGGTTTGCAGTCTGGAAACATGACCACTGAGATGAGGTTTTATTCAAGAAACATGTATTAGTATAAATACACTTCCTTTCTAGTCAAAAGAGTTGGGTTTTTTTGCCCTCCTTTTTCTCAAGCTAAAAACTATGACCACAGTCAATCTCCTCAGCTTCACTGAAATGTTCTAAAAACATCTTCAGGAGAAAGATACATCTTTAGGTCAGATTGCTTTAAAAACTACTTGCTAGTTAGTGGCACTTGAGGATCTAAGCCAACCAATAAAGAAAATGACCTCATGTGAATTGCCTGGTTCCTAAGAATGTGGCTCCTAAGCATAGACCTAGAATAACTCAGAATGTACTATTTTCAGTAGTGTACGCAGCCTGAGGAACAAACAAGAGAGGCTCAAAGCTTTGGCCCAGTCCCAGATGTTTGATATCACTGGCATAAGTGAAACCTGGTAGGATGAGACCCATGACTGGAGTGCCCTATTGGATGGTTACAGGCTCTTCAGGAGGGACAGGCAGGGCAGAAGAGGCAGAGGGGTAGCACTGTGTGTAATAGAAGGATTAGAATGTATGGAGCTCACAGTTGGCAATGGCACAGTTGAGAGGCTCTGGGTAAGAATCAAGGGGCAAACAAACAATGGGATGTTGTCATGAAAGTCTGCTATAGAGCTTCCAGCCAGGACGATGACACTGATGAATTATTGTTTGAGGAACTAAGGGACACTTCCAAGTCAACTACCCTTATCCTTATGGAGGACTTCAACTTGCCAGAAATTAACTGGGAGCATCACACAGCCGATACAATCCAGGGCAGAAAATTCCTAAAAAACCTGGGTGACTTTATGGAACAAGTTCTAAGGGAGCTGACTCAGAGAGATACTCTCCTTGTTCTACTGCTTGTGCACAGAGGGGATTTTGTGAGCAAAGTGAAGATTGGTGGTTGTCTTGGCCACAGCAACCACAAAGTGAGTTTAAAATCTCTTTTGATGGGAGAAAAAGTGCCAGCAAAACCTCAACTCTGGACACGAGGAGAGCAGACTTCAGGCTGCTCAGGGAATTAGTAAGTAAGGTCTCCTGGGAAAATGTTTTTGCAGGTGCTGGGGTCCATCAGTGCTGGTCACTTTTCAAACATCACTTCCTAAAGGCACCTCTGCAATTCACAAATTTTGGAAGTCAAGCAGGCGAGGCAAAAGGCCAACTTGGCTTAGTGGGGATCTTCTCTTGGAGATAAGGCAACAAAGAAAGGTGTATGCTCAGTGGAAGCAAGGCCAAGTGACATGGGAAGAATACACAGATGCTGCTTACTACTGTAGAGAGAAAATTCATGTGACGAGAAAGCAGAGCCACGGAAAGGGACATGGTGGTCCTGGTAGATGACAAATTGAATCTGAGTCAGCAGTGCCCCGGCAGCCAGGAGGGCCAACCATGTCCTGGAGGGCATCAGGCAAAGCATCACCAGCTGGTCAAGGAGGGGATTATCCTTCTCTACTCTGCACTGATGTGACCTCACCTCGAATATTGTGTGCAGTTTTGGGTGCCACAATATAAGAAAGATATTAAGCTCTTAGACATAGTCCAAAGGAGGGCAACAAAGACAGTGAAGGGCCTTGAGGGGAACCCGTATGAGGAGCGGCTGAGGTCACTTGGTCTGTTCAGCCTGGAGGAGACCGAGGAGAGACCTCATTGCAGTCTACAACTTCCTCATGAGGGGAAGAGGAGGGCCAGACACTGATCTCTTCTCTGTAGTGACCAGTGACAGGACCTGAGGGAATGGCCTGAAGTGGTGTCAGGGGAGGTTTAGGTGAGATATTAGAAAAAGGTTCTTCTTCTAAAGGGTGGTTGGGCACTGGAATAGGCTCCCCAGATAAGTGGTCACAGCACCACAGAACCACTGCCAGAGTTCAAGAAGTATTTGGATGATACTCTCAGGCACATGATGTGACTCTTGGGGATGGTCCTGTGCAGGGCCAGGAGTTGGACTTGATGATCCTTGTGGGTGCCTTCCAATTTGGCATATTCTGTGATTCTGTGAAATATTCTTCCTGTATACCCTTACCTTTGGGGAATTATAACTTGTATTTCCTACCTCTTCTGAAATAGTTCAGAACCATGTATTGAAGATAACATAACTCTGACACTTTTACCCTTAAGCTACAATGTCTAAGGCTGTTTTAAAAAAGAAAAATCATTTCCTTGTCTCAGTAGAGGATTAGAATAGGCTTATGGAACTGACGTCTGCTTGGCAGAGAAGATACCAATGCATCAGCTGTAAAACTCATTCTTTTCTGAAGCTGATGTATTGAAAATATGTCTTCCTACCTTAAACCATACATAAAAATAAGTGACTAGGTGCAAATGGCTGCATCAGTGCTTACATTTTATTTCAAAGCTGAAGTTCTCAATAATAAGTCCAGTGTTCCTGGTGATCCTTAGAGAATATATATCTTTACACCAAACAATGAACCATGGTTTATGTCAATTATTTTTGAAATTAACATTTGAGTTTGATTTAAACTCACACAACTGTACCAATGGGATTTCAAAAAGAATCTCTTGCCATCACATTTGCTGGATGCTGTATCATCGAATTATAGAATAACAGAATAGTTTGTGTTGGAAGGGACCTTTGAAGGTCATTAGTCCATCCCCCTGCAATGAACTGGGACATCTTCAACTAGATCAGGTGGCTCAGAGCCCCATCCAAACTGACCTTGAATGTTTCCAGGGATGGGACATCTACCACTGCTCTGGGCATCCTGCGCTAGTGTTCAATAACTCTCATTGTAAAAATATGTTTCTTCTATGTAATTTGAATTGATCACCTCTCAGTTTAAAGGCATTACCCCTTGTCCTATTGCTGAAAAGCTCCTATCTTTCTTACAAGCCCTCTGAAGCTTTGAAAAGCTGATAAAAACTCTCCTCCAGAGCATTCTCTTCTCCGGGCTGTGCAATCCCAACTCTCTCAGCCTTTCTTCATAGGAGAGGTGTTCCATTCCTCTGATCATTTTTATGGCTCTCTCCTGGCTCTGTTTGAACAGGTCATACCTTTCCTGTGCTCAGGACCCCGTAGCTGGATGCAGTACTCCAGATGGAGTCTTGCAAGAGCAGAGTAGAGAAGATGGATGAAGTAGAGTAGACGATTGATTGCTTTTTATTTTGATATTCTTTCATTTATGCTTTTAGAATGGAGTTCATTAGCTGTCATATATCAACCATTGTGGATATTTTTTTTTTTGTTTTAATAGTGCTCTGACTGGAAAATGTGTGTGTTTTTGAGACATAGTCAACAGCATATAGTCACAGGTCTACATAGTGAAAGTACCATGCTGACCCTGCCAACACACAGTGTTTCAGTCTTCAAACTTGCATATAGCAGTTTTTAACTTAACTTGTCAACAACTTTTGAGCTCACATCTCAATTAAATTATGTGAGAGTTAAGTTAAATGCTATGAAAGCAATGTTTGCAGGATTGAGTCTGGATGGATCTGGATAATAGTTGTATATCTTACTAATTTTATTTTGCTGTTTTTGTGGAGATAAATTAACCTAAGGATAAAATAATATATCATTAAAATGTATGCTATACTTCATTTATGCAGCATACAAATGCTGAATATGCAATTCTCATGTGTTGTCATGTATTTGCTCAAATAAACCTAACTACTAGAATGAGTGCCAGTCCGCACCCGAACTAGGCAATAGATTTGAAACTGATGTCTGCATTCACAAGCTAATAGACAAAAACTAATTAAAGATGTACACAAAAATATAGTATTGCATTCATAAAAAATGCACAGAATCTTAAAACCCTCAATATCATAAACAGAACATTTTGAACAACATTCTGACTTTTTGTAAGCAAGAAAAAAACTGTGGGGTTTCATCCCACATTTTTTTTTAGATTTTATTTTATAGTAAATTCATAGAGCTAAGAAGAGAAATAGTAAATCTTATTACATAGAGAATTCTCATTAACATTTAGGGTGGATGGTGTTGCACGTTGTCCTCTGTGTATTTCTGACCCCCTGTTTTATCAGATCTTTCCTCACAAATGGTTTACATGGTGATTTTATGATCTTAAGATACGTCTGCTAAGAGTAATATGATTCATATTTTGTTTTCGCACTGTGCTGATGTGAAAATGTAAAGCCAAGTTTCTAGAAAAGAGTTTTTAAGACACTAAACCATGACAGTCTCTTATTTTTCTCTTTTTAGAAGAAAAATGTTGTTCTCTGGATACACAGAGAAGATTTGAATACGTTCACTTAACCACGTGGAATAAATGTCACAAAACTTGCAGTATTGTTTTTTCTTAGTATGATAATTCTGACAGTCTTAAGGTTTAACTCATCCATCACTGAAGCATATTTCTGACAAAATTAATTATTATTATTATTATTATTATTAAAAATAGATAGTCAATCAGAAAGTATCAAAGACAAAGGAAGAGAAACTGCCTAAGAGTGCTTTGCATCAAATTATTTAAACACACTCTTTTTCATCCAACCTAACTTTGCACATCTAATTGATCTGTCTGAGAAACTGGCATAATCATTATAAAGAGAATGGAGGGGGAATATCAGCACACATAAAATTGAATGCATATCATCTTTGAGCAGACAAGTTGTTCCACACAGGACTTGTAACTTGAATGAGTGCTTCCAAATTATGATTCCATTGAGAAAATTGACTTTATTTAAAAATAACAGTAACCTCCCCTCAGAGCTGACAGTTCTGCAAACACCTGTCATGTGTCCTTTACACAATGGCAAAGCTGATTCAAAAAATTTCTAACTGGACTCCAGAAGTTCCAACAGACTCAGATACTACTTGACAGTGTGATTTTTGGGTAGAACATCTGCACATGTAACATTTCAGGAAGATGTATTTATGGAGACACTTTTCAAAAAAGAGTTATTTTCATTTTATGATCAGAACATCACTATGTTTGACTTGTGTGATTCAGGACAACTTTGCTGTAATACACTTCATTTTCTCTATTAAATGAGCACTATTGCTAGTGAGTCCATACAAGGACACAGTAGCTAGTATTTACCTGTGTTTAATGTATTTACTTGTGTTTGTAAACTTAATCTCTGACACAGATTAATCACAGTTTGTGTCTCCAGCCTTAGAATGCAGACTAATTGATATCATTCCATGTTATACCTTCACATAAGCACTGTCAAACCTTGTTTGACAAAGATAAAAGGAACTAGAGAGACAGAGATCCCACACCTTGGTACAGAATGAAAATGCTTTTATGAAAGGAGAAATGCTGACCACTTAAGTCAGTTCTTAAAATAAATAAAAAAACTGCAGGTTTTGCAAGACAAGATCTATGGTAAGACATACAAGCAGGCATTTTTCTGCGTCACTCATCTGTTTCATGGTGAGGAGTAACACTTGTCAAATCAGTGTTAAGCTTGGCTAATTTTGAGTTTCTGTTTCATTTTAAGAAGTTGTACCTATTGCATTTTCAAAACTGTAGCAAAATTATCTACAAGGAACTAGTGGAGGGGGCTTTAGAAGAAAATTCTGCTCCAGCAGAAATGGAAATGGCATGGCAATGCCCGTTTTTAGAAATGTGGGGCAAATCATTCTTCTGATACTAATGCAGAAGAAAAAAGCTAAATTCCAGCTCTTCTCAAATAAAATCCTGCCTAGCTCCACACAGCATTTGAGATAGATTTTGAAGACTTAAGTGGTGCGAGTGCTAACCTGAAGAATGAACAGCACTTGTAAATATTTAACTAAGGTACTCTTTAATGTTCTGAAGCTACTCATAGGCTCACTCAACTCACATGGACAGTCAAAGTACTCTCACACGTCAGACAAGAAGTGGGCACATAAGTCTCTGCAGGTCTGGGTTTAGTTACATTCAGCTAAACGTGGCTGCCTTTTTTTTTCACTCCTTTTTCCTGCAATATAATGTCATTAAGTTTATTTTCTAATATTGTCTACAATTCCAGTGTTAATTTCAACAGAATGAAATTTTTATTTGAACTTCACATCTACTGTTAGTAAATTAACACTTTTTCATCTATATTTCTTACTTAATTGTGTGGGTAACTGCTGCAAGAGGAAATAGATCTTGAAAATAACACATTGATTGAAGTGGAAAAAGCAACAAAAATACATTGTGAGAGCTTTCTTCCATTAATTTTTGAACATTGGTAGTGCTGTTTTCACGCCTTTGACACACTCAGATGTTTACAGATAAATAGCATCTTGTTTCACAGAGGTGTGTTGTCAGTTTCTTTGTTAGTGAAGACAAAGTTATACCTCATGGTCCTTATTATTTATTTATTAAGAAATTTTTGTTAATTGAAATCCATTTTTTCTAGTCAATAGCCTATCTGAGCACAAATCTACCTGCATATGTATGAAATACCTACAAAAATACTGTTTCTAAAGTATTTAAGAAAATGCCACAAATGAAAGTGTGATTTGTGTTGACCTTACCTTGTGCACAAAAGTCCCTGTGAGGTCAAAGGATTTCTCTCTACAAGTATGACCATACAATTGTAAAAGGTAAACAATTACCAAGGCAATGTCAAATTTGATGTCTGCATGTTTTGCCTAGGCCTAAAATTTAGTAATCTATTTTTAGGCAGTCATCTAGTTTTCTTCAACAGTCTGTGCAGAGGAACAGATAGAAGATATCATCCCATCTAGGACACATATATAGATGGTCTGACATTTCCCATCCCTCTCCACTTATTATAGAGGGATGATTTAGGTTCAATGTATGATCAGCAATATATGTTACAGATAAATATTTTTTCTTCTATGCTTTTACCAAAAGAAAGCAAAGTATCTGTTACTGACTTCAAGAGTAATAAGAATGTTGTAGTGAACAAGTGTACAAGATAAGTATCTTTCTATTCCCACATAAATATACACAAAATTATGGTGAGAGAGATATATATGCATGGTGCTATTTCAGTCACTGTTAAAAGATACATTGAGTATCTTGTCTTCCCAGATTTTGCAAATTTCCAAGGAATATTCTGTACTTTTTCTTCTTGTAACCGGATAAGATAAACACCTATTAATATGGCAGTTACTGGCCAGCTGATGTACCTTGCTTACTTACTCAGACAAAACCTCTCTTTATTCTCTTGCTTTATAACTAACGCACGAAATCAATGGAATGATTATGATCTCCCGTTTCCATATGAAGCACGCTGGACTGTTGGGGAACACTACTTTTGAATGCACTAATTAAAAGACAGTCAATTTTTTGCAAATTTTGTTTGCAAAATAAACATAGAGACCTTCATTAAGTATGGAAAAGTTCTGTGAATTCCTCCTTCCTCAGAAAGAGTTTTCTGAGTTACTGTTGCTATGGCATCCTTCACTTACTTCATTCCCACAACTGCAGAAGATTCAACAAAACCCTTATGCATACAGGCAGGTGCTTTGACTTTGGAATTGCTCATATGCTTTAAATTAGACATCTGCTGAAAAGTCTTATTGAACAAGACTTGCTGTCTCATTTTGCTTATCTTTTCAGTTTGTAAGAAGAACTACATAATAAATGTTCTTTGTACAAACGACAAGCTATAGTTTCTGTTTTATGGCTGGATATAGGCTGGATTTTGTTGTTAATAGCCATGATGTTTTCAGAATAAATAGCTCTGTGAGAACCACGTGCTAGGACAATGTGATGGCTCAGAATGCATTTCAGAAATTCAAAATGCCTATACTCCTATGAAATTGTTATAGAAAATCACAATATCACAGAAAATAAGGCCAGGATTTTGAAAGACAAAGTATTCAATAACAGTAGCAGTCTAAAGTGCGTTTCCTTTAAAAAAAATTTTTTTTTTTAGATTTATATTTGTTTCAGGGCTTTTTGTGTTTGTTCAGAGTATGATCATACAAACACTTGAGCAGAGTAAGCTGTGGCTAAGGAATAGAAAACAGAAAGGAAGGGAAGAGGCAGAGGAGCAGAACTGAAGGGTATTGAGTTGATATTTCTGGTGGTAATTTTGTGAAATCATAAACTAAGGCTACAGAAAACCTAGAAATGTTACAGAGTCTATTCCTTTCTTCAACATAGGATCATGCTGACAGATGTTTGTCTAGCTTATTTTTAAAGACTCAAAATAGTAGAGATTGGAGTAAGTAATCGGCTCCTATGATTATCTTTCGCTTCATGGAAATATAAAGAAAAAAATTAATATGCATCAAATGCTAGTATTTCTATTATTACTACTGTTAGTAACAATCATCATTCTCTTTGTTTTTACTTCAAGAGTCCTTATTTTTAAAATAAGTGTGAGCACTGGAACAGGGAACATTGCTAATTTTTGATACATAATTAAATATACATAAAATATAGTTATCTATTTCAATTGTATTAATAAATATAATATTTACCCCGCAAAATACATACATATTACTTAGTGAGTGCTAATTAGTAAGCTGTATATTTTCTGTATATTTTTATTTGCTATAAAATTCAGAAATTATACAATTCATTTAAAGCCTCATAAAAAGTATTGTGGGCTTTGGAAAAATGTCACGTAACTGAAGACTAGTCATTTGCATCTTGCCTATAAAGCATGTATATATTCTTACTGCATTTGAGACTGATTCTTTTCAACTCCAGCCTGTGTTCCTTATTATTATTCTGCAATAGGAAGTGCTATTTCTTAATCTTCTCATTTACATTAGCTGCAGTTACTGGGTCATTAATATGAGCTCTCATCCCTCTTTTTCTGTTTCCTTTTGTGAAGAGAAGCCACATCTCTGAAGGAAATGTCCAACTAGTAGATTATTGCATCGTGATAAGTTACAAAACCAGGTGAGAAACTATCTCATGACTCATTGCTTGGCTTATGCCAAGAACGCTTCTGTCTCACAGTGCTACTGATGCACTTTTTCTACAAATTTTTCTTTTAAAGAATCACTAAAATCTCTGAAGTTTCCAGAAGCATGGAAGAATTCCATATTTCAGTGTGTTTTCCTAGTTGCCGGTTGCTTTTGGCAACAGGCTACCTGTTAGCTTGTTGTTGAAACAATCATTAACAGGAAGGTCCTGTAGCTCAGTAACTTAGGATCTGCAGGGATAGGTGACATTCTACAGCACGAGTGTGAAAACAAGAGTGGTTTTCCAAATAAACACTCTAAATCTACTAGCTGCCTGGTGCCTGCCAATTTGAAGAACTGGCCATGACAGAAGTCGTTTTTGTGTAAATAAGAAAACATCTGAAATATGTAGTTAAAAAAGTAAGGTTTAGCTCAATGTTAAGGATATTTTTGACATGATCAAGATCAGATTGGGATACATATGATTAAAAAACCACTGTGTTGAGGAATGTAATTTATGACTTTGCCAACTATTATTACTTTTGTGACACAGACAGGAAATTAATTGAAGAAGAGGAATGTATAAAAATAATCTTGTTACACATAGATTTCATTTACAGTTTTCAGTGAATTGTCATCCATTTGCATCCATTTTCTGCTTCCCAATTGTAATTCTGTAAATTCTTTTCTTCCTAATATAATTCAATTTCCACTATCCTTGACATGGGCTAAAAGGCAAGGACTCTTTTGCTATAGGTGGCAGCACTAGCTTATTATAAGGGCTGATGGGCTCCCTCTCTTGAAGGAAGTAGATATAAGGATGTCTGGGATGAACAGAGTTCCGATGAATAAAATTGTTTAAGATTTAGAGATCCAAAATACAACCACATTTTTCTTATAAGGAAGAAAATAATTTTATTATTATCCTCATGTACATTCTCTAATACCTAGTTAGGGATTAATAGATTGAAACGATAGCTGTATTCTTAATTATAAAAAATAACCAATGAATAAAAAATCCACTGAAAATTAGAACATATTTGTAAACTCATAGAACTATTTGCTTTTCTAATGTGAAACTCTCCTAAACTCAACTTCCAGAGCATCAGTTTCTAGAATTTTTAAAATCTGCCGCACAGATACAGATATTCTTTAAGGATTTGTTGTATTTTGTTCTGGCATTCATTTGTATGCTATCACTGCAGTTCATCAGGTCAATGCTCCAAACAAATTCTACTGAAGAAATACAATCTATAGTCCCTTTTATTTTTTCACTTCACATTCTTTTATGACACAACCTTTCCTCTCAGTGTCCTCACCCGGTCACTTGTGAAAAGCTCTTTTATATATCACACACATTCTTATAATGGAATCTTTAACTTTTAAGAAATACAGGTCAACCTGGAATATATACTGTACAACACCAATGGTTACTGTTTTATGAGCATTCAATGGGAAATAATTCCTCCTATACATTTGATCATGTTTTACAAGACTGGAGAGCTAAAAGTAAGAGCATCAAAGCCAACCAGAAAAGTTGTGAGGAGCAAGTCTTTCCTGAGTCCCTGCTTGATAGGGAAAGCAAAAAAAAAGATATTACTGAATTGCCAGACACTGTCTTCTGTCATCCAACATGACTTACAGGGCTGCATCGTAATATGTGATTTATAGGACTGTTAATTTTTCCTTATTTTCTTCATCAAACTATGGTTTTCTTCAAAAGAAATGCATTAATAAGGTTGTGGTCTCTGCTATTCTTTCATATTTAGCTGTGTCTGAAATAGATGCCATACAATACACTATAAAACCTGTGCCAAAGACACAGTAAGATGTTGTCACAACATTTCCCTTGAAAAGACATAAGAGAAGATTGTATTGTTAAAAGCAAAATTTTCAAAATTAAAAGCCAGTTGTTATACTTCTATATTCTTCTTTAGGATTTTAAAATGCTGGGTGCCAAAACTCCAATCAACCTCACCTGAAGTCACACTTAAGCCCTATTTTTCCCTAAAGGACCAAGACCTTTTCCAGGAGGGTTCTTGTCATTTCAGTTATTTATTACATTGTTTTTTATGACTGGCATACATGTGATTGTTAAATTAGATGATAAAAAGTGAATGAAAGGAGCAGGTAAAATTTAGCTGTTCCCTTTTTTCTCTCCCATCTTTCAATGTATTGTTTCAGACACTAATGATTAAGGAAAAAAAAAGAGCAGAAACTTTAGAAGTTCATTTGAAAACCTACCTGAAGATCTACAGCTCTTTATGCAAAGTAGTGGCCAATTTTAATTGCAAAGAGGATGGGCTTTTTTTTTCTGTGTATGTATGTGGTGCATAAAAATTTTGCTATTAAAATCTGAGATGAACATACCAAATGTTTCATATTTTTCAGTAAACTACAATCCAGATTTAGAGTACCGTAAAGATCTTAATCCTATGGAGATCCCCTCAAACTGATTCTTCAAAGAAGCTTTGGGGGCTTTATTTTGACAAGCTATACCAGAACCACATGTAAGCAACTATCTTCTCTTGCCTAGCTTTCCTCTTTCTCTTGTAGCATCTCATCACAGGCTGGAGTTCACCCACTTTGTGATCACAACATGGGTCCTACCCTCTTATATGCATTTCTAGGTGACTCAGAGGAAAGAGTCCTTACCTCCCTTAAGGAACTGTGTATCCTAGGTCTCATTCATAGCAACTGCTTAGGCTGGAAAATGACCCTGTGTAACCACTGTTGCTTACATGTCAAAGAAGGAGGAACACTTTTTACCCCTCTTGCAAGCTGGGAGACATATGAGACCCACTGGGTGCCCTGTATAATGTTACTTTCCCCATATTCAAAATATTAGTTTCTGTCCCACTAAATTTGTGAAATTTCAGTGAGAAAACCTATTTATAGCAAAGATACTAGTAAAACTCTTATTTTCTTCTGTGGAGCCAGTATATGAAAAAAAAATAAGCCAAACCAAACCTACAGCTAGAAAATCAATGGCTTGTTCAGTAGAGAGAAATGAACTCCACTTTTCCTCAGCTGATGATCACTGTGTGGGTAATTGATTCCTTAAAAGACTTGGGCTTCAACACAACTGCTTTGGAGGATTTCAGTCAAGATTAGTAGGTAATTCATTTGTGATAGGAGCCTGAAGTAGAATGCTTCTCTCTTGATCCCTTCCAAAATCTTTCTTCTCATGTTTGTTGACTTTCCTTATGTTAAATATTTGTCATTGTGATAAGCTCCAGTTCACTGTTTCATTAATCACCACCAACAAGCAGTAATCTTGACCACTGTAGAAGGTTTTTTTCTTCTCGCTTTCACAATACACAGAGAGAAAGGAAGAAGTTTGTATTTTTCTAATGCAATATAAAGTGTGATAGTTTATATTTGAATTAATCTTTCAGTATAACATTGACATTTTTCTTTCTGACCTTGCTCTGTTTGTTATCTGTTTTCAAAGGTTTAACACCTTTCCCAGGATACTCCACCTGTAAGTGAGGTATACTGCTCATAAATAACAGGATAACATGTTTATTTCATGTATATAAATCAGAATCAGGTGGGTGAACAGCTGACATTCATTCGTGCATTTTTAATAGGTCTGCAAAGGCTATGCAGTTAAAGTGGAAAAGAAGGAGTCAATGAAGATTAAACAATTATACATTTTCATCAGCTGTTGGCGTGGATCAAACTCATCTGAAAAACTGTCATGAAGGGAAGGAGGTTTCAGTAGCCACTTCAGAGAGACTAGAAGGTCACTGATAATGAGAAGGGGAAATAAGAGTGATACACAGCTAAGGAGGGTGATCCTGTACAACTCAGAAGACCTCTTGACAAAGTCCCATACAATTCTGATGCTGAAGAATATAAAGAAGGGGAGGTTGTGTAGTTTTTCTGCTCTGTATTTTTGTTCTGACTGTAACTGTGAAAACAGTAGTAGAAATTGTTGAGACCCTTGGCTTTCATGAGCTTCAATTACTCTGTATCCTTAGAGAGGTTTATTGTAAATCATAGTAACCACATGCCTGGACTTCTGGAAAATGAGTGTCCTCAGGGTATATGTCTGGAAGAGAGGCATTAATACTAGGACCTTGGCAGTTAGATTAGAAATTCCTAGTCCTCAAGAATGATATTAAACAGAGGACCTTCTAGACATCATATTTAAAAGTCTGAAGACAGACTCAGTAATTGGACTTTCTTGAGACTCAAAAAGCTTAAAAATTCATATGATCAGTAGGAGAGGGAATCAAATAGCCTCCTGAATGATCAATAAAGGCTGTTCGATGAGGGTTTGGTCAAAACAATGCAGCCAGATATCTTTAAAGCAAAGCACAACAAAAGAAGCATTGTTTTAGAATGAAAAGCAGAAGCTTAGTCCAAGAGAAAACAACAAAGCCCTTAAGCTTTGGGCTGACACCAAAGACCCCTGTTTCATTTTTGGGTTGTCTTCATTTTCTTTACAGTAAAACCAGCCTCTCTTCTTGTTACTCCATTTCAGCCACAGTTATTTTAGAAATAATTACATCACATAAATCTCTTCCTGGAGTCTGGTTTTGCCCCCTTCCTTCCCTGTCTGCAGAACCATAGAAAACATGTTGATCAATTCAAGTGTAAAATAAAGAAACAAACCTACATATTTATTTTTCTTGTCACCAGTTAATAAAAATATATTTTCATTATCCAATAATATCTTCTTTTATGGCACTACACTTCTTCCTTCTATCCACCCGTCATTTATCAGAGTCAGTTTCGGTGATAATATAAAATGATGGAAAGCAGTCAAGCTGAAAGATCATAAATAAGTGTAAATGATAAAAAAGTGTTTTACAGTAAGGCACTGGTTGCATGACCAGTAACTGGTTACATTTCTCCTTCCTGTCAGTGTGATGTCTCTTGGTTGAATGGTAATGTGTAGGGACTGCAAGGCCTGGGTGGGATCAATCAGGGTTGGTCATGCCCTCAGAGCCCTAAAAGGTAAGCTGGATCAGACTGTGGATTAAGCTAAAATTTAAATTGATCACAGAAAGAAAAAATAGTCAAAAAACTCAGTACTTTTTAGTGATTATGTTCCCATAATCTTGGTTGTTTTGTTTATACAACTTCAAAATTCGTCTTCTGAATTACTTCTGTTGCTGCAGAATATCCTTATATATACTACATAAAAATACATACTTGAAAAATGGATTTCTGAGCACTTGGAGCCTGCAAGGAATGTGTATTTTTGTGTCCTGAATAGAATAAATAAATAGAGTAAGTGAAGTGATCATATATAGATGCTAAACTTCAAAAGCTCAAGAGAATCTATGGAGTACCTAATATTCTGATTCTTTATGCTTAAAAAAAAGTAAACATAAAAAATAATGTTGTCAAGCAGATTCTCCTGGATGTCTTACAAGAGCATACTTTCTCCTGTGTTTCTATTTTTCCTGAATTAATAAGCTCAGAAAATTCAGTGACAGAACCATTTTGTTTGTATGTTTGCTTGTGGTTCTTTCCTAAAAGCAGAAAGCACTGCAAAGGTACTTTCAAATGGATAAAACCTCAAAACCAAAACAAGTTTCTCTAACTTCTGGAAAGGTCTGGGGTTACTTTTATGTTAATGTTGCTTTTTCTAGCCCAGGTGATAATTCCTTCAAAAGCTTTTAATGTGGAATAAAGAACCAGCAGGCCATTTTAATTTAGCATGAGGAATTTTCAAGGCAAATAACAGAGTTATTTGTACAAGCCAAGCAAATATAGAATGTATAAGAAGAAACAAACCCAAGGGATGCAAAGTTAATGTCACGAACCATTACAAACCTGTAGGGACTAATGAGGGAGAATCTACAAAGGCTAATGCAGAAACACTCACAAAAGTGTCATCAAACTATTGCAAAGAAAACAAAAAGTTTAAAATGTCACTAGAATGATAAAAAAAAGCAAAGTGCTAGTTCAAAGTCCAAGTTATTAATAGAGCACCTGTGACCCAGACTTCACCAAAATCTCCATTTTTACTAAGCCACTAAGAGCTGCACTTCAGAGTTGTGTTCATCTTGCAAGAGTAAGTGACCTCTGCAGATAAATAAGTAAGAAAGGCACTGTGAGTATTTAGAGCTTTTATGTCATCATTGTTATTGTCCTTCTGGAATAATTACAGCTTACATTCCCCTTGACATTTGCAGGCTGAGTTTTGGATAAACCATGGAAGGGACCATAACCACAGAACCCTCTTGTGACTTGACCATGCCTATTTTAAGAGTTTAGGAGGCAGTCATCAGCATTCCCTTCAAAAAGATGATTTGAGGGGCCAAAGGTTGCACTTTAGATAGTGCTGTATTTTATGCTGTAGGTGTACATTCAGGATTTTGCAAATGCTGTGTAGGTGCCTGCTTTTGCACTTCCATGTGACAGAGAGACAGAGCAATGCACAGCAAGCCCACTCAATGCAGGCTCTGCCAGTAGAGCTCATGGACACAGCAAACATCCCGTTGCTTGCTCTCCGAAAGGTTTTGCATATGAACCAAAAAACTGGATTTTATCCCTCACTCCAGCAGCCCGAGGTGACAGAGCTTAGGATTTAGGCTGCAGGCAAAGGAACTGGGCTGAGACTAAAAAAATAGTGTGATAGTGCTCTTAAAAATTATTTTGAGACGGGGGTCTCAGAACAAGCCTAGACTGCCCAGAGGGAAGGTATCATCACAACCTATCTTGGAGAAGAAGTCTTTGTATCATTCTTAGAGAGTTTGGATTGAATTGTGTTAAGACAAAGTAGAACCAGCATGTATCTCTGTCCTTTCCTGGATTTAATTCCACCTGCGGGACAACTCAGATTCTGGTCTTATAGCCATCCCTCTGTGTTTTAGTGAGTGAATTTACATACTTCTTTTATCTTGACACAGCTTCAATAAAAGAAAACAGATCTTAAGTTGATTTTAAAGGTGGACTTAATTTTAACAAGGCCAGCTTGGGGCAGACAGAGGTGGTGGTTATGGCTGTAGAAACTATGCATGGCAAATAACCATAGATGTTTGGAGTCCTGGAAAACCAAGATGACTGTTACCACAACTGTGAGAGAAGTCAGCATATATGCCCTGGCAGCAGCTCTGGGAGAGGCGAGAGAAGCCCCTTCCAAGAGCAAAAGTAATTGTCTTCCCTGTTCCACTTTCAAATCTGCAGACTCTGATTGCTAAGATGTTTTCTTCCTCCATTCTCTTCTGCTTCCTCGGTATAGCTCGCTATTCATCAGATGGCATAATTTACTCTTTTGAGAAGTGTCAGGCTACCTCTGAATTCATTACTTTTGCCATATAAATTATTGGCCTAAGATATTATCTTGACTTACTTTGAGTAGAATTGAAATAAGCCATTCCAGAGGTTCTATCCAGATCCCCATCTTGAGGATACTCTGTGAGCTGTCCTATCCCAGGGTCGTAGAGTCAAATGGTAATTTAGGTCAAAAAGGACCTGCAGAAGTCATCTAGTTGGACTTCCAGCTCAAAACAGGGTTGAGATTCAAGTTAGGTCTAGTTGCTGGAGGCCTTTTTCAGCAGAACATTGATTATTTCCAAGATGGTGTCTAACCCAGGCGGAAGGGAAGTGCTAATCTTCTGCCTTGGGTTTAGGGGAATCCTAGTCAGCTGCCTCAGACTGTATGCTAACTTTCAAATAGCAGAAGGGAGACCAGAAAAAACCATTTCAAACTATTTCCTTGTACCTCCGTTACTGTTTGAGACAGTGCCACTGAAGAGTAAAGAACAAGAATGTGAGGTGGAAACGCAAAGCTTAGGATCCTCGTCAGGAATTAGCATTTTACTTTACATCCTCTGTTGTGCAAGGAAATATTTCAGCCACAGATAGCATTTCCCAGTGCTTTACTCTGGGAGGCTTCCTTTTCAGTGTGTGAGATTCATGGACCACCATTTTGCAGAATCCACCTCCCTTGATTCTCTTTATGTTAAGTGTTCTGGGCACTTAATTCAGGGATTGGGATTCTGATCAGAGGCATTGCAGCACTAATCTTCAGAGAAGCTTATATGTCATTATATCAAACCTTGACTATGTAAGATTACAGTCTTGAGTTCTTAACTATTTGAAATTATATATAAGTTTTATCAGGACCTCAAACAGCTTGACATTGTTACAATTGTTTTATTATTTCAGAGATTTCAAAAAGAATTTTTAATGCTATGATGATGTATTTTATTCCCTATTAATGGATAGTTTGCATCTCTACCAAAGCTCCAGCAAGCTAGTAGGCATTAGAATGATTATTTTCCACTAATCTATTCCTTCAACTTTAAAGTAATTAGCTGAGTTGGGCAGCAAAACAGGACATTTCCTGTAACAGTCAGTAAATAGACTCCCTGTAAGCGCAAAAGCTGATTACTTTGATATAAAAAGGGACATTATTTTTTACACCTCTAGAAAACTGCCTAACTTGAAAGCCTCATAATCTGATTTTCATAAATCCTATTTAACACATCATTATTATTTTCTTTTTAACAGGCAGCACCTAAAGCGATACACTCTTCTCTGATGTTACTCCTTCTTTTTCATAACAGAATCCCACATCCCTACTTATGCATAATTTGTGTAATAATCACCAAAATGCTACATTAAATCTAATCTTTTTACATTCATTTTCTATCAAGAACAATTAGAATAAAATGGCATATGGTCTACATTTTTACAATTGTACTGACTGATATTTGTGTCAGATTTTAAGGTCCTTGCTCCAGAGAAAAAAACAATTCTTCTCTTTCAACATCTCATGCCTCAATAAGATTTCAGTAAGTTTAACCTTTGAGCTGAAGAGAAGCATGCCAAAAAAAGAGAGAAACTGATTAACAGTTCATGTTGGCAAGGTCGAGTGAACTGCATTATATTCAAGAACAAAGCACAGTCAGTGCAGGAAAAAACACACATTAAAAATAGAGATTGATATGACATTCTGCCAACTGAAGAAATTTCATTTGAGCAGAAATCCATCTTGAAAAATGGATTACTCCTATGTATCCAATACACTTGGATACTCCAATATGTCCAGTGGATAACTCCAGAGCTGCTTTGTCCGGCTGTATTTATAATGTAATAAGCAAATGCATTTCCCCAGCTTCAATTAGGTACTATTATATATTTTAATGAAAATTAATTCTAGCAAGTCCCCCAGTACATTCAAAGTCCTCTGCTAAAAGAGATCTGTATAGGACTAACAGGGTCTACTAGACAGCATCTTGTCTGATTTGCCATTGTCACAGGCATCATGTAATCCCACATATAAATATGGCAAACTTCACCTTGAAAAGGGTAGATACTCTGGAGCAGGGATAATTCTCTCTTTGAAGGTTACTGGAAAACTTGTCTCATCTTCAGCTTCACTGTTTTTTCCAAATCTGCTTATTAGTATTTGTTGTGCCAATATTGTTCTTGAGGCACATTAATTTTCTCTCCCGAGTGTTTAACTTGCTGCAGTATTTTTGTAAGCAAGCATTGCTTTTCCAGGCAGGTAGCTGTGAATCTATTCCTTTTGCCTGGCTAATTAACCAGCCACTCATGGAGCACTTTGTCTACACTAATATGATCTACCACGTGCTTATTGGCAGCAGACTGTCCTGGCTTGGGCACTCTGTTAGACACCATCCACCACAAAGGGAGAGACAGACAGAAAGAGACACAGGAAGCAGTGGGACAGACTTCACCCATCAAGTTTCGAAATTGAGCTGAAGACTTCTGGTCTTTACCTCTTCTCATATGACCAAGCATACCTTTTCTACACCTTCCTGCCCCTCACCCTCTTCTAATTTTCATCCTTATTTCTGAACAAGTTTTCAAATTGATGCCTGGTTTACTTTTATGTCCACTTGTGAACGTATTTGTGCCTGTGCCCAAAAAAGAGAAAAGGATTTCTCCTAGAAGAAAAGAATGAAACAGATACACAGTGATGTTCTGTGATGTTTGCACATGAAAATTGAGTCTTAAAAATATGACTCTAAAGTTGACAGTGTTTGGTACTGTTCCCAGCTTCCATGTGACTTTAAAATCATTTTGTCACACTGTCAAACTTTTCGTTGCACAGACAGATAATTCCGTGAGAATAATCCATGTCTTCTCATGAGTTGAAGATCAGAGTTATTTGGGAACACATTCATTAAAAGATGGAATTCTAGATAGGTTCCTGAGAAAATAAAAATAAATTAAAATAGTGGCGTAGAGGTCCTCCTCTAGGTTGTTATGACTTCTGAGGTATGATGACTAACAGTGTGGTGGCACAGAGGACTTAAGCTTTCATTCAGTTGCAGTACCTTCTTATCCTTCTTCCTTCCACTCCACAGACAAGCAGTTGATGTTTTATGAGTACTTACTAAGATTCTGTCATTGCTCTTTATTGTGACCTAAATATTGACTAAAAAGTGAATACAACCATTATTAAATTATAGGATTGTTTTTATTTCTACATTTTAAACTTCAACTTTATTTGTTTGGTTGTTTCTTTTAATGATATTTAATCTGTTTCCCTGCTCATGATAAGGGCAAAGGTAGATTTTTTTTCTTTTAACATTAGTACAAATTGGGCTAGGAAATGACTGACTTTATCATAGCAGATATTTCTCTGTTTGTCTCCCTGATGTAGAATAGTGGAGTAGAATATTAAACTCCTGAGTTGTGAAAATAAGAAAATGTCCAAAGGTAAAGAATCTGAGAAAACATACATTATTGATTTGAAGAAGTGGAATTCCTGTGTCTGTATTCAGTGGCATCATGTCCTTTAATCAGCAGAGCAAAAAGGTAGCTGCTGCCTTTTACAACTGACTTCCATAAGAGCTCTTTACTTAAGGAGCCTCAGCATTCCCTGTTCACTCACCTGTTAGAAAGAACTCAGTTGTTCCCATATGAAAATAATTTATGAAGATGATTTTGTGAGCTAATTGAGAAAAATAAATGGAAAACTAACCAAAGTACTATTTAAAATGAAAAAATCCTACCTTCGGAACTCCAAAACTTTCAGAAAGAGAGGTGGATAATCTTTCTTGATCTTGAAGAGGTATGTAGGTTGTATGGTAGCCAGCCCTATAGCCGGCTTCTTCCACGAGCTGATTTCAGAACAAAATGCAAGGATTTCTCTTCCTCCCACTACTTTTTTGCTACCTACAGATATTTAGTGCCACCTCCATTTGCTATCTATTTAGTGACATTCATCAAGTCATTCTAGTTCTTTAATTTTAATCTCTTTTTAATCAAATCAGTCTCTATGCCAATTATTTATCAGTTCTTTATATTTTCTTCTGATCTCCTCTTAACATTTAATTTTTTTCAATTAAAAGCATATTTGTAGAAGACTTAAAATAATTACACTTCTATTCACCAGCTATCTTCCTAATTAACAATGATTCCTTTTCTAAGGTCTGTGGATGACATGCTGCTGAGTACAACAGCTTTCACATTTAATAAGAAAAAGAAGTCACTAAAATTTAATGGTGGGTTTTTTGTGTTTTTTTTTTTTTTTTTAATATGTTATTAGAGCAGGCTTTATTTTTATTTTCCATCCAGTTCTATTAACTGTAACATCTGAACTTGCACATCACAAGATAATAATTTTATTTCTGTGATTTAAGCTACTACATGCAAATATTTGTACCATGGAAAACTTATACTACCAAATTTTATGATCAAGATTTGAAAAAACACGGAATGCAGTTTTATATGTAATGTTTTGGGTTTTGTGGTTTTTTTAATGCTTAGTTTTCAGGATATTATTTTACTTTGATGCTTAAATTTGGATTATAGAAGACAAGGTTAGTTATTTAGAATAAAGCTGTTTAAAGAGAAAGAGTTTTGAGACTCACCTGAAATATTTACCTTTCCTCTAATTTCAACTTGTTTAACTTCAGCTTCCTGCTGCTGAACTGTAGTCTTATTTCCTAGATTTTCTTTTTCCTCTTTAAACTTTGCTTTAAACTTTCCTCTTTAAAAATCTTTAAACTTTGAGATCTGTCTTCTCTAAACAGACAGACTCCAGATGTCTCTACCTTTAGGTCATGCATTTCAATGCAATTGTCATTCTTGTGGTTAAGATCTGAACATCCAATAGTTTTTTCACCACTTTTCTTGAATTTGGGATGCTGCATAGAGCTGAACACAGACTTCCAGACTACTCCAAAAGTAAAATATATTCTCTATGTTAGTAACTGTCTATAAATTCAAGATTTAGCTGAGCCCTTTTGTTCCTGCTTTGCATTGGGAGCTCATATTCAAATAACGATGAACTGTCCCGAGATGTTTCCTAGACAGTCTGTGGGGATGCTTGTATAGCCTATGCTTGGAAAAATTGCAGTGCCTATGTGAACTACTGGGGTACTTTCTGGCATTAGTACATAATAGAGAGCATCTCTATAAAGAAAAAGAAAGAGCATTCATCTGTCCAAGAAGTGTTGGTTTTAATTTTTCAAAAGGTCTGATTGCTTGCCACATTTATTTTTAATTTTCCTTGCACAAAGTCAACTGTCAAACATTTGAAGACAAAAGTTTGTATACCTTCTAGGAAAACAAAGCCAAATAAAATCTACTGTGTAAAGGATGAAAATTTATAACTTTTTCCTTTTAAAAGATTCTCAAATAGACTACCACTTAGCTAGAAATCTGTGATGTATTAGCTTGTCAAAGTTACTAAGTGTGATTGTAACTGCATCCGTAATCACACTACATGAGTTTCTCTTCTCCACTATGTGAACTCTGTTTGTTTCCTTTTCTTCTAATGATTTCTTTTGTTCTTCATTGGTGCCTGGACAGCATTCTCACAGTGACTCCTCATCCTTTTCTCACAAAACAGCTGTAAATGAAGATGTTCTGCCAAGCCTCCTATCTTAACAGATCTCAGGGAAGATTCTTAACTCCTGCAAATTGCCTGGGTAACACTTAAGTTTGTAAGACTTGACTGATTCACACCATCTGGCCCTTTGAGCCACTCTATGTTTATTTGCATAATTGAACATATTGTTTCAGGCTCATGCTGTTTAACTGTAAGATTTCCTGGCCAGAGGCTGTCATAACACCATATTGTACAGTCCCGAATAAACTTAAAGAGCTATATAAATAGTGAGTGTGATTCTCCATTTTCTTTAACCACTTCCTAAGCCTACCCCTAAAGAGCAGAGCTTTCTCTAAACGAGTTAGGCAAGACTTCTGGAGTCTTAGTTGGGCAAGTTCCTGTCGAAACTAGTAGCACAGTCTTTCTCAGACTTGGGCTCTAACTTAGCCTCTACAGACAACAGTCAATACTGAAAGACCAACACTGAGGTTATTGACTTATTTTGTTATACTACATGCTTTCCTGTTATTTTTTCTATTCAGTTTGGTTAGATCATCATTTTATTGGATTATGTCACCGTTCACCTTATGTCTTTACTTTTTCTAAAGGGCATCAGGAGGATTTTACTACCTAGTACAAAATCAAAGAATGTAACCCACTACCATCAGCTGATAGAGCGAAGAACCGCCAGCCTAGATCTGGCTAAGACTCGCATCCTATTTCTTATGCCATTTTATACCAGGTGAACAAAAGGAAAAATTTCCAAGAAGAGTTGAATTCTAGGTTCTTACTTGGTTTATGGTTTTTTAGCCTTCTTTAACAGGGATGTAGCAGCATTGTTAACCTATGCAAACAGAAAAATTTTAAAATCTGGAAGATCTTTCTTTTTACTGCAGAAAATTCCTGTATTACTTAACCCTCATCTGTTGAAAGTACTGAATGAATATGCCACTCTGTCTTATTCTCTTTTACGTGACAACAAAAAATGCCCCACTTTCTCTTCTCATAACAGTCTGGAAATTACTGTCTGATAGGAGGAGGAAATATGGCTGGAGGAAACTTCATGCTTCTTATACTTGCTTCATGCTGTATGCCCATGTGCATTCCTAGGAGGTAGCCATCCAGACTGTTCTCCACATGTGGTATTAAAACCCACAGTTCCCTCAATTCCCTAATCATTGGATCGAAGAATTAGAGATATTTTGTTTGCCTTTTAAGTGAGTGTATGACATGACCCATTAGGAAAGAGGGTTCCACCACTTCGGAGTAGTGGCAAAAATGGTCCTTTATTGAGGGGAGAACCGGACTTCAATAGGGTCAGGAGGGAAGACACTGGAAAAAGGGGAGGAGTTTGGGAGGAGCATGCAAATACAAACCAATGGAGGGAGAACAAGGGCGGAGATATCCAAACAAGGGATTACTAATGATTAGATACTGCAATGCAGCATTTTTGAACCAATCACAAACAAGGGCACGAATTGAGATACCAAACACTGAGGGGCATGTGGTAAACTGACAATCAAAGGGATATTATAAGGTAATACCATTCCAAACATTCAACATTAACATTAATGATGACTATAAAGTACTTTAACAATCCAACTCATTAAACAAAGGTAGAAAAGGTGCATTCTTCTGAATTTCCCCACAGAAATTTTATATTTGCTTTCCATTGCTCGTAGACACAATCTTCCACAGCACACTTCTCCTGGTCTCCCACAATTGTATAGAGCTACAACTCAGTTGCTACTAGGAGTACTCTGCTCAGAACAGTGCTTCGCTGTTTCATGTCTTCATAGACTTCTCATTTATATTCTCCTTTTTCTGAATATAACTTCTTTTAACAGTCTGTTTGGGTTTTTTTGTTTGTTTTATTTTTTGGGGGGGTTGGGTTTTTTGGCTGTTGTTGTTTTTTTTTTTTTTGGTTTGGTTTTTTTTTTACTTCTATTGATAACAAAAAGTGATTTTTGTGTGGCTTGCTACGAGGCATTTTGAACCCTGAATTTGTGCATTTTTTTCTCTGTAATGTCTAGGACAACGGAAGTTGTTGTAATAAGTCATTTCATTTTGCACAGTGTTAACCAGGCTGATAAGACAGAGCCAGAAGAATCAGTAAATTTCTCCTCAATCTATTTTCCTAAAAGTTTTTAAAGTACCTTTCATATCTAAGACATAGCAGAAATGTAGAACATCTAGGCATGAATCTGACATGATATGAAGAGAAATAACAAGATCTATATAAATCAAGAATGATACTGCTTGTCATCTAAATTTAGCAGAAACCAATTTTATTCTGCTAATATTATCTAAGGAATTGCAGTATTATTTATAATACTGCAGTATTCTGTACCTACAATGTTATGGTATTTAAAACTAAAGTTGTGATTTTCCAGTAATATGTAGTCACATGTACATATCTATTTTAAGTATTTATTTCTAGGTAATGGCAAGATAAGAAAAAACAGAGCAACGCCAATTTATAACTGCATTCAAAATAACACTGAAATGAGTTTCAAAATAAGGTTGTCCTGATTTTTTTTAAATTGCAGTATTACATAAATTGTGATAAAATTTTCTATAATTGTTTTTTAAATCCCTACAAATCACTAGAGATGAAAACAGTGAACTTGGGCAGAGGGTGTGTTTGGGGTTTTTTTGTTTCATTCATTTTGGGGTGGGGTTTTTCTTGGTTTTTGGTTTTATGTGTGTATGAGTGTGTGTGTGATTTTTCCTTTCTTTCTTGTTGTTGTTGTTTTTTAGGGTAGCAAATTCTTTTAATCCAATGAGTTTATAAAATATAGGAGATATTAATTAAATCGATTAAATTGATTTGGTTGCATTTTTTTTGTAACAGTTGCTTTCACCAGCATTTGATAACTGCCTATATAACTCCTTCCAGATACAATCTAAAGGCCAAGTTGCTGCTTATCCTTCCTCTAGAGAGGAGAAATTATGATGCAGGTCCTGTAGAGCTCAGAGATACCAGTGCAGAGTGGTGAGAGAGGCACACAATTTGCTGCTCAAAATCCCAGAGCTGTCTTTCCATAGCTAGTGGAGAAAGATTGGAGAGAAGACAGGGAATTCCCAAAATCTCTTCCAATTCCAAGTTCAGGCCATTCCAAAGCAAACTAGATGTAGTACCTAAGTGATACAACAGATAAAAAGGATATGCCCTCTTCAGCATTTTCACTTGAATCTGGAGCACACTAAAGCAAACATCCTGGCTGCTTCCATTCACTGGGCTTTGGTCCTTATTTCATGGATGACTCAGAGTAAATAAACTGAATTTCATTTGGATAAGAGAAGCCAAAAGGTGCATTCCCAAATTACATCTAAAGCACTGCAGCGTCTGAGAATGCTCAGTGCATAAGACCAGGTTGCCCACAGTTCAAATTAAAGCATCCTGAAACACATACAGCATGGACATAAGGTCCCCGACACAATCTGGTGATTTCTGCAGATATGTCCCTAGTTCTTCTTAATGAAGACAAAAACAATGAGAGATCATCTGGACCTGTCCTGTAGTTTGATAGGAAGACTTTTGTTTTACTTTATCCTCTGGTTTACTTTCTTATTCAGCTATATGCAATACAGTTGAGGAAATATTGCCAGGCATTCATATATTTTCTTATACTCTTCCTAGATTTGTCTCCTTTTTTTGACACTAAGAAAGGGGAGATAACATTTAAGTGAAATCCTTGGCTGCAACTCAAGATGTCCAGATTATATTCAGAAGTCTGTAAAACTTGTAGGGTGAGTAACCAACTTGTTTGACAGCAGCAAAGTTTTTCATCTATAAAAAGGATTATAATACTTGTCTACCCTCTAAGGATTCTGGGAATATGAATACATAAATGTTGAAATTACTTTAATGAGAGGTATCGTAAGCCTACACAAAATCAAAATTTAAATTTTATCTTTATCTTTCTTCATGTGTATTTAGGCAAACTTGGATAGGGAAATTTCTATCTGCAGAACTGTTAGAAGAAATCAGATACTTCAGATGACAAGAATTTCAAAGAGAAGAACCACTTCTGTCAAATTATTATGCAGAAAGCATATCTAGAAGTCCAAAAAATAAAAGATGCTGTGGAATTTATGAATATAGAACTAACTTTTAAAAAAGAAAACAGTGAATACCTATTGGTATTTCACAATTGTCTCTACCTTCAGGAACAGATTTGGGGTTCTAAAATTGCATAGCATGAAAGTGTCTACCTCTGCCTTACCTAAGTATTGGGATTGTGTAGGATTTCAGTCACAGCTTCTATTGTATCTTAACTATCATGACTGGAACTACTCCAACATGAGGGGCCAAATGCTTCCCAGAGATGTGACATGTGAGAGATGTCACATGGACAAGTGCAAACTCTGCACTTGTTATACTGGTGAGACAGGAAGCAGGACTGTTGAAGAAGCCAATTAACAGGGTTTGCACAATGCTGTGTCAGAGGTTACATACTCTTCGATGCTCAGAGTTTGGCTGAAGGGAATGTCTGAGGCAGATATAGCCACATACAATTACCATGTGGGATTTTGATCCTGCTGTGAGCCATGTTCTTGAAAACTACGCTCAGTGCAGTCTCAAAAATACGTGTCAAAGTTTTCATGAGACCTAGTCCCTGGACTGCCACAGTCCAAGGGGGGAGGGGAATGGGGCTGTGACACAGCACGGATGGGTTCGGGGACCAGGTAGAGGTGCAAAATGGATCCTTTATTGAGGTGTGTCTGGGTTTTACTAGTTTTAGGTGGGGAAAGGGCCAGGACATGGGATAGAGCATGAGACAGACAAATGGGGAAGCAAATCAGGATAGGGGCACAGGCGAAAGAGGGAGGAATGTGAGAGGAACCGGAGAGAGAAGGGGTGAATGGAGGCTGTCCCCTCTCTGCAGCTTCTCCAGCCAATCCGCGGGAAACTAGGGAAGCAGGCAAACCTGAACATGCCTGGGAAATACAAATTCTGGGGAAGCATACAATGTGTATATACATAATAACTGTAAAATCTGTATCATAAAGTCCTTTCAATCACTGTACATCTTTTTCCACTTCTGAAATTTTCCCCATTCTGATTCCTGGTCCTTCACACTGGTCAATTAAATAAATGTATCTTTATGAAAGCAAAAACTGAAGAATTCCTGACCAATGTTAAAAAGTCAGCAATTACCTGTTGAAACACAATTGTATTTGGGACTGTTTGGGGTGTCAAGTATCTGCTCTTTTGAAAAGAATATGTGTGAGTTGCAGGGTAGTATTTCAGATATATCAAGTTTCTGAAGGTTTCAACATTAAGACCTTCGTAGAAAATTCCTTCTAGGTGTCTTTTTTCTGTTTCTGAAGGAGTTGAACTGATAATTTTACTGTGATACCTTTGAACAACACACTTTTAAGTAAGTTTACTCTTAAGCTCTTTTCTCTCCTTTCTTGACTCCAGGTTATTTTGTAAACAGTGAGTGTTGTAACATGCTGGAGGCTATATTATGCTATAGCATTTATGTAAATCAGCACACACATAGAAACATTCAAGACCAGCTCCAGATCTCGGGAAACCTGGATATACAGGATAGGAACTTTTGGGAAATTTAATTTCAGTTTTAAAGTCCTGTCATTAAGAAGTCCTTACTGATGCTGGACAGAATGATTTTAACTATCTGTCACTCTACAGCTGAGCACATCTAGCCCTGGAACAGGAAGGTACGCACAGTAAGAATTTCTTTTTTGCCCTCTGAAGGGTGTTAAGCCCTTCACTACTTTTGGGGCAAGAGGCTTTTTAACTCTGTTACTTCCACTTTGTAACTCTGAAGATTGAGTATCACCGGTATATGAGGTGGAATAAAGGTAGTGATGCACTGCTATCTCCCTCTCCCCCTCACACACACACTTTTCCAACAGTGTCAAAAGGAGAGCTATCACTGATACCTAAGATTATCTGGGCATGCAATTAGGTAGAATGTAGTATCCTAAAAATCGCTTCCTGAGAAACTTTCCTGCTTTGATTTTAGTAAAGTTCATCAGATGTACCCATCATTTTTATCTCTATGGATATTGAAAATTCCACCCAGAAATTATCCCAATCAGCATGTAATGAATTTTAATGAAACTGAATCACAGATCTTAACTGATAGCTAATTTTTAATTTGTGTCACGAAGCTATCTCCTGATTGCAAGTTCTGCTTTACGATAGGTCCTGACCTGCTGGTATCTGGTACACTGTGGAAATCTAATGGTTTTGCTGAATTTGACATGCAATTACATCATCACAAGCTGAATACAGATCTCTCAGAAGACTGTAGTATTTTATTCTGATAACTGTAATATATTTTTAAGTGGTAGTCTTCACAGAACCACAACCGAAACATGCCTTTGATTTAAAAACTTGGAAAATTTACTTTCCTTATAGCATGAATTAATAAAGTTATGCTGTGCTCCATTATGACTTGTTAGACACCTTTATTGCCTTGGAAAAAAGAGATATATATTTTTGCAATAAAATCCATCTACCTTTCAGCGCTATGAATCAGTAGATATGAAAACTACAGCTCACCCTTCCGGTCTCCTGATAGATTTTGGCTGCCTTGTTTTCTTTGAACAGCAAATAGGTAAAAGAAACTATATTACAGTAGAAGTTATTTCAGTGCCAGCACTTTTTGATGACGCTACAGTAATAGATAGCAAAGGAACATTATGTTCATTTAAACCTTAAAGCACTACCAGACTCATGAAACAGTGTGCAAATCCTGTTAAAATGGAAGCTCTGCAGTCACTTTTCAGCCAGTCTTTCCAAAGAATAATTTCTAAATTGCCCTAAGTATGATTATCAGAAATATCTCTTTCATTTTCTTTCATGGTTAGAATGTGTTGATTATATTTTCATGAAAATAAAGATAACCTAAATGTTTAGTAAGGCCCAAGGGATTTGGTTTTTAGTTGTTGTATAAGGTGAAAATAATGTGAAAAATAATCCTGGTCTTGCATTTTCTTTATATCATGTCATTGAAAAGGAATGAAGAGCTTGTATTTTTTTTTGGAGAAGTCTTGTATTTCATTGGACCCTTATACCAGATGCATTATCAAAATAAAAACTTAGACACACCAGGCAGACTTAATATAATTATTTAATATTTAATCTTGTCATGTAATACTGTTAAACTATTTAAGGCTGAAATTTCATCAGATCTTTAGCAGGATTGGTCTTGGTTGAGAGATTAATAAGGGGTCTTTATCCACCATTTTCATCCCCAGAAAAAATGTTGAAAGTGTTAATGATTCACTAGGTGTTACTCTTATTTCTATGGAACCGCTGATAGAAGACAATTTCAGCATGGCAGGAGACAACATTAGCTGCTGGAAATGCTACCTCTCAGCTGAAATACAAAGCAATAGACCTGGTAACCTGTAGTCACTAAGAAGTCCACACCATTTTTCAAATGAGCAGGACTATTGTTAATCACAGCAAATTGCAAGTTATCATAATTGTATTCTTGCTTGTCCAAATATTGCTTTGAATTTACAATCAAATATGATTCACATTTCTTTCTAAAACCAGTATTGACATACAGAGTCAGCTGCATTATTCTCTACCTATGCACACCCATTTTCAGTGGTTAAAATCATATTAGTAGACTGCAAAGCATTAAAATATGTTACCCTTTGAAAATAAGAGATGATATGTAATAAACATTATATAGGAGAATGCAAGCACAAGATATATGCCCCAGAATCCGGCTATGGCTGGAATTGTGAAATTATGGTGTGATACTTTTTTCCTCTTGAAATGCCCACAGGAGGAGGTGGTCTTTAACTAGTAGGTCTATTCCAAGGGACCTCATTCACCATCTAGGAGACCCAGCTCAGCCTCTCACCATTAAAAACAAAAATTTATTTGGTCTCACAGTGTTCGGCCAGAGCTTTTCTACTTTGCATGGATCTACAGAGAATATTTCCCTACCCCCTTAGTTTTCAGAACCATTTAAAGGCAGGTAAAGAAATGTGTGCTCCAGTCTGTTCTCTATTATACTTCTGAATGCTAAACAAGACTGAGAAAGACCCATCCAGAAATGCATCCATTGATTAAGAAATAGAGGGTTTGGGCTCCAGTATCCACATTTAAAGTTAAGATTTCATGGTTGTGAATGTCATTAAGGACTGATCAACTCTGCTCCTATTCTGTGAATTTAGACTCTTGTTTATTTGTCCAATATTAGAAGGACAATAAAACTCCAAAGAAAACATTGTTTCTGGTCCATTTATCTCACTGTGTATATTTTTTAAAGCAAGATAGAGGCAGGTTAGGCTTGACATTGAGGTTGTTTAGTCTATTGTTCACAAGGCTTCAGACAGAATATCCAGCTTTATATTTGTCCATTTTTAAATTGTGGTATGCACTGGATGATTTTTGGACTGAAAAAAAAAAGATTTCTATTAGATTTTTACAGTTTTAGCTTATTACTTTTTCTAATCAGAGGTTATGTTCCATTCATGTGACAGGAAACACATTTGTGGAAGCAGTCTACACAATAATCAAGGTAAGACAGTATTACAGGAAAACATTTTATTTGTAGAAGTCTTCAAATAACATGTCTGCATTATTGATTCTTTTGAGATAGTATCCACAGAACCATACAAAGATTTATCTTTCTGTTTCCTGTTTGTTGTAAATTCTTAGACATAGATCTTCTCCTCAAATGCTTAAAATCTATAAGCAGCTTAAGTAAAGAAAGGGACAGACAGTTAAAAGTTCAGAATGATGAAGACTACACGTCAATTTAATTCTGGCTTCCCTTTTAGTACAGGTCTACATGTCAACAAATAAAAATGCAAAGACCTAGAGTTATTCTGCTTCCTGAATAAATATGAATATTATCATGGGGCTATTCTGCTCATCCTTTTTCTTTCATATTGTTTAATGCCACTCCAGTGTTCTCTTATCACCAAAAATTCTTCCTGGTGTCCAAAATATTCTCTAGAAATGAGTATTTCAGCAATAAGCCAGGAAAAGTTGCAGCTATTTTATGTATTCACTTGTTAGAATGGATGTAGGAAAAAGCTTTCATGTTTTAGTTCCGTAATAACTGGTTAAAGAGATTTCCATAGGAGGAGAAGATACATCCCAGTAGATGTGCAAGAAGGAGGAGGTAGGGGAGCTTTGTTGCTATGTATAAGACTGCAGTCCCAGAGCTATAACCTTAACTGGGAATATTATTAATTTTTAAAAATATACAAGACTCCAGAAGTTCTGTCCAAAGAACTTTTGCAGAGCCTTTGGTTCTTAACACCTTGAGATAGCCTAAAGAGGATTTACTGGCTTTTCTCATGAGACACTTTTAATTTTAGGAGGAAATAAGGATCTTGGCAAAAGTTTAAAGGGCTGACATACAATCAAGTAGAGCATTCCACAAAGCACTGACCCAGCACTGACCAACCCACACAACTTAGCAGAATCCAACCCACTGGTTTTAAGTTGCCCAAAATATTAAGTAATTAAAGAAAGAAAGAGACTAAGAGAAGGAAAAGGGTTAAAGATATATAGAGAGAAGACATTAAGAAGAGAGTAAGAAGAAAGAGATTAAGTGAAGAAACAGATTATTAAATACTTACCACCAAAGAGTCCTATGGAAGTCCAGTTCCACATAGCAATGGCAGGCTTCAGAGAGGCAAAGGTGAGATGGAGCCCATGTGCTCCTGTATTTATGTGTTTTGGCGACCGTGGCCACTCGTCCCAGGCGGGACATCCGGCATTGAGCACTCAGTGCCCTGCAGGCTGGAGTGAGGGGTGATGTAGGCAGTCAGACCTGGGTTAGGAGTTGCAGGGGATGTGGTGTGGGCAGCTCCCAGGCTGCCCTTTTGACCGACAGCTATTCCAGGTGGGCTTCATGAGCCCTGCCATATGAGTTCTGAGGTTACCCTTCACCTCAAACACATGAGTTAGTTTGGACCCAATAATAAAATAATACATTTAAATGATCCAGTGTCTCACGCTATGCTACTCTGAAAACTCAAAACCTTGGATTTGGGAATATACAAAGAAGTCAATGATGTATATGCTAAGGAAAGAGGCCTTGCTTGAGGATCTTCATTTAAAAATGGGGTAATAGAGAGGAGCTGATGAGCCTAGCCCAGTCTGAGGTGAATCACATCAGTTTGATCCCCTCTAGAGATCCATAAAATAGTTGAGAATGTCACTGTGAAAGTTTTACTCAGCTACAAGAATTAATATAGCTGTTCATTTGAAGAGGTCACCAGTAAGTTCTAAGCTAAATATGTCTGTAAAGTCTTCATTGCAGATCAGCTAGGTACTCTTTTCTGAAACATGGAATGTGAAGAAATCCAAATTTGTTTAAACAAGTTTGAGTTTTTGAAATTCTAATGCAAAGCTAGTGTAAAAGAGCTTTTGAAACACATCAGTTAGTGTGATATTTTTCTGTAAGATTCTGGAATCAGGGAAAATGGCAACAGTGACATACACAGTTGCTTCCTTCATCATAATGAACATTTACAACTTTAAAAGGGGATTCTGCATAATCACTTGCCCTAGTTATAGGCAAAGAAGGAGGGGTTTAGCATTGGGTGGGTATGACTAATCATGTATTCTATCCTGTTTCATCATTTTTGATGGACTGTCTCTTTCAGCATGGGAAGCAGAACTGTCTTTTCCTGGTCTGAGTTGCAGAAGGGAATGGACAGGCCCCTTTTTAAAGCCAGAGGGTAGAAACAGAAGCACCATCATTGCCATTTTCCCAGTGAGAGAGAGACAACCACTTCACTGCAAGTTGGGGTCACTCTGTGAGTCCCAGCTGAAAGGAGAGCCACCCCAAACCTGGAAAAACCACTCTACAGCTTTGCAAATCAGGCAGCAGGTTGCAGCCACCCCTGCTACAGGTCAGAGCTGCTCCAATGGTTTAAGCCATTTTCATCTGTTACGGCTGTTTCCTTTAGTAAATTGTTATTCTTACTTATATTTCCCCGTATTGCCCCTTCATTATTGGAGAGGGCAGGGGGGAGGAAAAAGACCAAAAGGGGAGTGACTTATTCAGCGTTCCAATTCTCCAGTGCTTGTCCAAAACCACCACATTACTTCAGTTATTATTTTACTTCTGCTAAGAAAATTATGTACTAATATCATCCAGGACTTCAAAGTTGTCTTTTGCAACAAATATTTTAAAAATTATAATCTGTATTAATCAGTTGCAACATATAATTTAATTTCAGGGCATATTTAGAAGAAATAGTTTCAAAAATGATTGAGGAATTTGAAACACCTCAAAATAATCATCAGATAACGCTGAACACTTAAATTTGTAAATGTAGGCCCTTTTTTTGAGTGATCTGTAATCAGTAACTTTGAAATCTTGCCCAGAACCTTTTATTGAGAGAACTTTGTCCTCCGATCAATATTTCTGTATATATTCTTTTTTAAATTAAGTATAATAAATAACTTTGAAATAAACACAGTACACACATTTTGCTTTCTCTAGCAAAACATTTCTATTTCAACATGCTATTTAGATTTTTGTTTACTTTTATGAAGAACAAAATTTAGAAATTTGTGCAGACATCTAGTTCAGTGTCTGCTTATAGTAAAACCATTGAGTAGCCATGACTTGATGCCAAGACAATCACTTACAGAACCGATGTATTCATTTTACTATGCAACTCACTAAAATTTCCTAAATCATAGAATCATAGAATGGTTTGAATTGGAAGGGACCTTAAAGATCATCTAGTTCCAACCCACTGCCGTGGACAGTGACACCTTCCACTAGACCAGATTGCTCAGAACCCCATCCCACCTGACCTTAAACACTTCCAGGGATGGGGCAGCCACAACTTCTCTGGACAACCTGTTCCAGTGCCTCACCACCCTTACAGTAAAGAATTTTCCATGAATCCATGCCATATGTCCTGAAGGAAATTAGAAAAATATAATGCTATGAACATAGATAATACAAATAGGAAATCAGAATACAGATCTTTTAGGAAGCTAAAAACAAAGGCTTATAGCAAATGTCTGCTGTATTTCTTCACTGATAGCAACTATGATGTTTATATCATTTGAGCATGAGAAAAACATGGAGAAATGAATCAAAATCTAATCAGTGATATTACATTCCATGTTTGACAGGAATTTGAATTACTCAGATTTTGTCATATTTGGCTGATAATACCCTGCCAGTAATATTGGTTTAAGACTTAAAGTTTTCTCGTTTAAATATATCCTGGGAACTCTGGTATTCTCAGTGTAATGAGACACCCAAGTAAATCAAGTCCTTGCTGCAGTAGGGTAGCATCAGTGCATCATCTCCTATTAAATAGCTATAGGTATTTGGGATAGGAGGCGGCTATCCTTTGTGTTCCTCTACAATCAATGGAGACAGACAGGTCAACACTGGGCATTGCCCTCTCAGAAGATCCTCCTTTAACAGCCAGAGAGAGAGGAAGAGACTTAAATCAGCAGGGAGATGGAAGGCAGTTACTGAAGCTGCCAATTTGATCACCCACATGCTACATATACTTCATGACTACTTGAGAACTCAGCCAAAATTTTAGCTTTGGAATACCAATAAACTAGTGGTACATACCAAATGAGTGGTTTGATGAGTTTAGCCCCTTGATATGTTATAGATAATGCCTTCACTTTATTAGTATTTAAAATTATTTATAAAGAAACTTGTACATCTCTTACGCTGCTCATTTATTGTGCTTATTTACAATTGAGAGTCTGCTGGTTGCTTAGAGAATGTTTACGGCATAGTTTTCCTCCAATACTTGAAAAACTGTGCAATGTCTTAGCTCAATATTCATATGTACTAAACACTTTTCTTCACATACGAATAATTGTTGTGATTTGAACTTCACTTTCATTGTCTGCTGGTGACAGAAAGTTCGCTGACAGAAGAAAACACCCCAGTGTAATATAACCAGAGTATTCATTTCAAATGTCATTTGAATACATCCAGAAACATTTTCACTGTTTGCCTGTCTTGATTGAGGATTCAGTAATGTTTATTCTTATGAAAAATATACAGGTTTCTACATACTTCTTGGCTACTTGAACAATTTTGTTATGCAGTTTCTGTTCTGAAAAAATACTTATGCTGTGACTCACCAATGTCTCAACCCACTGATGCATTATGGTTTGTTTTTGTGATGTTTCATGGTCTCACAGAGAGAATAGTACACTATATAGCTTTTCATGGCAGTAAACCTTTAATGCTTGAACATGTTGCTTTATCTTTCCTTATTTACAATGCAGAGAAGAGTTTGCATTTAATAGAATAGTAGCTATCGGGTTTTTGTTCTCAGAATCATCACCTCTACCAAGAGTATATTGATGCCATTTTAAATCATTGAGAGTTTTCATTCTTTCTGCCTTGCACAGAATGCACCTCTGGTTTCTCATAAACACAGAGGAGAAGAAAGTATGTCTACATAGTTGTAGATACATAGTTGATAGAAATTTAAAATATTACTCGTGTATATTTTCATGCAAAAGTTGATTAAAAACATAAATACAGATTCAAGTCCTTAACATCAATTTTGCAAGTACAGTGGAACCCCAGCTAACTGACATATTAAGAGGAATTTTCTTCAGGACATCCTGTAACTCACTAACTTAAGCAGGTTGGTTAACAATAAGCTGTATTCCTGCCACCTTTGCTTCTACTGCTGGTGTGGCCAACAATTTTTTTCTCAAATACAACTAGTTAAAAGTTCCTCCTGTATTTTAGTTTATGCTAAAAAAACTGTGAAAACAATCATACCCAAGCAACATGTTGTTGCCTTGGAGTTTTTGATTTTTTTAATTTTTATAGGTTTTAGAATTAGTTATGTAGTGAAAGTAGATTTTAGAAGCAGCTGCATTTATTCCCTCACCCTTTAGCACAGTAGTTACACATACATCCAACCCTCTTACCCATTCCATATTCCCCATATCAAGTCCCCCTAAATTCCAGTAGCATATTTAATCTTCTTTCCAGGGTAGGCCTTCATTTCGTTTAAGAATATCTGCTCCCTGGCCTGGACCACCAGATATCACCCAGAACTTTGGACAAGCTCCAAGGACAGTGTACCCTGAAGAAGAGGAAGATGAGGAAGGAAGGGTCCCCAAATGCCCCCAGACTCAATTCCCGAGGGGTGGGTCAGAGGGTGGAACAGGGCAAAGGGGGGGTGTCGATAAATCAGGCATTGGATGGACATTATTATAAAATTGTAACACTGGTTGGGGGGGAGCACGCGCATGACTTGTAACCCCAATGCCTGAGAGGCTTCATTAAAACCTTCCCTTACCTTACCTCCAAGTTGGGTTGCCCTGGAGTTTTTCTCCCTGAGTTTTCTTTAGGCAACAATGTAATTACTAAATTGCAGTAAGACAAGCTCATAGTGATCTGAAAAGTATTATAAGGTGGGTAAGGAGGTAGAGTTGTCTTTTCAAGAGACAAGCTAACATTAGTAATGTTTTTGTCACTAGAATCATATTTTGCAAATAATTTCACTTGGCATTGGAAGACGACTTATTGCATAAACTGGTGACTTCAAATTTTCTATTTTGTTCCTCTTTTGTTTGTTTCCTCAGACTAGTTAGCTCTCTTCCCAAGAGGCTGGACTCTATGTGACTGAAAACTTGGCCAAGGACTATAAAAGAGCAGACCAGATTTATGAGATTGGACTTGGAGCAGAAGACTGACTTTTCTGTCTGAAAATTGGTCTGTATCAGATTTTCCTAGAAAAAAAGTAACATTTGCTTCAGTCTAGACTGTGATGGATGGTATAGCTGTTTTTATTTGTTAGCTAAAAGCCTATATGTTGAATACAGTGTACAAGTATTTGAAGTACAGTGACTGTCAGTAGAACAGGAGGCAGCCCATTTACCTCGTCTGAGTGGAGCAGAAAACATGAAACAAGGATGGCAGGAAGGGAAGGACAAAAAGAGCAGAAACTCAAACCTTAAGAGGAAAGAAAGAAATATTGTAAAGGAATCAAAATGAATTGTGTACAGTTTGCTTCAGCTGAAAGCTGTTGGAAAGTCAATGGCTTGGACAGCAAGACTGGAGGAAAGCAAGACTGGTGACAACGGTATTAGTTTCAGTTCATTAAAGCACTCACTTCAAAAATACAATTTGAAGAATTTCAACTCAAAGCTTTGGCTGACTTGAAGTCCCATTACAAAAGCTCCTGGTAATACCTATATGACACTTGGATAATTCAACACCAGGTTTAGACTGGTTAGTGGCCCAGAAAGCATAGAGGAATATGAGAATAGTGGTTTCCAGGCTTCATTACACTGGAATAACTATTTATAAAGTGTTATAAAATATTAAATGTTGCAGAAAACAGAGCATAATCAAAAGTTTTATTTACTCTATTATACGTTATATCATATTTGAAATAATGAAGTCTATTTTATTCACCTTATAATGCATACTTACACTGAGATAGCATGCATATGCCCTGAAAGAAGAATTTCTGCACATGAGACAGGTCTTTACTAAGTTACTGCTTAAAGAATGGATATTTTAGACAATACTGGTACAGACAGGCAGGAATGTAACACATTTAGCAGAGAATCACAAACTGGAGGGGCTTGAGCCTCATACTGAGTAAAGATAAAACACAGCAGCAGTATGGCAGCATCTTGTCACCATAAGTGGCAGCACCTGTTGGCTCCCCTGCAAATACAAGTGTGTATTAACTCTTATTTAAAGGAGAAAATTATAGTATGATATCACACTTTTAAAGGTTAGCAAGGCCTGAGAAAATCAACAAGGCTGAGAAAATCTTTAATTCATGAGTCACCTTGATGGTTTCAGTAAAGCTTTTGCTGGCAGCATGTGATATAAGCAGAGGAGGCAAAGTTCTTAGTAAGTGATTCAAAGCCAGAGACAACACCTGAATGCTTGCTTTTGCTGAAAAGCTTCCCTGGAAATTTCCCTTCAGCATTAGGATTTAAATATTTTGTCGTAACCAAGTGAGACCTATAAGTAAATAGATTTAATTCCTCTTCCTGTAGTTCCAGATCAATTTTCATTTTCCAAAATTCTTTGGCAATCTTTGCATTGCCTGTTAGCATACAATACCTCTCAACAAATTCATAGATGGCAAGAGGCAGTTGGTATTATCTTAAATTTAGCTTTTGAAATCTGTTGTCATTTTCAAAAGATGCTTGGCTTATGAAAAGTAGTTACAGCACACTCCAATATAAAGCCAGGTGCAAGTATTCAAACTATGCAGCCATGCACTCTCCTATACAGGATGAAATAACAAGGGCAAGTATTAAAACTTCTAGAAAGCAGAAAAAGTAGTAATATATTACAAGCTAATGTAATCTTAAAATTATAGGAATTTCTGATTCCCCATGAGGATATGTAGTGTTTTCCTTCTTTTTATTATTGATATATTTTATTTTTTTTTCCTTTTTCCTATCTTTTCTGGTTCTGATTTCTCTCACCATTTTTGGTATGCACATCTGTGCTTCTAGACTTGGACACTAGTCAGCAATCAGTGTGTGACAGCCTGTCCCAAACAGTACTATACTCCACAGACACGATCTGTTATTACTTACTTTTCCCATTTTGGGCCTCTCTTGAGCAAATCTGAGTGTGAGGTCCTGAGATGTAGTTAATAGTGGGATTTATGGGATTGAATTAAGATTACACTGTAAAAAAAAAAAAAAAGCCAAAACAACCCCAAAAAAGAGCACAAAATCCCACTGCAGTTGACAATGGGCCCATGAGAAGCAAACCTAAAATAATATTATTGAATCTCTGCCAAACGAAACATTTTACAAAGTTCCCATTGACAGAAGAAAGAAAGAATTGGTGCTTTTCCTCCCTTTTCTATCCCTCCTTTTTGTTTGACAAGCAGTTCATATATGCCTGTGAGCATATTCATTCGTATTGTCTGCCTTATGCTTTTGTGATGTGCAATATTCTGACCTCCAGTTCATTAGAATTAGGACTGGCAGGAGAAGGTTTCATCACATAATGTCACACATCTTACTTTGCTGCTTCTTCTGTCTCTCTGAGCTACCTGTATAACTGATGAGGAGAAAAGAGCTCCTTGAGAAGATGCTGCAGTGCAGAAACTCAGCAGAATGCCCTGAATTTCTCTTTGGAGAAGTCTGTCTATCCATTGGCTATTTTTGGAACATGAGAAAACTAGACTGCTTCTCATACAACATGATACTACCTTATCTTGAATATATCATATGAATAATATGTTCTATATACAGTGTATATATTACAATATATATTATTCTATATATTTCAATTATTTTATAATAAAAATACTCCACAGATCATGAGATCTCTCATTTGAAGACTTACAAACATTAGAGCTTCATTCTTACCTGGGATCAGTATGCCAGACTTCACAGCTGTTAAAGAACTACAGTGCAGTACTGTCATAAAGACTACTTCTTTCTAGCCATAAAATAACCTGTTAATTTTGATGCCAGCAGCTGATGCTAAAGAAAAAACTCAGGAGCAGCTAAGTGAGGGTGAGATAAGGAAAGGGTTTAATTTGTGCCAAGGCATAGATGTTACAGGACGCACGTGCTGGCTGTGCCTGAGATGTTACATTTTATAATAATATCTGTCCAACCCCAAGTGTTTCCACCCCGTAGCCTTTGCTCTGGTCCACCCCGGGCCCACCCCCTGGGAATTGTGTCTGGGGACTTTTTGGGACCACCTCTTCATCACCATCACCATCTTCAGAGCACAAAGGGTACACGGTCACTCAGTTCTTGACTGTGTTCTGTTGTTCAGGCCAAGATATGAGTGTTCTCTAAACAGCACAGGCCTTGCCTTGACAAGAGACTAAACATTTCTACTGAATTCAGGGGTAGAATTGATATGGGGAGCATGGAATAGGGTAAGAAGGTTGAGGAATGTGTAAACTAAAGGGTGCTAAAACGTGAGGAATACGATATAGCTACTTCTAAAATCTACTTCTACTATAGTTATATATAAAGCTTATAAAAATTAGCAAAATAAAAAAAACTGAAAGGGCCTTAAGGCATCAATTTAACAAATAGTATTGGAAGTTTTTCACCACGACTCTTGTTTTCGATAAATATTTCAGGGTTCTGAAGTGATTCACAAGGTTTAGACCATTCTATGCTTACATTTGGCACTACATAACATTTAGCGTTTGTTGCATCTGTCTTCTGTTTGGGTGACTACTAAGAGATCTAGCACTTGATGCTGCTTGGCAACAAGTAAAAATAACTACATGCAGTAGGAAATAATGTAAGACCACAAAATATTTGCATTTTGAAAACCAGTCTGCTAGATGGCATTAAAAGATTTTACATGAAAATAACATATTTTATGTAAAAAAAATCCCCATATCTATTCAGCTGATTTGCAGATTTTACAATTAATTTCTTTAAAAAATAACACAGACATATTTCACAAAATCTTTCAGAAAATATTAAGTTCTTTCATATTTGAAGCACAGGTGATCTGGAAGCTGACATTTCCCAATGCTGACAAACCAAATGTGGCCTTTATTTCATGAGGTTATTCCCACAGATTGATCACTATGGACCATGAGCAGTTAAGCCAAGTCTCTTTATTTTTGCAGCTGCTTAGGCTATTTTATAAACCCTGCACCAAGTAAAAGCTGACAAAACCAATAGAAGCTGTGATTCAGAGCTGATTCCACAGATTACTGAATCTTCACACCTTGCTGGGTTTGTATTTTTTTACACATCAGAGAAGTGTAGTGAGAGTCTGCAACAGCAACCAAGTTACAAAGAAATTACGAGGGTCCCATAAAACCAGTTTCATAGCTGAGGAGCATAAATAAAAAGCCAGGAAAATTACAGATGATGAAGAAAGAACAAAAAGGTTGTTAGAAAGGGGCCTGTGGTTGTTCAGCATAGAATGTTCACATTTTTGTAATTGTTTAATTACCGTATTCTTACAAGTGTTCATTTTAGCCCACAGAGTAGAACTGAATTCAAAAGGCATTTGAATATGGAAAGAAATGCAACTGAAAGCCAGAGCACAGGCTGCATAACTACAGGATTGGCCCTATTATAAATTGTTTAAGAGAAAATATTTATGCCAGCAGAACAGTGATGTGCATTCTTAATTGTTAATGCTTTTTACCACATTGGTACCTTAGTGTCTCACTCGGATCAGGGGGAGTAAAAACTGAGCATCGTGCATATGTTTAAATGCTTTACCAAGTCAGAGTCAAAAATGGTGAGTGTTCTAGATCAAATCTGGGACAACACTTCAGCTCCAATGTTTGACTCAGCAATGTATAGTCTCACTGAAGGCAGACTCAAACACAAACTGAATTACTCCTTTGGCTGGTGCCAGAATGTGGTAGTCCTTCCTTGAAAGATGTAAGAGTGCAAGAAGAAAACAAAAAAAGAAAGTAGAAAACCAACAAACAAAAACAAAACAGAAAGAATGAGCACGTGGTTTTTGGTACATTTGGTACTTGGCAATATCTTATTTCAGGCACTATAATTATAAGTTCTAAAAAGGAAAGAAGGCCAACTCCCAGATGTAACCATTTTGTCAATCCCTTTATATGCAACACTCACATGACATCATGATAGGTTAATTCTTTGTGTAAATGAGGACCAGTAAAGTTAGACAAGATGCTTCCAGATTGCATTTTGACCTCAGAGGAAAAATTTTGGATCCTCTCTAAGGTCTTTTGTCACATACTTCATGATGACTGGTATCTATTTCAAACTCCAGAGAAAATTATACACAACCTTTCTCTGCTGTTCTTACCAGTGCAGCCTACCCACTTATTCCCCATTCTGCCTGGTGACAATCTTTCCCATTATCCTTCACAGAGGTGGAAATATTGGGGTGAGACATAAAGAAAATAGGCAAATGGCACATAAAGAAATTTACTTTACATCCAGGCTCTTTAATATTGTGAGGTGCCCACGGAAATATGGTGGCTGTCATAGAATCATATAATCACCCAGGTTGGAAAAGACCTCTGAGATCATCAAGTCCAACCCTTGATCCAACACCACTGTGGTTACTAGACCATGGCACTAAGTGCCACATCCAGTCTCATCCTAAAAACCTCCATGGATGGAAAATCCATCACTTCCCTGGGCAGCCCATTCCAATGCCTGATTACCCTCTCTGTAAAGAATTTCTTCCTAACATGTAACCTAAACCTCCCATGGCACAGTTTAAGACCATGCCCTCTTGTCTTACTGCTGATTGCCTGGGAGAAGAGACCAACGCCCACCTGGCAGTTGTAAAGAGTGATGAAGTCTCCCCTGAGCCTCCTCTTCTCCAGGCTAAACAACCCCAGCTTCCTCAGCCTCTCCTCATAGGACTTGTGTTCAAGTCCCTTCTCCAGCCTTGGTATTCTTCTCTGGACCTGCTCCAGCACCTCAATGTCCTTCCTGAACTGAGAGGCCCAGAACTGGACACAATACTCCAGGTGTGGCCTCACCAGCACTGAGTACAGAGGAAGAATCACTTCCCTGGTCCTGCTGGCCACACTGTTCCTGATCCAGGCCAGGATGCCATTGGCCTTCTTGGCCACCTGGGCACACTGCTGGCTCATGTTCAGCTTCCTGTCAATCCAGACTCCCAGGTCCCTTTCTGTCTGGCTGCTCTCCAGCCACTCTGTCCCCAGCCTGTAGCGCTGCATGGGGTTGTTGTGGCCAAAGTGCAGGATTCAGCACTTGGCCTTGTTGAACCTCATCCCACTGGAATCAGACCATCTCTCTAGTCTGTCCAGGTCCCTCTTCAGAGCCCTCCTGCCTTCCAGCTGATTGACACTCCCCCCCAACTTAGTTTCACCTTCAAATTTGCTGATGGTGGACTCAATCCTCTCGTTCAGATCATCAATAAAGATATTAAACAGAACTGGGCCCAACACTGATCCCTGGGGGACACCACTAGTGACCAGCCACCAACTGGATGCAGCACCATTCACCCCCACTCTCTGGGCTCAGCCCTCCAGCCAGTTCCTAACCCAGCACAGAGTGCCCCTGTGCAAGCTGTGGGCTGCCAGCTTTTCCAGGAGTATGCTATGGGAGACGGTGTCAAAGGCTTTGCTGAAGTCCAGATAGACCACATGCACAATCTTCCCCTCATCCACCAGGTAGGTGACCTGATCAGTGTCCTTCCCAATGGCCCACTTATACCTGACAGTAGCATGACAAGCACAAGCTACTTCTCGGAAGGCTTTGTCTGTGGCCAGTTGGAGCAGTCTCTTCACAAGCTGCTGGGCTGAGTGAGGTTTTCTTTGGCAGGGAACAAGATGGACTGCAAAAATGGTTTGATAAGTGCCCTTTTGACTCCTCCCCCTTGCACCTCACAGTTATTAATCCCCTACATATTCTTCATTCCCAAGACAATAAAAAGAACACATCCCAAGCAATGCAAAGGAAGGCAAACACTTTTTATCAAAATGTTTTTGATATCTAACAACCTCTGTTGATACCTAGATCAGGACAGGCTAGGGACATGATGATGTAAATCTGCATCAGAAGAGAAGAGAATGGAGGTGATGTTTCTTAATTGAAGTTATACTTATTTTTCTTGTTTGCTTATATTTACCTAAGAACAGGTGAATGTAACATGCTTTTGTAACATGAGCTGTTCTACAAATATGTCCAATCTGCATGGAATATGTATTTTTGCATTTCATTTGTCCCTAATAAAAAACTATCTTCAAAGAGAAGTCCGATAAGTTGTCAAAGTATTCTATTAGAGTTGTGGGTGCGGGGTTTGTTTTCTTTAAATATCTTCATGATTCTCAGTTTAAAGAGATTTTTTTAGGTACATGCTACATCATTCCAGTTTCTCATCTGCAAAAGCATTCAGACACAACACTTACAATTAGAGTAGTAAATCTTTTTCTTTGCCCAGTGAAGAGGCTTTTTTATATCAATAGTATTAAAATGATCTGAGAAAAATCAGAGATTGAAGCATCACATTTATCCTTTTTATGTCATACTGGGAGTGACCAATTGGTTGTAGGTAGCTGATACGTTGTAATGTGATATGTAAGGTAGCAGCTGAGAAGATTGTAGCTGTTAGTGGAAGAACTAGGGATTAAACTAGGAGAGCAATAAACAGAAATTTTTGCCTAAAATCTTGGGGACAGAGTTAATATCAATTCTCATTTTCTCCCATATCACTTTGATAGCCATAATTTTTACAGACTCCACTGCCAGAGATTTCTGTGAGTTTATTTTCCATTTCCCTTAAGATGCAGATGACTGATTTTCTTCTGTTCCCTTTTTTATGAGTAATCCCTTGGCTGCTCTTTGTCAATATCTACTTTGGCAAAACCTTCTTGGTGCTTATTACATTTAGATTTTAAACAGCAATATTTCACCAGTTTTTGAACTCTACAGATGTAAAATTGTTCAGAAGCACATTTAGCTTTTCTTGGAAATATCCAATGTCTGAACCTAGAAACAATTCATGCAAGAATTACATTATTTCCTGCTGTTCTCATTGCATTGTTGTTTTTATCTTTCTAACCATAGCACATTCTTTCTTAGTATGATTTTTATGCAAATCAAGAGTACATTTATTCTATTTTTGGTCACTCTTATGTGTGCATACTGAACATTGAGAAGTAATTTGCTACTTCAAGTTAAATTTAAAGTTATATTTAAAAACATGCAGGCTTCTTGTTAAATGATAGAATTATCATTATTACTTTAGATCAGCATACTGCTCATACATATGCGTGACTTTAAGCTCATGTTGATTCTAATTCAAAGGCAGAAGAGTTTTGTCCTAGAGTAACAGATGCTCTCATTTTAGTAGAGTGAGCTTGTATATCTGTTTTGTTTATGAATTGCTTTGAAAGTCAAAATAAGGAAAACGGTAATTAAGGTAGTATCTCAAACACTTGCTAAGTTTGGGACGATTCATTCAGGATCTGGATTTAAACTGCTACTAAGTTATAGTTCTATCTGATATCAGACTAGTATGATGTCCTGCTCAACTATAGATTAAACGCAGTTTTGTTTTGCAATCCAAACTTTTAGGACTGTATACTGAAAGGTGTATAGTGCTCTTCACGTCACCAGTGGGCTGTGTTTGCCTACCAATCTTGAGTTTAAATTCCTGACTCTCCTTGTTGACATATACCACTGTTCTGGATAACTCAAGACTTGAGACTGCATTAGGTGCATGCATGGGTTACTGCTCTAGGCCCAAATCTGTGTTTGCCAATTGTGTTTTGTGAGCTGACTGCTGCTCGCAAAATTCCAGTCTCATGTTCAGCTCTCAAAATGCAGGAACACTTCGTTACTAGAAATGGTTCATCAGAGGTATGCAGCTTTGTTTCCTTATAGAACTCAGACACCCACAGGCAACTAACTGATAGTGGGACAGGTCTCTCTGCCTTGGAGAAGCAGGTTGGGGAAGGAGTAGGCTCTTTGCAGCCCCTTTCCTTGAGACTAAAACTTGCCTATGTACAAGTGTGCCTAGGATAAATGACCCTTTTCAGGTCTATCACCATTCTGAAAACACATACCTGAATTTCGGAGACCTAAATAATCAAGGAAAAAATTGCTACCCAGTTGTTTGTCATGACTGTGATATTTATACATTCTGGGACACACACACTGTAGGTATGAAATTTCTGTTATTTGTTTGATATTCTTTCTATGTCACTAATAATAATAAAACTCTACTTTCTCTGAAATATATGTGAGTCAGCTAAACTTAGTAGATAATCCATGATCAAATATCTACTTTTGCACTTTGCCAAAAGCTTCTTTAGAAACACTTCAAATATCTCATCCAGTTACAGACTTCTGTTTTTTGTGGTTTTTTTCTAAATGTTTATAAACTGAACTTTGCACAGTGCATATTATGGTGGCACCAGTTTATGGAAAATTCCACTCTGTTTGCACTTTTGCAAATTTCTCAGGCTGTGGTGAGCTTGTACCAGAAACATGACTCAGACATAGCGGACTTTTTCAGCCACAGAAAGTCAAACGTTTATGCTCACTTCAGAAAAAGATGCCTTTTAGACATTTCACTTAAAACAGAATATATAAAGATTTTTTTTTAACTTTATCAGGATCCGTTACTTGTATCTGAAGTCAGAATTTGGACAACGTATTAGAAGCACTAAAGAGTAGAAATCTGATTATCCAATCTCACTTACAGCCACAAAACACCCTGAGCATTTAGGAGTACTTTCACGAGGTGATTTATGCATTGTGTTACTTAGTATTACAATGCCTAATTTAGAAGCATACACTTTGAGACTGGAATCTGCAGTTAGTGGTAAATCTCAACTCTCCTCCTAGACTGGGGAAACACATGGGACTTTTTCACAGGATCACAACAGTCAATGTGTCAGTTTGGGAGTTACCAAATTTGGCCAAGAGGAAATGCTGAAAATAAGGGTGAGTTTTAAATCCTGCCATTACTGGATGCCTAAATACTCAACTTTAGACCACCATAGGACGAATATGTCATATTGAATTTCACAGATTAAGCACCTTTTAGCTCATTGAGGGTAATAATTATTTTCATTAAGAACAGCTTAGTATGAAATGCATTTGAAATCCTTGAAAGTTGGGTATCCTTCTCCCAGACAAATGCTTGAATCACCAAGCTACAGAGATGTGGTTCCTCTTTCTTGCTCAATGGCCCTTCAAGCCTCTGAACTGTCTTCATCAGGACAGGTAATGAATTATATAACTCAGTCCTTCTTAGCACATTGTGTGCAAGTAATTAGGATGCTAATACAGGATTTGGGAGCTGTGATTTACATTTTTCCAGGCTAAATAACTCATCTCACTTTCTGGGAGAGCACTTATCTGTAGCTGCTGAACTCTCTTTCCATCATTCACTTTAAGTGCACCCTATCAAAAAATTGTCATCTCGTCATCCTCTAGATCTCTGGTTCTCACTGGAGGTTACTCTCCTCCTTATTCTGATAGATCAGTTGTTCATCTGACAGTTCTGTTTAATGGTCCATTTTAAATATAAGATACAGATTTTGAGGATAACCTTTATTTTAAATTGAGCAATTTCACTAGTCCATTTTTTGTATGGACATGCAAGGAGTTGCACTGGCACAGCTGAGGATCCTGGACTACATCAAAATGCAGTGTGACCGGTAGGCCGAGGGAGGTGATTCTGACCCTCTACTCTGCTTTGGTGAGACCCACTGGAATATTGCATTTAGCTCTGGGGTCCCCAGCACAGGAAAGACGTGGACCTGTTGGAGTGAGCCCAGAGGAGGGCCACAAAAATGATCACAGGGATGGAGCACCTCTCCTATGAGGAAAGACTGAAAGAGTTGGAGTTGTTCAGACTGAAGAAAAGAAAGGTCCAGAGAGAACTTATTGTGGCCTTTCAATATTTAAAGGAAACTTAAAAGAAAGATGGGGAAAGGTTTTTTGTCAGGGATTGTACTGATGGAACAAGGAGTAATGGTTTTAAGCTAAAGGAACATAAATTCAGGCTAGTTACAAGGAAGAAATTATTTTCAATGGGGATGGTGAAACACTGGCACAGGTTGTGTGAGTGGTGGTAGATGCCCCATCCCTGAAAACATTCAAGATCAGATTGGATTGGGCTCTGAGCAACCTGATCTAGTTAAAGATGTCCCTCCTCATTGTAGGGTCATCATTGATGACTTCTAAAGTCCCCTTACATCCCAAACATCCAATGATTCTATGATTCTGGAAATAATGAGTGAGAGGATGTAATTAATAAATGGCTCTTGGCAGGACGGAGTGGGAGTTTCTTTAAAAATTCTCTTCAGGTGAAGGATTTGCAAAGTGGAAATACATCTGAGAAGGTAACTCAGATTTCTCAAAAAAAAAGTATCTATGATATCAATGCTATCTATGTTCATCTTGCTGATGGTAGTTCTGACTATGTGAAAATTCTACCTATTTTAGCCAAATTAAGTGTTAGAGTGGGTATACTGTTGAAAATAAGACTAAAACATAGTCTACTGGGTCTTCTTGAAGACAATATAGTAAACATCCAATTAGAAACACAGTGTCTGAAACTGAAATATATGTATTTCACTCTTTCTTCTTTGATTTTCTATGGACTGAAATTAGATGTCACTTTATGCTATCAGGAATCCTCCTTTATATGGTGGAAGTCATACAACAATTCTTCAGTGCAACCTCACTCAGCAGGAACTCTAGTGACAGTTTTACAGACTCTGCTGCTTACTTATTCTCTGTCATCAGTTCTCCTTGGTCATTTCACGTCAGGTTGAAGATTTTTCCCTTTCAGCTCTTATTCATTTTCTTTCATTTTCTTATTACTTCATATCAATTAGCTCTACCCAGTCCATTACAGAACTCAATTCATTAATTTATAGATAATCATTTGTCATTTCTCTTCAGGGTAGTTTCAAAAGCTCTCTATTGCAGCATACATCTTGACACATTAAAATATCAGTGGTTAATTAAAAAGAAAACCATTCCTAATGCTTTTATACTCTTATTTCTAGTAAACAAAAAAATATATTCTAGATCCAGTTTTTATATTAATTTTATACCTTAGCACAAGTATGTGAAGAAAACTTAGTCATTTTAGACTATGCAGCACATACATAATGGATAAAGAGAGGTTAACTTTTCTAATTTACTCTGCACTGAGAGATCTGTCAAGAAGGATTTAATATGCAAATGAGAAGTGGAATAAGTACCTGTATAAAGTAATCTTTTGACAGAATTGCTCTGAATTATAAAAGCTTTCTTCTTCTTTTTATGTTTAGTACACAGAGACAAATTAGAGGATGTCTTTTATATCCTTGTCTATTTGATATCAGTACAAGTGATATAAAACAAAGAGAAGCCAGCTTACCTCCTGTTCCTATGAAATCAGTTCTTAACTAGCTGCCACAAAACCTAGAAACTTTCAGTGCCCTTAAACAACAATTATGCATTAAACCAAAGATGTGATTCTTTAAACTGAAATCTGTAAATCATAGTATAGACTAAGAAGATATGGATACAACTAGCAGTGAATATTGAAAAGTTATCACACCATTTACAACAGGCATAGGGGAGATTTTACACCTGCTGAACATTTCAGATAGAGTTCAATAGGACCAGTAAAAGGATAAATTGGCCAAAAAATTATTGTAAGGTCGGGGCTCAGAAGAAGGGTGGTCTGGAAAATGTATACAATGGGATTTTAGGAGATTCAGATTGATTTTGGACTGTATGTGCAACTACATAATCAATAAGGATTTAATGAATAATCTTTCTTCTAATTGTTTAGTGCTTGAGTCCACTGCTGAATGAAGGTTCAGTAGGAGACCAATGTTCAAAGCAAACCTGTTCTTCCTTTGTTGTGCTTTGTAGCGCTTTTTCTCCAGCATGGCACAAGTAGCCAGGGAGTCTGATCTCTCTGCTCAAGCCAGATTACTTCATCTTACAGGCACTCACAACAAATGCCACTAACACTTTGAAAGCAGTGGAAAAGAAGATTAATTAATTCTTGATGAACTAGCCCTAACCAGAGTCTCAGTTTGCAGGCTGAACTTATTTTAAAATGTTTCTGAGATGAACATTGCAGTGAGTTCAGTCTCCAAAGCTATATGCGTGTTTAGAACAGAGTATTTGGGTTCTGCCAATTAAAAGGAAGATGATGTGTAGGTCCTGAATATAAAGTTCAGACCTAAGGTTTATATCCAGGCCTACTTATTGGAGACAAGTAATATAATATAGCTAAAATGTCATTTAGATGATAGTTCTTGAGTCAACCAATTGCTATTTGCCTGAATGATACTCTTTTCTTTCATGTTTACTTGTGAAACTTTGCTGAAGTAAGAATAAAAGTGTATGGTTGTAAGAAAGACTAGTGGTATGTAAAATAATGTAATTTTATGAAAAGTTGGTTTTTAATGTCAAGAATGTTATATCAAGTTTGGCAGATAGCATCTCTGTCAATTAAATAATCTAGAAATGTAAAACAAAGTCTAGAATATTGTTTTTCTTGGAAATTCTTTTTACTCTTCATTCAGAACTTTTTTCAAATCTTGCAATTAAATACTGCAGAACAGTATATATGAGAATAGATTATGTTGCATATATAAAACTCTAACTTCCTAGTAACATGACTAATTTCTAATTTTAGTACCCAACCGCCTGCTTTCTCAGAAGGAAAAAGTCAAAGCATTAATGATGCTGTCCACGTGGGAGCTTAATGTACACCACTGAACGCTTTTATTAAGGCATTTAAAAATTATCTTATTACCAAAATTGGCACCAAATTGTCCTTGCTAGCAGGAAACAGGCCCATATTTTAGGGAGTGCTACATAAGTGAAGTCAGCACACAACTTTTATAAGCTGTGTGATGTTACATACATCTCTCCTTCCCTCACTAATAGGGCAGCAATAGCAAGCACAAGGCACTGGACATGTACATTTTTGCTGTGTCCTCATTGCTTTGTGAGTTCATAACAAACAGATAATGCTTCGCAGCTAGATAATCAGCCACAGAAACTCCTCTGCACACCTCCCAGCATGAAGCCTTTTGAAGAGAGTACATTTTCAGGCGTGGCAAAAGAGAACAGGATGAATTTCAAACTGCCAGCTGTTTTCTACTGGCAACAGCTATGGTGGGTATGCCTTTTGGGTCAATTTTCCTGATACATAAGGCTCCAGTGTAATGTTTTTTGCAAGTAAGGATTTCAAAAAGGTCAAGTAACGCTTGGAAATGTTTTTCTCTCCCTTCGTGAAGTAGGCTTTCCACAAGTTAAAAATACTTCTGAAATATAAGACTTTCTGCTTGCTGAGCAAAAGAATTAGAATTTCTTTTCAATGCTTATTAGAATGTATATATTTTACAACTTTAGTGCACCAGCAGCCTTATCCTATGTAATCTATTTCACAAACCTTAAAATTAGTTAATAGCTTTTTTGCTTATTTTTTTGTCTGTTGAAATACAATACAGAAAAGAAGCTAATGTACTGTGGAGTGGTTCCCTCTTCAGGAGAAAAATCTCAGACTTACACTGAGAGTCAATTTTGTGATACTGATATAATGATCTGCATATAGTTTAAATACTTACTGTTGAATACAATTTTTGAGGTAGCCCATTTCTAATGGAAGCCTGAGGGTCTGAAATATTGGCAGCACTATTCCCCCTATGCTTAATGACATAAAATCTTCATATAAAATAGGTTAAATATAGGTAGTAAAAGACTAGGGGATTTTTTAATTTCCCTTGAGATACCATTGACTGTTTCTCCAGGCTGTTTGTAGTTTTGGCTGTGATTTGGAAGGAGTTCTATTGCATAATAGCAGTAACTCTAGTCAAGACATGGCTTTGCAAAAATATATATAAAGCTGTGTACTCCACAGGAGGTGAATAAAGGGCTGAAGAAAATTGGCTGTAGATCAAAAATATGTGGTAAATGCATAGCTGAAAATGCTTACCAACCAAATGGAAAGGTTGCCATGAATGTGTTTCCAAGGCAGTCTCCCTACCTGCACATTTTCTAAGGTATCATTTACCATTATAAGGCTTCTTTATCCATCTGTATGGAATTCACAGAGTCCTGGAAGCTTACTATGCATAAGTGGTCCCAATAGGACCATTAGGGACTAGAGATATCTGGCAATCACAGACCATATTTATTGTGCATGCACAGAATCATGCTCCACTGAGTGGAAGGTGAAGTGATGGACATGCTTGTATGACAAACTGGGTAGCAAGTCCAGTTTAGTCAGAGATCAGACTTGTTCCACATCATGAGCATTAGAGAAGAGATTCAAACATGACAGATCCCATACACACTCACAAGTGCAAAGTGGTTGCAAACCATCTTTGTTGGTTTAATGCTTGCACACAAGCATCTTGATCAATCAGAAATATGAAGGCTATGGTTTTTTACATGTTGAATGTTAACAGGTATGTACATGAAACCTCTAAGGTGCATAGGCTCAGCCTGTGTCTATAGCAGGGAAAACTGAAGGAGCTTTGGATTTCACAGGTTGAAATCTGTACCTCATTGACATGCTTAAAAACAAAGAGTAAAGAGCTGACAGGCTGAAAAGGCTGTGACATGGAGGAGAAGAACAAGAATAGAACCAAACATAAGGCCATTTTAAAAATGAAAGAAAATAGGAACATTTGTAATGTTCTTCTCCTAAATGAAGCAAAGTATTTGACCAAGTCTGCACACCCTGCACAGGCTGAGTACCTCTTACCTGTAGTTCAATATCTCCTAATACAAGTCTAACATGATCATAAAGAAATTGTATTCCTCTTAAAAACCATACTATTTTACACCTTATCACTGCCATATCCCTTATTGATTTCCTTGCCCCCATCTGTCTTTTTTTTGTACTTTTCAAATAATACAAAAGTCAGAGAAGTTAACCTTAATAGCAAGCTGGGAGTTCCTAAAGTAAGGAAATTCTGGAGCAGCAAAATACTTCATGGTTCATCTCATTTACACACAGAAAGGGCCAAAGATGTAGCTGTCACAAAAGATGGTGCTCCAGATGACCTGAATTAAGTGTAACCAAAAAAGACAACCTCCTTATATGGCAAAGAGAAAAAAAAAAATCTATTAATGTTTTAAAACTTAATTTTCACTCAACATAATTGGCTTAAGGATGTCGGGTTTTCCTGTATTTCCTTCTTTCTTTGAAAAGACTTTTTTATCTGATTTATTATTTTATCTCCTGTTGAAGACTAGAAAAGTTTCTGCTGGTGTGAGAGCTTGTTGGGTAGAAGAACCTCTGCAATCATGGGGAAAAATATTTTTTTTCTCTTCTCAACCTGAAAACATTTTCTACATTTTAAATGTTGATATTAGACAATTTTACTTTCCTCAGTATCTATGCAGGACCTAAGACACAATGCTTCCCTAAAGCTTCTGAAGTAGGTTGTGTAATGATGTCATCCCTACTCTATTTTCTTCCATAGTTCTGAAGCAGAGTTCTATTGTTCAGTCAGCCAGACAGAACTTGCATCTGTGTGAATGGGAGAGATTTCACTAATTGTGTGTTTCTACCAACGCTTACAATTTAACACAAGCACTAATGTACCAAACTTTTGTGAAAAGGAAAACAGAACAAATCCTAACATTGCAATTTTTCTAGAAATAGACCTAAAAATCTTCACAAGAAAGCTACACAAATATGCAGCTAATCTTCTTGTGACTAGAGTGAACTGTATTTAAAAATAAGCCTTTGAATTTAGGTGTCTTTATGCCACTATTTCATGAAAAGTCCAATTGGAAAGACAGACCTTGATCTTCAGAGTCCTGTGACTGCTGGGTGTAAGGACAACAGCTCTATCCCCACACCATGCATGATTGGCAAACTGTAAAAAACCTATATCTCCGTTATTGTATTCTTTTATATGTTCCATTGCAAAAAGTTATTATTTCCCATCACAGAGGGACAGCAGTATAAGCATCACTCACTCACTCACTCACTCCTTCACCAAAAAAAAAAAAAAAAAAAGTTGAAGAAACATAAAAAAAAATACTTTCCAGTTTTTGAAAAAAATATATAGCATTCTTAATATGACTTAAAATTACACAAAAAATTAGTATAAGAAAAGAAGATATTGTTTGTTCTTACAATGACATCTGGTTTAAAAACACATTTGAATATCATCTCTGACAGCTGTTTGATTTCTCTACCTGAGAAGAATAATTTGCCTTACTATGAAATCCGTTAACGGCACTTTTAGCTAGGAAGCATAGATTTGTGAAGTGGAATATTCAAAGAATTTTTCTATAAGACATCTATGAGGAGAGAGTCCCTATGGCCTAGGCTTTGTATCTTCATTCAGGTTGAGCTGCAATTTTTATGCTTTGAGATTTATCTTCACAATACAGTTCTAAAGTTTAAAGCTTCCAGATGACTACATGTCCTAAGTGGCTAAAATAAACTACTGAATGATACAGTATTTTGGGCACAGGGAAAAAGGACAGTATATTTATTTACAGAACAAATAAAAATGTAAAGTGTTTCCTGAGGGGCTCAAGTTTTCTGAAATTACATACCTAGGAAAAGTCAGAGAGAATAATTTTAAATGCTTCTGAATGGTAAGATACTAAAAATAAGTTTATTTATTTAATACTTTTCCTGTGTGTCTCATTAAATTCTTTGCTAATTTTAAATAAATCCTAATGACCATATGCAACATTCATTTACTTTTAATACCCTTGAAGAAAATGTTTCCTTTTTGGCCTTACTTTCAAACTGTTCCAGATTGTTGAGCTACATTTGTAAGTTTCTTTTTTATTGGTTATCCTAAAATAAGACTTTGAGGCAGATCTCTCCAATTACGTGGCCTTAAGTCAGATAATAAAGCTATCATGGAGGCTTCTCTTCTGAGTTTGTACAAGAATCTGTTTATTAGCCTTGTCATAAACTTGTAATAGCCATAATTATCAGTGATGGCCTGTAAATATCTGATCAGATTTTACAGGAAAAAGATTGCTTTGAAATTCTTTTCTCGGGTGATGTACCAGATCATGGTAGATTAAGCTTCCATACTGTAATAAAAGCAAAAATCATTACCAAGAAAATGTCACTCTGCTTGTGTCCTGGAAAGGCAACTGTCTATTAAAGATGGGACAGTGCAATAACACAGGCTTGTATCAAAATTGTTAAGATATGTCAGTATCTTACTGAGAAAGAGAGGCAGATTACTTAAAGTGCCGTAGAAGAGTTTACTTCTGCACCACTTCCTTGGACTGAAAAAATGCTGACAAAAACATTGCTAACTTCCTACTATTTTTGTTATGTTGATTTTTCCTTTGGAAGGGGAGAATTCTAAATAGCTATAATTTTAGGCAAATATTGAAATGAAGTATATGCTTTTTATAATATATATCCTAAATATGAAATGTGTAAAGACAGGTAATTTGACTTTCCTTTATAAAGTCTGTAGGCAAAAATAGACATTATAGTTTTAATTGTGCTTCAGAGTTGTATACAGCAATGAGACAACCATCAGTAATATCTCAGTGTCAGTTGTTGGAAGCCAGTGGTAAGGGAACATTCCCAAGAGTTTTCTCCATCATTCTCACTTTGCTTGAACACTGGTCCAGTTGTTCAGCCTTCAAGTGGTGGTCACCTTGTGGGACTGATGGATGACTTCCTCAAATCAGAATTGAGGAATCCATTCCTTGTTCTAACTTTGAAGTTTGTTTCAGTGACTCTCATAGGGGTCTGAACTCTTCTTCTGATGAGAAACTACAAATGAATTCAATGAAACATTGTTTCCTTAATGGAATGTGGAGCCTAGATGAGAAGTTGCAGAAATTGGTCATGGTTGTCCATGACCTCTTAGCATAAGCTGTTTTAAGATGTATTTTGAAGCCTTTTCAAGCAGAAAGGAATCATTGAATATTTGTGGGAAAACTGGGAGAAGTCATATCTAGTAATATTTAAGCTTTACATAGCTAGAGATGAAGTTCAGCAGAAGTTTTTTTCTCTTAGGGATACCACTTCCTTATCTGGATAAGAACACCAAATTTAGAGGGAATATGTCTTTTTAACAAACAAAATATCAAACAGAAAGCACTACTCTTAGCTTTTGTTTCCGGTAAGCTGCTTAGTGTACTCTTAAAATGTGCAAAAAGAGAGCTTTGTAATTTGTTTTGTGGAAATAATAAGGTGAATTTTATGCTGAAAACAAAATTCATTCAACAATTACATTGATTAGTGTTCGTCCAGAAAGTATGGACAGAATGACTGAGTCAGTCATCCCCTCATTCACGTGACAAACAATTGGACTAAAAAATGTTCTTTTCTGGCTCATAGCACTGCAACAGAAAACACAGACTTTCTTGCCAGTTCCTACTTTTGGCTGGAACAGGTCAGGAAGATCCTGAGTGAAAGAGGGAACATTTCTATTTGTGTTTATGGTTTTATCTGTCAACTGGGGCAAGAACATTGCCTTCAAAGACCTCTTTTGAAAATATACTGATGTTTTAGTTATTGCTAAGCAGTGTTTGCTCCAAGTCCCAGCATTTTTCAGTTTCCCATGCTCTGCCAGTGAGCAAGTCATCAGAAGCTGGGAGGGGGCACGCCAGGATCTCTGACCTGAACTAGCCAGAGGGATATTCCACATCATAGAATGTCATGTTCAGTATGTAAACTAGAGGAGTTTGCTAGGAGCTGATGATCACTGCTGGGCTACTGGCTGGGCATTTGTCAGTGGTGAGCAAGTGTATTATGCATCACTTGTTTCTATTGGGTTTTATTCCTTCCTCCTTCTTCTTTTCATTACTCTTGTTGTTATTATTATCTTTTACTTTATTTCAATTAAATTGAAAAAGAAAATTGGAAAAAGTAAAACTCATGAATTGAAATACAAATATATTTCAATTCATGAGTTTTACTTTTTCCAATTTTCTTCCCCATCCCACTGGGGGGGAGGGAAAATGAGTGTACTGTTCTGTGGTATTTAGTTGCCATCTGGGATTAAATCACAGGAAAAGCATATACTCTACAATATTTAAGAGACAGCTACAGCTACACTATGTCAAATAAATGTTTTGCTTTTGTTCCATTTTTTACTGCTACAACTTTATATTGGTTGGGTTTATAACTTGGGTTAACATTTCTGTGATATTTTTCTGGGAGAGGAAGCTTCCACCATCCCTCATGCACTGCAAGATATTTGCTTGCTAGGTTTGTTTTACCTTGGCCTATTTTAGCTTTTTGTTTGTTTGTTTGTTTTTTAGCATGAGTCACTGTATGGTGAAAATTCCTTAATGTCCTTGGCTCACCCCGAACCCTAAACAGTTGTCTAACTGCAAGCAGAGGGCAAGAGATTTTAGCAATGTAACTTGTGAATTTACAATGCTCCCAGCAATTAAACTGCATGTGCACACCCTCTGTGAGTGGACTGGAATAACATTGGAGCAAGTCCTTTGTCAGGGAAATTGTACCATAGACTGTCTTCACTGTCTGTGATATAATTTATTGAATATAAAGTAGATTAATAAAGTAATTCAGGTGAATTACCCTTCAAAAGTCTCTCTATTTTTCTATTAATAATAACAGGGCCATTATAGCTCACACACACTTTTCCACACTGTAGACATTTACAGTTAGATGAGACAAATCTCAGTTCAACGACCAAACAGTTCTGCTGGTTTTGAGTTGTTTTTTGAGTTGGTGGAATGAATCATAGAAAAGAAGAACTTAAAGATGAATGAAAAAGAAAATAATTAATCTTATACCTGAAGCAGTATTTGAAGTCCAATGACATGATAGCAACACCCTGAGGCACAGATAAGAGTAATTCTTACTTTTTTAATGAATAGAAGAGGAAACTGATTAAAATATGTTCTTCTAAAAGAGATTACATTTGTAATTTTCTCTGGGGACTAAAAAAAAAAGACAAAACTCCAAACACTTTTGTTACAAGAACTTGTCTCTAGAGTGTCTTAGGCCAGGCCACCATGTGTAGCTGGATGTAGCCTTGAGTAGGGGTAAACCAACTTGATTAATATCCAATTTGCAGAGTTATCAGTGGTGAATGGACAAGAAGATGTCATGCTGCTTTTGGTGATGAATAATGCCAACACAAGCCTGACTCATCAATCCCAAAGTTAAACATCCTGATAGAAACTGACACAGTTGAGGATGTGGCAGAATAAAGTACCTGATTAAGGAACCAAGGAGTCTTCTAATATAACTCCTCTTGGAGCGTGTGTGTGGAGATTTCTCCCTTGAGTGCGGATGCTCCTCAAGGTTACTCATGAAGGCCAAGTGAAAGAGATTTGCCCACAGATGTTGGTTTGGTTGAGTAACATCAGTCTCTACTTAATAATTGATTTTACTACCTTTAATATAATTAGTTCAATGTTGCTTCAAAAATAGTGCACTGTAATTAAAAAATTAATTTTTTATATATATATTTATTTGTTTTGCCATCCTTAATCCTGTGGAGCAAAGTTGTATAAAGATTCAATTACACCTATATAATCCTTTAGAAATAAACCTAAATTAGACATAATTAAACCTAATTTAGACATAAACCAAAGTCTGGGTCTAAGACTGGATCCAGTTGCACCTAGATTCCTTTATGGGAAGTAGTTTAGAAAGCAAGGGTGTTCTTTCTGCACCTAGTGATTCAGTGGGAGGGTCTGCCTAAAAAGCTTTGCCTGAAGCTCCCACTTTACCACTGATAAAATTAGCAGTAGCAGAAAATAAAAGGTTAGTTGATAATCAGTCACAAAGGCTTCCTGTGACTAAATTTTGGACTACCACTGTTTAGTGGTCATTACATGTTTTGTGCAAACGCTGAGATATATTTTTTCCTAGTTGCCTGACATGGAATTGCCTATCTGACCAGGTCACATGCAGTCAAACACAATAAACAGCTGGACAACAGCTGTGTTCCCAAATCTCACATTTGAATTCTGAATTGCTCGTGGTTTTGCCAATAAAAGCTGTTCTCTAATAGAAAATATGCATTCTGCTTCTTACGCAGCCTGGAGTGCCAATTTCTGTTCTGAACATGAGAGAACACGAGAACATGATTCTGAACATGAGGTGAGGAAGGGAATAAGGCATTTCTGGGTCCAGACAAAGGACAGCTGTACCATCAGAGACTTGCGGCAGAACGAATCTGGTTAGATAGGAGTGAGAAGTTTTACAGAAGATGAAATAAAACATATTCCAGTCATGAAAGTCCAGAAAGCTCTCTGAAACATAGAGAGTTTCAAATGTCAGCAGAAGGATGACATCACAGTTGAGAAAGTTAAGAGGGAAAGATTCATGTGGGAGAGATTTTAGCCTAGTGGAGCTTCAGATGACAGCAAATTTATACAAAATTATGCCAGAAAGCAGCCAAGATGGTTTTGGACAAAATTCAGCAAGTAGTTGATCTCATAGATAGTTCTCATTTCGCGATACTAACCTCAAAAGATGTCAAACAAGAATAGGTTCAAGCATAGTAGCCTGTGAAACAGCTACAAAAAATACGGCTACAGGAGAAATAAGTAGGATCTTAAAAAAATCCCCTAAAATAAAAAGGAGAAAAATTGAAAAAGAACAGAAGACCAGGGTTCAGAAGACTCCCTGTATTGGTAGTACATAAGAGGTGTGACATACAAGTGTATAATGTTAAATGGTACAGACATCCAGAGAGTATATGCTAAAAAGGAAAAAAAAAAAAGATGGCACCATAAGATGCAAACATGGTAAACCTTAACTAAGAGTTGAGAATATTTTTAATTAAATCCCTTCCTATGTAATATAATTGTAAACTCACAAATGTTTTATAGCTTGTGTTCGATGTACTAAGCGCACACACAATATTAAGTTATAAACTCTGCAGCAAATATTCCATATTTTCATCTGCTGTTTGAAGTATCAGTCTAAACTGCTCTACAGTGGAAACCTATAAAAATTATAAAAGTAAATAGTAATCTCTCTTTCACTGTAGGCCAGTCATGCTGAAATAAGTAGTCTAGGGAAAAATATACAAATCTTTTTAATCACATTTGCTTCACAACACTGATGAGGTCATCCTTCTGAAATAGCAGACTTTTGTCCATAGTGTAAAACTACTACAGATTTTTGTCAGACTTAATGTGTGTATTCGCCACGTTGTCAAAGCAGTTTGGAAAGGAACTATACTTTTGACTATAGTAAGAGAATTAATAAAAGTGGGTTTAATGCAAGTTATTATGTGATACCATAATGAAGTCTTAAAGTGCAAAAGCTGCTGCTGCTGCTGCTGAAGAAGAGAAAGAGGAATGCTGTATGTATTCCTAAAAATATATAGGAATAGGATCTTATAATATGACTCAATTTGGGTTTGCTTCTTTTGCCAAACCCTTGGAGTCAAGCTGTGTGATGATAAATGGAAAATAAATTAATGCTGTTGGACTGCCAAAATAATACCTTTGTTTCTCTTTTTAGACTGCTATTTTGTTCTACCCATTGTGCTTTCTGTTGCATATATAATGGATCTGCAGAAACAGCTGATAAATAACTGCAGGATTTGATGGAAGCAGCAGGTGCCTATTTTTCTGGTCTGCATAAACCTTATTCTCAGGAAAACTTCACATTTCAAGAAATAATTAACACTGCATGTCACAGTAGAACATTAAAACTGAGAAGAAATTATCACAGAATTAGCATTGGCCCTTACCTGAACACATCTAAAAGCTCAATCAATTTACAATTCTCTTTGCTTATAGCAAGAACAGGCAGCTGGACCACTGTCTTCCCTTGTGGCTAGGTTACTTCTGCAGAAGTAATTTTCCATTTTCTGTTTCTCCTACCAGGCTTGCTTTTATGTTAAATCTGCCCAAATCTCTAGGCTATTGCTGAGTGCCAATCTGTCTTACTACTTTCATTATTCAGAATAGCAGAGTACAATACAGAAACAGCCACGGGAACACATGAAACATCAACATTATGTCTGAAGGAAGAGTTGTTTAGAATCTCTTGTAGATAGGTGTACTTAGAAACAATCCATGGTAGTAAACAAAATATTTTATATGAGAACTGAAGTTATATTTTCAAATTCACTCTTTAGGCTTTAAAATGCATTAAAAAAAAGGTTTTGAAGATGGATTTGCTCTCAACTCAGAAATGTACAGGTATGTGCACATGTGCAAGGGAATGTGTCTTTGTACACATTGTGAATATAAATATGTACATGGAGGAGAGGAATTAAAGTAATCACTTGCTGCATATTTTTTCAATTGACTTAATGCAAAAGAAAATATATACATTCCAGTTAACAGGGACAAAGATCAACCTCATACAAAGGCTAAAAAGTTGATTAACTGCAAAATACAGATTTATAATGAGCACATAACCCACGTTAATTGTCAGAGTTAAACTTTTGGACACTCACTCATATATGGCTTCCTCTAATCATATAAATGATCCTTACATGTTTGTTTCTCTTTAGTCTACTACAACTGATGTTAGCAAAAAAATCTGAAACTCCAGTTATATTCAAGATGCACACAATTGTCATGAACTCACTGATATTTTACTAGATGCTATGCTTCTTTTATTACTAAATAGAGCAAAGCTAGTTGATGGTCCCCTTGAGTGCCAAAATGCAAGTGTTTAGTAAACATAATTTGCTTGCTTGTTATGTTGTCTAAGAAGCTGTTAGCCAAATGAACAAAAGAATCAAATGTAAAACTGTGGCATAGATCAAGAGAAACTAAAAGTGTTACAATATTCCCCTAATAAGACTGTATATTTTTCTAATATTGACTTACCTGTGATTGTCTAAGTTCCGCGGGGACTTCCTCAATCATTTTCCCTGTCCTGTAGTGTTTATCTCATTGTCTTGTCATGGGATATTTGTATGTGCATGAACAAGAAAAGTGTGATATTTGTCTGTGGTTATCAATCGCAAGGCAAAACTCATATACCCAAATGCCATCTCCCCCTCTTTAAAAAAATAAAGCTGAGCACAAAGGAGAAAGGTCAGTAGTTTGGTTGTGTGATGTGTTTTATTTCACACTATGAATCACCCATCATCCCTTATCCATCATGGGGAACTTAATGCTACATCTTTTACTTTAAATCTTAAACAAAGATTTCTACACGTAAACCAAGTGCCTACTATCTCCTTTTAGTCAGTGGAGATCTAGTCAGTAGTGTAAATGGGATCTAGAGAGGGATTTTTCACACTCTAATCTAGAAGTCTCCACTTCATCCACTGAGCAATTCCAACTTCTTGGTTCCCCCCCTCCTTTTTTTTTTGTATATATCCAGTTCTCATTATCTGGAACCCAACAAGTCGTATCATGTTTAAGATTCTCTTGACAGGTTGCATGTTTGTTGGTTTGTCATACCAACATCAAGAAATTTGTCTTCAGTACAGGGAAAGGGAAGAAATGATTTTTTCAGCTGGTAATAATAACACAGAGGCTTTTTTACCATGTGGACTTGAAGTAATTTCCATTTTTTGTTCTGGCTTAGGGGCCACCATTAATGAGAAGATATCCATTTCTTCAAGATGTTTCTTCCCACACCCAGTGTCTCACTTTTAGATCTTTGCTTGCCATAAGAGGTTCAAGTGTCTCTGTTGCTTTCACTTTTATAATATTAAGAAAGTTTTAAAACTTGTTAACCTCAAATCAGACATTTTTCCAGGGTAAAAAAAAAAAAATACAAAACAGAGAAAAAACCAAAACCCTGATATATTTCCTAGGAAAGTTTAATTCAGTCTTCTAGTTGAGATAATGGACAAACAAGCCAGAAAAGTTATGTTACATAAACGATGTGTAATAACCAAATTTTCACTTCCTCTCCCCACATGTAAGCATTTTACAGAGGTATTCCTCAGCCTCAAGGAGGTAACCTTTCTTAAAAAATTACAGTTTCTTGGTTTGCGTTTGTTGGTTTGTTGGGTTTGTTGGTTTGTATTGTGGGTTGTTCATTTGGGTTTGGGGTTTTTTTTATTTGTTTTTTTACCTTCCAGAAATTCAAAAACTGCAATCATTTTGAGATTCACTCCACTTATTTCTGACTTAAAAACAAAACTTGTTTTAATATTTAATCAGAATGTATTACATGATTAAATTAGTGCATTTTTTCTGTCTTAGTTTCAAATTAACAGGGTCTCCTCTGTTTTTACACTATCTTTTCATTTAAGCTTTGGAATGAAGGGCTCCTTCCAAACTTGTTTAGAGAACTTTTTTTTTTTTTGATAAAAATAAATCATATTGAAATGAGTTAAATAAAGAAACTGCTTAATATACCAATTTCCTACATTTATTCATCAGGGTGTTAAGATATCATAGCTACCGCATAATATGAAAATCAAAAAAAGAGAACTCTAGTAAATGAATTAATGCAGAAAACAGGGTAAGAGTGAAAAAAAATCCTAAATTTTGACATGCAGCAAGCATTTCAACTGGTAAGGGACATCAAATTTATTTTTAAATGTTTTAATAAATACATATTCTTTTAAAGAAACAATATTTACTTAATTTAGCCTGAACATATCATGAATGAAACAGAGAATATCATCAACGTTTTTTTCTGCTTTGACACTTCACAAAGACATCTGCATTTTTGACCTGAAATTGTTATTACTGTTAATACCAGTACATCAGGTACATCTGGTACATAGTACATCTGTACATGCTGTACATCTCTCTGAAGGAGAGATGATATATATGCTTAGGTTAGATAAAACTTACTGTGATGGAGAAAAACAGGAGTGATAGATTGATAGAACAGTTCATTTAACTTTGGTTCTTGAAACAATGCAGAAATATGTTTATTTACCTAAGAGCTAATAAGAATCCACTAATATGAATTTGTCAAGAGCAGATAATGTCAGATCATCATCTTTTGACGAGATTACTGATCTGTAAATTCCATAAGGATGACTGCAGCATCTTGATACCAACATCCCTCTGGACATAGCATTCTATCCAGTGCTGCAGTGGGGAAGTCAGGGAAAGAGAGAAAAGAAGAAAGTGTTAATAATTCAGAGTACAAATGGTTAAAAACCAGCATTCTCAGAGCAGTTGTCAATGATCTGTTGTCAAATCAGAAGGATGTATCTGGTGGGATGTTTGGATGATAAAATAGGGCCCATGACTATAAAATCTCTGCATAATATTTAGCCCAAAAATGCTCTGAAGGATCAGATTTGAATTCAAATGATGTGGATAAACTGGAGAAATGGTGATATCAATAAGATGATTTTTCTTAGTATTAAGTGGAGATATCACATCCAGGAAAGAAAATCAAATACATAACCACAAATTGAGAATTAACTAGCTGAATGCAATGTTGCAGAAGCTTAATACAAAGTCTGGAAATATCTTTTCAACTAGTAGCTTTTCCATTAAACCCAGATGTCATTGTAAGATACATTACTGTTAAGACAGTAATTATTCTATTCCAAGGTCTTTCTGGTATATAAGAAGAGTTTCAAGCATTTGTCAGTTAGACAGAACTCAGGAAAAATCAGTAAGAAAGGAAATTTGGAAATAATCTGTATCCAGGAATGGGATTGTTAAGGTTGCAGAGGAAAAGGTAGGATAACAGTGTCAGAAAGAAAATCAGAGCAAGGACCACAAAGAAGTTCAAATATGTGACATTTTAATAAAGAAAATGGTAATGAATAACATTACACAGTCGTAGAGCACAGGTCTAGGAAAAAAAAAAAAAAACAAACCAAAAATCAGTTTAAATTTTCTTCAACAGTTAATAAGATGAGCTATTAGAAAACATTGATAATTGTAAGGGTTTTCAAACAGAGGATCAAGCTAGTTTGGGAAGTTGAATCTCTGTTCTGAATGTTTTTATGATTAACATAGGAGAAAAATATCTGTCAGAAGCTGTTCAGTTATACTCGACCTTGACTCAAAACAGGGAAGTGGACTAGCTTAATCTATAATCCTGAAATATTAACATCCTCGAGACAGGATCCATGCAGAGTTCCAAAAGCTGGGGGGAAAAAAGCCTCTTTTAATTTTATCTGTGCAGTTCACAGAGGTGCCATTTACAAGTCATAATGAAAAAGAATCTCTTTAAAAATACATGAAGGGTAAATGTGTTTTCTTTATCAGTTCCAATAATTTTGTGCACATTATAATTTCTTTCTGCTGTAACTTCCAGAGTCCAATTGGTCTTGTGACGTAGGAGGACTCTTAGGTGGGAGTCTGTTACCCTGAGCAATGTGACAGTGTTAATTCGGTTGTGCTCTGGGAAAATGAAAGTAGGCTACATGCATATTTGCATCTCTGCCAATAAACACATTAGTGCTGCAAGTGCAGGAATTTTTACCATATTAATCAGTTTGCTTCCCCTATTAGGTTTTTTTTGTGCTACATGTCTTCCATCTGCTTTATAAGAAGGGCAGGTGATAGGTTTTTCATAGGCTTCATATTGAACTCTACTCGGTTGGCTTTATTGCATACATTAATTTTAAAGTTCATAAATGAGAAATCCAGTAATACGCAACCATAGAAACAAGCTGGCTTTCACACCATTTCAGCTAAATACTTATTTTTGTCTTGCCCAAGTGGAGAAAGCCTTCTTATTTTTAAGAATAATTTTAGGTTTTATGGAACATAGCTTGATGCATACTTACTGCTGAAATATTTTTTCCTCACTCTCTGTGTTATCCTATCCAGAGTTAGATCTATAAGAAATTTCTAGATATACCTCAATGAAGTCAATTTGGGATTTATCTTGCTATGTAAGAGTTAGACTTCTAGTCTGACCTAGTCATCTAGACCCCTGCTATGGTCAGTGAGTGAAGAAGCACCTTGAGCTGGTGAGTCATCTCACTTGTGGTACTTCAAAGTAAACTGAAAAATCCAGGAGTTTGGAATTCCTGGGTAGTATTACACTTTTACTACTTCCCATCTTGGATGAATGAAGAGCTAAGACTTTGAAGAAGTGATAACATGAACCCATTCAACCTGGGTGCTGTTGCAGTCTTTTTAGTGGCAACTATAACAGTTTCCTAGATGGACTTTGGAAAAAAGCTACCCTGTTAGAAAATTTCCTCCATAAAGACAAATTTTAGGGCTGGGGCTTTTTTCCCTTGATTTCAGGTGTGAGAGTTTTTTGTGCTGAAGTGATCCCACATCAGTGGAAGCCAGCCAGGTTTAAAGGTGCACCTTGGATTAGGACTCCTAAATAAAGCATGTTTTCTTCCCACGCAAAGGCTAGAAGTTGTTGCACTACAACTCAGTGGCTGGAGTGCACTGCTTCAGGCTAGCTTGCAGAAAATATCAGATGGGGTCTAAATAGATAAGTTCAACACAGAACATCACAATGAGCATCTCCACCTAGTTGTTCAGATCTGAAAATCCTTTCCTGAGGGCAGGTGCTGCACACCAGAGTAGAGGCAGGTTTTTCCATACTAGATCCACATGGTGAGCAGATGCCAAGAAACAGAAACTTCACCTTTGAATCCAATATGAGCCTCAGTTGTCTTGAGTCTACTGCTCTTATTCTTCAAGAAAAAGGACTAATCTTCATCTCTCTGCTTAAATGGGATCTACTTCTAGTGCCATTTATGGCCTTTTCCTAGTGACTTTTTAACAGATAGTCACTAAGAATTTACTGTGTTATTTTACAGTATTTGATAAATTGTTTCCCAATTTCTTTAACTAATGATCTAATTTGGAAAGTGTAACTAGCATACACAGTATGAATTTTGGATAAAAAGGATTATAGATCAAAATAAGTAACTTGAAGCTCTTCTGACTGTCTCCAATAAGCTGACAGCAGGAACCAGGAGACTTGCTCAAGTGTGAGTGATATACAATGGAAAGTAACATAATGTTGAGGCAGGAATTTAAGACATCATTATCTTAATTTATAAATTATAAATCTTATTTTCCACATCTTCAGTCCCATGAGCCTGTTCTTCAGCTGTGAAACTTAAAACAGTAGAGAATAATCAATAGTCCTGTGGACATGTTGGCTATGTTTCCTGCTAAGATGATTAAACTTGCAATTTTATGCTTAGTTTCATATCTGATTTTGATAATTTTTCAAACTAATAGAAGTTATTTCCTACTGATAATTTTTTTTTTCCTGTGCTATTATGTCAAAGTGGATTTTGCAGATAAACAGACCCCTCTACCAGCCCTAGGACCTGTGGACCCAAACCAGCTCTGCGATGGAAATGATATAGCAGTGGTTAGGGTATTATTCAGCTAACCAGCTACTATGGAAGGCAAGATATATTAAGTTGCACTCACAACTTGATAGTGTGGACTAGTTTGGAGTGCAGATGGTTAAGTACACTTCTGTCTCAATAAGAAATATATTTCAGTCTGGCTAAATGAATTTTGAAAGCTTACTAGAAGTTAAAAATCTAGTGGCATTTACTGTCCCGCTTCCCTACTTTTTCTCTTCCTTAAGATGAAGGAAGCAGGGGGAGTGGGGGCAGGCATGCTAACAAGAAATTTTTTTTTTCCAGATTTTTCCTTGGGTCTTCCAAATGGAAAACAATTTCTTTCTTAGTCCATCCAAAGTAACATTGTCTTACCCATCAACTGTTAAACATACTTCTCATATTTCTTTTTATTTCAATTAATCCTGAACTAATTTTTTCTGAGGTTTTGTTGCTCTTTAAGCATTCGAATTTATTTTGGACTTGTTCGTTTAATTAAGATGAAAGAGTCAAGTAGGACAGAACCTGTTGCTGCAATGAGTGGAGGTAACATCTATGTAAAGCTTATAGAAGTAGCTCTGGTGTTGGTACCTAAACAGAAACTGATCAAAACAGACACCACTACATGGAAATATTATACATTTTAATAATGCCACACAGTCTCGGGAGTATGATTGGTAATGGATTCCATCTGCTTTGGTTGTCTCTGTTCTACTCAGAATGACTTTATAATTAGCTTTGAATATATTAAACCCTGTAATTTCAATCCTGAAATAAGCTAGGTGGCTTCATAAAAGTTTAAAGGCAGTATACAGGCTTAGACTTTCATTTTGAGAGATTCATAAAGAAGGTCAAGGGTTGACTTCAGTTAATCATGCATTCTGATACTTGATTTAAAAGATCAAGTAGATGAGCTGGATACAACTAAGGATAATGGATTAAATTGTTATATGCAAAATGGTCACGTAGATAAGGTAAAATCTTGATGGTCTTTTTATCATTGAAAAAATCCTGAATTTTATTTTCTTTAAATTGTTAATACAGGACATTTACTAGCAATCCAAAAATAGGGATATGAGAATCAAAATTCCTTTATGCCTCTACAAAGTAAAATAAACATTGAGAAACATTATACTTTTGCTGATGGTGTTATTAATAAATTTGACTCATGATGCAGTATTTTTGCACCTCTTACATAGAGACTTCTGGAATTATTTACCCTACATATGAAATCTTTCCAGAAATCAAATTCCTATGGATACCAAAAAAACTCAGTAATTTTTATCATGTTTACAGTGAATAATCATCTAAATTAATTTTAAGTGGTATCCTGTCTTCAATTATACAGTTTGTATACATCATTCCCCCTTGTTACCAGTCAAATGTAAAAGGATGATTACTTTTAAGCAAAGTCTTTTCTAATTATGAAGCAAAACATCAGTCAACTGAACCTTAACTAAATGCTAATTCTAAAGGAAGAGGAAATGAAAAAGCTGAATTGTAATCATTAAAGAGTTTTGGGGGTGAAAAATAAAACTTTTTATCCATCTTGCATAGTTAGTACAATTGGGCATTATCTAATACATAATTAGCTAAAATTTACAAACTGAACACTTCTAACAGTCAAAATTGATTATATAGAACATCATGGCAAGTACTTCTAGCTGTTTGAGTTGGATCCCTGAGGGAAATCCTTCATCTTATATGATGTATTTCTCAAAAAAAAAAAAAAAAGACGCATGTATTTTACTTAAAATTGTGCAGAAATTAGGTTTTTGTAAATTCTACACAGTTATCTTTGCAAAGGTCAGTGATTCTTAATCAATGGCACTGATCCAAACTGTTGGTAATGGTAATTGATGTAGACTGGCGTCAGCAAGAATGAACCACAATGGTCTTAAAATAAGTTTGGCGTAAGACTGCAAGAAGATTTCTCATCACTGCCAATAATTATGTTGCAATTCTGCACTTACATTGAAAATTAAACTGGTTCTGAATCAGATTTCTTATCAGATAAGTTTGCATAGGCACAGATCAGTGGCAGCGTTTGTTGCTGTTTGAAAATTTCTAGCTCAGCAAAAGAGGAAATCTAAGAAAAAACATAGATGATGACACTTCTTTGTTCTAGTGTAAAAGATCAGTAATATTTTCAGTAGTAGTTTTAAGGTTCTCTACAAGCTGCAACTCGAAGACATTTAGTAATGTTCTGTACTAAAAAAGCACATCAACTTTTAGATTTTCCCTTTTAAACAATTTTGACAAAACTATTCATAGTGAAAGTGCAGTAACACACTTCCACTGCAGTTGTGCCTTTTGATTTATCGATATTTGTTGATGGAAATTCTTAAAAGTCAAATTCAAACAGAAGATGTGCATTTTCTCAAATCCAAAATATATGTATTTAAGCCAATGCCTCCAATGTCCATAGCTGACCTTCACTCATATCTACACCACCTTGGTCTTTTTCTAACTGTCTGTGTGTTCATATTTCTCACAGTCTCATAACCAGTACTATTATTACACACATAAGACAGAACCCTCCAGTCCATTTTTCTGTCGTTCTGAAAATGCTAAACATTGGTTGAGACTGATTTTAATATAGTGCAAAAATAAATGGGAGAAATATACTGAAAGGCTTTAAAACGTATGGTTAAAAAAAGTATTATACTCTCTCATTCTGTCTGACAAGTCCTCTGACATCTTCAGTTACACCTCTGATTTACTTTAAATTAAGTTATCACTAGCATCTCTTAAAACATTGGGTCCAAAAATAATTCAAAATCCATCTGTAAAATCACCAGTGAGCTGCAGACAGGGAGGAAAATATTCCTGCATTTCAGTGGACAGTCACAAAATGTGTTTGTCCAGCAAGAATCTCATCACACAGCATAATACAACTCCATGCATTGCTAGTGAATAATCTGAAAAGCAAAGCAATGAAGTAAAAATAAATAAAACTGTAATGCATTGGCCTCCTACCAATCTTGTAATATAAATATTGGGTTTGTTTCCTTTCATCTAGCTGTAAACAACCTTACAGGGTAACAGTGAAGTGTAAAATCTTTCACACACATAAATTTAATCATATATACATATACACTCGCCACCTGAATTAAAAAGTCTTATGAAAGCCCAACAAGTATTTAGCTACATCTACTCATATGAAAAATAATCCAATTTTACTGGTGTCAGAGAAAAAATGAACAGAACAAAAAATGAAAAATAGAAAGATTAAATATGTAAATTATTGCACTTTTTCTTCTTTTCTGGTGATTTTTGTTTGTTTTCCTTTACTCTACCAAAGAATTTTCTCTCAGAGGCTATTTTTGATAATTGACTGAAACATCCCCTTAGCTGAACTGACAGAGAAGGAGGATAGTAGTATATACCTTTATTATCATATCTGGGTAGATCAGTCACTTAGAAAATGCTAGATCTGAATCCATCCACTTCATTAAATGTAGAAATTTAAATCTAGAACTTACACGTTTGGGACATGTGTACGAGCTATATAGGCACAGGATCAAATGGGAAGGTAGTTCAAAGGAAACTGTATTTTGGGACATCCTTCATTACTTTTACAAAACATTTATTTCTGCACATTAGGCCAGCAAAATTCAATGTTTTTGGGAACAAAAAATGAGCCAGATGAGGTCTGACTCTGTAGCCCAATGATTTAACACTTGACTGGGTCTAGAACACCACTGTACTTTCATTGCAAGGCATGTTTTTACTGCAGTTTTGGGGAAACTTCACTAGTGAGGTTAAAAATTTTATTTAGCTTGCTAATCCATAGAATATTAATGCATCCTTTTACTTTATGTAATTATATTAGTTAAAGCCCAATTTATAGTGATCCAACCACTTTACTGCCTAACTGAATTATGAAATGAGTATTCTTCAGTGTAACAATGAACGTGGTTAATTTTTCTATGTCGGTCAGGACTTAAATAATTTTTTACCCAGAAATCTGAAATTTTGATTCTGTAAATCAATTAACATATGCCCAATCTTCAACTTTTACTTAATTTCATTCACTAGAGAACTTTGAATTATGTTTAAAATAAAGGTCATATTAAATCCTTACTGTTTTAGAAGAAAGTTAAACATACACATAACATCAATCTGAACACAAATACTTGATCCTAAATGAGGAAAGGAATACTCCATACTGTATGGCATCTGCTCAGTGATAAAGTCTAGGGGAAATGGGAGTCAGGGTGGGATGAGGTGTGGCATTAATTATCAGGATGTTTTTTTTTGGAGTGACTGCTACACACTAAACATATCAAAGCCCTGCTTCTCAGGAAGCAGCTTGACATCACCTGCTGATGGGAACTAGAGAATAAATCTTTTGCTTTACTTTACTTCTGTGTGGGGCCTTTGCTTTTGCTTGTGGCCTTTGCTTTCGCTTTATTGGTGACTTTATTACTAAATGTTCTCTCAGACTAAAAAAAATATCACTTACTGTAGTGTTAGTCAAAACAAGAAGCTTGACATTCTTATCTGCTAATTAGCAACAGATGATCAATTCCAAACAGCATATATTTACAAAGATTAGTACTGATAGTGAAAGTTTATTTTGTTCTAATGAAATGGTTGATGCATTTGGCACCACCAAAATAATGTTACACTAGGAGCCCCACTAGCATGGACCTTACTCATCAGAGACCGAGATACTTAGAGCATTTTATTTCTAAACCATATCAGATTTATTATATTAAATACAAACACTGCAACAAATTTTAGAAATTAATTTTCTTGAGTAAAAGCTATCTTTTAAATCAACCACTTTTAACCATGTTATTAGATATTTGGATTATGAAATGAGTAAATATTTGAGGGTCTTTACTGTATGCTTCACATTAATGCATTATCTGGAATTATTTCATGAGCAGTTTCTTTATGTGTACCATTAGCATGAGTGATTCTTTGCTTCTTTGCATTCCTGCTTTGTTTAATGTATCAATAACACTGCAGTTCTTCCTGATTTCTAAAACAATGATTCTCAAAAAAGCAAACATTATTGCAGTAGCTAATCTTTTTTTCATGAGTAAGGTATTATGGGTGTTTGCAGGACGGATTCAGTTCTGATTTCTCTTTTTTCACTTGTAATTTGAGTTTGCTGCTTGTGAAATTACTGGCTATATCGTCACAAAGAAACTAAGTGGGGTCAGGCTCAAGCACTGCCCTATGATCAACTTATCTGCAGGTTACTTGACTTGAGCCAAATAGCATATTCGCAAACAGTTTAGGGGTATGATGAGAGGGACAATGTGAGGGCCAGTAAAGGGTATGGATGAAGCAAATCTACTTGTTGGAAGAAGTCTAACCAGCCTGATCTGAACTATGTTACAACATTCGGTTTCAGGGTGAGGGAACATTATTTTGTTATTAGAGGTGTGCCACTTAGTTAGAAAGGTCAGGACTGAGCTGTAGTAAGTCTATGGTAAAGTGATAATATCTGTTCTGACAGAATTAAAAGGGGAATAAGGGATCAAAGCTTCTCTAAGCTGCCTGTAGCCAAGGGAAAGGATTTCTGCATAGCAGGATCAATGGAAAATAGCCAGAGTAATCATCAAGAATACTGTATCAAAGTTTTCTGTCTCTCCTGAGCTGTACAAAGCACGTGGAAGACAGAGCTGCCATTGCCTGTATTATGGACACTTTTTGATGATAATGGGATTTTGAAAGTCTGTTAACAATTTATATGCACACTTAAAACTTGCCAGTTTTGCATCAATGTATCCAGACTTGCAGCTGTTTTGAGGCATGACTGAAATGTACCTTAAACAGCTGAAAGACCACTCAGGGATACTTCAGTTCTTATTCTAAATTCAATGTTCTTATACTATACCCAAGTTTCTCCTACAGCTTCCTCATTTACTTGTCTTGTCCATTTTGGAAGGAACTAGAGCAAAGTAGATTAAAGGTAACACAAAACCAGATTTGAATGTTATAAACTAGTGTATTTACAGTTCTGAGGAGGAACCTAAAGGGCTGTGATGCACATTAAACAAGTACTGAGGTGACAATTACCAGTAAATCTCTACTACTGGAATCAAAAGAGGTATACCTTAGACTGCTTAGATTATTTCCAATGGAACAAAAATATGAAAACAAAAACATAAAGAATATCATAGACAGCTAACAGACACTGGTGAGTGAAATGACAGTGTAAAGTCTGACTCAAACACAAGCATTTAATTAACTGCAAGAAGTACAATGAGATCATTAATAGTCAATAGCAGCGAGAAAGTACTGCAGCACTAAATTGTATTAACATTTTCATTTGTTTTGTGACATCCAACATGTCCTGAGGAGAGTCTAGATACTGAGTGCAGGCAACTTGTGTTGTTTTTTTGGATGTTCAGATACTGATTTTCAGATAGTAATTAACTGCAGAATGTTTTGAGTTGATTGAATCGATGTGCATTACTGCTCATAATCATCCTATTAATGTTACTCTTCATCAGAAGAGTACTAAATAAGTTGCTTTTGCCTTCTAAAAGCAGAAGCTACTTTTATAAGGTCAAGTAATTCTCACCTACAAGTTCGTTATATCAAGTACTTTCTCTATAAGTATACTTTAAAAGTATTTTATACATTTCAGACGTTCATAAACCACACAATTTCAGGTGCACTAATGTTGGTTAGCGTCATATATTCAGAATACCCCAATGCTCATAAAATGCCCATTTCCTGTATTTTTATAATTTTCTTCTATGAAAGCCTAAAATTGACAGAATTCTTCTGCCTTCACTATAAAGGATATATACTTTCATTAATGACTTTAAATTAATATAAAGTCTAAAGAGTATATGCAGCTTAATTTCTGTCACTTATTTAATATTCAGTCAAATAAGGTGAATTCAGCTCTATTCAAGAGAAAAAAGTAAGTTTTAGATTGAAAAGGAATAATGAGAATGATTTTTGTCAGACAGTCATGATGTTTGAGTCATGTTGTTAATGGTAGCAATTCATCTACTGTCAATTAGTTCTATAAACACACTAATACTCTCAAATTTCTGAGACTTCAGTTAGAATGGGAGATGCATTACTTCTGTCCTGTGTACAATAAACTGTTTCAGAGAGAGAGATAATTTCTTGCCTTAAGATCCAACACTAGAAATTTATAAATGTCCTGTTACTTTTGCTTTCACTGGCATATGTGATATTTTTAGTTTCCATCAACAATTTTTTCACGGTTATTAAAATAAGAATTTATAAGTGTCAATGTCATGTGCTTGTGTTTTGAGATTTGGTAACAAAAAGAATATATTGATTTACTGCAGTATTGAAAGTCTTTCATAACCAACTAACTTTAACATGATTCATCATTATTGGAGAAGAAAAAAATTTCTATGAGATTTTCTCACATGACTGTGGTTAGGGTTCAGTGGGCATTCTTATTAAAAACCAAGGTCTGTGTGGACTTATGCATCTCAGCATGTTGACTTGTGATGAGCCAATACTGAAATGGCAGATCACCTCTGTTTCCATATACCTACATGGGGAGAGCCCAATTAAAAAAAACGCTGGAATCTGTCCCGGCCAGGAATTGGTGTGAAATGCAGTTAACAGCTCTCCTGCAATGCCAATAGCTTACATACTGCCTCAGCTCCAACTCTTTGTGTAAAACCTGATCAATAGTAAATCCACCTTCAGTGGTCCTCTTTAATGTCAACAGGGAAAATGATAATTCATCAAGTCATCCATCACTAATGGCTATCCATCATTCCAGCCTCAGATCTACTCTGGGAAGATAACACAGGTATAACCAGAGGGACTTTCAGTCAAGACTGACAAGACATTTAAAGTGTCATCAGTCATATTACAGTGATGAAGAAAGTCTCCAGAAGAGGGAGAAGTGGAGGATAAAACAGCTTTGTTCAGGAGTGCTTTTGTAACAGAAATATGCCAACTTTTTCTAGATAGCTCTATCAGTACTCTCCTGTTGCTCTGTCCTTTAAAGACTTGAGGTTTTAGATAGGAAGTGCTTACAGTTCACTTGCTTGTCATTCAGATTTACAGTGCATGGGCTGGTTTTGACACACTGGATTCCCTAGTATTTGATATTGTGTTCCTACAGGTGAAAAATCAGAATTTTTTTCACAGAAAAAAAAAAACTTTCATCAAAGAACAACCAAAAGACTGTTTCAAGAAAAGAGCCATTTTTGTCAGTTATAAATGCTCAAACATGGATTTCAGGAAAGTTCAGAGTAGCATATCTTGATCTCTCAAAATGGGGAGTACATTTTTTCATGAGAAATAACATTTTAATGAAATATAAATTAATTTTTACTAAGAGTAAAAGTTTGAATCAAATCACAATGCTTTGAGATTACTAAAGGAGTTCTTTGATGTGAAATTCATGAGTTACACTTTTGATTTGGGAAAACCACTACAATTTTCACTTGAAATTCTGTTTTAGTACTTTTTAATCCTCTTTTATCATATTTCCCCCCATCTCTACTCTTTGATCATGAATTGGAAGTTTAAGCAACAGTTTAGGAAAACCTTCACTCTTTACATTCATGTGATGACAGTTTCTTGAATATGAGTGGTGCTGTTGAGTAAAAGTAAATGAAAGATCTGTATGAATTACATCTAAGCAACCATGAATCATATTAGTGTTTGTGCAACTCTCAACATTTTTGGCAATGGAATGCAAACCTGTGTCTAATAAATCCAGTAAAGTCTTTAACCTTGCCTGATTAAATGCCAGTCAGTCACGTCAAATGGAATAGTGGACAGTCATCAGATGAAAAAAAAATGTTTGGTATGCTCTGGAATAAGATGATCAAGTTCATTGTATTCTGTGACATCCTAATGGGTTAAACCACTCTGTGACCTGTCCTGAACATAGAATGTGTGCTTCTACAAACCTAGATATTAAACACCAGCGTTTACAAAATACCAATTGGGCAAGAAAGTAACTGTCTTACTTAGTTCTTTACTTGTTGAGTTTGATTTATAATACAATAAAGCATGATTTTCTCCTGAGTAATCCTCAGAATCACTATTGCATATAATTATTAATATCAGTAGGACTTGATATGAAAGTGCATCAGAGCCCTGAGGAAGCTTTGGCTGATTTTGACGGGATATTGATAAAGGATCTGGTATACTTTTTAACTATATGCTGAAATTTGAAAGCCAAACACGTTATTAAAGCAGATACTGGTGTGTGAATGTTTCTTCTCTCCTACAGGAGGCCACATTTCTACATAATATGTACATGCATTGAGGTTTCAGAAAACAAGAAAAACAAGTGAGTAGATAATGGGAAAACTCTGTACATTTTAGGGACAAAAGTATGTGGTGAGCACCTTTTAAAAAGCAAACCTTTGATAAAAAAGATGCTAATTATTACCTTGGAAAAGGTTACCTGCATAAGTCATATCCATTAAATTGATGATATGAAATGTAAAAAGAAGGGCGCTCTAAGGTTTGACATTTTCATAAATTTGTCACTTTTAAGTAGTTTTGTTATAACTCATAGGAATATCTCACACAGTTAAAGCATCTTAGAAACAATCAATACAAAAATTTGGCAAGTGCAGGCATTTGATTCCATCTGTTAAGGCAGCAGAAAGTGTTCCCAGTATTCACAAATGAACAAATCTGTGACACACCATACATACAAACACACGTCCACTATACGATAAAATATAGGAAAAATAAGGAATAGGAGTGAGGCAAAAAATTCAAGGACTTTATCTTCCATTTGACTTTGCCAAAAAGGCCAACAAATACAACCATTATTAAATTGCTGTAAAAGAAACTGATATAAAGAAACACATTGGTTGCTGTCCAAGGGCACTATGAGAGTAAAAGTATTTATTTGATATATATAAAGACTTACACCCATCCCTTTTTTGCAAGAAGCGATGTCATAATTATCAGGCCTCTGAAGAATTGGCAGTGTCAGCAGAAACTGGAAATGTTTTTAGTGTTATGAAGAGGAAGATAATTCAAGAGACCATGACACTACTGTGTAGTAACTCAACCAAGAAAATACTCTGATGTCTTCCAAAGCACAAAACTATTTGTCTTCCCGTTCAAAAAATTAAAGGATCAAAAAAAAGAAGAATTACTGCTTTCTTCTCATCATACAATAAAAGATATTTTTACAAAATATACTAGTGATGAAGTAGGACATTTTAAATTATGATGAAAATGAGAAATGTTCATATTGGAATGAAAATGGTCTTGTTAGGTCTACATTAAAAATATTATCACCTTAATGATGAATCTTTATGCTAATGTTTTACCAGGAAATAGAAATTCTTTCTACTTTTCTGTTCATATTGAATTTCCTTGTGTTACTAGTAAAACCACATACTAACTAAATCTTATGAAGTGTTTATATACAACATTTGTTGACTATATATTGTCAGTTTAACTCTGTATCCAGATCTTTTACTCCACTGGGACTGAAACTCAAGAATTTCTTTTTTTGTCACTATGTTGCACAGCTGGACTAAAGAATGTCTGCTTTAATGTGATAATCTGCAATTTTTGGGAGCAATATGGATATGATGTTCGAAAGGGTACCTGCACGTCTGTGAGCAAGCATAAATTAACTTTGCTTGGTTTTTAAGTGAAATTCCAGGGCAAATTACTAAATTCCATAAGAGGCTTACTTAGAAAAATACTGCTAAGGTATCTTTGTGTTATTTGTGGATAAAAAGTAGAGTTTGGAGTTGCACAAAATATTTAATACTGGATTCATTTGTATAAGCTAAAATTCAACATGACTAAATCTTAAGCAGCATTAACTTTTAAACTGGAATAGCTGTGTGAGTAACAGCTATGGTGTATCATTTTTATCAAAGCAGGGAAATGAGCGTGATTTCATAAGAAGACTGATAGATGCAAGAGATGTGTACTTTTCCTGTTTAGCACAGGGAACAGATGAATATCAGCAAGAGAATTTTGTCTGTAAACAACCAAAAATTCAATCAATGTGACTTCTGTTTAATTTTTAGCTTCTCAAATGCTTCTGGGTTTTTTTTCTGCCCATGTATTAGACATTACTTTTTTCATTCTAGGTGATAAAAATTAATTGTTGTGTATGGAAATCAACAATATTGGCCTTCAAAATTAATATACCCTAATAATTTTCCCTATTTTCCATGCCTAAACTTTGTGTAAGAGGCTAGGAGCTGTAAGGATCAATACTTCTAGCCAACTTCACAGAACTTCTGAGGTTTCAACATGTGTATCAGACATTCCCTTCTTTATATAATTTCCACACTATTCAACTCCCACTGTTACAGAGTTGGTCACACAGTCAAAACTGATCTTCTCAAGTCCATTAGCCAGGGAGAGAGACAGAGGGGAGTGAGATACAACTCCTTCTGAGATAGATATGTGCAGTAAAACAGATAAGTCACCTTTCATTGACCAGAGCACATAAAAACCTATGTGGATGAATGTCTGCCAGTTATACAGTGAAAAGGAGAGCAGTGATCCCCTACCCTTTTTGCGAGACATGTAATGAGGTATTTTGCTGACATTTAGATTACTCCTCCTCTGACCCTTTCTATGCATCCTTACACACCTCTGTGCAGTGCTGTAGTTTATCTGCTTTCAGAAAGAGACTATTACTGACAGACTTTCTGTTCTGGCAAAGGAGAATATAGCTGGTTTTGCAGCTGATCCTGTAAAAATGTATCCTGTCGTTAGCAAAGAACAGATGAAAGTGATCTGAGGTTCTGAATTTTAGACAGTACTCTCTAGCTGAAGTGGTATTTTGCATATGAGCATGCCACACATATAGATTTCACTGCAATGAAAGCTCTTTTCTTCTATTGTAGGCATGCCTCCATTTTCTGAAAGTGCTAAAATGTATCGTCTTTCTAAAGTTCTTGCAAATTAAGATAACGGTACTCTTCAAGCAGCTGCTACTCAGTGCCACTGTTGGCATTTCCCAATTAAGTGGGAAAAAGTTGTCCCAGTATCAAACAGGGATGTCTAATGGAAATTCCTGCTAATGCTGGAAAAGGATGAAACCTTGAGTACTTTTAGAGACAGTATTTCTGAATCATCTTCCCTCATTTCTCTTTTTGTTAATCTGTTATGACATAGAAAAATTACAAAAATAATTTATGCAAGGATAATCTTTGTTTCAGATACCAAACAGTTACTTTGCACTTGGAACATATTTTTTTTTTGAAGAAATAGATAACTTTTTTTCTTACTAAGGAAAATTAAATAAACAGACCTTGCTGGACTAAAATAGACATCAAATGGAGAGGAATGTGACTGCAAAGTAATGAACAGCTGAGATGATGAGCTGTCATGGAAATTGTCTTTCTATCAAATAACCTCAACCAGTGAATAATAAACAAGAGACATTTAAATTTGTATCTCAGTCATTTTTTATTTTCACAGATAAGAAATAAGGTCTAGATCTAGTCTGGATTCTGAAGCTAGGAAATTTTATAATGTTTCATATTTTCTGTTGTTGAAGAGGGGGAAATTACATTAACCTCAAAGCTTGACAGAACTTGTACTCAAACAAATCAACTTCATAAAAGAAGAGTGAGGCTGTGAAGAATTTTGGTGAACATTTGAGGTTGCAAAAATTAACACAGTCATCCTAATATAAATATAAGTATTGACAGCAAAAGCTAAAGGCTGAATCAGAAACAAAAATTCTACTTACTTTAAAATATAATTTCTTTCAAGAAATTTACACACATCCCAAGTCCTTTGTGAAAATAGAAAAAAAGGGGCTGGCTCTAATAAATTTTTTTCATTCAAAATTTAGATGCATACCATTGATTTCACCTAAATTTAATAAGGTAAAACAGTTGGTGGTGATCCAAGTATGCTTCTCTTCCCAGCTCACATCACAGCCAAGATGGCACCCTAAATGGCATTGAATTTCCATGTCACCAAAGCCCTTGGAGCCTGTGGCTAAACTTTTCCAGTTGACTTTAAGTTTCTCTTGATATTCACCTAATATTAGGCATACATATGCTATGTTAGAACGGAAAGAGAAAACTCTATTAGTTTGTGCTACTTTAGCAAGATGCCAAGGGGTGTGTGACGAAATCTGACACATCATGTTAGGTGGTATTTCACTCGCTGTTTGAGGCAAAAGGTCTTGCTTCAACAGGTCAGCTGTCAACAGGGGAATTTCAGACAAAATATGGTTTGGGGAAGGTAACAGTAGCTGGAAATCTCACACCGTGAGGACATTGTGTAATGGCTTCTATTGTCACATTTGGGAGTGCAAAGACCACCAAATTGTTCCAACAAATGCTTCCACTTAGGTCAATAGAATAACATCAATTGATTCATTGCAGAATGCTTTATTCACATTTTGCTAACAGTACTGTGAAAGAAATGTATGGAAATGCTAGAGGCAAGAGGCAGGTTTCAGTGGGAACCTCAGCTGTCAATGAACCATGACAAAGTTTGGGTTTAAATCTGAATTTTGGATTATCTTTAGGAGACTTCAACAGATCAGAAAAAAAAATATAGAGATGGAGTTCTGCAGAGTGGTAGCACTTAACATTCACTTAAATTTCAAGTTTTAGACAAATTCTTTATGTAAAAAAGTAGGTAATACTACTACACAATGAAAATCATTCAGTGGAACTAGAATGGGCATCATTAAGGCACCTCCTGTAAACAGCTGAAATACTCTATATTGATTTTAGGCATTTCCAGATAAGTGATATGCCTTAACCATCGCTGAAGATGCTTTGCTACCCAAATAGTAATACCATGATCACTAGAAATTATGCACAGATGGTTTACCCTTATTTATAGCCAATTTCCTTCTCTATTTCTTAACAGAAGTGCTTGAAAGTGGCTGGTGAATGAATGAAAAAGAATTTTCCCACTTTGACTCCAGCATCAGCTGCCACACAACTTGGTAGATGACATCATTTCTGCCTTGAAGAAAATCAAAAGGAAGGACTCTGTTGTTCATTTCTTTTCTGTGAAAAAATTCTATCTGGACAAAACCCAGGATTTTCTTTTCAATTCAAACCAGAGAATTTTCATCTTGATCATCTTGATCATACCTTTCCACAAAGAATCAGTGGAAGGGGTAGAACAATCTGATTTGTTCTTAGCTTATAAATCATATTCTGTCTTTCAGTACCCATAAATGAGTTATATTTTCTTCTTTTTTTTTTCTTTCAGTCGTTGAAGGAGGTGTTCAATATTACAAGTCCACTTAACCCTTCAAATCTTTTGATTTGCTGCCTACAATTACTAGGCAGCATTTCCACAGTCATTAAAAACTAAACCAAGACTTATCCACGCCTGACCTGAATCAGATCTATCACAACGCTGTAATTTTGCACAAGCCATGTAGTTATCCACGAGTTATGGTGAGGTATCATGTCACGCTAGTGCGGCACCGGGGTTTGCTACCTTCCTGGGATAGATTTGCTTAGGGTTGACCAAAGCTCAAGTTAAGATGTTAGGGACAGATGCTCCTGATCTTACAAGAAGCCTGCCAGAACATTAGCATTTTTTGTTGCATTTGAACTGTCACAGATGGAACAATACTTCAGATTTTTTGATCTGGTGTTAGGAGTTCTAAAGTCAGACAATATATTGCCAAACCACAGTCTCAGGGTGAAGTTCATGTCCCTGTGCAAGGCCAGTAGAAGGTCTGCAAAATGTTTGTCTAACTCACCATCTCTAAATAGATCTTAAATGACACTTCTCTCTTTGGTAAATCTTGAATCAGTCCATGGTACAGAGAGGAATTTGCTTCCCCAAATGTCCAGAGCACAAGCTAGGAGGAAAGACAGTACTGTGAACTGATCAACACAATCCTTGCCCAGACACGTGCTGGATACAGGCATCTATTCAGGCAGGACTAGGCTGCAAGGCAGAACACCTATCCATTCACAGTAACACACAGCTTTTGTTCACCACCATGAATACTGTATGTCCAACCGACCCTGCCACTGGCGCACAAGGAAAAGGTCAAAGAAGGAAAATGAAATGTTTCCATTATTTTTGTGGTTCATGTTTGCTGTAGGTGCCTGATGCTTTATTCCCACAGCTCATGGGGGAACTCTTAGGCCCTTTAAAATCAGGGGGCATGATTCCAACAAGATTTCCATGCCTGAAATTTCACCTCTTTGAGAAGACTTGAGTCAAGAAACTGGGCAGTGATAGGCCCATGTTTGAACCTAACTCTCAGCAGACGCAGCAGCACTGCAGAACAGTCAGTTTATCCTTAATGTGAAAAAGAAAACCGATCGTAAATGAGGTAGACATAAAGAAGTACAGAGAATTAGGAAAACCAGATCATATCAAAAGAAGAAGAAAAAGGCATGTGGGCAGAGTAACACTGCAGACTTAAAGGATAAGACTTTAAGAGAATTCAGTAAAGGATTCCCCAAAGATAGAGAGCAGTCATGCATGACATGTGATAAGCATTCCAGACACATGCAGAGTCAACAGTGATCAGAAGTGGGGCAGGAGATCCTGGATGACCAGAAGACACCCGTGATATCCTGTGGCTGTGGGAGCTGCTAGTAAATTATTGTCTCCTAATGTTGTTTATTTGCCTACACTAAAAATAAAATGGAATAAGGGAACAATTTTGAGGATTGCTTAAAAAAATAATTAAGCTCTTAAGACCATGTAGAAAAAGTATTTACTATTACCAATAATACCTACGATTACTAGAAGCTGAGTTTACTAAAAGAGTAGTTCCTGTAATGTTTGGGTTGTTTGGCATGTTATGCATCATTAGTTTCACTATTTTCCTCTTTCTACTTAAAATGTCTGTTTCCCTTGTTTGTGGTAGATAAAACAAGAATGTAAATTTATTAACAGTCTCAATATTTTGTTTTGCTTTTAGATAACATTGCTAGAAGGACATGAAACAACCTGAACGTATTTAAGGAACTGTATAAAATCTTGTTTCAATTGATTATGTCCCTGGAAATTAGTGTGAAATCCTCAGGAAAAGACATTCGATTTCATTCCTGTGGTGAACTAGATGTATTTCTGTCATAAGGGAAAAGAAGGATTGTATTATTTTTTTCTGAGTTTTAATGAGCAACAGCTTTTCTGATATTGCTTTGTATTCGTATCTACATACATAAATTAATTTCATCTCATATGCAACTTTCTATCTTTGTTCAACAACAATTCAATTAAAAAAAAATATTCCAATGTGAAATATATGCTTACTTTTCTTGTGCACACTGAAGATTTTTGCTATATGACAAGGAAAAAGCAAATTTTAGGTGTTGTGATCATCAAAATGTTATTAGACTAATGTCTTTAGCACACAAGTTGAATTACACAGAAATGAGGTTAATAAATAACCATTTAATTTCAAATAACACCAATTTCAACAGTGACAAACTGATTACAAAAGATAATATTTATAATATTATAAAAACTATTTCAATTTGGGGAATGAATAACAAACATTTTTTCAGTAAAACTAGTGCCTGGGACAATCTACCTAAAGTCTGTCAGGACAGGGTCTGGAGCTGAATCCTCAAGACTGTTAGATGTCATATAATGGCTTTAGAAATGTCCAACAGTTAGAGACAAAATGGCAGTCAAAGCAAACCATGAACACTTCACTGGGTGACTGAAATTGCTTTTCTCCTCAAAGGGCAGGAGATGAACTGGAGTCTTACCCTTCACTTGCATTGCCACTTTCATTAGTCTGATGAATTAGACTGCTGCACCCTCATTTCCAATATTAGGACTGAACAAGTATAAGACTGGTCATGTAGTGGCTAAGCAAACCTTTAAATTTTCCCCTCTCACTTCAGGGATGTCTTTTCTGCTGTTTTACCTAATTTTCCACAACAACCAAAAGTAGTACAGAAGTTTGAGAAGGCTCTTCTAACTGCTGTACTATGAAATCTGTGAGTGCATTTGTTTGTACGTGCCAAATCCCACATTAGCATGTGCAAGGATGTAATTACATCTTAACCTGTCTGGTTAAGATGTTTGGTTTTTCATGTAAAAATTTCTAACATTAAGTTCTGTGAAATTCAGCCAGCCAGTAAGATCTGTGATAATTAAAAAGGCTGCATTTGATCATGGTCAACAAAACTTGAAATACGTTGTATGAGGCTGAGACATATCTTTGAACTTGGTTTTCTTGTCTATGCTCATTACCTGTTACAGCATCACTATTCAAAATACACTGTGCTTCCTAGGTAAGGAGCTGAATTTACAGGGTTTTTTAATATATGATTTGCTATAAAAGTGTTGAAGAGAAAGGAAGACAAATGAAAATTTTCCCTCAATCTCGTGAAGATGAATTTTATACCTATTTGACAGTTCAACACATTTTATTCTGCCGAGTTCTGTACAGGAGTTTTGGGCAACTCTCTTCTCATCTTTCCTGAGACAAATGCATATTTCAGTCTTGCATTTTAGTTATTCTTGATTCCTTTTTGAGCCAACTGATCTACAGGCTCTGAGCAGCCACTGTTTCGGTCACAAAAGTCTCTTCCCTAGAAGTAGCTCTGGCTGAACTGAGGATGACAATTGTGAAATAGTGTGTCCTTCTCTGTGAACCATGAAGAAACAATGCATAGATGTGGACTATAGATAGGACATTGTGCTACACCAAAGCCCACTTTAGAAAGAACTTTGCAGTAGTAGGTCAACCCTGCAACAAATACAGTAAGTCTTCCTCTGCCAACAATCTTCATCTGATCCTCTCCCTCTGCTCCAAATTCACCATATATTAACTCCCTACCTTTTTTATCTTCAGAGATATCAAATGATACTGTGATCTCCAGACGCACAGAACAGTGAAAGACTTCTTGAAGTAGTTTCACCTGATTAAGGATAGGATTTTTTATGTAGAGTTTTTGCTTACTGATATATTTTAGTGGAAGGTCTGATAATTCAGTGGAAGAAGCTGCTTCCAGAAAAATGGAAGCATTCAGTTACTTTCATCTTCATCACCTCTACTGATTGATGAATGGGGTTTCTCAGTATCTCTTTAGCTCAGTTTTATTGCTGAAAGAACAAGTTGCTGCCGTCCCTGCTATTCTGCTGAAGTGACTGAGATGTGCATCACAGCTTATTGATAGGTGACCTAAGGCTCTGACTCCAGATTTGGCTAGTGTGCTTTGCTGTACTTTCCCCCATAGTCCACATGTCTCTGCTCATTCAGCCCAGAGAGCACTACTGCTTTCTTTTCTCCCTCTTCTGCCTTTTTTTTCAGAGGAAAACAGTGTGTACCAGTGGATAGTAAACACTCAGACCGCCTTCACAGTATTGGCTGGGGTGTGTGCTGGGTCAAGGCTGTGGAGACCACTGCACAGCACACCTACCCTGCAGTGTTACTGCCAGAGGCATCTCTTCTGATTCCCATAATCATAAAAACATAAGTTGCCTTCGTCAAGAGGTCAAATAATGGGATCATCTGATATTCTGAGAGCAACATCTCACATTCTGCTAGTGTAGGGTTCCTACAGAAGCATTAGAGATAACCATCACTAATAAACCCATCTCTTTAATTTGTGTCCCAATGCTCTCTAAGTAAAATGTAAGACAGTGATGCAAATACAGGAAGAAGAGCTCACTTAAGCTGACTAAAATCACTGGAGATATCAGCCCTTACAGGCAAACACAGTGCTTGTCAGTTTGCATCAGTTTCTCATATGAGAACACCAGAAATAACACTGATATGCTCTTTCAACAGTCTCAGCTAGATGAGTTTTCAGCAGCCCATATATGCCTTAGCATGAGTTTGGACACAGATGAGCAAACTTGTTTGTCCTTCCCCTTGCCGTTGTCACATACAGTCAGGCCCTTTGAAAATTCACTTGTCATAAGCAATATACCAAGGTCTACCACTCAGGGTTATATGTTGCCTTTAGTTTCTTAATTTGTCTAGAGCAAACTACAGATGCATTCAGCAATTTTTATCTTGCCATTTACACCCACACACAGACAAGAAAGGATTGATCAAGGTATAATGCTAGCACAGCGCTGGCAGGAGTCTCTGGTCACTGATGATCTACCAGAGAAAAGCACTTGCAACTGTGCAGAGCAGCCTAAATCTTCCTGTGCTGACAGCTGCATGCACTGGTGACCAGTGCAAACTCAGCAACAAAACCCAAGTCTTCAAAAGCTATAGGAGTAAAAGGAGATAGGGAAAACACATTTCCAGAGTCTCTTAGAACCTTGGAATTGTATATGTTGGGAAAGATCCTTAGGATCATTGAGTCCAGCCACTAACCAAGTACTGCCAAGTCCACCCCTAAACCATGTTCCTAAGTGTCACATCTACACATCTTCTAAATACCTCCAGGGATGGTGACTCAACCGCTTCCCCGGGCAGCCTGTTCCAATGCTTGACAACCCTTTTTGGTGAAAAGTTTTGTCTTAATATTCAATCTAAACCTTCCTGGAGCATTTTGAGTCTACTTCCCCTAATTCTATTACTTGCTTCTTGGAGAAGAGACCAACCCCCACCTGGTTACAACCTCTTTCAGGCAGTTGTAGAGACTGATAAGGTCTCCTCTGAATCTCCTTTTCTCCAGGTTAAACAACCCCAGCTCCCTCAGCCACTCCTCATACAGACCCTTCAACAGCTTCTTCTAGGTCTTCTTTTCAACAGACTTCCAGTGGAACTCTTACAAGGGCTAAGCCTGGCTTTGGGCTGAAAGCAGCTCAGACAGCAAAGTAGTCTCTCCTCATGCAGCAGAGAAGTGTAATTTAATGTAGTTTATGCTAGTTTTGTTGCACTTTGCCTACCTTTTAGAAGGCCTGCTCTCTTCCGGACTTATAATTAAATGAAAATATAAATTAAAACCTCTGGAGTAGTACGTTTTTCTCTCTACTCTTCACCTACAAAAACATAGTAGATGCTGACTTCAGTTTTCAATACATTTCAGTAATCAGGGCTAAGGTATTTTCCTGAGCAAGTAAAAACAGATGTAACTGGGCCAACTTCAGCTATGCCAGGGTGCTGTCTTGCCTGGTATCTGTGTCTGCACTGTGCATCCCTTCAAATTCCTGGGTTTCCTCCCCAGTGTCTCTATATTGACACTGGGTACTTTCTTTCAGCTTTCCCTGCGCAGTTCTCATGGGAAAACTGTCACTAATATAAATCATACTGTGAAACAGCTGACCTATAAATAGCCTGAGAATTGTCTTCCACAAAATTTTTATTCAATAAACTGAAATACAAGGTTTTCTTGACACACATAACTCAATGGTTACCAGCTAGCTAAGGATTAGGTGGCTTGGGGATCAGAATTACTACGTCATTGATTATCTTTAGTGACGTCATTTGTTATTCTGTTAGAACATTAACTAGATATATACAAATGGTTTTCTTTGTCATATACTCAATGAACTACACGAGGATTAATTGAGGCTTATGAAAACAACCTTGTAGTGGTCTTTTATACGTTTTAAAGGTCCAACTAAAAGTAATACAAAAGGAAATGTCTGACAGTCTGAATTATCAACAGATGCAAGTTCTGAATAAGCAGTATTAGAAGAAAGCAAATAGAATTTCTTCATAGTGGCAAATCTTTTCAGTTAGTGCTCTACAATGGGTTTTTCATTGCCTGATATTACTTCTCTTTACTCTTTTGGTCAGGCAGTCCCTTTTACCACCACAGTAATTTTGTGAATAATGCCAGATCCCATATTTAACCAGCTTCTCAAATTGTTGTATAAGAGAGTGTGACTGAGCTTTTCCACCATGGAAAAAGAATAAAAATAAATTACTCATTGTTGGTCCTTGCAGTCCTATTAATGGACTACAGTAAGGTACTCTATGACATTAAGAAATGCTCTAAGAAATTCTTTCAAAAAGTAAAATAAATGTATCTGGTAGGTAATGAATTTATAGGAGCACTGCAGGCTGTGCTGTTATGCTGATTTTTCAGTCCATATCTTGACTGTCTGATTTGGTTCATCAGGCTTACTCTGCCCCCTCTAAACAGTCCCCTGGCACTGAAAGTGAAGAAGGAACATGCTACTGGCATCTGAGAAAACCAGGACTGATTGCCACAAGGTCTGCAAACTTGAGAAAATAAAAACACCTTTCCATCTACATCAGTAGCCCAGTACTCTGTCTTCAGCCCACAGTCTGCTACTGGGTTAGCAACAATAAACAGATAGAAACAGAGCTTGTGTTTGTCTCCATTCAGCAGGATGGAAAATGAAGAGCAAAAAGAGAAATAGTTGTTTTTTCTTTCTTGTACCAATGTCCTTAACAAAAACAATTAGTGGTATCCTCAAAGACTTCATCCACATGCATGGAATGAACTGACAGCTTCCATTCCAGGATCTGATGTATAGCATTTAAGAAAGGGTGATTGAAAAACATGCTTTTATGCAAGATGAAAAAATGAAAACGCATTCCTTCCTAAAGGATATTTATAACTTGCTTATCTACATGTAGATATTAATTTGTAATAAATTAAATGAGTTCTAAAATTTAATTGTTAGCAATGATCTGGGTTTTCCTCATTGTGCCAATGGGATGAAGGAGGAGAAACTTTCTTCTTTCCATTTGAGACAACTGTGATATTTCCATAGGCTTAAATGGACAGACAGCCAGATGTCTGATCTAGCTGGTCTTTCCCAGATCTCAGTCCTGTAGTCACAACTGACAATAACTAAATGATAGCTCCTTTGAATTACTGCACTATATTTGCAAGAGAAAAAAAAAAGTAAGGTATATTATTTCTTTACAAGAACATTATGAGTATATCCTGTTTGCTTTTTTCTCCTTAATCTCTTACAAGAAGTGGTATTTGTGGTGCCCTGGGAGCCAGAGGTCACATAGACACAGTGGTGCAAACTCAAGCAGAAGCCAACATTCCAGTGCAGTGCACAGAATTTGTCAGCAACCTGAGTCTGGGCAGGCATTTCCAGTATGAACAGTCTTCATGGATGGCATGAGGCCCTGATGTACTTCTCACTTCACACTAGAGATGTGACACCACTCTCAGTGAGTTACTACATGGGGACAAATTCATTTTTTCACTGTTTTTAAAGTCCACAAGCTAAAGTGCCCTGAAGATTTGCATCCCTGGTTCAGTTTAATCGACAAAATAATATTGAATAGACACACATTTCAATTTCAAATACACAGAAAATATATTTTTGTTTTCATGACAAATACTATATGCATAATACATCACTACTCAAGTTACTTCTACTGGAAGAGCATAATTTAGAAAAGCTGTGTTGTTACCAACTGGAGGTACAGCAGTACATATCTGATGATGCTTCTGATTACTAAAAAATTTCATCTCTGTTTGATATTAATTGGATGTACTTTTCATTATCTTAACTCAGTTTTCATTTACTTGGAGGAAAAAATAGATTCTGGATGTAGATTAGTTTGTAATTATGTCCTTTTTACAGGGAGAATTCTTTTGTATTTTGGGGAACAAAAAAAAAAGAAAAACAGAAAAAAAGTCATACTCAGTCTTACTTCTTGGTTCCTAGATGCAAAATAGCCCATGAGAACATTAGAAAAAGCAGCTACACCTGATGTGATGGCTAACAAGCCATCCATGTATCCTGAGGCCAGGAGCTGCCGAATGAGTCTGTAATTGTTTAGATTCCAGGTGCCTTTTTCGAGTCATGTACAGGAGTAATTAGGGTAGTCATAATGTTCTCAGGATTCATTCAGAAACACTGCAGAGCAAACCACTCAAGAACTAGCATGACTCAATGTCTGGGAGGTGTCATTCTACCCTTTTGTTCTCTAGACTGAACCTGAGTACTGTGCTGCAGCAGCTGATTCATTCCATTTAAAAATACAGTCATGTTAAGAAAATCTGTTCAAATATTCAGTGAATGAAGATTGATTAATTCAAGATGTATAAATTTAGACACTCTGTTAGCTGTAGTAGCCCTGTAATTAGGATCATACAGGATCTAATTTGTCTTTGATTAAGTAGGTACTCAATTAAAAAGTCCCATAAATATTCACACAGAAAAAATTCACACACTTTTTATTTGTATCTAGATATTTTCAACCATATAAAGTATCAAACAATTTTTGTGTAACTTTAACACTGTTTTTGCTTGCATATTCTTTGCAAAATATAAAAAATATGGCACAGAGTATCAGAAAAGTTTAATGTAAAAATATTGAATGACCATATTTCCTAACCACCAGGCATATGTTTACATCACAGAGACCCTCATCAAATTAGCACTATTGGTAATTAGAGGATATTCCAGTTAATCTAAAAATATTTTTTTCCCTCCAAAATTAATGCAAATATGGCTGCTAGGGTCTATCATATACTGATGCACTCAGAATTGTAGTTTACCTCACTGCATGCTCCTTGATGACTCAAGCCAGGCCATACATGCAGATGAACTGCCTGGAAATTTGGAGCACCTGAGTTTGGAGGCCAGGCAAAAATGTGCAGACAGAGGATGAACAACTAATATATTCAATGCTATCTGTTATTACAAATAATTTTGGAAATTAATGTATCATTGCAAGAGAGATATGAATCGATACAATGTGAAGAATACATTTTCCAGAAACTCTTTAGAGAAAAATTCGTCTCTGAACCCAGCAAAAATTATTACAGTACCATGGTAGTGTGTGAGGCCTTTGGAGCCTAACTTGTTGATTTTACTGAAGCATAACTTTGCCCCAAAATTCACAGTGCAGAATCATAAAGACCAGATTTTGGGATCCATGTGGCAAAAGCAGGTTTTGGACACTGTACCTGAGATGTATCAGCAATGAAAACAAAATATTCCATAGACAGTAAAAGACTGACGGTCTTTGTACTGCCCTAATTAGGGTAGTACAAAGAATTCTTGTTTTCTGGTATAGAATAGTAATAAGTGGGCTCAATGACTTTTTTTTCTATCACATCTCAGCCACTTGTTAAATCCTGCCTTTTCTGTACCATGTCTATTCTTGCCTTTATGGAACATACTTGTCTTCCATAATTTAGTGTTAGAGTGATGACAAATTAAGGACATAGACATGACAAGAAACATAAATACAATCATAGCTTCTGCTATACTAACTTGGAAAATTAAGCTGTCAGGATCAGAAAGAAGTCCTTTCTCATGTTGTCTCTGCAAAAAAAAATGTTTGTCTTATTTTCTAGCTTCTATCTCTACTTCCAGGCATATCTTTATATGTGATAATTTCTCCTTAAAACATCAGGGTGTTGTTCCTTCTCTTTGAATTGAAAGAGTTCAATATATTTAGTGCTCTTTATCATCAGCTTGGAAAAGCAACCATGTAACTACAAACTGTGGACTGAGTTTTGTTTATCTTCTGTTTCAACATAATGCTGGAGAAGTAACAGAACAAAGTTTCAAATCGTTTTATGAATCAAGAAAAGAGAAAAATATATTGCCTAAAATGCGTTTCTACCATTGCACTCTGCTGGTGGAAAATTACCACCTTCACTACAAGGGATAAAAATGAAGCCTTTGTTTTGACAGCCATTACAATTAATGTAATATCACCAAGGACATCATAAAACTAGCAGCATATGGCAATAGTCTTCTAAAAGAGAATGTTAACAAATAAAAAAAAAAAAAAAAGACAAAAGTCACAAAAAATCCCCCCAAACTTAAAAGAAAAAAAGGATAGTGGTTTGAAAATGTTAAATAAAGAACTGACTTTTAAAGATTAAAAAGGTTAAAACATGTAAAAGGGTCAGTACTTCAAATATCCACAGGCAATTATTAAAAATAGAATACCCCAACTTAGCATCAGTGCCAAAACAAAAGAAAAAAGACTAAGTCCACCACCAATAGAAAGGTTTTAGAATACTAAGACCTGACTGTACTTTAGTAGTTACAAGGAAATCCTCTGGTTCAAATAAGGAAATGAAACTCCAGGGTAGGAGTCCACTTTAAAAGATAAAACTTTAGTGAATAATTTTCATGAACTATTCCTAATGAGACTAAAAAAGTAACTAAAAACATAGCCCTACTCAATGTGCTTCAAAACAGCTGCTTATCTGTTGAAAAATTCATAGCAGTCCATACATCTTAAAACCTTAACACCAGCTGCTGCAAAGGCAGAAGAATTTTGATTTGGTTCCTTAAGTACTTGGTTGAGAAACACCTCAACAAAACCTTGAGCACCAATTGGAGGAGTAGACTGACTTCAGGTAGATTTTGAGATTTATTTTTTTTCACTCTATTCTTTTGTACTTATTTTTTACTTAAATGCTGGTCTTTCATATATGTGTTTTCCAGCTCATAAGCTAGAATGTATCTCTTTGCTTGATAAAGATGAAACTTTCTGTTCAGATTTAAAGCTTGAGTAGCATTTAAAGTGATTTCAGTAGGTACAATAAATTGGAATTGTGTTTCCCATCTCTCCAGAGGAAGCAAATTCAAATAAGTGCCAGCTACCCAAAATAATTTTAAGAGTCCAAGGAGCTGTGATGATTTGAGTCAGTCCAAGGACCAGTTACACTAACATCAAATAAAGGAAAAAAAATTCTTGTTGGAGTATACTCTGATGTTATTTGGAGTAAGGGTATGCAGTGGGAAAGGAAGAGCTCTAAATTAAGCTCACTGAAACATTTTTGGTATCTGTAAAGGAAAACGGAACAATTTCTTTTTGACAATATCCAGGGCTTGATGTGTCTCCTAACCAGATTCCTTATACTCTTGTACTCTGTTTCTTTTCTTTTTGTTCTTCTAGTGAACAAGTTTTACATCTAGTTTACTGGTGAAGATGACCTCTGTTTCTTGGCAACACACAGTTTGCAAGTTAAACAGTCATTAATACCAATAATCAGAAATGTTTATTTCACATTCAAGTTTTCTCTGGCCTCAGTTGTTCCTAAACCTGCATCCTGCCCATGGTATCCCACATGGTACTGTTTGTCCTTCTGATAACACTGGGGTAATATTGAACATTCTCTAAAATGAGTTATCTTCATTTTAATTCCCTGAAATGAAAGAAATAAATGCTTTTTGTGATGAAGCCCTTAATACTAATTCAAAAAATCCAAAGCGAAAGTGTACACCACCACCTAGCAATTAAAATAATAGATTTTCCATTAAGATAGATTGTGCCAATTTATGTATTTACTCAGAAAAATTTCCTACAGTTTGCAAATAAAGAATTCATTGCACTCCCTCAGCGTGTTCAAGAACAAATATAGATAAATCTTTGACATTCAGTTTAAAGTAAAAAGATTTGGCAGGCTGGGAAACTTGTTGCTGGAGATTATAAATGCCTGTGACTATCATTCTAAATTCAGTATGATATTTACCAATTTAATTTGTGCATCTTATGGTTTGACTATAGCTGTATATTGTATCATTTCAGATGCTGGAAATATATGTAAGCAATTAAAGCAAGCAATTGGCTTGCATAGAAACATAAAAAAGTCTTTCATTTGGAAATCTAGGTAGCTTATTTCATCAAAATATAAAGCCTCCCTCTCTTTTCATCTTTCAAGAAGTATTTCCATATGCTGCAATTTACCATCATGTCTGGAAAAGCAAAGTAATAAAGCTGTAGTTTGTTCCTTGTCTAAATGGTAGCTGTGATTGTCTCAGCAGGGTGCTGCAAAAGCTGGAGAAAAAGTGTCCTTGTAAAGATATGCAGACAGAGCAAAGTGTTAATTACTGGACGCTAATGCATATTATTCATAATGCATTTTTAGTCTGTTATATATATGAAATGAATGGTCTTTTTATGGCTACAGTGGTCAAAACTTAAAAGCTAATAGATGTCATTTTCAATTACATAATATAGAGAATAATTGTAACATCTTGCACACAGTGATACATTAGCTGCTGATTTTTAATGGCAGGCAGCATACAGTCACAGCTGTCTTCATCATCTGTAAGATGCACCATTTTGAATCTGAGCCTCTGAAATCTCTCTGGCAATCCTACAGTGTATAGACTTAGTATATCACAAACCTCATATCTTTCAAAAATGTCACTGGGGGTTTTTTTGTATTCAAAGTGTAGTAAAAATATGAACCATCAGCAGATGTTCTTTTGGGCTGCAGAGACCTTCCACAAATAGGTCTGAAGCTTATTTTCATTTGGTAATAAATAGTCATAGCAACTAGACAGCAGAGTACACCTTTCTACTTGATCCATCAGCACACAGCAGGGCAACATCCTGACCCTGACAAAGGCTCAGGCAAATACCCCAGTCGGAACACCTCAGTGTATGAAGCTGCGCAGTTTTATAATCAGCAGGTGTAAGTTGTTTCATCAGTATCACTTTATAATATAACAGAGAAAACTGAGAGTTGGTCTGGGTCTTTTTTAATGGTGGAATGCTTTGTAGAGATGCATCGTCTGCAGACACTGAATGAAAAAAAAATCCAAGTAACTAGGCCTGAATTACCTCAGCATAAAACCTCAAGGAGTGTAAGATCATACTAAATCTAAAACTATTGATGAAAAAACATGCAAAGGACTTTAGCATATACGACTGAATATTATTAATGTATTTTGGTTTTACATTCATTTTCCCATGTGTTTATTCCCATTTTATTATAACAAAATCAAAAGGCTTGTCATCACCTGTTTTTTTTCCCCATACACTGAAAATGGTAACTTATGAAGTGTTAATTTATAAATTAGCAGCAACATCATACTAGTTCTATTGAAAAAGTCCATAGACTCAACTGCTATGATGTTGAATTTGTAATACTTCAGTCAAATAAGACCTGACAGGTCACATGCTTGCAGTAGAACAATGTAGGGATAGGTACAATTTCAGAAGAATTTGTGACGGAAAACTAGAACTCGATTTCGCTTATTAAGACTGTAAAATACCTTCTCAAATGGGTTAGATGTTTTTTTTTCCCTTCCTTCTGCATTTCAGAGAAAGTTGCAGGGAGAACCTGTGAGCAAACTATCTCCCTGGTATGCAGAGAGACAACATGTTTGCAGATATGTACAAGACCTCCTTGGGCCAGAAAGGGTGGTGGAGCAGAGAGAGAAAATACAAAAAGCCTTGGAGAAGCTGGGGCATTGCCTTTTTCCCTTGGGGGCCCAGTGCACGCAGCATTGTTAAGAAGTGGTTCTTGCATCTGAAATAAACCTTTTTTTAACTCTTCCACTGCCTTGACGTTCATGGGAAGAATACCTGAGCATATTGGACCTTACAGTTTTCAAGAAGTGACATAAAAAACAGTTGATGAGGGGATATTCAGATGAATTTTTGAAGCTGTAGCATTAAATCCCTAAGAAAGTCTTAAGATATCTGAAGGCATAACTAAGGTCCAGGGTGAAGTGCACTTTCCCTCAAAACATGCTTAAACTGCCTAGAAATCATTTCCTAAAAGAACAAAGATTACAGTTCTTTTTTTTTAATGTGGTTTTTTTTTTTTACAGAAACATTTTTTACTCTTAGGTATTCATAAATCAATATGTTCTGGAAGTAAGATTTTTTTTTTTATGCAATGTATGGGAAGGACAGCTATAGACTGAAACTCAGGCAAACCTGTTCCTCAGGCAGATAATGACAGATAGTATTAGTGGAAGAAAGAATTGACTCTAGTAACTTTTCTTCTTGAGATATAAGAATATTTAGAACTGTTAATTAGTTATTGTAAGCATATATATATTTTATATACATATATTTGAAGTTATTTTTTGTGTACAAAATTTATTTTTCTATGTAGGGAACTGATGTAAATCAGAACTCATACCCATTAACCTTTTCAAAATGTTTTTTTTTTCTGCTTTTTCCCATCTGAATTTCCAAAATCTTCTTCTTAGCTAAATAGTATTGACACTGAAGTGAAAGAACTGTTGATTTTTAATACTATTTTAAGAATTAGGAGGATTGTTAACTTTTGAAGGACTATGAAACAAAGACTAATATACTAGCACTGCAATATCTGAACAAAGATATCTTATAATCTTGTTACATCCTTAGTGCAGCTAGACCAGTGCAGCTACACTGCTTTCCTCATTATGCTGTCATTCCCTGCAAGTGCCCAGGGGAAGCATTTTCTTATCACTGTCAAGAGCATGGCTTACCAACCCTCCATGATCAAAGGAGGGATCTCATCCAGGACTTGTTCTTCTTACCTGCCTGGACATAACCTCATCACGGAAAGAAGAGACTATACTATGAAAATAAATGCAAGCTGAGAGCAATTTCTATGCCATGTGGGACAAATCACCCCACAAATTATAGCTGTCCAGCCTCCATTCCCTTCCTTTACAGATCTATTGCTCTAATGAGTCCTATGAATATAAGGTCTTGCAGTCTAATTAATCTTCCTCCAGGACATTAGCAGAATAACAACCAGAGTAGAAGCCTCACTGTTCTCTTCACACTTGGTAACACTAAGGTACCTAGTGGTAGGATTTTAATGAGGAGAAATTATCCATGTCTTTCAGAGTGCAAAATTTACAAACTAGGTTTGGATTCTTTTTTGAAAGCAACTTTTTTTCTTTTTTTTTGCAACAGATGAGGGTTATTTCCACCTTAGTAAGATGTTAATGAAATGCTGACAAGTGTTTGGTATTTTTAACATAATTAACTGTAGAGCTATTTTTGTTCTTTTCAAGCTATTTTTCAATAAGCCTTCTATTTTCTGAGTAGCTCATCATATAATTAGAGATAATGAAACAGTTCAACCCCAAAACCACAAAACTAACAAAGAAAAAAGAAGCCCTCAGACCCTCTTGATTCTTTCAAAGGAGAAAAAAAACCTATTGATTTGTAAGTAAGGTTGGAAAAAACACTATACAGATTTCATTCATGCATTTCAAGATAAACTGATCCCCATAAGGGCTCAGTTTTGGAAAATGAACTTTTCTGTATTAACCCACTGAAGTGAATCGGCATTCACTGAAAACAAAAAGGTGCTGGTGAAAACTGCTAAAGACAAAGAAATGGAGAAACTGTTCTGGAAAGAGAACTGCACCACTCTTTGACCTTCACCTATCTCAAGGTTAGACACAGCTAAATAAATACATTATTCAAGAACAGCTAAACACAACTTGAGTCGGTCTGTGCTTGATTTCCAATTTGGTTAAGTAGTGTGAGGTGTGATGGAGGAACCACTGTGTATTGGTTTTGAATATAGCATTCAGAGAAGACAGGAAAGCAGTGGTCTCAGTTGTGCTTCTGATTGTCTCTGAAATGTGGCTCTGTCACTTCTGCTGTCCCTATCTCTTATCTCCACAGCAGCTCTTTTTACCTAACAGTCTCCTTTAGTCCTTGGCAACTGCATTCAGTCCCAGATGTCCACCTCCCTGCATCTGCCACAATGCGAGAGCCAAGAAGTGCCTGGTGCTTCCTGAGCAATAAAACTGAGGATTAATTACATACAAACAGGATTAAAAAGACCATCTAGCCCTACATTACTGGAGAGCAAATGGCACAAAAATAATTTGAACTTAAGCCTCAATAAAAATGTTACAGTTTTTACTTAGTAATGAAGACAGTAAATTCAACTGCAATTTTCAGAAATACTAAATGTTATCGAAGACATTAAAAATCATTCTAGTAATAAAACACTTCAACTCCAGTGATTAGTACAGAAAGTATTCAAAGGGTAATACATACAAATCTACACCTGCACTTAACCAAAATCCATTGCTTCCTACCAGTCCTGCTTATCAGAGAAAGAAGAAATTGCTTGTGTTTCACAAATACACTGGAAAAAAAAGAAAAAAAATTGAACCAGCTCAATAGGCACTTGTAACAGCAGTAGTTATCCCTTTTGAGCCATTTTGTAACCACTAGTTAAAGCCCTAACTGAAAGAAATCAGCAGGAATAGTATCATGCTACAGGAAAACAGAGGAATTGCAATCTTACTTTCTCCTTCATATGAAAAAATATTTTCTTTATTTTATGTTTTAATATTAAGACAATTGATATTCATAATTTTAAGGACACTATTCAGAATAATTTGAGAGGTGTCTATTGTGCTCTTGCACAAAAATGTTAGCTAACCTATGGTGGAAAACTTTCCTGGATAATGTATCAAATTTGACTCCAAGTACATTTAACAGTGTGGATACTTCCTTTCTAATTTCTATATAAAATTAACATTTTCATTGTTGTTCTTTGTTTGGGAAAACTTCAGTAAAACTGTGTTTGATATCTATCATTTCTTATAAAAACGCTACTGAGACATGGGGGTTTGTGCATATATTTTAAAAAGGTTTACTTCTGTTGACTTTCACTAGTACCTAGAAGCCAAATTCATTAAAATTAGAAAGATACAGTGTGCTGGTGCAGAGAAACACTTATATGAAAAAGCAGTCATAAAGGATTGGGGCAAGACTTTTTTGATTTTTTTGTACATAAAGTAGATGAATTCAAGCAGTAGAATCAAAACAGATAAGCAGATAGTAATTTCTGAGAATTCAGCAAATGTTATACGTGCTCAATAAACTTCCTTTTACTTTTTTTAATGCTCTTAATTTACATGTTTATTCATCAAAATTGAAAATTTTGAACTAAAGGATTTTCCAGATGCCATGAAATACTTTGATAGTAGGGACAATCTTGTTCTCTCTCATTGATCTCATCCTTCATGTGAGCAGATCCTCAGATTCTATGAGTTATCAAAGTTTGTCTCTGCACAATATGGTACAACTTTAAATTCCTTACTGGGCCAGATGGATAGATGTGCTGTAATTACTTGTTTGTGACTGCTGAAATTTAGAGAAAATATATTTTGAAGTTTTGAGCATTTGTGCTATCACAAATTTTATCAAGTAATAGTGTAAAGAGTAAAATTCAAGAACTTTGTGGAGTTTTGAAACAGTTTTGGGGAAACATAGAAAAATTTCTCAAAGAAGAATATAAGAAATTGTGGCTTATCTGAGAAAGAGTCCTCTTCCTCTCTTGAAATTTAATTTATTGAACATATTAATTAGTTAGCATTTGTTAGTAATACATTCACAAATATTATTGGTAGACAGACTGAATAACATTTGCCAATAATGTACTTTCTAATATTTTTTCTCTCTTTCCAAGTGGTTCAGTATCACTTAAAATGATTATATAGTTAAGTGATATTTACCAAGCAACATAAAGATCTGTCAGATGTCAAATAAATTATTATATTAATATATTTTACTCTTGAGACTGTTCCAGTTAAAGCTAGAGTTTCTCATGGAGTATTTGGCATTAATTACATCTGACAGAAATAACACAGGATAACTCCTTTCTCTCATGCAGTTTTCCACATACATTCTCACACACAGGCATATACCTACAATAATTTATTTCTCTTTATATAAATACATTTAAGTAGTGACGAATGGAAAAGCCATACAGTGCTTCTCAGCAGATGGTACTTCAGGGTGGGAGTTGCCTAATAACAGAAAAAAAAAAAAAGTAATTTTAGCATTGCAGTACAAATTGTTGAGACATAAAATAGGGTCTTAAAAAATGGTTGCCTTGGTAAAGCCAAGACGTCTGGTCTCCTTTACCTAATAATTTTGAAGCAAAGATTCATAAAGAAGGAACAAAGTGTAAAATGATATTGTGTTTTCTTTCAATCTATCAGTCTTAAAATAAATTGATTTGACATGTAACACACCCCTGGGACCATGCATCCACTTAAAATACTTTTTCCTTTTCACAGAGGAAATGCTTATATATGGGATCAGTCATCAGAGTTACAAAAAAATCACTCTCAATCCTGAGTAAAAACATTGCTGATTTGCTGAAGAACATCCTTAAAACTAGCTTCTTCCTACTAAATTTTAAATACTTAAAACCAGATTAAAAGAAAGATAAACCCCACCCATGATCATTTATCACTTATGCCTGGCACCATTTGCCAAGCAGTATAGGCATTCATCTCCTCCTCAGGTACACTCAGCCAAGGCTACATCCAAAAGGCAGGAGCCTTTCCCAGGGCAGCACCTCACCACCTCAGTAGGAAGGATATCCTTAGCCTTGGTAGTGCTGAGAAACTTAGCCTTTATGCCACACCTCTTCAACAGCATTCATGCATATGGCATTTCCCACGCACAGCTGAAGACACTAAACAAGATATCTAAAGTATTTTTTTACAAAAAGAAAGAATGAAATGTAATAGATCTTTCCACTTCCTTTACTCATCTGCCTATGAACTGTCTATGTCTTTGCTAAAGGAAACTCATCTCACCCTCTCATCTGTCAGGAGCACACTGAGTTACAGTATAACCCAAAAATTCATTTTTGATGTTGGAGTCCTTTTGGTTCTGCTGAAACCCTTAAGCATTCCTTACACTAGGGAAAAGTCTGAATGGTTGAATGACAAAATGTCTTTCCCTAGAGACCTTTCTTTAGTTCTGTCTGCTGCCAGTAGCATTCAATTCTCTTGTGGCAAGTGTGACATCTTCAACAGTTTAGTCCAAGACTTTTCTGTGCAGGTCTCAGAGCCTTGTGGTGACTTCCTGAACACGAGGAATAGGGCATATATTGAATGCAAGTGCCTCGTGCAGACAGTGAGCACCCAAATCAACAGTTAAGGAGAGAGAATTCCCTTCTCACTGTCTTTGGTCTACTCACACCTGACCTACTCCTTTCTTTGGATCTCTAATTTTCCCTGTTAAGACACTAATCATACCTATGCTTGCATTACAACCCTCAGCTGGTAACTCCATATAGCAAAGTTGAAAAGTCTGTTCAGCAGTAAGAGCATGAAAGTCAAATATTTGTATTACTGAATCAATGTTTTAAATTTGAATCTAGCTCCACTCTCATTTCTTTTTTATGTAGCTAAATACTTGGTAGAAGAAGTCCGTCAATCATATTGCTTTTTTATTTAATCTCATTTTCTTGGAAAGGGTGTTTGAGTAAGGCATTTCACTTCAGAAAGGAATTTGGCCAGACCCTGAAAGCAGAGAACAGCTGGAAGTCCCAATTTGGCATTGCATGTGCTCCATTGGTTCAAATTAGATTTGAAGCATATTAAATACATTTCCTGAATAAAAATGTGCCAATTTTATGGATAATATTTATTTGTGTATATAGAGATTTACAGGCTTTATTAAGAATTGTTTAGAAAACATATTTCATCCCACTAACATTTTGCCCATTTTACCAACTACTGGCCATAACGACTCTAATGACATTTGGCATTTAGTATAATTTCCTCCCTCAATGATAAAAGTGTATTTCACTTTTTTTTCATCGGAGTGTTCTCACCTGACCAATTTGTATGCCTAGTAAAAATTGTGGTGTTAATTTCTACAAACAGAGTCAGGAAGAGGAAGTGATCTGAAAAGAAAATAGAAGAATGATGAATGGCCAGATCATATCACTCCAGGGAAATGCTGGACTCACCATCCCTGGAAATATTTGAAAGACATGTAGATGTGGCACTTACAGATGTGGTTCAGTGGTGGACTTAGCAGTGCTTAGTTAATGGTTAGACTTGATGATTTTACATGTTTTTGTCCAAAAATTCTATAATTCTATGTTCCTTAATGCATAGCAAGCATTAATTTTGTTCTTTCAGTCATACACTTTTTCTCCATATTTTTTTAAAAGAAAGTATTGTGAATACCCTTGTGTCCAGGAAAGCTGATATAAATCCCAAGTAGTTGAGAAAAGTTTGCACTCATAATTCATATGTATAATTCATAATGATTCATAATATGAAATGTGATAATATAGGAATATTGAATTAATTTGTACTAAAAAATAAACAGAATTATTAATTAAAATCATGCTTAAATACTATAAAAATATCTTATTGAAACTAAATTTCACATTAAAATTTTATTTTCCTTTGTTTATCCTGTTCTTTTCAAGGAATTTCTGATGTTTTGCCATTTGCTTCAGTGACAAAATACAGTCCCCTGCTGGGCAAGTTTGTATTCAAAACCCAACTCAAAGAATTGTAGTAGGTCATTGTATGGGAAAGGAAAGGTTTCATCCTGTCAAAAAAAATAAAAAAAAAAAAGATGAAGGTGTTTTGTAATGATTGCATTAACAATCACAGCCCAAATATTTGCCCACTTTCTGTCAGTCTTTTGATTCTTTCTTTCTCTACTTTCTATCAAGACAGAAAAACTCTTTGTCATTCACTCCATTCCTCCCCAACACTTTCGAGCCTACTAGCTACCTTAATTTTCCTGAGCTTGTAAAAAGAATTTATATGTTTTGTCAGATTAAGGTGTTTGTGTTGCTTTTTCTGCAGACTTTGTACTATCCTGAACAGAGAGTAGTAACTGTTCATATGTCTTTGCAGAGAAATTGCTTTAAGATGGTTTAGTCTCATGGGCATAAAGTCTTTGAAAAGTACAGAACATTCTCTATAACTTCGATCTCTTCAGAATATACCAAAAAGATTTATCTTTTACAGTTATAGATGCCTTACAGCTATGTGTCCAACAGTAAAAAGAAGCACCCGGCAAGTGAAATTATGGTAATTCTGCAATATCATTTGCAGTATGACCTAAAACTCACGGTGTTTTTAAGTTTGCTTTCCATTATGTCTTTGAAATAAACAGCATTTTCAGTATATAAACTTTCCTTCTCAAACATATCTCAGATTTTTGTTTTGTCAACAGCTCAGAACACGAATGAAAGACTGAAGCAGCAACCTGCTGTGTTAAAATATAATAAGCATAAAGAATTCCTGCAGGTAATTGGGAGTGCTTTATTCTTCCACTTGATTGCACTGCAAAATATTATTACAGCTCATGAGATAGCCCAAACCTATTTCTAATCACAAGTGAAGTGAGGACTATAGTTTCAGCAACCTTAAAAAGTCACTCCAGCTCTTTATCTCCAGTGCTTTGCAAAACTTCTGGCTACAGCAGCAATTCCAGCTTCGTGTGCAAGAGACATCTCTTGCTTTAATTCACATTCCCTTGCATATTCCTGGCTGTTGATCTGCCTGTGACCACTGGTTCCTTGAATCTGTCCCTTAATCTTTCTCCCTAGAACTCAAGATTTTCACCCGTGTTGTTTCTAAGGAATTTTTACTGTCACTTGGAAGGAATACCTCTAACACCCTTTGAAATTGCTGCCCCACCAAAACTTTCTTATCTCACACGTAAGAAAGATGACCTCCAGCCAGATGTGCTCTCAATGTGAGGTTTGGAAAACAAGGCCAGCATTATCCCAAAAATACCAACGTGGAATTTTAACAAAAAACTTAATCTTTCATGATGGACATGTTAATGCAAGCACATTGTCATTCTAGGCAGCTTCTGAGCAGTTCTGAGAAACTGTTTAAAAGGTTTCATGAGTGATTGACTGGGAGCTCCCAAATTTCTAGGTAGCCATCAAGCTCATGTAAAGTGGCCTGACAAACTGGCTTAGCTTTGCAGCTGTGACTCTCATGTGGCAGAAGATTCAGCTTTCATTAATTAAACGTTTCAAAGTTGACTTCAAAGAGATACATTGGGGTTGAGTGTAAATTTTAGTGTACCTCATGATACTTTGCAACAAAACCAAAACCTGACTAAAGGAGAAAGCAAAATTAGACTTCATAGATATTCATAACAGAAATATTTATTATAGCAGTACCAGATTATATATCTCAGTACCCTTGATTGTAAGATCACACAAACATTTTATAAGCATTAAACATACACAAACACTTCTGCACAAGAGCAGTCAGAAATTATCAGGAGCAGCACTTGCGGTTCAGAAAATCCAGGTGTGAGTCCTCCATTGGAGTCAAACAGATTGCTTTTAATGCTGGATTATAGCTGTTCTCAGTCTGTGGAAATATTCCTCAGCTACCCAGCTGGTCCATGGTACAGTTACATTTCATGACTCCCAAATATGTGTCTGGAGATGAATGATACTGTGACTAATTTGATGGCATAATATATAACATATTAAAATGAATACACTCCCTAGACTGTTTTTTATAGTGTCAGTGACTTGGGCAAGGCTGGATAGAATGTACCCAAATGGTGTTTTGGTGAGAAGTCAGTAATTTCCAGATGGATCATTTATACCATTTTAATTTTTCTAACTAAACTGCATTCCTACTAAATGAACACGTTGAGGGTATTTACAGCTGTAGGGATCAATAGACCATTTGATAGGCGTACAGTGGAAAGCTATCTCAGAATATCCATCAGGCTTAAATTATACAGAACTATAGAAAAGGCAAAGCCATTTATCTGTCTTTACACATATAAATACATAATTCAAGAGTAAAAACCAGAAGTTGTCATGAGATATAGCAATTCATAAAAATATTAAAAATTGCGTATGAAACCAAATGTACTCTGATTTAGCAAACTCTACCGTATTCAGAATGGTGTACATTATTACTAATTTTAAAAATATAATTAATAACATTGATTTCTTATGGTAGGTTTTAGTTTCTATAATCTCATCTTTTTCTGAATTGTAGCAGCTCTCACTACTCTTCATACATGTGGTGCCTGGAGCAAACTATAATGTACAAGGTGATTTTGTTGCCATTAACCAAAATCTCCTAGGCAATCCTTTCTCATAAATAGCAGATGTGAAGGGTGGCATGAAGATTATTTGCTCCTTAGTTATAAATATTCACTGACTCACTGGTTCTACTTCCAAAGGGAAATAAAGCTTTTACGATTTTTGTTTCATTGCAATAAACCATGTGGTTTCACTGCATGCATCAAGCATTTATTAAGGTTAACTGTTGTGATTTTTTTCAGGCAGCTACGCCTTGAGTTAATAATGAGCAGAGGCACCTATAAGCTAAGCAACTCAATCTGTCCCTTTTTTAGGCCTTCTAGTGTAAAGCCTGAAAGCACGTGCTTTCACATTGGGGTGCATCCATCGTCAATCCAACCGCTTCCCTGGGGAGAGTTCTAGCCATGAGATGAACTGCAAGGTTTAATGGTTTTATAGCAGAAAGTGAAAAGAGAGTACACAAGTACTCAGAGTACACAAGCACGTGTAGGCTGACTTGAGTTCAAGTAATTTGAGTTCTCTCAGTCTCAAATGGGCTGATTTTCACCTTTATACTATATGCAGTGACTTTTCTCTATATTTTTATCTTCATATTTCAGATCCTTAGGTTATTTCAGTACAGACTCAGGTAAAAATATGGGGCACATTTTTACTGAAATGCTTCAAGGCAGAATACACAATATTCGTTGAATATGTTTGTTTCAACTGATTGAAAAAACTTGTAGAGCTTGTGAGTAGAAATGCCTAGTATTTGATTACTTCTCACATTTCCATTACAGTGAGTGTTCAAAATGAGTCACATAACTCGTTTACTCTAGTTCTTGTCACAACCAGGCAAACAGATCACTGCTGCTTACACTAAAATGCCATTGTATCCACTTTATGTGAGGTGTCTGATGGCCTCTACAATAACTTCTTAAAGATGAGAATGGGACCATACTGCTACACTTCACAAGAGTGACAGAGCAAAATGTTTTTGTTCCTTTAAGGCTAGTCTAGCACAAACTTGAGTCACAGGTAAAATGTTGTGTAGATTATAAAAGAATTGAGGTGTGTAGCAGAAACATAGGTCTATAGGTGTATGTTTTGCTGGACCGACCCAGCTAAGAAAGCACATATATTTCAGATAGGTCTGACTCTTATTGTTTGTGCTGTTTTAACTATGGTGGTAAAATGAGCAAGAACAGTTTTGTGGGAGAAGAAATGCTTTTATTATACCAGCAATTATGGATAATATAAAATATTAAATATATGGAAATTGTTATTCTTTGGGCTTGAAACAGAGAAACAAGCATTAAATTGTGCTCATTTGAAGGTCAGTCTGCTCTGGCACAATGGCAACTCTGAAGTGAGCCAGACCACTTCCCAGGCAGCAGCAACACTCAAGGAAGCAGGTTACAGAAAAAAATCATAATGATCCATAAGCCCTTTCACATTTAAGACATTAATGTGTTTGGGGTTAAAAAGCCCTGTGATGAGTTTTGCTTTAGCACTGAACAAAACAATTATTTAAATAGTGTTCCTGCAGATCAAATGAACTTTGAAAAACAAACCAAAGTGAATTTTTCCCCAGTTTTTTAAAATCTTCTAAGTAAATGAAAACTTCTCTTTGGGTCAATCAAAGCACACTAATTTTTTTGGAGAAGTTTGAAAAAATATATTTTTGAATATCATTTAAATTAAGCATTGAAATATGACTTTTTTTAAAGTGAATAATACAGCTTGTTATTTTGCAATTTATATTTTTATCTGAAGAATTTGGAGAATAATCTTTAAATTCAAAATACAAGAAAACAAGTTTCAACAGGAAAAAGGTGCCTTAGTAGAAGGATTCCTACTACAGAACACATAAGCAGTACATATCATGATTGAGACCAGCAATTTGTCTATGCTAAATTTTCAAGTAAAGATATAGATTCTTGGGACTAGTTTAGAAAAGTAGCTTTTTGTACAAATAAAGAGAACCACAACTGTCATAAGAGTGGTTTTGCATGTGTTTGTTTATTTACAGTAATAGTGTTAACATTAAATAAACATCAAAGCTCTGCCATCTGATTCCAAACATTGACAGGTCTTGACACGTGTAAGGACAGAATCACTGGCACCAAACACAAATTGTAGTAATTTATCTCATTCTGATTTCATACCACTCATCATTTTTATTTATTTTTACTGGACTGTGTCTGTTTATTATCTTTCTGTAGTGCTTCCCTTGTTTTGGAGTGTTCAGGTTCATATACTCTTTTTTTGAGAAGCGCTGAATTCAAACATATTGGTGCCCAGGGAATATCCCACACAGTCCACCTCCTTCCAGATGCTTTTCTCTCCATGTAGAATTTCAACCTCTGCCTTGAAGATGCAGCTTCTCCTCTTGAGACCTTGAGATACTTTCCTGCTTTGAAGGACTTTTCCAGTATCCCTCTCGCCTCATTTGTGCTCTTGTCCTGAGCTCTGTGTGCTGCTGCTTGGAACTACTGACTTCTTACCCTGCACTACCTTTCAAACACCTTTATTCCAAAAGCACTTTCATGGTCTTCCCTCCCTGATCCCTAACCACAATTTTGAGGTCATATACTCAGCATAACACACTAAAACCAAACATCATTTTAGGAAAACTTTTCATTTCTATTGAATTCAGGAGGCTTTGAGCTAAACGGTAACTGTTCCCTGAACTCTAATGACTGGGCACATAACAACAGCCAGAGGCAAAGCCTGCTCACAGCATCTTAGGAGGGCAGACAGAACTGAATCCTTCTGTCTCAAGGATATAGATAAAATTAGCCAGCCCTGGGGAGACTAATTTGCTGGATTTGTATTCACAAGGAGAGGGATGGTTTGTTTTCACAGCAGAGGCTGCCATTTCTGCTAAGTCCCCTGCCTTGCCCTAGCAGTGGCCGTATCATTGCAGAGACCTGATCATCAGGAGTGGCAACAACAAAACAGTATTCTCCAGAGACCTAGCACAGATGAAGCAGGCAGTGGGCTGCTCATGAAGGGCTTCAAGTTTCATTTTCACCTAACTGTAAAGCTTAAAACTTTGTAAAGCTATATAAAAGAAAGAAAATAAAAAGAGTAAGGGATGCAGATGGTGTTGCTAGCTGTCATTCCGGTTATGGACTGTAGAAGACAGAATAGATTGAAAAGTCAATAAGAGTTTTGGCAGTGATTCAAATGGAGACAAAATTTCACCTGAGAGGTTACACACATGCAACAATATGCTTCGGTCTGTGCTTGGGTAGAGCAATGAGCAATAGCATAGGTGAACAAACCTTCATTTTTACTGTTTTATATCATTTTGGAAAACCGATGCAGGGAGGAGTTTAAGGAGTCTGTTCTTTGATCCACTACAGTTAACAAAGAGAATAAAGATTAAAATGAAGGAATCTTTGAGTGCGACCCCTCCTTTACTGTTAGCTCCCACTTGCTCTTTATTTTGACATTACTCATCCTATTTTGTATTGTATTTCTTTGTATATGGACAGATTGAAGTGATCCTCATTAACCTTACTTGACCATGTTATTTTTTACCTTAGTAGTCTTTTAATTTTCATTAGTTCTTCCTCACTGAACATGTTTTCTCTAGAAACATGTATTTATACTTGCTTATATAAAAGAATTTCTATTCATTTGCACTTTTTGCAATGTTTAAAAATTTGTCTCTAAGTACATTTTTTGGAAAATAATTCACCAAACATATCTGTGTCACACTGCTCAACTCTTCAGTTTTGCTCGTCACCTCTTTTGACCGTTTAGAGTTAATAGAAGTTATATTTATATTTTACATCATGCACCCTACCTTCCTCACAACGGGATACCATGCAATCTTAAAAATTCACAAAAGCTAACTTGCATAGCACCCAAAGCTGCAATCAAGTCTCAATCCTTTACAATTTTTATTTCATCACTTCATTCAGAAATGTAATGGGAACATAATTTCTTTGCACCAGAATACCTCAGATAAAATCATCCTCTGACAGAGGCTTAGAATAAACATTTCAAGACTGAGATTCATTCATCTATAAACAGAGATGACATGGCTGACATTTGCTGAAAAAAATAAACAGAGATTATCTTTTCATAGTGGCAGGAGGCTGAGAAAGAGTTGAAACTCTGGGTTGCTGAGTTTTTTTCTTCCAGAAAGTTTTTCTCCTCCTGGTGAGGTGTGGTAATTTTGATCTTTATATTTTAATGCAACTAATGGACAATCATTGTAATTTCAACTACATGTAAACAAAGCTAGAAGAACCCAAGTAATTATGTATTCATTCAAAGAGAAAAAAGAGTCTTCCACTACCTTCACCTGGAAGGACAGAGATTTCAAAGATACCCTTTGTCTCTAACAGTATCACATTTATAAACTTTTCATATTCAGAGTTGGCAGTACCTACAAATAATTTCACATGTGGACCCTCTGCTTTCTTCAGGGAATCAAACCTACCATATAACTAATGTGTAAGTTGCATTCCTGTAATGTACACCCTTTTTTTTTTGTTGGTTTGTCTCTATGGGTCTCTTTTTAGAATAAATAACTATATTTCAGGAAAATATCATAATAGAAAAAGTGTATTTCAGGAAAACAAATATGGAGCTGCTTTTTGTTTTGTTTTGTTTTTTAACAAAAAGCTTGAAAATTTCCAAGTTAAGCCAGAAGAAAAACTGGTCAAAAGAGGTAGGGAAAGATGAAAAAGAGAACATGTACAAATAATCCTTTAGGTGTGGGATAGCAACACCAATTGCAGTGGATTAGAAGACAATTCTAATACTGCTTTACTAACGGAATGAAAATGCTCATGAAGCACAAGAGTACTGTAATCTACACTGGTTTAGAATTACCAGTTTAATTATCAATTTCAAGAACATAGATAATAAAGACGAACACCACCTAACATAAAAATGTAACACACTCCATAATATGATAGTGTTCCTTTTCTATAGGAAATCTTTAATATGAGAAACCTTGCTTTTCTGGAAAGGAAAACCTAACCTGAGAGTTGACTAGTGGATTTATTTTCCACATTGAAAACCTAGATATAAATCAACTTTTATTCCCTGAATATGGCTGATTTCCAAAGAATTTTCCAAGCATGTGTTTCACTTTGCTCTTGTGACATCTGCTGTCTGGCTATAGGTCTAGAGGATCAGTGCTGGTTCCAGCCTCTCCAAACTCCCTCAGTAACAGAATTCCCCCGGGAACTTACTCACAGAAAAGCCTGGGTCTAACATGCTCTTCCTCACCTCCTTGTCTTTTCACCCATGGCTGACCTTAAACCAGGCAACGCAGGTCTGGGACATTGGCTGTAATAGGCTTTACAACAGCAGACCTTCCCCATACAAAAGGAGAAATCCTGTGGAACAATATTCAGCTGCTCTATCATCAAAATGCAATACATAATAAATAAACATGTACTAAAAGAGAGTAAATTGAACTCAGAGAAATTGGAGAAGTCAACAGAATATTTTCTAAAAGTAATAATAACATACTGTAGTCCTTATTATTATGCTTCATTATTCTCCCTGTCTTTTTGGTTTTGTCACTGACCAAGAAAGTAAATGAAATGCTAAGTTTAATGCTATAATTAGTGTGCTTCATTCTACTCCAATTTGTCAGCAGTAGCCCTCATGTGTGACAGGCAGAAGGGAATCTTTTTAGGATTTTACCCTTCCCTAATTCTTCAAGCAAACAAATTTGTGTCTTTTCACTGTTCCTCATCTATTGTGTCCAGTCTCTTCTTCCTCTGTTCTGAAGCCAAAGAAAATTCAATATTCCAGTAGGAGAAAACACATTGAGTTCACTCAAGTCAACCTCTCCAATTTCCTTGCATTTGCTTTGCAAAAATCTGAAGCATAGAAATTAAACCTGTGTAAGCCCACAACTGCCAGCAGACAGCAGCTGTCAGCAAACCAAAGCCAATCACTTTTCATTGAGTCTGAAGGAAATCATACCTTTTTTCCCCCTTTTCCCTCTCCTTCCTGCCAAAGATTACACAAAACAAAATCTTCTTCTCTAAAAAGCAAACAATCAGATTGGCTTTTCGGAAGGGGTTGGTGCTTCATCCTCATCTTCTTTGCTAACATAAAAACAGATTTTATGTTCTGTTCCTTTTGAGGCTAGCTCATACACTGTGACTCTGTGATATGAAAAGCCACAAGGGGGGATCACTGCTAGGTCTGCACTGGTTATCTCACTGCTCAGCCTGTGCAAGTGGTTACATGTCTGAATGAACCAGTACTGCGAGCCTGGCTAGATGATGATGTAGATGCTCTGAAGCCATGTTGTGGGGATGATGAGCCCAGGCAAACAGACCCTGCTGGGATAAGCAAATGATTCATGCTAGCTACTCTCCAGTGAATGCAGGTCTGGGGCTTCAGGGCTTGAGCTGAAACACAGATGGGATCACATAGGCTGCACCTATTCTTATGTATATGAAACATTGCAAGCTTTCTGTGGAGATCACAACCTGTACTGCTGCAAGCTCAGATATATGACACCAATTACAACTCTTCATGATTTAATTATGTTAGACTCTGAGGCCCCAGTTAGACCCACAGTTCTGTACCGTGTGCTATAAAAGCATGCAATTTGGAGATGGATTATTGGGTACAGTGAGACTGAGGAATAAAGCCTGTCTCCCACCTAAGCTATCCATAAGAGATAAATAGGTTGCTGAAGTGAGAACAGTCTCTAGAAAAAAATCGCAAGCATATATCACTGTAACAGCCAAAAAAAGATGTGAGGTGGTACTAGAGTTTAAACTAGCTGGAGAGCAGGGGTTGATTGAATACAATATTAGTTAGAAGCCTGCGTGCGTAAGAAGTACCACAGAATAAAGCACAAAGAAGGAGCAGAAATGTACCCATGGCTGATCAAGAACGGCAGTCACTTACTGAGGAAACATAAAAGGCATTGGAATGAAAGGGACTTAAAGTAAAGCTCTGTGCTATTGTTTGGTTTCTGTTGCATTCAGAAAATCAAGATTGTTTACTCTTGATGAATAGCTGTGATTGCTCCTAAGCTGCCTGAGACATAATCAACTTCTCTTTTTGTTTGGAAGCAACACAAGGAGCCTTGAAAGATGGTAAGCTGCTCTGGTCAAAAAACCCAATTGTATAAAAGGCGTAACTTGTCCTGACAAAGTGACAATAGAGTCTCTATGAGGGCTATTGTCTCCCTTGCTCTGGCCACAGAGTGTAAACTTGTATCTGTGACTTAGGTCTTTTGCCTTCTTAATTTTCTCTTGAACCTCCAATGCCAGAGGTGTTTAATTTGAGCAGAAAAGCAGTGTTAGGACAACTGTGTTATTTTCAGACTTAGTCTATGCGTTTGGAATATTTTATACAGCAATTTTAATGTAGCAAAGAACATTATGAAAATATGAAACTGTGGATCGAAAAATCTCTCGTGTCATTACTTTTAAAAGCTAATAATTCCTTTACCTTTTAGGATGATTTTAATCAGAGTTTGCCAATCTCAGACCTCATCTGAAGAGACTCCTTTCTGGCAAACAACAGTGTATGTGATGTTGTTTTCTCCACTCTTAATACATGTGTTGAAGTGTTCATATTTCCACAACATTTGGAATCAGTTTGGATTGAACCTACTTTATGACCAAGAGAATGCATATTCTGGCCTCTCTTGACAGTATATACTTAAGGTTCATAATGATGTACAGGTATTAGAGGCTGAAATTCATTTTTATGAGTTTGCCACTTCATCATTGGAGCAGATTGCTCCCATGAGGGAGGCCATCCTCACCATACAATTACATTATAATTCAGTCACCTTAGAGGTCCTTAATTCTGTTGTCAGACTCTCTGGAGAACCAGACTGTATGTACAGCTTTATGTGTCTGCAGCCTCATGAGAGTAAATGTCTATGGAAAAATCTAACACATTTCTTTCCCTTGTGAGATGCCTCTCCCCTGACTTTTGTTTGACACAGGATAAAGACAGAAATTAGGGGTGGGACTGCAGGGACGTTGTCTTTCTGGGAATGTTTTTAAAAGCTGTCTTTTATGCATGTGTGTTTCTGGTAAATAAGAAATGAAAGGTGATGGGTAGATGAGGTATAGGAGGTACATAAAGAAATAACAGTTTCTGACTCAAGCAAAATTTACATATTCAAGCAAAGAAATGTTGCATGTTATGAGGTATATTACTTTGGTTTTGAATTTTAACTATAATTTCTATATGTCCACTTTTTTTTTTTTTTTGTGACTGAGGACATGCACCCAAAGCACTTAAACACATCTCATATTTACATTAATATTCTTTTCTGATATTTCTGATAAGTTTTGTTATGTCTTAATAATGAATTAATTGCACAGCAACATAACATAAAAATGATAGTACCTTAGTGTAGTGTTGATACAAGAGACACACGGTAGGAAGCTTAAGCTTCTTATTCCACTTCCATGCCTCATTGAAATAGGATCGCACCATCCTTTCTACACAAAACATTATCCCTTAACTGTTTCCTAGGGGTAAGTGACTGCAAAACAAGTTTGGATTAAACTACACAAAGCAACATCAGAAAAACAAGAATAAATGTTTCCTGCCCCTTGGAACTAGAAATCAAAACAAGTGGCAAATCCAGCCTAAACACTGAGAAATAGTCATGACAGTGTTTTACACAAAATCATACTGTGGCTTCTCTTGTGGTAGGGTATTATATAATACCTTGAAGGTTTTCTGAGAGTAAAACTTGTACATATGGTTTAGTGATGGCCTTTACACTTTCCTGGGAAATGGTTTTCTTTGTACGTTAACTCATTCAGAGATGACAGCCGACCCTGCAACATCATTGTGTTCCAGGTATAATGTTCTATATGAAATTTTTTTTTTTAATTCGCAAACGCAGTCAATTTTCCAGCAGCTGTGGTCTAATAAAGTAGGGGAAAGCACTTACCCTTTCTGGTCAAAATAGTCTCTTTGGATGAGCTTGCTTCCCTGCTGCTGCTTTGTCAGTGACTTCATATATTGATGTCCAGCTCTTGAAGGACATGGCCCAGTTGCTCCTCAGTGACCATTTCAGTGAACATGATGTACACAATTGTCTCTGATCTAAACTCAATTTCTTTCTCTAATCTCTTATTTCTCTTTAATAATGTCTGTTCAAAGAAAACTTTTGCTGAGAGGTAGAAGACAAATATGTTTGCTTTTTATTGCTCCCCTAACCCTTCTTCCACCAAAGTAGAATTGACTGAAAGAAATTTTTTTTCATACAACAACCATGTCCTTCCCTACCTCTCTATTTTTCTGTACTTTTTGGCAATGCCATAAAAGTGAAAAACAGTGCCATGAAAATTACTGCGAGTTTTGCTGTTGATTTCAATAAAACTAGGGTTTATCTATTGACTTGTATGATGTTTTTCCATGAGCTGCAATAGAAGTTACCTTGATTACAAAACCTCATATTCTAGAAGAGTGTGTTGGGGTAAAGTTTAGATCTAAATTAATTATTAAGTCTGTAGTAAAAATATGTGAAATACATATCTCTGTGAATAAAACATGTATGAAATACAGACTTTAACAGTAAGATGATAATACTTCATCTATTCTTTTCTAATCCAGTTTTCTCAAATACATTCATATATGTTTTTGACTGCACTCTTATGAGTTAATTTTGCAAGCCTGAGGCTGCCAAGACCATACAGTATTTGAGAACTCATCTTTCTTATTCTCCTCATAATTGAAAGCCTCATACCGTATGCTTTTATTCAAAGTCCTTGATAATGTTCATTAAAACTGTTTTGTTTTTAAAATATTACATGATCTGGGAATCGATGTGCTTAATAGGTAGAAGAAGAAAATGAAATTCACCAGTAGAAAATGAGCTAATGAAGTACCTTGTTTTTTGTTGAGAAAACATGATCAGTATGGGAGGTGCAAAATGAAAATTTTAATTTTAGTACAAAAGATATGGAACATCCCCCATTGCTGAGTCTCTCTCTCTCTCTCTCTCACATTTATTTTCCAGAATGATCCCTATTGTTTGTATAAGGATGGTCACAAAAACACTGTTGCCATGGTATATTGTATAACAGATATAAATTTGGAGAGAATATTACAAGACTTAAATATCAGATTTGTTTACATCGCATTCACTTCTGTACTTTGGAAACTAATTTCATGCTCTCCATATGATTTTTCTCATTGAAGATTAGAAGTCCAAAATTTTGGTTCTGACACAATTACAGTATAGATCTTCTAAACAGTTTGTTACATACATGCAAAATTGATTAACCCTAATAAGCCTAGTTTGCAAAAGAGCATTGCAATGTTATTCCTTTAATGTTTCTTTGGCAATATTTAGTTGATTTAATACAATTCAGTAAGTACCCACGCAAATGCATCCTCATACCCAGAGACAGCACTGTCACCAGCAAACAGTGCTACATCTTGGCATTATGTTTTTATACTGCTTTATGTAATGTGTTTGTATAGTCTGTAATTAAATCAAAGACCTTGGGGAAGGCAAGGGCTGTGGATGCTATTCATGTGCTGCTAACCATGAAGCGCTCCCAGAAGAAAGTGGAAGTAAAGACAACTGTTTGACAATGTTGTTGGTTGCAGTGCCCCAATGAATCACTTTATTACTGTAAACATGTGTTGTAGCCAGTGAAAGGAGTTCCTAAATGGCACAAGAACTTTTCCCAGAGAGAATTTACTAGTTATGTGAATGAGACCATACTCTGTGAGTGCTTGTCAGGCTGAGACCATTTGCTGTCTATGAATGGGTAAGTGGACAAGAAAGTAGTGATGCCTAGGAGTCTTTTTGGATCACCTTTTATCAGCAAATTCCACATATGCAAGGGGTTTTTCTAGGCAGTTACTTTTCTGGGGAAGACCAGTCCTTCTGAAATCTCAGGAGGAATCATAAGAGGAAGATGTCATTGAATGTGTCATTTTGTATTCTTTATGAACATAGAGAGGATGATAAGGGTTTTTCTGACACACCTTGGCCAGAAGGTGACTTAAATACAGCAGATTCCACGTTTGACTGAAGTTGGTGGTGCTGAGAGGAGCTAACTCTCAGGTGCAGTCCAGACAGAGCACTGACAAAAAGTCACTTTATAGGCAGTTTTACAGGGAAGTGAAGAGACTGTGCTGGAGACAGCATCAAAGCAGCCTATAATTAGCAGTATGAACATAGGAGTAAAATCTAGAAGTTTCTTGAAGGCATCAGGTAGTAAATCCCACTATAAGGACAACTCCTTTGTATCAACATACGATTTTAAGAAGTGCTTGTCAGTGAAGTGGCCAAGCAAATACAAATTGGGTTTTTTTATTTTGAACCTCAGGAAATACTCATAGTCATGAAGTTCATAATAATACAGCCAGGAACCTGAATATTCCTCTTTTAATTCTTTTTTTACTGTCCTCTAGACTTTGAACCTTATTCTCTCTCCTTCTGTCAAGTAGATACAGCTTCCTTCTCCGTCTTCTCCCAGACACAACACACAGTTTTCTAGTTGTCTATGCCTTTGCTCTTTTCCATGTAACGTTTCCCATGCCTTTTTTCTCTTACTGAAACTTTGTCTCACATGGTTCACATTTTCCTCTTACTCCACTCTTACTTACTCTCATTTCCTCTCCTTGACAGCACATGCTTCAGAATGAAAGGCAGATTAAACTTAATAAACGCAAACCAACTTACAAAATAATTTACTCTTTCGTTCACAAAACTGCCGAAACTTTGAAATCTGATAAACAGAGACCCTTTAGGACTTTGGAATATTGGGAAGCAGGAACTACTTCTATAAGAGCATAAAACTCTTGCTTCTAACTTTGTGTGGTTGGGAAGGAAAATGCTCAACACAAACACGTCATTGAATGTGTCACTTTGTATTCTGTAAAGAATCTGTAAAGAATCTGTAAAGAAAAATTGTCATTTGTCCAGAACTGAACTTTGCCCATTCTGGGCCTTAAGCCAGGATGATTTAGAGAAGAGGGAGAGAGAGAGCCTCCATTTGGAGAGGGCCTGAGGAAATATTTCTCTGACAGGTTGATTTAAAGGAATGCAGCTGTGTGAGGGAAGATGGCGTTGTACAGTGCATCTTAAGGGAGAGATGTTACTGGGCACATGATGGAGATGGATATGGATGTGTAATAAATGCAAAAGCCTATAAAAAATGTACTTGCAGACATTTCTGAAGTTTTGAAAGCCTGTATATTTGAGGTGATGATCTTTTTCCTCCATAGCTTAATATGTCTTAAATAATGAGGAACAAGCCTTCTTGTAGCCTCCAGGGAGGATACACTGGAGCACAGCAGTTGTCCACCATCTTCCTATGGTGTGCTCCCAGATGAAGGAGATTCACTGGCTTTCCAGTTCAGACAAGTTTGTAGGAGTTTTGATAACATGATCAGAGTTTAATGATCATAAAAAAATCCAAATCTCGGTTCCAGTAGATTTAAGTGCAGTATTTGCACAGCTCATTAATAAAAAAATAATGCATGAAATGGTAAGACACTGTTTCTTCTGCCATAGTGTTACTGTGTACCTGTGTGAATGATCTGTCAGAGATGATAGTGCTATTACAGAGGAGAGACCAAGGGCTTCCATTTTCATGCTCCAAAGTGCAGCATTTCCTGAACACACATGAACTGCATTAGTTTGTCATCCCACTAAGCTTTGGTTCAGACTGTGTTCACAGACAGGCTGTATGTGTCAAAGCTGCTGGAAGGGCTCCAGTAGTTAGTGTGCTAAGATGCTTTAAAGCATCTTAAAGATAGGTCATCAGGTGAATTTGACAGGGTAGGTTTCGGGTACATATTTGGCACATGGCTAAATGAAGGAGCATGGCCATGGGACAGGCAGAAGGAGACCCTGGGTGCCACTCCAGCCAGTGTCCACTACCCACGAGCAAGGGTTTTTTGGTGCGAGTCTAAGAGCACACCTTGTTGGCACCTTCCTGCCCTGTCTTTCCTTTTCTATGAAACCTGAGGCTTGGTCACTGTGTCTAACAGCCACAACTTAGCTCAGTAGGTTAGAGCATGGTGCTAAGAACGCCAGGGTTGTGGGTTAATTCCCTTCATGGGCCATTCGCTTAAGAGTTGGACTTGATGATCCTTGTGTGTCCCTTCCAACTCAGATTATTCAGTGATTTCTGTGATTTCTGTGACTTGTCCCAGAGCTGTTTCTAACTTTCTCTGAGGAGTGTTTGTGCATTGATCTTCTCTCTATGCCAAAGAAATTTTCCAGAGGGCACAAGTCAATTTCTGATGCACGCTTTTTTCAGATATTCAGCCTCCTCCCAGTCTGCTAAGGGGCTAAAGATGTCTCTACCAGAGCTACCTCACTTAATCCTAGACACTGGTGAAGAATTTGTTAAAAATATTGTTTTTCTGCATGACAGAGCATTTTAACACACAGAATATGAAATACTTAAAATTCACTAAATTTCTTTATCTTCATGCACACAACATAGTATCTTGAAATTTTCCTCAGTAAACATTATTAGCATATGGTTGGTGCAGTACTTCTGGAAGGAATAGATCTTATGGAGCTATGGGAGAGCTATGAGTCATTGCTATTTTATATCCCTATGAGAAAATACTATAATGGATATAAGTCTCTATTCCAAACCATAACCAGATTAACAGAATTTTGCCTTTCCACATTCCTTCATGGACTCAATTGATATGGCATTCCCCATTTCTTGTCTTAAATCATTGCATAATGCTGAAAGGTGCTGTTAAAGACTTCTTTAATTCACCCTACTTTTCTGCAGTGAATGAATAACTCCTGCAAATAATTTGTACATGAGCTGGGTAAACTATAAAATATTTCGTGAGACACTGAGCTGCAAAGAAAGAATGTAAAGGCTTTGGATATTTACACTTATAATTCATATGAATTTAATTTGTGAATAAGATGAAATATAAACATATACAGGAGAAAAATAGAACAAACAAAAGCTTAATTTGGAATAGACAGCACAAGCCTTGAGTTGTGAGGAAAGATTTATTAGATCATAGAAAAAGAAATTTGAGAGAAACTGTAAGCCATGTAAAGTCATTAGGAATAACTGCTGCAGATATTGCAGATGCTGGAGAGACAAACTTGCTTCAGTAATGCAGTTCATCTAAACAGTTAAAGAAGCATGCAGTGAACACATTCTAAAAGAACAATATAAAAGAGCTGGAGCAAATAAATGGCTGATTGTAAAGGTCCATATAACCTCCTTGTAAGACTTGAAGTGCCTATGATTGTTTTGTATGGGAAGTGAAAAATTTCCAAAAAGAAAGTTCCCCAAAATTACAACAGTGTCTATGCATTTTATTAAGAGAGAGGGACAGAGAGAAAGGAGCTGGAGAGATGTGGAGAGAAAACACAAACCTGAACCACAGGAACAACATGAGTCACTTTTCATAATATGGCATTTATATTTTATTAGTACCTCATATAGGAATTTTAATATAGTCAAATATAAAACCCTCTTGTTATAGAGTATTATATAAGAACAGAGGTGAAAAGCCATTGCAGATGAAATGTTGGAATTTTTTCCACTGGCTCCAATGGTATTATGATGTTCATTAGAGAGACATTCCCCATTTAAAGATGCAATGTCATGGCTCAGGGTTGAGGGCTGTGCTGAGTGTTCATTGGCAAGGGCTAATATGGATCTAGCACTTCTCTATCCTGTCTTCAACTGTGCTGTAAATTTATACCTGTCTTAAATTAGTTCAGATTTGTCCATAGTTGATATATTTGTCTTTCATTAAAGGCTATTTGAGGCAAAGATTGGCATTCACCATGTAAATTCCCTAAAGCAGTGCTATTTTGTGTGTTAAAATTTGAAGAAATTTCTGATTAATACTCATATCAGTATTGATTGAATTATAAAATAGTCTATGGCTATTGTGAGGAACAATATAGAAATGAATCATGTTATTGTTGTATTTTAATTTAAAACGTAAATCAAATCACCAACAGCATCACAATTTTAGTTCTAATATTGGTTTGAGAGTGATGAAAAATGACAGACAACATAAAAATGAGATGGTTTAGAAAACAGTCATCTGAATCTGGTTGTAGTTAAGTAAAGCTGGGAACATCCTGACCTTCCACACAGCCAGATGTGGAAAATATACTTCAAAGTCTTCAAGACAGAACTAATGGCATAAAAGATTAATGGGTGCTGTTCCTAAAGGAAATAAGGAATCTGTGAAAACAAGGCATATATGTGAAGTACAGACTGATATTTTCTCAATAATCTGGAAAAGATTATATTTCTTATCTATAGTTGGACAAATACTTTAAGAGAGTAACTCTTCAGTTACTGTTTTCATTTATTTAATTTAGCAATTCTTTAACACTGGCTCTATCTTTTACTGAGGTCATTATGTGCTTAAGTTTTACCAAAATAAACTAATTACAAATAAGTGTTTTTTAAAAGTATTACTTAAATTTTTACAGAAGTTCCATTATTTCAAGTTAATGCATGTGAACATTCATTTCCATTTACTTGTGCACTAAATAATGAAATAATTTTATTTAAAATATATATTAATTTAAAATTTCAAATTAAAACATTCTTCAAGTTTAAACTGCTAAGACACATTAATTTTATTTTTTTTAAACCAGGCTATCACTTAAAAAGGAATATATTTTGAAAAGAAATATTTATAACTTATTTCATGCTACATCCAGATAGAAAAATTAAAGTTAGTAAAGTTTTGTATTATGAATTCTTCTGCATTTTTCAGCTATTATGTTATTTAAAATGCTAGCATTTAATAGGATATTCACTGTTATATTATATAACCGTATATTTTAAACAAGGATTTCTTTTCCTTCAGGTTTCGCATTTGGGGTCTCATTTCTCCATTTCTTTTACTAAGTAGAGTAATGACAGTCACAAATGACTACACAGTATTCCTTGTTACAATAGCATAGAAAGGTGCACATCACAACCAGTCTGCACAGAGAGGTTGTTGACATCAAATTTTTGGCATTTCATTCTCTTCACTTTTCCCCTTTACAGAGAGAGAAAAAAAAAAAGCCCACCCCCCCAAAAAGAAAACCCAAAACACACTACATCCAACACCACAACTCATATCCTATCAGTTCTACTTTATCCAATAAAATGCAGGAGTAGGTGACTTGAAGAATTGGTAAGAAGATATGAAGCTTTTTATCTCCATGTCAGTGGTTTGTATACAGCTTAGGTTAACAGTGATTGAAATCTGTTCGTAAGAGACTGCTGTTCAAGTGAAAAACCTGTTTCAGTAGAATGTTGGTGCACTGTGTAAGTGCATCTTAGTAACCAGCAACAAAGTTGTCATCTCTGCAGCCTCTGCAAGGATAGAAAATAATCCTGGGGAATGAAATACTGTCTCTAATAAATCATTCTCCCAGAAGTCCTGAGAGGAAAATGTAGGTAAAGCTCTCACCGTGGCTTTTCTTGTTTATTTACTTGCATGGCTCTCACCGTGGCTTTTCTTGTTTATTTACTTGCATGTACACATGTGTATTTGCCTGGTTTTAGTCTAGAGCAGGAATGATTGCGCCAGGCACAGCAAGGAGGCCCAATGAGTAACCTATGCAACACCACACTGGGTCAACTTTGTTAAGGGATGAGGTTTTAGCAATTTAAGTCATCAATGCACATATTTCCATTCAACTGTTTATCCTATCTGTATCAAGGAAAAAAAGTCACTCCTCAACCCCACCTTGTCTGCACTTAAATAAATGAATTCCTAATAGAATTACTGTCAAAAAAACTCAGCAGTTCTGTAGCTCTAATGAAAACTTTTTCTCCTTGGCCTCTTCTTGCAAACACTTAAGTAAATTAGCACAGGATAGACAAAACCATACAGAAATCAAAGTACCAAATCATACTAAATGGCTTATGTTTTCCCAAGGTGCAGCCCCACTATAAAGGCTATCAGACCGGAATAAATTATTCTCTACCTGTCAGAGAATCTGTGCAGCTATTCATCTCCATCAGGACATTTATCTGGCATGCGGAAACCAGAAAACGTGATCCAATTTGGTTTTTCAAATCCAGAAAAATTTAGAATTCCCTAGTTATGATACCAAGTCCTCTCCATTATCTACTCACTTCCCCTGTATCTTCTCAAGAGATTTTCTTAGTCCCATGTGCTCCAAAGCACCTTATTCAGAAAAAAACTCTGAAGTCTGTTGATCATTTCCTCATGGTTCTGTTTTGTTTCTTTACCTGTCTGTTTCTACTTCCCTTCCACAAACAAAACCCCAGATTTCTTAAGTGATGGAGGTTACAACTCTCCCCACTGATAACTTTATTCCTCATTTTGCCTTTTTCAGATGATAATGTACCACTATTACGTTGCTTTCCTTGTCTGTAGTTTTGAAACTTAAGAAGTTAACACGGTTTATTGCCTAAATATGGATAAAATTAATAGCCACTGAGGAACACGACAATTCATTAGCTGCTCTGAAAATTCCTTTACAGCAGCAGGAGCACAATCGGATTGCCCTCTCATGGGTACAGTGCTCAGGGAAAAAAAAAGAAAAAAAAAACAAACCCCAGAAAAAAACACAGAAGTGGGGCTTTTAGCTATGGGAAAAACAAATCCTTCATGAAAGCACATATTTGACATCTCAGACAACCCCTATCAGCTGTACAGGCATCCACAGCTGGGAAATGCCGTGCCACAGCACAACAGCAGAACTCATAAAGGAGATTGGTACTGTTTGGTTGCCTTTTTGTAGGATGGAACCACAATTCTCTGGTACCATCTCCAGAAAACAGCATGTGAATGTGGCTGATGTTGCTCTCAGCTGGGGATGCATACAGCAGCGTGTGGGTAGAGCAACCATACGGCTCTCCGCTGGCCAGCTATGGAAGCAGATAAATGTCCTTCTATGTAACAGAAGAGGTCAAGCTTAGTCAGCCTCAAAAAAACAGTCTTCCCTGTTTAGTAGTCCTTCAGCTGGGATTCATTAAGAAGCAGATATGAATAAGATAATGATGGCTTGGGGTGAAGTATTTTACATCTTTGTCTCTACTCTGGGCTTGAAGGCAACTGCACACCTGGAGCTGTGCCAGAACAGTCAGCCCTCTCTCCCCAGCCCGGTCAAACAGGTAGCTGGCTTATATTGCCACAGCTAAGAGAGCTGCTTAGTTTAATATCGGTGAAGGGGATTGTGACAGATTGCTCACAGGCCAATATGGTCAGCAAAATGTCTGTTTATTACAAGAAGGATACTCTTTATATATTGCTTCTACACCCCAACGCGTGAGTTCTTCTTGTACAGCATTGGGTACATAAGAGAAACATACTTTGTTGTCCAGTGCTAATTGGAGTATCGCAGGTGTCCGTATGAGATGAAAAAACTTGTTTACCTTTTAAAAACTCCTCCTTGACCTTGGCAGGGAGCCTTCTTTGTTCTAGCTTCAGAGGCTGAAGCCATGTTAGCTACACAGTTCTTTTTACTGTCTTGCCTAGCTATGCCAAGGCAAGGCCTACAGAAATGCAAGAGAAATTGTTCACACACAAGCTTTGTTCTCCCAAGAGTTTAAATACCTTGAGGCAGGGACCTGATTTAACTTCAAGACTTCCAAGGCCCCGTTGGTTACAGAAATGGTTTGTTTCATAATAGCAGAAGGCAAGGTCAAAGGTAGGTTTGAAAGCATGGCATTCTTTCATTTTTTTCTTTCCTTTAATCTTACACATCTTGCTGCTTTTTGAAAAATGGATCTAGCCAAAAAGAGGACTCAACAACTACTCACAATTACTTCAGCAGCATTTTTTAAAGGAATAGTAAAGAGAGTCATTTCTTTTTTTTGTGTGTTGTTTATTTATCTCTTAGGTTTTAATAATCTGCATGTTTGTTAAGCTAGTGACACAGGTTTCTTCAGAATAGTATCTTTGAGCATGAAATGTCAAAAGCTAAGATGCTGTGAAATAAACATCTGTAATTATAATTCTTAGTATTCCCCACAAAAAACTTCAAGCCCAAAACATAATCAAACAATACAATCAGATAAGTTCACTGTGATCTGACTTCAGCTTACAATAGCCTGGCCCTCAACACTGAATCATCTCCATCCTAAATCATTAAATCACTCAGGCTAACCCTCTTTCTTTCTCATTCTCTTTATTTTGTGCTCTTAAATGACTTTTTTTCATCCCTGTGCTGTCTGGTTGATATCTTTGTGGTGGGGGAGGTCTTTTTTGTTTGTTTTTTCAACTTGCTATGTGGCTTCAGCATAGAGATTTGACACAAAATGATTGTTCTCTATTTTTGAATAACTGATTTTTTGTTGGATACATGACTTTTTTCAGCATCACTTGTGAGATACAAATGAGTACTGGAGACCTTTGAAACAGCAAAAATAATTCAATGCCAGAGGAGGACACCCAAAACTCAGGGGTTGTTTGTTCCTTGGGATATTAGAGAATGGAACGGGAAGTGAAGCAACCTCATTTGCAACCTTCCAATCTCTATATTTCTCTTTCTGTTCCTATTATACCAGAATGAAAGCCAGCTGCTTGTCAACTCATAGTTTGCTTTGCTGATTGTAGTTTTGGCAAATGCATGAAATTTCCTTTTTTGTGCTTCTTGTATTTCCCACAGTAACAAAGTCTACTAGAGGGGAAGAGCATTGAATATTTTCAGACACTCCATTGTAAATTTGTACCTGACATTCCTGCTCAGTTGCATTAACATACCAGTTCAAATATATTAACATTCTTAGCCCCTGGTCTGACCTCACTTGTGCTGATTTTATGCTTATGTAACTGCTGACAACTCAGCAGTTGTCCTTAATTTACACTGAAATGTTTTTACTGCATGTTTGCAGTGTTTACAAATGCTTGGTTACTTACTGTACTTCTATTTATCATCCTATTTTGTAAAGAAAATGTTTTTATAATTTATCTTGTAAGGCCATTGTATGTATGATAGATAATAGATAATTTTTTATTATTTTTCTTATATTTTGGATTAGTTTTGTCCTTTCATTTAATATTCTTCCTCTTAGTCATCCTTCTTAATCAATATTCCCACTACTTATGTGAAACAATTGTTCTCCTCCTTTGTTATACATCCCTTTCTATATCTGGTAAAACTTTTCTCATGTGAGGACCAGGAACATTCAATGACTTGTTTTGGTCATCATGAAAGCCAGAAGCAGAGTGGTGACAACCTGCTTCCCACCTCTGAGCCAAAAGACCACATTTCCCAGCGCTTTTCACTGTTCTTATCTTGGCTGCTTTGAATCCTCTGAACTTCTAAGTTGAATAAGTATTTGCTAAGTATTGATGAATAAATCTAATGACTGTTCTGCATTTGACCAGTCAAATGCACATGGTCTTTGCTTTCCCTCATTTATGCATACCTGGGAGGAATAAAATTACTTGTATTTTAAGTTTCTAAAGCAAATTAAAAGTCATTAACAGCCCCTCTGACTCTTACTACTGATGATTATTGAATGAGACTGAAATGAACTGAAAAGCAATGTTTCTAGACTGATTAGGTCTAACTTCTATTTTTCTACAGGGTACATGGTCTCAGGGTGAGAGAAGTAAAGAATTGGATTTATTAGCAGTCTTCAGCCTTCTATCAGTATCCTCTGGTTCATTTTATATCATTCTAAAGACAAGAGTTACATTTGTCATCCAACTAATCCAGGTGCTTCTTGTAATAGCAAGTTATGCAGCTTGGCTAGCAGTCCTATGGTTTCACACACAACTAACATTTGGTCCCGGTGGTTTATTAACATTTAACTTAATTATTTGGTCTAATACCTCCTGTATATTTGCTTCAAACTCACCTCACACTTTCAGCCCATCTTCTACTAGGGATTTATCAGTTATGGGAAGATCTTTTTCTCTTCAGCAGTAAAGACAAATGGAGAGAAGTCATTGGGCTTTCTTACTATGGGCTTACCCATCCTCCGTGCTGCTCCCTATTCAACCAGGCTGGTCTTTTTCCCTGCCAGCTCATCTTTCAGCACATGTGGGCAATGTACTGCATTTTTCAGATTTTCTTCTTGAAAAGTGTCCAGCCTTCCTGGACTCCTTTGCCCTTCAGAACTGTCTCCTAAGGGACTCTCTTAGCCAGGTTCCTAAACAGGTCAAAGTCTGCCCTTTGGAAGTACAAGGTAGCAGTTCTAGAAGCTGATTCCCCTCCTTCTCCGAGACTCAAAAATTCTATCATTTTGTCATCGCTATGCCCAAGAGGGCCTCCAGCAACACATCACACACGAGTCTTTCTCTACTCACAAACAGCAGGTTCAGCACAGTGCCCTCCCTAGCTGGCTCACTCACCACTGTGTCAGGATGTGAACTTCCACACGGTTCAGGAACTTCCTAGACTGCTTTCTCTCCACTGTATTTTATTTCCAGCAGACGTCTGGTAAAATGAAGTCCCCCATGAGAACAAGGCTAGCAATACTGAGACTTCTCCTAGTTGTTTAGAGAATATTTCACTTGTTTCTTCATCCTGGTTGGGTGGTCTATAAGAGACTCCCACCAGGATGTCTTCTGTGTTGGCCTTTCCCTTGACTCTTACTCATAAACCATCAACATCTCCATCAACATCATCAAGCTCTAGACACTCAAAAATCTCCTAATATACAGAGCTACCCCACCACTTCTCCTCCCTATCCCTTCTGAACAGTTTATCTATTGCATCACTCTAGTTGTGTGTCATCCCACCACCTTCTTATGATCGCAACTCTGTCATAGTTTTCCAGCTTCATTGTGGCTTTCAGCATCTCCTATTTGTTGCCTGTGCTGCATGCACTGATGTAGATGCATGTCAGGTGAGATACTGATCCTGCCACCATTATCTGAGAAGCTGTAATAACTATGTGACTGTTCTCAGGGGTTTCTGTGGTTTATAACACATAAACAACCCTTGCATATTTGCTGCAGTATGGATTTCCATTCCCTACCTCCACTGATATGTATGATTTGACCTGTTATGTTTCGTGGATTTTCCTGTTTTCTTCATTTGTATTTTGCTTTTCAAATATTTTGCTTTTCAAACATCTAATCTTTTCCTTATATCAAATTTTTCAACTGAGCCATTGTAAGAGACTGAAATGTTAATGGTTAACCACAGACCATTAGCAAAAGCTGCAGGATTCTTTGCTGAGGCGAGGTTTGCATCCCCGCACACAACCCAAGGGGAGTAGGAGAGATTTTTTCGTGTGGCGGCAAAACCTTTGATCTATGTAAAACAGAGGAGGTGGACACCCACCATGGGAGGCTACAAGCTGGTTTTTGAGGCAGATAAGGAAGAAGACTGACAAGAAGCAGACCCTGCTGAGGCAGAATAGTGTTTTTTATCATGCCAGCGTTGTCCCTTACAAAACTGGCTCAGATGTAAAATTGCCCCCCACATCTGGGGGAGGTATTGGGACATTCACATGTAAGCCTGAAGGTATTTATCCTTTCTAGTGGGGCATAACTGGCTCAACTATGCTGATGTGGGAGGCAGTGATCATGTTTTAGAAGGTGTCACAAACCATCAAAGACTACTGAAGTCCCCTAGACTAATTTCTGGGGCCTTCCACTAGAAAGTTGTGCATGATCTGCAGTGTTTCAAGAGACACTGTAAAACTCCACACTCAGGGGAGGTATCTGGGAGTTCCCACATAAACCTAAGAGTATATTAATCCACTGAACTTTGTGTTTTTCAGGCTTCCTCCACCCCCAATGGCTCAAGACTACAACCATCACTTCTAGTAACAGACATCTAAATTTCAACAATCAAGTCTTGTTGCTAGATCCATGGATGGTGATGTCTTTCTACTCTTATCCTTTCTTTCTCATTCTTTCTTTCGCTAATACATTTTCTGAAGTGTTATTTTTATGTTTTTATATTGCTATATTCTACAGATAATAACCAAAACAGCTACTTTTATATTGTTATATTATTATAGATAATAATAAAAAATGGCTACATACCTCCTTTACTTTCCAGTCAAATTGTTCCAAAACAAACCCTACATATATATATATAGATATATATATAATGTACATAATATATATACACATATGTATTTATAAACACATATAATTCAGTGTTGTTTCACTCTTATCCACACTGAGAGATCTATTAACAAGAACCTAAGTTACTCTTGTCTTTGGGGGTAGGTCATAACAGCCGTGCAAATTTTTACTTTTTTTTTTTTTTTTTTTTTTTTTTTTTTTTTTTTTTTTTTTTTGTTGGTTTTGTTGGTTGTTTGGTTTCTTTTTAATTTTAAATTTTGGCACTTTTTTTTCTGAGATTTTAACAAATAATTTTTTAAACAAATTTAAATTTTTTGCAGTGCTCTTTCATTGCTTTCCCTTTCCCATTCTCTTTCCATATTTTTTCTTCTTTGGCAATTTGCCTCATTTACAAAGTAGCCTTTCTTAAGCTGAATATCCACTTGGTGGATTAATAAATGGTGGTCAATACAACAAAGTGGATCTTCCACTCATATTTGTTGAACTGGGTCATATGCTTCAATCAAAATCAAACGTACAACAGCATTTTTCCTGTAGATTCTAAAACAAGATGTTCTATTTAACAAGGTGTTCTTTTCTTTGCATGTAAAACCTGTGTCTCTACATATTGTCCTTAATAATTTATCCAGTCTATATGTGAGCAGTTGAAATCTTCTTACTCTTTTTACTTGTCATAAATTTTTAGTTACTCTTTTCTTGTTTAATATTTCCTGACCATCATCATTGCTCCATTGCCCCAGTGTAGTATTCAGAATTACAATCCTAATACAATGATCTTTCCCATTAGATCTTTACCATCTTTTACTTTTTGCAAAGGTATGTAGTAATAGGACAAAGGGTGAAGGCCGTAAACTGAGAATAGGTTTAGAATAGATTTTAGGAAGAAATTCTTCACTGTGGGGCTAGTGAGGCATTTGAACAGGTTGTTCAGAGGAGTTCTGGATGCCCCATTCCTGAAAGTGTTCAAGGCCAAGCTGGATGGGGCTTTGAGACACCTGATCTAGTGAAAGGTACCCCTACACCTGGGACCCTTCAAGGTCCTTTCCAACCCAAACCAGTCTATGATTCTAAGATCTGGGATTTTTTTACCCAGAGGGATTCTACAATACTTTATATTCTGTAATACTTCTATGCCCCTACATTAAGCTAGTAATGTCCATTGTCCTGTCATTAAGCGTGATTTCCTATTGGTTTTGTTTTGTGGCTCAGCATTGCTATGTCACAAATTAAGCAACACAGAGGACTGAACAGTCCTGATGATCTAACTATATCGGGTAAGACTAAAATAAATAGATGATGCTTCAATAAACAGATGGTTGATTGGCAGCCCAAAGAGAAAGTCTGAAAACCTTTTAAGATTTCTTCCCTGTAACAATTAATGTTTATACTATCACTTCAGAAACTAAAATCTTTACAACAAGCCACTGGTTCAAACAGTTAACTGGGCAATAGTAACACAATTTACTTTGCAGAGCAAATTGGAAGAGCATAAATTATTAGCTGGGGTTGGTGAATGTGTGTTTGTGAAAATACTCTTGAAGATTATTCTCTTGACATGAGGCTGATTTATCTTAACTGTCTTGAGCTGGTAAAAGAGGTATTGGAACTAATGTTTGACTAATTACGAAATCCCTGACTACAATAATTAAATAAAATCCTGTATTTGACCACAGTATTCTGTATTGTCCTGTCACTGAGCTGGGAAAATGGTATTAAAGTATGCCCATTGATATGTATTTAGTTATTACACTGGTATCTCTGTGTGTCTGTGTGTCCCCCTTTCAGGCTAATCCCAACAACCTCATTTCCTTATTAAAGCTTCTTAGTAAGTCATATTTTTGAGTTTTAATGGAAACTAAAATTTTAAATTCTTGCACAATTGCATTCAAGCAAAAGAACAAACTCCCTCTGCTTGTCAGATTAGGACTGTTTTGTCTTTAGGAGATGTATCCAGAAAAGATGCTGAAGCCTGGTGGAATTCCTGACATAACCCTGTGCATCTATATCCATATGTGATGCCCATGGTACATCTGTCCATACTGTAGGGTGGTGACTGTATTTCTGAAATTTCTGTATTAGAAATCCCACTGCCTTGGGACAGATGAGGACTATCTTTTCATTTCAGTTGCCTAAATATCAGGTAATGACAATATTCTGTGCCTTTAGTGCTGTCCTAAATTTTCAAATATTTATGCATGAGGTTAAGACATATGACACAGAACATGAAGAAGACTTCTGCACTTCCCAGGTGACAATAGGAAACCACTATCTAAAGTTATCTAAAATGGCATCAGAAAGCTTTATTTAGGCAACTAAATTTTGTCTCTGTAATACCTGATGTTGTCAGGTTATGGATGCTGTGACTGCCCATCTGCACATGGGATAAATGACTGCTACAATACACACAAAAGGGTTATCTCAGGTTCAAGATTTCTTCACTTCCTCCCTATCCCATCTCTCTCACTGTCATCACGCTCTGGATGTACTGCAGATAAGTACGCATGGTCTTGAACATGGGTTCAGAGGTCCACTATCAGTTCCACAACAAGTAGATCAAAGACCAGCAAACAAAATGTGACTAGGTAAATAAATTTAAGCATCAGAATGTAATATTGTCAACCTTCAGAGACAATCAAGTTTGCTTGTTTTTTATCTGGCAGTCTGAGAGATAAAATGCCTCAAAAGAAGATACAATCGTTTCTTCAAAGGATGTCAAAAACTTATTTATAAGCAACGAGATTAACTTGATTAAACATCAGTTTCTCCAGTGAATACAAATGATTATCATTCACTAATCACAGTTTACTATGTTTGATAAGATCTCAAAAGAAAATGGGTGTTCTTGGGACTCAGTCACTTAAGTTGTTGTCAGTCTTAGAAATAATGACAAGACAAAGGAAATAATGAATTATCTGTTATCTGTTCATGACTTTGCAGCAGATCAGAGCTGCAGTAGCAGTAATAGTAACAGCGGTATTAATAATGAGTAAAAAAGCAATATGGTTACTGGAGATTATAGGACAGAGCTTTTGGAATACTTTAGCACCTTTAAAATGGAAATGAACTCTTCTAATATATACACCTGTGACATCTGATAGAGGTTATCAGTGCCAGCTAGTGGTAAGTAGTTCGATGTCAAAGACTTGAGTAGGAAAGCATTGTAGTCAATAATTGATGTGAATTCACCTCATTCCATTGATGTCATCAGAGCTGGAATTTGATTCACCACATTCAAATCTGGTCCTTATTATTTATAAATGGCATATGGAAAACATTTGATCAACTGTAATTACTCATAGCTGACTGTAGGGCTATGGGTTGTGGCAGGCTAGGAATTGTGCTGTGCCTGAATTTCCATACACAGGTGGATAAAGCTCTACAGGAATCAGTATGATCATCCTGTGGAAAAATTGGAATTACCAATCAATCACAAAATGGGAAATGCATAGCATAGCATGGATTTCTTTGAAGAAAATTTCAAGTCAGTGAGATGGCAAGTAATTTAGGCCATTCTGGTAAAAGAGAGAGTGCAAGAAGCATGCAATACATTATTCAGCCAGGTAGGTCTGGAAGTAGCTTAGAACCTACCTACCTCCCAGGTTTCCACAGTTGTAATGCAATCATCATGATCCCACAGAAAGCTTCAGCTCTGTTGAATCATCATTCACCAATTGAGATCCAGTTCACTGGAACCTTCTAACCAGTTCTGAAAAGACAAGCTAATTTTCCCTATGCTACGGCAAGACAATTTCTAATTCACATTTTCATCAACTTTTCTGTCTTTGTAAACAGCTGAATATATTTCAAATCAAAGCAAAATGCAGCTCAAAATAGTAGCTGTGTTTGAAGAACTAAATAAAAAAAAATCAAGAGAAAAGGTATTCCTGAAGAGTACTAGCAGCAGATGAGACAATACAGGTCTATGATAAGAACAGAACTACTTGCTATTATTCTTGCCTTGAAATAACATTTGCATGGAGACAGTTTATGTTTTGGTTTAATAATAATCTAAGGGGTAACAGGATAAAATGTATGTTGGGATGACTTGTCTGATTCTGAGGAAATTACTCCCAAGAGTTATCTAATACTTTGTCTCAGATTTTTTTTGTTGCTATTTCCTGCTAGTCTTATCTGGTCTACATGTTGTTATCAGAAAATACAGAACACATTGTAAATGTATATGGGTATAAAAGGCATCCTGGGATTTATGGGTCAGTCTGCAGTATATGATGAAGCACAAGAGCATTGTGCTCTTATTCTCCTCGGCACTCACCAAACAGTTAGTGAGTTATATGTATGTTGTGAGGGAGTTAACGTGTGAGAGGTGACCATCATACAGGGTATTGCTTAGGAATTTTATTCCGTTTATCCTGACAGTTTGCCATAGAAACAAAGATATAAAGCCCAGCAAATCTAGAGAAAATAATTAACCGCAGCTTAACTTTGGATTAATAAACTTGTCAGTTACTATTTGCCGTGTTGTTACCTCTGCTGTTTGATTTATGAGAGACCCTTTTACTACCACATTTTAATTTTTTTAAGCAGATTTGCAAGTTTTACATTGTACCTAAAAACATGCTGCTACACAGTGAGCAAATTCTTCTTTCCCTGAGGTGCTGGGCCTTCAGTTTCTCAAAGTCAAACTACATAATCATTGCAGTGCTTAAAATATGTATCAAGTCTTGTAGCTTGCTTTTTCTGCCACTGCTGTAAATGATGGTCCCTCATTATCAGGTTCACTTCTCAGAAAATAAAAACTTCTGTAATACTCCATGGAAATGGACTGGCCTTGACCTGGAGAACCTGGAAAGTTGTCTGCATACTTGCGTGGCCAGTTTCAATAGTGCACACAGCACAGGTTGAGAAGCCCCATAGAAATCAGGAGACATTATTCTTAGTTGTGAGCCTATTTCTCTTTAGAATTCCCAAAATAGGCTAAGATGATTTAGGGATATTTTGCACCTAGGAGCCTTGTTATTTTGTCTCAGTAGTTTTGCTATTTTACACTCATAATCAATTAAAAATGATGAAGTCAAGACCATTTTTTGCTTTATTGATGAACAAATTACTTTCACATATAAAAATAACAGAAATGAGAGGAGAATCTAACTGAATAAAGCTATTCATTTTCTGGGGAAAAGATAGATAAGAGATTGATGTTTCAATATCCTACATTTAAGAGTGCAAAACTAATCTACTTTCTTTCAGAAATAAATATCTTGCATGTGATCTGTATGGCAAGCACCACATGAGGTTTATGTGAGAATAGTTCAGAATGGTGTAATTCAATCCTTTCCACTTTCCAACTGGATTGCAGCATTTTCTGCATTAGCTGAATCTTTACTTTTACAACTATTATTATGTCACCTATGACATTTTTCAATAGAATATGACTGAAAAGCTCCTTCCACAGAAAAAAATAAAGACAGTTAAAAGAATCTGTAAGATTAAAAAATTCCAGTGGGCTACTAAATAATTTACTGAAAGACTGATCTGCAGAGTCCAGAAAACGATCATTACAAAGCAAGTGCCTTACAATACAAACAAAAAGAAATCTTTTTATTTAAAACAGATTACATGGAGTTTGAAGGTGTGCATTCTAATTTCAGTAAAGTCAGTGGAAGTACTGTCACTGTCTTCAAAAACTAAAGAGTAGGATCCCTGGAGCAGAAACGTCACTTTCTGTAAAGTGATACGAGTTATTTAAAACATGTGGTCACTGCAAGTAAAAAAGTGGAATAATCCACATTTTTTTACCATTAATGGAAAAAACTTTGCAACCTTTCAGTAAAGAAAGGCTGTATTATTATTGCAACTGTTATCTAAAATTAAACTTTGAAGATATTTGTGCATGTTAGTGGAAGAACAAGCATTCTGACATTGACAGTGGTGTAGAACAATATTGTAAAACTGTGCTTGATATTCTACATACTTACAGATGAGAAATGGGGTACAAAATACTTAAATATACATGTACTTCATCTGTTGTTTATAGGAATTCTAAGTACTTAGGGTTGAAAACAAGATGTTTGTTTTAGATTTGTTAGCAAAATTAGTAAACAAATGCCTCTAAATCTCGTAATACATGTAAAACCACCAAATTGTAATGAGTAGTGGAAAGGGGAATAGCCAAAGAGGGCCAATATGTGTGACATCAAGAATTTCCTTTATCTCAAGGAGCCAGACTGGAGACTGCACTTCTGAGCTCAATAAAGTCAATGGCATCTTGCACTACACACAGCCTTTCTTGGTCATGTGTCTAGGGAAATGAAGAACATAATCTCATCTGCCAATGAACCTTGTAGGAGTACAAAACAAATAAATGGTCCTGTTCAGCCCAATTCTAATCCTCCAAGCCAAGTTTAAAATTTCAGATTTCTTTTGTCTCAGAAGACAGTAAATCAAAGAAAGTAGCTTGTAATATCATTCTTTTTCACACCAAAAATAAAAACCCAAGAAACTAAACCAAACCCACAAAAAACCTCAAACCAAGCTGAATCAAACCAAAACAACAACAACAGCAAAGAATCACCTAGTCCAACCTTATGATATTATCTGGTCAGGCATGAATATCAGTACTGGTTAGTATTTGCTTCTTTGAAGGTTAAAATATACACAAGAATTTCATCTGCTTAGCAAACATCATTTAATTTTATCAGTCTAAACCTATGTGTTCAGTTAAATTGATTCTCCTGTTAAGAAAGAAAATGGCTTTCCTCAGATCTTTGACGTGTTCAAAAGTAGTGGGAACCTGCATAGCCATCAAAGACTACTATAGCACTGAAACTATTGGACTATTGCCCCAAACTATGGATCACTGCATGCCCACTGCAGTGATCTTTAAATAAGGTTATTTGTGTTCCCAATAGGCAAAAAAATCAATTGAATTGGGATGAAGTAAGCTGCCCTCTTTAGCTGGTGAAAAAACATGAGTGTTTAAGGTGAATTACATCTACTTTTTAAAATTAATGTACAACAGCTCTTTTATAGGTAACAAAGGGAAAGGCAAAAGGTATTATTGCCTAAGAGATCGATAGTTTTACCCAGTATAGCAAGAGGGACTTGTGAAAATAAAAGTTCCACTTTTCTATGATAACTCTAGAAGGAGGAAATGAACCTTGTGCCCCAGTGCTTCTGATGGAGCTTAAGCATTTGGCTTCAGCAGACTTTTCAGAAAATGGCCCAGGAAATTTGCTTACCCAGCAAATTCTTCAGTTAATCAAAACTAAAGACCTTTTCAAAGCTGACCCTGTCCCAGAGCTTCAAAGTTTCCGTAGAAATTTGCCATGAAGAGTTGAGCCTACATGGCAGTTGCAGAGGCACATCAATGCCAGGAACGGTGTCTGGCTGCCCACAACTCCCACACCAAGTCCCCTCTTCTTCCTCAAGATAGCCAGATAATGTGAGACTTGTTCAGGCCTAACAGGTCCTTCATTACAAAATAAACATAAGAAAGGAGATAGAGCAAATTAAAAAAACAAAAACACACATCTGTCATGGTGGGTGGACTTCTGAGGGCAGGATTTTTCCACAGTTTTACGCATGACGTACCTAAAAACTGTAAAAAAAAAAAACTGTAAAAAAGACTGTGCATGATGTCTCAGGCTGAAGGCAGACATGTGAACCTTTTTATCTTATGGATCTCCTCACTATCTGGTAGTTGTTAATTATTACAATGCTGCTCAGTATCTTTCAATGATCTCTATTCTCTTAACTGCAAACAGTGAAAGGTTGTGGCATTTAAATTTGTTTCTACTTTTAGGCATTGGGACATGGGGGATCTATATGAAATGGGCATGGGAGCAAGTACACTGGGATTAGGTTACAAGACATTCAGCTTGAATATTGACATTTCCCTTAAAGTCAGGGACAGTCTAGAAACCGGTTTTCTCCTTATTTCTCAATGTACAGACTAAGTCCAGCAGGAGACTGAATCTTAGGCTTTAAGCTGCCTTAATCCTCTTTTTTTTTTTTTTTTTTTTTTAAATTGATGTATGTATTTTCTCCCTCTTTAAAATAACAGCAGCAAAAAATCTGTGCCAAATTCTCTGTCCCAATAGGGTAGCTTTCATTTATAAAGCTGCCCCAAAGCCATCCTGTTAAGGAAGCCTTCGAATTTTACAGCTTATGGTAAAAGAGTTTTGGGGTGAAACTTCTGGGCAGTGAGAGGGGATCACAGCTGGGGAGCCAAGGTGCTGCCTGCTGTATGGGAAACTCCGGTTGTAATTCAGAGAGAAAATCAAGACATTATTTAAATTCAGGGATATATTGAATTCAGAATTCATTATAGACTTGGAACTCTTGTAGAAAAACACCTTCTAAATCCATTTCATAGCAGAAATAACATTTAAGGGCATTTAAAGAAATATACATAAAAAAATAACATCATCATTTCCCCATGATTCTGTCAAAAAATGGGGACAGTTTGAGGACAATTTGACAGTCATCCATTTCAAAACCTACTAACATAGAGTTACACAAAAATCTAGAGGAAAGAAACCCCCAACATGCAACAAAAATGGAGCAGAAAAAATGTCAATTTAACCTGAAACAAAACTTTGGGACAGCCATTTTTGGTCCCAGTTTATTACCATTATTACCTATTTTACTAATCTTCCCAGTTTACCCACTGCATGTAAAAGTCAAATCTCTCAAGTGCCATTAACTATTAAGTTGTGCCCCAAACTTTTACATGAACATAAAGATAGAACTAGTAGTATTTAAATTCTGGTATCACAACAAAATGAAAGAAGAGGAGGGATGATTATACCATAAAGTTTCAAACCCCCATTATTTATTTTCTGTCACCCTTACCCTGTCTCAAGCAGTTTTATTCTCAAAAGTAAAGGTAAATGTCTTTTGGTATATGCATTCACACATTGTTCCAAGAAGATAGTTTGACTGTACCAATCAATGTGTATCTGGTGATACTGGCTAATTATTTACTATATTTTTTTCAGTATACAATTCCCTATTTGGTTTTTGAAATCCCTGTTTTCAAAAGAAAATATGGAGTTAATTATTATTCATGTAACAAGGTTTGTTGTTGCAATTTAGACTGAGTCTGATGACTATTGGCTACACCTCATTATAAGTGTTCCATGTCCAAAAATTTAATTTCTCTTTAAGGACATATACTACACACTTCCTCTATAAAATTATCTAATTTAAAGAGCTTTTACTACCTGATCAAAAGTAAGCTACAATATATGTGTTTCCAAAGCAAACAATGAATAATGGTTTCACATCATTTAATGGTGTTTTGTAGACATAAAATAAGTATATCACAGAAGATGCCTGTTATCTTCAACATTTTACTGCAAAATTGAAAGTCATTATTAATTCTTTCTACATTAGTTATTATAGTCATTAATGACAAGGATCTTGTTTAGCATTCAGATTTCTAGAAAGAATATTATAGCGTGGAAATTCAGTGCTTTATTCCAGGAGGATCAAGTCACTTAAGGTGACTCAAAAACATTATTTTCACAGCAACATAATGTCCAATTATCAACTTGATTAACAGTTTATAACTTTTACTATGTTTTCACTCTGATTCATAGAAAAAATGCAGGTTTTGTAGATTTATTTCTTTTCCTTATGAATATTTCAGCCCAATGGGGAAAAAACAGTGCCTTTTCAAAACTGAGCACATAAAATTACAATGAGCTAAAACTTGTATGTGTTTTGTCTGGGTAGCCCAGACAGAATACTCATTACATAATCGAGAACATTTTACCCAATTTATTTCAAATACATGTAGAACATATAGACAAAAAAATTCTGAAGACAAGTCCGAGCCTGTTGTATGACAGATAATACCTTATCCAATGCACTTTATCATTCAAGCAGAGACCACATCTTACTCATTTCAACTTAATTCTCTGTAAATCCTTCCCCATAAATGAAATTATAAAGGCTGTAATTCATCGCCATAGCAAGAAATGCTTTACTCTGTCCAAAAACATATTGGCGAAACATTAGAAGTGGCTTTCAACAACACATGATAGGTGTGGATGATACTCCATACAGTAATAATTGACAACTCAAATGGTACCCCAGGCACTTGGGAGTATAAATATTTATGTTATCTCTTTATTTCAAGGCCAATGTTAGTACAGCTCTTACCTTCTTTCATTGCACACAGAAACATTGCTGGTACTGGATTCTGCACCTGAGATGGGGCAACTCTGGCTGTATGTACAGGCTGGAGAGTAAGAGGCTGGAGAACAGTGCTATCGAAAGGGCCCTGGGGATCCTGGTCGATGGCAAGTTGAATTTGAGTCAGTAGTGCCCTGGCAGCCAGGGGGATCAACTATGTCCTGGGGGGCATCAGGCAAAGCAGCGCCAGCCAGTCGAGGGAGGGGATTGTCCTGCTCTACTCTGCGCTGGTGCAGCCTCACCTTGAATATTGTGTGCAGTTTTGGATGCTACAATATAAGATATAAAGCTATTAGAAAACATACAAAGGAGGGCTACAAAGATGGTGAAGAATCCTCAGGGGAAGCCATATGAGGAGTGGCTGAGGTCACTTGGCTTGTTCAGCCTGGAGAAGAGGAGACTGAGATACCTCATCACAGTCTACAATTTCATGAGGGGAAGTGGAGAGACAGGCACTGATCTCTTCTCTGTAGTGACCAGTGACAGGACTCGAGGAAATGGCATGAAACTGAGCCAGGGGAGGTTTAGGTTAGATGTTAGGAAAAGGTTCTTCATCTAGAGGATGCTTGGACACTGGAACAGGCTCCCCAGAGAAGAGGTCACAGCACCAAGACTGCCAGAGTTCAAAAAGTATTTCAAAATTTTGTTGGAAGAGAAAAGTGAAGCTAAAAACCAGCAGAAACAAGGTGGCATTTGAACCCCAGAGACATTTGTATCAAAATCCTTGTTTCTTTCAGTGGAACAGCGGTTCTTCCACACACTACAGCAAATCAGTAAGATTTACTGTGAACTTCAGGTATCCTAGAGCTTTGCAGAACACTCTGAAATATTTCATAAAATCACCCAAAGCCTCTGAGAAAAGGTATTGGAAAATAACTAAGAAGGTCAAAAGTAAAAACAGAAATGAGAGAAGGGGGGAAAAAAAGGCACACTTATCCAGAAGAGCAGTTGTAAGGGTTGAAAACAGGTGAGGTGCACTGATGATTATAGGAAGATATCTTACTTAGAGCTCTTTTTCCCTGTGAATGAGCAGAAAAGAGAGAACGACTGAATAGCAGTTTCCACTTTTATTTAGGTTGCTGCTGAGCTATAAAAGTATATTTCGACTTTTGCACATAAGTGAAATTAGTATGGTGTAAAAGAGAAGTTTCTTTAGTCTGAACGAAAGTCAAACTTCTCATGTTGCAAACTTCCAAAGATTAAAATCAGGCAAATTGTCAGAAAAACTCCCAAGGAGTATAGAAAGCCTTATCCTGTGTAAATCAGATCTAAACTGGACAAAGGCACCACAAAATACACTGAACAACGCCAGATTGCACTGCTGAGAGGTTGCACCGGATGACCTACTTGGCCTTTGCTGCCTTTAAATTATGTAATTCTCCTTAATGCTATATTAAGCTTTTGAGGCAAAGCCAAAGTCTCCTAAAAACATTTGTCAATCCTTTTAAAAGAGAAAGCTAAATAAACCCTCAAAGATCCTCCCAGAAAATCCCCATGGCTGGTAAAGGAGAGAGTGCTGCGGCAGTGAGGACTTTTTCCCCTCTTTTTACCGAACATTTCCTCTGAAATGCATGTAGGGCAATGTTTTATAAATGCAACATCTCAGCAGGATTTTTAAATCCCTGCCAGAATCAGACACACAATTGCTGCTGGAAGGACATGAATGGAGATGAGCTGAAGGGTACCAGCAGATGCCTGCAACAATGGTGGCTTGATGTGGTAGCAGCTACCCCCACAGGATGCAGGCAGTGCAGAGATAGAGGAACACAGCAACTTCAATGCCAAAAGCTGTGCTTCCTGGAGACAGACTTGAGCAGGAAGAGGGGAAGCATCTCTTAATGGCCCAGGGAGCATGAGCCTGGGCCATTAAGTCAGGAAGGGATTGGAAAATAGTTGGGCAGGAGTCAGGGAAGGCTTGAAGATGGGAAGAGTTCAGTGATGATGGAGGGAGATGGGCCAAAAGGGCTCAGAGCAGCTCTGAGACTGAAAAGATAAGGGAGAGGAGTCCTAAGGCAACTAAGGGAAAGATGAGGGGCTCTGTATTAGCAAAGATCACAAGGCTCAGGGCAGCAAACACTGAAAAATTACCACAGGGCTATCCCTCATCGAGGTACCTGAACTCTCTTTTGGTGACAAGAACAGTAGAGTAAGATAGTACGGACCTTCCACTTTCCCCAGAACTGCAATTTACCTGCACTTTTGCTTTCAGAAATACAGATAACTTGAAAACAAGAGCTAAACTGTGTGAGCATTATTTGTAGTGTCAGATCTGAAGGCAATTTGGAACTGATGACTTCTTTGCCTCACACCTATCCCCCTCCTTATAGTCACCCCATGCAAGCTCTCTTTTTGGTAAGTTAGAGATTTAAATTGGCAATTCTTATTCCCACTGGTTCTGTGTCCACTACTCTTTTCAGACACACACTCTAAAGACCATGCCAGCAAGAGCACTTCAGATTCATACTTACTGCCAATGCACCAAATTCTCAGGACGTTTTTGGGGTAGTTCAGACATAACCAAAGTGCATGAGACATTCTCATGAAGACATCTCACAGGTCCTCACAGCATGGCTAGCAAGACTGTCTTAGCATTCACTCACTGTATATTGTCTGTGACATGAAATACAATCTTACTCCAAAATATACCCTCATCAGTCCCTATAATGGACTCACTGCACTAGTATATGTCACAAGATACCATAAATGAGGTTGGAAGGTAGGGGAAAAGTGAAGGTCCTAAAGAACACCAAGCAGGAGGAGCACAAAGCATACTGTGTGAAAGACATCACTGCCATGCAAGTGCATATCTATAGGGCATATCTCCAGGAACATGACCTAGTGGTATGTCAAAAGCAACAGCAGATGAATCTAAAGATTCTGGGACCCATTACAGAAAGATGTTGCCTAAAAAGGCTGTTTACCTCGGTTTTACTGGATATGCTCATTGTGGTTGGACCCAGATGGAGATTTGAGATGTGATTCTAAGCAGAGAAGTGGCTGTTTTTCAGCCTGGGGACAGGTGAATGGCTGGGGTAGGTCTGCATACTGGAGGAGAAGCTTGTGCTTGCACTGTTTACAGAGAGACTATATTTGTAGTGCCTATGCATTTTTCACTCTTAATAAATGACTGACTTGGGCTACATGGCATGCAGGTCTATCTTTTAAACTGAAAGAGTGCAGATTTAGATTAGATATTAGGAAGAAATTCTTTATTAGGAGGTTCGTGAGACACTGGAACAGGTTACCTAGACAAGCTGTGGATGCCCAACCCAGGAAGTGCTGAGGACCAGGTTCGAAAAGGTTTTGAGGAGCCCGGTATAGTGGAAGGTGTCCCTACCCACGGCAGAGGGGTTGAAACTAGGTGATCTTTAATGTCCCTTCCAACCCAAACCATTCTGCAATTATAATATGAAACTGTCACATGAACCTAGAGATTCATTTGTGGTGAGAAGAGACTGAAAATACATGAATTTACTGAATGGCTCACAGGCATTCCTTATAGAGATCCAATTAGTGGGATGCTATATGTGCAGGTCTTCCCTTTCCTCTTTCTCAGGTGAGACCTGTGCTTGGGGAGTGCTGGGCAGTTGGCATGCTCCTTGTCAGAGTGATTCACAGGCTGCCTAAGGATACTCTGATGAGCCTGAAAGTGCAGCTCCTCTCTACCAGCTTCCTTCATTCAGATTGTGCTCTGGATGTCCTGGAGAGCACTGTGGAGTCAGACACTGTGGGCACTCCAAGGATTCACTTTGAAAGCCAAAGAAAAGGTTCAGGGATAGTATAGCTGTGCAACACAGATAAAGCCAGAAGCTCCTTTGCTGCTGATATATGCAAACATCCACTCAACACAGAACCACTATCTGCTATATCTGTGCCATGCAGAATTCCTCTAAAACTCCCAAGATTTGCACTGCTTTCAGTTTGAAAAATGCAACATAAATAATAGATGCTTTATCTTTAAAAAGAGGGAATATATTAAAAGTGACCCTTAATATATATATTAATATATATATCTGATATCTTAAAAATTAATATTTAGCAAAAGTAATGTTTGTTTTAAATAACTTTTTTATTGTTTTGTCCAGAGAAACAGAAATGTTGAAATTAGGTCCTGGAATGAGAGCAGTTATTGGATGGAAAGAGTTGATGTTTTATATATAAACACATATAAATAAATATTTTCTATGTAATCATTAATGTAATATCATTCATTTAATTACCCTTACAGCTGTTTCCATATTAGCTGGAAGAAGGACAAAATGCATATATTCCCTGCATGTTTCTGCATTCGGATAAGCAGCTGCATCCCAAAAGAGCCCCTCACAATCTCTGTGTTGTAGTCTGTGGCTTCATTAAAGCAAGAGTGCACCACTCTTCCATAATGAGAAGTGTCTCCTGTTATAAGGAATAGAATAATTTTCTCTTAAGCAGACTGCTATATAAAGCTGGAGAACTGAAATTCGAAACACTTGTTTTCTTTTCTCCTTTGTAACTCCAACACTACATTCCTCTTGATCACCATGCTAATCCTGAAAAAGAAGTCTTCTAATAATAAAAATTAGAATTGAAGAAAATATATTACACAGTCTCTATGCCTGTTAAATTAATAATAGGCAAGTGAATAAAAATTATGATTCATTATGCATTCTATGAGAGAAAGAATAATTTATAAATTCCGTGTAATGTTATTTCTTCTGCAATAGCAAAATGAATCATCAGCTTTTAATTTTCTGCCATAGCTATCTAAACCCTTTTAGTAAGAGGTTTGTCTGTCTCTTGAGGTATCTAGCAATGTCTAATGAAAATCCTTGAATTTTAGTTATGACACTAATGTATCAGCTAAAAAATTTCAACAGGTTAATTGCTTTCAAATTCCATTATCTCTTAATGAATTACTGTTATTGTTATATATTACTCACTAAAATTTCATCTTAGATGCTACCATATGTCCAACTATATTTCACTACTAGACTTCACAGTGTATGCCTCACAGAAATAAGAAATTTACAGCATTTTTGTAATTGAAAATAAATAAATTAATGAATAGACATCAACCCCAAAATTCAGGTATGTTTAAAAATTTGACGCTGTGATAAAGCTTTTTAAAAAGCAAACCAGTAAGAAATAAATTTTGTATTGCAACCTATTATGTATTCTGGATGACCTGCTGCTTTTTTCGTAATGCTGTAGCTTGAATGTTTTTAGTTCCTATAGGTGTCACTGGAATTGTAAAGACTAGTTAATACGGTGCAGTTAATATAGCTCAGTCCCGACATAGAAGAATCTGTAGTATCTTCTTGTCAAACAAAGTTTGGCATGCCATTCATAAATTGACTCTGTATCTAGCAGGGCCACTCAGGATGTTAATGTATAAGATATTAAACAGGATTTGATATATGTATACTTTGTATGCATCACACAGAAAGGATGAAACCAAGTTGGCCAAAGACAAATGGCCTATGCAATAAGAAAAAACAACTAATATTGCAGAAATTTTGTCCATTATTATGAACTGTACCTTCTGTGATAGTTTACACAGCTATTACATGAGTACAACTTTAAAGATAAAGAAGACAAGTCCTATTGAACAGATAATGGGTCTGGGATGTGTATGCTGAAATTCCTAACATTTTATCTGATTTTAACCTTGGATCTTTAAACTAAATATCTTAGAAAATGCTTCCATATACTCTAATGAGAAAGTGTGAAACTGTAGTCCAACTATAGCTATAAAGAAACTTTTACCTTACCACCCAACACACATAAAACAGGATACCAAATGCTTAAAAATGTTTTTAAATCCTCAAAACATTGTATTTGTTAAATATTTTCGACTTCTGCTGGAGGTTAGACCTTCTATTGTGGGGAAGCTTGATGAATAAGTTATCCTTAAAAATCAGAGAAAATATCAATATAATGTATTAACATTTTTTCATTTCTAGTGTTTTCTGTACTTGTGTTATAAATCTCATTACTGAATTACAACTGAGATAATGGTTTTGTGGCAGACTAGCGTGGGAAGATACACTTGCTCTGATAGAGCTATTAGTATCTTTGACAGTGGGAAATGAATAAGCTCACCAGGGCAGGCTGTGCTCTCTTGTTCTGTGTTGGCATTCTGTATTGCATACTTGAAGCTCAGCTGAAGACCCAAGTTTCTTCACCTCACCTCTAGCACAAGCAATGCAGACAAATCCTATTATCTTCCACCTCACAATCGTTTTCATGTTTCTGTCATCATGGAGAAGTATTTAACATAAGGTGGAATTTATCTTGCCTAATATTAGCTCTCTAAATGTCAGGAATCAAGTTTAAGCTGATTGCTCAAGGCAGGCTTTAGTCAGAGCAGAAAGACAGGCTTCTCCATGCAGCAATTCTTCCCACCCCAATGAAGGAATCTGAGTGAACTGCCATGCTCTCATAATCTATCTGTCTTTCCCTCTTTTTAAATAGGAGACTGAAGGCCTAAGTTTAAAGTGACTGCTCAAAATCATATATCTTCCCCTTAAACTCCACTTTTAAACCTTCTAAAATGATAAAGGAACTTGGTTCCTCTATTTTTATATTCCTTATCTACTAGTTTTAGAAATAAATTAAGTTTCTTAAAATAGACTTCTACTCTCCATCCCTGGAATAGCTGAATAGGAGTTTTTCATTCAGAAACTTTGTCTGCGTGCCCATGTTAATAACGTTGAAAATGGACTCTTCCAAACATGAAAGATAATACTAATACTAATAATAGTCCCCTTAAATCTAAAGCTATACATTAGTTTCAGGCAGTTATTATGTAACTGGAATATATTATATCTTTGTGAAGCTTTACTAGGGTTGGCAGTTCCCACAGTTTTTTCATTTGTCTACTACCTAGCAAATTTCTTTAGATTTTACTTCTTGTCACTGAAAGTTGGCTTTCATTGTTGTCTTAAAGTTTTTGATGTTTCTAATTTTTATAAGTTTTAGAAGTAATTCTGTAGTAAATATAAGTCTTAGAACCAGTTGCATTTATTCCCTTACCCTTACCCCTACCCTTAGCACAGTAGATACACAGATACCCAACCCTCTTACCCCATTCCGTGCTTCCTATATCAATTACCCCTTAAATTCCATTTAAGCATGTTTAGTCTCTCTCCCAAGGCAGGCCTCTACTGTTTAAGAACATTTCTTCCCCAGCCTGAAACCCCAAGATACAGTCAAGAACTGGGTGACCGTGTGCCCTCTGTACTATGAGGAAGACCAAGGTGAGGAAGAAAAAGACCCCAGACCCAATTCCCAAGGGGCAGGCCAAAGGTGGACTGGGATAAATGCTGGGAGACAGATAGACCTGGGATTGGATGGACAGTATTAAAAAATTATAACACCTGAGGCAGAGAGTGTACGCTTCTTGTAACCTCTTGCCTTAGAGACATCATTAAATCCTTTTTTTACCTTACCTCCATATTAAATTGCCTCCCTGAGTTTTCTTTTAGGCATCACATCAAACAACAGCAACAATAAGAACAGCTACAAAAACTATTCTCTTTCCCAACTCATTTTGCAATGAAAAGCTTGAAAAAATTACCTAAATATATGTCAACTGTATAAAAAACAGGAGATAAATAAGAATCCAAAATGCACAAAGATATTTATTGTTGCAAGTCAACATTATCCTATGTAGTATAATGCTTGCATCTTGATTATTATTGCTGGGAATGCTATTAAAGTTAATTCTTCTCTAGAGTCAATGACAATTTATTGTTAGGAGCAGTAAAAAGTTCTAAAGAACAGCACTAATCTTCAAGACCTACATAAAGACTTTCCAAAAAACCCTAGGGGTACCATTGCTAGCTTTCCTCAAAACTCTAGTAGTTATAGAAGACATAATGTTGTGCTTTATTCAAAGTGAATTCCTTTGTTTTGATGGTACTAATGCACTACAGTAACTGTATGATGATAAGGTCTATAATAATAGTATAATAACAGAGGCTCAAGGGAGGAAACAAATGCTTTCACACTGAAGTGGGAAGTGTCATTCTTCTTATTATTTATGATCTCTAGTGAAAGGCCTCGTCCCATGGAGTTGAGCAAAGAGTACCCAAGGGTTTCTTTTCCTCTCACTGTACTATTGATGTAATCAGATCTGACCTTAATATTTGACACTGCAAGAAAATTACAGAAAGGTCTTGCACAGACATTAATTTCAGTTTGACACCTCACTGTCACTTTGTAGATCTTAAAAATTACATTAGGTGGTTATATTTCAATTACCAGAAAAACTGGAATTTCTTCATCCAAATTACTTGGTAAAGATACGTAACGAATGAACACATACACAGTAAAAAGAAAAACAGAAAATATTTTATGTAACAAGAGGACACATAATGATTTATTTTGTTTAAGGTCAAGAAAAACTGTGAATATATATAGTGAATATGTATAGTGAATATATATTAAGTCATGATATATATTCACAGAATTTTTTAATAATACTTGAAACCTGAGCAGTATTTAAAGGCTTTAAATTCCATTATTTTCTTTACTTTCCTGTTTTCAACAGCAATTGTGGATATGAGTTGCTTTTGTCCTCAACTTTTTTACTTACAGTAAAAAAGTTTTATTTACTCTTACAATAAGAGTAAATAAAAAGTCTATAAATAAAACTAGGCATGTAAAACTCTTGCCAAATTTTCAGACCTATGGATAAAGCACAACTCTGAAAAGAAACTTATTCTATTTCATTATTGTGGAAGTTGAGTTTGGCTCCTGCTTAAGTAATTTTTAAGCAAAAATAAGAATTATTTATAATACCAGGATGTACTTCCTTTCCTTTGCTCCAGTGTTTCTTGTTGGAATATATCTGCATTTTCAAAAGAACAAGACTAAGAAAAGGTTCTCTCTCTTAGAGGATATGTGTAAAATTTGTGTTGATATTTCCACTTGAAATGAAGAGAGTGTTCAGTGATGCTAGTTTGAATCATCTTCAGTAAAATGAAAAGTTTCCATCGATTCTCATGTTTGTTTCTTACCTAATGGGAATGTAGTGTTACAAGGCTTCATTTAGAAGCCTTTGGGAAGTGCTTTGATATTGCCAGTGGATACCATTCTGGTAGTGCAAACTACTCTTAAGAGAGACTGAAAAACCAGTTACATCAGACTAAAATACTCCATTATTCTATATTGAGTCTCTCAAATTTATCAAAGGAATTAAGTGATTAAGAGAAGTTGTCTGCTTCTCTGCTTGCCAGGCAGCCATGTGCCTGCCAGAATGCCATATTCTTTCAGCTAGTGAATATCCACCTGCCTGTGGAGTTATGTTGCTGGGTCCTCAGGGATTTAGGAAGATGAGATGTGTCTAGCTAAAGAGAAAGATGAAAATGAGATGATTTTCTGTTTGTTGTTGCTTTTCTTTTTAACTGGATTTTTTTCAATCATGATTCCTCTTTCACACACACAAAAAATCCAAACTTGTAATTTTTTATTTCCATTCAAGAATATTATTACTTAAAGTGACATTTCTTACCAGGTTTCTAGTGAGCTCTATGTAATACAGTATCTTTTTTCTTTCTCGGTCCCTGAACATGGAGGAGGCCAATAGAACAGTGAATCTTTTAACACAGAATCTTAGGAAGGATATTTGAGTATCTTATTCTGTATTTTTCTGTCAAAATATACACCTAGTGAAATACAGGAATTTGAAATGCATTCCAGATATCCACCACAGTGGTGACCTTCAAGGGTACTAGTTTCAATGTATACATTGTTGTCAGGTTTACATGACAAAATGAGTCTCACTTATATTCTACTTAGGAATTGTTTTTGTATAAGAAAACTGAGGACTGACACAAATGGGTTGACTTCCCACAAACTACTATTTTCCAAGCCATTCTTCTATTAGAAATCACACTTTTCCAGGTAGGTCCACACCTAACACTGGTTAAGTCCCCGTACATGCAACACAGAACTATGGCCTGGATATCCTTGTTTTTTCTGCATCCTGCAAAATTTGAAAGCACCAGGGAACTGTGAAATGCAGCAATAACTCAACGTGAGAGATAACAGAATGTTTTCCCATTTAGATTCAGTTTTTTCCCTATTTTACATTGACTGCTGTTTAAGTCACTGCAGGAGTAATTCATTTTAAAAATAGTCTTGAAGAAGAAAGTGAAAAATTAAGAGGATAGCAACTTCTAAAGAAATGGCCAATTTTCACACAATAAATATTTATGTAATAACAATAGTGTAAAAAAGTGTAAAAGGAAGACGACATAAACCAATGTATGAGAAAAGAGCAGAAAGATTAATATTTCACAGAAAAATGTCATTCACAGCAATAGGAATGGTAGTTAACTTGCATTTAAAAACAGAAGGGATAAGGAAAGGAGGGTGAATTACAATGCGGCACCACTTTTCAAGTGCTACTCATAGTTATTAGCTCCTCTTACCTCCTTTTTTTTTATGTGGATGTCTATATTAAAAGTCTATTTTAGTTGCTTATTCCCAAAAAATTGTGAAAATACTAATGACAGTAACTCTGAAAATGAGGTTACAGGTATACACATTTGAATGCCAAAAGAAGGAAATAGTGAAAATTTGGATTATTTTAGAAAATATATGAGCAGCAAAAGTACACAATGTAGATACAACACTCCTAATCCAAATTGGAAACCCAGTTCATGTTAGAAAACATTCTATAATTTTAAAAGGCTTTTGACAACCTTCTAGTCAAAGTCACTTCAGAACTCATCTGAAAATTGGCGCAAACTTCTATACATCTACATTTTCACAAAATGACTTAAGTTCGAAGAGGGAGTGATTTAAACAATTTCTTGTATCAGAAGTGTATTATGGGACAGACCACCAGAGGGAAGTACTGAACACTCTTAGAAGACAATATTTGAGTAAGTTTTCAGTCTTGAATGAAATGCCATATGGTTGGGAGGTTGGATTTGCATCTCTGAGGAAGCTGTGACAGGTGACAAAGTTTACTTTTTGCCTTAATATTTCTATGGCTCCAGTTCTTAAGGCAGAATTTTCTCCTGAAGAACAAGTTTAGGTTTTCAGTCCCAAAAATGGAGATTGAGTGTTGAATTGAACACTTCTGCTGTTATTTACATTTGCCCAGACCCTGTGTAATTTATTTTTAGATTAACAAGAAAAGAATCTGTTGGTCTTAATAGGCTAACATTTTAAGAAAATCAACACAATATTTTACACAAGCCTTACACAAAAATATTTTTTTATTTATTACCAAAAGAATAAAGAGACTGCACAGATAGGTCACCCGGGAATATTAAGCAATTACAAGAATTCAAGCAGAATACAGTACAGTGGGGTCCGTGTGTGTCTCCAGCTGTCAGAGGAGGGGGATAGCATCTTCGGTCATAGGTTTGCCAAGCTAATGAAGAGGACTTTAAACTAAAGTTGCTGAGGGAGGGGAACCTCAATCCATCCCACTCCTACCGTTTTGATATCAGTGCCAGTAAGAGATGCCCAGAGCTTGGAGAGGGATTGCAGGTCAGCAGGAGAGTACCTTAACATCAGCACAAAGGAATTGCTGCCATTTCAGCCAGCAAATTGACTTCAGCAAGAGTCCAATTTAAATGCCCCTATGTCAATACACATGAAATGGGCAATAAAAAAGCAGAGTTAGAGTTATACACATACCATCAGCACTACAATCTTATAGTCACAGAGTTGTGGTGGGGTGGTTCCTATGACTGGAGTGTTGGAATGGAAGCATAGAGGGTCTTTACGAAGGACAGGCAGAGGAGATGAAGAGTGTGTCACTTTCTATGGCTGTGGCCAACTGGAGTGCGTGGAACTCTGTCTGTGGATGAATGAGGAGTCAACTGAGAACTTAAGGATCGGGATTTAAGGGAGGGCATTATACAGGGGGTCTGCTACCGGCCTGACCAGGAAGAGTGAGTGGGTGAGACTCTCTACGGACAGATAGGAGCAGTCTCACATTCACAAGCCCTGGTCCTCACAGAGGACTTCAATCATCCCAATATCTACTGGAGGGACAACACAGCAGGACATAAATAACCCAGGAGGTTCCTGGAATGCATTGATGACAAATTCCTTCTCCAAGTGACAGAGGAGCCAATGAGGAGAGGCGCTATCCTGGACTTTGCTCTCACCAACAGGGAGGAGTTGGTGGGGAATGCAAAGCTTAAGGGCAGTCTGGGCTGCAGTGACTGTGAAAAGATGGAGTTCAAGATCCTTAGGGCACACAGCAAGCTCACTGCCCTGGACTTCAGGAGAACAGACTTTGGCCTCTTCAGGAATCTGCTTGAGAGAGGATAGGATAAAACCACTGTAGTGGGTTTCTGTGGCTGCATTTTGGTAGCAAGGGGGCTACAGGTGTGGCTTCTGTTAGAAGCTGCTAGAAGCTACCCCTGTCCAGTGGAACCAATGCCAGCCAGCTCCAGGATGGGCTTCCTGATGCTGGCCAGGCCGAGCCAATCAGGAGTGATAGTAACACCTCTGTGACAACATATTTAAGAACAGAAAGCCATTGCACAGTGAAAAAATTCTAGTGAGAGGGGAGTGGAGTAAGAACACGTGAACAACAATGTAGACACCAAGGTCAGTGCAGAAGGAGGGGCAGGAGGTGCTCCAGGCACCAGAGCTGAGGTCCCTGCAGCCCGTGGTGCAGACCATGGTGGAGCAGCTGTGCCCCTGCAGCCCATGAAGGACCACTGAGGTGCAGAGACCCACCTGCACCTGCAGGTGGATATCCAAAGGAGGCTGTGACCCTGTAGGAGGCCCAAGATGGAGCAGGGTCCTGCCAGAGACCTGCAGCCTGTGGAGAGGGAAGCCCACGCTGGAGCAGGTTTTCCTGGGTAGGATTTGTGGCTCCTGTGGGGGACCCACGTTGCTCATTCATGAAGGACTGCTCCCCATGGAGGAGTGACCCAAGGGACAGCAGTTTGGGAAGAACTGTTGTCCGAGGAATGGACTCATACTGGAGAGGTCCATGAAGGACTGTCTCCTGTTGGAGGGACCCCACAGAAACAGGGAAAGGACTCCTCTCCCTGAGCAGCAGCAGAAACAACTGACCATAACCCCCATTCCCCATCCCTCTGCACTGCTGTGGGTGAGGAGGGAAAACACGGAAGGAAGGTGGGGTGGGGGGAAGGTGTTTTTAAGATTATTTTACTTCTCACTCTTTTGCTCTGACCCTGTTAGTAAGAAATTCAATTAATATCCCGACTTTGAGTCTGGTTTGCCCGTGGTGGTGATCAGTAAGTGACCTTTCCCAGCTTTATCTCAACTCATGAATCCTTCACTGTTTTTTTTCTCTCCTCTGTCCAGTGTCAGAGGGAAGTGAGAGACCTGCTTTAGTGGGTACCCTAGCGTCCAACCGGGGTCAATCCACTACAATCCCTTAGGGAAGAGGGGCCCAAAAAGCTGGTTCATATTCAGGAATCACCTCCTCCAAGTTCAGGATGTCAGGCTGGATGGGGGATTGAGCAACTTGGTCTAGTGAAAGGTGTCCCTGCCCATGGCAGTGGGGTTTGGATCTAGATGTTCTTCAAGGTTCCATCCAACCCAAACCATTCTATGCGTCTATGATTCTATACATTCAAATGTTGGAAAAAACCACTTCTTCTCTTCATTCAATTTTAAAATGTGATTTGTCTGCTCATGCAACCTAATTAGAAAATCTTTGAAGGGTACAACTTTATTAATCCTAAAAACTTAACAGAAACACCACTATTTAGTCGAATGTGACAGCAGATGGCACTCTATAACTATTGGCATGTACATGTATGACTGCATATATGTATACATACACTACCAAAAAACATATTTCTTTCTAAATAATGAGGCCTTAAAAAAGTCTAGGATCTAAGACTACAATTCTATTTTCTCTCAAAAAATATCTGAAATACAAAACCTCTCTCTGTGTAAGATTTTAGAAATATTTTCACAATGGAAGATCATCTGTAGAAGGGAAACAAAATATATTTCTAGTATTTTACTTTGTCTTTTGCTGTCTTTCTTTATCATAAAAGTAATATTTCTTGAAAATAAGGGTATAGTTCTTCATAGAGGAAAAAAAAAGTTGTACATAGATGTGGAGTTTTTTTGCAATCACCACACTGGAGTATCTGCTCAGTATTTACCAGGGATTCCAAAAAGTACTTAACATGTTAATACTGTGCTAAGAAGAGGAAAGAGAGGAAATAAGACATTATCCATTGCAGTCTTATTAGCATATGCAAGAAATAGGATAATAACATTTTATGAATCCTGTCTGCTCATCTTGAAGTTTTGGCAATTTTTATTGTCTTGCATACAGAAGGAGAAAGAAAAATAATTAATAAATTTAATAAATCATTAAAGCTGGAGAAATCTGAGAGAAGAACAATAATTATTCAAGCGAGAAGCAAAAGTGGCAGTAAGAGAACAATACCACTTGAAAATAGATTGCAACTGGATGCCAAATTTCACTACTATTTTTGACCATAGTAGGTGGTTTTGCTTGAATAAGGACGACAGTGTTAAAGCCAAATATACATGCAATGCATATGTTTGAACAAGCAAAACACTTGAGTTTGGAGCACAGTCTGTAGCTGGAGGATAAGACCTGACTTCCTTTGTAATACAAACACTCTTGGGAGAGAGCTGGCCACTTCTTGCAGTGGTTGTGTTAATGCCAAAAAATAAAGTAACCTCAGTGGTGACTAGGAGAAATATTTTTTTGGTTATTCAGGGTTTGGTTTTTATGTTCTCAGGGATCTCCCACCAACTAAAGAGGATTTAGCAGCCTATCTTGAAGCCATGAAGAGCAAATTCACTAAGGCTATGTTCAACAATAGGACTTAGACCGGTTGTGATTCACATCTAGAGGCGTTAAGGATGCATGCTTTCATTTAGGTACAAGTTTTATTTGATCCATAGTTAGAGAAGAACATTTGAGACTGTGGTGCCTCTTATTTGAGGCTCAACAGTGACACCATGGAGAGGCTAGATCAGACCATTATGCATACAACAGCTCCTTTTGGGGTAATACTGCAGAATCAGCAGTGACTAAATGCTCTGGACATGCCATATGGATCCTGAGATCATCTGTTAGGTCAGGAACCATCTGCAATCTGATCTCAGTCTTTTTCCAAGCTACTAAGTAATCCTAGGAATAAGATATGCATTGTAGTTGAGAACACACTAGATTTTCCTCTGCTACCTGACCTAATGTTTTGATGGAGGCATACATATATTTAGTTAATTTAGGATCAGACCTACTGAAGGATTTAATTATCTAGTCTGAGCTGGGATCCTGTATTAGGGAGGGATCGGACCATACTGAATCTTGAAAACCATGACACCGTTCCAAGCTTAACAAAAACCAATATTTATTACCAAGAGGTGGCCAACAAAATGAACAAACTCAAAAGGGAGGAAGGAGGAGAGAAACAAGCCCCCAGCACGACCTCCCCAGTTACCCAGCTGTTGCCCATAAAGTTATCTTACCTACCTAGTATACCTATAATTACCCATAGCAGAAGCTGCATCCTTGGAGAGTCAGTAAGTTCACAAACTGGCAGGCGTCCCAGCCAAAAGGCAACGTTGTCCTTGGTGTGCAGTTAGCTCAAATCCAAGAAAGCACTATCTACTTTTATACAATTAATTGAGTGACCACAACCTTCCAGGCGTGGCCAGCACCGCCCAGCTCGAGGCCCTCAGTCCCACCTCCCGGTTATGTAAGTGCATCTCTTCTGCGCACGCGCTGAGAACTTTGGAAATCCCCTAACGCACGCACAGTATGCTTTGGGGGTCTTTCTTAATTGAGTCTGGGGACGCTACTTCACCCTCCTCCTCCTCAATCTCTCCTTCAAGTGACCTTGGAGGACCATTAGCCAATCACAGAACACCAATTAAAACAGTTTATACAAGAAGCTCTCTTCAAGGACAACTTTCCCGTTTATCAGTGCTTGTTTTCCCATAACTTGGCAGGGAAAGAGTAAAACTTTCACAGATGGCGGGGCCAAACACAGACCAAAAGTATCAGCATAATTAACCCCTGGTACAGATCCTAATTTTTTCTGTAGTCCCAAACAATATGTCAGTTTAGTTACTCTCTAATCCCAGTGGTACCCACCTGATAGATGTGTAGCTTTTCCTCAGTATTGACTTAGATGAGAAGCTTAATGCATAAGGTGTGGCTGGGCCTGGTACTTCTCCATCTGCATTTCTAGAACGATACGGTTTGGCAAGCTTTCTCCCACCACTCCTACACACACACAAAGAGGGACAACAAAAAGACAAGTGTAATTGTCGCTACTGTCTCATATTTATCACTGTGCAATTGCTGGAATATTCATAACAAAATGGGAAACGTCTTTTTTTGAGGACAAAAGCACACTAAGACAATGCTACATGTATCCTCCAGTAAGGGTGTCTGGGTTTATCTGGAAAGACATTTAGGAAGAAATAAAAAAATTCTAGGCCCCTTTCTGATGAAACCAAGCTATAGAGTAATAAAAAAACCAGGATCAATTGGATAGGAAAATTAATAAAAAAAAAAAAGTGAAGCAGAAATATGTATTTGGTTCATAGCTTAGTGGTTAAGACACTGGCAATAGAATACCTGGATCCTAACAATCCTTTTCCAAACAACCTTTACACAGTGATTGTTCTTTAAATCTTTATAAAGTCTCTGATCAGGACAAGAAATCTATATAACTGCCTCTAAGATAAAAATACAGAAAAAGCAGCCTTTCTTTGTGTTGCATCTTGCTTTCTTTATAGAAAAATAAATCTTGCATTCTTTTTCACAGTAAAAATGTTTCAACAGGAAGAGTTGAAAATGTGTCCTCTTTCTCCCATAGTGCATTAAAGCGCCTGTAATGGTTAGGAAGCAATAGAAAATACAGGCATGTATCCTGTAGGGCAGACAAGATCATTAAATAAGTCTTTCCCTGTTTCTAGGATGAGAGCTCAAATTGTATTCCCAGGAAAAATTGCTTATCTAGCTATCTTTTAAGAAAGTCAACTTCATAATTTTTTTCAGGAATCTGTTCCACTTATGTGTTGCATACTCTGTATGGGGGCTTGTGAAACAGCCACTGAGCTACCCAGGGACACAAGAGGTTGAACATGCCTGGGCAGTCAGAGATATATGCTCCTACTGTCTGGTAACCTCTGAGCTGGACAGGACTTGATTTTGGTTTTGGATATAGGCACCAAGCTTCATGTTGTACACTTTTAGGTCTTCCACTAATTTTAGTGCATTCTTTTAGCTCTTTCACCAATACATGAGGCCTTGAATGTAAGATTCTGGGAGACTGAGAGCTTGATCTAAATCTTTGGTGGTCAAAAGTCAGTAAGTTTTTGAATCAGTTCAAGCCACTACACCTCTTTTCTAGAATATTTTCCGTAGTACATGAAACATTTGGAAAATGGTTATGAGGAAACCACTGTCATGAGAATCATTCTTGTTTTCCTCTCCTGCCATTATTCCCATGTCCTGTTTTCAATCTACATTCTGCTTTTTTTCGGCAATTCCCCTTAGTGTGCGATTCATCTGGCTTGGCAGACGCTCTGTGTGCAGTACATTTCAAGAAGGAAGGGGACAGAAGTAAAGGCATGTTTCCAAGAAAACAGATAAACTGTTTTGGTGTCACTGACTTGGAAAGTGGGTTAGTCATACTCTAAAAGACTGATATTCCTGATTATTTTTGCTTGTCTAGACCAACACACAGCTGCGCTAGCCCACCACTCGGAATATAACTCAGTGGGTCTTCTCCTACCCTGATAGTAGAGCAATGAACTTAGAAGACATTTTGAAGTTTACTATTTAAATAATGCAAAGGCAGCATGTAAAGCTGATTTAGGGATTACTGTTATGTCCCTTCTCTTTTTTTAGATACACTAAGTATTTATCTATACATTTAGACCTTTATCCAGGCAGAGAGTAGGTAGGCAGATTAGATGATAGTGAACTAAAAATTTTCACTGTTTCAAGCAGAAAAAGCAACATTATGCAGCTTACAGATTAAGAGGAACTTAGCAATCTTGTAGTGTGAAAAGGTTAACTGGAAATTAAAATTTTTTTAGGATTCAGATTTGATTAAAAATAGTATAGTATAATCAAAACGAAAGATGGCAGGTTTATAAGATGGTGATATGAAAAGCGTGCAGTTGTGTGTTGCAAAGAAAAGAAATAACATAAATTATAATATTTGGTGGGCCCGAAAATAGGAGGCAGCCTTTCCTTTTTTGCTTATTAATATTCAGACATGTGCTTATCACTTACCTGACAAAAACAAGCAATTTCTTTGTCCAAAGATACACAAGAAAATAAACAAAAAATCCCAGACTAACAAAATTTGGTAAGCTTTACAGTAATATATCATATGCTTACTAAACTTAGTGTGTATAATCGTTCTATTTAATTTCTCTTTCTCTGTCTCTTCCTCCCACTTCTTATTGAGATTGATTGGTACAGGCTTAAACTGAGAAATTAATGACTCAAGGAATGACACTACTAGGTCTTGAAGATATCTCATTTGTGCTATTTTTATATTGTTACAACTTCATCAACTTCAGTGAAGATACTTCTGATGTACACTGGTGCAACACAGCTGATATTTCAGTCCAAGAATCTTCTCATATGGAAGGTACATATTCCATTTTCAAGTATTTAAATAACCCAGGTTGAAGACATGTTGCTGTCATGATGAAAAAACAAGTCCTGCTTGAGAATGTAAAAATTTGACTAGCAAATTTGAGGAAGATCAGGAAACATAAGAAAAGGAAACAGCTGAGAAACTAAAGCAAAGGGAGAAAAATAATTTGAGAGTCTACTTTTTTCTTTCTCCAAGAGGTCATTCACCCAGAGTGAGCCCACATTAAGCTTTACTGGAAGCTATGGCAGGAATGTCACTGACTGTGGGATATGAGTTATTACATTCTAAAATATTAATCGGGGCCATAACCACTCTGAGCTATGAAATTGAAATCAGCAGATATACTGCATAAATGTAAAAGGCTGAGTAGCTACATTCACACTGTCCTGCACGAATGCCTTCAACTCTCCCCTCAAAGCCAAATTCCTTAAGAGCCTGTGCTATCTAACCACGGAGTGAATGTCACAGAGTATGCTACTTGATAAATCCAGGAAGAGTTTGGAGATTTCTTCTTATGTGAATGATCTACAGGATACAAACTCAGGCCTTCAGTGAGAACGTCCTTTTATCTGCCACGACAACCTGAAGCACAACACCCTCACGGCTTACTGCTACGCCTCCAAGCCACGCTGCACAGTATTGCTCTGTGTGTTGGTAATATGTACAGGCTTTCATAGTCTCTCCTCCACCCAGCCAGCTAAGCCCGCAGCCTCAGGAGTGTGCAGCCTGCCTGGGCACACCTCAGTAGCAACATCAGGTGTCTTTCTCTACACAGGTAGAAAAGGGTGTACCCTATACCAAAATTTCGGAAAGATGACTCACAACTACAATTTCTTTTTTTTTTATTATTTCTGTCACAAGAACAGGATATTGCCACTCAGGCACCTTCTATCATATCAAGACTCTTCACTTGCCATGACAGAATTGTTCACCTGACAGAGGTATCTACCTGCAATGAGCAACCTGTCCATCTACCTAGAAACTTGGCAGAAAGTCACCACCCTTCAAGTGTATTCATTCAGCAATGTTCAGGGATCTAAGAGTATGTCCCTGGTCTCTTCAAAGGAGCACTGTTTGTATCAGGTAAGAAGAGCACTTGTGAATCTATTTTGGTACAGCCTGATTATAAGGGGAAGGAGGAAAGTGGGGTGAATCCCTTAACTGGACTATAGAGCACATGTCTGAACCTTCAGTTACCTAAGGAAAGGCAACTGAAATAGTGCATTCCTGGAACTGCAGGACTCACCTGACCCTGGATTTCTTATTAACAGTTTTACTTCTTCATTTGGCCCTGAGAAAAGATGCATTCTCAGGATGGCCTCGAGCATTACACGTGTACCTTGGGCATGGAGGTTGGGCTGGATGGTAAAAGTGCATCTGCTTAGCATCTGCTCCTCTATGAGGCTAAGATGTACCACTTAGAGGACTCAAAGGACTTCAGTACTTCAGAAATGAATGACAGCTAAGAAGTGATTTCCTCTATAATGTCCTCAAAAAGCAAAGCCTTAAACCTGCATGACTTATTCTTATCCTGACAATTCTATGACAGAGGATCAAGAAACAGAAACTACAAGAAGTCTGAAAAGTCCCCATAGATGTATCCACGGGACATAGATGGGATGAACAGACACAGCTGCAACGTAGGCATGTATAGATGGCAGAACAACACTAGAAGAAACACTAAAACATTCTTATCAGTAGGCTTTTAGGAATCAATATTGTTCCAAAAATACTCGTTGATTATGATGCATGCAACTATATCAACTTATCTATATAAAGGAAGGATTTTATAGATGGTTTGCAGGCTAACACCTTAGGTTCTTTGAATAATGGAAGTGAAAATATGATCACATCTTCTGGGATCAACTTGAAGAGTGCATTTGTGATGCATTTCACACTGGCTGTAAGCACTCCTGGTCAATCAGCTTAACTCAATAGTGATGTAGCAACAGGTAGAGGCTCAAATTTATCTATTGTTTGGCAAAAAAGATTTGAGAAAAGATTAAGGGCAACAAATATAAGACAAAGGAGAAGATGAGAGGGAGTTAGTCCCATTTAATTAATACTTATTTTAAAGGGCTTATTTTTGCACTAATAAACATGTAGGAAAACACAGTAGCTGATGAATGAAAACTATTCAAGCCATGACCTCTGCCCTTTAATGTGATACTTGAATAAAGGCTGTTAATTCATGAAAAGTCTTATTAAAGCTATATTAAAGAGATGTTGGAGAGATAGAGCTACTAGGTTTAGTAGAATATAAATTAAACTATGCTCTACAATGGTCATAAACTACAGTCATATATTTAATATGTCATTCCTTATGGAAGTGTCAATAGAAAAATGGTGCTATCCGTGACTATATTCATAGTTTTACTAGCTATTGTTTTCTTAGAAATACTTCCTCTGTATAACATGAGCTACTCTGAAGGGGAAAATGTAGGTAAGATTTTATGGCAACCAAGAGACACTACTTACTGCAAAAATCATTAGCAAAATGTTATAACTGCATTCACTTTAAATGCCTGCTTTTGAAATATTCTGGAATTTTGCTTACCTTCTTGAAGAACCTGCCTCAATGTAGTTTCAACAGACATTATGCTTATGACTGTACTTACTTATTTACATTTCAAAATATAGCAAATTTCCATTCATATGCCAGAGTTTCCACATAATTATTCTTATCACCAACAACAGAAGCTACTTCAAGGAAACACAAAAGATGTTTAAAGTCTCCAGGATATGTTCTCAAACATTGCCATAATCCTAATCCACAGGACAAAAAAGTGTAAAACATTAACAGGAAAATAAAGAGAAAATAATACAGCTTATTTTGCATAATGAAGATACTAGACCTAGATAAGCATTGTGTTAAGAGTGATTTTGATTTGTTTCTAAGTGAACACTACTTTTTATGTTCATTAAGGAAAAGCAAATTCCGTCTGTAGCTAAATGTCTCAGTTTAAAGATGCTGAAGTGTTTTGCTAAGGAGGATAACTTATGAGGTAGACCAAACTCCTCTCTCTCAGCAATTGTAAATCCGAAATTAAGAGGCTCCAATCGAGGAAGTATGGAAAAAGGAAGAAATAACAATCCTTTATTAAAGGATATATGTATATTGGCAAGAACAGCAAAAGAACACAAAAACAACTACACAATAATCCTGTACCCAAAAGCCCCCTTCAAAAAGGAAACAGTTCGATACTTCTCTGTCCTCTAGTGCGATTCCAATCACGGTTGGCAGGAGCGCTGTTGGATCACTGGAGGAGCAGAGCCTGCAGTGCTCGGTGTTGGTCAGCAGGGGGTGCTGTTGGGCTCTAGTGGTCGCGGCGTGAGGCCCCGGATCGCAGGAGAAGTCGAAAATGGAGATCTCTCCCCCCCACCGAGGAGGGGAAGGGGGAAAGGGAGAAAGAAGGGCTGTTTCTTCCCCACAAAACTCACGCTGGCTGCAGCTGGCTGTGGTCGGGACTCCCCTCGCTCCTCAATGAGCACAAACCCTCCGATGAAATCTGAGCAGGTCCACCTGGCGACAGAGCAGAGTGCAGGCAAGCCGAGGCCAGAGAACAGCCAGAAGACCAGGTTGAGAGCAAAATGGCCTCAGAGCTTTTCCAACGCACACTTTGCCCCTGTTAAGACAAAAAATGAAGTGCCTCTTTCCAAAGAGAGGAGGGGAGAAAAACTCCTCCCCCCCCAACACACACTCCAGTCTTAGAGAAAGCTATCAGCCTGGAATGCAGGTCTGCCAGCATTCTTTTGTATAGTCAATTACCCCTTTCCCCTCCCTTGTTCAACACCTTCTTTTACCTCGGGAGAGGGGAAAGGAAAATTTCTGCTTGGATTTTCAGAACAAGTAAACCTATGACATAAAGTAACAAAGAACTTTCTGAAGATAGTGGTTATTTCTAACAGTAGTCAATAGCTTGTGGCTTTGTTCAAATTTTCTACACGTTCTTAACTGAGAGGCTTTGTTAAGCTAGGAAAAAAAAGTTAGAGCACAGCACCAGGAAATTTGTTTGAAGACTATTTTCAAATGACTATTTGAACCTGTCACATATTTATACTTAAAGAGCACATAACTCAATTTTCTTTTCTTTTGACAGGCAATCTTTGTTTCTTTATACTAAAGACACTGCGAAAGAGCTTTTCCTTCTGCCTTCTAAAGGCTTTCATTCTCTGCTATTAAACCATAACAATATTAGTAACCTCACACTAGTTTTATAGAAAGATTCATTAACAACTTTTTTAGCAAAATTCACATCTCGCTGATTAAAGCCAAAAGACAGAGAACAAGAGATGTCATAGAAATGTTCATACATCCTTTTTTTCCCAAATATATATGTGTACATAAGTGCTAAAAGGACATAATCAAAGTTTGTTTTCAGAAATGCAAAGAAAAATCACACATGCCTGTCGTAGATAAACTGACTGCTTTTGGAAACTCTGAAAAAAGAAATACACAGAAACCAAATCTGAATTTTTCATATAGAAAACACCAAGCCAAACACTTCTCATTGTCCCCCCCTTCCCTAAATCTGTTTTGTTAATACGTAACCAAAGAAATGGTCCCTTTCTTCCCCATAGAATTTTTTTGATTTCTTCTGTGTGTTAGAAGGAAAGTAAACAAGCTCAGACACCTTCTTTTCAGTCTCTTTCTAGACTGCCTTTATAAATGTTACCCTAATGCTACATGACTTTATCATGGTGGTCTACTTTCTTAATAATTCTAAATAAAATGGGATTGGTCTTTTTCACTTATCCTTTTTTTCAGACGCTTGGTGTGGATGCTGTTTTCTGGTGTATGTGAAATAGTAACCTGATTTACACTACCATAGGCTACAATGCATTTCTTAGGTATTAGAGGCAGTAACAGACAACATTTGCCATCCTATGTGTATTTGGAGGGGAAACAGATCTTTCCTGGGACACAAATATAGTCATAAAGTGAACTCTTTTGAAACAGTACACCTGTTTTACCTCATCTGCCCTGCAAGATTGGCATTGGTGAGAAAATTTTAGAATCAGTTTGTAATATATATAAAAACAAACCAGCAAGACCAGAAGACGTTCACCTAAGGGGTCCAAAAAAGCCCAGATATAACATTGCTGCATTACATGTTTCACGATTTCTTTCTTACTCTTGTGCCATCTACTGTCAAAGGGCAGGGAACAATGGTAACATAATTAAAAAGAAAAGAAGACTTAAAAGAGGATCACAAACCAAGGAATATGACTTTCAGTTCAGGTCTATTAGTAGAAATTATATTAGTAATCAAGTAAATAAACATAATATAATTTGGGAGATTCAACCTCTGAAGAACAAATTTATGCTTCTCATATTTGAGAGATATGAGTTCTTTTCAGGAGTAAGTAATCACATGGAGAAGGTTTCCCAATTAACCCATCTTAGATTTTCAAAACTGTTGCAATATTTTTCAAAGAAACTAAAATGTCATGTGGAAAAGTAGGAAGTTGTCTTGTGGATCAGTACTTGTTAGAAAAATAAGTATCAAATTACAGCAATAAAGGGTCATTCTTAAAAAACAAAACAAACAAAAAAGACGGGATTGCCAAGCATATTAAACAGTCTGAAAAAGAGATTGAAAAATTACACAGGAAAATATGCAAATGGTACAAAAATAGCCTCCTCAGCCAAAATTAAATTGACCATAGTGTTCTGAAAACAAAACACAACAAAACAAACTATTTTGCAATACTGAGTGGAAGAGTAATAAAATGGAAAATAAAATTCATTGTAGTGATTTGCATAATGCACAAACTACATTAGAAACATCCCTAACTATACAAGCAAATTATGAATGAATTTCTACCACTGAAGGAAGAGATCTGTAAGTCATAGGGTTTGAAATTTCCATCTCAGTGCTTAATCAAAAGGAAAATGGAATGTTACAAATTGGTAGAAAGATAAGAGAAATTGAAACAGGAAACTGCTATTGCTGTACAAATTCCTGGCGCAAGCAGCTTTTAATTACCATGCTTTTTTCTGGTAATTCCATCTCAAAAAGGATACAGTAGAATAAGAGAAGAAATTATATAAAAGGCAACAGGAAGGATCAAAGAAATTGGAGAGGCTTCCTTCTACACAAGCAGAGCCTAAGCTCACTAAAACTTAGCCTAGAAAATAAAAAGTGAAAGAAACATGACAGAAATATAGCAGAGAAGGTAAACATTGAGAGATTTTCATTGTTTCTCATAATACCAGAACTGGAGTGAACTAAATGAAATCATGAGTCATCAAGTTAAAAGCAAAGAATGTATGTATAATTTTTTTTCCACATTCTGTGTAAAGGAGATGGGGAACTTGTTGCTTCTGGATGTTTTGCCGTCAGTATAAATGGGATTGATCAAAATGAAATGTTGATAAGAAAGGTCCACCCATGGCTAATAAATACAGTGATAAATAGGCAGCTTCTGCAAAACTCATGGTACAATTTGTGACGGCACTGAGGGCACGGACCCAGTCACTTGGGGTTCCACGTAACTGAATCAACTTTATTGAGAACAATGGCATCTTATATATGCAGTTCGAAAAGTAACAAACGATCTTCAACCACTCACATCCAAGTATTCCACAGAGCATGTGCAATAGAGTATCAGAACTACATTTCCCAGAATTCCCCTCAGCATTCTTCCTGTGATACAAACCGCCACAAGTTTGCACCATGAGGAAAATACTGCATTAAATTTTCCTTTTCTTATCCTCTTTTCTAGAGTAACCATTTTGCTCATTTTTACAGAGAAGAGACAGTTTGTTAATTTCTCTATCCTGGCTCTTCTGAAACTGTCAGTGCCCTCCGGTTGTATGTAAGAACAGGGAAACTCTCCCGGATTTGTAATAAGCATGGTGAAAGAAAGCTGTTTGAGTTTCCCCTTGGAACTCATGCTACATTCAAGGTGTGAGAAATAGAAACCCAGTCGGGTGATTTCCAATCAGAATTTATTATATGATAAAAGCAAATTCAGCGCTGGGTGATCAGGGAGGGGGTTCAACAACTCCCAACGCCTGTCACACCCAAAGAAGACAGTTGTTCTACGTTTATTTCCAGCTACTTCATGAATATTCATTATACATAAGCATAAACATTACACATTGTTAAGTCAGACATTCAACAGATGTTTTTCTTAACAAGAATGTTATCTGTAAGCATCCATAATATATTGTTAAGTCAGACATTCAACAGATATTTTCTTAACAAGAATGTTATCTATAAGGATCCATAATATATTGTCAAATTGGACATTCAGCAGATGTTTGCTTGTTATCTATACAAAGTTATAAATTTTAAGAAAGGTGCTATTATCTAGCTAACTAAACAAAATTCTCTCACTATAAATCCTACACAGGGTAAAAGGGAGGTAACTTGTTTTATCTCTTTATAGGGGCCCAATTAAGTTTTACGATTTGTTTTTCTTTTCTCTCTGCAGGTCATGTTGACCTTACACTGTTTTCTCTTAATTAGCCTGAATCATTTTCTCAGTTTATCACAATGGTCAGTCCAAACCTGTAAGTTCTTCCCAGTAGGATTTAATGGGAATAAAATCAACATATTAGGAGTCAAGAGCATTTGGGAATATGCTTAGTGCCACAGGTCTTACCTTTATGACTACTGAACTACAGAAGAGATCATATATCATGGCTAGGCTTCGCGAACGAAGATTTGGGAAGGCTCTATCCACATTTGCTGCAGGCACGCTGGTGGCTTATGAGGCCAATACGTGACAGACAAATCCGATTGCAAAAGGCACAGCAGAAAGACTCCTTAGATGGTGTATTCTGCAAGACACGGTTCTTTCTGCGTTGCCTTTTTTCCTCGAGGGTGATCCTGCGTGGGTTCTCAAAGGAGACAGCTGCGTTATAGATGGTGTGTCTCCAGGCCTCCCGATTTGAGGCCAGAGTAGACCAGTTATGGTGATCAATATGGCCAAGGCTGAGATGTTGTTTCAGGGAGTCCTTGTATCTTTTCTTCGGGGCTCCTCTCATGCGGCAGCCAGTGGCAAGTTCACCGTAAAGCAAGATCTTGGGAAGGCGGTGGTCCTTCATCCTGGAGACGTGCCCTGCCCAACGCAGCTGTGTTCTCATCAACATAGCCTCGATACTTGTGATAGCTGCTTGCTCTAGAACAGATGTATTGGTCACATAGTCTGACCAGTGGATGTTTAGAATTGTACGGAGGCAGCGTTGATGGAAGCGTTCTAAGAGACGCAGGTGGTGGCGGTAGATGACCCATGATTCAGATCCGTATAAGAGAGTAGACAACACTATGGCTCTGTAAACACTGATCTTGGTGCTTTTCTTCAAGTGTTTATTACGCCATACTCTTTTATGGAGTTTTCCAAAAGCACTATATGCCTTTGCTAATCTGTTGTCTATCTCTCCGTCAATCTTACCATCTGAGGAGATGAGGCTACCGAGGTAATTAAACTGTTGGACTGATTTGAGCTCTGATTGACCAATGGTGATGTGGGGATGATGGGGGACATCCTGAGGTGCAGGCTGATGGAGGACCTCTGTCTTCTTTAAGCTGCCCTCCAGACCAAAGAGCTCAGCAGCATCTGCAAAGCAGGATGTTAAACGCTGCAGAGCTGCTTCTGTGTGGGCAACAAGGGCGGCGTCATCAGCATAAAGCAGCTCCCGGACAAGATGGTTTAAGGTCTTAGTGTGGGCCTTCAGTCGCCTTAGATTGAATAGACTTCCATCAGTACGGTATCGAATGTAGATACCGTCCTGATCATTGAGGTCTGCTGTGGCCCTTTGGAGCATCATGCTAAAGAAGACGGTGAATAGGGTAGGAGCGAGAACGCAGCCTTGTTTCACACCATTCTTAATTAAAAAGGGCTCAGAAAGTGTGTTACCATATCTGACTTGGCCATACTGATCCTCATGGAGTGAGATAATCATTTTGAGGAATTTAGGGGGACAACCTAAACGTTCCAAAATCTGCCACAGACCTTTTCTGCTCACAGTGTCAAAAGCCTTGGTGAGGTCGACAAAGGTTACATAGAGACCTTTGTTCTGTTCCCTACACTTCTCTTGCAGTTGTCTGAGGACAAATACCATGTCTGTGGTGCTCCTGTTGGCTCTGAAACCACACTGACTTTCAGGGAGGATACCTTCTGCTATAGTGGGTATTAGTCTGTTCAAGAGTATTCTTGCCAGGATTTTGCCAGCAATGGAGAGCAGAGTAATACCACGATAGTTTGAGCAGTCAGATTTAATTCCTTTCTTCTTATACAATGTGATGATGACTGCATCACGAAGGTCAGATGGTAGTTCGCCGAGTTCCCAACAGCGCACCACGAACTCATGGAATTTGGTGTGGAGTGCAGGGCCCCCATGTTTCCAGATTTCAGGTGGAATTCCATCAATCCCAGCTGCCTTGCCAATTTTCACCTGCTGTATGGCCTTGAGGGTTTCTCCTAAAGTGGGGGCAGTATCCAATTCATATTTTACTGGTTGTTGTGTGATGGACTGAATTGCTGAGTCTTGGACTGTGCGGTTGGTACTGAATAGAGTCTGAAAGTGTTCAGACCATCGATTCAGAATGGCGGTTTTATCTGTCAGAAGTGTTTGACCATCAGCGCTGAGTAGAGGGCTTTGTACCTGGTATGTAGGCCCGTATGCTGTTTTCAAGGCCTCATAGAAACCTCTGTGATCACCTGTATCTGCGTATAATTGAGTTTTTTCAGCTAGATCAATCCACCATTTGTTCTGGATGTCACGGAGTTTCTGTTGGAGCTTGCTGCATGCAAGACGAAAGGCTGTTTTTCTTGCGTGACAGGATGGCAGTGCAAGGTGTGCTTGGTGGGCGGTTCTCTTCTTCCTCAACAAGTCTTGGATTTCTTGGTTGCTTTCGTCAAACCAATCCTTGTTCTTCTTGAGGGAGAACCCTAAGGATTCTTCGGAGGATTGCAGGATGCTGTTTTTAATATGATGCCAGATTGTTTCAGGAGAGGAATCTGCAGAAACTGTGGGAATGTTATCGAGCTTAGTTTGAAGGTTTGCCTGGAAACTGTCTCTTACTGTGGCTGATTGGAGATTGTTAACTTGGAGTTTTCTCCTTGGGATGCTGCCCCTTTTTGGTTTGATTTTGATCTTGAAATTGAGTTTACAGCGCACCAGCCGATGGTCTGTTTGGCATTCTGCGCTGGGCATCACGCGGGTATGGTGGACATCGCGGACATCTCTCCGTCGCACCAGGACATAATCGATGAGGTGCCAATGCTTAGAACGGGGGTGCATCCAGGTTGTCTTCAGACTATCTTTCTGCTGAAAGATAGTATTAGTGATGGTGAGTTGTTGCTCTGCACAGAATTCTAGCAGAAGTCGACCATTATCATTGCAGTTTCCAACACCATGCTTGCCTAATACACCTTTCCAAACTTCAAAATTCTTGCCTACTCTGGCGTTGAAATCACCAAGGATAATGATCTTATCGTCTGCAGGGACCTTTTGGGTAAGGAGGCGCAGGTCAGTGTAAAATTTATCTTTCTCAGCAGGGTCAGCTTGGAGAGTTGGGGCATATATACTAAAGATGACAACATGTTGTTTGTTGTTTAGTGGAAGGCGTAGGGAGATAATGCGGTCAGAGTGACCTGTCGGCAGATTTTCGAGTTTAGGAACAATAGAGTTTTTGATCATGAAGCCGACTCCTGAGAGGTGTTTTTCGGTTCTGGGCTTGCCTGACCAAAAGAGTGTGTAACCGGCACCATGTTCTCTGAGGCTGCCTTCTTCATGAAGGCGAACTTCACTGAGAGCGGCAATGTCGATGTTGAGACGAGCCAGCTCATGGGCAATTAGGGCAGACCGACGCTCAGGACGTCCGCTATCTGCAGAATCGAGCATGGTTCTGATGTTCCAACATGCTAGAGTTAATTTAGGTACACCTTTGGAGGCAGGTGCGTGCCTTTGACTTTTCTTTGTGCGACCGCATTGGAAGAAGATGCCCGTTGGCCTGCGGTTAACCAACCGGGTGAAAGTGGAGATGAGCTTTGTTTAGGCCACCTTTTCTAGGCCCCTCTCCGAGTGGAGCAAGCAGTGCTGTCCTTGGAAAGGCTGCTTGGTCGTTCAGGGTGCTGCCTCAAGAGACTGTCATCTCCGGTCAGTCTCAAATGACCAATATCCTGAACCGCCTGCATGCAGGGTTGAGTCTGCGGCTCCCAGTGCATCTTTCACCTGCCGTTTCGACCCTCGCCCGTCGCTACAGGACTTTTTGCATGTGGGTAAAGCCTTCAAGCCTGCGCAATGGATTTTTTAGGTGAGATGCAGTATGCGCGGAACTGAACCCACCCTTTAATCCCGAGGTTCATCTGCCAGGGCCGAGCGAGCTTGGACGGTGGCAGTGAGGTCCTCAGGACGTAGGTTTGATTAGAGTGACCTTCTCTTAGATGGATGGCCTTACAGGGCTAAGCGAGCTCCATCAGCCCGGGTTTGGAATTAGAGTTGACCTTCTCCTAGGATGACTGCCAGAAGGCTAATGAGCTCATCCTGCCCACAGATTTATTGTATCTGACCCTGTAGTTTTGACCTGTCTGGCATGGGTGACCCTACTGAAGGCATGTACCATCGCCAGCGTAGCTCGCAACCACATAGGGGTATACAGGTTGCATTCTTACTATTAAAAATGATTAGGCCAAGTCTTACACTACCTAGGTTTCTGCCATCTGTCTATATTCAATCCCAGGGAAGCACCCAGGAACAGCCCTTTGTCCTGACCAACCTTACAGTATGTAACAGATAAATCCAGGACATACCAAACCTGGGCAGTAGCCACGGGTGAACCAAAAACAAACAAACGAGCGAAACTGTTCTGGCCACCGTACCCATCTAGGGCTCGAGGCCCTCTCTAGGCCCCAGTCCGACCAAGAACTCCAAGCCCCAGAGGAAACTATTAACCACTCTGATCTTGTCCTCCCCCCACCGTGTTTCCTCATATCTTCCCACGCACTACTTACCTGACCACCCTCCAGTCCGAGGACCCCCACAGCCTGCCTGGTACCCCACCCCCCTCCCCAAACCAGACCGGCAAACCTCTGTGTATTCCGAGGCTTCAATTCTCCTCTCTCTCCTTTCTCACGAGGGCACAAGGTCACGCCGGCGAGGCTCCCTCTATCCTTTCCCGCTGGGGGGGGAGGGGACCGGGGGCGGCCCCGCGCGGGACCCCGGGGCGGCCCCGCGCGGGACCCCGGGGCGGCCCCGAGGCCGCGCGAGAACCGCGGGGGCGGCCCCCCACAGAAGAGATACACAAATATTAATAGGAACACTCTGCTGAAAGTTGTCAGCCTTTCAGAGGGTAATGCCAATAGATAATTTAAGATCAAGTCTGGTTTTACTGTCAATTTCTTTACTTCAGAAATTCCTATAGAGACTTGTCAGGGTAACACTATATATATAGTTCTTTCTAATCTTATTTTTTAAGTAATTATCTTGAATTAAAGCATCTGTTGAAAGGAAAGACTGTTTTCTGCTATTTTAAGGACGGTGTCATTGTCAAGGGATAAGGGTCAGCTCTAGTCATTAATCCACATTTCAAAACTCTCATTTTATCTAGGAATTCTGAAGACAGAATTATGACAGAATTGGGCCTGTAAAAAACTTTGCTAGGAATTTTGCAGATTTGTCTTAGAATACATCACAAATATAAAAAGCATGAGGTAGTATCTTTGAAGGTTTGGAGAATTTTAGCTTACTCATCTGATAAGTTTTGTACCATAGTCAGAAACTCACACAGGGTGTCCAAAAAAAATCGCTGTGTAGCAAAACCAAGATACAATAGAATGCAGTGATTCAGGAATGATAACTATGGATAATTAATGGTAACGGTAAAAAATACCATCTCTTCTTGAAGCATCTGAACCTAAATGTTATTGACAATGCTAAGCACTAATGCACTTGCTAAGACAGTATCTCCAGTAATGAATGACATGAAGTAACTGGGAAGGCAGACAGTATGTCTATAGCTGCAGTCTTTACTAGTTAGATATGATTCCCTCAGCTCCTCTGAGCCCTGAAAATGCTGCAGCACAAAATTTCATCCATGGCTGCAAAAGCAGTACTGCACTGGAAAACCAAAATGGTTTGCAAGTTCTTGTCTGGAAAAAAAAGAATAACTTTTATGTTACTTTTACTACTTTTAGATATTGTAGTCAAATTCAACTTTCCAATTTATCTTTCTAGATTTAAACAGGATTATCACTCAGGGCTGACATTTAGAAATACTGAATTTGCACATCTGTCAATGGAAGCTGGACACCTGTAAGAACCAGATTTACACTTACCTACCTTAGAGTTGTCAGTTTGGTTCCTCTGATGAAATCTGGTTCCAGTTAAGTACAACTGGAAGTCAAAAGTGTCATTTTTAGCTCAGTAGGACCAGCATTCCTCAGAGAGAGCAAAAAATTCCTTCAGTCCCCACCTAGCTTATTTTCCATCTGGCACTGCTTCAATTTTTCATTCATGTGTTCATTCTCACCTATTTAAAAGAATGCACAGTTTAAAAATTTAATCATATTAAGGCGAATAAACTGAGGTTAAGTAACTACAAAGTAGCTAACTGGTCATGTTCCTGGGGCATCAAAGGACTAAGCCACGCTGGAGGAAAGGGAATATATTTTAGCATATGACTATTCATGTATTTATCTGTAGTGCTCTTCTAGTCTATGATAGTAGATACCTCCCCGGACATCATGGGTAGGATTTTTCATACCTAACTCTAGCTATCTCAAAGTCATTGTTTATTCTAACCATTTACGTAAGAAAAACTTTCCAGAATATAACATATAATAGTTACAGTTAAGGTTTACATATTAATCCTTTAAAAGCGGCTTTAAATGTCATTTCATACAATTGACCATTATATCTGAGTCACCACTGCAGACCTTGAAAAGTGCTTAAAAATAAATTACATAGTGCACATTTTTTATAACCAAAATTACCTGCAAGGATGATTTCAGTGAATCAAAGGAAAGCAATTTTCTTCTGGGAAAATAAAAAAATATCCAAAACTTATTGAAGTTGGAAACAGGTATTAGAACTGAAACGGTCAAAAACCTATTGCAAATACTCCTTTAAAAATGTTTGGAAACATCCTAAAAGTGTATCATAGAGGGTTTACAGTAAATCCCCTAGAAGATTGATGCCATTGATTATAGCTACAGTAGCAATTTATCATTTTTTGTTAGATAAAGATATAATTTTGCAATTTTCTCTGTACCTTTTTAGTTGTAATGTTAAATAATATTAGATTCTGCTATATTAATGCCATCTCCATTGGAACATTGGTTTCACATTGCATACAAATAGAAGAATTAAGAATACAATTTATTGGTAGAAGATGTGAACAAATAAGAGCATACAAACACTGTAATTCTGTAGCAAATAAAAATACCCTATTTACTTTTCATTCTATTTATTTGTTAATATCAGTCACTTAAGTAATTCATGGCTGGGATGAATAATAATTGAAAAAATCCAGGAATTTCAGATTTCAAGTAAAGCAGGGCTAAAAGTCTCAAAGACATAAGATATTAAAAATTCTGTGATATGTTTGCTATGCAATGAAGTGGAAAATTTTAAAATGGTAGGAAAATGAAATAATAAGTTTACCTGTATTGCTATTGTACTGACAAATTCTGTGTCTTGGTGACAACAGGCTCTCAACTGTAGATCAGGTGTGCCTGATCAGGTGTGCCAATTTTAAAGTAAAAAGAATGTTTTGTTAACCTTTACGTAGAAGGTCAAACCTACCTCTAGTGAAGTTCTTCCCATTGTGAATTTGATTGTCTTCCGTGACAAAGTGAACAATCAGTTTTGGGAAGGTAACAGTTTTGTGCATGGATTAACTAAAACAAAATATGGATAAAACCCATTGAACTCAAATACAGCTGGATATCTATCTTCAAAACTTGCACCTTCAGCTCCCCTTTCTCTCACCCAGCACACAGGGTGTAGTCACTTCAGATTTCAATGTCAGTGTTCCGCAGATGATTAAACCCCTGTGAGCATCAACAGAAACATCACAGCCACTACATAGCTGACCACCTAAGCACCTAAATGTGGACAATCCTTCCCCATCAGTCCCTAACCCAGGCTGTTTTCAAGCCCATCTATAGTCATATGCTCTGCTCAAGTATAAGGGTATTGTAAGCTTTCTTTACACTATCTGCCTGAAAAGAAGAAAAAAAGTGCTGTATAGCCTACGGTTTCAGCTGTAGTAGAAAGATTTAGGAACCAGTCCTAGACTATGGATAGAGTCTGTTTCTTTCTTCCTAGAGGGACTACTTAATGTGAAATGCATGGGCAACCCTGAAATCAAGAACTGGTTACCTCTGTCTGTGAAAGGAAGACCTTGTCACTAAGCTGTAATATCACTGCCTTGATGCTCTTTACATCTGCTGGAATACAACCACCCAGCTTCAAGAAAATGAGTAAATGTCACCAATCATCCAGTCTTGTCAAAAAGCTGGTGTCTTGGGTACATTTCCATGCCTTGGGTTTTGAATTTTCTCACAGAGAAATACAGGCACTCTGAACTGGAGGAGAATAGAGTTAACAGCAGGTATAAGGCATATTCCTATATTCAGGAAGGATATTGAGGTGCTGGAGCAGGTCCAAAGAAGAGCAACAAGGCTAGTGAAGGGACTGGAGCACAAGTCATATGAGGAGAGGCTGAGGGAGCTGGAGTTGTTCAGTCTGGAGAAGAGGAGGTTCAGGGGAGACCTCATCACTCTCTACAACTCCCTGAAAGGAGGTTGTAGCCAGGTGGGTATCAGTCTCTTCTCCCAGGCAGCTCTCAGTAAGACAAGAGAGCATGGTCTTAAGCTGTGCCATGGGAGGTTTAGGTTACATATTAGGAAGAAATTCTTTGCAGAGAGAGTAATCAGACATTGGAATGGGCTGCCCAGGGAAGTGGTGGATTCTCTGTCCCTGGAGGTTTTTAAGATGAGACTGGATGTGGCACTTAGTGCCATGGTCTAGTAACCACAGCGGTGGTGGATTAAGGGTGGGACTTGATGATCTTGGAGGTCCCTTCCAACCCGGTTGATTCTGTGATTCTGTGATTCTATTATTCTATTATTCTATGAAATTGCTCTCCAATGCCCTCTGTGCTAGAGAGCAGTCCTGAACACATCTAATTTGCTGGTCTAGAAACATTTGTCTAGAAGTACTGTGCAGCATTTGTCGCTAATCCACCTGAAGTATCTCTGAAGCATAGGGATCAGTGTGGAGCACCTCTAATTGGACAGCTACGTGTCCTTAAATCTCAGCCATCCCTACAAGAGTGGAGCATGTCTGAATCCTCTGGTGAGTTGCCAGGGGGAAGCATCAATGCTGCCAGAGTCACAAGCCATCTTGAAATACCAGGCATGTTCTGCAAAATCTCTGTGATAAAGATTTATGTTAGAAAGAGGATTCTTTTAAAAATCTAGGTCTACATGTCCCATTTTTAAAATCTGCATTAATTACTTACATATTTAGAGTCCACCTTGGTCATGCTAAAACACTTCAGTCACTATTTGGCTCTGGTCTCTTGCTGCTCTGTGTGGATGTATTGGCTCAGCAGTGTTAATAGGAGTAGAAAGCAATAAATTTTGTTTTAGTTTCAAACAGTGTAAACTAATCTACCCTAGAACATGCACAGAGAGTTGTTACACTATTTTAACAATGTGTCATTTTTACACGGTCACTTTTTTAATAATAACTACATTATACTGCTATATATGCCAACTAACATAACTTTTCTTTCCTCCAACTAAAGATCACACTGTGAGGACTTTCTTGCCAGAAAATGGAATTATTTATATCTAGTAAGAACTTCTATGAACTAGTTAGTGTTGCCAAGCACTTACTCTTTTGCTGCAGATGGTTATGTTAGGACAGAATTACTCTTTTTAAAGTTAATTCTATAGTTTAAAATGTACATTAACAAGAGAATACAAATTAGAAATAAACCACAAATGTAGTTCCAAAGCTGTGGTCATCCAGTTCATAAGGGAAATGTAAGGGCTTATTCAGACTTGCATGAATGCTTCCACAACAGAGTTAGAGTGCTCATTTTGTTAAAGGCAAAACCAAAACCATGAAGATTACTAATTAAGGGATCAGCATTTTAAAACTGAAAGATCTAAGACCTATGCTAAATGACTAACAGCTTATTCGGTACCTATTCCTCACCCAGATATATAGAGAAAATTACATTCCTGTTTTAACCAGTAGAGAGAAACAAAATATTATCATTGACAAACATGCTCCTATTGGGAGTGAAAAGCAGCACAGGCATCCAGCATATGTGCGTTTACATGTTTTGTCCAAACTGGGAAATCTGTTTAGTTGAGAAGGGAGAAGAATGGGCTGAAGAACAACTCGGAGTGTGTCAGCAGTAGGATACACTACTGCCATTATAGAGCTCAAAAAGAGCTCCTTAAAGGACAGAGGAAACTTGTGTGGCTGAGGAATGCCAGCATCTGTAGCCAACAGCACATAACACAAGCATTATATCCAGCTGCTTTCAATTGCCCAACTCAAATGACCAAAACTTCATTCATAAGAGGGGCAGCTTGTAGCATGAATCCAGGGTAAAGTGTAACTTCAGACCTCTACTTTTACATGCAGTGAGAAGTTTTTCACCACTCTGTTGTTAGGTTAAAGCTCTGCTTAGCACCATAGGAAAGTATGATTGCAAGAACCATGTGCCATTTTTGTCATAACATAGACAATGGTAAAACGGAGGCATACATTGAATATAAAAGAGTGTAAATACTTAAGCATGTTTGTGTGATTCCCCCTTTAAATGATTGACTGGTTTAGTGTTCTTGCTTTCTCTAATAGTAAAACAAGTCTATGAGAAGTATAGCTGAATGCATGGAACTTGTTTCATGGCATTGCAACTGTTTTTAATAAAGGACCTTTTAACTTCTGTTATGAATTATGAGAACCGATAGGCATTGCTGAAGGAGAATAACTGGGGCTCAGACTGGACATTGAGAAATACCTATCCTGGGAGCACAGTGTAACACTGGCAAGAGGTTGGAGGATCTCCAGCCCTGAAGATTTTTTGAAAATCTTTAGGGATTTCCAAAATTGAGCTAGAAGAAGTCAGGACTGATCTGATCTAGTTTTGACAGTCTCCCTACTGTGATTAGGCAGTTGTGACTTACTTTATCTAAAGACTTTAATAACTGAGTAGTTAATAAATCTTATATTTGTTTAAGCATCTTCTTCAGAGCCTCTGGAGCATGGAGTACATCCTTAGAATAAGTCTCAACAATTAAGTCTTTGATGAGGGCTGATTTCTCTGCAAGTGAGTAGCAGCAACTGTTTCCTAGTATTCTTGGCTGCTTCTGGTAAGAGTGCTCAGCGCATAGAGCACAAACTGTAGAGGCTATCAAATTGAGTTTTGAAAACCAAAAAATATCTTGTCTCCCTATCTGTGTTGCTTTGGTTCTGTTACTAATTGTATCCTTCCTTTGGCTGCTTTTTGTAGGTTCTCCATCTTAACTGATCTTTTACATGCAGTACAGTATCATTTCTAATTTGAATCCTTGATCAGCTTCACTTATCCTTTGTCATCACATTCAAGCTGCTTACACTCGCTCCTACCTACACTACACTACCATACTTATCTCTTTTTTCCTCCCTTTCTCTTAAATCCTTTTTGTTATCCCAAAAGCATATCTTTCCCTCTCGATGCTCCTATGAGTTAAAAATAAGCAAGAATGTTCATCATTTGTTTTATGCTTCTGTCTTCTTTCTTAGTGCATATTTATTTAATGCCTTTATTTTTTTTCTCTCATTAAGGAGTTAAATTCTTCAGGGAAGGAGTTACTTTGAAATCTATGAGGGTTTGTTTTTTTTTATTTGTGACTCAGAATTAGCACAGTAGAGCCTATAAGGACAGCAATAATGACTAGATTGCTCCTTCTTTGTCTGCTATTTTCACTGAAGCATGTCATTGTCCATCACTAATTTCAAACTTTTCCCGATACTCATGTTCCAAATATCATCTCCTCTAAAATATTTTCATGTAAATCTGACCATGACTTTTATGTTTGCCTTAACAATTGTTTAGTCCATTGTTTTTAGACCTAAATATTGGACATAAATGAAACAGTTTCAGATTTTAAGTATTTTGGCAAACGCATTGTATTACCACGTCTTTTAGGGAAATGTGGCTCATATTTGTGATAATCTATAAATTTTAAAAAATTATTTCAACTTTAGTCCAACCTACCCTTCTATTTCATCTATTCTTGGATTCGGAGGGAGAGAGGCATACTGTACACTTAGATTGTTGGGGTACCATCCTTGAAAAACATAAGCTTTTAGGAACAAAATCCACCTCAGTTTAAGCAGCATTCCTAAACCTGCAAACTGATTGTTTGAATCAAAACCAAACTGTTCAACCAGCCTTCTTTTAGCTAGAAGCTATTAGATTTCTAAAGACCACAACAGCACTGAAAATAGTAAACTCTCTGATCTGCTGGCAGTGATACCAGCCTTCAGCTTATCACATGCTAGAAGATGACTGGAGACTCTACCACTTGGTTTAGGCAGTTTCATGCCTTCGGAATGCTGGGTGACTCCAGAAGGGTTTTTTTCCTCTAAATTCACCTTCTCCAGAGGAGAAATTTTTCTGGGACACAGTCAATATGTCTTGAACTACAGAAAGCATTTCTTTCATATGTCCAATCAGTTTCATCTGGATACAGTTCCTTTGCTGCTAGAATCAGTTATGGACTGACTGTTATTATTCAGTGTTATTAATAGAGAGCTGTTTGATGCTTGGCTTATAACACTGGGCTTTAATGTTTCTGCAAGCAGAAGGTTTTCTCTTGAATAAAGAAAAAGCTGAAGTCACAGTGTAGTGTCAGAAGAACATAACCATCTTTTCCCATTTTCCTTTCACAATGCAAATCAAAGAACCCAAACAATTTCTGTATCTTTCCTAAACTCTAAATGGAAAAATATATTCAGAGACAGATGGTCTTCTCTGTCTACATGGACTTTTTGTCTCATCTCAGCTGCAAGCTGTTTAAGCCATTTTCCAGTAAGACCGTTAGACCTCTCAGCTGGCACTGCTTTCACTTATCTTGTACAATCTCTAGTCCTGTTCCAGTGTCTCTGGTCTATTATTTAATTTGGCAGACAAACACACTCAACTGTCCCAAATATATTTTCTGGCCTCTCGAGTTTTATTAGCTGCCAAAATGTGAGTATATCCCACAGGAAAGGAAATAAGAAGGACTTGTATTAATGTATCTCATTCATTAATCCACTGAGGAAAATTTTCTTGTTTCTTTCTTAAATAGTGAATTGTGACTCATTGATGTGTTCTGTGTCCTGATACAACACTCATTTCTAGTTTTAAAAAGCTGACTTAAGAGATTATGGCATATTGCTTTATAGCACCTTTAGGAAGTGACAGTTACCAGGAAAAAGGAGATATTTCTAGAATACAGAAGCAAGGACTTTATCAGCAACTCCCAGAATAGCATATTACAGTATTATTGCAATCTCAGTTGTCCTAAGAGATTTGACTACAGAGTCTTTTTCTGTTGTACAATGGTCAGATATCTCCTCCTGCATTTCCCACTAGGCGTCCATGTAAACTCGATCTAATCTGACAGTATCTCAATAAAGGAAAGAATTCAGTTGAAAGCATTTCACTGAAAAGCATTCTCAAACAATACCTTTTCAGTCAGTCCAAATGATGAGCAATACTAAACTTTCCATCATACTTTCTTTTTCTTTTTTTTTTTTTTTACGTAGATATAAGGAGGAACATAACGTAAATACTGATTTTCTTCAGAACATATTAAGGATTGTAAATGCTCTACTTACAACCATTTACTCACCTGTTACTGAGATACCAAATAAAAACAGTTAAGCGCACATTAATTGATGTATGACATTTTGCACTTATGGAGATAATTCCTATGGAAATTTTAATATATGTGTTTTGTCTTGAATTTTTAACATTTGGGTTTATTAAAAAAAAAACAAACAAAATATTTGGGCAGATTAATTCATCTACAATGTTTATTAAATTGCTTCTGTTTGCATACAGCTGGCTTCTCTGTAAAACTAATGTACTAAAAACACATCAGTTTAAATATTGCAGACTGTTATTCCAGCAGAGCTAGAAGTCTCTATCGACTTTTATTAGTATGTTGCCTGAATATGGAACCATACATTTACGAGATGAACATCTTTTGAGTCTGAACTCTGAGTTGCCACTATCCAGCATAATGCTCCATATATATTTTAATACTAGACAGGAGAAGAAAGTATTGTGACATCTGGTAAAATCAAAACACTAGTGAGTCTCACTTATGAAGAGAGGCTCAGTTCTTTTGCTAAGGCAATATCAAAATCTGTTGTGTTATTTCTTAGGGTAATATTAAGAGACACTCACACTGTGATAGAAAAGAATGTCTCACATGGCTTTATGGAAGAAATAAATTATGGTCAATGAAGTAGCAAAAATAACACACTGATTTTCAAAAGGTGGGTAATGCTAACTTCTTAACTATCTACAGTCCTTGTTCAAAACCATATTTAGAAAGTCTTAGAAACTCTGTAAATTATCACTGAAACTAATTTGGTCATATGGCTTATAGTGCCTGGTGACTGATTTAGACTAGTAAGGTAGCTTGGCAGCCAGCAATGTGTCCTCACTATCCTTATGCACTGCAAGCTCCATTCTTCTCACTCTCACATATGAAGATGAAACCAATTTTCACTGGTTCAATTGCCATTTAATTTTCCCTACAAACTCATTTGCCACTAGATGCCACTAAAGGTCAAACAGGCTGCACAGGAGGCTGAGCCATCCATTGACAGCATTGCACTAATAGTCTCTTCCCTTGATACCAAGAAGATGCATGTCTTTGGAGACAGGGGACAAGCAGAAGTCACACTTCTATTGTACCTGGCTAAAAAGTGGATGGAGTTGACCACATCATCATATGCTTAATCATAAATGTCACAGTGTCTGGAGATGATTTCAGGAATTATTGAATTCCTCTAAGATATAGAAAAATGAATTAAGGGAAACATATCAGGGAATTCCTGTGGCATCACAGCTTCTGACAAAAATTGTACCACTGGGATGGAAAGAAATACAAGAATGGTGTAAATTAGACAGCAGCTAACTCCTCTGCAGCTTGTTTTAGACCACAAAGGAGTAAAAATGTATGTATAAGATGGGTATGTAAAAATACTCAGTGTAATAAAGTCAAGGACAGGTAAAAGGAAATGCTTTAAAGTCCTGATACGGGTCCATACCTCTACTGACAAAAAAATCTCTGCTGTTTTTGAGATGACCAAGAGTTGACTGCAGGGGAAAATGGAGCATATTTTGCATGCTGGGTTTTATTTGTCCCCCAAAGCTCCTTCTTCCTCACTCTGTTTTAAGGGGAACCATTTACACTGTCTTCAAATTAGATCGTACCTAGCTTTCCCAACTCTCATGCAGATAGTGGTATCAAAATCCATTGTCCAAGGAGAGCTCTGAAGGCCCTTATGTTTAGGAGGTACCATCCCGTTGGTGAGATTTCCTTTGAAAAAGATGTGATAATCTTCAGAAACACATGGTTTGTTGATTCTAATATGGTTGATGCACCAATAAGAGCTTTGGCTGGGTATGGGCATCTTGCTGCTTCCCAGTGAAGGTTAGAACCACCCCCAATGAAAGCAATCTGTGGCCAGTGATTTTTATTGTGTGCCCAGGCCTTCAGTTTTCTTCAACCTGTGCATGGGGTACTCTTGTGGGAAATGTTTTTTTGCTGGAATTTAGGATTTAGGACATTGCTTCTGTAGCTAACAACATCACTTTCATATATTCAAACTTGTAAATAATTTGTGGATATTTACATGAAAAGGCAATAGGCTAAGTGAAAATCTGAAAAATATTTATCAAATTTTTCAGTGTACTAACAGTTTGAAATTTTGTTCCCCATTAATTCTTCTCAACTAAGCTGACTTAAATAGAGCCAATCCTTTTTTAGAATATATTATTCGTGAAGTATAAATCTCTTTGTTTCCTAATTATTCTATGTATGGACAATGAAGAACTACAAAGCAGTATTCAATATCATTAGTCAGTACTTTACTGATTGGCTTACATTTCAGCAGAAAAGACTTAGCATCATAAAAAAATGTTGTGATCTGTGTCAGTTGTCATGACCTGTGGCTGTTAGCTTGGCAAATAATTTAAATATTGAGTAAACAAGCAAATTCATTTTAGTAATGTGGAAAAAGTGTTCTATAAGGATACGCTTTGTGTTATTTTTGTCAGAGACAAATGTACAGGTTACTTCCTCAATTTCCTCTATAAACATTCTAAAATGTGTCTTAAAAAATATTTAGGACATATTTGTATAAGTCTCTGTACAATTCAAAAGAGCAGCTGATCAAATATGACTCTGTAATTTACAGCAGTGATGGTTAGGATTTCTTTTATGGTCTAGCATAATATCCAGCACTATGTCCACTGCATTCATATAAACCTCCTGTCTGCAAGTTGTTTCCCACAGACCATTCTGCCTCCCTGAACTTCAGATGATGAAACTATCCCCTGGAATTGTGGTCAGGCAAAACACAGAAGAGCTTTACTTTGCGATCTGACAAAACCAGTGGTTGTGACTTAAATGAGAATATGGGAATAAAATTCTCATGGATGTACCCAAATCATCATTTACACAACAGCCTATGTAGAAAAAAAGAGAGGAAATAAGTACCAAAGAAATCCAAATAATGGTCCTATTCACACAGACTGAAGATGAGGAAAGAAAGATTCAGCATGTCCAGAACTGGAAAAGGAACTGGGTAGGGAACATCTGCAAGGAACAAATGTGTCAATGAGAAGCTACCGTCCTTGCTGTTATAGAAATGTAAGAGATCCTAATAATCCAGGAGTGAACTGTATTTGCTGAAAAATCATTTCAGCCAGCAGTGTTGGCCAGTGAGGAACTGAGGAAGAAAATACACTGGGAAAATAAAAAGTGTAAAGTAACCAAGACCTAGCTCCTTTGGTTAAAGATTTTTTTTTTCATTTTGTGTTGTTACCTTTCCTGGTTTTGTGGTTTTGATTTCAAAGATGAGAAAGTTTGAAAAGGACAACAACCTCTCAAAAGCATTTCAGTTTGGGGAAAAATAAGGAGACAAAAGATCTTTGCCTTCTGTCCAAGTGGAACTAAAGATGCAAAGTGTCTCTACGTACAGATCAGTCTTTTATTACAGTGCTTTGGCACAGGATACTATATGTAATAAGGGTTATTTGGAGCTTTTATGGTGCTTGACCTTGTTTCATGTAGCAGAAATATCAAGATTGCACCTCTTGTTTATGGCTGTTCAACAAATTACTTGGTTTTGGTAAAGCATCACAGAATTACAGAATATGCTGAGGTGAAAGGGTCCCACAAGGATCATCAAGTCCAACTCCTGGCCCTCCACAGGACCATCCCCAGGAGTCACAACATGTGCCTGACAGTATCATCCAAATGCTTCTTGAATTCTGTTAGGCTTGGTGCTGTGACCACTTCCCTGGGGAGCCTGTTCCAGTGCTCAACCACCCTCTGGGTGAAGAACCTTTTTCTAATATCCAGCCTAAACCTCCCCTGACACAACTTCAGACCATTCCCTTGGGTCCTGTCACCGGTCCCCACAGAGAAGAGATCAGTGCCTGCCCCTCCTTGTCCCCTCACAAGGAAGTTGTAACTGCAATGAGGTCTCCCCTCAGTCTCCTCCAGGCTGAACAGACCAAGTGACCTCAGTTGCTCTTCATACGTCTTCCCCCCAGACCCTTCACCATCTCCATTTCCCTCCTTTGGACACTCTCTAATAGCTTAATATCTTTCTCATACTGCAGTGCCCAAAACTGCACACAATATTCAAGGTGAGGCCACACCGGTGCAGAGCAGAGTGGGACAATCCCCTCCCTCGACTGCCTGATCATGCTTTTCTGATGCCCCCCAGGACATGGTGACCCTCCTGGCTGCCAGGGCACTGCTGACTCAAATTCAACTTGCCATCGACCAGGACCTCCAGGTCCCTTTCCACAGCACTGCAGAGTAAACACAGCTAAACAAATTTCATATTCAGCACCTAAATTATGTACTTTTTATCCTTATGGGGGATATACTGCTGTAGCTTCTCATCATGGCTCTCTTGTTAGAAGACATCAGCATGGCAATCTACAGCTGAGAAATGGCTTCTGGCATGTCTATCCAGTTTCACTAACCCTACCTGCAAAGTCTGTCACTGTAAATCCATGTACTATCTGTTGTCCGCCACTTCTAGTGTGTTCCACAGTCATGTGTGATTACAATTAGGATTTCTTCAGCTGAGAGATTTGTGGTGGTTTGTGCTTTGTCAACCACTGCTCCCATTGCTAATGTAACAGAGAACCCTATCAAGTAGATACTCTGCTCCTGCTTGTATCTGCAGTATTGTTGCAACAGGGTGTAGCAGGGATTTGGGGACACGTTTCACACTCTGCACTTGCTCCCTTAAGCCAGAGTTGGATACTAGGGATGAGCGTGTGTATGCTCGCATTCTGAATAGCTGAGTGGAAAAACCTCTTCTCTGTTGCAGTCTCTGAAGATTCCCCCTCTTGGTACATGACAATTATCTCAATCTGATGGGCTGACATCACCACTCAGTCAACTAAAATTGGCTCAAGGAATGTCAACTCAAGGAAGTGCAAGAGCAGTAAGTAGCTTGCCACAGACTTACAACACCAGATAAGTCAAATAAGGGATCTCAAACAACCTTTGAACAATGTTTCTCACGCTGATCTTTTCAAACACAAAAAAATGCATTTCCTCCATGTAAAATAACATCAATGAGATATCAATATCTATTGTCAAATTGAGGGACCAGGCGTGTGCTTCCCTTCCCAGTGTGATGAGATCATTCTTATTCTCTCTGTATTCTCATTCTCTCTGCATTCATTGCAGAGAGTTTGGTAGGTATCTATTTTTAGATGCATATCTATAATTGTATCTATAACAATTACAAGCAAAATAGAGACTAAGGTGTTACTGCCTTCAAAGCACCTCAGCATTGTCTCAGGTTAGCAGAGGTAAAAGATCTCATTGAAAAATATAAAAGAAAAGGCTATTTTACATCTCTGGAAAGAAATAAGAGCTCACCCTCACACTTTCATTTTAGATTCTCTGATTACAGAAAAATCATTAGTTTATATTGTTTAATGGTCATCCACAACTTTAACTCTTGTAAAGAGTTCAGGTGTGCAATTGAAATGAACTGCAATCTAAAGAATAAGACCTATACAGAAGGACCAGAGGAGTTACGTTCATTTTGTTTATAAAAGACGTGACGGAGATGTGGGAGGAAAGATGAGCCAATGGTCTTCACATATGTTAAAGGTAACTGTCAAAGAAAAAGAACATAAATTGCACTCTTCATTCTCCAAGAGAAGAACTAGAGGTAGCATAAAATTGTAGTAAGATCTTAATTAGACATTATAAAAAAGATATACAACTGTCTGGTATTTATTTACTAGAATAGGTTGCCCTGGGATTGTGAAATTACGATGACTTCTTGGTTTCAGGAACCAGTAGGATGACCATCTTTTAGGGATGGTTCAGAAACAGCTGATCTTGTCTTTGTCTTTGACTTGCAATGTCATGTCTCACCTTACTTTCTATAATTCCAGAATTAGTATGGTCAGAAGTTGCAGAAGCTGGCATAGCATATGCTGTCAGAAGCTGCACGGTGTGCCTGCCAGCACAGTGTCTCCGATGTAGGATAGCTGACATATAATATATCTGGCAAGTACTGCTGGCTCAGTATATCTGTCAGCTTCTGTATATACTATGGCAAGAATTTAATGTTTAAGTCATTTTCAGAAGTGTTGCACAAGAGGCAAAGAGAGAGAGACAGAGAGAGAGAGAGAAGAAAAAAAATCTAAGAGGACAGGCATTTATGAAAATATGGAATCCTACTAAAGTTATTTCAGATTGGGAAAGTTTTGACAGGGTTGATTCTCTGAAGTGCTTAGCAGGGGAAGGGATTAGGATTGTTCCTGTTTCTCTGGGTGTAGAGAAGTTTCAACTGTTTCCTGGCTTACCAGTAGTAGAAAGGGTCAATATGGGGCAGACACTGACAGTTTGTCCTGTCCAGCAGCCTCTTTAGTGATCAGCTTGAGTTTGAGAAACTCTCATACCTCACATATCAGTAATGGGGAGGAAGTTGACTGAACTTTAGCTAGAGGCTGAATTAGGATGAACAGACATGAACTGGTTAATCCCTCCACATCTTGCACAGTTTGGACAGTCTGCTGTGACTGCAGTATCCCAACAGACACACTTCTGCCATTTCAAAGGAGCTTTTCCTTTTAGTTCTGCTACTGAGGTGTGTAACCTAACCTCAGCGGACAATTGCCTTGATGGCACTAACAGTTTTACTCTCAGAGCTTGATTCAGACAGTACTGTAAATTGAATATGCACTCATGCATATTCAACTGTTAACAGTTTCTACTCATTTATTTATTTGTAAACAACTAACACAAACACAATGAAAATGAAACATAAATTTAATATTTACATTTTTATCCCTGCCTGATCATCATCTTGCATCTTATGGTAACGAAGTGGAAACAAGAGTCTCTCTGCCAGCAGAAACTGGAGATGTAACAGCACCAGTGCTCCCCGGAGGGGAGAGTTGGCCTCTGCTGTTAGAGACATTTGGAAAAACATCTGACCAAGCTTTCACCTGGCTCCTCCTTTCTCTGTCTTGCTCTATAAAAGGTTCACCCGAGTCATAACCCTCAAATCAGAGTGCTCTGTAAATGCCATTTAAAAAAACCCCAAACATTACAAAGACCACTCTAACATACATACAGTCAGTCTGTTCTGCTTGCATGTACATTCATATGTATTTAGTGTATTTGGTCTGAACTGGAAAATACAGCTTTCTTAAACTATATATATTCATTTATATATGTGTTTGTGTACAAATTCATATACACGGATATAAACTTATTTATATACCTACATATAAACAGAAAAGCCATGTGCACAACATAAAACAAAATTTTCTAGTCATGATTAATGTAAAACTGTACATGTAACTATATATAGTTATGCATATATAAGCTATGTATGTATATATACACAAAAATGTAATGAAATATGGATGTTGACAACTCTATGAACACTCTTTTTCTTCCAGATTACTGTTACTTTCAAAATTTGTTCAATGGATGCAGCCTGAGAAAGAGCTTCACATAATTCCATGAGACTTTTTGGACCACCCACTGCAGTATGATTTCTGGCTTTTCAGAACATTAAGGTCTATAAAAGGATCTCTTCTGCCTTTCTGTCCGCTCTGGGATCTTCTTCAGTGCTATAAAAATCAGTTCTACTTTAAGTTTAAATATTGGATCATATTGCTCATTTGTCCATCGTACTAGACTGTTAGAGGGACAGGACAGCTGGATCATATTTTGTTCAAGTACCTTTTTCATTGAAGAGCTCAATTCTGGGACAACCAACAATCACTGTACATTTAGGTCAGTATTCTCTTCTCATTTTAACCAAAAAGCAAACTTACAAAATCATTTTTTAAAAGAATTCATATAGAGTTAAAAGAAAGAGTTCAGAAATATTGAAGTCAAATATTCCTGCCATTTCCAGCACGTTTCATTTCCAGACACTTGTGATGAAATGAAAGACACAAAGCACAAACTTAATAAAGAAGGGGCAGGAAGGAGAACTAATGCTTTTGAGCAATATCTCGTTGCTTAGAATAAGGGGGGTGGGAGACAAGTATTAATTAACTTTTTTCTTCAAATCCCACCTTTCAAGGTGTAATAGGACTACATCATGGGATGGTCTGGAGGAAAATGTTCTTGAGCTCTTCTATTGATGTTATTCCAATGAGTATAAAATGTTAAATTATTCATGGAGAAACATACTGGCACCTCTCAAGAGAGTTGCTCTATAAGTAACAGATAAGACATTTCTCTCTGGGTGAGATAGACAGAAGGACAAACAGGGGGACAAGAAGGAGAGCAAGAGGCAATACTCAGGTCACTAAACTGTGATGAAAAGATAACCATATGTATCTGTTGGACTGCCACTTTCCTGTCATGTATGCTGAAAGGGCTGCTACCTGCACACCAGACGTGCTTGGAGTAGGGCAAGAGGCAATAGTGATGGTATTACCAGATCTGACCATCAGCATTTTCTGTGCATCCAGCACACTTGGTCTGCATTCTCCAGCTGACACATATGCCTTTGCCACCAGTCGCTGCCTGCAAAGCTTCTGAGATCCTTGTAAAGCAACTTCTGGCATTGTCTTCCAGAAAGGAGCATGGTATCTGTAGGTGAGCTAAGCTCAGAGTGAATGTTGATTGCTTGCAAGGACAGTCTGAGCAGCCAAGGTGACTTTTGTCTGCCCAATTGGAGACATCTGTCATGTAAATGTACCCATCTGAGTTGTTCATTCTGGGTTTCCATTATAACCAAAAGAGATAAATAGGCATACACAAAGAACAGTTCACCTTACTTATCTCATGCTTGAGTACCTCTAAAATAATCAGATTAATTCAGCCTATCTAGTTGACTATAAAGGGAATTTAGGTGAGCAGTGCAACACACAAATTTTCTTTATACAAAGCTGGAAAGATAACTCATATCTCACTCTAAATCCAGACTGCTCTATGAGGTTCTAGCAGCTGTGGTAATAATCTAACCAACTACCATTTAGAGGTCCACTTGTTAATACTCACTCTTTCCACCAGGCTCTGAACACGGGACGCTAAAAGGCTGAGGAAAAAAGCTCAGATTTTCAAGTTAGCATGGTTACCTTTTGCACTGTGATTCAAACTCTAAAGGGCATCTTTGCATCTGCTGTATTTGACCAGCTACATGATCCCAAACAATATTAGTTTGATATAGATCAGAGAAGATGAATGATTCTTCAAACTTAGTTCTGCTCTGATAGTGGTGTTAACATGAAAGCTGATATGATCTGCTCATAGAGAACTTCGTTGGGATGTAAATGTTATGTTCGAGCACTCATCCACTATTATGGGCCTAAGAGTGTAAAATGGAGCCATAAATGTAATGTAGGTTAAATCTGAGGCAAGTATCTATAATTGTATCTATAACAATTACAAGCAAAATAGAGCCTAAGGTGTTACTGCCTTCAAAGCACCTCAGCAATTGTCTCAAATTAGCAGAAGTAAAAATCTCACTGAAAAATATAAAAGAAAAAATATGAAAAAAAATGTTTACTGGTCAGCATCCTTGACCAGTCTTTGCTCTACTATTCACTCTGTAGCCATACATATTTTGCAAAGTAAATGGAGCATAGTTCAATGTAAGACCTACACTTCAATGATTTACCTGAGAAAAGGAGTATGGGTTCAAAGCAGAGAGAGGCATAACAGTGTTGTGAGAGGCCAATCCAGAAAATTGAAAGACCTGACTGGGAAGGGGACCTCTTTGATCCTGGGTACAGAACAACAAGTTGGTAAGGACTTGGTAACACTAGTAAAACTGCCAGCCTTAAAATAAAAAGCCCTCAGACGTGTACCAAAAACATGTAAAAAAAAAAAAAAGAAAATTAAAAAAAGGTAGAAACTATCGTAATATTTTGTATTTAAATGATCTTGTTTCAAAATCCCAGTGAATTTTATTTTAATGACAGACAATCTGTCTTTTCTTCTTTTTTCCTAAATTGATTCTTTATAGGATTTGTGTGGTGTTTTTCTTGTTTCCATGGTATTTATTATCCAGCTTTCTATTCTGAGCTGAACACAGAATGAAAAGCTTGAGTTGCTGGGGCTAGATTACTACTTGCTGTATATCAGGACAGTAGTATCAACTTCAGTGAAGTCATTCTTTATTTATATCATCTGACCTTTGAAATTTTATGATGTAGAATATTATGAAGAAATCTTGGAAAGGAAGCCCATTTATTTGTTAGGCATCATTATTTTTGTTTGTACTGACATTTAGAATAAATGGATAGTATAAGGCAGTAAATGTACTGCAAGAATTCAGTCACTTAATGCATTACAAAGGAGAAGGCAAAATAAGGACAAGCTGGACAGCTCCAGGCTTACTGCACAAGTGGTAAATGCAAGAACTTGATGATGCATTTGTTTTCACAAAATTCAAAGATATTTTCATTTCTTTTCAAGGGAAGATATAGGTTCTGCAGTTTAGGTGCTACAGCACTTAGCACAGGCAGCATGTGTCTTTTATCTTCACAGATGTGAAGTGAAATCCTACATTCAGGGATTTGGACCACTGCAGACTACATCAGTGGTGATCTTTTTATTTGTTTGTGTTTTGTTTTTTTCCTTAAAACCTCATGTCTCAAAAACTACCGTCTGAATAATTTCTTCGAGACATGCTCAAATGGACAACTTGCCCACCAGTGTGCTTATTTACCACTATGTGAACTGCTTCCCATTTGTGATGTTACAACATCCCTATGGCAACTGCAGCACTTGCTTACATTCAAAAGTAGTTTTAGGAAAGTATTGAATTTATTTTTAGCTTCTTTTAGTGAAATCTAGCAGCTGGAAATGAAGTAAGCCAGCACCATGTTACTAACCAGAGCTTAGTAGGAGAAAGAACTACTAGCTTTAATCACACTATTTTCATTACTATTTATTTATTTATTTGCTGTGCAGAATACTTGAACCCTCCCTCAGCCCTTCTTCAATCAATGTAGATTTTATCAAAGGACTGGATAAAATTGAAATTGGACTTTAAGATGTAATGACACCACCATCATAACCTGAGATTAGCTTAGTTGGTTAGACCATGGTACTAACAATGCCAAGGTTGCAGGTTCTATCCCAGTATGGGCTATTTGATTAAGAGTTGGACTTGATGGTCTTTGTGGGTCCCTTTCAACTCAGAATATTCTGTGATAATTATTTTTATTGGGACGTTTATTATTGACCTTAATTGCAAGATGCTTGTTCATAACAACAGTTGAAAATCATAACTGAAATTGTTATAACAATGATTAATTGTGAAAAATTATAAGGAAAATTGTCTTGTTAAAGTAAATAAAAATTTCTTCAGCTTGGATCTGTGTCACATATTGGTATGTTTAGGATCAGTAATAATGCCTAGGAGGCAGGATGGTGGTAGGAACTGTGAAATGGTGCAGTGGGCACAGAGTTAGTTTTACTTTCAATTTTTCTCTGGCTGCGATGGCCACAGACCCGGGCAACTCCCTTTTGAGAAGTCCCCAGTGGGAGTGCAGAGGAGGGTGCTGGTGTAGTGGTGGCTTCTCGGGGTGGCTCCAGCAGAGTGTGTGTGTCTCTGTCTCCACCCCGCAAGCTAGCAGCATGGTCCAAGATGGAAAGGCTCCCCAGGCACCCATCTACAGCAAGGGGTTTGCTCTTAGAGAAACAGTATTCCAAAACAGTATTGGAAAAAGGGATAGAAAACAAAACATTAACCATGACATAGCAATCAGACAGAGGTTAGACTCCTGCATCAAATATCACAAGCAATCTAAGTGCTGATACGCTTTGACCAGACCACAAGAAGGAATAAGGAGGACAACATGTCTGAAGTTCTTTTCTACAGGTGAACATAAAAAATCTCCAGTGGTAGAGAGTTCCAAAGGTTTGATACCTGTTGTGTAAAGAAATACTTTCTTCTAGCTATTTTAAGCTCACCTCCTACTAGTGTCACTGAATGTCTTCTGGTTCCAGTATTGTAAGGTTTGTTTAATAACAGTTCTGCCTTCATCTTACCCTCCACCTTCAGAAATTTTAAATCTCAGTCTGTCATCCCTCAGACTTCTTTGCTCAGAAACAGACCTCAACCCTTTAGTCTCTTCTCAGAAGATGGCAGCTCCATCTTCCAACCATCATGCCTTGTCATTGGCCTTTGGTTTCCAGTTCCCCTCCTGGATCCCTGAGTCTTGATTTTTTTGACCCCTCAAGGGACTAACTTCAAGAGGAAAGCTAACGATTCATGATCCAGTCCCCATAACCTGTTGGTTAGAGTACTGTTTTGGAAATTGCAGAGTAGGAATACCTACTAAAAAGTAGGAATACTTACTGAATGACAACCTCGTGGAGGTTCTCATTTGAAAGCCACATGACAGCAATAGCAACTCACTTCTCATCTCTTTCATGACAGATCCAGGGGTGCCTGCTCTGTGCATCTCAAATCACCTTCATCAGGAGTTAGTTAACAAGGTCAGGAATGTTATTAACCCATGTCCGACAACACATGGGATTTTTTGTGTCATTTTGGATTTTTAGCTTGTCTCAAACGCTGGAGTTAAATATTTTTCTTTGAGCCTTTCTCCTGATTTAAAGACCAACATGCTCCTTAAGCAACATGATGCTTTCTTGAATGCTTGCCAGCATGCTCAGAGCCTTGCTTATTGTGCATAAAATAATCATATTGATTTGATATACTTGAATTCTAAGCATAAATATACTTTTTTTTTTCTCTGAGCCCCTTCTATGTATAGACTTAGTGTGTTTCATAATGCTCTCAGTTTTTTTTTGGCAGCTGTGCTCCAGAACATTTTTGGCATGAGCACTTACTTCTTGGCAGTAATACAAGTTTTTATTACAATATATATATTATTTCTTTTCAATTGTTCTGGTTTACTATATAAATGCATGTGTCCCTTCCAGTTTTCTTTCAGTGGAGTATAATCAAAATGCTTAACTTCTTGCATTAATAGGCAAGGAATTTCCATGCACATGCTTTTATTGCGTTCAAAGGTCTACACATTTATCTGCTCCAACTGCTTTTTCTCATAAAATGTGAAAAATACAGCCCTGAGAACAGTAATTTCTTTCTCAAATAAATTAGTTCAATAAGCTTTCTCTCTCTGTTTTTGCCGATGTAGTTGGTACTTTTTGGGGAGCATATATTTTTGGTGAAAAAAAAGAGTCCTTTTTCCTCTCATCTATTGATGGGGAATTGATTTAGATAATCAAAAAAAATGCACTATAATGTCAGTTTTGCAGATAATATTGAGAAGTAGATCACTAAATATTAGAAAATTAAATAAATCATGAATTCACATACCTAAATACATTGTCACTATTAAAGTGCTTTGTGTTAATATGTCATGTTGTCCAATGGCAGATGTATATAGTGTCTTCCAGGACACTATATGTAATATCTGTGCAGTAACAGATTGCAGTGAGTCAAAAACAGCAGTACTTCAATTAAAATACAAGAGTAACATTTTTTGAAAAATATTGGAAGTTACTCATCTTCCTTTAAAATTCTGCCTACTTATGCATTCTATTAGTTTATATATAGTTTACTTAATCATATGCTGCAGTATTTTCCATGAATTACGTTTTAACTGACTGTGTAATTTTCCCAACTCATCCTTAAGGAGAAAAAGGTGGATCTGTTTTCCTTTTCCTTTTCCATATCTTCTGGACCCTCAGTCTTGTTCCCCAAGATCTAAAAAATACCCATCTTTAATCCTGGGATAGCTCAGTTCCTAAAATATAGCTGGGAATTAATATTATTTCCTTAAGAAATTGTCAACATTCCTTTATATGATTTTTGTTTGGACTTTCTCTGGAATATTAGTTTGTAATTCCCCAGAATTTATTGAAAACTGTCTTCTTATGTCTTCTAGGTTTAATACACCTTTTCACTTATTTTTCTTCTTACCTTCGTGATTATGGATCACCATCATCCAGATATTATGCATTCAGATATTATCAGTTACTCTGTAGTGAGGAGAAGAAACCACTCTTCTGTTGCATCCTTTACTTTCTCTATCAAATTCTCAGCTTATTCCATGATCTACTGTATAGTTTCAAAATTACTCTCCCAACATTCATTTAGTGTCCTTTTAAAAACACTCTGTTCACTGATTCAGAGAATTTTGTTTCTTCTTTATAAAAAGTTATAACCACCCTGATTCAATGGTTCATAATAACCCTTAGTATGATATACTTTTCTTCTTTTGCTATTATGCGCCAGCTGTCTTTGGATCCAACAACATTGTGGACTTTAGAAGGAAATGTCTTTGAGCTAGATGGCAACACTTCTTCCCTTTCACATTAATATAAATAATATATATATATTCAATTTTTGTAATTTAGTATTTTATATTAATAGCAGTTAATAAATATGTGATGTAAATAATATATTTATTATTGTATTTTATTAAATTTGTTAGCTAAATCATATAATGAACCACTATAAGTTTCTACCAACCACTAGTCTTATTTATCCAGCCTCTTATAGTAATAGTGGACATTTTTCATTCTCAGTTAGCAACTGTATATTCAAACCTGAACTAAAACCAATCTCATTATGGAACAGATACATCTCTTAACTATCCTGGTCACCAGTTCAATAACAAAAAGGTAATACAATAAAAAGGTATTTTCCATAATGGTACAAAAAATATAATAATAATAATAAAAGATAATCAACTATATTATCAGAAATCGAATTTTATTTGTGAGAAATTAGTCATTACTTTATAATTCTCAATTTAGATATTGATAATATTATTTTATACAGAACTCTGTGGAATAAGTGTGGGAGATCATAACGGAAAACGTCAGGAAATGAAATTACAATGGAATTTATATGAGGAGGATTAATTTTACCATTAAATAATAATTGCATAATCAAATCCAGTTGTATAAACTCTTCTGACAGTCAATATAGAATAGTCATTACCTCTACAGATTATGTCCTTCCCTCCTAAGATACGAAAACACCATGAATTAGTCTCTGAAACTGCCTTTCTTTCTTAACTTTAGAATTAAAAAAGTAGGATGAACAGCTCAGGCTGCATGATAGCTTTTAGACAGCTAAAATTAGGTGGGATTAGTCAGGCTTAGTTAACAGCAGCTTGGAGCAAAAGAAATTAAGACTCAGGTGTTCTACAACAGGAGAAATAATAACTAGGGAAAGAAATTGGAGGCTTTATGAAGAAAATGTGATAAACAAAGCAGTATGATAAAAATACTGCTTTCCATAAGAGAAAACAAGTGCAGATTCAGTGCCAAATGAGGAAATTCAGATTGAAAATCAAGAGCCAAGAAGTGGAGAGACTAAGACACTTTGTATATGCATGAAATGAAGGACATAGTAAGAAAAGTTGAGTCATCAACGTTAGCTGAAGTGTGACAGTGGTAGGCTGAAGGCAATAACAGTTTCCTATGCAAAAGTGAGAAGAAGGAACAGGAAGACTGGGTGGATGGGGACCGGGGTCTGTCTACAAGAAGTCCAGGACTTGATTTAGTTTTAGAGAAGGGATAGAAAAGATGGGAGAAGAAGTAGGGAGGAAAGATAGGAAAACAGTAGTGAGGAACTACAGAAGAATTTTAAAAGCTTGAAAAAATGAAACGTAAAGGAGGACTGATAGCAGAAAAGTTCAAGTGGCATGACGTAGTTGGAGGATTTGGATAGATGGACAATGCCATGTGCATACAGAGGGACTGAAAAATATTATGAGAACAGCCTGTGGGTTAGACAGGAACCATTTGGACCTTGGCCAAGTGAGAAACATTGTCCTGGTTTCAGCATCAAGAGATTAGTAGTTGAAGCCATCAGAATACAACTGCATCCCTTTTCAGGAAAATAAAATTGCTTATTTTTCACCTGAAAATTTAGATATTTTAGCCAAAATATTTTGTTCAACGCTTCCACAGTTCTCACAATATAACTACAAATCATACTATATTTTCATTATAAAATGCAATTCAGAGTGACTTACTATTGAAAGTAATAAATAGACAGTTATCTTGGAGTACAATATTAATTAATTAACAGTAATTCTCTCCCCCTCCTCTGTTCTTCTAAAAACTGGTAAGATAACTGCGATATAACAGTAATATTTTTCCCTAATTTATCTTTTATTCTGTGTTTTAAGATGTATTACTGCAATTATGGAAAACTTGCGGGAAACTAAATGACATGAACATCAGTGAGAAAGACATTATCACTGCCTGTAGAAAATGTAAAATACAGCAAATGGAACAAAATGTGTTTCTTTTCCAATAAGGTAGGAGTTTTGCAGCATAAGTGCCGAAGTAGAATCTAAGCCCTTTTTCTTTCTATCAGCAAGACTACAGGATTATTCTATTGAATATTAATTCTGAAAATAATCTGTATGGAGAAAATTTTTCAAAGGTACAAATTGGTTTTCAGAAGTTTTGCTGATCCTTAGTAGAAAGTGAATACAAACCAAGTCTCTCTATTTTGAAAAATCTTCCCGGTTTCTGCATGAATTTGGAAATATATTGCTAGAATTAAAGTTGAGTAGAAGAATCACATTTTCCTTTTGACACTGAGTTGAAGTAATATAGCTCTAAAGGCAAGAACAAGGACATTTTGAGACATAAGCTTCAGAAGATTTAATTATTAGTAATAAAAGTAATAGATAAATGGCTGCCACGAGCAGAAGATCAAGTTTGCTCCCTAGATCATACCATTTGGAAAGTAACTTTGGACAGAATCAGTTTAGGCTACAAGAAATTTAGCCAGACAACTACTTGCATAACTTTTTGACGTGCATCGCATTTGTAATTTTGTATGTATTGAGACTGGATTTTCAGTACTTCTTGGCAATATGCCATTCAAGTCTCTATATAATAACCCTTAATACCTGGAAAGAAAATGGAAACAGATATTAACATTTTTCTAACCAGTGCAATGCTGTTTCTGGATAAAATTATCAAAAAACTGTCAGGGTAATTGCTCCTGTTCAGAGAAACATGACGAGTATATTTCCTCTCAACATGTAAGAGTTCTTAATTAACATTTATATCTGGTTTAAAATAACACATCTTTTTCTGCCTAGCTTGTGACTCTTTTAGCTATTTGAAGGTAGAGTATGTGATTTCACAATTGATGCACTTTAAGGAGAAGCCCATTTAAGTAACAGTATAAAACTTTGACACAGATATATGACATTCAGACTACTTCTGAGTATTAAATGAAAAGCAAATAAAAACTACTGGATGATGGAATTAGGAATTTGAGGTTCAGATTGTGTAACATAGGTAACATCAGATCTCTCAGCCACTGATATCTTCAAAATGTACTGAGAGCTCCGTCCTGAAAGAAAAATGTTTCTATTGTCTGGTGTCCTACTTTTTACACAGACTGATTGAACAAAATAGTCTAAAATGAAAACTAACTATTCCTAGAGAGCAGAGAGGAAGCATACCAGACTTTTGTCAGACAAAGATTTTAATGGCTTTGAAAGAACTTTTAACGTCATGAGTAGTGATTTCATTGCAATTAAATGTTTCACACTGAACCTCCCCTCCCATGGACTGTCAGATTAACAGATGAGCGATGACTTCAAGTTCCTGAAAAACTAGCCATTTCCTAGCTTTTACTGCTACAACTTACATAAGAAAGAATAAATTCAAGCTACGTGAACTCAGTGACTTATTTACACAAAAAGAATTATTTTTTATGGTATTTTTGTATGTTTTGACTGACAGATTCTTATGATGCTCTCTTTGGACCCTGTTACATATTGTATTCCAGAAAGTCTTGAGAAATTTTTTTCCATCATAAGCCAGATCAATCTAAACTGCTTGTGTTGTGTTAAATAAACTTTTGATGAAATTACTCAGACATAAATAAATTCACATTCAAGTGATCTGTTGTGGTATCAGAGCAAAAATTACAGAGGTAACAAAAATTTACTTTTCACAAGAGTGCCAAAAGACATTACTCAATGACTTTTTTTAGTTATTTGGAATATTTCTGTCCAAATGGCATAAACAATTTTAGGCAAAGACACCTAGACATATAGGCTTTCTGCTGAAGAAAACTGATTATAATTTTGTTCATTGTAATCCCTGTTTTAAATATAACCTCTTAGCATTGATAAATTTGTGAACTAACAAGTAATATCAGAATTTCTGTTCTTAAAGAGCAATTTGGACATATGAGGATCTAAAAACTATAAATTTGCTCCATCCATATCAATACTATTTCAACCAATTACATGAGCAAAGAATTAGAGAATACAAAAAAGGTACTATTAGGACTGGAAGTTCCTCTGACTTTGGACACCTCAGATCCCAGGCACAGTCTCAAGCTTTTTTGTTTGTTCACAAAACCATAGTTACATATAAATATCTTGTGCTCATGTTCACAAAGCATTTTACCCCCTAAAAAGAATATTCCAAAGGAAATTTTTTTAACCCAGGTATACCAGTATAAAAAAATGGAAAACCCTGGCAAGTGTAATTGTATTGACAAGTAAAAAGACCAGTCATATGAATTTTTCTTTAAGCCAAAACAGAGCTTCAGCAAGAAAAAGCATGGTCTGTGATAGTTATACATAAGAGAAAGAAAACACTGCATTGTGAAAACTCAGAGCGAGAGAGAAATGGGGAAAGACAAGAGAAAGAGATTACCTGTGTCAGGGTTCTGAACATCCCAGCAGGCTCTGCAGTCTCCTCCTGTGCCACAGAGGTTGGATGCCCATGTCCTGAGGTGATGCCTCCAAGCAACTCTGCACCAAATCCTGGGAAAGAGAGCCTTGGGAATGTCAACCAGGCTGCGACCATCCCTGACCACTGCCACTATCCCTGCCCCCTTCACCTTTTGCAGGTGCTGCAGGGCTGCACCCGTGCTAGTAGCAGTGTGGCCTTCCAGCCCCAGAGCAGCCTTCTTCTGCCCAACTGTTCCCTGACAGCTTAGGGATACACTGAGAGAGAAAAACAAACAATAACCATTTTAATAAATCCTAGTCTTAAAGTATGGCTTAAAATACAGACATGTTAGTCTGTCTGTGTATCTATAAATAAAGCCTAATATCTGCCACATACTCAGAATTGCCTGCAGGGTAAGCACAGTGTGCCACAACAAGAGAGTCTTTCAACGCTTTTGGCAGCAGTTTTTCTTTGAAATCTGAGTATTTATTAGAATGCATACAGTAACACATCAGCACAATTTTATTCTTTTCATAAAAGTATTATTTCTTCTTCTTTATTCTTAGTTCTTCCAAAGTCATTCTGGTCTGTTGCAAACATTCCTATTTGCTGTACTGTGACATGCTTAATGTACTGTAATGGCAGATATGCAAAAAATTATGAGCCGGTCAGCATGCGGTACATATAATACTTTAAAATTTCCTTTCAAAGTAAATTCTGTTCTCATAAAATACTTTCTACTAATTTATAGACTAAGTTGTTAAAATGAGTTATAACAACTGCATTTGTTGTAATAAGGTTCTCTGTGGGAAGCTAATTCAGAGATAGAATTGTGAATTCTAATTTAATTTGTGGAGAAAAAAAAAATATATTATAAGATGAACAAAGTGGGATGAACAAGGCTGTTGGCAATTGCCATTTTACAAACCCATGAACTGCAGAGCTGTGGAATTTTCAAGAGCATCCTTCTACTTCGCACAAAAATCATTTCCTACCACATGACTCACATACTTAGACTCTGAAGTGCTGTTTTGTTTTGCTGCAGACCACGCTCACTTGTTTTGTTGTCATTCTCACTAACTTTCCTTCTTGTCACCATCTTTCATATATGCTGGGTAGTGACATAAAAGGTCTATGTGTTTCTAAGAAAAATAGACTCTATTACTTATTTACAAGGATATTCTAACTACTGCTAGTGGAGTTTTGAGCAAAAAAAGATTGAGGATTCCTCCAGGTACTTCATCCAAGCTTTCTACTACAAGTTCCTTGCAAACTGCTACAAACTGTCACAACTAACCCAAAGTGGACCTTTGGACAGTTTGCTGTACATGTTTGACTTCACCAAAGGTTAACATGAGATAAGCAATATGATTTCCCCTGCAGACGTGGTGTAGTTTGAGAAGGAAACAGACAACACTACTAACTGTATCATAGCATAAAGGAGTACACAGTAAGATACTTTACCATCTGAGCTTCAGTTAAAGACCATCAAAAGTGCTTGAGCTATGTATGTATCATAGTTATAAATTATAAATAATTATTATGTTAAATAATCTTTTAATATTATTTGACTGTTTATGAGCACTTAAATAATATATATAATAAAATATGGAAGTTTTTAAACTAACAACTTATGTATAAAAATTACATGTATACTTATTAGGAAACCTGAGGGGTGTTAAATATTAATTAAAAAAATCAAGAAAATATAGGTATGTGTGACCGTTTAACAAAAGAAAGCAAAACACACTTTTATCCATTTGCTTCCTGTTCTTCTTAGCTCAGATGTAAGCACTTGACCCATTTTTATTCTCACTCGCAGGAAATGTAGGTCTTACAGAATGTACAGGCAATGATTTAAGATTTCTATTGTAGCTTTTGCCAGCTTCTCACTATGGTAAGTAAAACTAGGCAACATATTCTGATAATTTCAAAAATATTTGTACATTTTCCTTATTAGTTGAAGTAGGGATGAATCAAGAAGTAAAAATTGTTTCAAACATAGGAGTTGGCATACCTTACCTACAATTGGTTGTATTCATTCAAGTTGAGTTAATTTAAGAAGTTTTTTCCTGTTGTACTATTAAAAAATGCTACACTCCAGCCCCAGTTTTGTGTTTTAACCTCTGACACTTCATCAATATCCTACTTGTGTACACTAAACATACATTAATCTTCATCGCCAAGGCACACAAGTGCTAGCTTGCTTACATCATGGCTGTTAAGGTTGTTTATATTATGTTCCTTTATTTGTTCATAAACAGTTGGACAGCTGGTCTCTACTTAGTAGATAAAAAGCTAGGGGTCTAGGAGTAAGTACCATCTGTAATTTTCTACATCAGAAAAAAATGGAGCTCTTTTGCATATTCTCTACTACTGACTTACAAGGTACAGTCAAGACCCCTTTGAGATCCTAAATTTGTAAAGCTTGAAACAAGAAGAGATCTCTAAATAAACAAGTCACACTTGCTGTATATCTTGAGCCATTACATTTGATGCAAGTTTGGAATCCAGTGTAATCTCCTAGTGGTTTAAGAGCTATCAATTCTCCTCTTATTTAATTTCAGCACTTCAAACACAATCTAGATTAAGAGAAAATTTTCTTCAAGCAAGAAGAGTTCACTAAAAAATTGACTTTGATTGAGAGAGTTGTTTGAGTCTGAAACCACATGAAGTTAGTGACAGTTTAAAGGCAGAGACCATGTGGGGTCATCAGCTAGGATAACTGAAATGAGTTTGCCTTGCCTTTGCAGTTCTCCTATCAGAACATACAGACTTTGAGGAAAGAAAGATGTTGTTCCATAATCCCTGGGTCTAATCAAGTGTTTTTCTTTTCAGAGCTCATCATTATCATCATTAATTGAATCTGATATCAAGAATGGGCCAAATTTGACTGAATCCTTCCATGCATCAGGGCCACTTCTCTAAGGGCACTTTCCTGGTTTGATTCTTTGGCACCTGACCAGATATAAATTCAAATGGCAATTTTCCTTTCATTAGGACACATACTCTACTCATCCAGATTTTAATTACGTACTTAGGAATTTCTGTATGGAAGTTCCACCTCTGCATCTAATTAGTCTGAAATCACATAACAGATTCAAAAGTAATTGGAAGAACAAATATGAAAGTCTTCTTTAGGAAACACAAATTTAAAAGATAATAAAGTACATCTATACATTTATTAAAATTCCTGGATAATGTTTGAATTTTTTTTTTGATTCATGAATCAGTAAATTTTCCTTATCAATATCAAATAATTATTCTTCTTGTTACTGTAATCCAAAAACAATTTTATAACACTGAACATAACGAGAAGTAGCTGGGATTTTAAGGAAGGACTAATACTAGGATAAGTACATGGCAATATTCTGTACAAAAAATATTTATTTAGAAGGCATTTAGAGGTTAGACTGGATTCATTCTGTGTTGTATTCTCAAAAACCTAATGAAATTTAGTGCAAGAACTAGTACTTTTAAATTTTCTGTTTAACAGTACTTGACTAATATTACGACTGATCCTTAGTCTCATGTGGGGAAAAAAGTGACCAGCTGCCTGCTCCTTGTTTTGTCGACAAATGTTAATTTTGAATCAATCTTAAAAGGAAAAGAAAATACGAGAAAATTTAAAGAAGATATTAAACATGTGAAACTGGGCATATTCCTGATGAGCTCGCTGTTTTAATCACTCACACAGGGAAAATTTCTACACACTGAAAAGTTCGCGGTCTTAAGAGTTGGACTCGATGATCCTTGTGGGTCCCTTCCAACTCAGAATATTCTGTGATATTTTCTAAGTACAACCTTCTCTAAGTTGCATATTTAAGATTTTTTAAAACTGACCCAAAGGCACTGATCAAGACCAGATTCATTACATTGAGATCTGTCCACTTTACCCAAGACTTTGCAGGTAATCAGGTGTGGTTATGGTGAGCCAGTATCTGATGTGTAGTCAGTGATGCAGGAGTGACAGGGTAGTGGTCTTTCCAGCTACCCTGAGTTACTTACTTCAAATTATCCCCTTTGCACACTGGATCACTTGAAGACTGCCCTTACTGTTTCCCTCACTGCTGGACACGTGCCTCAAAACCAAACTTCTGAATTCACAGCAAAAGGCCATACCCACTCTGCCTTTGCCTCTGCTTCTCACCAAGAGCTGCCCAGACTTGTCCAGTAACAGAGTTTCCTCAAAAAATATTACACATCAATAAATGAGTCAAATGTCTGCAACAAACACCATGGAAAAACGGAGAGAAAAAGACAAGTGTTACACTAATAAGAGTATATATTACAAATGATAAAGGTGGTTGTCTCGTTTCTGCACAGAACACAATAGGAAACTGTAAGTACTCCTCAAAAGTTTCTTTGGTACTGTTACACAATTTGGCTCTTTGGGGTCACACTAGAGAACTGCCTGTTTGGCAATTTGACTGTATTTATGTATTCCATATACTACTCAGTAAATACTGGTGTGGGATTTCTTATTGAATAATTCCATAATGAATTTGGAAACATTACCCCTTGGGTAATGGCAGTAGCTTATGACAACTATTCATATTGAAGACAACTGTTTAATTAAAAAGAAAATTCAAGGTTTTTTCCTTTAAGGAGGATGCCTAGCAACCACAAGTTTCTGTATATTAACATAAGACACTTACTGTTTAATATAATATATCAACAATAATGAAGGTACATCCTGTAATTGAAGAAATGAGCCACTGGCAGAGTGAGAATTAGCCTCTGTGAATAGCGAGAGGCAGTGAAATGAAAAACATATTTCTTACTGTTTTTATTAAATTGAAAAGTCAAACATTGGCATTTTGAATGTTTGTCCAATTCCTTTTAAAGATCAGCTAGCAATATCGAATTTTCATTATTTACATTTTGCATAATTTTCTTGGTGCCACAGTTTTATTTTGTTGTATAGAACTAACACATTCCATCTTTCATGATTTTCTAATACATGTGCTCCCACCGGTTGCAATTTTTCTGAGGCCTTCATCCCTTTAAGGCATTTGTCCATCAGCTTTTGGACATGAGGACTGAAAACCCAATTCTGGTTTTTAGTTAAAAACTAAAAAAGAATTATTCCTGCCTGAAAAGAATACTTTAAAAGTGTGCTATGAACACGCCCACAGCTTCAAAATCCAAGAGGAAAATACAAAAAATACTTACGTAAGCATTATTTAATTATTATTTTGGATGTGCTGACAATGGACTTAACCATTTATTTTTGAGTGTCTGGAGTTGGGAAAACCATAACATTACCTGTCCCTATTAGAAGGGAGCTCCCTATCAAAAAAACTGTGGTTATCCCCTTCAACTATACTTGAGATGAAGCTTTACTGTAATAGCATATTGTCTCTGAAAATCAATTTTATGTTTTTATAAAAACCAATATAAGATGAAAAAGACAGAATTATCATGTCAACAACCAATTGAGTATTTGGTTTATGTATTGGTATCCACTGGTTTAGGTGGGGAAATGTAATGAGAATAACCAAGGCAGTTATTTTTACTATCAATATGAAAACCAATGCAAATGAACTCACACAACAACAGGAAAAGGAAGGATAACTACTATGAAACATATGTAAATACATAAGACGATTCCTAAGAAGTTGTAGTGATCTGCTTAAGAATATGTTATTTCTTGTTTTTTAATAATTATCTCACATCATCTTCAGATGATGGAAAGACACATCAGGGACTCTGTAGTGTATTTTTAAGTGCATTATTTTTAATGCTTATTTCCTCTTTGTTTTTGCATAATGCTTTTGAAGAGAACATTTCCTTCTATTGTCATCTTGCCAGCTGATGTAAAAGCTTTTCTAACAAATGCTCAAAATTAGAAGCCAGAGAACAGTTGCTTGTCAGGTATGGTATAGCAGGAAAAAAAAGTCTTCAAGAAAAGTTTATTTTACATAATTCTTATACACAATACACAATACTTAAATGACTAGGAATTCTGCCATCTTATCCATTGGCTGTAGAAGAAGATGATGTAATAAAATATAAATAAAATAGAAATCGAAACAAAAAATGCATTGAGAAGTTTGTTAAAGAGAAAGTTTGTTAAAGGGAAAGCGAACGAAAATCATGTGGCTCTAGGGCCATGATTTGCTACAGGCAAGATCATGTACTAATCTTCTTCTAAGAAGTGCGAGTTTTCATGTTCAAAAACCTTGTTGCATGATCATCTCCTATATGTTCAGTCTACCAGGATGGTAGGGCTGCCAAAGAATCCAGGTGGAGTTAGTCAGCTTGTTCTGGGGAAAAAGAAACGTGAAATATGTCATCGACTCAAACTTTTCTCTCCTATGCCTTTAATCAAGACTAGAGGTGAAAAGCCAGAAAAGCATTTACCATTTTGGAATAGAGGCAGACTTTACGTAAGTGTCACACATTATTTCCCCAAGTTTCCAAGCTAAAATTTTTTTAATCATATGCAAAAATCAATCAGGTTGATATTCATATGCTTTCTTTTGAGAAGAAATTAAACGAGGAAAAAAACCTGTACATTAACAGAAGTCTTGAATTGAAAAAAATCATGGTGTCAGTTGCTGAATAAACAGTACTGAGCTTTTAAATAACTCATCTATTCCCAAAAGTGTGAACATATGAAGTGAATGACCATACCTAACTTATTTACACTCTAACATTTAAGAAGCACTGGTGGAGACAATATCAAATTAATAGTAATATACTTCTCTTTTTTCACATGCTTTTCATAATGAGTCTTTTCTGCACAGGTGACAATTTTGCTATAAACTCTTAATTACTATAATCATATCAAACAGACACTGAAACTTTTAAATAAAGAAAATCATGCTGTTGTTTTTTTTATTTCCAGAAATATAAAATTCTTGAGGCCAAAAAGCTAATTACCAATTTAAAATCAAGGGTTTAGACTCTGAGCCAAGACAATTATATCTAGTCTCATTGTCTCTGCCCTCAGCTGAACACATTTTTTACAATAATCTCCTTTGCTTTGCAAGAAGGTGTTGAAGACAGAATCAATATTTTTAGCAGAAGAGGTGAGCTTCTGAGGTTTTTAAAAATTTACTTGTATATAATTATCGAAAATGCCTGCCCAATGCTGAAGACATTCAAACTTCAGAAAAATGTGTAAACTTCACTTCCGGTTTAGACAAACAAAAACAGGAATAGAACTTCACATGGCTGTGCTTCGAAGTTCTGGCATCTTACGAGAATAATGCTTCTTGTAGCGTGCATTTACTACAGCACGAAGGGTCTACATAGAGATAGTGAACCTAGATGGATCGGATTCATCTCACTAATTTTAGTCATCTAAAATGTGAGTACAGTCTAAAATAGTCATGTACTTGTCTCTGTATTTTATAATGAAGTTTGAGCACCTGCTGAGAGACTCTTCTGTCCCTGGTGAGAGATGAAGTCAGGAGGCATCAGCTGTCCTCTGGAAATGACCAGTGACCATGGAGTCAAATTTTGAGTCTGAATCTAGAAATAAATGAAGAGTAAGTAGAATCCCAGCCCAAATGATCAAATTAGGGTGGGCTTTTAACCTTCAGATTCATAAAGCACAAAATCACCCTAACAGCCTGGGGCTAATTGCATAATATAGGAGCTGCACAGACATATGACTGAATTTCTTTCCTTTTTTAAAGGGCATATATCCATATATATGCAAATATATGTGTGAGGGTACATGCCTGCTTCTAAATAGCAAGATAGAGGTACCATTTTAAAATAATATTTAACCATACATTCTTTTTTTTTCCATTTAAAAGTAAAATAAAAGGATATTTATTTGGACCTTAACTGCAAAGACAGTCTGTACTTACTTCCCACGTTTTTTACCCCTTCAACCATTCTTTACTATGGGACTTTCCTAGAATAGAGGAGCTATTTTTCAACCTTTGCAGTTTAGCATGTACAAGAATGACATAATGAGACTTCAAGCAAGTTGATGTAACAGCTGCTACTTGTGCCATAGTCTGAACCATACCCTTGGGAGAAACCTGCTGTCTTGGTGCCACCTTCCCGTATCACCATCACCCTTTCAGATCTCTCAAATATCAAATCATCTAGAGAAGACAAGTTCCTAGTAATCTGTGTTGTCTGTAGTTATCTTTAACATTTGCTGAATGAAGGCTAATGCTATGAGCTCGTTAGAGAAATACTTTTAAAAGAAAGTAACATTTCTGTTAAAAAAATCAGGTGAAACACTTAAACAAAAGGAAAACTGTAATAATCGCTCTCAGAAATTTTCACATCAAAGGTAATGGGAATTCTACAGACAAAATTTTAGTGTAGCTTTTAAGAACAACATTTTGGGATAATTATTCTGCTGAATTCAATAGAATTGCTTCTATTTAAAACACTTTTGTTTTAATCAGTGTACTATTTCTTTACATGTTTACAGGGATTCTTCCCCCCCTTATATTATTGAACCATCATTATTCAGGAACAAGCAATAAACCCATGCCTATATTAACAAATAGTGATTCTCTGGGTTGTTCACTGGTTATGGTGGAACTACATATCCAAATCATAGTAGATCCCTGTGTAGCCATAGTTCATTAGACACAAAGAATGTGCTGGAAAGGCTTCAGATTGGCTTTTCAACAAGTATTCACAGGGTTAATTCCTTTAAAAAGTATGGTTGCTCAAACTAGCTAATTTAGTAATGGCACTTGCTTTGTGTAAAGTACAAATGCCTCCAAAAACTAATTACAGAGGTTAGCATCATTTGTAATGACTGATGCATTAAGCAAAATGCTAGGCTTTGAAATGTCTTTGCTTTTGTATTACTTACTCTGGGCTTTCCAATTCAGTTTCCTATAGTCTCATTTTTGGAGGTGCTGAGCCATAAAATGACTCCTCTAGAGGTCAGTGGAAGTTCTGAATACATCAGCAAAGATTTGACATATAAGTAACTAGATAAGTTTTTATATGTTTAAGTTATATTGTTTGATCCAAACATTATGGCCTCAGGTTCCACCATCAGAAAGTGATTTCTCATAAAAAATGCTTCCAGTCAGTAATGAACGCAGAGGACTCATTAAGATAGTAGTTTAGAATTTCTGTTTTGTCTAGTACCATCCATCAAAATAATCTGATGCATACACAGATTTGCATCCCACAGATAGCTGATAGTTTTTCAAAAGAATTTTCTTACTTTTCTGCAAAGAATAAGTAAGGCAAAGTCCCCATGGTATAATGATTTTGTCTGATATTTATATCTGAAACAAAATTATTGCCAAAACATATCTCCTGTATACAAATGGATGATCACTGTCCACCACTGAAATGCCACTCTCCAGTCATACAGCTGCTTAATGATACATAGCATTTCTATAGAGATAATTAATAAACACAAGAATCATGTGGCTGAAATTATAGTGAAAGCAAGTGGATGGGATGTAACTGTTTAATTTTTTTTAATATAATTTCACAGTGTTTTGCTTGTCGTTTTCATTTTACTTTATAATATGACATTTTGTATTTTACATGAGGTGGTGTCCTTGAATAACAGGAGTGTGTAGATGAGTTTACCAAATACACTATGAGAAAACACACATCAAATTAATGCTGAATTAATTTTTATCAGGAAGCACCATTTTGACAAAATTAGGCAGATAATGATGATCCAGTTCAGAGACATTTAAAAAAAATAGTACCAAGATAGGCTTGTTGTTTTTCTTAATCTAACTCAAACGAAGATCAATTTCCCATAATTTATCACCTTTTCATTGTCCTCCTAATTTGTCCTGGTCTATCCTTTGCTCCTTACAGACAACTTTCTTCTTTTATTGCTTTTATTGCCCAAACACTTAGAGAGGAAAATAGAAGGGAAATGTGGATCACTAGTCTACCTAGGGAACAGAGCAAGGAATGAGAGCTGTTTTTCTTTCTTGATGTCATAGACTGGAATGGTTAATGGCTTAAAAATTGTTAAGATCACCAAAAGAGTTTTGTCCACTGTAGCAAAATGTAAAGAAACAGCTGCTTATCCACTGAAGCCCACCCTGCCCTGAATATGCTTAATATTTGAACTGCAAAAGGACCTTGAGATAAGATAAAGTGATACTATTGTCCAACTATCCTAGGTCAAAGGAGAAGAATGTATCCACCAGTGCAAGAGATGGAACTGCTAACATTCAACTACCTGCAGTAACCACCCAGGTGTTGTAAGAGATGTGCTAATGGCTCAAACAATTGGATGGCTACTTTGCTAGTGATGCACAGAGTGGCCTCCCAGGTGTCAAAGGGCGAGCATACTTGAAGCTACAAACTGGAATTATAAATAAGGGAAGAGGCTGACAAGAGGCAAATCCTGCCAGCTGTGATAGTCTCTCTTATCATGCCTTCCTTACGTGATGACTCAGGTATGAAAACCCCTCGGGGGAGTACCTAAGATTTTCATAACTTGCCTGAGCTATTCCTTCTTTTTAAAAGCATTCCAAATAGGTAGTCCATGAGAAGATGAAATGGCAGCAGGAGTGGAGAGTTACACTGTTCTTTGCTGCATTGATTTTTTGCGTGTGTTTTGTCTTGGTAGTTTTTTATTCTGTCTTTCTACTGAAAAAAAATGTTGTGGGAAAAGCTTTTACTTTTATTTTATACATGTATAATTTTGACTCAATCAAATTTAGCCTGAGACTTGGTACAAGATTTTATGCATATTTGAAATCATACAAATATGTATTATGCATTAACCTTCCACAGGTGAACTAAATAATTTGGACAAAACAAGAGAAAATCTCAAATGAAGAGAATACAAGAAAGCCTTTTACCAGCTCACACACAACCCTTCTTGGAACCATTTGTGAAACCAAACACTTGAGGAAACTGATAATTTATTTGGTTATTCAGCCCTCTTTCCTTCATTGTAGACTTATTTCACACGAAGTCATATTGCAGTGCAATATAATAGCAAAAGATTTGTTATCCAATTTATTTTATGATCCTCTATATTACAAATAATGGTGAAATTTTTTCTACTTAAAAGTATCTTGAGTTTTCAATCAATCTTTATGTGATTTCACATTCAATTCACCTCATCAAACTTTATTCATCAAGATAGATGTGACATCAAGTCTAGGGTGATCATCTAGGCTCCATCTGCCTTTAACTGAGAGGCAGGCATCTCGAGAGGGCCATTTATCCCACCAGCCCAAGACACTTGTATTAAGGTGGTATGGAAGTGTCTCAAATGGTGACTGCTTGATTAGTTTAGATTAGACATGTGCATATTTTATGGGTAAGATCTGGTGAGATGAATACAATCCCATGTCAAAGCCTGAGAATTGATGTGGTGTGTCACATAGTAGGAACTCAAAAAAATATACAATCTAATATGAAAAAAAATTAAAAGCAAGCAAAGAAAAAAATCTCTTCATTACATTTTTAGTGTGGCACTCCTTTGCTCTGATTCAAGTAAAAGTTTTAGGATATGATATTATTTTTGTCTTCCCCTGTTGGAAGATAGTTTTCAGAATGTCAAACAGCATATGTGACAACAGGGACATTTCACCTACAGCTGAAAAGTGACCTGTCAACCTATCATTCAGTCACTGCATCCAAGCCATTTCCACTGGGATTTTTTAAAATAATATTCAGGTACAAATGTATTATTAAATTAAGTAGCCAATAACATGAAAAAAGAAGTGTATGAGAATATACAAAGTTACTTACCTCTAAAGAATGTATATGTAACATTTCAAAGTGAAATTCAAATATTAATAGTTTTTCTTTATCAAGTAGGGTTCCTAACTAGCAACCTGTTAGTGGTTGCAAACTGCAATCTGCACAGTACACTAACCTAGAAGGAAAAGGAACAATTTACAAGACATGATTTGAAATGAAGAGTGAGAATATCAAGAGATGGATTTCATACAGATAATTGCTGTCTTTGAAACATGGACATCAGCCCTTTCATCTCAGTTCTTACAGTGGCTTCTGCAGTTTGCCAACCATCCTTCCTGTTGTCTCACAACTACAGCCTGACTCAGTGACAACAAAGTGAGTGGAGGAAGTAAGTCAGTTTGTGTTATGTTGTTTAGAGATATTAAAAAGATTCGCTACCTTACACTAGAGCCTAGTGCACCCTAGTCACAGTCTAACTTTTAGCCATCTGTCCTTGAAATACCTCTGCTGCCTCACATGACATACAATATTTGACATATCTTCAGTGATGTAGTGAACAGGTTTTCATACATAGCAACCACAGGCTGTAGAAAAAGGTGTTTGAAAGTGAAAGTGTATATAGAAGTAGTATTATAAAATGCTTAAGCTGACCTGACATATGCCATATAAAATGTAGGCCAAGACAAACCACAACAAAAAAGGCCACACATTTTTTTATGTAATCCCTTTCATGCAGTGCTTTATGAAATGGTCTCAGTGAGGTAAGAGTTTAAATATGCCTCTACAGTTCTCTGTGTGAAGCAACTCGCACAGAGGTGTCGCAGTGGTAACTGATACAAAACAAAGAACAGTTCATAAATGAGTTCTACCTTCACTGTGCAATGACTGGATAAACCATCAAAACAAACAGTACACACTTTTCTCTTGTTCCTATGTGGTCTTGGAAATTACCACTCTATGCAGCAACAAAATGACGTAATATGCTAATATGCTCTGGAAAAAAAATAATTTAAAAAAAAAGGCATGCAAAATAACTTCCAAGTAGAAGGAAAAAGAAAAAGATCATATTTTCCAGAACTAGAAATAGCATATGGCCTGATTTAATACGAATTCAGGGAGCAACAGTATTAATTTTTTTCTCCAAATGGCACTTATCCAGGAAAAAAGGAAACAAGTGGTAGTTGTGAGCTATCACAGGAACTTCTGCAAAAACAAAAAAATCTGAATTCAAATCTTGTATAGGTAGTAACAGAGAATGATACTGTTATTTTCATCTTCTTCTTTCAAAGGAAATGGTTTAACAAAGTTATTTCAGCACAGTCAGAGGGGTTATTCATGTAGTCTTCCAGGTTGCTGATACTGCAGCAGAGGTGTGTGGAGAAGCAAGAACTGTAATTGCTTCCATTTTGCCAGGTTCAGTCTTCTGACGTAAATGAAAAAAAAAAAAAAAAAGAAAAAAAGGAAATCCCATTTATGACCAGAATATCCTGGGTATATTTTAAACAAATATCTCACCTGAATAATAGACAACAGAGAAATAGCACAATAAGCTGAAACAAGACTCATGATGATGAGGTAGGTTTTAGAAAATGCCAATTTACTGAGTTTGTCTAGCTGATGGTGGGTGAGACTGTGGGTAAAGAAAGAGAGAGAGATTTATATCTCTCTGCCCCCAAACATTTAAAATTAATGACCTGCAGTGTGTTGCATGACTTTATGCAGAGATACCTGAAGCATCCGTCACTTCTATGAAGCTCTGTATAGGTGCAGTAATCCTTTCATGTGTAGCAGATTGCAGCTAAACTAGTCATAAGTAGCAGCAGAAAATGTGCAAATGAATCCATAACGCCCACTTAAAGCTTATGTTAGTTCAGCTGCTGCTTTGAAGAAGAATTAGCAATGGGTAGTATGTTCTCTGTCTTGCTAAACAACTAGTGCCATGCTAAAATTGTTTGAAAGCCTGAAGAAAAGAAGAAACACCTGATGAGCATGTTGTGCAGCAGGCTACAATATTAGCAACAGAAGAAATATTATGATGCATAAATATAAATTAACTGACTTCTGGAGAGAAAAATACATACTTTATGCAGAAAGAAAGAAAGAATTGGGATTTTCTACATGAAAAACGCATCATTTCACAAACTTCATTGGCACTGTGATCTGAACAGATGTGTGTCTCAGCTCTGTTTCCTTGACCTTCTCTGAAGTTCATTTACTCCAGTCAGGTAATCAGCTGCTGTTAAAATTAATTGGCCCTTGAGTGAGCCAAATGGATGGTTAGGGACTGAAAAGAATCTTTCCCTTTCCCTTTCTCACAGTTTAGGTCAAGGATTATAAGCATAGCATAGCCCATACTGAACACAGCTACTGATGATGTTGGTATTTGAAGACTGTTGTATTAGTCAAGAAGCTGAAAACCACAAGGAAGAAATAAGAAATGCCATGATAACTGGGTTAGTGACTTTGGCTGCTGGATCATAGCCCATTTCCACACTGTTCCACAGTAGAGACAACTCACAGGTACAATCCACGAATTTTTCTGAATCCAAGAAGGTGCATGTGGCAAAATAGGTCATTTCAGGCAGGTGAGCCTGGACTCTTGCTTTCTAGGTAAAGTTGTTACACTGAGCTAAAGCAGCTGTGTTACCTTAGATGACCTTCCAGTAATGCTCATCATCAGGTCTCCTGTTTCAAGCAGCAGGGAAATCTTGATTCACTTTACTCAAGGCTGTAGTACTTCTCCACAGAATGAGATAACCCTTTTTTTCAAGCATAAACATCAGAATTAAACCAGAGTGGTTTTAAGATAAGCTTCAGCTTTGCAACTCACGTTACTAGCTGTCTCTGCCTTGTGCTGGCATATGTTTTCCTATGGTTATATACTACAGTAGTGGTAACACAGTATCTGTCATCAGGAGCACACCCTCCACATATCAGCCATAAGGGAGAGCTATAGTCTACCACCTGTATATGAGAACAGAAAGTTCTGCTGTGCTTCACTTTTCAGATTAAGTACTGAACTAAGGGCGAATGGGAATTAATCAAAATGAAGAATGGAGACATTTACTGGTTCTTTAATTTAAACTTAAAAACTGATGAAAAAATTACAGATGTTGCAACTTCATGGTATTTTTAAAAGTAATCAAAATTTTTAATTTGGAGCAAAGCTGAAAACGTTATTAAAAGAATCCTTCTCTCAGCCAATCCATCTGCACACCTATATCAAGCTGACACTGTTTTGGATGTTCGAGCAAGAAAGAAACCAAGACATAAAAAATATATTTATGAACTTTATCAAAGGTTTTTAAGGTAGTATCCTGAATAATTTTTACGGTTACATGGCATTTTTATGCTAAACCACTTTATAAAGAAAAATAAGGATTGCTATTTATCTTAGAAAAACACATAAAGAGCTGACTTCAGTCCTAGGGAGAATAGATGCCTCACAGCTACATGGCCAAAAAGATTGCGGTATCTGCTTCCTATTTTATTGCTGACATGCAAAGTTTTAATTTTCAAAGACCCCACAAACTGTGTAATCAAACAATATAAATGTCTGGATTTTGTAAATGTATTCACTTCTACAAGTTACACTTCCTGAGTATTTAATAGCAGTATTGCTACCAGTTACCCTTAAAAGTTAATATAATGAAAGCTGTACGGCTAGGTTCCTACTGTGAAGGGAAATAGAAACCTTCAATGGACCACTAATCATATCATAAGGTGTGAGCCTAAAGTAAGTAGGACGAGTGACCCTCTGACAGTGGGTCACTGACTAAAGAGAAGAATTAAACAAGATCAGCCCCAATTTGACCTCAAATATCTACTTATATACCTGTGCAAGACCACTCAATACATGTCTGTATGAACTAAACATCCACTGAACTAAACACCCAACTAAACATCCTTTCATGATTTGGGAATTCACAGAACACTGCTATTGGATCAGTCATTGCACACAGAGAAAAATTGCTGGAAGAGGTGCTAGTGTCATCTTTACTGTTACCATTAGAGCACTCAGGAAGGTTTTGAAAGTCTTCGACTCACATTCCTCATCTGCTTCAGAGGTCTTGAATTCACTCTTTCTGCAAGTACAGTCTAATATTTGGTTTTAACACATTTTGAAGCAGAGGTTCTGGTCTACCACTCAAACTGAAACTGCTTTATTTTATATGCACTCATTTAAATATTAATTGAGGTAAACACTGAGAATAAAACTGTCTTTCAACTTAATCACTTGTCTGAATATAAAGAGATGTGTATTAAACTTCTTCATATAGTTTGTATTTTTTTTCATTCAAAGTGAAATAACTTCATCTAAAGTGGCCAAGAAGACTCTTCTCCTTCTCACTCTCAGACTGTGCTGAATTATAGTGATTAGGGTAATCTCAGGGGATCTAAACTATTGCTGCTCAAGTCTTCTCAGGCAGGAGAAAAATATGCTTTTTGAAAAAGTGTTAGACTTAGTGATTAGCTCTAGGAAAGTTCCATCCAATACCTTAACCGCTTCCTTTCTCTTTTACAAAAAACCTGACAATTCATATATGTGAAATCAGCAATCCTTTTCAGAACTGTTGACTGGAGTAACATCTTGAGATTGCAATTAGAAGTGAAGTCCCTCTGATTTACAATTAGAGTTTAAAACATGAAACAAAACAAATAAAAACCACCGTACTTACAAATCAACCTCCTCGTCCCAGGCTTTAAGGAAGAAATACATAAGAAACCTTATGAATGTTTGGACCTGAACTTACACTGAACCCTTCATGAGCAAAAGTAATTTGGCACCTCTGAATTCCACTAGGGACTAGAGCTGGAAATTACTATGGTCTAACAGAAAGGCTTTTCTTCTGCTATTTCCAGCTGAGATGCCAAGTGGAAGTGCTGGAATCTGATAAGAAAGCCTGCTCTTATAGTTGTTTATCCAAACACAAACTGGACTGTAAAATGTTAGTTATCTAGCTATCTTTACAGACTGACACACAAGTAAGAACAGCCTTCATGACTTATACTCAAACATACATTTGTTGTTTTAATAGAAAACTTCTGTCTTTCCATAGAAATCAAAGCAACAAAAGTATCAGTCCTACAGGTTAATGCAACAGTGAAAGACAATAACTGATTAACAGATGCTTAAAATAAAGACATTAGATACAAGGCCTTCTAATCAAAAGAAATATATTTGAAATGTCTGTCTTGCCTAGTCACTCAAATTACAGTGAGAAATAAATTTACACTGAATATTTGATCTAAAATCCAAGAAAACACTGTGAAACCACAAAGTCCACTATTGCATTGGCTCATTTTTGGAACACACCTCTTCTGTAAAAGCTGTCTTCATTCACAGTCATCCACTCCCTTCAGCTCTAAAGGGGTACTTTAACTGAAAATGTTACAAGAAATGAGATCTTAGTTTCTCAGTGGAAGAGCACTTATTCAGTCCTTGTCCTGCCCCAGCAGCACCAGACAGTGGTAGTCTGCAAAAACAAGCTGTGCTACCTGTTTTCTGAATGCATTACTAAAACATTTAAGATGGATGTGTGTTATGTTCAGAAAAAATACACAGATTATAATACACCTCAAACAGTGAACTAAAAAGAAAAGCACTCTCTGACCTGGTAAAGCAGCTGTGTTCCACTGTTAACAGTGAGGAACTCTAAACCCAATAAACTCTTACAGCTAATTTCCTGTGTTTGCATCAACATGTGAAATAGCTTCATTCCCCAGTGCTGGTGCATAAAGTAGTATTATCTTCTCCAGTAGCACAGATTAATAAAGTGACACCTTCAGATGAATGTGTTTGAAAAACCACAGTCATGCCTCAGTTTCTACACTAGCCATTATATGGGCATTTTCTCGTAAACTCTAGTTTTTAATATCTGGAACAGCTATGTAATTTATGTAATTACTTGATCAATTTATATTGTATCAAATATTCTGGATGAATGTATACATTCACATACATATACAAAACCTCACTTTATTGATTAAATCAAGCTGACACAATTTCAAATACCTCCCAATGAGAAAAACCTAGACAAGTTTCCTCTAAATAAAATCTTATGTTATTAAAACTTATATCAGTAGTATTCGATAATAATCAGCACTCTAGACCAAAAATTAGAGGTAACACCAGGGTAGAAGTTCATCCATCCAGAACTCCAAATGTGAGGACCATGAGCATGTATTTCTCTTGTGATCTTGTCTGTTGCCTTGTAAGGGACTCTGTCCTTCAGATGCAGTGAACTAAAAAGGCAGTAATCAATGTGCATCCACAATGAAAGTTGAAGTTATTAAGCAGCAATGCATAAAAAACATGGAGTAGAAAACCTGGTCTCTCAAATTCTTCACTCTGGATAGGCAAAATTTTGGAAAATATGCATTTGGACATATGTTCATAAATAAGAAAATAGAACAATTCCCTGGCTACTATTGCTGCCAAGGAATCAAGATGCACCTAAAGATCCTAAAAAGATACTCTCAGTCCACAAGCTTGGCTAAAAGAAAGGAAATTGCTCTTTTGGTCTCAGATGGTACCTCTCTCAGACAGTCTTCTAGCATCTCTCAGATGTGCTTCAGGTAATTACCTCTCGCTCAAGCAATGATCTCAACCCAGCATGAAGAAAAATGAGGAACTGTGTCATCTGGACAATATGAAGAAAAGTGGAGCTAAGTGACATCACTGTATTGATGATTGCAGTCAAAGAGGTCACAGTGTTCCCTTTAATGACTGCCTATATGATTTTAAGTAAGATGTATGACATAAAAGTCTGCCATGCAACAAACTGTCTTCTTTGGTAAAAGAATCATTCTGAGGTTCACTTTCTCAGAGCCAAAAAAGTGGCACTACTGGGCATGTCTGTGCCTCCTTTTGCCAGGAACTGTAAATGTCACATAAATGATGATCTATGTAAAAAATCGCTTGTGACAGTTTTGAAAGAATTTGTTTTGGATGCAAAATACATTTGCTAGTATCTTATGCAGCCAGAAGGTATTGATTCAAAGATCAAGCAAGGCAAATACAGTGTTGCTGACACTTTTTAAAGGGTCATATGCAAAACACATCTGTCAGAATCAGAGTTTCTAAAGCCATTTTCTGATTTCCATCTCTCTTTGTGCTTAAGACCATCAGAAGACCAGGGGTAGCTCAGTAGTGGTTTTCATCACCTTGCTTAAATACACCGTCTACCTGAACTCTCAAAAAGTCTACTTTAAACCAAATCTGGTTTGGTTGTTTCTGCAGAGGTCATGGATTTCCCAAAAGTGCCATTCCAAACTGGGAGAGTCAGAGACCCTTGAAGATGAGAGGATACACAGTGCCTGTTTTTCTTTTTTTTTTTTTCTTTTGCAATGGTATAAACCCACAGTAGCTATGATGGGCTTAGAGTAGATATAACCTGTGTATGAAAGAGATTTCTAGATAAAATTAGGTTTAAAGATAACTAGAAATAACTAAATTTGAAGTAGGAACACCAATTAAGTAATTCCAGAGGGGAACTACTTTTGAACCAGAGAATGCATTTGGACCATCTCTACTATGAAGTGATAGGCTGTGTTAAGTTCAAAGTACAATGGGAAGCCCTCACATTATCCACTCTTATTAGTAAACAGTGCTTGTATAAGCACTATGGGAAATACCTTTGTGATTGTGGACACAAACCCACTGTGACAGTAAGACTCTGTGTGTCTGTTGTTATTCTTTTAGAGGTTACTATTGAATTTCTATGTACCATGTTCTTTCAAGATGCTGTGGAGTCCAGTACCATTTATATCTTATTATTCAGTCAAGAAAGACACAGTAGATTTTTCTAAAAAAGCACCATAATGATAATAATCTGTAAATGTGAGTTAAACTCTACTCCATGTAAATCTGAAAATTGTCTAGAATTACCTATCACACTGTGTCTAGACAGCAAACTAAGAGTTCCAAAACTAAGACAGATAACTCTGCTGTCCACTCTGGCAAAAATGTAAACTGACAGAAATTCCTCTCTACAACTTCTTCTGTTCTAATTCCTTCAGAAGAAGAGCCCAAATTTAGTATTACTGGCTCATGGTGTATGCTCCCTGTCATCAATTTTATATTGTGAATATTATGAAGCACTCAAAGAGAGTAGACAGAGCCCAGGGACAACAACTACTATTTAATTATTTTTAAAGTATATTTCATGTCTAAAAGAGGGAAGTCCATAGTTGCAATCCATAATTCTGTGTCCATGTAGTAAATATAAATAAAGTCTGTGCTTCAGATCAGTATGACTCCAGATTACACAAAAAAGAAAGCAGTAGTATATACCAGCACTTGCTTCAGAAAAAAATAGGAGATTCCTGACTGGAACAGTTTAAAGGTAGTTCTGCTCACATTCAGAGAGTTATACTGGTTTATACTTGCCCAGAGTTTGGACTTAGATGTAATGCAACTAATAATCTGAAGACTAAGCAAAAGGGCAAAATAGCAAGCCAATAGGAATATGGGTCTACTGTGCACCTACTGTGTGTTTCACTGGAGAATGAAATTCGTCTATACAGAAGGATACTCTTAAAAGTATGGACACCCTGTCTGAATTTAATTAGATGTAGCAGAAAAAGAAATTACAAGGGCTGTGTTAATTCATTGCTTACTGAAATAAAGTATAATAATATATCGCTGTTGCTGTGTGTATGCTTGTGAGTATTCTCTAGCTAACCAGGTTAAATATTTAACTTTACATTTACAATAACCTTCATGAGTTTTTCAGTTCTGAGTATGGACTTTGCATTGAATATTTGCACAGATTTTTTCTATATTTTCCTGATTATAATCATTCTTATTTATGATTCTTGCATGCAAACAGGCTTTTTGAGAGTTTATCAGTTCCAGCTGGCTATTTTCCACTTGATGTCAATAATTCTTTATTCAACCATTTGTCAGAATTCTTTTCACTGCATCTAATGGGTGATGTCATCCAGAAAGAGTTATAATTTTAGGTAGGAAATGAAAAGGAGATCAAAAAGCTTTCAAGAAACAAAAATTCTCTATTAATGCAAGTGTTCTAAGAAACAGAGAATACAATAAGAAACAAGCTGACAACAAAGTAGAATTCAAATGGGAGCAAAAGTATGGCTAAACATACTAATTCTCAAAGTTTAACATGGATTGTCAGCAGTTCTTTGAAAAAATCATGTTTCTGAAATTGCAACTGTAGAACCATTAGTCAGCTATATATGAATGAATATTTCTCTTTTCCAGATCAGATTTATGGATTATTTTGCCTTCTGTCAGATTATATTTACATCTAATAATTCCAATTTAGAATGCTTGAGTTATAAATAGATGGGAAATGTGGCATAAATTCACATTGATACGAAGGACTAATATGTTTTCCTTACCAGATGTAAACTGCTTCCATGTCAAAGGAAAGAGAAACTGCTCTACACTTGAGGTTTTCTGAGGTAAGAATGCATTGGTATGTTTGAGCAGTCACAGTGCTCTTGAATTGCGAGATGTGCTATCCAAATTCCTCTCTGTGTTAACTATTGCTGACCTTCAGCCATGGAAAGCAGCTAGTAGGGTGACTTAATTTGGCACCTGTTCTGGGGATTTCTGAATAGCTGAAGCCAAAAGCAATCCATATTTAGGTGCCCCAGCCTGTTCTCAGCACATACTGTATTTTACGCTGGATTTCCTCAGGAGATTGTGAGGGCAATGCCATGCAGGAATTTCTAAGTGTTGCCTTTCACTCCTTCAAATGCCAAATGTGAGGCTGTTTTAACCAACATCTTTTTGTGGTAAAAGTGGCATCCATGAGAGAGATTCCTCCAGTACAGTAATATATTTTCCAAAAGCACCTCATGAGAATACACATTTCTTAGGGAATGGAAAGGAAGGAAAACTATTAATCAAGAAAAACTCTGCTCATGATCCTATTGGGTATGCACATTGTATGGAATTTTCTTCATATTTCTTGAGGATAATCACAGGAAAAGTGTAGGTGGATTGGCTCACATATGAAAAATCACCTCTCAGATAAAGAAAAGCAACATTTTTGAAACACAAGGTTTCAACACAATCCTAGTCATAGGACAAAAGCAAAGAAATAAACTGCAGTCTAGTCTAGTCTGTCATGCTAGTCTATGTTGAAATTATTGTTCCACTTCCGGTAACAAAGCTGAAACACCTTTTCAATTTCTGATTTTGGAATTGTATTACCCTATGTATATTACTTTATTATTTTAGATTTTTTAGAAATACTGATTATAAATACTTAGAAACACTTTTAGTTGTCCAGAATTAAAAAAGAACTACAAAGTGCTGAACAACCGAGTTGAATTCCAATACTCATTATGAAAGGGAAAAAAAAAGAAGAAAAAAAGTGACACCCCAGAGCTTCAAGTAGAATTCCTCCCTGAACAGTTTTTTACCAAGGTGCATCATGTTCTTAAATGAGGGCACAGACTACTATCTTTAATGACTGTAACAGTACATAGAAGATGAAAATACCTTTATTTCTTTTCACTTTCACAGCTATATGTAGACTATAGAAATATGTATAAAAGAAAAAATGGGTATGATCTTCACAGGAATGAAAGGGGATGGTTTTAAAGCTTGTTGCCTCCCCGCCCATAGCATTTTTATGCTAACGCAAAATATTCTTGAGCCAGCTGGTTGTTTTGTTCACACTGGCTTTCATTGCCTAATCTAGTGAATTCATTACAGCTCCCTGCCTGAGGGCTCAATTTTCAGCTGTGCTGAGCATGACCCATATCAGTTGTGGGAAAGGGAAGGCAAAGGCTCTGTGGGCCCCTCGCACCTCCCCGTGTCCTCAGGATCTGTGGGGGGACCCAGCTGCTGTACCAGCTCAGGTAACTGTGGTTAGGTGACATTGCCTTGCATGGGTCTTGGGAATTACTCTGCTAGCAGGAGTTTGCTTGTCACAATCTGAATCCTGTGTAAGGGAATTGCAATGTAGGAAAAGCTGCCATAAAATAATGCTGGCTTTATGTCAGAAGAGGACTTTCCAGTACCAGGCATTCCTTGGTGTAATCATCCTGGGAAATGCTTCAGGGCTGATCTCGCAATGTAAAGAGAACTTTCTGGAGTCAGAATCTAGAACTGAGTGTGTTGTTTCTGAGGTAACCAGACTCTAATACCATCGCAACAAGTAGTATAATTTTGTTTCTTGGTTACATGCTAGAAATGCGGTATTACAGAGAAGCTCTCTGTCAAATGGATTCTATTTGCTCGTGTGGTACTAGAGGACAAGAAGTACACTGTTTTTAAAGCTTTTTGGGTTAGATTAGTGGTTGCGGAGAGGGAGCTGTGTTCATTTTTTCCTCACCAGCAAGTGGGTGGTTGCCTCCCACATCCACATCACTGCCACATTTGGCAGCAATGACACTTTGGCAGCAATAATTTATCTAAGAGGTCCCAGTAGTGTAAAGTAGTGTCACTACTCCCTAAAAATTTTCTGAGTTGAGTGGTTCAGCTCTTTACTTCCATTTCACTGAGATAAGGTCACTACTTACATGCATATACAAATACACGTGCATACCCATCTCCTAAATACTGCAAGGAAGCTAAAACTTACAAATCAACAAGATAGAACGGTCCTAGCCAAGGAGGAAGAACAAACAAGATGAAAACATCATAAAGACCCCATGCTGGCACAGCACACTGACTCATACTTTCCAGTTATAAATGTCATCCATTAGGTTAAAAAAATAATAATAAAAATCAGTCTCCATTCTGGGTTGGGGGGGTTGTTTTGTTTTTTGGGGGTTTTGTATGGTTTTTTTTTTATTGCTTGCTTTAATAGCTCTGCTCTTCATCAGCTCCAGTGTTCGGCAGCTGATCCCTCTTTCCTAGCTAAGGACATGTGATAGTTTTGCTGAATAGCTGCAAACATGCTCTCTGCTGGGTACTAATAGCTGGCACATTAGGCTGCTTGGTGAGCTGTGGCAGCCAAACAGAAATGCTTTCAACAGTATGATTTCAGTAAAGAAGTGGAGAGTTGGGATTTTTTCTTTCTTTTTCTTTTTTTTTTTTTCCCTTTCTCCACTCTGCTTGGTGCCAGAGTTCTTAAAATAGGTCTCTCAGAGTTTTCTTGTTACCCATTTTGGAGCCCAGATGTAGGAAGCCAGCCAGCACAGCTGGTGGAGTCTAAGTGTCTCACAGATAGGGAAGGCTTACATGGTCTTCATTTTATTCTTAACTCTTATGTTACACTTTATTCCTAACTGTCATTGATGTTTTTGCTATTGAAGTATCAAGAAGAAAATGCCCAGGCTGAGTTTGAAGGTCTACCAGCTGAAGACCTTCCTCTCCCTCCTGTCTTCATCATCTGACCACAGCACTTTTTTACCTTCACCGATTTTCTCATCAGGAATGTAGATTTAATTAGTTGTTCCATTCTGAGCTCACACTGATACCTGTGCTGAGCTATTACAAGTGATGTGCAATGATGCCGTGATGTGAACTCATTCTCACAGCAGGCTTGATATAAAATCAGCACTCTTCTTATACATAGGAATATATGCTGGATTTCTAGCATATATCTGAGGAGAAGAGAATATAGGGAGTTGTACCAGGCTTCCTGACAGCAAGCTAAAATGCACGCCAGAAATTGAAAAGAGGTGATATGCCGACCAATAACATTTCCTTATAGTCACCTAGTAAGTACTGGGCTGGCCTCTGTTGGAGACACAGTAACTTTCTTCTCCTAAGGATGCAAAACAGATTGCTGGAAACCTTCAGTGAAATTTTGCTTCTGTGAAATTTTTTCCTGTTAAAGATTTGCTATCACCTGAGCAGCCTCATGGGATTTTTCCTCATGCAACATGTGATAACTCCTACCAGCCTTGAGTTACTTATAATTGCGCGGTTCCTGCAGGGTGGTTTTTGAAAGCAGCCCAGTCTAGGGTATTACTGTTACAGACCGCAGAACTCCATGTTCCTAGTACATCTGTGAAAGCATTTGGGGGAATGGCAATACGGATGGAAGTAACACTGATTCATTCTATCTTCATATGGAAACAGAGAGAACAGTTGGCCTTTCCAAACTGGAATGATACAGAGATCTGAATATGCAAAAATAGCGCAGCAATTTCTAGAAGACTAAACGCATCTCAGAAATGTATTGAAAAACAGTGCATTGAGGTCCACTATGAAACATTTGAAAGATAGAGTGCAACACTTCACTACACTAAGCCTCTTGACTTTCAGCATAACCTGGGTTATGCTGAAAGTCTAGAGGAATCAGGTATTTAATCTTTGTTTATACTTTTAGACCTCCTCTAGCACAAAGGGTATCCGCTACCATAAGCAAACCTCTGATTACAGTACTTGCGAGGCTTTTGAAGGTGATGAACAGTCAAATTCTGCGCAAATTTAGGGCTTTGAGAAACCATCTCTGGTGGATGTTGGACTATTAATTTACAACCTTCCACTGCTGACCATTTGCTTCTGCCTCCTCATGATAGAATAATTTGGTTCGTGCCCACATCTCCCTGATGGGAGTGTCATCTTAGCTGACACTGATAATAAAAGCGGTCTTGCATGAAGATGCAGGTCTGCAAGTGGGAGCTGCTGATTCATTCACATTCCTGTCTACCAGCACACTTACAGGAACAGTAGCCTCCAGTAAGCAAACAACTGAGAAGGTATTTCCTTTAACAGCTTCTGCTGTTTGCACAGAGAATATGAATCTAAGTATCTATATCCTCCACTGACTCACACCTGTGACCATGTTCAAGCTTATGCCCACCTCCATTCCCTTCCCTTGTGTCAGGAGCTCATTGCTTCCACTGGTTCTGAAGTTCATTGTAATTATATAAATAAGCAACAAATACTAGAGAGTCTTAGATCAGGTCAGGCTTTTTTGCATGTAGGCTTTTGCTACCACATGGCTCCTTTTCTAGGGAAGAGGGACATCCTAATGCCTGAGACTGGACTTTTACAGGTACCTGCTGAGGTCTGTACCCAACTTCCACCAGGACCCTGCAGAACCTGTGGGTTTCTCTCTCCTTGGGGGGTTTCTCAAGGCTTTAACTTTAGTAGAGAGGTTTTTGTTGTATTCCAAAGGTGAGTTTTATGCTATCAGTCATTGGAAGTATCTCACCTAAGCTACTATTTTGGATCTGTATATTAATTGCAAAGGGATAAGTAACTTCACAAGCCAGTTCTCTATGTCATAAGAGAGTAATAGAAGACAACAGAAAAATTTCCATGCAGGATTAATTGAGAGGGTTCTCATGATGTATAAAATCATAAACTAAAGCTTCTGTGACCCAATCTGTATGAAATAAACCTTATTTTCCTGTAATTCTTCTGTCATGACTGAGCCCACCATAGAGAAACCATGTTGAAGCCTCTATGTACCTTCTTTCCTGATGATTTTCTACCAAGATCCTCATTAACTCAATTGTCCATAAAGCTACCCATAAGAAAAGCTATCTTGAAATAGACAACAGATGCACTTAAGAGTTACATCTTGTGATGAATGGACACAAAATCCCGGCTTCATTTACAGCCAGCCCACACAGTCACATTTTTTATTGCTCACACATAATGATCAAAAATCATTTGAGAACAAAAAAAAAATAAACTCCAGTCAAAATTTTAACACAATCTTGTAAAATAAAATAAATAAAATAAAATACAAATTTGAAATTATTTACAGTGTTTGAAGCACCTGAGAGAAGCACCCTAGCCAACCCTAACTACTTGCTAATCTCTATCCTTATGATGCTCAGAGTAAGATCTCTGGTACTTTTTTTCCATTCTTTATTCCCCTTCCCTATACCTGCCCTGAATGTGACACATTATCTTCAACAATCTAATCTTTCTGTTTGCAATAATTTTAACTAGAACTGGTCTGTTCTTCACCAATGAAATTTAGCTTCCATTTTATTCCTAATTTTGTGTACAGACTGTATGATAGCCTTCGGACTCAAGTAATATTATTTCTGTTCTGTCTGTTTAAATGTGCTCATTTTTATAGCAGGTAATTTCTGGCAAGTTGCCTTTAAATATTTGTAATTGTTCTATGAATCCTTATGTTGAGGAATACATTCAGTGCAGGTAGCTTGGTGTGCAGCTGCAGTGGGAGCTGCAGGTTGATCTCTAGGTGGCAACAGTCCCAGGTAAAGAGCCGTGCACGGACGACCCTTTGCATAAAAAAGGGCACAGGGACCTGTGGTCCAGACAGATGACTGGACACTGAGAGACATGGCGGGAGCTGAGAACTCAGGAGAGAGTTTTGCATGCTTGGGCTGCGAAGGTATAAAAGCTCAGGTGTTCCTTTTTTGAGGACTCTCCTCGGAGGCACCAGCTCTTGCTGTTTTTGTGTTTACTGTGCCATGAGTAAATGGCTTCAAGGAATAAGACATCTGAGACTCTGCTATTGGAAACCTGGTGTCAAACCAGTCAGGAAACCGGTCTGACTGTGTGTGAGTGGGTGAAGCGAGTCAAGGAGGGCCCCCATTGGGTCACTGGAGCTCCTGTGGAGGGGCTTCAGTTCCAGCAATTAAAGTCTCTGGTAGTGGAAGTGTGACTACCAGAAAGTCTCATGAATGGTCAGACAGGGAAGTTTCCTTAACAGCTGTGTCCTTTGTATGGTGATCCTTCCTTTTCTCAAAATGGCACTTCCTGTACCTTCCTGAGCTTTGAAACTCGTGTTACCTGCATTTCACTTGCCACAGCATTTACAAGTAAACAAATGTAGGACACATCTACACAGATAGGTACAGACAGTTACATATCCATTCTGCTTGAACTCCAATCTGGCTGAATACCAAGTTCAAACTGTTTTGTCCTGCTAAGATTAAAATGTTCACTGCATCTTAGACTCTGGTAACGGAGTGAAGATGCAATTATCTGGAGCCATTCATCTGATCACATTATTTGCATGGCCAAAATCAGAACTGAACTGTGGTTTATGCAGAAGGTATATGGTATTTGCCTATCCAGAATACTTCTCAAGATTTATAGAAATTCTTTTTCTGGTCCTCTGACTCATTTTATCAGTGCTGAAGTCATCTGAAGAGAAATCTTCCTCTGTGAGGAAATTCAAGGCTTGTGAGGCTTGAACTGAGCACTCTGCTAATCTAATTGCAGTGTTTAATTTTCTTGCAGAGGTAACATACAACCAATGCAATTTATTCCCAGCCAGACGACAGAAAAGAAAATTTGAGGCACTTTTTCTCCATCTTGAAAGCAACTATAGTGAAAGACTGATAAGTATTTCTTAATACTTTTTTGTCAGAGAAACTGGCAAAATTTCTTCAACAGCACTGTTGAATTCCTATAATGTTAAAAATTATATCTATGTTTAAAAATAATGCACTATCATAGAGACTTTCTCTTCCTTTTTTTTTCTTCTCTTTTTCCAGTTTAGTATTTCTTGCAACTTCTGTACCTTGACATTAAAATTTGCTGAGTCCAGTTAAGTCAAATGTGACCAGATGTCACATTTTGATAGTAATTATAAGAGACTTAGGTATTTTAGCTTCTGTCTTTTCTAGAGATAACATTTCACAAGAGAGATTCTTAAGTTAACAAAGCAAAAGAGGCCTTGTTCAGTTTCACTGGTTAAAAGCAACACTTTAAACATCACACGAAAATGAAGAAGCAATGATGCTGATCATGAAGCACTGAGGTAAAGCTCTGTGCTGCTCTCTAAGAGGCCAGCTATACACTGCACTAGCACATTTACTAAAACGTCTTGGCAGAAGGTTCCCATGCAACATATTATGTTAGATTAATTTAAAGGTAGAAAAACCATGGATAACTGTTGCAAGATCTGCATACAACAGTGTAATAATAGACACAGAATTCCAGAGAACAGTAAGAGAAAAATGGTCAGATGATAAAGCATTTATCTGCAGTGGCTGCTTACTTAATTAGCAATAGCCCTAATCTAATAAAATCAACATACTATGAATCATCTTGCCCAAGTTCATTCGCCAGTGGTGTCAATTATTCAATTAGTGGACATTTGTGCATTTTTTCCCCTAGCTTTTAACATTGTTTCCTTTCAGGTTTTTTTCTTTTTTTTTCCTAAATTTTGGCCTGGGCAATCACACTTAGGACGACAGGCTCTCAGTCAAATCCTTGTCTCATGCAGATTGGAATACAAGATCTTCTTGGTTCCCAGTCAATTGTATTGTTTTCATCAAATAAAAAACATCAGTGGAAAAAGTTAACCACTACACAAAAACCAAATAACTTGAAGCACTTTAACAATTGTGTATTAGTGCTGGCATGCTTCAAAAATAACTGCTGAACATTGCTAAGAGGACTGAAAGACTATATAATTATTTATGACAGGCTTTCATCATTTTTTTCTTCTCCTAAATGGGTGGTGTTAGTTGAAGGCCAAAGGAATATTGTGGAAATGAAAGAAGGAAAGCAGTGTTTTTTATAAGGCAATTGCCCTCCATCTTCATTCACACAGGAGCAACTAAACTAAGCATCTCCTAGGAGGACCAGTGTTCAAAGGTGTTTGAATTTTGGATTTCATAATATGAAATCCATGGCTTTAAATAGAAAGAATGAAGAACCATGAATAGAAATGAATAGTAAACCATTTATTCCCATATCAGGAATATGTTCAAGTTGAGAAACGGTTTTCCATTCCATATTGGGATAAAACTGAGCCCTTTCAGACCTTTCTACTTTTTCAGGAAAAAAAAAAGGAGCAAGTGAAAGCTTTGCTTCCTCCCCTAATACTGCTGCTCACTTTCATGTCCTCTAAAAGAGCCAAGCAAATAGGGTGCCAGCATCCAAGGAAATGAAACTGTATCTGAAGTCCAGCTCTGCTAGTCTGATGCATCAGACTACTGTTCTCAGTACTTGACAAGCCTGTCACGCATTGCAAGAGCGTCCAACCTATAGAGTAATTCTGAGGTCAGATGCAATTAATTCTTCATACTTAAAATAGCCCACCCTAGAGCTCAGATGCATTTCCAGCCATCACATTTCTGATGCTGACGTATTCCCACTAAATCTCTCAGTTAGAACACATTGACTCAGCTTCTGGACTCGCCCCCAGCCCTCTGCCGCAGGGTTAAGCAGAGCTTGTTGTTTTTTTGAGCACTCACCGCCACTAGCAGGACCCCAATTCACTCCCAACACACACACAACTCACAAATGAAAACTGGGAAGGAGAACGTGGAGAAAAGGGAGACATACAGATCCCAGAGAAAGGTATTATACTTCTGTTGTAGGATTTCTTCCAGACAACTGAAAGATGGCCAGCTTCTGAAGTATGCCTAGGAAATATGTTCTTACAACAGTATCATTACTAGCCCACATCCTGGGGTAGTAACTCAGTAGTGTTTATTTGGCTTTTTCGTCTCTAAATATCAGCACTGCTTTTTGCTTGCATGCTACTATCCTTGTTTAATTTCACTGGACTATGTGCATGTGTAAAATTCAACACTCACATAAGTATTTGCAACACTATGGCCATTATTCGTCATGTCTTATTCACATTGGAATACCAGCAAATATGTAGAAATTAGAGTTTGTAATATTGTTACTCCTTGTATTCCATGGCTGAAATAAAATATTTCCATGTCTAACATAAATAACGGAATTAATTCTTTTCCCCCAGTGAGGAATTTGCTGCTCCACCTAGAGGAAACAGTCTGATTTCTTCTGAGAAGAGGCCTGTTTGTGAGTGATGGGGTTGAAATCTGGTCACTGACAATGAATGATACCAATAATAATAAAAAGATACTTTAGAAGCATTTGAAAGATGATTACCCTACATAATCATTAACAATCTGTCACTTGCTGGGTCGTTTTGGGTACAAAGTCATTAAGACCATCACTAACAGCTGCTGCCACCCTGAATGTCAGGGAAGTAAAATGTTGCAATAAAATCACATTCCAATTTTTTGGTTTCTCAGACTCAACCTAGGGATGTAAACACTTCTGGCCTCAGTATGGTTTTCCTGGATCTTCACTTTACAGCTGGAGCCCCCCATAAGAATTTAAACACAATAACAAAAGTTCTCTGTGGCACAGTATCAGCTGCATTTGAACATATCTGAGTATTGCTGGGAGAAATTAAGGCATTGCAAGGCTCAGTAAAATAAGCTACGAACATAAGTAGGTGAATCATCACTTTATTCCTGTTGCTTTTCAGATCAACTTTCTGAAATATTTTAACCCAGGCAGTAGAGACAACTGCATGAATCTGAATTCATAAACCATTTTGTTCTGATGGGAAAAGTGTGTATGTAACTGCAGTAAACTAGAACACTTAGAATGTCTGCAAAATGGGACAAAAGAAAGCTATTGCCTTTCTTCCACACCTTGCAGGTGGAAAAGAAACAGGACAAAACCACCGAATGAAGTCCTGGACCTTAAAAGCTTTCAGATGCCCAGATCCAAATCCTCACCAAATAGTATCTGTAGATATGCCTGGTGCCTAATTCCTATTGACTTGTCTAACTCTAACTTTTTCATAGAATGTCTTTACGAATATATTCAGTGAGCCTGCTCTGTGGAAAGCATATTGTAGCTCATGATGTCTGATGATGGGTCTGCTCTAAGGTGTGTTTGGAGGAGGCTGGGAGTAGGTCAAATGTATTGCAAATGTGTAAGTCCTGCTTTTAGATACAAAGAATTTTGCCTCTGGAAGAGTAAGATTAGAAATAACTAACCTGATCTCATTCTATGACAAGGCGGTTTGCTTAGTGGATGACGAGTCTACCTAGACTTCAGTAAAGTCTTTGACTCTGCCTCCCTCACAATTCTCCTGGACAAACTGGCTGCTCATGGCTTGGACAGATGCACCCTTTGCTGGGTAAAAAACTGGCTGAATGGCCAGGCCCAGAGAGTGGTGGTGAATGGTGCTATATCCAGTTGGTGATCAGTCAAAAGTGGGTTTCCAGGGCTCAGTATTGGGGTCAGCTTTATATGTTTATCAATGATCTGCATGCTTGGGAAGTTCACAGATGACACCAGCTTGGGTGGGAGTGTTGATTTCCTGGAGAGTAGGAAGACTCTGCAGGGGGATCTGGACAGGCTGGATCAATGGACGAAAGCCAATTTTAAGAGATTAAACAAGGCCAAGTTCAAGGTCCTGCACTTGGGTCTTAACAACTCCATGCGGAGCTACAGGCTAGGGGAAGAGTGGCTGGAAAGCTGCTCAGTAGAAAAGGACTTGGGGATGCTGGTCGACAACAGCTGAACGTGAGCCAGCAGTGTGCCCAGGTGGACAAGAAGGCCAATGGCAACTTGATCTTAAGGATCTTTTCCAACATAAATGATTGTATAATTCTATGAAATGTTGAGTGGCCATTTTTTATTTAGTGCAATTAGTGGTTTATACCTCATTCAACAATTGTCAGGGCACCAGGAAAGAGTCCTGAGTATGAATATGCAGTTCTTGATGATCTCTGATACATGGATGGTAGGACCTGGTTATTTTTGACTGATGAATCCTTGTGTGGCTGCAATGACCATGTCAGGCAAGGTGACCAAGGCTAGATCTACCACTAAGAAAAACTGCTTAAAACGCTTCCTCCTCATATAAATTAAAATGCAAATATGCGTAGTCATAACAACAATCTGGAATGGAGGCACTGCCAAAAGCCTTGGAAGTCCCTTGAGACTTGCAGCAGATGTCCACAGTGAACAAGAACAGTTGTTACTGAGGTTAGCAGCTTTTCTGGCCATTGCTGTATCTGGTCAACCAGAAGGTGAAGTGCAATTACAAAAATGAATATTATTGTACTAGGCCTTCCAAGAGATATGAACCATACAGGACTGTACCCAGCAAAGACATCAGTGGTAATAGTTTCTAGTAATGGAGACCTTCCAGCCCTATTCCTGGGGTTTCTCACACTGGTACAATAAGAAGAGATATCAGAACACATGACCGTTCAAATAGTCTCCTGAGTCACATAATCCCAAGGTTCCTCAGGTTTTATATCAAATTCTGAAATCCATGTTTTTATGCTCTTAGCACAATGACACTTGTATGGTAGCAAATATAGGCCAAAAGTGAACACATTTATGTTGAGGATATCTGTGTTAAATCCTCAGCTAGTTTCTGTTTCAGAAAAGATATAGAGGAACAGACATTACTCTATGCTGTCCCTGAGTTTGCCGGCCCATTTCCGTATTGTCCTTTACTTCTCAGAGTAGGGACCAAGAGTGATAATCCAACTCAGATCAAATTAGATTCACCCTAACTTATTTAGGTGACTCTTTGTGGTGACTCTGTGTGCATCATTTCTTCTGTCCCTGCACACTGGATGAGCAAGACAAGTCATGGTGGCGGTTGACAGTCATTCTGTCCAGCAGTGGATAGAAAGGCAGTGAGGGCTGTGCTTGCTTCTCTCTGACCTTAGCTGACCAGCTAGCTATGCAGATAATACTCTGAATTTCCTAAAAAGGCATCTCAACCAGCATTGTTTGCATGTGGGGGCACTTATAGAAGAACCCCTCCCAGATTCTTCTCTGGGACAATAGGTCTCTGCACTATTCCCCCTCTGTGCCCTTGTCTAACTTCCATAATAGTCTAGTGTGATTAGTAAGTATTGCTTTTGCAGCCAAATAGAAAGGGAGGGAGCATTATACAAAGTTTCCAAACAATACCAAATATTACATTGAGACTGCAGAGCAGTATTTTTGTTGTAAGAACAACAGCTTTTTTTTTTTTAATGAAATTGATTTAAGTAGAATCTGGAGTTTATTTGTTTTTTGGGTTGTTTTTTTTCTACAAGGTACAGCAGCTGCTTAAAAGAACATTTCACCATAAGGAACAGGCTGATTCACTGCCTTTCTCCTGGGTACAGATTGTTGTCTTCTCCCACACAGTCTTCATAAATTAGGAAGAAAATTTGAAAGCATTACAATATACATTTTTGATTGTTCCTGGCTTATGTAGTGGGATTAGACCTCAAATATCCAGTCTTTTTATAAGAAAATAATGGTCAATAAAATATAAAAGAAGAATAAAAAGCTAAATTCTAAAATGCCTCAAGGTAACTGTGGAGACATGGCATGATTTATATGATTTATAGGAGGTGCAGTGAGTTCAGTATCAGAGAATCACCTTCCATTTGTAAAGCCTGAAGACATTGAGTATCTCCAGGTCTTGAGTATCTCCAGGTCTTGGGACATTTTCCTCAGCTCTTCCATAAGGGCACAGGAAGGTAGGACTGTTACACCACTGTGTTCAAATGGACTAAGCTCTGACCTGCTTTAACTCACTACACCGAACTTCATTCACACAAGAATTTAAATGTCTGAAACTGAAAGTGAAGTCATCCACAAACCCATCCAAATTCCTGTATGCAATTACCAATCTATAAGAACCAGAAAGACTAGCAGAAGGTTAAGCATCCGTGTCAATAGAAGGCCCTGGTTTTCCCTCCTCAACCTTTGTTTTTTTCTATACAATGTATACTTAGTGCAGGAAACCAGTTAGTAAAACTTGCCTGAAACAAGATTTGGTTCCATGTTTCAGATTACAACTGAGATGTCAGAAGTAATTCACTCAGGAGGTGGCAAGATCCCTCCAGGATGGTTCAGCCCTCTGTTAGAATAATAAATAAATAATCCCAGAAGCTTTTTGTTATTTTGTTTGTTTTTTTTTAACTACAGGCAACATGAGAAGGTTACTAGAAAGTTGCCACCATAGACACCGAAAGCATCCTTTCCTGATTTCTGGAAATTGCAATATATCACACTGTGATTCTATCAACAGTCATTTTGAATCATTTGTTGAGATTCTCAGACAATGAAGACTATCTTTCTCCTACAGAAATATAAAGATAGCTGAAGAAAATTATAAGTTCACAGCAAAATGCAACTCTATTAGTCTCATATGGGAAGGTGGTCTACACTTAAGTGATATATAGCATTCAATTCCAGTGAGCTTTTCTTACTAGGGAACAGTTGAAATGTCATTAACTTTTCCAATTGCAACAGCACACATGCCAGAACAAGGACTGGAATACTAGACTGGAATACTAGAGACCTTTAAATATTTTTAATAGTATGGCATCATGAGTTAAGGGTGGAACTAACAGTAAAGAAAAATTATCTCCTGTTCAGCTCTGCTTCTGCCATAGCTGGGAGCATATGGGCAGTACAGTTTCTGGACTGTAAAAGAAAGAGAGATTTGAGATTACTGTGTTCAGTCCCAACAGACAGAGAGGAATATGGACCAGTATTTACTAACTTTCCTCTCCTTTTGTAGTGGTTTGAACCTTGTTTTCCCCGGAGGCTGGGAGAAGTGGTAGACCCCAAGGGGTGGAAACCCCTGGAAGTTTTGAAGTTCTGCCCAATGGGCACTCCTGCAGAAATGTAAACATATCACAACCAGACCGGAAAAGAAGAGTTGTAGTTTGGTTGTTGTAGGAGAGGTGGCCATGTTGTAGAGCCACGAGGTAGGGGCTCTGAGCCCCTTGGGGCCTCTGGCCCCCTCCCAGCCCCTGGCTGGGGGCTGCAGGGACCTGGAACAGCATAAAGCTGGGCTAGGTGTCTGTAGTTATGCCGGGAGATGTTTTCTCCATGGGCACAGAGCAGCAGCCGACGCTGACCAGAGAAACAGTGGCAGAGAGCCAGAGATAAGAAGAACTGAAGAAGCAGCAGGAGCAACATGCAGCACTGCAGAGGAGACTCCTGGAAGGAGAGTCGAGGAAAGGAGAGCCAGCAGCTGAGAGCTACAGAGTTCTTGGGGGTAAGACTGATACCAGATCCCCAAAACTTTGAGCCCTCCTGGAAGGAGGAAGATGATGGACTCTTACTTGAAAGAGCCTTGAAGTGCGACATGCACTGTAGAAAGGAGTAGAGAGCTCCGAGAGGAATGCAGGGGGAGTTGACCTTGGCTTCCCCCCCCTTCTGCCACGGTGGCAGCCTGAGAGACAGGGCACAGAGCATATGGAGATACCAGACCGTCACGAAGACCCCCCTGTGTCTTCGTGATATGACGTGGTGAAACGACCTTGTCTGGGGTTACGAAGTACCCCTCGGTTGTGAGGCGATGGGGCCGGGGGAGCTTGAATAATGCTGGCAGAAAGCCAGCTATCAGCTGCTGCATTGAAGAAACCTGCTTATGCTGCTGTTTAAGGACATCTGTCCTTCTTTCCCTCCTGGACATCTGACAGATGTCATGGTAGAGATAGTTTGTGATCATGTGTATAATGTGATATGGTATTTATTTGTACAGTCATTGTAATATATTCCCTTTTCCCCACTTTGAGTCTGGTGTGTTTTGTCTGGAAAAACCCATCTCACATTAGGTTGAGATGTGGGAGGGGGATGGAGCTAGGGAATTGGATGTTGGGGCTATCTCAAACCATGACACCTTTCCTTCCAAATTATCAATTCTTCTAGTCCAGCTCGACGCTCTTTTCTTTAATCTCCTCCTCTTCAAACTTGACCCAGGGAAACTTTCCTCCCATAACCTACTTAGGAGGATTAGCAGCAAGAGGAGTGTTGATGGTCTTTTGTTTGCAGTTTTAGTGCCAGGGAAGCAACTGAAAGGAAAATTGATCAAGGAAGAGTTTGTGCTTGTTACTGTGTGTGCTAGTTGTGTGAGAGCTGTTCAGTGAGTTCGGGAGCTCATTGAGTATAGTCAAGATAGGTAATAAGTAGGGGTCACAAATACCAGATCCTTATAAGTCTTTCCTGAAATCAACTTTTAACCACATGCTCCCTGATGAGGTAATACCTTAACACAGAAGTGCATTCCAAGTGATATTAAATATGCTTTATCTCTTCTTCTTTCATAAAGTCACAGAATTAGGTTGGATGGGACCTTGAAAGGTCATGTGGTCCAATCTTTCATGGAAAAGAGAGCCTAGATGAGGTTATGTAGCACCTTGTCCAACTGTTTGTTGGAAAACCTCCAACAATGATCTCTACCACATCCCTGGGGAGGTTGTTCCAGTGATAAATTGCTCTCCCAGGAAAAAAAATACTTTCTTATGTGGACAGGAAACTTGTCCCTGTGCAACTTGTAGCAGCTGCTCCTGGTGAAGAGAGAGACTCCATTCTCTTTACAGTTACCCTTTAACTACTGGAGTACTGTGACGTGGTCTCCTCTGAGCCTTTTCTTGCTGGCGGAAAAGACCTTACTCCTTCAGTCTTTCCTCATAGGACAGGTTCTCCAGCCCTCTCGCCAACTTTGTGACTCTCCTTTGGGCCCTATCCAGTCTGTCCATGTCTTTTTCGAATTGTAGGGACCAGAGTTGCACATTGCATTCTGAGTGTGGCCTGAGAAGTTCTGAGCAGAGTGGGATCCCATCTCTGTTCCTGCTAGCAATGTCCCTGTGGATGCAGCCCAGGATCTGATTTGCCTTCATTGTGGCAGCAGTGCACTGCTGACTCCTGTCCAGCCTGACCCAGGTCCCTTTCAGTAAGGCTGATCTCCCACCATACAGATCCTGGTCTGTGCTGGGCTCTTTCAGTTTTGAATTCCACCTTCAGGACATCACACTTGTCTTTGTTAAAATTCACACAGTGCTTGCTAATCCGCGCTTTCAGCCTGTCCATGTCACTCTGTAAGATGGCTTTCCCTTCTGACGTGTCCACCTGACCATGCAGTTTAGTGTCATCATCAAACTTGATAAGGGTTCTTCCAGTCTCATTATCCAAACCATTTAGGAAGATGTTGAACAGTATGGGGCCCAGTATTGATCCCTGGGGGATCCCACTTGTGACAGGCTGGTAAAAACCATTGATCACCACCTTATAAATGCAGCCTGTGAGCAAATTTCCTACCCATCTCACAGACTACCCATCAAATTTGTGCCTTGCCAGTTTGTCCAGGAGAAGGCATCAGAAAATCATCAAATGCTTTGCTGAAGTCCAGTCTTTATTGCACCTCTGCCTTAGTCAGCATTCAAACCTCAAAGTATCCCAGAAACAATGCACGTCTTCAACATTTTTCATTTTCATCTTTCTGTTCTGCACAAAAAAAAACCCTGCAACTGTAAAGACTCATGCTTTCTCCTCTACCTTTAGCTTAAAGGTAAGGCATAAAGTCTACTTAGGCATCTTTTATTTAATTATCAGTATAATTTTAGCTTTAAGTGAAGAGTAAATACATCTGAAACTTAAAGTAGAAAAATGAACTTTTATGTGAAGGCAGATATTTTTAACTCTATTTTTCACAGCTATTTGGAAAAATCTTCTAGAAAATTGGCTTTCCTATTTGTTCTGTGATATATATGCAGAAATCTGTCTTGCTCTTCAATCTGATTTTCATCATGAAGTTGATGTTTTTTGCCTTAGGTGTGCAATCAATCCCCAACTTTCTAATCATAGAATAAATGAGGTTGGAAGGAATATCCGGTGGGCATCTAGTCCAGCCCCTGCTTGAAGCTGTCCAGGTAAACCAGGCTGGTCAAAGATTTACTAAGTTTTTAATATTCCCATTGATGGAGATTCTCTGCACTACTTCAAATATTTTACCATGCTTGCAGTTAAAATATTTTTCCTTGCATGTAATTCATGGTCAAATATAAATATACCACTACACAGTTTTCCTGGAAAAAAAGGCAAAGGAAAAGGTCTTACAGTTCACTAGCATCTCCTCTACTGAAGCAGCCATTTTACTACGTGTTTGCTTTTTCAAGTCCAATATAATGAGATGCTGCAACTGCCTTCAGCAGTATTTCTGTCTTCTGAAATAGCCAGTAGCTACTTTTTGTTATGATGGAAAAAGCTGACTTTTAATATTCACAAATCCACACATTCACACAGATACTAACTAGCATCACTATGTAGTCTGTTGGAATTAGTCCAGGATAACCTCTTCAGGTCATACATCTGTAGCACCAACAGAGTAAGCTGAATACATACATAGCTTTGCAGAGGAAAAAGAACAAGTTTTCCCTTCCAATTTTCATGGTTTATTCTAAAGCACAGTATCATGCAGTCAGTCCACACAGAGCTGAGGTATTTAGATTTCTAACTCTCTAGGCATTTTAATACCTCAGACCTCAAGTTATGTTCCAATCTCCTCAGTATGTTTTGTTTTCCATTGGAGTTGGAATTAACCACAGATCACCATTGTAAACCATCCTTCAAAAGGACAGTGAGGTCTCATCTGTTTTCTTCTGATATCGGGAAGCCCTTGTTACACTCAAGACATAATCTCATCAGCCAGAGGTTCGAGAGACGGTTTTTCCTTTGCTTCAATCTGTGCCATGCTCCACCACATCATGTCACAGCTGAGGTATTGCCTTGACTCCACTTCTTCCTTATCTCCTTCCTTCAAGTCAGCCTATGATCTCTTTTAACTGTTTCTTAAGCCTCTCATAAAACCTTTATCAAAAATGTTTCCATGCCTTTTTTCTATCTTGTATGCACATGTAGAGTACTTTCTACCACATATAGACTTGACATCTACTGCTTTGACAAAAGGAAACATAAATCTCACTTTTGAAAAGACTGTGTTTACTACATAATTTTATGTCTTAACATTTGTAGACTCTTCTGTGCATCACATCACCATATGGACTCTGACCACCTCTCAGAAGTCATAAATACAGTTGAAGTGATGAAATGATTACAGTTTATCAACTATTAAAACTGTTTTGTAGCTGAGTTAAGATCTAAAGCTGCTTTTTTATCACTTCTTTCTGTAACATATTTATGATAACAGATGAGAGTGCTTTTCACAGCATGACCACGGAAAAATCATTGCAAATTACGCATGTCTGAAATGGACTCTGGTTTTCAGTAGTGCTAAATGTGTGCAACTTCCATCAGCTTCAGCTGATGGTGAGGATGACATCTGCCTGAACATTGAGTTTTAAGACTAGAATTCCTTCAAACCCATATGGGTAACTGTAAGTTGGATAATCAGTGAACAATCATCTCATACAAAGCACGTGAGTGTCACCCTACTGTATCTCTGTCTACATGACTATAAAGGGGGTCTGGGGTGACCAGCTCATTTGCTGGCATCTCCACTGGAGTGGTCTAAAGTTAGATGAGAATTATTTCATTTTCTGTCCCAATTTAGCACCCAAAAAATGAAAATCTATAGCCCATTTCCAGAGATGCAGACTACAGGAAGATGGTGGAAGAGGTAGGATATGACTGTCCTGATTTTTTGTCCAATCACAGGTAACATATTGTCCACTCCTCTGCCTCATTTATAATACAAAATCTTCAGTTTGAATTCATCTTTGTCCATGACTGCTGACTTCTGTTACCCTTTCATAAGCATATCATATCTATATTGTCCTATGTGGTAAATAAGAGGTCTTTTCAGGGTCAAACTGATGAGACCCACAGCCATTAGTTATAAGAGACCAAAAATAAAGATGAGCTGAATATAGCAAATAGGAATTATTTGGGTATCAACTATCACCTCAAAATAGCAGAAGGCATGGTTGCTGAGAGAAAGAAATACAAATATAGTTTAGAAACCTTATATAGTTTCATAAATAACTAGATAAGTTTATATATAGATAGCTATTAAATACATTTGACACTATAAGGAGCTCTCTCTGCTTCTCTCCATAGAGAGAGGAACATTTGTGAGACAGCACACTAATATGGGGTAGTCATAAAATTTTAATGTCTTATATCTGAAGCATTTTTATTGCTCATTAGAGTTCTGGGTATTAGTGACTTCAGTGGCCTTCCCAAATGGAGCACACTGGCTCCAAATTTCCACTGTCACAATGTGGTTAAGGAGCACTTCCTTTATAGCACTTGTAGTCTGTGTGTGCATTTTCTCTATTTAGCAGGGCTGCACAATCTGATAGGTATCCTGAATTTGTAAAGACACATGAAATTTTGTGATTTCTAAAAAGAAAATTTATTTTGTCTTTCTAGGTCAATGTTTTAAATGTAGATTTCAGCTACAGAAGCTACACCAGTGACAACTATGAATATGGATATGACAACAAGCTTGGAATTACAAGGTTGACATCAATGGCTGTATTAATATGAGTGAGTAGTGTACACAAAAAGAACCAAATGGGTGAAAAAAATCAAAAGATTATTTAGGAAAATGTTTAAGCAAAATATCTTCATGTGTATTATGTGGCGTCCTACTTTTTTTTAATTTTAATAAAGCTTACATCGTTTTATTCAGCGTAACAATATAACATGATAATCTTCAAGGTTAGGCCTCAGAGAAGCTTGCCTTACAATAAAATTTAAAAAAATTCCAATACTTGAAGCATATTCTATTTTACTAGAAATGTATTCAAACTACCTAATGATATTGTTGTTGCTTTGGGGCTTTTTTAAAGGAATTATGGAATTCCTTTATGGTAACTATAGCTACTGTATTTGAATCTTTCCAACCATATTTGCAAACATAGACACCAATCATTCAATTTCATTTTTTTCATGTTCTGTGTATCATTTGAGAAAGTTTTTGTGGGTTTTGTTTACTCATTATGCTTGAGTAATTGTTGCTATTTGCTTTAAATTAAGTATACACACATACCACCATATTTTTAAGTGAATAAAAATATTTTGGTCATCTAAGATAAACTCATAAAAGTGAGCAAAAATTACAACTCTAAAAATACCATATTTGGGACCTTTTAGAAAGCAACAGAAACAATAGACTGTGACATAGAAGACTAACAAAACAATGCAAATACAGACTCTGCAATGTGAAATTTTTTTTATTTCAGGCAAAAAAACCACAACCAGGAGGCCAGATAATATATTTGTTGAAAAGCAAAGAATAAAGAAAATTATAACAATAATAAAAAGAGCATCTCAGAAGCAAAGACTGCTAAATAATCAGATAATCAAATGTGAACTTTAACACCTTTTTTTTTATTGAATGTTCCTAATGTACTTTCTATTAGGAAGAATATCACCAGACAAACACTCTTTAAGAAACTTGTACTTTGGCTGAAGGCTGAGACCAAGAATTGTAGTTCTCATAGAAATTATTAGAAACTGTTTAAAATAATAAACAAATGTGGAAAGAATGAAAGTGAATGACTGATTTTCATGTTTGTAAATGCATCTGCTTATAAGCTAAACAAAAAAATTATAGCTAACTTAAGTTGGTGAAAACTGAAGGTCTATTTTGAGGAATAAATCTTTCACCAGTACTGATGTTTCTTGCAAGGGATGTCTTCCTTTTTTGCTCTGATTCAGAGCAGATGGTATCACCTTTTGAACACACTGGTACAGCTAGTATCTTAAAGTAAGTGACACTACCACCAATCATCAAAGGCCCTGAAAATTTTGTTAAATAGGGCTTCAAATGATCCTGGAAAACAAATTTCAGATAAAAGTAAAACACATAAATGTCATCCCTTCTGCTCTGGTCCAGATGTAAGAACCATGATGAGGAGAATATATTGTCTTTTCAAATTGGTGAGGACATTGGTGAGGATTTAGATGAGGGAATTGAGTCCATCATCAGCAAATTTGCTGATGACACCAAATTGGGAGGGAGTGTCGACCTGCTGGAAGGCAGGAGGGCTCTGCAGAGGGATCTGGATAGACTTGAGAGATGGGCTGATTCCAATGGGATGAAGTTCAATAAAGCCAAGTGCCGGGTCCTGCACTTTGGCCACAACAACCCCCTGCAGCGCTACAGGCTGGGCACAGAGTGGCTGGAAAGCAGCCAGGCAGAAAGGGACCTGGGGGTACTAATTGACAGGAAGCTCAACATGAGCCAACAGTGTGCCCAGGTGGCCAAGAAGGCCAATGGGATCTTGTCCTGTATCAAAATAGCGTGGCCAGCAGGAGCAGGGAAGTGATCCTTCCCCTGTACTCTGCGTTGGTGAGGCCACACCTTGAGTATTGTGTTCAGTTCTGGGCCCCTCAGTTCAGAAAGGATATTGAGGTGCTGGAGCGGGTCCAGAGAAGAGCAACAAGGCTGGTGAAGGGACTGGAGCATAAGTCCTATGGGGAGAGGCTGAGGGAGCTGGGGTTGTTTAGCCTGGAGAAGAGGAGGCTCAGAGGTGACCTCATCACCGTCTATAACTACCTGAAGGGAAGTTCTAGCCAGGTGGGGGTTGGTCTCTTCTCTCGGGCACTCAGCAATAGGACAAGGGGGCACGGGCTTAAGCTCCGCCAGGGGAGATTTAAGTTGGATATCAGGAGAAAATTCTTTACAGAGAGAGTAATCAGGCATTGGAATGGGCTGCCCAGAGAGGTGGTGGATTCACCATCCCTGAGATTTTTAAATGCAGATTGGACGTGGCACTGAGTGCCATGATCTAGTAAATGGACTGGATTTGGACCAAGGGTTGGACTCGATGATCTCGGAGGTCTTTTCCAACCCAATCGATTCTATGATTCCATGATTCTATGATCACTGTGCATGGCAAGCAGACACGAGGGACTGTAACACCACTTGTAACAGATGAATTACAGTCTTTCTTCAGATGAATTTTTCCAACCGTAAATGGAGCGAAGTGGGAGTGGAATATAAGTAGAGTATAAGTGGTTTCCCAGACCCCACAGGCAACACCAGAAGCCCTGGAGTCCTGAGTGATGCATCCATTGTAAATGCAATGCTGTTAAACTGTGATTTAAAGTCTTTTCTAGTCCCCTTAGAGAAACTGGCCAGTATCTAAAGGCTGATATTACAAATTTCATTTCCTATTCCCAGAAACTATTTAATCTTATAATACTTTCCATTAAACTTAGAAAAGGAAAAAAGGGAAAAGTCACTGTCCTGGCCCTATGACAACTGCAGCTGTGAATCTTTCCCTTTGCATTAATTTAGGAAACAGAAGAATCAGGAAGGGAATATCCTGACATTTTCAAATCTCAAAATATAATTTCATTTCAGTTCCAAAGCGATAGGAGGTATTTCCATGTGCAGTATATGCATGTTAAAAGTGATGCCACAGTCTGAAAGTCAAAGGAATATTATTATGTGGGAAGCCTAACAGATGATTTGTTTAGCAAATGTCTGTATCCAAAATGGTACTGAAGTCTCATTTTTACTTCTAGAAAAAGGACAGATTATAAATATAACACATTAGAACATGATACCATCCACAGTATATGTTAAGAGGAAGTTCAAGAGATACGTTAATTAAGTAGGTAATGATCTCTCCTAGTAACTAATATATTATTCTTTCTACAATTTACTTATATAGCACAGGATCACACTATATATTTTATAAAAAACAGTACATTTTAAAGAAGGACATAACTTCTTTCATTACACATAATTGAAAAAAATAATCAAAATTCTGTTGTGATCAAACACTGAAAAAATTTGAGGTCATGGCTGATTTAAGAGCATTGCTTTCATTGTGATTACTTATTTTTGGGTCACCTGTTTTTCATAGGCCTGGAGAAACATTCTACATCTGATGTCTGGAAAACTCTGAGTAGATTGCCTCAAAAAACTCCAAGGTCCCTAATGCAGTCTAACGTTTCTTTTCCTGTGCAATGATTACTCTTTCTCTCTTTACCTCGTGAAGAGAAAACTACGATTCTTCTAGGTCACTCCATGGAAGGTATGATCTCAGTTACGTAAAGTTTGCTTTTTTTCTTGTAGGACAAGATGGAAACATAGATGGCATGCAAGAGGGCAACCTGCTACTTCCTTCACATGGTAATAACAGGAATAAATGGAAATTTTGTTAAATGTTGTGATTTGTAACAGTATTATTTTCCATGTTTAATAGCTCTCCAGCAGGATAAGGCACAAATCTTTAGTTTTTTTCTCTCCTTTATTTTACTGATTACAATGCTTGAAAGAGGAACTTTCATGCATTGCATGACAGAGGAACTATCCTGAGATAGAATTATATCAACTGTTTTGATTCAGGTACAGGTGAAGAGAAAATGTAAGGCTCAATGAGAGATTAAAAGCTGAAAAGCAAAGTAAATAACTGAGAGATTAGTTGTACTGAGTCCCATCCCAATGCTCGCAGGCCGTATAGCTTAAAATTAACTTTGCTATATTTTTAACATATACACATCACAGCATAAGACAGTATAGGTGAATGCTATTTAGAATTACATTCTGGGCCAAGGAAAATTAAATTCATTCTTTTAACACGTAATACAATATCACCATATGTTCAAAGCTCAGATAATGTAGGCCACTCCAAAGTTTTATCCCCTGTCAAGGCGAGAACGGGAAATTGTAATGGATTTTTGTTCAGATCAGAGCTGATTTTATAACCTATCCCACTAAATGGCATTACATTCACATGACCTGATTTTACATAACAGAGTTATCATAACACAACTCACTGAACACAGAACCTTCATTTTGCAGTAGCAGACAATATTTAGACCATCATTATTAACTGCTCCATGCAGATTTATGTTTCCCTGTGTCAGCGAAATTAATTGTATTCTTCTTTCCTTTTAAAACACATTAAAAGAACCTGATTGCTTATTTGTACATCTATGTTCCAAAATGACTCTTTAACTAAGATCTTACTGAAGCTGTCACCTAGAACGTTGTTACAATCCTTCTATTTTCAGATGAGTTTTTTAGTAAATGAGGTCTTTGAATTCATCTGTCAGTACTACCTAATAACCATCTAATCAGGCAGCCAGTTACAACAAGATATGACAAAAGTAGAGGTCTCGGAGATATCATGTTCCTGTATGTTTTGTAAAGACTGGTGGCTAGAAAGGAGGGGGGGACCCAGATCAGTGCCAATGCAGCTTAGGGATCGACTTGCCCTGCAGAAGCCCTTGTCAGCTTTCCATCACTAGGTAAGTCAGTCAGTTCATAGGTAGGTCTAAACATGCCACAGCAAGTGGTGCCTGATATGACAGGCAAAGAATGTGTCATGAAATTGTTACAGCTAGCATATTATTTCTCAGTTAGTTTTGTTTCAAGGATTTCTTAGCCATTTCAAAAAAATACCTTCCTCTTGTACAGGACAGCCAAAGAGTATTTTTTTACTTTTTTTTCTTTATCACTAAGCTAAAACTAGTGTCAGCTCTGAATTTTAGTTGACTGCTTCTGTTTACCCAATTTTGTGTGAACGTTTGCTTGCATATTGTAGTGGGTTGACCCTGGCTGGATGCCAGGTACTTACTACAGCCAGTGTCTCACTACCCTACGCAACTGGACAGAGGAGAGAGAAAAAAACAATGAAGGATTCATGAGCTGAGATAAGAGATGGGATAGGTCACTGATCCACCATCATGGGCAAAATAGACTCGAAGTGGGTGTTAGCTGAATTTATTACAGGGTCAGAGAAAAAGAGTGAGAAGTAAAATAATCTTAAAAACACCTTTCCCCCAGCCCTTCTTCCTTCCATGTTTTCCCTCCTCCCCCTAGCAGTGTAGGGGGTTGGGGAATGGGGGTTACGGTCAGTTGTTGGTTCTGCTGCTGCTCAGGGAGAGGAGTCCTTCCCCTGCTCCAGTGGGATCCCTCCCACTGGAGACAGTCCTTGATGGATCTCTCCAGCGTGAGTCCATCCCTCGGGCAGCCGGTATTCACAAACTGCTGTGCCGTGGGTCACTCCTCCATGGGGTGCAGTCCTTCATGAATGAGCTGTACCGATGTGGGTCCCCCATGGGGGCCACAAGTCCTACGTGGGAAAAACCCACTCCAGCGTGGTCTCCTTTCTCCACAGGATGCCACGGTCTCTGTCCTGTCCTTCTCCACGGTGCTATCTCCAGCAGGACCCTGCTCCGTCTTGGGCCTCCCATGGGGTCACAACCTCCTTTGCATATCCACCTGCTCCAGCATGAGTTCCTCCGTGGGCTGCAGGTGGATCTCTGCACCTCAGTGGTGCTCCATGGGCTGCAGGGGCTGCAGGGGCCTCAGCTCCTGTGCCTGGAGCACCTCCTGCACCTCCTTCTGCAATGACCTTGGTGTCTATGCTGTTGTTCACATGTTCTCACTCCAATCTTCCCTGGCTGGAATTCTTTCTGCACCACAACCTTCTGTTCTTAAATATGTTATCACAGTGGTGTTACTATTGCTCCTAATTGGCTTGGCCTTGGCCAGTGACAGGAAGCCCATCCTGGAGTTGACTGGCATTGGCTCCACAGGACAGGGGAAGCCTCTAGCAGCTTCTAACAGAAGCCACCCCTGTAGCCTCTCCCTGGTACCAAAACCCAGCCACAGAAACTCACTACAGGATCATATCTACAAAATAATATACTTAACTAGAGATGTGATTCCAAGTCTCGAACTTGTTTACATCTCTGTTGCTGGCTTCCCTACATTACTGTTCAGCTGAAGTTCCAGTTCCACTACACGTGTGAGAGTTTTGCGGTATTTTTTCAGGGTTTTTATTGGAAATTGTCTGGATTTCTGTGGACTACTAGCAGCTCAAGGATCACCAGTTGCAAAACACTAATTCAGGAACCCTGGGGCATGGAAGGATGAGAGGTATCAGAAAAGAGGCTTTCAGGTCTACAGAAAGGCATAAGGAAACTAGTAAGCAGAATATAGAGGGGAAAAAATGCAATAGTGGGTTAGTAAGAGATGAAAATCAGAAAATACAGGTTCATGAGATTCATGAGAATTCTTCCATCCTGGTGTTCTAACACAATCTTTTAATATGGTTTTTAGTATTAAGGTTTGGTTTAGGAAGGAACAGATCTTACTACTTTTGTCAATGAAGTTTCTAATTTTACTTTTTTTTTTAATTTCTTACTAGATTTTGAATTGGTCAGAGTTCCACAGAATCTGCTCCACGCTTACTGTTTTTCAGGTTTCCCTGGCCAAAAATGCTGCATCACTCTGCACATCTTAATTCTGTTAGTAAAAAAAGTAAATACATGTGACTATTTAAAATTAAGAATAAAATGGATTTTCCCTACCTCTTTTTTGAGGCAATGCCAAGGCTAAAATTTCATTCTGAGTGTCTAAAAGGTTATGTGCAAGGTCCATACAGTAGGTTGGACAGTACACAACATTAATTTCTTATCACTGAAGCGTAACATTATTAATATGTGCTGAACATGGTGTCTGACAGATAACACTGGTCACAGCTAGACAGCATGAAAGGTCCTTCAGAAAGAAAATGCTTAACAAATATCCTTACTAAGCATTAAAGAATACTGAAGTAAAGAGAGTCTGTGCTGTGAGGTTAGTGGGAAAGGGACATTTTGGTGAAAAACAAGACTGGATCTCCAATTTACTCATGTTATATGCCTAAACACACATCAGTTGGAAGATTTGCTTAATTTAAATGTTAATATCAATTACCAAAAACCACTTGGATCAAGTAAAATGTTTTTCCTTCTCATGGTTGGTCTTGGATTAACATCCACTGCCTTAGAAATGTCCACCTAAAGTCTTGAAAAGAACAAGTCAGACAAAGGATTGAATTCACGTGTTACTTCTCCCCATTGTTTAAAAAGCCCCACTAGACAACAAGTTAAAATAAATAAAGAAAGAAATCCAGAAGGGCATTTTAAGAGCTGGACAAGTCATTTGATAGTGTATGCTATAGTTTCTTTCTTTTCTGACCATGCATAAATAATCTTGTGAATTTACAGTTTAGATAGCCCAAGTTGTCTAACAAAAGTACAGTTACTCATGAATAATTTGGATTTCAACGTGTGTGTGAAGAAAATGGCTCAACACAAGGCTTTTTGTATTAAAGCCGTCTGTGACTCACAGTATCATCATGCATGATATGGGGTCATTGTGTGAAAGCAGTAGTGCATGAAAGGCCATGGAAATGGCATATGAAAAGCCACTTCAGGATGCCATGCACAGTTTCTGGGAATGCTAATGATATCGGGTTTGAGGAACAGTGATGTGCTTACAGATCCTACTGGTGTTGGAATCAGCTGTCTTTTCCATACTTAATATAGTTGTACATGAAATTTTGGTGCATTGTAATGACGTTATTAGCACGAGTTCTTTACTTGGGTATGAGAAAGATGTGAGTCATGCAGCTTCTCCAAAAGAGAGCAGAAGAAATGTTGATAGCACACTAATATGCATTCTGTATTCATGATATGTATTCCAGAAAAAATGTTGCTTTGAGGTATGGTAGGATGTCCTTAAGAATTATGTTGAACAGTTTTTTCTTATCTGTGTCTGCCCATCAGTATTTTGTAAAGGAATATTGGAGTCCATTAAAATCACAAATAGAACTCATTGATTTCAACAGTTCCACATTTTATCCTGTATGTTCTGAAGCATTTTATCCTGTAAGTCTCCCAAAGAGGAGATATAAACACATTTGAAACCTAAAATAGATTTTATGCACAAAATTAATAATTTACATATAAATAAATATTGTCTTCTTCTCCCATAGCCTTTTACCCATGAATTTGAAGAACTTTGCAAGTCTGCATAAATATATTTATGAAAGTTTGACTGCAGATTATATAAAGATTCCTCCATTTTGACACAAATCAAATTAATCCTCTTTGAATCTTCACTGAAATGGTGATGCTAGGCTAAATAAATCTCTTTGAATTCTCATTAACTGTTCGTACAGCTGATTCTTTGACTGGTTCATTAGCATGCTTGGTGGCATATGCTCAAAAAGAAGAAAAACAAGAAAAAAAGAACTCTACAATTTAATACAAAACAGAACAAAGCTGTAGATTTCGGTCTTTGTCTTGTACACACTGTAAGGTACATGGAGCAATGATCTAACTTAAGCATTGCATGAGGTTCTTCTGAATTGCCATTCAAATTGTTTCCTAACTTTGATGACGTATAACTTAATTATTCAGCTGCATATAGATTTTCATCTGTCAAACTCAGTTAAAACTATGGAGAAAAAAAGGGGTAATATATCCTTAGTATAATATTAACAAATAGATACCGGTAGCTAAGTTTGCTTCTTTGCAATAGAAGAACATACTTCAGCTTTAATGATTCTTAGAAACAAAAGGAAAAGTCATGTCTTTATCCCATGAACATCTCAGTGAGATAATTTTACATTCAACTTTCAAGAATGGGAAATTCTCATCCAGTTGCCTGTCAGTCACACAGATATGCTCAAATTGCCTACTAAAGAAAATACATAATGTGGATAAAACACTACTATATTTAATAATCAATTATCCTCTGAGTAGCTGTATAACTTAGATGAATTGTAACTGTATTTAGCAGAACTCAGAAGAAAGAAATGCACAAGACCAAGAGGAATATGGAACAATCAGCAGCCATTTTCCACATTACATGTCAACAACAGTAAAACTGCACAAAGATTTCTGCATTCCATTTCCATGATCTAATATTGCTCCACAGAATGAGTTCAGTTCCTTGGCTTGTGGCAAAGGTGGGTGGAATTTCCAAGAGGTCTCCATTTACATAAAGACCCTGCACAGCCAGACTGAGCATCTGTGATTGAATGTGATGGGATGCACTACACACACCAAGCACAGCCACGGGCATCAAACTGCCTGAGTAGTCTTTTAGGAGAACAGAATCATTAATAAGTTTCACTTTAAACATAATGCCTGCTATCATGTTTCTTGAATTTCATGAGCTAATCCAAGTTGCTTCTTCTTATTATGCAACTGTACTTCAATACAATCCTGAATACTGCTTCAGGATGTTTCTTACAGCTTCCCAGTATTTATGAATTGTCACAGAAAACCATTCCAAAGGCACATCTAGATGTAGAGAAGACCTAGGATTTATCAGCTCGTCCCAGCTCAAAGAGAGGAAAACTACTCATTGTAGGGATATCTTCACTGTAAAGGTGAAAACCTAAAATCCACGCGGCAAATAACCTTGTGTTGTTATCCCTATTAATAGTATCTTGGAAAACAGCTACAGCTTTATGTTATTTTCCTTTTGGGATAACCAGAAAACTCCTTGTCCTCTCAGTTCCCAGAGCGATGCCCAGAGTGATTGCTGGCAGAGATGGAGTTCAGTTCCCTTTCCTTCTGGGTACCCAGAAGGCTCCCTCTGTCCATTCATATCAGTGCTCATACTTCAAATACTTCTCATACAAGCTACTGTCCTAGCTGAGATGAAAAGCCCAGGATAATGGGATAAAAGCTTTATTTCATGGATTTTTCCAACCTAAGCACATTCTGAAAGTTATGCATTAAGGAGTTGACTTTCTTTTCCTCTTTCTTTTTTATCCTTCCCTCAGGGTAAAGTGAGGAACAGCAGCCACACTGAAGGGAAGTGAGAGCAGTGTACCAAGCTCTGTAGAAACAGAAAGGAAACAGTAGATCATTTCAACGAGAGTAGTATGTCTTGGCGTCATTCCTTGACACCACCCCCGTCATCCCAGCCTCCTCTGCCCCTCCCACACTCATGAATCTAAAAAGCAGATGGAAAATATTCTGCCAGAAGACATTGAAATACAGTGTTAGAAAGTTACTCTCTTAAGGCTGGAGAAAGTGATGGAGAACTCTGGCAGGCAAATTAAATTATTCATAGTCAGTGGCATTTTGGAAGGAAAAGCAGGAAGGGAATAAGAGACTGAAAGTTATAGGGACTGTATGAGAGCCATCTGGGATGTGGGAAAAAGATGCACTTCTGCTTGCTACACTTCAGAGAGAGACCTGTGGGGCTAATATTGAGTTAGGGAGACATTACCAGTCTTCCCAGTTTGTTTCTGGAGCTGAGCATACTCTAATGCTGCCATGACATTAGGGTTATGACACTGCCAAATCTATCTGCCCCAAATTGACTCTACATTCTACTGGCACTGAGCAATGATGCTAAGATACTGAAGTCACTGTAATTTGCTCAGCTACTCTGTCACTTTGTACACATACCAGCCTCATTTGGATTCTAAAGGTGTGACATGGAGAAGAGGTGCTAATCGGTGTCATTCTCAGTATTTCAGTGATGAAACTTTTCTTTAAAAAATATTTTTTTCCCAGTTCATGTTCCCTTATGTCTCTAAAAGATTATAGGACCTGTTCTCACAAGAACTAAGCTACTCTACATTCAAATTAAAAGATGCCATTTCTTGATATGTCTCACAAAGAAAACTGTATTGCATATTATAATTACATCTATAAATTCATCCAGTTCCATCCCCTAACTCCTGCATGGGGATGGAAGGGAGGCATAAATGTGAGAGAGAATAGACTTCACAATCAGTGTTTTTATGAACATATTGACATGTCATAGTGATGAGGACAGGGGGTCAACTTGGAAAAGGTATTTTTCTGTTCTGTTACTTCTTCTGAATTTACACATATGATGTTGCCAATGCATGTTCCATGAACAGGTCTATCTCACCATGTATGTCTTTGTACCAAAGATAATAGAAACCAGATGAAACCAGATGAAAATTGGCCACTTAAATGTATAGATGTGCATAGTACATACATGTACACATACAGACAGATGAGTTTAACCCCAATAACAGTGATCTTATTAACTTTCAGAGTTACATCAAGATAGCCTTGTATTTAGATTTGAATGCATATACCAAACACTTCTGAAGTCTTCGCAAACACTTCTCTACTCTTTCTCTTCTCCACAATACCTTACAGTCAGGTGTACCAGGTTCTTCACTTGTCCAACCCATGGAAATGAAGAAGTTGACATATGTTGCAGAAATATTTCAAACATTGTAATTTTCCCATCCTCACAATCTTATATTGCAGTAAACCAGCTTTTTTGTTGGAATTTGCAAATAAAACAGCACCTGCCACAGTAATCTAATGACCTGAAGGAATTGTTACACAATGAAATGTTTCAGTATCTGGTTGCATGTTAGTATAACATTATTTTCAACATTCAGATTATTTAGACCAATGATTTTGGATATAAATCACTTAATAAATTTTGGATACAAATGGAAAAAGTATAAAGAAAACAATGATAATCACTATGAAACACCAGAAAGAAATCAGTAGGGAAAAGGTACATGGTGGTCAGTAGGAATGTTAGACATGTGAGCCCATGTGTAGATAAACACCATGCAGATTGTTTGTTTAAACATTCCTCTTTTTAATTTTTGCCTGAGGGGCACTGAATTTCTCTCAAGACTGATGGCATAACTGTGTTTGCTACTTGAGGTAGTTCTTCCACAGGAAAACCATTTAAATTATCATTCCAAAATGATGTTCCATTAAAACAAATATTGAATAGTATTTTCGTTGTGAATTTTCGCAAATATTTGCCAAAAGAAGTCTGAGCAGTATGTCTAAAAAAACCCAAAACCTAGTCATTTCACAAGAATGCAGACCTTTTAAAATATAAATTTCCTTTTGTTAATCCTAAAACAATAGTTTCTTGAGGTAGGGAAAAAAAACAAAACCATAAAAATATTTAACACACAAAAATCACAAGTGACCACAAGAATTTCAAGTAAGAATAAGTTTGTGATGTAAATGCAGTTAGAAAGTAATATGCACCTAAATTTCCCAATTAATTTTTTGGATGAGTACATGGGGAGTCAAAATTAGCTGTTGCTTAATTTATTACCAAAATATGAAATGCGTGCCTGTCCATTCTACTAAAACAGCTTTAACACTCACACATATAAACAGACATGTGTGGCATGCAAACACCATTTACAGGTTGAATTAAAGATAATATTGTTTGACTGGCAGAATATATTTATAAACCCTATTAGTTCTTAATCTATGTGCACGTCTAGTGTCCTTAACTGGCAGTCCATGCTCAGGACCTGCAAAGCAGTCTTTATGTCAGGGCACATCTGCTATTCACCAATACAGAGAACATTGCAGCGTAAATCTTTCAACATGTTAATTTATTTTTTTTTTCCTCAAAATATAATTTTCAGATAAATAACAAAAATTTTTAACTGTGTTTGCAGTAGCATTATCTTGCATGAGGTAAGCAGAAGCTCTGGGTAGGCTGCCTAGCTGGAATTCTATGGAAGTTAAAAACATCACTAAAAAGGACAAAGCTGGGCTTCTGCTTTCTGCTTGCCAAATTTTCTCCAAGTGGAATAAAAAGACGAAATTCTGCCAATGTGTGATAGGGGGATGGGCCTCTGAGGATGGATCCTGGGAGCTGGTGGTCAAGACAAATCAAGACAAAAAAGTCTGGTGAGAGTTGAAGGAAAAAGGTTTCTGGGGAAGAAAAGACAGGATAAGCAGATGGTCCACCTGCTTAGGATGCCCGCAGCAGGTACCTGTGTTAGACGTTGAGAAAGTGTCTCTGTGTGAGTATCTCTTCTTATCTCACTCCAAGTGGTCTCATATCCACAAAGCATGGGAACAACCTCAGAGGGCAGAGTGATTTTGTGTCCTACATACTGCCTAGCCATCAGAGAGGCACTGTGCTGGATTATATTGCCAAGAGAACAACCCTAGAGGTGCCCTGGCAACCTTCATTTCGATGACAGCAGGTTTGCTAGAAGGGCAAGAGAGTGAGAATTTTAGGCTCACCTGGATGTCATTGTGCTTTACAGAAGTGGAGTGTGGGAGACAAGATTTTCCAAGTCACAATCAGGATGACTGATTCCTCTCTCATCCAAAGGTGCCCTCTGCTGAAAGAGTTGGGAGGAGCAAAAGAGCTGAGACTGCAGCAGGGTCTGATTCTGGTTGCAGAATCATGTTGCTACTGCCTCTTTCGGTAAAGATTTTGGTTTGACATTTGGCTTAGTGCCTGCAGCAGGATTTAGACTTTTTCATATTGGATACACAGGTAGGGATTTTTTTCATTAGAGAGTGGGGCTCAGCAGCTTCCTGATGAGGGAATATAAATCTTCTGTTGCTAGAGTCACAGGAAAGTAATCGTGCAGAGACAGTGCTGAAGGCAAGGCCCCTGAATCCCAGAATATGGTTACAAGAATGGATTTCAAACTCTTACTGTCATGTGTAGTTCTGAGATTCACTGGCAAAAAAATTCAGCTTTTCCAGGTTAATACTTATAAATATAGAAAGTTTTAAGTATTTTATTTGCTCAAAAAAAACCAGACAAACCTTTAAATATTTCCTCCTAAGTATAATGAAAAAAATCCACTGAGTTGTCACCTTTAGTTGGCAATTCTGCCTAAACCCAGCAGTGCTTAAGGTTCTCTATGGATAAAACTCAGAATCACAATATAATCAAGGGGAAAAGAAGGGGACCTCTGGAGAGCTCTAGTTTAAGACCTTACTCAGAACAGGGTCAGTTCTGACATCACAACAGGTTGCTCAGCTCTTCATTCAACTGGATCTTGAAACCTCCAATGCAAGTGCGGAGCCTCTCTGGGACACTGCCTGGAGAAACAGCTTCTCCTTTTATCCAGCATGAAACTCTTCTGTTTCATTTCATGTCTCTTCTGCCTTTCAATCCTGCGAAGAGCCCATCTCCACCCTCTTATATGTACAGGGGGGACACTCCTCTCCAGTTTAATCAAGCCCCAATGCTTCAGCCTCTCCTTGGCATTTTTTTTCCAATAAGCAAGTATTTCTGAGACTTCTGTGCCCTGGCAAACAGGGTCAGAATTGACCAGTGTGTTCAGAATTCATTAAAGGGAACTGATGAAGAAACCTTCAGATGAACAGAGTGGCACAAATCCTTTTAGAAACCTAGCTTGCAGATAAAAGAGGGAATAAAAAGGATCTTTGCTGGGTAATGTTGCCAGGCTATTCAAAACAGATGAATCAGATTAGATCTGAAGGTTCTAAAAATTCTGGGAAGTGCTTAAGGAACACCATGAAGATAGAAATAAAGCAAAACAGCATGTCAAAATACAGCTATGGGAATATAATCTACTCGACCCTGAAGCAGTCATTTTGATAAAAGTCCAACTAAAAATGTTTTCATGGAAGCTAACTTTAGTGTAGTGAGGCTAATCATCTCTACAGTCACCAGAGAGAAACAGGATCCCATAATGGTCCTGCATGCTTCACTGCTCCTGCCCAGGCTATAGAAGCAGTCTGGTGACATGAGCCTGAGCAGGCTAAGTCAGCCTTCATGAATGCCCTACAAAAAGTCTGTCCACACAGTTATAAGGTTAGGTAAGCTGCATCCGCTGACAGCAGATTTTCCTGGCAACCCAGTGGGCTGAAAACCATTGGCAGAAGAAGATTTAGCTCTAGCAGAACTACTTCCTTTCACAAGTGCCAAGTTTGGATGCCTGTGACTTCCCCATTTCTTTTTCCCATCTCAAACATATGTGAGGTGGATTGAGGGTAGGAGAAGCTGTATTGCAGGTATCTTCTCCCACATGCAGCTATTTGGAAGAGACCATGGAGAGACCATAGGCACCATTTTGAGATGGGGAAGAAAGTGAATGAAAGCCCAGACCTGTTACACCACACACCGGGCAAATGAGGCAGTGTCCATGTGTCATCTGAGAAATCCCTGGCTCCTTGTTAGATATGCTCTTTTTTCATGGTACTGCAGCTTCATATACAAGCTCTGACAGTACAGGCAAAGCAATTTGATGTCAAATAAAAACTAAATGGACTTGCAGCAGCACCAGCAGCAGGTCTTTCATCAGCGTCAGTGTACAAACCCTGTTTTAATGAGTTCAGACATGCCTCAGCTTTTCTACAGCAATATTGACTGAAATTCTCTTTTAATCAAATAAATGCAATATACAGAGAAAATTAGCTTCATGTAAACCCTTGAACAGACACCAAAAAAATCCTCCTACCTTAGCCTCCATGATTACTCTGATAAACTGACTGTTCCTTTCTTATTAAATAGACAGAGTGTGCAGTGCACAGTCATTCTTTATGTAGTGGCAAAAGACTTCATGTTCCACCTTTACTTCAGTGATGATAATACGTTACAGTTAGCCTTATTCACAGGCTTGGATGTTTAGTTACCTTCTCCTAGCTGTATTTGGAAGCTGTACTTATAGGTAGGCAGGCAGGTGCATATAGAAAAGTAGATAGATACAGTGAAAGAGATTAAAGGATTTCAATTTTTTACAGGGGAAAGGAATATTAGCCATCACAACTGCAAACACACACGTATACATCTGAGTGTGATTTGAATACAGTAGGTTTGATTCAGGCACCCGTCCTATTCCTTAAATCTTTCCTTTCCGATGGGTCACTCACAACTGTTTATGTGACTAAAACATTCTTTTGCAATTTGCTTGTTTTCCTTTAATTGCAGATTGGGGCATATTTGAACTTTTGCACAGCAGCATTGGAATAGCATCCCTCAGCTGAATCAGTTCATACCCGTGAAGGTCTTTGCTGGTTCACTTATACACTTATACACAGTGCTCTTCCTGAGTTGCTTGGTTGTGTGACGTCAACTCCCTGGAGGCTAACAATGTCATTATCATTATCAGACAAAGACAGTTAGGTAATTTTGTCTGATGGGAGTGCAGATATTGACCTGAACTAATGTATTCTTATTTCCCAGAGAGATGCTGATTGTAGCAATGTGACATAGTAGGGTTTGCTAATATTAATCTAAAGGCTGTGTTCTTTTTTAGCAGAGAAAAGCTTTTACATTCACATTCAATTTCATCACTTGACATGTCTCTAGTCTACTTGCTAGACTTGAGATTTTTTGTCTGTTTAAAGACAAGTATAAGGTCTTAGTCTGTGGGGGCCTGTGAAATACTTTTGGCAACTTCTAATTTGCACATCTCCTGACCTTGCAGAGAAAATTACTAAGCCTATTCAAAAGGCTTGCTTTCTTGAGGACAGCTTAATAAAAAATACATTTAGGTAAAGGAGTCTTGTAGCAGTGATCACATCTGATGTATCTTGTGACAACACTCTATATGTATTACTTCATTTTTTTATTGTTGACTGTTGGCAATGCACTTGGAATAAGAAGTCTTTGCCTTAAAGAGATTACTATTTGCACATTTTATTGCAATTTCCTTGAAAACTAGATATATGCTGCACATATAATAAGCATTACATAAACAGATTGTGGAAACAGGTACATTTGATAATCCTTCTGGGACATTCTGTGGTTATTATAACAAACACATATATATGCCAGAAGTACAACTCCTCCTTATGAATGTATGATAAAATTGCTGTCAGCAGAAAACCAGTTAATAAATACTGCAGTGTAAGCGTTTAATGAGGCAGTCTGGGATTTTGTGTAATATCCTAAAATCTAAACTTTGGTACATAAATACGAATTACTACTTGTACATTGCAATTAATCTGATTTATGCTGAAGTCCAAATCATATAACACTCCCTCCAGATGTTAAGAAAGCAAAACTAGCCAGCCCTGAAAAGGCAATCAGGCTTCACTGAGACATAGCTTAGAGAGTGGTATCATCCTCTGCTAGCTACGGTGGAAAAATAACCACAGCGACTGTCCAGCTGAGAAATCCAGACAATCAGCCATTGCCATAAGTGGAAAACATCAGTTTCCAAACACCAATAAACTTGTGATTCCACAACAGCCTTCCATAGCAAAACTTTTTAGTTGTAATGCCATATTCTCCACTTGCAGTGTGAAGCCTTAAAAAAGCCAAGGGTTTAAGAAAAACTCAAACCATTTTATTTCTGTTTCATCCACTACCAATCTGTGTAAGTGTATGGAGGATATAGTCTGACAGTAAGCATTACAGGCAGAAGATAATTAAAAATAAACTGTCTGTAAATAGAATATTGCCTCAAGTCATAGAGCTCTATTTCTTTTACTGAAATGTTGTATATGAAAGGTACATGCAATGTACATTTTCAAAAGATGGGTTACCGGGTTTACTTTTCTTTGTCCAGAAAACTTCAGAAATAAAACTATAAATCAATGGCTGACCTAATATTTTCAAGGAATTTGGTACACCCCCCAGAGGCTAAAGCACAAATGTCTTTTCATCATAAATATAGCAATAAAAATCACAAAGCCAGGGTCACTCGTGGCTTTGACTGAATCTCCCTTTCTGCCCAAAAGCAAGACTTATCTTAGCAAAAAGGCAACGGTACAACCTTGATGAATAATGTCAGTTCCCCACTGCTGTGCTACCTCTACCTTGGAGTTCTAATCTTATTTTGCACACGAGAGCTCTTAATAAGAAGGAGAAATTTCCTCTTCGTTCTCAAGGGATCTGATGATTTTTCTTTTCAAGTTGCTTTCTCCAACTTAACAAAAAGGATGTTTTAGGTAGCAAAGGGGACTAACTTATTTGTTCAACCGATAAAGTAAGGCCGGTTGCAGTTGCTTACAGATAGGTTTGTAAGCAATCCAAATTGTCCAAATCAATGTACCTTCAGATAATCTGGACTGTTATATTCAATAATCAAACCTAGGATTAGAGCATTACTATGTGTTTGGAATTTTTTTTTAATTTTTTTACAGTCATGATGTTTTCACATTAATTGTATAGTATACAGTTCCACTTTCCTGAACAATGCAGTCTTTGAACACTGCAGTAAAGTTTAATACATCATTTAATGCTATTGTATTTCACAATCTTTTGCCTTACTTTTTCCCAACTGTAACAACACTGTACTTATTGTAATCAACAACGATGCCAACAGCAATGAATCTTCAGCACATTTATCGCCCTTGTACAAGCTTAACTTGACATTTGAAACTACGAAAGGTTTTACTAATTTTTTTTCTTTGTAGTTAATACAGAAACCATAATTCTTGATTATGGAGCTGATCTTCTGTAGCATCTTACAATTGATCCTCTATTACATTGGCAAAATAAGAGGATAATGTCACCAGCATTTACAAAGTTGGCAGCAAAATACTTGGCACTTCATCTCACTTGGGTTTCATTTGATAGAATTCGCTAAAATGGCCTTGCTTAGGGTATAAGCTGCTAGAATGGTTTAGTTTAAATAAAACAAATTCACACTCTTTTCCTTAGCTTTTAATATGGTTAAAGATAATTATATTGCTCCTTTTCTGTTGCTCCTAGATTTCATGAAGCCCCACAAGCTAATATTTTCACATAGCTAAAGAAAAATGCAGCAAAGTAATATATGTTGTAGTTTAATTTCCCATTCTATTAGCTGATAGGACAAAATTGTCATTGAAAAAAGAAAACTTTTTCACTGCTGTTAGATTTATAGACAGTTTTAATCAATTTTTCTTGGGGTAGAATAAGAAAAGTAGATATCAGCATATTATTATTTCTTTGGGGTACTTTTTCAATAATTTTCAACATAAGATTAAAAAATATATCCATACATATTTGTGTATATTCACTCAATAAACTCTGCTAGTTTTTGACCAAAAATGCTATTCACACAGAATGAGAGTCTCTCAAAATATAATGGGTGAATATGATTAAACCTCCAAAAACCATGCAACAAAAAGGTAAGCTAGTTTTAACTTATATTTTTGAAATCTATGTATACTAAAGTCTCTCTGAAGATGGAAATTGTCCCCTAGATCTGAAGTCTGGGAGTTGTAAAAGCTCTAACAGTGCTCTGCTGGAGAGATAGACCCTTCTTCATGGATGTGTTTCAGGCTACCTTCATCTGTTATCTCTTGGCATCATTTGGGTCTGTGGAACCCAGCTGAAATCTGCATTTTGAGGTGCATACACTTAGATTAAGGTAGCTGTATGGTAGAAAGATTCAAGAAGCAATTTTGCAAGACTATGATAGGAGGAAATGGAGATACAGATACAGACCCTTTGCAGGCTGAAGCTTACTACATTTGTGCTGGCTGACTGGGTACCAGCTGTTTTCCAAAAGCCCTACGTCCATGGTTGCTGCTGTGCTGAAGCCAAGGAGAACCAGCATCTTTGTGGGATCTTAGTGTAGGCACAAGACACTACTGATCCTACTACCCACCATGTGGGCTTTTCTTTAGCACTGGTTAAAAATATGTGCCAGGTGAGTGACTAGGTTTGTCACAGCATGTGCTGTGCTCCACAGGCTCCATTGCATGCAGAGAGCAAGACTCCTTGGCTGTAGAAGCAGGTTGGTAGGAAGGCATGGGATGAGCAGCTTGTGGCAAGTTAAAAGGTAATCTGTGATCTGTTTGAGAAAAGTGGTCCTTGACCTGCTGTTCTTATGGAGTATCTGAGTGACCGGCAGGCAGGGAGAGCAGAGGCTTTGCTGTTTAAGGCAATTCACATTAATACACGGCCTTCACTTCCTACCACAGCAGGTGCTCGTACATATTTTGCAGGCACCATAGTTCATGGTGTGGAGAGAAAAACCGTGACTGTGTTAACATGCAGATTGTAGCACTCCTAAGAATCTCAGGGCTTCAATGTATATTTTCTGGAAGGATATAAAAAACCCCTCCGGAACAGCAAGTCAGTGCCAACACAGCCTTGGGGCACTTAATTTTCTCTTATTTATCAATAAAGCATTTTTGAACCATACCTCTTATCCACATTGACTGCTTTTGGTTCCCCACTTGTCTCCACCGGTTATTCAATGCTCTGGCTCTAAATTAGCCCAGCTTTCTTCACTGACTACCTCTGTGCAGCTCCCAGCTGCTTTTCCTAAGCTCCCTTCCCTAGTTGTCCCCTTTGCTAAGGAACAGGTACCAGTGTGTCACTTACAAAAGAAAAAGGAGAAGTGGAGGAAGACCAAAACAGCAACCAGATGAAGTAGGTGGAAACCTTTATTGATGGTGAAAGAAATTAGGGGACCAAGCATGGGGAATCATGAAAAAACCGAGTGGTCTGTGATACAGGATTAGGACACATTCGTGTGAGCTTTCTGCTAAGCTACAGGGTTTCTGAGTGATATTGAACAAGTTTTTCAGTCTCTTGGGGCATCATAATCATTCTCTATGTTACAAGAGTTTTCAGATGCTCAAATGAGTAGTATGGTGGGAGAACCCCCTATGAGAGACTGAAGCAAATGATTAATGGCTCAAAACAACTAAAGTAGAGGGGAGGAGGGCAGGGTAAGTTCTACAGAGGCGAGATGGTGCACTTCTCCACAACCCGCCCCTGGAGTCTCTAGTCCAGCCCCAGAATGGCTATCAAGCCACTGGCACACCGAAAGCCCCAAAACCCCACCTGGGTTGGAAAGGTCTCAGGAGACCAGATCAGATAAAACCAGTGGCACACAGGTACATGTGGTCATAGCCCATTGTTTTGGATTTTATAGCAGCTGAGATTGCATTGGATTCAAGTGGTGATTATTAATCTTTCTCTGTTCCTTTCTTTTCTCTCTCTCTCTTTTTCTTCTCCTAATTTCCTCTTTTTGAAATCTAGGTAGCTTAAAGTTGGATGGGTTGGAGTTTGCTAAGTCAATGTTTTGAGAAAGTGCCTTATTTTGATTTAATGTTGCTTTAAAATTTGCCAAGTACCTTATTCTACCTTAATGCTCTAAAATTTACAAGTAAAACTTTGTTGTTCAATCCTTCCCCCCCCACCGTCGCCCCCCCCACCCCCCCACCCCTCCCCCCCGTCCCCCCCGGCTGAGAACTTTGTTGAGTTCTCCCTTGCACCTCCTCAGGGAATCAAAGGAGATTACTGCAAGTATTTAAGAAGGATGAACATCTAACAGAAGTGTCAGCAGGTCTGATTACTTTCCCTTTGTCCTGTATTTGCTTCTACTGTTGAAAACACCCTTTTTGCTGCAATCCAATAAACATTCTTTTCTTGGTCTTGGTTCCCCCTAAAGCTTTTTGGTGGAGGAACTAACCCAAACCTTGAAACGCGGAGGCTGTGTCTTGACCTCAGCCCAGGTACTTCAGACTCAGCATTGCTACAGCAAGGAGACACTTTCCAACAAGTCTTTCCAGCACTAGAGTTAAAAAAAACAAACAGGGAGAGCAGCTGAGGAAGTGGTGGTCTTTTACTACCATGGAAAGATTTTTCAGCTGTTATACAAAATCCTAAAATCAGTGAGCCTGAAACATTTTTTAAAAGGTCAACAAGAAATTTCGTCCAAAATTCTTGGCCTTCCCATTGCTTTTCGTTTTTACTTTACATTATAGAATTTGTTTTCTGTTCCCATCTTCCAAAAGCATACACTTAAATTTGCATTCATATTTTTATTATTGGATTATTTCCTTATCTCCCTAGATGTTCCACTTTTTTTTTATTTCTGTGCAGTGTGATTGCACATAGATTTCTATAATTCATTTTTATTTGCTTTCCTTTTCTATTTTTTTTGATTTCCCATTTTGACGCTTCATTGCACTTTTCATCTTTGAGTCTTCTAATTTCCTTCCATTACCATTTATTTTGGGGTTTTTTTTTATTTCTCCATTCACTTTCATTGTTATTATTTTTTTAATTTTGTTCCTCTTTATTCTGACTCTTTATTGTGTGTGAGTTTTTTTCTGCTTTATTGCCTTTCCTATCTTTTCTTGTCATGCTGGCAATAGGAATTTTTTGTTCATAGCATACTTCCATTAAAATATTGTACGAAGTTGCTTGCAGTAGTTTGTCTGATCAAAGTGTCAAAACACTAAAAGGAAGCATTTTGGATTGTATTAGGTGCTTAAATTAGATCCACCCCTTTTATACATGAAGGTTGATATTTTAAAGACAATGTTCCTTTCTCAACTTGCAGTATCAACTATGTGGGGAAGAGGGACACGGAAAGGCTCGTTTGGTTTCGTTTTATAATTTTCAGGATAATAGTTAATCCTTGGCTCATTTTTAATTTTTTATTTGTTGCAAGAAGAGATGCCAGGAGTGTGAGAACCAGATGAATGAAGGGGATTTAGCATGTTGGGGGAACCAGGAGCACTGATTCCAGAATTTCAGCTCTACCTTAAAATACTGCTGCAGAAAAATTCAAAGAGAAGAGTTTGGGTAACCTGACTATTTGGAATATACTTTTCCATTTGATACTGAAATGATATATTATTTGTGGTTGAGCTGAGCATGTGAGTTGGATTGCTATTCTTCTACGATAGAAACTTATTCTGGTCTATACAGAAAGTCAACATTCACTCTGAGTAAATCAACCATAACATTTACAACAATGTAGCCCTTTGACTAGCTGTAATTTTCACATATGAGGTTTTCAGTTGCTGAATCTGATTCTTGTATTATTGTATTGGCTTTGGTACATCGTGAGGCTGTCAACTGAAGTTATAAATTAGTTATAAAAGAGCTTCTGCATCCTGGAAAACTCATCTTTTCAATATTGGATCGTAACCTACTGGAAAGAAAGCAGACAATTTCAAATTGTCTTGAAAGCATCATTTATTCTTTTTCCTTGGTTTATGATTAAACACAATGTTTCGTCTCACATTTTATTTTTCCTACAGTTTTTTACACTGTAATCTGACCTGAGTATAGTGTTGAGCCTATTATGAGGAGGAGACTGGACTAAGTTCCTTACAACATGAATTTTTCTGTAAGTCTTTGATTTTATGCATTTTTAAAATTCAAAAGACATTTAATAATGAAAAAAATCCCAAAATATTACAGATCAGGAAGGAGAATATTTTTAAGGCATAAAATTATTTTATATAAAAATCATCCTCCCATCCCCTCACCAACATTTCAGTGAAATTAGCAAATTCATCTAACCCCTTTTGCTTTCATTAAATTTGTATTTTCCAATAAGAAGATATTATTAGGAGCAAACATGTATACTATTAACCATAGCACTCCAGTGTTATCCCAGCACAAGTAATCTGAGAAGCTGGAACCACTACCTCTTACATTTCAGGAATTGTTATTCTTCCCAAAATCTGTACTGTCTTCATATTCATAGCTCTTAGAAGTGTTGCCTGTCCCTAGAACTTCTGCCACATAAGGGTATGTGTGTACAACAAAATAATGCCCATGCATAAGTACTGATTTCAGGATTTATTTTGCATTTATCAACTTCACTAGGAGCAAAATCAGCCATTTCTGTTAGCACTTCATATAAAATGTCAGCTGCATATTATGTATGCATAGTTTGATCTAAATGCAGCTCCCATGAGATTTACCTCACCAGAACAGGAGCTAGCTAAGAGGTAGCAACATAATAAACCATAGTGTGAAAAACCCAATGAACCAGATTTATAGAAATTTTTTTTATGCACATTAAAAAGCCAGAACCAATATAATCAGTGATGGGTAATCTTGAAAAAGTAAAAGCCTATTCTAATCTGAAGATCAGCTGAGTGTGTCATATAAATGATTTTGTAAATGTATCATTCTCATTTTCTTGTGAAATTGCCCCATTTCTGCAAAACAGAGATTTAGTATTTCTAAAGACTATTTTCTTAACATCGAGATTAATTTAGTTCCTGTTTGGGTGAAAGTTCAGCTCAGTGTTTATCTTATTCAAAATGCCTAACTCATATCCTGATAAACAAATTAAAATGATTGTGCATAAAACAAATCTCTGCTGCAATGAAAAATAATAAAAAAAGAGAGATGCTGCTCAGCATTTGCAGACTCTCTAGGCTCATAATTTTTCTGAGTGACATAGAGGGTGAGTTGAAGATTAGCAAAGTCATGACAGATTCAAAAGAAAGCTGAACATATTTTAGAGTATGGTCAATGTGTACACTGTTGATGGGGAGACCTAAGGTCAAAATGATCTATGACAAATGCTTGTTCCACTGACAACTCTGAAATGGAAAACCAGAAAAGAAATTTTAGAATCTCTGAAGAGACCTGACTAAAGTGTCCCATGCAAAAAAAAGGGAAAAACTAATATTGAAGATTAAGTGATAAACCCACATTGCCTTTCAATTTCTAGTGCATATAAGCTTTGCAATCAGTTTAATAGGAGGATATTCTGAAAGGCATGGAATTGTGCCAGAATGGGGTCTCTGACATTATGTGAAATTACCCAGAAATATTTTTTTCCTTAATTTTATATTGCAACTAAATCACTAATGTTCTACTGCTGATGTTTAGGTTTGAAAACATGTCAGACTGGACTGCCACAACAGTAAGTGAAGCATAGAGGATGAACTGAACCATCCAGAGTGCTGCTAGTAAAGGCAGAAGTAAACAAAAAGCTTCTATTTCTTTATTTAGGGTTCAGAGGGCAGAAGAACTCCAAAGTTAAATTTGCAAGGCTTCACAGAATCAGATAAATGCTTCTCTAGGAGCTGAAACTTTCATAAATTAGAAGGCAGCATCCTCCCCCCTTCCTCCTGTCACCTAAACTTCGAGGCATCTAAACTTCATTGGATGCCTCCTAATTAAGAGTTCTTTTAGGTGCCCATTGTATGTACACCAATGGCTAGCACACAAGCCACACCTGCTGAAGAACCCACTCCAGCAGAGGTATTGAGCACCCTTCCAAAGTAATGAAGGGTTCCATTTGTTTACAGCTGAAGCAGCAGAAAGAGATGTTTTCCGTGGCAGAACAGTTAGGAAACATAGCCCTAAATTCTGCTGACCCTTTAGCTTGAGGGAAGTACAACCCACATATCCAAGAGACTGACATGATCCTGACAGGATGGACAGCTGGAGACATGCTGTCTTTCCTGCACTGCATTGCAAGAAACTTGAGCGACATTCTTAGGAGAAAAGAAGATCCAGCAGGGAATATTAAGATGTAATGATTTTTGGTAATCCTGGGTAGTAATTCTCAGTTTCTCACTGTCTTATTAGCCAATGGACTAAAAACTCTAAGAAAGTCTTCACAGCAGGAGCTGGGACCAGAAATCTGCTTTTCAAGTTGAACACCTTATTTTCAGTACTCAAACCCATTTTCTGATATAATCCTTCTCTCTGGTTTGTGTTATCTGGTATTTATTCACATCAAATTACTTACTTTCACTCTAGCTTAAAGTCCGGCCTTGCCTGAGCATCATGTACACTGGTGCTCAGGGCAGTCTAGGAAGAAGGAAGCAGAAACTGAAGAAGGCTCTAATCTTGGGGTGAGGGGATAGGGTGGAGGTATGTGGGGAGGGAAAAATCAAACAACAAATCCAAAACCAAGAAAAAAAATCTACCTTGTCTTTAATTTCAGAATTGATAAAAACATCATGAAGTCCTGAATCTGAGGCCTGAATCACAAGAATGATCAGTATTTCAGACATTTCTCTTAAAACTTTGATGAGTTAATTCTAGCATTCACAGGTTGCTTGCTATAAAGCAAAGAGAAGTATCTGAGTCTCCCATGAAGTCTGCAGAGACCTTAGATTCCTCTGTTAAGATTCAGGATCCTTTTAAGGGGATATAAGGGTTGCCACCTTGAACTTAGGGGATATCATAACTGATTTTTAGACATTTTTGTCATTTAGTGGCTCTCTCTCTTTTAGGATTCTGCTAAAGCAATTGAAATTTGGTGTCTACATCACTTAGGTGCTTTGCAAATCCCACTAGGTACATATATCATCAAAAAAGATACCTTTGTAACTTTGACCATGGGTCTGTATCAAAGGGTGAAAACTTTTTTAATGTCCAGAACCCAGTGAAAAAGATTAAAGACCAAAACTGCTCATACTAAGTCCCAGTTAGACTCACTAAGGAAGATTCACCTGTGTTTGCTATTTTTATTGGGTTGAAAACACAAAGTGCCTTTTTTTCCAGAAAAATGCATGAGAATATCCATAGAAATAAACAAAGCATCTGGAATGCTGTATTTCTACCATGCTTTTATATGGCCCGGAAGCTAGCATTGGTGTGGAAAAGGAAGGATGCCTGGGACTTCCTCTACAGAAATCTCTGATTGGCTGTTGCATCTGCCCACTAGCAGTTAGCCTAATTTAGAGAAGCCTTCAGGATTTTAAGACTCCAACAGCTTCCTGAGAGAAGATCTAAGGCACCACAAGCCGGGCAAATGATACAAAATCATTCCAGCAGCTTGCTGTATGTGGGCAATAAGGTATTCTCTCAGCGTACCTATGGTCTGAGTTGATGGCTTCTTCATACCATAAGGTGGCATAAAGAGGAAGAGAGATGAGTCCCTTAGGAACTGTAAATTATGTGAGTTTGAAATGATCTGTTTGTGAATGTTTGTGTCAATAAAGGAGATCTCTGAAAAATCTACATAGAGTGAACTTCAAGGAGATGTAAGCGGGACCAGATGAACATTTAAATGAAAGTAACCAAGAATATCTGGTGTCTCAGTTGTCATTTACATTGAAAATTTCTGCAACTGAAAGGGGACATTTAGCCTAACTCAGTGAAAATACAGAGCTACACATTTCTGACCTTGTGTTATCCATCCTAGTTCTGAAACCCTGTGTGTTTCACCAGCTGGACTATAACAGAGCTTTGAGTCTGGAGTGGTTTGTTTGGGGGAGGCTTTGGGGGGGGGTGAAGGTTGTTGTTTTTTGCTTTAATAACAAGTTTACCTCTGAGCCTTCTGTGCTATCCTCTGATGGCTTGCTGTTTCAGTAATTTCTCTCATTAGTCATCTTGCAGTTTCACCAGGGCAGGGCTGATGTCATAGAATTTAAGGGCACTAGTTCACTTGCGCAGCCGGAGCATGGATTTTAGAGGAAGAGTAAAGCTAGTACAGATACCTAAGACCTGAATAATAAAATGTCCCTTCATCTGTGTACTTAATTAGCTGCTTTCCTCTTAATTACAAAGATCAGTACTCAGGAAGAGAGGAGCTTTTAGGTCTCAGCAGGTTAACTCCACACCAGAGGATTAGACAGGACCCAAAGTGTGACGCTTAGTGTTCTCAATTCTAGGACAGTGCTGGCATCCAGTACTCATCTATTCTGCTCTGCAGTGAGGTGAAACATTTCTGGAACTGGAAGCTCTGAGTAATTAAAAAAAAAAACAAAAACCAAAACTCAAAGTAATTTTGCATATATTTTGGCAGATTTCTGTGTTAAAAAAATGCAAATATGAATATGTAACAAATGATAAATTCTTTCCTCCTCCTTGTTATCACTGGCAACTATATTGCTTTGTCATACAACTGCTGCAAAGGCAAATCCTCCACACTTGCAAAATCTTCTTATTCTAACCGCCATGGCCCTGCTGAAGCCAGGGCTTATGTCCCTAAAAATAGGAGTGGGATTACTTAGGTTGCAGTTCACTGAAGTAGTTTAAAGGTTTTCAGATGTAGAGTGAGGAGAGAAAAAATTGTTATTCTAAACTAACAGAGCTCAAAATTACCATTTTAATCATCTTAATTAAAGGCTTCATACATTCCCATAACAAAGGTTTCCAGCATGAATGAATTCCTACTCCCCTATTAAAATGAACCACCAATAAGGCACTTATTTTTACTCCTTACCTCATACTTTTCATATCTGCCTTAGAACCTCTTGGTTTTAATTTATTGATTTCAACCTTATAGTGGCTGAGTAGGGGTTTTAAGAAGGACTTAGTTACTTGCAGCCACAATTGCAATCCTGACAATCCCTACTCACATATGGCCTAACCTAGGGCCTTTTGAGGAAAATCAGGCCAAGGTGAGGTTAAGTGCAGCCAAAGGCTCACCTTCCTTCTGAGCAGGCAGTTAGGTATCTGAATCTCAGCTCAGGGCAAATAATAAAGAACAAACTAGAGGCAGAAGTGAGTTCAAGGGTTCAACATAAGATATCTGGACATGAAAACAGAGCAAAGAATCACAGCATTTGGAAATATTTAAGAAGTTAAAAGATGTTACTGTGCATAACTCTACTTTGAGAAGTGAAGGAGGAGAATAAAATTTATATGGGTCTAAAACACCCTCAGGTTTGCCAGGTCTCTGTGGCTCATGCCTAAGCCCTGTTTAGGTTCAGAAACTGGGCCTTGCTCTACTTAGCATTCTTCCTCTACTTAATATTTGCTATTTAACATGAGATCTATTCTGGGAGGCTCAGCTGGAGAGTTCCTGAAACAATCTAATGGGAAACAATTCCTTCCAAGAAATAGTGGGAGACACTCTTTCTTGCACAAGATGCAGAACAAACGTCCCTTTTCTTTTAATAGCGTCACAGTAGGAGGGTAGGAGGCTTTCACCCAGGCAAAACAACCTGCAATTCAATTCAGTCTTCAGATCCAAACAAGCTGTATCTTGAGATAATGAGACAATAATGTCTCAACTGTGGAAGCACACCCTGCTGCAAAGAGAAAATTATATTCTCTGACTCCGACTCTTCTCGCTATCCAACCTGTGTCACTGTATAAAGTTTTTCCTTAATATAAAACACAGAAATTGTTCTTTAGCACAGAATATTGTAGCCCAGGACACCTCCTTTCTAAACTAAGGACGCTGAACCTGGGTGCTCAAATCAGGCTCTATATGACACACTTCATCTCCTCTTTTTCCCCCAGTAAACCTTGCATCAGTTTTCACTCACCTGTATGTTTCAGCTAAGGATGTCGCCTCCCATTCACAACTCAGTGTTCAGGAAACTTATCTCTGAGATGGAAAATATGATTTTGAATCAAAGAAGATAGAATTTAAACTTTCTCTCCTCAGAGAGAGTCCTGAAAGTGAAGCTCATATGAAAGACAGGTTCTGCCAAATTTTTTTGGCTTTAGGTGTGGTTAAGCACCCAGCTTCTTTAGGTCACAGCATATTCTGAATTGGAAGAGACCCTAAAGGATTATCAAGTTCAACTCTTAAGCAAATGGCCTATACTAGGATTGAACCTGCAGCCTTGCCATTATTAGCACCATGCTCTAACCAAATGAGCTAATCTCAGGGCCTTCTAGCCCCTTGGGGCAGAGTCAGGAAACCCACACGTGCAAGCTCATGCTCCCTCCACTGCCCAGTGCAGTTCAGAGAGAAAAGAGGAGAGAGACATGCTTTCTCCTCCTCAGATGACCCAGCTGCCATGAGATGTGCTGGCATGGCCAGTGCACTCTGCTCAGCTGGAAAACCTACTCACTACTCCACTTTCTTTCTTTTCTCTTTCCTGTCCCTCTCAGATATTTACTATTCCATAATTGCACACCTGTGTGAGTGACGTGCAATGCCAATCCCTGTCTCTAGCTTTGTGGTAAAGGCTCTCTTCCTGAAGCAAAAATCTTTGAATTGCAATTCCTTCATGCCGTGATGTTATTGTACAGCAATAGCAGCTCCCCTGCTCAGAGCATAGTGCACTGCCTTCTTCGGAAGACAAGTCTCAGCTTCCTCTCTTTCAAGGTCCTAGGCATCATGGGGATAAACTCCTTGCTTCTCAGCCCTGTGCGGGAACCAGTGACTTCTCAGTTTCACTTGATAACTTGCTCTTTCTCTGCTGTGTAGCCTAAGATGTCCTTCAGTTGCAATGAAAAGCTTCATGCCAAGGCTTACAACCCCCTGCACACACTGCACCTGGAGAGAGGTAAGACAAAAAACCCCTTGCTTCTGTCCTCTTTCAGGAGATGGCTGTCTACAGGCTAGGCACTCTAATTACTAAATTGTAATTATAATTGTATGACGGGGGGGTACTATTCCTTTTTTTTTTTTTGCTTCTATTCTGTCACATTCCTTCTGCTTAACCTTCAAGATAGGTAACAGTAGTTGAAAAATATTCCAATGTGCAATAATTTGACCTTTTTTTTTTTCTAATGTTTGGCAGTTGGTTCAGAGTTCCTGCTCAGAGACAGGAATGAGTAAGACTTCTAAGTCTCCTTGCCATTTGCCTTGGTTAAACACCAGTGTAAACTTTATCCAAGAGAAGCCTTTGGTGGCAAGCAACAGTTGGTGGGGATACCTCTGCAAATAGGCTTATTCAGGGAATTTTTTTCCCACAGGCCAAGAAGAGTGAAGGCACTGTGCTCTAAGCACAAAATCAAGTTTTATTGTTCTTTACCAATATACCACATCAACCAGCCATTGCTAAACCTGAACTCCTCCAGCTAAACCTGAGTTCCCCCAGCTGGACAGATGGTGTCCCTTCCACAGCCAGTGTTTCCACCTTCCTCTCCACTGCACTTCACCTTTTTGCCACATTTGCGTAATCTGATTCCCACTGTAACTGACAGAGCAGTTGGGAAGGTCTCTCACAGCATAAACTGGTTGGAAAATGTAACCCATGGATTGGCAGCAAGGCAGGAATGCTGAACTGGGAACCCAGTAGGCATCAAGATATAAATAGACCCGTGCTTCAGTCCAGGTCAGATCTGCTTCAGGAACCCTATACTTGACCAGTGAACAAGTACTTCAGTTTCCACAACTATCTGTGCCTCTGTGCCTGGCAACTGGCAGGAGCATGGCCTATAGAACAAACTCAAGTACATTTTGACAGAGATGAAGCTACCCTGTCTATGGAAGTGCTATAAGGCACTAGTATAAACAAAAACTGCTAAGTATTATAGCAAATAAACTCTCCCCCGTAATTTTAATACATTCCAGGAACTTTTTTTCTTCAGGTAGAGATTTCTAAAAATTATATTCATTGTGCTAATTTCCTTAGGTAAACAATGCAAAAGGACTGGAGCCATTTTCTAATAAATAAGTGTCATAATAATTAAGTAATGATCAGCCAGATTTCTTAAAAATAAACATTCCTATTTAGAGTATATAGACACTCATTTATCTGCAAATAAAATATTTTACAAGGTAGACAATGGGTAGTAAAACTTATTTATATTACAGTTTAAGGAGAAGTGCCTTCAACATAACTAAAACCTTCCTCAGATGAAAGAAAATAGATTTTTTTTAATTTCTTTTTCAGTTCATCCACAAACATAATATATATTGTAGATTTTATTGTTTGATATTTCTAACACTGAATGGAAGTGAAAAATTTTTAATTGTTTATGTAAATCACAAAATATCTTTTTCCTATTCCATTTACTTCTTATGTCTTCATCAAACAGATTATGCTGGTTTGACCACATGTAGTATTTGTGATATGTTGTGTGGCTACAGGAAGCATCTCAGGTCTTGATGCTTTTCAATGTTCTCCATATGTTCTTTCTTAGCTCAGCTGGTGAGAGCATGGTGCTAATAACATCAAGGTCACAAGTTTGATCCCCATACAGGCCATTCACTTAAGAACTTGATGATCATTGTGGGTCTCTTCCAACTAAGAACATTCTGTGATTCTTAAATTTTTGTCATTTTGTCATTCCCAGTTGTGTCAACCAAGCTAAGTCTTCTGGGACCTCTTGATGTCATGGTAATCTATAACCTTGTAGAATAATAAATTATGGAATCACGTGGAATGGCCAAGTACTTACAGTTTAATTTGATGAAGTTTTTCACTTCAATAATTACCTTCTAAAATGAGATAGCAGATTTTTAATTTCTCCTGACAAACCTCTCAAGCTGGGAATGCAGTTCCTTCAATATTCTGAAGTATCTACAGACTATACTTAAGACATTTGATACAGAAATCTTCCCTCTATATCTACTAAGGCATTGCAAGAAATATTTCTCTCTAGTAGCCTTCTACTTCAATTACTCACTTTTTTCTTATCAACAGACAGCACTGTTGATACTATTCTGACAAATATACTAAACAGCCATATCTTGTGTAAGCAGTAGCTCAGTTTCAGGTGCATACAGGAGTTTATTTAAACAAACAATATAAGTACAAATATATGTGCAACCATTCTTCATGGTTCCTAAATGGTTTATGAGCAGAGGTATGACCTATCATGGATCCCTGCAAGTGATCTCTTGCAGCCCGTAGATCTAATCGCAAAATTACTGTCTACTTGTAATTAAAATTATTGTATACCTACAGAAGGACATCTGGCAGTAATGAACTCAGTTCTGATATGTATTATATAGGTTTCCTGGATGATTTTCAAGCAATGTATGTACTCTATCACTGAAACACAAACAAACAGATAGAAAAACCAAACACCAGACAAACTAGGAATGTCATTCCTGGTTTTTCTGTTTGGAATTTGAATTCTAGACGAAATGTATTGCTTCGGAGCATTGCAGGTATGTACTTATCCAGAAAAAGGCAAAAACTCTTTTAGAGTCTCCAGGTGCTGCTGTAGTAATGCTGGAGCAATTTCTACTCCATATAAAGGATTTTGAACTTATGAAATGTTGTAGAATTCTCAGTGTTCACAGGCTAACAGAGAATGGGTGAAAAACAAATGTTCTAACAAATTTTCCAGACCTTGTCTGATAATCATTATTTTTCAGTTCTAAAACCTTAGCACTATGGTAAATACCATGTGTCTGTTTTCCTCTTCAAACTACTGAGAAGAATGGCAAAAATTATGTTTCTGCACTCTTAAAATTTCTTTCATTCCACTCCAAAGAGGAGTTAAAATTTGTTCTTTCTGCATTTTTTGATCTCTGTGAAGCATCTGGGGCTACATGCTCAGCTAAAGAGTTAGTTCTTAGATTCTCAGATGATAGAACATTTTACACTCTCCTGCTGCTATTCATCATATTCTCCATGAGGTTTTATTCAGCATCCACTTATAAATACCCTTGCCTTTTTTTTTTTCCACACACCCTCTGATTCTTCTGTAAAGTGGCCATCTGGTCAACAGGGTCAATCTACAGACTGATTCAGAACCAGAAATCATATTATATGCTCTTTTTCAAGAAACATGATCTAATCATGGGATTGGAAGTGGTGCTAGGGGGCTATCTAATTCATCACTCTGACCAAAAGTAGGATTAATTTGGTTTATGATGCTTGAAATAGATGTTTATCTAGCAAGTTCTAGGAGATCTCTACTGATGAAGCTGCTACAGTCTTGCCAAGAAATCTATCCTGCTCTTTTAAGGGATACCAATAAAAAATGTAAAACAAAGTTCTAACCCAATCATTTCTAAGAGAATTATGAGGTTGTCAGATGGTTCTATATAAATTCTAATCCTCTCTGAAAGTAGGAAAATGTGCCTGTGTTTCACAGCAGGTGTGCAGATCCATAGCACAACAAAACTGAAGACACAGAGGCCATGCTTTTGCATTCAAGAAAAATCTGGGGGAAATATTCATGATATCATCACAGCTAGGCTTTCTGAATGAAGATTTGAGAAGGACTCTACCCAGGCTTGCTGCAAATATGCTGATGGCGAAAAAGGCCAACGCGAGATAGACAAGTCCAGTTGCAAAAGGCACAGCGGAATGTCTCCTTAGGTGGTATTGGCAAGACGCGGTTCTTTCTGCATTATCTTTTCTCCTCAAGAATGATTCTGCATGTGTTCTCAAAAGAAGCAGCAGCATTATTGTGGGGGTTTGACCCCACAAAAATCCAATCTCCAAGCTTCCCCCTCCAGTTTACCTCAACACTGAAGAGAAATTTTCAGGCAGGTACACCTCCGTATGGGGAAGGGAATATTTATAAATTTATTACTATACAAAATAAATACTGTACAAACTAAAAGCAATTATATATACACAATATTAACACATTTCTATCACCCCTCAAGCCCCTCCCATAATCAGCTCAGAAGATGCCCTCAGGCCCTTAGGTATGCAGTCTTTCTCTCATTGGGGTATCAGGGAAAAGAGTTCCTTCTGACAACCCCCCACCAGTCTCAGCTCTGTGCTGAAGTCTCCTCTTCATCACGAGGTCCAAGAAGATAGCTCTGAGTCCTTCCTCCTTGGTTTCGTGAAGGTTTCCTCCCAGGGGTAAGATGCTGTTTGAAGTTCTTACCCGGAACATGCCTGCTGCTAATTGGCTCTCTCACTCTTCTCCAGCTGCTGCAGCTCTCCATTTCGGCAGCCACATCCAAAACCGATGCCACCTCCGAGCCTGCTTGGCCTGTCTCCAATTTCGCCTGGAGTTCTTCTTCTCCTGGCACCGAGCTTCTTTCAGCCCACCTCCTTGGCTCAGCTTAAAATACTGAACCTTAAAATCCACCCCATGCAGTGGGGGGAAAAAAGCCCCCTAGCTGGCTACAGGCATTCAGTCCAGTTATGACCTGTCCCAAGCTCTGCAGTCTGGCTGGGGGGGGAAGAGGGCCTGGCCAAAGGCCTGCCTCTCTCCCTCTTACCTCAGCTGTTGTGAGTCTCTCTCACAACACACACACACTCTTACATGCTGCCTCCAGCCCCAGCCAAGCCAGGGCCTCGGGGCATGGGACCCCCCCAGTGGGGGGCCCCTGTCCACCCCTCTGGCTTCTCTCTCTCTCACATTCTCACACACACAGACAGACTACCAAGAGTTTCCGGTTGTTGTGTATCTAATTTTCACAGGAGCGAACAAGAAGAGCTGCGATTGGCTCCTCAGGGGGAACTCTCCTGGGACCCCATCACCTATAGGCCCCCAGCTCCCGGGGGGGCAACTCAAACCAAGATAGTTATGAATAGTGTGTCTCCATGTCTCCCGATTGGAGGCCAGAGTAGACCAATGATGGTGATCAATATGGTCAAAGCTGAGATATTGTTTCAGGGAGTCCTTGTATCAACTCTTCGGGGCTCCTCTCTTGTGGCAGCCAGTGACAAGTTCGCCATAGAGCACAGTCTTAAGGAGGTAGTGGTCCTCCATCCTGGAGATGTGCCCTGCCCAACACAGCTGTGTTCTCAGCAACATGGCCGTGCTTGCTCAACCATCTTGTTATGCAAGAAAAGCAGCCTTTCATCTTGCATGCAGTAAGCTCCAACAGAAACTTCGAGACATCCAGAAAAAGTGGTGGATCAATCTAGCAGAAAAGATTCAATTATGTGCAGATTCGAGTAATTACAGAGGATTCTGTGAGGCTTTGAAAGCAGTGTATGGACCTACTCACCAGGTTCAAAGCCCTTTACTCAGTGCAGATGGTCAAATGCTTCTCACAGATAAAATTGCCATTCTGAATCAATGGTCTGAACACTTTCAGACTCTTTTCAGTACTAGCCATGTAGTTCAAGACTCAGCAATTTAGTACATTACACAGCCACCGGTGAAAAATGAATGGGATATTGCCCTTACTATGGGAGAAACTCTTAAGGCCATACAGCAGGTAAAAACTGGCAAGGCAGCTGGGGTTGATGGAATTCCACCTGAAGTCTGGAAGTATGGGGGCCAAGCACTCCATGCTAAATTTCTTGAGTTTGTGGTGTGCTGTTGGGAACTAGACGAACTACCATCAGACCTTCGTGATGCAGTCATCATCACCTTGTATAAGAAGAAAGGAGATAAATCAGACTGTTCAAATTACCAAGGTATTACTCTACTCTCCATTGCTGGTAAAATCCTGGCAAGAATACTTTTGAACAGATTAATACCCGCTATTGCAGAAGAACTTCTACCTGAAAGCCAACGTAGTTTCAGAGCCAATAGGAGCACCACAGACGTGGTATTTGTTCTCAGACAACTGCAGGAGAAGTGTAGGGAACAGAACAAAGGACTCAATGTAACCTTTGTTGATTTCACCAAAGCTTTTGATACTGTGAGCAGAAAAGGTCTGTGGCAGATTTTGGAACAATTAAGATATCCCCCCAAGTTCCTCAAAATGATCATTTTGCTTCATGAGGATCAGCGCGGCCAAGTCAGATATGGCAATGCGCTTTCTGAGCTCTTTCTAATAACCAATGGTGTGAAACAAGGTTGCGTTCTTGCACCAACTCTATTTACAATCTTCTTCAGAATGATGCTCCAAAGGGCCACGGAAGACCTCAGTGAAGAAAACGGTATGTACATCTGATATCGTACTGATGGAAGCCTATTCAACCTAAGGCGACTGAAGGCCCATACTAAAACTTTAAATCATCTTGTCTGTTAACTGCTCTTTGCTGATAACGTCACCCTCATTGCCCACACAGAAGCAGCTCTGCAGCATTTAACATCCTGCTTTGCAGAGGCTGTTGAGCTTTTTGGGTTGGAGGTCAGCTCGAAGAAGACAGAAGTTTTCTACCAACCTGCACCACAGGAAGTCTTCTGTCATCTGCATATCATCATTGATGAATCAGAGCTCAAGTCAGTCCCAGTTTAATTATCTGGGAAGTATCATCTCCTCGGACAGTAAAATTGAAAAAGAGATATACAACAGGTTAGCAAAGGCATATAGAGATTTTGGAAAACTCCATAAAAGAGTTTGGTGGAATAAACATCTGAAGAAAAGTACAAAGATTAGTGTTCACAGAGCCATTGTGCTGTCTACTCTTTTATATGGGTCTGAATCATGGGTCCTTTACTGCCACCACCTGCAACTCTTAGAACACTTCCATCAACACTGTCTATGTATCCTAAACATCCACTGGACAGGTTATGTGACTGATGCATCTGTTCTTGAACAGGCAGTGGTTACGAGTATTCACGATATAAAGTTTTCTTAAAAGGATTATTACTGAAGCTTCTGCTGCTCAGTTCCATGAACATCTTTTCAGAACAGAAGGACAGACAGGGAAAATTCTCATAATCACACACATGAAAACAGACCTGGGAGCATAAATTCTTTTCCTTCTATAATTATCTTCATTTCATTTGAAATGTAATTAAAATGTCTCCAAATCTAAAGTCATAAAACTGAAGATAGCATTTGCCCACCTAAGCATCTAGTGCCTGACAGTGTCTTAGGGGTGACTAAACTATTATAGATATCCTCATCTTTCTAAACTATTCTCTTCCTCATACCCAGTCCCTCACCTTGAGCCTTGAATAGACTCCAGGGCTCATCTCTGCTTGAATAGCTGATGAATATGTGGTTCTGTAACACAATGCAGCAGCAAGAGTCAAATCCTTCTGAAGGAGTTGAACTGTGCAGGGATGGACTGCAGCTACTTTTGTAGAGTTCAGAAGACCTTGCTGTTCAAAACAGCTCTGGTGCATAACTATACCATTCACACTCAGTTTAGTGTGGGGGTGGTTCTTCTCCCCACTACTCCTCTTATCCTTTGCTTTCAAGTTCAAATCAAGATGTCTTGCTCTGTCCCCATGCCCAAACCTCAAATCTAATCTGAACATTCAGAAATAGCACACTGCTAGGTCTGTCAATGGGCCAAAGATCATACCTGTAAACAAAATCTGCTACTGTTGCATTTAAGGCTCTGAGACTCTAGGAATTAAAAATCAAGAAATTAAAGAAGACTAGTTGAAATATTTCCCTTGGAAAAAAGCTGCATATTCAGGTTTTTTGCAGGAATATGCAGTTTAGTCAAAGTTTATGACCAAGAGAATATTGACCCACTCACCCACCTCTCTGCCTCTCCCTGCCTGCTTCCCTGAGAGCACCAGCTGTATGCCATAAACTTCTAGGCTCTGAATGCCCCTCCATATTTTCCCCAAATTGCCCCTCTGATATCTTCATGCAACAGTGAGACTTCCACTTCCTCCTCACTCCCCCTGACAATGGCTCTGAGAGGTGATTGAGCCCACAGTTCCTCTGGTTAGCTGCTCCTTACTCAGCCAGCTGTGCCCTCATCCCACCCCAGTGCAGGCTGGGGCAACACCAAGACCTGCCCATCAAAAGAGGTATCCATGCTGGATAGCCTAAAAGTATGCACTTAGGGGTGCCTGAATTTAGTTTTTGGAGGTGTAGTTACCTTGAAAATATAGTCTTAAAAAGAATATATTCCCTAATTCAAAATAAGTGGAGAAGTTAAATGAGTGAAGAAGTTAAATTATATTCTTTTTCCTGACCAGTTGCAATTTGGTCGCAGTTGCTGTCTTAAAGGGAAGACTGGTTTGGTGATTCATAGCAGAAGAATAATTCTTTAAAGTACATTTTGTACTGAAAAGAATTAGGATAACCTTTAATTTATAGTATGAATCACCAAAAGACATATTTCACAGCTAATGCATCATGCTTCCACTGTGTGATCCCCCGGGTGGGAGGTGTATCTTGTGCCTGCCTCTGTCAGTAGCTCCATTATCTATGATGTGGTTGCTGTGTGTGAACTGGGATTGACTCCCTCCTTTCATCTGAGAGCCATCAAGCTGTGCCTTGTGGTGGAGGAGGCTTCCGTCTTGCTCTAGGCCACCTGAGAGGAGAAGATGCTCTGGACATCTCCCATGTTGAGGCTGTTTTCATCTGTGTGGCACAGTGAAATGTCTGCACGGGCAAGGACAGGCAGGAGTCAAACCCCAGTCACTGGCAGCCTTCACCAGGAAGAAGGAAATCCTAGTTTAGGCCTTGAGTTGGCAGCTTCTTCTGCCTATCCAGCTCTGATGGGCTTTATGCACATGCAAAGATAGATGACAGCTGAAAAAAAGAAGAAAAAAACAAGGACATGAGGATCATGGATTCACAAGCTAGCACCTAAAAGTTGGAGTTAGTGGTGGTTTCACTCCCTTGTGGATCTAACCCTGAAGGATCACTGAACAACACACCTGTTACAACAGCTGCTCTTGGTTATATCCAGTTTCCAGAAGTCTTTGAAATCCTCTGAAGTGTTTTGAGAAGAAGCGATGACATGGGCTCCTTTGGGGAAGTCCCCTCCAGCTGGCAGGTTATGTCATCACCAGGCCTGACTGCATGCAGTGTGACTGCAACAGTCACACCAGCCCTGGACTTAAAGGACCACAGGAGGGGATATCTAATTTTGCCAGACAGTCTGGGAATGGAGGATAATTTTTCTTATATTTGCTCAGCACACTTTTCAATCTACAGTGTGTGTATGAATGATTTTTTTTCCAATTGCATCTTTCCCCAGGATTTTTCTCCAACAAGCAGAAAATATCCCTGCTGTGCCTTACTCTTCTTTATGTGTAGGATTACCATGCACCTCGTGTACCAGAAAATCTCTTTGTTATTGCCTAGATTTATCTGCATCCACACTGCTGAATTTTTATACAAATTACATCACTGAGCAGCTTATTTTTGTTGATTTTAAATTCCTGTAGATGGAGATAAAATACGAAAGATAGACAGATAGATAGATAGATAGATAGATAGATAGATAGATAGATAGATAGATAGATAGATAGAAAGATAGATAGATAGAGAAAAACCTTAATCAAAAATATTGTAGCTTCATTAATTAATCTGCTCATTGCTATGCATCGTATTCTCCCCTACAGCACAAAGCAAAGGCTGAGCCATCATTCTGATTTATAAGAGTATGAAATACTGCAGCTTGTCCGGTTTTACTTGCTTGATGCATTCACTCTTGTGCTCACTAGGCCTGTAGCTTTAGCCTACTTGCCTAGTACCTGCACCATCTTCTTCAAAGTGTTTCATGACACTTGTGAGGGAAAAAAAAGTTAGAATCATGAGTTCTCCATGCTTTCAGGCTGCAAGAATTTCATTCATTACCAGGTGCAAAGACAAGAGGGGGGGATTTTACAGTGTCACTGATATATTTATTGATTCAACTTCTATTACTTAAGTGTTACTGCAGTTTGAGGCAGTTTTAAGTATACTTTTGCGTTTTTTTTATTTTCCCTCAAAGAGACTAAGCAACCAAACTTCAACATTTACAAAGTTCTCCCTTCTCCACACAGCACGGTGGCAGGATGGCCACAGCATCTCCTGACATAAAGACAAATGCTACAGTTATCAAAACTTTTGCTGCAAAAATGCAGCAAATCAATAGGCAGTTTATGTGTTCCCGTTCCCTCTTCACAGTAGCCAGAATAGCATCCTGCAGAGATAACTGCTCTCTACATGTCTTTGGGAAGTCATTCTTCAGTTATAGTAAGTTAGAAAAGGCAAAAAATGTAAATTAAATTGGCCTTTTATTGCCAGAATTCCAAACTAAGTGAAGTTTAACAGCACTGAGGCCTACCCACCCTTATCTGCAATTTCATCCCTAAGAGTGGCACTTCTGGAATAGAGAAATAGTTGACCTAAATCTTCCATGAGTCCTGTATTCTCCCCCAGCACAGGCCTTTCAGCTAGCCCTTTAGGGTTCCTTATGGTTGTGGTTGTTTTCCCTGCAGACAGTGTATCACACTCCTAGAACAGCTCCATACTTGCTTCAGAATGTTCTGGTGACATCTGTTTGCAACAGTCAAGCTATGGTAGGAGTGAATGCACTTAAAGTGATGCAGGAGTACAAAGGAGCTGAAAAGGAAAAAAGTGCATGAATAAACAACTAGAATATAATAAACATCTAAGTTTGATACAACTTCAGGACTGGTAAATTCTGATTGTATTTATAAGGGTTCTACATGCAAGAATATACATAGAAAAAAGCTTTAATTGCCAGATTCTGCTCTTCATATAAATTCATCAAGCATGTTATGCTGTGGCACAATTTTGGTCTTTCTATCAAAGGCTTATTTGTGAACAAGATAGGAAACTTAGGTAGCCAGGATCCAAGCTAATAGTTCCACCATGAACTTGAATAAGTTTAAGGTAGCATTTGTCTGTGTCTACTTGACAGCAGTTCCCTTGAATCCATTGCAGCAGCAAGAATTAATCATAATGGGTGCCTGCCATTCCAGGGTGGCTGAGAAATGTGGACCTGGACAGCAGAGCCAGATGTGGACTTCAGTGCAAGGGGAGAACCTTGCTTTTTGATTTCAAGTAACACAACTGGCACTTAGCACCCTGTAAACATGTACCCCCCAAAAAAATTCACTGACACCAATTCATGCACATTTACAAAGGTATCTAGTACCATGTGTAACACATTGGGCTATCCTGCCTGGATCCAGCAGTGTGCAAATCTGCAGCCCTTGTATTATATTTGTCAGCTCGCTGCAGATAGTCCAGAACATTACAAATAATAGTAAGTGATGAAGCACAGGCAAGCAGAACTAAGGCTAAAAGGTCATCAAGCTTGTATAGAAAGGGATATCAGAATTGAGAAATTACACTATTAAGGCTGCCTGATAAACTTTATGTCAGTTTTTCATATATATATATATAATATATATATGAATGTATGTATGTATATGAAGATGTAGTCTTAAATTATGTTCCTTATTTCTGGTCCCATTCCTCCTCTATGCTCCCAATTCGTTTCTAACTGCCAAGTGCTGCTGTTTCCTTTCTCCCAGCTCTCTTTCTTCTTCCTTATGCCCAGCATCTCACTGAGCCATGGTAGGCAGCTGCAGTACCTGCATTTAAACAGGGAGCATAATTTTTTGACAGTTTAGTGGATTTCTAGCATGTTGCTGCAGATGGCATGGGGGAGGAATGGGGGCTTGTTCATTAAAATCTCAGTAGTCTCTACTGAACAAACAGAAATTTTTCTGATGCCTTCCAGCTTGGCAAGGATCACAGATAGCGGAATGTAGATTCTTGATACAAAGGTTCCCTGCTACCCCATAGCTAGTCCATGCCTCACATAAAGGAAGCCAAATGCTGCTGAGCCTTTCCAGTATGGGCTGAAGAACCTGATTTCCCACAGACATACCCCTTTTTGCAAGCATCTGAATAGACATAAAAATAAAACAGCCCATGGCAACGTAGAATGTAAAAAATGTCAAGCCATGACTATTAGGTTAGTCTCAAAAATTGGACCTTTCTGGAAGTATCACATAGACTTCAATTGTACTTGTGCTACAAGGCGTGTCTCTAAGAATGCAAGAATATTTTACACTAAGAACCACACAACTAAATTGTCTAACATACTGATATGTCCCATTTGAATAAATTCCATGTCATGCAATCTGAATCCTTTCTATTAAGGTGTTACACAGGTAGACAGTAGTGTATGGGGAACTAAGCATCCAAGTAATGTATTATCTGCATTATAGTAATACAGATGTAGCTCGAGGGGTTGATCTTGAAGGAAATGATAATGTAGTTGACTGACATCATGTATTACATTCTCTGAAAGCAGGAGAGAGACTAAAGCAAGGTAAAGACTGATAGAAGACAAACAGAAAGGTTCTAGGGCTATCTACATCAAGGATCTGTATGGAACTGGGCTAATTCAATAGGAGCATAACAACATGTACTCAAAAGTAAAGTTTGGTCCTTCATATGTAGCACAGAATGTTTTGTGGTTTGGGTTTTTTTGTTTTGTTTTGTTTTGTTTTTCCAGCTAGTGAACTACTTTAGGTAATTAAGAGTGTTACATATAACATTTGCAGGCAAACAGTCCGTACTGTTGTTCTCTCTCCAGACCCTCACTCCCATCTCCCTGCCCCAGGAACAAATGCCTGCGTCTCAGGTCAACAATCCAGGCGCATTTTTCAGCTCAAATTTATCTTTACCTGAGCAAAAAAGGTTATATCTTTGCCACTGGATCACCTGTCACATTGCGGTGGCCTTTTTTGTCCAATTAAACACCTACATGTCCCATCCATACCTTCATCCTCTCAGATCCTAGTTCCTACTACCAACTTGTTTCTCATTACTCCTTTTCCATGAATATAGTTTGAGTCTATTGTTTTAACCATGTCAGCTCTCTTTTCTGCACCACCTCTTTTTTCTCAGTCATAGCAACCATCACTTACCACTATGCATTGTGTGACCCAGGCAGCTTATCCTAATTTTCCTATAGTCAATCACTTATTATTGGGACATCAACTTTTTCGTTGTCAGCTGCAAACTTCTTAGGTGACAGCAACAGTGAAAATAGTGAGATACCATATAACACCAGAGGTCCAGAGAAAAGTAAAAAACATAAGAAAGACAAAGAAAAGGAGAAGATAAGCTCATGATTCCTTATGCTCCTACAACAGAACCTCTATTCCAAACTAGAGATTTTTAATGAATATAATTGCTCTTTAGCTACCTGTCAATTGTTTAACTACCTGTTTAACTACCTGCACTTTTCAGTGTTGGTAAGAGCTTTGATGAGTACATCTCCCCAAGATCCTCTTGATGGCTTTCCAGCAATTGTACTATAGACTGGAGCAATATATGGGATCCCTTGTTCCACTCTGAGTAAAAGGTGTACCTTAAACATACATTGGTATTTGCTGCCTTGCAGGAATTAATAAATTTAACCAACAAGCATAAAAGATAATTATATATCAAATGGTTCTTTCAACACATTTAAAACTGTATTTATTTAAAGATTTCTGTCAGTCTTTAAAATGCACTGTCTTGTTTTGCATAGCTCTGACATTTGATTTTAAGGACTCACTCCAAACTCTTTCTAGATGACTTTCTTTCTCTTTGGAGACTTGTATGAGTCATGCCCCATATTTTCATTTGTATGGCCTTCCTTCTTTGGGATGTGATTACTGAAGTGCTGAGCTAGATTCTCAACAGCAGTAAATGTACATTGCTTTACCATCTTTCAAGGTGCTGAGCTAATATATGCAAATATAAGGGGCATGGGTTTCAATTTTATCCCATCCTGGGAAAAATATATATCAACATTTCTCCGCTTGGTACTTCATAGACTACAATAATGATAACTTCTACGTTTCATTCTCATTTGATTACCACAAGATATTCTTAGCATATAAATGTTAATCATTTGTGCAAACAGGAAGATACCTGTTTACATTGAGTACATCCAGTTATCACTGAAATACTTCCTAGGCCTGGAATTTTCCCTCTGAACCAGATGCAATTCCTTTTCAGTGATTTAATTGCTTCCTTTCCATTTAATTACTTTGAAGATTAACTGCAGGCAAGTGTATTCCAATAATAGGCTCATCTACAAAGAACAGGAAGCTTTCCCTGTGGTTGAGGGAATTCACCACTTCCGACTGCAGCTCAGCTATAGCTATCAGGTTTCCCTTTGCCCCTGGGCTTTATGTGTCACCTTGTCTGTTTGAGCATAAGGAAATGTCATGGGATGAACTGCTTGTTCTTGAATTCTCATGCAGAGCTCCTGACAGGAAATAGAAACCCTTCTTCTCACAGGAACAAAAGATGCAAATATTTCAAACCCAAATATTAAATTATTAATTATATATCATTAAAGTTGATGATATCTAGAATAGTTTCCACCAGAGAAATTTCAGAAATTTCAGGGGGAAGTCAAAACTTCAGCTTTTTATTTTTCATAGTATTATCTGGGCAAAGATCCCTTTTTTGTCCTAACATGCATATTGCAAAGTGATTGATTCAATCTGCATTTCATGGGAACTACTTTGCTTCAAAGATGGGACTGAGATTATTACTTTCTGTATGTAAAAATGGCACATTATGGGAATTTGTTTTCACCTTCTTAGGTGAAGACTGAGTGATATTTTGAGACAATTTGTGCTTCAGGGATTAATGGGTTTACAAGAAATGTCTATTGACTTCAGATTACACCAAAGTCCATCAGAAAATTTTATGCTGAACTAGAGCACCATGACTGTGAGCTCCCCGCACCTGACTGATCTCTTGCAAGAACCAAATATAATACACACATAGCACAACAGCATAACCTCTCACACATCCATTAATTAGAAGAAGCTCATGGGATACAGGTGGGAAAAAAGACCAGGAAACAGTCACAAATAAGAGGGCAGAAATTTGCAGATAAAAGAAGGGGCACTCTAACCCCTTTTATTTTCTATGGCCCAATGCACCCTGCTTAATGTGGCAAGAGATGTAAACTGCAGATGCTCTGTAGCTAATGCTAAAGCAAATTATTCTGCCCTGGATTAGTTGTTTGTTTTTTTTTTCTGACAATGCATGGGATATATTTTTAGTCAAGAGTGTATTTCTTCCAAAAGGAGTTGTGCACAAAATATTTTTTTGCCTCTCAAATGCTAAGAACATTTCTGTTTATAAATGAAAGGCTTATGACTCAGTAAATAATCGACATCAGGGGAACAATGAACATAAGACATTTTTTCTTTTATTTCCTTTTTTTTAAATTGAAACTAAACCAAATAATATGGTCTCAAATTTATTCTCGTTGGTAGAAAAATACCTATCTTAAATCTGGTAAATCTGCTAACAAGCCTTCAGATGCTTCCATTTAATCAAATTTTGGAGGTGATTTTTGATGTCTCCTTTAATCGTAGATTTTGTTTCTATATTTCCTTTTCTGCTGCTTGTGGTAAGCGGAGGGAGACTTCTCTTTGTCTTACCTGGCAGACATGCTGCCTCTTTGCTGAAAAGTATAGCAGTACAGACATGGCAAATATAAATATGTGTGGGAAATAAGAAGGGTTGGTACTAGGTTCTTTGTGGGACCTACAGCTAGAAGGTTAAATAGTTTTGTGTAAGAAGGTGAGTAGGTGACCGGGGAACATATCGGTCTGTTTTCCCCAACAAAAGATTTCTTTTGCAATTAATCTGAAGGAGTGGGATGTTTATCCGCCAGTCCCATCCAAAAGCTTCTCAAGCCCTGACTTGGGAAAGGAAGATTTACCCACAAATGTGACTCTGGGCAGTCAGAGCCCCACACCTCCTGAGGCAGCTTCCAGGGCTGTGGATCTGTGTTGCAGATCCTTAACGAAAAAGTACCAGGCATTTACCCATGCAGGAACAACACCATTTCACAAGTACATGGGGCTGGGCTAGCCAGAGCAGATACTGTCTCCTGGTGAGCCTCTAGGCTAAACAAATGCAGGTAGGGAACACAGGAAGAAACAAATTTTGTTATAATGGGAAATAGAGGAAAAGAGAGAAAACTGAAAACTCGTATAGGAACATGAGTGAGGTGCTGAGTTTATTTTGACAAAGTAGTATAGACAGTTTGAAGGAAACTAAGTTTATTGTACTGCTGAGAAGTTTGTAGTTTGATAATAATAAGTGAAGTCCTTAACGCATTCTGATATATACTTGACTTGCACACCCAGCCCTGGGAGTTTCAAGACAGAAAAAAACACCAACAAAAGTTCTGACTGAGGAAGAGTTTAGATAACAACCCACTTATAGAAAAGCTGCAGCATGAGTTTGCCCTCTGTTAGACACAAGGTGACCTAAATGAAGAAAACTTTCTGGACATCTCAACTTTGGGAAAGGCTCAGTCAGACAGTGTGCCCTATGGGGCTCTTGAGAACCTGCTCTTTCAGTCAGAGTCCTCACCCAAGTGAAAGATGTAGAACAAGCTTCCACTGCAGCCTTTGGTTTAAACCTTTGGTTTAAAAGGTGACCAAGTACAAGACAGAAGCCCATGATTTGATTAGTCCTGGACCCCATGGAACAAGGTTGCTATAGGGAGAGCTACACTGCAGATACAGAACAGAGTGGGATTATAATGCCTCTAAATGTCTGTCTCTAAGGCCATCAAATTCACTTGTGCACATTCCAGTCTAATAGAGATAAAGCCCTTCCCAACTTTTAGCCAGTATATTTACAGTTACATATAGCTATAAACACCAGTCTTCATACAGTTAAATTTTTTAAATACTCCTGTTCTTTGGCCACCATATTTGGATGCTGCACATGTAATTGGAATAAATGTAATAGACCAGACACAGCACTATGAACCAGTGCTAATAGCTACGCTTATGGAAAAACACTTAGAGGTGTCAAGAACTAGTAGTGGTGGGCAGCGGCTGCTACCAGTTCTATTTCAATTAAGCAAAAGGAGAATTCCTGAAAGCAAATGTGATAAAATGTAAGTGTCCAGCCTTACTGAAATGATGTACTAATGTCCAATACTGACTCTCTAGATAAGCAAAATTCGTATTTACAGTAATATACATGAGAACAAAATAGTCCTTATTTTATCTACTAGGCTGTGTCCTTCCAGCAGACTCAGAAACACAAACCAATTTGATCCATCACAGTGCTTTAAAGATTAGCAATATTGATGTCATTTCAGAAAGATTTATAGCTTAACTTTCGTTAAAGACTTCCAGTGACAGAGTATCCAGTCTTCCTCATCTAGTATGTTCCCATATTCAGTTGACTTTATTATTAGAAAACATTTCTAGGTACTTTAATTTTTTGTGTGTCCATTGAACTGTCTTGCTTCTTTTCCCACTCTAGTATTTTTTTCCCTTTTGCAACAGGACTGGCTTAAGATTCTTAAAATTTCTTACCAACCAACTCTTTTTTAGACCTGATAGCATCCATTCTTCCAATCTTACCTCCTCATAGCTTCTACCACCTTTCATCATAGGATGCATCTTGTGGGCTATATTTCTGTTTGTACATCGTAAGCAGGGTATTCATCTTTCCAAAAGAATCCAGCACTGATGATCCAGACCCAATATGTGATCTACCATAATTTTAAGATCTTTTTGAAGAACTTGCTTTCTAATGTTTACCATCATGAATTTGTATCTTTGATTTTGCCTATACTATCTTGCCCTTGTCTTTTAACCTTGTTATCATCCTTAATATAGAATGAGTTACATCTTATGTTTGCAATCCGTTTCTTCAAATTTTTTTTTTTACTCTTTTCCTTCAACACATTTGGGGTCCTTTCTAGCACTGTGTCAGATACAAAACTAATGAGCATTCTGACTATTCCACCATCTGTTTTGCTAATGAAAACCTTGAATAGAAGCAGATCCAAGCCACAGAACCCTGAGAATTATTAGATTTTGTTAGCTTATCGATGGTGTGGTTATCTAATCAGTTATGTGCCCACAGAATAAAGGCTATGTTTTCCTTAGCTTGGACATGAGAATATCAACTAAGACTGTGTCAAAAAGTTTGCTCAAGTAGAGGTACATGTGTTCTTCATCTTCTCACCTGTTACTTGGTCACTGAAAGAGTGAGTTTCTTTTGATCCGATTTGTTCGTGGTAAATCTATGTTGGCTTCTGCTTCTTTCCCTGTTGTTTTCTAGGTGATGTAAACTGTTCCAGATTTATTCTGTGAATTGAAATTAAATTGATTGATCTAATTCTGTCATCTTTTCTTTTTTTTATTTTTTGTACTCTTTGGATGAACAGACACTAACCTTCCTCTACTTACTAAAAGTCACAATAGATGCACTCTAATGTCTTCACAGACAAAGAAATATGCAGTTAGCAGTAAAACTAAGTGTCTATCACACTAATATTTAAATTGTGGTAACCTGAAAGTGTTTGATTTCCTTTGGTTAAGGAGGATTTACAATACTATCATTTCATCTCAGTTATTTTACGAATAAAATCTTTAAAGATATTTGGAAGGTTTTGGAGATCACATGTTTATGACCATTCTAGAGTAGATATTTTGATTCTGGTCTTAGATTAGAATAAGTGTCTCAAAGATGCCTTAAGCAGGGAAATTTCACAGAAATACTTTATGAGTGTAAAGGGTCTAAGATTTTGGTGATGTTAAATGAAACTCCAGATTTTCAGCTTTATCTTCACTGTAACTGAAGATGGGATCCACACAGCCTAAGTTTGGCATTGGAAGAGTTACTTGCCTGGGCTACAGTAGCTATGCAGGCTCTCCTGGGCAATAGAGACAAGCTGGCACCTCCTTCCTAAGAGGGGTACAAAGCAGATGAGATATCTCTTCCACTCTCTTTCATCAGCACTAAGTAGCACAGATAGGTTTTGCTAACTACTTTAGGGACATGCTGAGGAATGCAGATGAAGAGTCCCATTGTAAAAATTGGTGACTCTTACTGGAATTGCTGTTGTTATCTCAAGTGTGTGAATCTTCAAGTTACACTGGCATCCCTGCTGGACAAGCCTAAGGTTGAGTAAACAGGCCAGTAAAACAAACAATTTTCTTGCTCATCACAGTAACCTGACATGTCAGAGTTCAGGCACACTGATAAGCGAATTTCTACTGCTATAGGATATGCTAGTTCTGTATGTAAGTAAAGAATTTGCATTGTGAAGACTGTTTATTGGGATGGGGGAAGTACTTCTGTCTTATTCCTTCAGTAGTGAAGAAGATGGTATAGTCCATAAAAAGAGAACTTTAAAAGGTATTTGCAAACACTGATCATACAGATGGAGTCATAATTCATAACACTGATAAGATCAGAAGGGAGTTCACTCTATCTCTAGACCAATCTCCTGCTCAAAGAGGAGGAGTCTACAAAAAGTCAAAAACCCGAAGGTTTAAAAGAGAGAGACACAAAGCAAAGGGACAATTTTTTTGTATTTCTGCAAGTAAACCAATATTTAGAAAATGCGAGCCAAGAAAAAGCTCCCTCTGTGGTCAGACAGTTTTGTACCTGCCCTTTTAGGAATATTCATAAAGATGAGTAAAACAAATAAAAAATCCATGTAATTTGCTTACAGAAAATTTCTTTGGAATTATTTGCGGATTTGATATACAATTGGATATGTGCTTATTCAAAGAGAATATTGTTTTAATTGGTCTGAATTTTTAATGCAACTAATTGTTTCAGAATTTCTTTTAGTTCAGTTATAAATAAACCTAAAACAGCACACAGCATTTCATTTTAAGTTCATTTAGGTTTGCCTGAAATATTTCAGGCAAATGTAAAATGAAAAATAATTATACTTTTTTGATCTTTGTTGCTTCCTTTTTTTTTTCCCCACTATAATATTGCTTTACCTTGCTCTGGCCTGAATTTTCATTCCATTATTTTTTTCTGACTCAAGCATGAACCTAAATTTCATTGATTAGTCGATTCCAACTAGTGGTACCAGCCACAGTCAGAGAAAGGATCAGCAATGAGATGTGCATAAATTAGGATCCCAATCAAAATGGTGTCAGCTTATCATGGTATTTCAGAGTTCTATGAACACTTGTTGACTGTTTTTGTTCCATTACCGGATCCAGGACTTTTTAGGAGATAAGTAAATTAACCACAATTAATGATAAAGCAACTTTCTTCAGCAGAACCCCCTTTTTTCTTGACAGGTGGTAGTGCCTATTCACAGAGAATTGCAACACTAAGTCAAAGTAAAATTAATGCCTTTTATTTCAGAAATCAATGCTTTTTTCCCAGACTTCTACAATCACATTCTGACACTGAGAATCAACCATGCATTAAATATTTCATTAAAACCAATCCAGCGATATCTGCATCATCAGTTCACTTTTCATCTCTGTGCTGTGCAAGCCTACAGTAAGCTGTTTCTAAACAATTCATTTTCTAAATTGCAGATGTAAATATATATGCATATATACGTATACATGTACACACACTTGACATTTAAGCTGCATTGCTTTGAACTAAACCAGCTGACAGGCTTTCTTAATACCAACAGTTTTATCATGGCACTATTTAAATGATTCATATGCAGTAAAAGTGGCACCTGTTAGTGACACAAAGCATCTTCTGTCTTATAAGGTCTAACAGCTACTAAGAAGAAAAGAACTTCTGTGTTACATGAGAAGCACATCAGACAAATTCTGTTTTCACAGATGTGAAAGTAAATTTAACATCACCAAATGAGAATTATTTGAGCCTTACATTGACTTGTTACTACTAATGCTACAACAGATCTTGTCATGATAGCACTGTGTGGCCTCTTGAGAAAAACTACTAATGAAATTGTCATAATGAGTAGTAGAAAACAGTAAAATCTTCTTATCCTCAGAAAATTAGGTGGGAGAAAGTCATAATGGTTTTTTGCTTACAAAACAATATAGAAATATAAGTCATAATTACTCTGGGTAAACATAAGTCATATACTAGATTAATCCCATCACTTCTAGGTTTGTATAACCTGATATGCTAGATAGATTTTGGGCAACAAAAGAAAAAGCAGAATTGCTTTTTGTCAAATCCTTTGGGTCTGCAAAATTTTGATATTCATCTTCCAAGTTTCTAACGGCAATTTTGTCATTTTTAATAACTGAAGAGAATAGAGAGATATAAAATTTTGCTAGGGAAACAAAATATCTCCTTTTAAAAACTATTTTATTATCTTTTCATATTTGGTTCAGAATGAGTGGAATGGGACTTCCCATCCTCAAAGTAAGAGATGGCAACTTCCAGATGCAAAAGGCAGACACCATGTCCTATATATTTTAAGCACTCACAGCACTGTTCCAACATTGTTTCATCCACTGGACTTCATCCAGGATGATGCTGCAGGTGACTAATTTTATAAATAGCAACAAACTGTGTGTGTCTATGATTTATTTTAATTTGGCCGTCTTGGCTTGAAATGAAACAGACTGTACTGTGCTTCATGCAGTTTAATGGGGACCTATTATGTCATCCAAGTAATTGATTTCCAGCAGCAGCATAAAAAATATCACATAGAAATCAAATCAGTAGGAAAATGTCTGAGCTGAAGTATATTCTGTCTGCAATCAGAAAAAGAGAGTAGAAGTCTTCTAAAGCAAGTATGAATTATGTAAAAATCTGCAAGTCTTACAGCATTTTCTCATTAGTTATTCAATCATTAAAAGAACTCATAGGTCTCTGCCAGCATCCAATCTGAAACTGTAACTATACTGAGAAGGCAGAAACTTGATAATAAAGCAGTTCTATGAAAGGTTAGAAGCAAAAGTCCACCCTGAGGTGGGAAATCCATTAATTTCAAATCCTAATTACTTCCCATTCTTGTAAACAGTTACTGTGCATTGTTGATGGAGCCGAGAAAATTACTTGGAAAATATTTTTTCCTGTAGCTCCATGGATGACCTGATGTGATTTCAGATGACTACATATTTGGAGCATGGAAAAGAAGGGCTTGGTCACACCAGGCATATGTTCCAAGTCAGGGCAGTACATTAGGGTCCCATCGCAAGATGGAGGGACTGTGCTTCACAGAGATGCCTGCCCTTCCCATTCTGTTGTCTCCATGTGGATGAGAAGCCTAAGAAACTTTTAGGGGGACATTTTAAAAGCAAGACTTGTGGTGGGTTAAGCCTTTGGGAGAGGTAATTTTTAGAAAAGCAAAAAAATTAAGGAAAACTTTGTGGAAAAGAAGTCAAACCCAATAATAACAAGAAGCAAAACCAGACAGGCTCAGATTTCTAGCTATGTTTTCTTACTATTGTTTCTTAGTTCTTATTCCTCCCCTTGTTATCACTAATCAGCATAGATGTTAGGTTAATTGTGATAGCACAAACAGGCAAAAGACTATAAACACAAATGCTGAAAAAATGTAAAAAAGAGATGTCTTGAAGCCACCGTCACTTTCCCACTATATCTCTTACTTGTGTAAGTCCTCTAACTGCTTTATTTTACTAAGGTATTTTAACATTGCTTTGTATATAGAAAATTTATTTCATCCTTAAAAACCTATCCAACAAACATTTTTTTAAGGACTCTACTATCTAACTTTCAGTCTTCCATATTCTGTAGGGGTCTGAAACATTGATCTTTTAATCATGCCAACTTCAGCTGAACCCTGGAAGAGAATGAGAAATAAAAAGGAGAAGAATTCCACAGAACTGATTAAGAGAAGCTGTTCATATTCTAGGATAATGCCTGTTGGTCTTTCTATGACATCCAACTTCATCTGCAGAAAAGAAGACAATGGTTCATGACTTTAGACATTCAGAGGAGAAATATTCATAGCTAATGTTTCACATTGAGTGAATGGGGTAGTAGTTAACTCTTAAATTTCCCGGGAAATTTCCTTGCACAAACTTAAAGGAGAAGGGGGAAGAAGGTGTAGAGGTAACAGTACATCTGCTTTGCCAGCATAGCATTTGGAGGGATTGCCATGTCCTAACATAAAACACGTACTGCACTTTAGGAAAATTTAAAAAGTATCTGGGGGGGGGGGGGAATCTTTATGCGCCAGAGAGGGAAAAGTTTATAGACTTGCATTAGTTCTGCAAATCCTGTGAGCCCAGAAATTTGTTCTAAAAGGTTTTGCAACACTTGAATTGCAGGAACTCCCTCTGTCCTGAGTACTACTAGCAATTCAACAAGTCTATATCCTTTAACAAACAGGTTGTAGCATGGAAAAACTGCTAATCCTGTATGGTCTTCACATAACCTCAGAAACATGCTAGTTGTTGCAGCACATACTTCCTTTGACAGATACATATTTGTCCACTCTTTCAGTTTGTTTGCAATAGAGGTGGGATGGTTCAAAGTGCTGTGAATGGCAGAGCCCATTTTATCTCTGGAACACAAGTGTGAATCCATCCTCAGTCATAAGTGAATATAAATTGTTTTAATTACTGTTTCAATACTGACTGAACTCTTTTGAGATAGCTACACTTTGGAAGACTGGCCTTTCATAATGATTAGAGAACATTTATCCCAGAGTTATTATAAAATGTAAAGGGTGGTGTGCATTTGACATTTAAACTACTTTGTCCTCAAGATTTAGCCTGAGATTATATCAGTCATCTCAGAAAATATGTCTTTCTTTGTGATCCATTTGCTTCGTGGACTGGTCGACACTTTAAAAAAATAAATTATACCTCACTTTGAACAAGAACTACTGTGATTCCTTACACTTCTTCAATTTACCATCATGATAACTTAGCGGATTATAATATTTATTATCAATTTCTTCATGATAAGAATATACCGGATTTTACAAAATGAGATAAATCAAAATTTTCGAATTAAAAATCCAGATATGATTCTACATTTTGGTTAATAGACATATATATACATCATTGCAGAATGCTTATTCTACTTCCATGGGTAGTAGCTGATTTAGTCTATCATTGCAATGTCGTGGTCATAGATTTCAAAAATATATGCTGCTGCAATTTAATATTTTTGACTATTTTTCTTAGAAAGTTTTCTTTCATTATAATGTGTTTTTTTTCTAAATGAGTGCTAGGAAACCTAAGGTATAAAATGCCATGGCTATACCAACAGGCAGGATTAGTCACATTGTATTTGTCAGATCTAAATATATTTATGTTACTTTATTTCATTACCGATTTTTCCTAAAAGTTCAGATTATCAAGTCAATTCTGCAGACACGCTGGAGTGTGAGCTAGCTGACAAAAATTTCTGAGATATTGATAAATACAAGTGAAGCAGAGAAGGATTAAAGCAAAATCCAAGCAGATGTGTTAGGAATGAACATTGATTGCTGGGGAATGGCATGCAAGATGGAGTTTTACTGAGTCTGTAAAGGCACTGTGATATACATGACACTCATAGAGCAGAAGAAACATCCTCAGCACTAGATAGTCTTTTTTTGCTTTTTGTTTAGTTCCTGAAAACATGTCAGTGGGCAAATAAACTGAAACTGTGTCACAGTGTCTTCCTCTCTAACACAGATATGTTAAGGCTCCCTAAGGACCAAAAAAGAATTTAACTTCTGTAGCAGCTTGCAGGTCTGACAAAACATCAAATGACATGTCATTCTAGTGATGGCTCCAGCTGATGATTTAAAAAAAGTCACAAAGACATTATTTTACTGAAATATCTGAACATGATAAAGGAGAACAATATTTAATTTTCAGTTAGTTTTGATGCATTGCTTTCATTCTGATCATTATGTTCTTTTTAGCCAAAGTAAAACCAAAAAAATGCACTGCAGTTCAGGGCTGGTGGATGCATGACCTGAAGAAAGTCAAGGGCTGTAACACTGTGAAATGGCAGTGTAGTTGCATTTTCAAACAGATAGAGAGGGTGGCATGGGTCTCCGGTCTTGTTTCTCTTGTTACAGTCTCCAGGTAGATCTCTCCAACATGAGCTTTTCTATGCCCAGCACAGTGTGACAATGTTACCTTGGGAAGGTACAGCAATCAGAGTGATAACACGGAGAAAAGAAGGACAATCATCGTGGTCACTTAAATGATCATCACTGGTTACTTCAATTAATAGGATTTCTACACCACCTTGCATGCCCCAGCTGGACTGGTTTGTTTAGTGCTTCAGGGCACTCTCCAGAGTCAATATAAGACTTTGGCATCTCCAGGTTCACAATGGTCTAAAATGTCTAAGAAATTTGCTCTCATAAGCAAGACAAACTTTGGATACCTGTAAATGATGATCAAAATGAGATTTCAGATGTAGCTCCTTGCAAATCAACATGTCCAGATATAGCAAAAAGAAAATCACAATCTTTTGCAGTTCCAACCCACAGAGGTATAAATACATATTGGTATGTATACACAATATGTATTGTATGTAAATGCAATTAATATACATGAGGAAAAAAGCCCATTCTATTTAGATATTAATTATGAGACTCCTTTTCAAAGGCAACTAGAGGACTAAACTGTATCTCATAGGCGTGGACCTTCGATACAGTAAACAAGCCCGTTACCAACACAGGAGAATCCTACAATTTCCAACTAGGAGAGGAGAAGCACAAGTCCCATATAGCGTTTTGTGGCATGTTTCCCTTCCTGTAAGCAGCCAAGAAAGACTGGTGCCAAGGCCTCATCTTGCTGCTCTCCATTCTCCTCTGCGTCTTTTGAGGTAATAACTGGAGAACAATTCCTATCCACATTAAGCAGAAAGCCTGCAATTCTGCCCGTCCTTCACACAGACTTTGCAAAATGATAAAAACTTATAGGACCCCATGTTCTTGTCTAGGTGCTAGAAAGACTTGATTCACAAAGTAATTTCGTTTTGCTTATCTACGGTGCTTACATTAAAAAAGTTTCTAAAGTGTATGTCGGAATACAGTTTTATGGTGAATTTATGTTAGAACAGGCAAGATCAAGAGAAGACATTTACATTTGTAGAAGCAAATTATTTGGATACCTCTTTTAATTCTCAAGAAAAAAAAAATCATTCTAGGATCACTGGAGGTTTTGCGGTCAGAGCAGAGTAAAATCCTGAACCCAGACTTTCTGCATCAGATGAGGAATGTAATCAGTAGCCTTTCTCCCTCCATTGCCTGTTTTTAGAAGAACACAATTGGCTTTCCAAGCCTGCCTTTGATATGGTTAAAAATCAGTACCTGGGCACAGAAGGCAATTTGAACTTCCATCTAGCTTTTCCTATTTCTGATGATGATTTAGTTTCATTTCATAAATAAATAGAACATGAATATGAGTTAGTTTTCTAGGTTTTCAAATATAGAGCACATGGCTTTGGTTACCCTCAAGGTGTCAGCACAGATATGGAGCAAAGCCCTTCAGCGTCCATCAATTTGTTGTAGAAATTGATTTTTTCTTCCCTCTTCCTAATGTGAAGTTTTGACAGCACTAACAGTGTCATTCCCCAAAGCAGACTTACCAAAAGGAGGAAAATTTATTGAGTTTTGTTCAGGGTGTCTCTAATTACTCACATTAATACCTCATGTATGCAAAACTTCCAGCAAAGAAACAGGGATAGTTGAAACACTGGCATAGTTGAACTTCTAATTGTTATTTAATATAAAAAAATGAGGCTCTGGAAAGTAGAAGTTTGGACTTCAATTATTTTAATTAATTTTTAAAACCTTGACGCATATTAACAGCCTTTTGTCATAAATGAGGGTGTGCACATTTACATCAACTGAGAATCCAACTCACATGAAACTTGGAATCACAATGGGGTGGTGTTTGTTGGGGTCTTATATAATTTTTATGAGGACATCTACTACCTCATATAGATAAAGCATAGTACTGTAAGAAGATTTCAGTTGTAAAAATCTCTCCTGTCTAAATAAAACAGGTCACAAACAGATACTGACATTCTCCCTTTGATAACTGCTGAGTGTGTGCCCATATCCCAAATCCATTGTAATCTTCTACAAAAGCAACAGCCTTCCTTAGTGGAAAAATCAGACAGTTGAGAACAAGAAAATCAAGAGAACAAGTTTTGCACAGCATAGATATGTATAAAAGTTTCTAGACCTTAACAGTTTTCCTAAAAGAACTACAGACTCATATTTACTGACTTGCAAATCTATCTCTAATGTATAAAAAGATTAGAAAGTTCTGATGACCTAAGTAAGTGCAATTCAGTTAATTTTATATGCTCAAGGCAATACACTCATTAAAATATTTAAATGCTTCTGCTGTCCAAAGCTTGTTATAAAACACTTCCTAAACTAGTCACATTTTGGTATTGTTTCTAATAAAATAAATAGGAGAACACAGTAAAAACTGTCTACTTACACTAGGGAAAGTGATGAGTGTGGGCCTCTTTTCAATTCAGATTACTTATATTAGCATCTACTCCTGTTTATCTTTCACAGTGAAATAAGAGAAGATACCAAGGGCTCTGCAATCTATGATCTGACATGGGGAAAGTCCCACACAAACAAGGGTTGTGACAATATTTAAGCTCTGTTTGAAAATAGGTTCTTGGCACAGCAATAGACACAAAATATGTCAGGGAGAAGCTCTAGTCAAAAAGATTGGTGTTGTCATGCCATTTGCCTCTTTGTTGATCTGAACAGACTGTGCCATCTATATAGAAGAAAAGCACGATCCTATCTAGGATCCCATTTGCAACACACATTACCCCTTTTCTTGGAATCACTGGTGCTCATTGCCTGCATTGAGTCAAGTTTCTACACAGATGACAACTCTTAAAAACAAATTCTGCATCATCCATAAGAAAAATGCAGTTTCTATCTCATCATCAGTCATGGTGTAACAGCTCCAATCTTTATTTTAGCCTAGACTTTGAAATTTGCAGGGTTCAAGCCACAGAAGTCGAGGTCAAGGAAGCACACTGAGGAAAGTGAATGAGCTGAGAGAGGAAAGGAAAGTGACATTTCTGGAGAAGAGACAATTCTACAGTGGCAGAAGTAATGTTCCTTTCTCTTTTGGAAAGTTTACTGCTATTCTCTTTTAGGGCGCTTAAAATCTGGAAAGTCTCTTTTTGCCATTAGCAGCTCCCAAAGCACAGGAATCTACTTTCATTCACATGAAATGCACTAGGAGAGAGTGCAAATTTTCTACCCTGGTAAGGACTTAAGAATAGTTTTTCGTGGTTTAACAGGAATTGTTTTTCAGAGGGAGAAGAAGGGGAGTTTTTTCCTTCAGCTTGAAATACAGCACTCTACTTTACAGGAAAGAGATCTGGAAAGTTTGTTCATGGAGTGCAAAACATAATACCTGCACCCTCAGGAAATCTCCTCCAGTGGACTTTTAACATCTGGGATCCCTGAACTGTGTTAGTCACATATGGAGTGCATTGTCTGCTGATTTAGCAAATAAGGCCAGCCACTTTTTGGGATCTGCCTCCCATGAAATCAGTTTCTCCTACTACATCAGACTGGACAGCTGCTAAGGCAAACCCAAAAAGCCATCACCAGTACTACTTTCTGAAACCTTTCTGCTGTCTTCTTTTACCAGGCAGAATCATGGTATCTTGAACTCCAGGATCAAGGGACATGCCTCATCCATTTTCTCTGACTGGAGAGAAGAACACCCACCATGACCATGCTTTTCTCCAGGGGGTTGGGTTAAGAGCTATTTTCAGATATGGCTTTTTCCAAACTGTTCTTTTATATCTTTAAATCACCCATGCCCAAAAATCATATGAAACAGGCATTAAAAAAAGAAAAATAAAAGGAGTTGTGTGCAAATTAGAGGAGTATGTAATCGCCTTTAAGCACTTCATGTTGGTCAAGTGAACTGAAGAATAAAATGTTAAACGGAAAGCATTCTGGACTATATATGTATGTCCTATCTTCCGTGGTAATATCTGCCTCAATAATTCATAGAAAATATTCAAACTGTTTTGTTTAAGGAACATTGTCTGGTATGTAGGTCAGCCTCTCTAGTGATTCTTTTCCTGTGTCTATTCAGGATATGGCTAAGAGTTTTTTCCTTTCACTTTATACCTAAGAGCATGATGTTCTAGAGATTCAGATTCTAAAAGATGTAGTGATTCACAAATAAGTGAACAAAAATGAGAGGAAAAAAATTGCCCTGTGAGATTCAAATATAAAAGCAAGAGCAAAAGCTGACTTGTCTTTGTTTTAGCAGCAAACTGACTACCATAGTAAAAATGAAAAGAAATACTATTTTAGTAGCAAACTGACTACCATAATAAAAAAAAAGAAAAGAAATAATACTATCAGGAGGATAAAGAGACTTTTATGGGACTTCAGGAAAATTAATTGTATCAATTTAGCAATGCTGAATACTTAATAACGGTGAGCAGCTGAGAGTGACTCAGCATTGCATCCAGTATGCCCATTCTCTCAGAACTGTTTCAATTCAACACGAGAACCATACTGTAACTTTTTTGTGATTGACGATGACTAAGATGCATGTAAGATGTTAGAGGATTGACTCATTCTCTTTGCGTTTCTCAAAGTGATAGCAGAAGAAATAATTTGAGGAAATAGCCTAGCCAGATTCTCAAACAGAATCCAATAATTTTTAGGACTTCTAGTGGTTTTCTAAGATCCTATGCCTCTTTTGCTGCCCCTTTTTATTTCCAGAAGGCAATTAGTTGTTGCTGGCATCCATCTCCAGAGCTTATTCCACAGACTTACAAGCTGCTGCTGGCTCTGGTGCCATCAAAAAAAGGTTTGTCTTCCTCCGTGTTTCTGTGCACAAGGTGCCATAATTCCATGAACGTTGCTGATTCCCCAGACTTTGTGTTTGCCCTGATAGGTAGTGTCACTTTTACAAAAATGGGCTTTGATTTTTTTTGCCCACTTTTAAGCCTCTGCTGTAGCCAGCTGCTGCACCCTGCTGATTACCAGGAATTGCTTTTGTATATCATTGAAAGTCTCAACAGAAAGAATAAAAAGCAACAATATCCTTGTTACAAGAAAAGAAAATGGGCAGAAACAATGTTAGGAGACAGGAAAAACTGTGTACTTTGTGAGTTTAAACTTCACATTGAGAGATGATTCTGCTGGGATGTCTTGGGGGATAATTCCACTCTGAGAAACTCAGCAATAGATTTTTTAAAAATCACAATTAATTGAGGAAATATTCAAAAGTGCATGGCTGCAGTTCTGCCACCATTTCTTAATGTCATTCCCTTCATATTTCTGCACAGATCTCAATGAGATGCAGGACACACCATTCATCACTATTTAATCTGAATCAGTGGAGATCTTGTTTGTAAAGTCTATCTTAATATCAAACATGCTGACGGGAGTTCTAATTCTCATGTAAAAACTAGGAAACAACATTTGAACACACTGCACCATTTATTCTATTTTCCAAAAAAAGCATCAAGCAGTCATCAAAGTTTAAGCAAAGAAATACATATCCACATACATACATACAGTACAACCAGATCCAGTCTTGTACCTGTGTGAAGTATGGCATTATATTGTGGAGGACAGCCACAATACATCCTTACATCCTGTAGGGATGTTTTAATATTCATAAACTGGAAGAATTTGATTTAAAGTGACAATACAAGTACCAACACCGGCACATTCAGGCAGGGTTAAACTCAAATGACAGTAAGTCAACAGAAAACCACACAAAACTTTAAACTATTACCACTCATATGTGCTGCCTGCATTTAACATTACAACTTCTTCCAATCCAGACAGCTTTAATAAGCCTTTATCATTTAATAAGCCTTTGTCATTCCTTGAATGCTTAGGAATCCACATATTCGTGTGTTTATGTGTTGTTCCTAAGTAGTGTGCATGCTCATGTCTTAACTTCAGCCTCAAAATCATTGTTCAAATGCACATCTGTATCAACAGTAGTCACAGGTCTCTTGTTTACAGTCACACCTATCCACTGGGCAGATACAGACTGCAATGAGTTGAGGCTCAGTAAGCAAATCAAAAATTCTTTCTTTGCTGCAAATTGATCCATTACAGCCAATGCAACAAAACTTACTAGGGCATGTAGAACTTACTGGAACATTTCTAGATCTTTTCATGTCCTTCCAAACACTGAGTTTCCTTTTTACTGACTTTTCTCACTGCTAAATAATCTGCATGCTAGTTTCCAATGTGCTGCAAAGAGCAGGCTCTGTTTTTCTGAACCCGATCTTTTGGATTCATAACAACTATGTCAAATACATAAAAGAACAGTAAAAGGAGTATTCTAGGAATTTTTTCTCCCTGCTTTTCTCTGGTTGCTTAGTCTCATCTGTTCTATGTCCTGGATGTTCACATCTTTATTGTCTTCTCAGCATCAATACATTGTCTGTCTGTCAGAGGCTCCCTGACTGTGTTTCCTTTGCTCTTCTATCTTCTGAAGTCCTGGGACTTCAAGAGTACCTAGCTACAGAGATCTGATTAGAGGGAAACATAGGTTCCTGTAGTCTTAAAATAACCCAGTGAAAAAAAAAGAAAGCATGGCTGAAGGCCAACAAGGACTATGTAATGTATCTCTAACTGTCAGGGGCTTTTATGCTTGTGTGGCTGCCGTATCTCAACTTGGAGAAGTTGTCACACGCTGTCAGCACCATCGAATCTGTTGGTGTTTCTGAGAGCAGCCTTTTCAAGTCATTCCCAGTGAACTGAGAGGCAGAGACATTTTTCCTCATGGAGTTGCATTCTCCTTAGTCACATTCTTTTTTCTGGAGAGGTAAAACAAGTAAAATTGTTATTCCATACTTCACACCTGCAGCCACACTGAACTGAAAAGCTGTCTTGAAACACAGGGAGGTATAACAACAAAGATGCTTCACTACTGCTGCCCATAAGCTCATTGGCAAACAATTCTGATCCTCTCCCGTGACAAATTGTTAGTCAGATCACTGCTAGTCATTCCTGAGCTGCAATGAACTGTATGAGTCATATCTTTGTCAGCACAGCTACTCTCATAACTGATATTGGTATTTGTTCCTAGTGCTGTGACAAGCCACACACCACAGTTAATTTTCACTTTTTTTTCATGCTAAGCATGCCCATTTTTGTGTTCCACAGGTGCAGCTCCAAGCTAATGAGCAAAGCAGGGCACCGTTGTGTACTTACATTTGTTTATAGCAGGTAAATGCAGGCAATAAGCTCTGTAGCCAGATCTCTAGTTCTTTTATCACATACTTGGTTTCATCCAAATTTACCATTTTCAAAAGCTTTGATGTTTACTAAAGATCTTTGTTGTTTCATAGTACTGCAAGCAGATCTTCATCCCATGAGTCGCTCCAGAGACCCAATATGCACAGACCTCAAGTTCAGTGCAAGTTAGATTTCCCATGTGATTTATGGTGATTGGAGATTATTGAGTGACAACTAATATTTTGCATTGTTTGACCTGCAGTGCTGTTGTTTGCTATAAATTAATTTCTTTTCCAGGTCCTGAAGTGAACTGCATTGTGATTCTCTAGAACTCAGTGTCATCAGATATTGAGAATGGGTCTCCATCACATCTAAAAATTCTCATTTCCCTGCCACTGGGAATGGACTGATGTTTGTAAGGACCATTTCCTCATGTTTGATCATGAACTGTGTTCTAGTAGCATGAAGCTGTCAGCCACTTCTTTAATAATGCTTTCTTGGTGTGTTGCATGTCACATATACTGTACAGTAATAGCTGATATTTTTGAAGGAACACCAAATTTCTACTTTCCCTTTTAAACATACATAAAAAACAGTCTGATCTAGTCTGACTTTCATGGGTTTTGAATCTCATATGTTAAACTACTTATCAATTTATCCCTGTTTTCCTAAGGCAGTCAACTCTCCCAGATTTGTTGTTTCTAGATATAGCACAGCAGGGTCTTACACGTATTTTGGGCCTATCAATAAACAGTCTTATCAAAAGTCATCTTGATGCATATATAGAGAGCTCTATATATAGAAAATATTAACCATTCACAGCAATTCTGCTTTGTACTCATGTTTTGCAACAGGATGTATTGGCCTGTAATGATCCCAGTACTAAAAGCACTCAGACTCTGGAAGGTATTACTAAAAATGCTACTTATTAGAGCTAACACTCTAAGGAGAGAACCATAGAAGCATAGAAGCATAGACAATCATAGAATCATTTAGGTTGGAAAATACCTCCAAGACCATTGAGTCTAAATACTAATCAAGCACTGCCAAGTTCATCACTAAACCAAAACCCTAAGTGCCACATCTACATGTCTTTCAAATGCCTCTAGGGATGGTGACTCAACCACTTCCTTGGACAGCCTGTTTCAGTGCTTGACAACCCTTTTGGTAAAGAAACTTTCTGTACTATCCAATCTAAACCTCCCCTGGCAAAACTTGAGGCCATTTCCCCTCACCCTTGTTACCTGGGAGAAGAGACCAGCCCCTACCTGGCTAAACCTGCTTTTAGTAGTTGTAGAGAACGATAAGGTTTTCCCTGAGCCTCTTCTTCTCCAGGCTAAACAACCCCAGCTCCCTCAACCGCTCCTCATATTACTTCTACTCCAGAACCTTCACCAGCACCATTGCCCTTCTCTGGACACGCTCCAGCCCCTCAATGTCTTTCTTTGTAGTGAGGGGCCCAATCTGAACACAATACTCAATGTGGGACCCCATCAGTGCTGAGTACAGGGGGCCAATCCTTCACTAGTCCTTCTGACCACACTATTCTTGACACAGGCCAGGATGCCATTGGCCTTCTTGGCCACCTGGGCACACTGGTGTCTCATGTTCCACCGGCTGTCAACCTGTACCCCTGAGTCCTTTTCCTCCAGGTGACTTTCCAGCCACTTTTCCCCAAGCCCATAGCACTACATGGGGTTGTTGTGACCCAAGTACAAGACTCAATACTTGGCCTTGAACCTCATAAAATTGGCTCACTCCATTGATCCAGCTTGGTCAGACCCCTCTGCAGAGCTTTCCTACTCTCTATCAGATCAATACTCCTTCCCATCTTGGTGTCATCTGTGAACTGACTGAGGGTGCATTCAGTTCCCTCATCCAGATCCTCAGTAAAGAGGATCTGTACAGGACTGGCCCCAATACTGAGGGGAACACCACTACTGACTGGTCATCAAGTGTACTTAACTCCATTTAGCACCTCTCTCTGAGCCATCCAGTCAGTTTTTCACCCAGGGAAGAGCACACCTATCCATGAGCAGCTAGCTTCTGCTTGAGAATTGTGTGGAAGACAGTGTCAAAGACTTTACTGAAGTCTAGGTAAACAACATCCGCAGCCTTCCCCTCATCCACTAAGCAGGTGACCTTGTCATAGAAGAAGGTCAGGTTGGTGAAGCAGGACCTGTTAGAGGCAGGCCATGCAGGAGGCACGAGCACTGGTGAGAGGAAGTTGCCTGCAGGCTCCTCAGTTGCAATGAGCTGGTGACTGCCCTGCAGCTCAAAGGGTTATGCAGCATGACACAGACATCTTCGTGTAGCATCGCACAGGTCTGTGCCTGCTTAGGGTAACTGTTTCAAGGATCACTCACTCCTCAGTGTGTAATGGTCTCCTAGTCAGGATCACTACACCTACTTCTTGCTTCATCTTTCACCCGAAGATTTCAAAAGGGGAAGTTCCTGTTCACAGAAAGCCATATGTCCAGTTCTATAACTATGCACCAGAGATGGTATTATGGAAATACACTGATAAAGAGCCATCTAAAAAGACTATTAGGTGGTATTGTTTCTTTCTTCATATGTGCACGTTTGCAAATATTTGGAGTATCCATAGGTCCCAGTTTCCACTGTTTGATCACCAAATGTCTTTTCAGGAAAAAAATAAAGTGATTTCAAGAGATTTCACATTATCAGACTGTGTAGTACTGGCTAACAAAAAAAAAAATCAAATAACTCTTTAAGAATTTGGGAATAACTTTCTAAGTCAGCAAGAACTTTCTACTCCCTTCATCAAAGACAATAATGTAATATAGGACTTAAAAATTAGAAAAGTATGCAGTCTGTAATATCACATTTCACAACAATGTCTCTTCTTCATAGGCTCCAAATCAATTACAACGCATGGCTAAGTTGCTAGGGAACTGGAGAAGTTATCTGCTGATGGTGGTTAGAAGCTCAAGCAAAGACATTCTCATGGTCTTGATTCCAAATATGAGGCTGCAAAGGTCAGCTGTAGGGTTTGTATAACCTTTGGCCTAGAGTGAATTGGTAGTGGTGTTGAGATTAGTCAGATAAGCAAACACAAAATGTACATGGTTTGTGTGGTCACATCAAGTTGATGATAGGGAATAAAAATATATTTTATAAAAAATTTGTGTAGTTTCAGCAATGACATGATACTCATACACAGTGAAAAAACCATGCATACAGGTGAGAAAATGTTCAGAAATGGTTTGCTCTGAGCCACTAAAACCATAAGTAAGCTTGAGTCAGCGCCAGAAGCAATGCCCTGGGTAGAGCAGGAGTTAAATCATTCACATTGTGAAACAGTGTGCAACATTTTGTTAAGAACAAGGACAACAACAGGAAATGTCACACACAGAGTACTCACAAGAAAAGTACTGAAATGTCTGAGCCTTGTCTGTACTTGCTGAAGATTATGAAGCATCATGGATGCTTCCTTTCCAGATTTAAAAAAAGAAAAAGAAAAAAGAGAGAGAGAAAACAAAAATTTGTGTTTACATTCCAAGTAGCACTGAACAAAAGAGACAGCAGTTAAACAAAAGCCCTGGTCCCTGAGTCCATTTGGGTGATGCTGGCAACCTAAAGAAAATACATGACTACATGACACCCCTGTGGCCCTTGGAGATACACTGCAAAGAACTCTGTCAAGGAGTGCAAGAAAGATTCACCATAAGCTGACAGAAAACCTTCAAATGAACAAAATAAGAAATTATACCAAGGATCTTCCCAGAAGGGAAAGTTGCTGCCAAAAAATGGCCATAAAAATAGGAAGCAGCTAAAACATAGTAATGCCTTTTTGATCAGAGATATGAATAATTCACCCTTTTGTCCTCTCTCCCTATCTTTCTCGGAATTCCCAGATACAGCACAACACATTTTCCTTCTTCACCCACGTTCCTTGTTTTTTTTCTCATACTTGCATCACTTCTTTTGCTTTCTCTGGTAGAGACATTTTTTTTCCTACATTCAGTTACTGTACACAAATGAAGCCCTGATGTATATAGGTTGGATGTGTTTTTAACAGAAGACTTTCTGATGCCTCTCTCTGAGCCCACCCCAACAGAAAGCAGGTGGATTTAGTCTGACTAAAATCCTTTTTTCAGCAATCCCTGACCAAAGCACAGAACTGAATAAATTTTTATCAGGGAAAAAATAACAACAACAACAAACAAACAAAGCAAAAAACCATGAACCATTCTTTTTCAAACCTTTCAAATAAAATTATATTTGGACAGACACCACATCTGGACCAGAGAAAAGTTTCTGAATGTTATTAACCATTAAAAGCAGGATATTAGAATATAAACATGGCATAACCTCAGTCCTATGACCATAATAAACTAATCTGTCACACAGAACATGGCACCAACCTTTTACAGCTTTAGTTGCCGGTGCAAATACATATAAGTTTGTCTCATCCTACAAGTTCAAAGTCTTGATTGCTCAGCAATATAAATATGCAGATAGCCAATTACCATGGCAATTTGTCCATCAGACACACACAGTGTGACATATCCTGTGCAATTGCCCATATTAGGCTGTGACCAACAATCTCCCCCGAGCTGAGGGGGACACAGTGAGACAGTCATTGCGGGGAAGTTAGAGTATCACATGACAGAACCCCTCTGCCCCCATATCCTGACAGCAGCTTCCTTCCTGCATGCCTAGGAATAAGGAATATCTTCCTGTGGTATGAGGACAGGTGGCAAGGCAAAGTCAACTGCAGGGAAGAAGAGGGAGACTGGCAGTGTTTATCCATGTGTGTGCATCTGCACTCTGCTTGGAATCACAGCTGGCAGGCAGTAGACCACAGAGATCAAAGGGTACTGCAAGACTTATCTTGCCTTTTTGCCATTTTGTGCTACCCTTTCCTCTCTTGGCTGTGCAAAACATGAATTCCTCAGCCAAAAAGTGAAACACGGATGCTGGATAACAGTGTACAGCAACTATTGAAAAATATTGAAAGGACTTGTGGAAAAGAATATGATGATCTCTGCAACAGGCCTGGTAAGCTAGGAGTACTATTTTGTGCCTGTGTGGTTTTAGTTAACAGTATAATTAGATTTATATTCTTTTTTTTTTTGACTGGTGAAGGGAGAGGTCTCAAAGGAATTTTTCCAATTCATGTTCTGTCTTCTGTCTTCTCCAAAGGAAGGATACTTTCATGTGGTTGACACTTTCTTTTTCTTCCAATATGGAATGAATTGGTGATAGCATTAAATTCAGTAAAACACATTTAAGAGGCCCGCTGAAGAGCATGTTCAGCATTTGTGTGTTTTGGCTCCCAGGATAGTTTTGCCCTGATTCACTTGTTCTGAGAACGAACCAAGGAGTTAAATTTATGATGCAATTCCTTTCTTCTTATACAAGTAATTCTTAAAGACTTCAATAACAAACAGTTATGGATCATTTCCCCTGAATAACTTGTTTTCTTTATCCCTGATAATTTTTTTTCAGTGCACCAGCTGATTGTGCTTTCCATTATAATGAAACAAAGCAAAGCCTTGTTGGCCCAGCCTGACACACTCTATGGTGTCAGGCAGGAGAGTCGAAGAAGCCCAGTTAATATGCAGCAGTCCAATATGTGTGCATGGAAAATGTTCTAACCTGTTCAGTGCCTTGAGAGAAATGGCTTGTGTAGAATTAAGAGGGGAAATTAGACAGGGAAAGCCAAAAAATCCTTCTGAAAAGCAAGAGCTAGATATATTTCCAATATACTTAAAAATAATTTTAAAAGTCCCTATTATCAAAATATAGCTAAATTACGACAGAAATTTCAGATATTCACTGTCAGTGATAGGCACAGCAGCCAGTCTTTTAAGCAGGCCTTACCACTCTATTTTTCTGAATATACAGCTTCCTTTCAGATGGTATGTGAAGCAGAAATTTAAATCAAGGAAATTCTATTAAAGAAAGACAAAATTTGTTGAAATTATCTAGTTACCCTAATGTCTATTCAGTATATGTCTTATACAAATTATGAAGTGCTGTCACAAAGATTGTCCTTTGAAAGTCACAATCATTATACAAGAGACTGGTTTATTTGCAAAATAATTAAAATTTTGAAGAAAGGAGATGTACGAGAGCTGTGTATTTCCCCTGCATCATCACTGATCAGTCTTAGGGTGCCAATCCTCCCATATATTTTTCCAGTGATTTTTTTCTTTTTTTTAGCCATTTTACTGTTGATGTGAGTGAAGTATAAGAGGGAATATTGTTAGAAATAATATTTAAAACTATTTTTTGCTACTTTTGTGAAGAGGGTGGCTGGTATTTCACATGCAGATCTAAGTATGGGAGAAGGCAGTGTTTCTAGCTGCACTTTATTTGACTGCCACAGATAAAGAGACTCTTAATTCTTAGTAGGCTGGATGAAGCAGCTGATGGAGCTTAGAGTGCTGCAGATAAAGGGAGGATTTCTAGTGGATGAAAAGAGGAGTAAAGGTGAAACTGAATCCCTTTCTCTTTGCCATCACAGGCATTTGTGATCCTGTTGGCTGCAGCTCTTGATATGAAATGCTAGAAAGCACCTTGTATGCATTTTTCCTCTCCTCTCTGTCTCTTTAATAAAAGTCTTGTCGAAAGCTGTAAGAGACAAAGAGAGGTTCCATTTCAAGGGTGGGGACGGAATCAGAGGGGGTTTTTTTGCATGTGAGCATGACAGATGGAAAATGCTTCCAAAGGAAGACCGCACAAGTGGTGGCCAAGAACTTCGTGTGTAAATGCGCTTGGCAAACACAGGAGAAAAACACACCTCAGCCTCCTGCTTGAGAACCGCCTATTCTGTACCTCTCCAAGCACATAACATATCTCTTTATTTTGATAATGCCTGATAATGCCTTAATAAGTCCAGGTCTCGCAGTTTGATCAGCACAGGGTACACCTGAGCCCCTGGGGTTCAGACCACAACTGACCACACTGCAGACCACAACTGACTAACTGCCAGAGCTGATGCCCGCTCTTCCACACACAGCCCAGGAGACATATGGAAATATACTAAAGTTTATGTTATATGTAATAAATTTCCAATTTCATTATTCACTCCTTGAAACATAGTAGCAGGTTCAAGACCTGGGTATATATACTCTGTAATTTTCCACACAGTCTGAAATATTAGTTCCAGTGCACCAGGTTTCCTTCTTAATCATAACCTAACCAAAGACACAGCTATCCTGCTGATTTCTTGATAAGCTCAAAATTTCATTCCTCATTTATCATCAAACTTCAGCCAGCATAAATAACTGTTGTTTTGTTTATAGTCACCTCATCATGTGTTGTCACCAAGCAAATGCAGCATGTTGCCATAGACTTACATGAGATTCTGACGTTTGCATCACTAAAGCATGAGGCTTTTCTTTCTCCAGATAACAATCATGGACACTCTCCTTTTCTTTCACATCCCAGTTACAAAGATAGAAAAATGGCAGGTAAATTTCATCTCCACATTCTCAGTTTTTGTGCCTGACTTTGGAGTTGGATGTTTTATGTCTTCTATCCCTTTTTCCTCCAATTTTGCCAGAAATAAAAAATATATTCAATTCAAAGTCATACTTTGATAGGCAGCACAGGAATAGTCTATGAGCAGTCAAAGATAAAGCCAAAAGCAGCCCTTATACCAGCTACAGTCACTAAATAATGACAGGAAAATTTTAGAAAAATCCCAGTTTGTCAGTGTACACTATGAAAATTTTTTCATCTGACTCCAACCAGCAGGTCACTTACCCAGTTTTATTTAGACAGACTTACTGTTCTTCACAAAAGTATCCTTTAAGTGTTATCTCTGGGATAGATGCATGAAAATGGTTTTAGCTATGCTTCATCTGATTTGTTTTCTCGTGACTCTTCCACTCAAAATAATTGCATTGGCACCTAGCAAATGCAAAAGAGAATATGCTGAAAAGGTTGGATAGAACATGAGAAACTATTATCCTGCATCCAATTTCCCATAATAGTCCCAAGGGCAGACCAAGGAATGATGTCCAAAAAACTGCCATAACTTACAGAAAGTGCAAAACATCTTGATAAGAGATGCCCATTTTGGTAATAAAATAGATGAGGAATATTTCTATAGAAAAATGTTTCTTATGTAACTCTTTAGGAGAAAAATATCTATTTAAATTTTCAATATTTTTTTTAAAAGAAGGTTTGCTTCCTTGCCTTGGTGAGAAGTCCCAATGGTAGAATATTTCTTTTCAGCAGTTACAGTATATTACATAGAAAACTAAGCATGGTCATTCTGAACAAAATAAAATGTATAGCCCCAGGTATTGTTCTGATTGGTCAACAGCAGATATTGAGGGAAGAGTTTAAGAACAGAGGGATCATTCAGGAATATATCTTAAGAATATTCTCCCAGTTTTTACCAGTTTGTAATTCAAGGATTTCCTGAAACTGAAGTTGTGTCTTTGTATTTTTATCCCATGAATGAATCAAGTTGCTTTTGATTTTTGAACACAAAATTATATCAAATCTGATCCAGGAGGAGCATCAAAACCCTGTTCATACAGGGTTTTCATACAACTAAAAAAATGTATCAAAGAAAGTACAACACAAGCTTCATGAGTACAATATGAGCTTCTTCTACAAAATACATGTATAAACTGCAATGAAAATGCAAAAATTAGTATCAGATATTCTGGAAGAGAAAATTATATAGGGCAACCAATTCTTATGATCAATATGATACTTCTTTATGCAGCCTTGGATACTATTAGCAGACCATATTCTCCAAAAGAGAATTTTTACTCTTTCTGTAAGGCGCAGTCGCATAAGAGATGTGTTTTTAATTACCAAGACACAAAAGGATCTCAGTTTTACATCTGTCTGAAAAACAGCACATATAATAATTATGCTGAGATAATTATTCATTATGGACTCAGCAGTCTGACACCTACTGATTCACCCGCATAATTTTATTGTAGTGCCCACATTTTCCTTTGAGATGCCAATCTACAGGCTTGATTTCAACTTCATTAAGGTGATGGGAATGTTTAAGGTAACTTTAAGGTAGTATACAGCAGAATTTGCATTTTAACCAAGCTTAGGATTTAGTCAGAAAGATCCCAAAATAAGTGAGAGTGGGAATTAAGCTCTACCTCGCCGTTTCCTTATTCCCTGGTACATGGTAAAAGCAAGGTTCTGAGATGCAAGAAGATCCATGGGATGGTGGTGGTGCTTCTGAAACTTTATTTGGTTCTGTGTAACTGATTTGCTTGTCCATATCCTCTGTCCTGTTTATTTTTAAAGATGTGTCAAGACCAAAGCCCTAGGGGACATGGCTGCAGATCTGGCAGTAACCTCTGGAATAGCCACTGGTGCACAAGGGAAAGAAAACAGTGAATGACCAGGAAATTAGAGTTGTTTTTATTAGCATTTTATTCACCCCAATCCACCAATCAGTTCGTCTCATATGGATTTAATTACAAACTCAAAAGTAATTGAAGGAAAGTGTTAGACTTTCTTTAACTCATATCTGGGAAACAACCAGATACCTCAGAAAAGTTATTTATTATTTGTACATAGCATTAGCAGAGTTTTGTTAACTTCACCAAAACACCAGATATGTGCAATTTGTAAGTGAATGTCTGCAAGCACATTTAGTACACAGGGTAACAATATCCCTCCTGTAAGCAGATATGAAATTTACTTTCACCAAATGAAATGTCCATGGAAAACTTATCCTGAAATTTAGTAAGCAAACAGACTACCACTCCCACTGTAAATTGGAATTAATACTATCAAGTTTTATTTGTTTATGCAATTCAGCCAGAAATTCCCCTGACCCCTCTCAGCAGAATGAACAGCGAGTAGCAAAATATGGTGTGGTTTTATTCATGCCAGGATGGAGACGTACACTAAAAGACATTAGGCCTGGACAGCTACACATGTGTTATCTCCACTAATGACCAATGTGTAAATTGAAGTAATCTTCCTCTGTTGAATAGTTCTTTCTATTCACATGCACTCCTGTCCATCTAAAAAAATGTTGTTATTATTAACTCAGATTGTATTTTAAACAGCTTTGCTGCAAAACAACTCTTCTAGATCACATAGATTTCATTAGGCTTCTTTTGTGAATCCAGCAGGAGAAAATACATATTTTTAAGGGCCAGGAGTGCTTTTCTTTTCCAGATCACAGAAAGAAAACAATGTTTTGTTCACCTTGGAAAAAAAAAACATTCAATGAAATCTTCATGTCTATGTTGAAGAGGAACAAAAAATAAGATAACCCTGGAATTTAACCATATTACTAGAGAAAGGATACAATGACTCACAGACTAATATTAGGGAAGGACAAACATCCCTGTATAGCTACAAGTGAGGGTTAAACCTAATTTATTGTATCTTAGCTACTTCATTTCCAAAATACATTTCCTTTTCTCTGAGATAAGAACAACTTCTCTTCTGTCTCTTATTCTCTAATGGTAATATTTGTCAATACACTGTATCCTTGTGATTATTCATTATAAGAAGAACAAAAAAATTGGCACATGATAGAACTTGCTTAGCACAACATTTTAGAGATTAATTTATTAAGGAATGCAGGTACTCTGCAAAGAAAATGACTGTTTGCTTCTTTCATTATTATTGCAAATTAATTTTTACAGGAGAACTTAATGAGCAACTATTCACACACAACATATTTAGGCATAAGCCAAGCTCCAAGTTGCAGTAGCACCCAAGTGTCACTATCAGATTTGATAAACATACCATCCCATGTGCCATGGCATGGCTCAGGTCACACAGTTACTCAGCCCTTTTTGAGCTTATGTCCACCCACATGCTTTGATTTGCACAAAAGTGAAGAGGTAACATATAAAATAGATTTTATGTGTGGCAAGTGAATTTTGACAATTGAAGCTAGTAATTCTGCTAGATTGCTAGAAAAAGATGGAGCTGGAGATAAGGATGGCCAAACTAAACATGAGTTTCTAATTAGGTTCATTCTTCTAAATTTATCTATGAAATACTGAAAGAATGTTGTGTGCCTCCACAGAACAAAGATGTAAATTTAAAACTTTTAATAATAATTATCAAGTAAGCTTCTTAACCGAGTCACATCCTTAGCAATTCTATAGTTGAAAACACTTGTTACCTCAATAGAAACATGAAAAAGGACACTTAGAAGGGATTTCTTCTTTGCTTTTGGTCTGTCTACATATTTTTCTGCACTCTCAATTCATTTAATTTAAGAATGCTTATGAAGCCTATATCCTCTGTTTAAAACATTAGGAACTTATTTTGAGTCCAAACTGTTCTACAGGCACATTATGATCAGAGTCATGGTTTTATTAAATATTAACTTTTCAAAAAGCAAACTCACTTTAGCAATGTCTTGTTAGGAGATTTGAAACTAAAACTTCTCTACTGTGTAGTATAAATATCTAGTTAAACAACTTCAGTAACAAGTCAAGAGTTTTTAATGTAGGTGCCTCTATTATTCCCTAAATGGGAATGAGACATAGGATTCATTTCATTGACTTTACATATCTATTATGCAGACATGTATGTCTGAAGAAATGTTCCTGGCTCCCCTCAACAGATATAAACATTTTTGGAGTGATTCAGGTCATATTGTCTAAAATAAATCTTAATAATTGTGCTCTAGAAATGCCTATTTTTTCCAATGAAACTGTAGAAAGCTGAGAAGAACCAGCTCACCTGTAGACACTGCAACATAGGCCAACAACCCCAACTTGAATCTCTTCATACAGACAGCATTGAGACAGATAAAGCCGTGCACTTGTGTCCCTTATTTTAATTGTGTCTCTGAGACAATGGTGATGCCACTGTTCTGCATGTTTCCACTCTCTTACAAGGGAAGCACATCATTTGTGCCCCTGCTCACAAACTGAGATGAGGGTCACAACAGTCTCCTCTTTAGCAAACTAAGAAATTCAGAACAGCAAAGAATCCAGTCCATATATCATTCATATGGTCAAAATATGTGTTTGTATTTAATACTGGTGAAAACAGGAATGTTTTAAACATTGTCATTGCACAACAGACACATTAGAAGTCTCTGCATTTATTCTTGCCTACATTATTGGTTAAATATTAGTAATTATCTTTAACCAAGTATTTTGTTCTTTCAATTACTTTCTAATGTAAATGAAAATTCTGAGCTTCCATCCCAGGGAAATCTGTGCATCTGTAACTAAATGGACATATTATTTCTGAACTCCATGCTGGCAAACAGCCAGCAGAGTGTGTACATTGAAATTAGAATAGATTGGAAGGCAGGACTTTATTACAAATTGATCTAGATGACGATAGCAACTCTGAAAGCAGCTCCACATTTTTAAAGGTCTATTGTATGTTCCTAAAAATGAGAAGGGAGAAACATTAGGAACATAACAGAAAGAAAATCTAATGCCGGGATACATATTTTTTTTTGTTGTTATTTCTATTTTATTCTTTTACAGCATTATTTTGTCAACATTAACCCAGGAGCTAGAGCTTGCTAGCATCACATGCAGAAATGCATGGAGCAGAAATGAAGAAAATGCTATTTCTAGTCATCTGTTTATTTTTTAGTAATTTTTCCTACTGCAAGTGCTCTCACTGTAAAGACCAAAAGGTTTGTCAGTTGTGTCAATTGCATCATGGAAAAAAATAATAATTACTGTTAATAGAAGTAATCCAGTTTCACCGTGTGGTTGAGAGCTCTTTACTTGTCAGTTTATTCTTGAGTTTTACTCTACTCTTGAAAACAGTAGGTGGACATATAACCCCAGCTTAGCTTATCTTTTTCCTGTAACATTCCATATCTACTGTATATAGCAGGATATTTTAGCAAATGTATGTGCTATTTTTTGTTGCTTGCACTCTTCCATAAAATGATTTGTGAAGTGGTAAGTCAAAACCAATAAAGATGTCAAGGATCAGCATTAATTTCATTAGCCTACCAGAAGCATAGATAATTTCTTATGCTTTGAATGTTTGCGAGAAGAAAGACAGTTCACCAGGCATCAGAGTATTGAGGGTGCAACTGCTTAAAAGCAAGGTCTGATACAATAGAAAAAACCATAACCCCTGAGATTACATACTTTTAAATAATTACAGCAAGAACTGACCTTGTAACACTGTTTTTTCGTTCCTTACAACTCAATATAGAAGATGAGACAAAACTAACAAGAATAATTCTGTTTTCACCAAGCACCAGAATTCTGTGCATAAAGTCCTCAATGTTATTCCCAAACTGCTGTCTCTACATTGCCTGGAAAATCATCTGACCCATCTCATGTAAGAGTCATGATGGTGAGAAAAGGGCTGTTATTCTGAATGTTGAATACACAGATTTTCAACGCGGATTTGACCACCAGTAAGAATACAATTCATGGTATGTTTCAACCATACACGAAGAACCTCTTGAGAACTGCATTGACACCTATGACTAGCTGACTTGGACACAAACTTGCCAAAAGCGACATACTCAGTTCACCTAGTGATATTTTTGGCCATCCTTAGATAGGACTCACATGGAGTTATACCTTTCTTCAAACATAAGTAAACCCTGTAGGCCTGGGTGTGTTTTAAAGTACATTAACTGTTAGCGTACAGCCTTCAGCCATATCATTTTCATGCAATAAGGGGAAAAAAATTTGGAGAAAGCTCTGTTCCCTTTACATTACTGGCATTTCTTTTTGGTGCCAGAGTAAACAGCCTTTTCATGGCTCTTTGCTATCATCAGTGAGCACTGAAAAATTCTCAGACAAAATGTCGAGTCCTTCATTTCCTTCTCCTTAAGAGTACCACAGAGCAGGGCCATCCAAGGCATCCTCTAAACATTTGGAACAGTAACATCAGGACCTAAGCAATTCAAAGGAAATAGCTTCCTCAAAACTGGAATCCTCTTTAGCATGGGCAGCTGCGTCTCAGTGGAGCGCAGCTTCCCATCCTCCTTGTAGCGCACAAATGTTCATTGCCTTTGATCTGGTTCCCCTTGCAGCTGCTCAGCAGCAGATCTAGGAGCTCCATAAGGATGTGATACAGCTCTGAGCTTTATTAATGCCTGGCCTGACTTGTCCCAGTTTCCAGAAATTATTTGGCTAGTCTGAAAGCAGCAGTACAGCAGGGCACAATATCCCCTTTCTCTGCTTTCCTTCCTGTGTTCATGCTAAGCCATAAATCTCAATGGAGTTCTGACTCAGCTGAGATCCTCAGAAGAGGAACTTCTTACAGAGCAGGGAGAAACATAAAATGCTGTTGAGGAGACATCATAATCTCTTCTGTGAGAAGCTGGGGTTTGTAAACCAAAAAAAAAAAAAAAAGGCCCTCAGGAGATCAGTGTACTAAACAGGTGCTTTACATAGATTCCTACGGAATCAAGGAAGGTAGAATCAAATTTACTTTCTCTAAAGCTTTGTAGTGTTACAGTTTGATATTTTAAAATAGAGATTTGCAGGTAGAGAGCTAACTTTGCTTGACTGAGTGTTACAACACTCGCTTGTCACAGAGACAGAGTTTGCACATACTGCAGATGGAGTCTCTTTTCTTCTCCTGCTCTGTGACCTCAGACCATATTGGCTTACTCTGTAACACCATGGATAGAAAAAGGGAGAGGAAAAAAGTCTTTATATAGCAAAATCTTCTCCCATGAGCCACTGAGCTTTCTTTACAGTCAAATAGCTGAATGGTATATACACATTTTTAGGATTCCATCCCATCTGTTTTGTAAGTTCTTTGTAGGAACCAGATCAACATTTATGATGCCAAAATATTCACTGTGCTCCACAAGGACTTAGTGGGCACCACATCATGTTCCCAATGGTGAATGATGGGTTAGTGATAATGGCAAGTGTGTACTTCTCTTGTCTAGTAACAAGAAAACAAGTTAACTTTAGTCTCTGTAAGTCAAAAATATCCCATTTACTGCTGATAAAGGGAATATGCAGAAGATATAGCACAGCAGACAAGCAGTACACTTCCAGTACGTTAGTGCTCAGCAATCACACTGTCCGTACCTTCAGCCTAGCAGCCTTCTTTGGTGGGTTGGCCTGGCTTCCTTTTGCTCTCTCTGGTAAAGAGCATCAAGAACATTTTTAGCTTTCTTTAAAGCAGTCTCTGAAGTTTTAGGGGGTATGAATTTTTTGCAGACACCAAGAAGAAACCAAGAAGGAGAATACTTCCAAAGTATATTTTGATTTTGTCTGTCGCTGTTGGAAAAAAGGATTATATGATGCCAAGGTTTATCTATTAGTTCCTTTAATAACTTCTGAATCTACTACTGATTTTCTACCATCTTTGGTGGATGGCAAAATAATTTAAAATTTGACAATCAAAAGTGTCTCTCAACATTTACTTGAAAGTAACTGAGTCTAAGAAGTTTCATGAATATTGGTGGGAAGCAAATCCCACACAATGTGCAAGTACAATAAAACTATCACTTTGATAATATATGAATATTTATGGACTTTTTTAGAGTAACTATGTCACATGACATGTTTAAACAACTTCTTAAAGTTGTTCTTCATCTATAAAGATTGAATATGGGGAAAAAAATAATTTATTCAATCCTTTGTTCCTCAATCCCAAATCCTTTTGATAGCTCTGTTTCTCACTCCCTCCATAGTTTGTGCTGCTCTCCTTGCTGATGGCTTCCCTTGAGTACTAACCTAGGCATCCTTTGATGCAAGATTACACAATGGCAGGAGACACAAAATCTGAAGTGTTATGTGAAGATGTATATTATTTTTTTGTTATAAAGTTTCCTCCCTTTGAAGTTCTAAGGAAACTACAATTTCCTTTCTCCTGCTTTAAGAGATATATATATATACATTCACTCACAGTTAAATACATCTCCCATAACAATTAATTTCCCAGGCCTAACCAATACTTAGGTACAGTTCAAAGAGGGTCTTTGATCTGCACACAGTTCCTCAAAAAAATCTTTATCCTGCCATCCAGGTGATGAGGAATCCCAGCAAAAATGGCTTCCTGTATCTAATTGAAAGAGACCATGTAGCACTTTCAAGCAGTACCTTATTAACATGCATATGAACAGTCAACATCAGTAATTTACTTGCACAATGTAAAACACTGTGCTTGGTTAGACCAGTAGAGAATACAGTTTTAAAATCATGAATTCACTTACAATACTGTTCATCAAATAAACCCTTGTTTGCCATTCTGTGTCAGATTTCACTCCACAACCGTAGTGACTACTCTTGGGAGCCAGCCATTTATCATGTTAAAAACAAGGACTTTTGAGGCCAGTGGGCTACAGTAGCTCTATTTAAAAGGTGGCTGTATTTTTATGCTTTTCCTGAGTTTTGTGGTTAAGTGGCTCACTTCGTAAGCACTATGCTGTGTAAGCCATACACAGAATGAGTATTTATGCAAAGGATCTCACTGAGTTTTGTGAGGCTATTTGTATATGCTCTCAAAAATGCAAGTGTGGATCATACAGCATAGCCCTCAGCATGCGTCTGAGACTGCCAGAGCTCAAAATGCAATGGTCCTGCAATCTGCTGGCTGAAGCTTGCAGGGGAGACAAGCAGAGAGCAGTAAATTAGAACAGCGACTCAGAGCTGTGCCATCATCACTTACAAGTACTTATAAATTGTTTATCCTCCCCCTTCGTGCTGTAGCTATAGGCTTTCATGTTCCTACATCTGCTAAATATGACTGCTCCGCTTACTTACCAATCTCCCAGGAAGGTAGCAAGGCTCACTTACAGCTTACATCACATGCTAAGGAGTAAAGCACCAGCTTTGTGCTGAGCAGTCATCTCTCTTAATTTTGATTGATTTCCTTTTACCTGAATGTAATCAGATTACAGGCAAACATGGGTTTAAGAGTAACAGCTAACCTGACAAAGCTGAATTTTTCTTTCTCTGTGAATGTGAATATAACAAAATAGAGAATGCAGGAGAGACATAAGTTGATATTAAATAGCTTGGGTTTCATTTACATACCCCCATTGGCTTCTCATCACAGCACCCTCCTTTGACTTGCCACAAGACACTCCTGTCCAGAAGCAGCTACGCAGAGCAAGGGCAAGTGAGAGAAGGGCATTATAATTCACCAGTAAGCCAGTCACCTGGAAGGATGTATTTGGTTTTATATGTAAATGTAGTTCTGGTCCGGTTTCAGACAATACCATTCAGTCACTGCCACTAAAGTAACTGGCAGTAAGCACTGCCCATGGCCGCTGCAGTGTCTTCACCTCCATGTGGAGGTGGGAGCCCAGATCAGCTACGGATCAGCATAATCCTATCCCCCGGTTAACAAGAATAAATGGGAATAAAAGAAAGCAAAAACTTGTACTTACAGACTCCTTTTCATCTAATGAGCACACCATGCTTTTCTGTGCATGTTATTCTTAGTGTCCCCAAGGCAATTTGATCATCGAAGATGCAGGAGGGATTGGTTTAGTCAGTCCAGCTAAAGGGTTTGTGACAGAACTGGGATCTATGTTACCGTTACTCTCAGTCCTCTGGTTTGACCACTAGATGATATTTATGACTAGATACTTTGAGGTTACATGAAAGCTTACTCAGACAAATGCTTTTCCAGGCAATACCACAGAGATATCTCCTTTCTTTAAAACTGACGGCAATTGAAATCCTTCAATAAACTCCATTTAATATATTGCCAAGCTGATGTATAGCTTCAAATTCAGTCTGCGAATTCTCATCTTTTTAAAAGAAGAAACCCTTCAGTCACTGTGAAAGATCCGAAAAGCTCCTGCAGTCTCACAGGGAGTATTAACCACTGGTGAGTATCTGTCTTAATACACCAGAGAACAAGGGTCAGTGTAGTTCGACAAGAAGCATGAGGGCTTAGCAGCAGGAAAAATCCTGCTAATAGCCTAGGGTAAAAACATGATTAGAAGGGAAATTTATAATTTTACCCAGCAAATTTCAAGCAAGCCAGCCAAGCTGTGTGATGATTTTAATGATATTTTCTCCTGCTACCAAGGACACTGTGCCTGAAGTCCTCAGGCCTGCCTGCAATCATATTACTATACTTGCAAAACATACTGACCCCAAAGACGGTGCAGTCTATTTCTGTCACAGATTAAGTGACCTCTGCACTTTTTGCATCTAGCTGTGGAGAAAGCTGCAAGTGGAGGAATGTTCATCACTCAGTTAAGCTAAACCTTTGTTTGCTGTGTTCGCATGAATAAGTTATAGGGTCTTGGCATCACGAACAGCAGCACTGACACAGTTGACATGACAGCACTATAGACTGAATCCCGATCTGCCCTCCAAGGATAAGATGGGATGTTTGCTCGTTTCACATTTCACCGAGTCGGGCTGTTCAACTATTTATAAGATGAATAGAAATTTCCACTACTTCAGCTGACACACCTGCCTTTACCTAGCAACTGCTCAAAGGGAGCCAGCTGAGACAGAGAAGGCTTTGAGAGGCACAGCCCAGAGGGGAGCCTGCTGCTGCCACCCCTGCCAGTCCTGTCTGCACCACCAGCTCTGGCCTCTTGGCAAGGCAGCAGCCCTTTCCGCTCCCCTCGGCAAGAGCTATTTATACCCGGCACAGCTCAGGAGAGGAAGCCTCTCCCTATGCAGCCTTCCCTGGGCAGTGAGTGGCGTGAGAGGAGCAGAGAGTTCTGCAGACACCTCAGGACATGACAAGGGGAGACTGCCCTGCCTAGCATGTGGTGAACACCATGGTGACATGAAGCAGCCTTCCCAGTGGCATGATGCTACCACACATCCCGCTGCAACACAGTCCCAGATGTTCCCCATGCCATGTGGTCCCTTCAGGGTGCTGGTGATCTCTGACAGTGCAGGGAGCCCACCTAGCACTGAGCACAGGATGTTTTCCTCCAGCTCCAGGCCCATGGGAATGTAACCATCACCTCCTAGTCTCCTGCCGGTTTTGACACAAACAAGGAAGGGTGAGGAACACCACTGAACAAAAAGCACTTGTCCAGAACTTGATTTCCTGGTGAATTGAAACCTGGTCCATACATAATGCTTGCAGTCACTGAGATTTCACATTTGACTCACGTATCAGTAGGGTCTCTCCAGCAGCTTGTTCCCACCAGGTTCCCAGTGATGGAAAGTGCAGAGCCCCATGGCATTATCACATTTCTATCCAACATGTCTGGGGGCCTCAGCCACCACAGACTGATCTTCCAAAGAAGCCTCCTAGGGATAAAAAGCTATTTTAACAGGGATTAAAATATAGATAAGCTAGTACAATCAGGAAAGATCAAATGAAAAGCGTCACTTTCCTACTTTCATGCTGTAACTGTGGAGAGTGCCTGACAGAAGTCCAGAGTTGAAGGAGTCAGAAGACCTCTTTTACAGTAATACTGAAACCACTCCTAGCTGGGAATAAAGTCCCATCACCCCAGTGACTTCAGACATGCAAAAACTGAGGAAGAAAGAAGCTGTACATGGGATGCTGCAGGCAATTTAAGGCAGGAATCGACAAGGACATTGAACAGACAAAGAGGGGGTGGCAGCAAGTGGAACACGTGCCAACACAGATTCATCATGCATGCTGTTGCCAGGCTAAGAAAAAAAAAATTAAAGGTATCCCAAATCAATTCTGTTTGCATTTACTAGATGTCCTCAGCTTATTCTCAGCAGGATGGACAGGGGGATGCAACCAGCAGCAGTGCCCTAAGCCAGTCAGGAGTACTGGTTGGGGTATTTGAGGAATCAGGGTTCTCTTTCAATGGAGAGACCGCTTTCTTTACTCTTATAACTTAAATGTTTACCCACCCTCATCTGATGTTTTTGGAGAGAGAGAACTGTAACCAAATATGACATACTCTTGTTCACAATATCGTACTATATAACAACTTTAAAAAAAGGATATTTGACTACATAGTTTTGATGATGAGGATGAAAAGACCGTAATTGCTGCAGTATTGTGAATTGTGTTTGTGAAGGAAGGAGTTTACCAAACAACAACCAGGAAAGAAGATAAAGTAGGGTAAGTTTTATGGCTAAAATTAGATTGACCTGGGTTCAGATTATAAATGGGGGAAAAAAAGTAAATGTGGTTTGGAAAGGGAAGGGAAAAGGCATTTCCAGGAGACATGCTTCAGTTTCAAAATATCTTGTACTTTTCACAAAGAAACAATGTGACCAAAATATTCAGTAGTTTTTCTCCCTTGTGTTTGATACATGCTCTTAAACACAGGTCTGAGATCAGAGGGAGGGCAGGGGAGAAAGTTGCCAACAGCAGATGAAGTTGAATCAGCATAGTCATCCTTTTGTACTTCAGTAATCTCAGACAGGGACTGATGGTAATCTTCAGGATATTTCTTCCATCCCTCTCCCTCCCTTTCCTTCCCCATGCCTCCTCCCCAGCCCTAGCACTGCTGTTCATCTGGGTAGTGAGCTCTTTGAGCTGTTAAAACTGTTGACTGGAGTTCTGGGTGTTCTCTTTAAAACTGAAATCATACTTCCATCATCCACCTTGCTTTAACACCCACCCACTTAGGAAATCTTAAAGCTGTGTATCTCGTCAGAGCCTGCTAATGCTATTAATTCTCCTACCTTAGCAGTCTATCCAAAATGTGAAAGCAGGTTTTCTGCAGATTCCTGGGCTATAGCACATTCTGCTACATTTCCCATACACATTTCAGTGTCTGTTTCATGGTTAAAAATAAAAAAATCTGATTCAACACCCTGTCATTTCATTTGTACATGACTGAGACATCATTGGTTTTTACCTGCATAGTACAAGCCTTCACTCCTAAACCTTATTGTGATTCTTTCCCTATTTCTTGACGGGTTAAATTACACACTCTAACCACAACCAGACCATTACCCAAACTCAAACTAGCTGAGTTCCCGATATCCTGGATCTCTGTAGCTTGAAATGGAGAAATGAAGAGCACACTCACTGTTAGATGTACTATCCAGTTGCCATGAGTCTCACACAGCTATCTACCTAAGTACTGTTAATGCTTTACCTATAAAATGAAAGTAATTGCTGAATGATCACATGCTTTAATTGCACACCAGATTTTAACTCATTACTACACTAGGAAAGTAACATTAAGGGGCCAAGTTTAGCACCCCCCAATATCATCAGCTGGAAGTGGAGAACACTTATATTGCTCTTATAAAGTTTTCACTCACAGTTTGATAATTCCTTCCACAAGGCACTATCACCCCAAGGGGATACAGTAAAGCAAGTACTGAAGCTGATTTGCAGTCATACAAGTGTTGTGCTGTTGAACCCTGGCTTCAGAAAGGGCCTTTTAAGAAAGCAAAAAAAGGGAATATCTGATTTCTATGAAAGCAGTTTCAGCCAATCTAGGTTTTATACAAGAGTCTTGGATAAATTTAGCCCACTGTGTAGAGGATTGTGGGTCCAAGAGGAAAGAGGATGCAGGCAAGAAGCAAGAGTCTGCTCTGCTGGTGACACACTGCTCCTCAGATGTGATAGAATCATAGAATGACAGGTTTGAAGGGGACAGTGGAAGTAGACTGTGATTCAGCACAGAAAAACTCGGAATGCTATAGGTATAAATGAGGCAGGTAGGCTTTGGCATGGCTTTAAAAAAGCTTCAAAATAGCCTTACAAACCCAGTTGAGCCCAATCATCTTCCATGCCTATTCTCGGTTCAAAGCAGAGAATCTTGCCTGAGAACCAGAGCACGAGGCCTGTAAAATATATCATGCAGTTAAGGGTTCCACCACATTTGTTCTATAGAAAGAGATTAAAATATAGCAAGGATTTGATTGAGATAGTTTTAGCAGCCCTTATATTATAAATATCTTTAGAACTAGGAAAACAGCACATTTGACGACAAGGGAGAAGACACCACATTGGAAGCCACATGTGTGCCGCTCGCAACATGGGCAATGATTGTACTAAGCTGAGAAAGGTGAGAAGAATTTGTCGAGGTGAATTGTCTTCATGATTGTTCTGATCTAGGGACAATATTGATCAAAGTTAGTAAAATATAAAATGTTGAGTCCATCATCAGCAAATTTGCTGATGACACCAAATTGGGAGGGAGTGTCGACCTGCTGGAAGGCAGGAGGGCTCTGCAGAGGGATCTGGATAGACTGGAGAGATGGGCTGATTCCAATGGGATGAAGTTCAATAAAGCCAAGTGCCGGGTCCTGCACTTTGGCCACAACAACCCCCTGCAGTGCTACAGGCTGGGCACAGAGTGGCTGGAAAGCAGCCAGGCAGAAAGGGACCTGGGGGTACTAATTGACAGGAAGCTCAACATGAGCCAGCAGTGTGCCCAGGTGGCCAAGAAGGCCAATGGGATCTTGTCCTGTATCAAAAATAGCGTGGCCAGCAGGAGCAGGGAAGTGATCCTTCCCCTGTACTCCGCGTTGGTGAGGCCACACCTTGAGTATTGTGTTCAGTTCTGGGCCCCTCAGTTCAGAAAGGATATTGAGGTGCTGGAGCGGGTCCAGAGAAGAGCAACAAGGCTGGTGAAGGGACTGGAGCATAAGTACTATGGGGAGAGGCTGAGGGAGCTGGGGTTGTTTAGCCTGGAGAAGAGGAGGCTCAGAGGTGACCTCATCACCGTCTATAACTACCTGAAGGGAAGTTCTAGCCAGGTGGGGGTTGGTCTCTTCTCTCAGGCACTCAGCAATAGGACAAGGGGGCACGGGCTTAAGCTCCGCCAGGGAAATTTAAGTTGGATATCCGGAGAAAATTCTTTACAGAGAGAGTAATCAGGCATTGGAATGGGCTGCCCAGAGAGGTGGTGGATTCACCATCCCTGGAGATTTTTAAACGCAGATTGGACGTGGCACTGAGTGCCTTGATCTAGTAAATGGACTGGATTTGGACCAAGGGTTGGACTCGATGATCTCGGAGGTCTTTTCCAACCCAATCGATTCTATGATTCTATGATTCTAAGTAAAACAATAAAATGACCAGACGAAACACAATAGCATGGGAATGGTTTAATCTTTCCAAAAGGTTTAGTTAATTCAAAAGGTAACTAAGACGCAAGTGTCCCTTGGGAGCCAACACTGTAATACTCCATTCCATGCACTATGACTGAGACAAGATCTAAGGAGGTCATGAGTAGCATAATAGGAAAGATCTTATTTTAAACCTCAGCCGCTGGTGGAAATAAAACTCATTCTGCTTCAGAGTAATGCTAAAAAGTAGGTCAGAGGTTTGTTTGCAATGAGAGTTTTTTGTTTGTTTTACCTGATTTCTGCTTATACTGTCTTGCTCTGTGTTGTAATAGCACAGGCCGTTCTTTCCTTCTGTGGTAACTTCATTTAAACAGCATTATTCAGAGTAGTTTTATGAATAGTTTTGTTGTGGCTAATCTTCTTCTTCTATACATTAAAAAAGAGGAAGCTACTGAGTATACAGGCATGGGAACTGCACCAGGTGAGGCAGGACCAGCATTGCTCCGTAAAGGTGCAGGTAACCCGAAGGAACATGGATAGCTGGCAGAGTAACAAGTCCCATTTCATTGCTTCTATCATGCCTAATATGCTGCATCACAGCACTAACCATAAATTCACAGCAGGTCCATCACTATAAAGGAGTCTTAGGAGTGGAATAAACAGTCATATAAATGAGAGCTGAGGTCTATATTTTCTGGCAGTCAGATCAGTCTTTTTTCTTTTTGTACGGGAGAAGCTCTTATAAAGTTAATGATGTAAATAAGGAAAAAAATAGGCTCAAAATAACCCAGCTTTTCATACCTTCAGATTTTAAAATCATCCAGAAAAACACTGTGAAATGAACTGCAGCATTTAGAATATCGGCTGAAGACACACATGGCTGAGGAAACCGGACTATTTTGCTTCATAGCCCATGTTACACAGGCATGAGACCTGAAAAGCTAACTGAATGTCTGTACTCGTAGTAGAGTGCCAGCCAAGCTGGATCTGCAGCAGGCGTGGTGGTACGCAGCCCTGACCCCACAGGGACTCCACTGCCACCAAAAAATGGCAACATATCTTATAACTGAGCATGAGAGCAACATTACCCCAAGGGAGATACTCACTCCTCCTACTTCCCACCCTCACTTGCCATCTGTGCATGAATTAGCTGGAAGTGAGACGATCTCAGGAAGATATTATCTGCCTTCCTCCTCGAGCTGGTTGCTGCTGACTGTGCCATACTATGTGTTCACTAGTACCAGTCCACCCTAGCCCAAGGATCTCATTGCTACCTCATAAAATGTACATACACCCTAATTACACCCTAATTTACGCCATCCCTTTGATGCCAGTGGAGCTATGCTCACAAACTCATTAAGGGTTGAACTGAGAGTCCATGAAAGAATACATAAATCCAAACATGCAATTAGGTCTAAAGTTGAGTGAATAATTTTCAGTGTACAGGATGAAGTCTCTGCTTTGCTCTCAGGTTGCACATTCACTGCTCAGTGCTGAACAATGCTAGGGCTGAGAGGAGATACCTTTCAAATGTCATTATATGTGTCCTGAAATGCTGACAAATCAGAAATTGGCACAATTATAATTTAAATATTTGGTCACTGAGAGAAGAAAACATGCATCCTGGCAAACATCAGTTTGTTGTGAAAACAATCCCTTCAGCTAAGCCCCCTTCATTCTCTGAGTCCCTACATATATAACAGAATTTTTCGGAGTGCCATGGCTCTCTCTGAACCTAGCTGGAGCTAGGCTGCTGAGAAAAATATTCAATGTACCCGTTTTTCTGAATTAAAAGGCCTCTAGTTATCATGCTTGTTCTTAGTCTCTGCCTACTCCACAAGGAGATCACTCCTCTTTCCCTATGGGATAGGTGTTGGTTTTCTTTTTTTTTTCCCCTCCAGGGATTGAACAAACAAACCCACTCAAATGGTAAGCACTATTATTTCCCCAGAGAAATCCTATCACAATATTATTCTTTCTTTTCTGGAGAGCACCTAATGGTCCTCCAGGTTATCCTCTCTTTACCCTACCCACTTTTACAAGTATTTCACCAATGCGTTCACCTCTAAGGCTCTCCAAGGACAAAAGATTGACAGATGTTTGAGCATAAAGGTAGTTTAACTCCACATGCAAGGCAAAAATGGAGGTGGAAATAAGATCAGCAAAAGCACTGCAGATGTATTTTCCTAATGAAGCAGAACTCACACACCAAGATGGGCTTACACACTGTAATCAAGTACACTTCACACAGTGCTGGGGTTATGGAGAGCCCTGTGCAGAGCAAGGTAATTATCAGCTGTCATGGCTCAGAAGAACTCCATTCTCCTCTTCATTTTGCTCAGTTGTCAATTTATATTCAGAAAAAAAATTAAAAATCCCTGCTTTTTCAGAAGTGTCTGTACCACAAAAAAGACATGTTCTACATACATATCCCGTTCCCTACCATCCCTGCACGAAAAAAAGTGATATAAACAGGAAGATCAGAACATGAAGCATTGTTGTGCTGGTCATCTTTGTGAAACATATTATTGCAAGGATGATCTAGGCCTAGTTCTCAATCCCATTTCTAAAGGACTGCTTTGTGTAAGTTACTTCGTAAGTGATCAATAGCATTGAGTAAATTCAAGTGTTTTGAGAAGGACTTTCCCACTACTGAGAAGCAGGGGCTGGTGACAGGTTAGAGGAGAATGAAACTGCTGAGGAGATAAACTGAGACAGAGTAAGATAAATCTCTGTCTCCTTCATAGGGAATAAATATTAGTAGACATATAGGGATGTGGTTCATTTAGGTAGTAATGATAATTTTATCTTATCCAAATGTAAAGAAAGTACTCTGTAAAGAGTTTTTTTGGAAACTTTTGTGGGACTGCAGGACTTGAGATAAAGTTTTGATATCTCTATGTATACAAATTTCCAGTCACAGCATACCATAAAACCTAGCCAGGCAACACATACAAGCAAGGGAAAATGTCACTCAGAAGCAAGTCAGAAAATTGCACTGAACAAATAGTTCTAGAATAATGAGCTATATGCAGTCCAAAAAAAAAAAATCAGAAAAGAAAGAGTGAAGTTATTACAAAGTCAAAATTTTTCTACTTCTCATCATGTAAAAATTGTCTTTGAACAACTCTTTCAGGACAACTTGCAGGCTAGAAAGTACATGTGCATGAACACATGGGAAAATATATGAAATTGCACAAGAAATGAAGCTTCTCTGCAAGCTTCTCAGTGACCTGGAAAGAAGGTTTTCAAGAAACATTTTGCCTGATGAAAGCAATGTTGTCAATGCTTACTTCATCTTTGGCAAAGCAGGGTGGGCAACTGAGATTTTTGTTCAAATGAACCATGACACGTGTAATGGTCAAGGAACTACTCTCGCAAACACACCAGCACATCTCTCCAAATCCATTCCCATCAGAGGATACACACAAGTTGTGACCTGAGAGAATTGTAGGACGATAACAAAACATGTAATTGGCTCCATGTGGAAAATCAATTACCTCCATAAAAAAAGCATTCACTAGTCATGCTAAGACATATATTTTCATATCTTAAAACTGAGCAAAATTGGAGGCACTAGGGGAGAACCGAGGCCATTTACCTCCAACCTGCTCTTTTAAGAGGATAGCTAGAGTTCTCCAATTACACTGGAGTTCTGCATTATACTCATTACCCTATAATACATGTAATCACAGTCCCAAAATTTCATATGTTCTTGGAACATCTACGTATTCCTGATCTCACACGTACTTTCACAGTAGCCTGATTCTACACCTATATCTTTGAAAATTCCTTTCCCTGGCAATTAATGTAGCTCAGTTTTTGCTTTGAAAAACAATGTTTCAGTATTTAAAAAAAATAATAAAGTCTGGAGAATCTAAATCACTTGCCAGGAATGAGTGAAGGAAATGAGCAGAGGTCTGTACACACAGGATTCTGGAGACTGGAGGAAGGAGTCCCACAGAGAAGAGTTTCACACCACTTTTGTTTGCAAGTCAAATACAGCTCCAGATCTGAATCATAATTAGACTCCTGTTGACAGTTTAAATCTTGATTTCTGAATTGGGTAGTGAATGTAACCAAATATGAATAGTGATGCCTCAACACATCCTTCATCAAAAGCAGCACTAAGTAGCCAGCAATATTGAAGACCTAAATATTTAAGTGGACTAAAATATCCTCAGAACTTGACCTATCTCATCTGGGTAGGTAGTAGCAAGGCCATATCACCCTATATTTTCTTTGATCATCTTGGAACAATTTATTCTCCAGATGTATATATTCCTCAGGAAAACTGTTGGTATTCTATTTTTATAGAAAATAATTTATGGAAGAGGTCCAACAATATGAATTTAAATCTGGGTGTCTGCCAAAGAGTGGTTTGGTAAACATTCAATCTTTGTTTCAAGTTTACAAGAAACTGTTATATAGAATTCAACAGTTCCCACTGTTGCAATAAAATGTCAATAAGAATAAACAGACTTAGCACTGAGTGGGGAGAAGCCCAGACTAAGAAACTTTACTTGAGGAACTGAGTTGGTAGAACCAGGCTTAGAAAGAGCTGGCAACAACCAGGGAGAAGGTAAAAGAGAGTAAAATGGTGGCAAGGAGGCAGAGGCATATTGCTTGGGGTCAGCAGGGTATTCAAAAACTGGAAGGTAAAGGAAAGAAAAGCAGAAAGCATAGCAAGGGGGAAGAATAGGAAAGATCTGAGGAGACAGAAAAGGGGAAAAAGCAGTGTCAATCACAGCTAGTTATAGAAAGGAAGGGAATCGCTCATATAGGTAACAATGTAGTATTGATTTTAAAGCTTTAGAGACTGTAAAACAGTAATAACTTTAACTAAAATATAACTTTCCTAAACCTCGCCTAAATCTCTAAATTGAGTGAAAACTAAAAGGTAAGCAATTTTAGAATTGCAATAGCAGTGGTATTGAAGGTAAATATCAGTCCAGTAAAATGCAAAAATGGGAGCTGGGGAGTGTTTCTGAAGTGAAAGTTAAATGCAGTTAACATTTCTTCTTGATGAACCATTAATGCTATCCAGTCAGGGCCTCAAATTAATTGTTTCTTTCTTTTTATTGCTGTATTTCCTCACAACAACAAGGGTGATACATTGTTTCCATCAACGTGTAGGTTATCATGTTGGAGCATATGGAATCACAGCTTTGTGGGTTGGAAGAAGTGGTAATTTGCTGTGAAATAACAACATTTCTGCATAACTAGCCACTGATATTTGTTCTTCTCATCAGCAAATAGACAGTCTTTGTAACAAAAGTAAAGCTGAGGGATTTGAAAATGTCAAAATAGCAAGCAACAAAGAGGCCTTGGCCCATATAAATATTTACATTTGAAATATCCATTTGCTGAAGTGAATATTTCAGCTGTTGAGAGCAGCCTGAATCTCATTACATCAGCTCCACAGGCCTATTGGTGCTCTTCCTTTGAACACAGACAAGAACAGCACTTTTATTGTGCGATATGCACATTCCAAGCATCCAGAACACTTACAAAGTGGGTTGTATTCCAGCAATGCCATGTCTCTGCTATTTAATTTTTATGATAGCATCCAGACTCCACAGCTGTGTAGCTTTCTAATATTGAATACAGATCCCTCACAAGACAGCTGTCTTGGATTATTTTCTTTTTTAAGAAGAAGGAAAAACCTTCTAAAACCAGCCTCAGCAACATACTGCCTAGTGGAAAATCCATTTTAATTCACTAATTATTCTGATCTGGAGCTGCAGTGAGTAAAATACTGTCCAATACTTTCAGCTCAGGAAGATTAGTGCATGCACCCCATTGTCTGGATGCAGCCAGCTCAGCCCCCACTTGAGCCAGTCTTCCTCATGATCAACACATAAAGAGGAATCTCCATGTACAGGCCCAGTCCTCTGTCCTGCCAGAGATTCCTCATGCTCCTGTGACCTTGTGAGGCACCAGGTCTTTGGGATAAGACTGGAGAAGAAGAAGTAAGAAAGAATATGAAGGTACATCTTCTCCCTTTTGATCTTACCTTGAAAAGGAAATCCATGAAAAAGGCATCCTTGCTCCTTTCCGAGCATGTCAATAAAAGTGGAGTGCAGGGATATCTGCCAGGTCAATAGTCCTTTCAGCCACAGTTCCGATTAATGTTTGCCTCTCAGGAAAAAGGCTGGGGGCAATAGGCTGCAGGTGTAGTGGGGCCAAGGGTTTCACAGTGAAATCTAGCCTGATCCATAGACACCATCATCCTTGCCCCTTCTACTGGAAGAAGCCTGATCCAGGAAATAAAACAAGAGAAGTCCGCAAGAGGAATGCAGATGCATTTTTTTTCCATCACGGGTGTTTACTCCATAGAAAGAGATCCAAATGGGCATTTTCATGTAATATAGTGTGGTTGTTCTATAGTTCTTCCAACTTCAGTGTGTATTTATCATTAAATACTCCCAACTGTATGTATATTTACTGTTCCAGCTCATTTGGAAGTGTTTTGTATAGGCTGCTCCGTCACTTCTGTACATCTCATTATGCCAAATAGATAGCTGAGATGCTGCTGTGGGCCCCTTTTTAGTATCTGCCTGTCTGTTTCCATACATATGCTAAATATCATTACAAAGTGCTGTCTTCACTTCAGAAAAGGCTCTAAACCAGGTAATACTGGCTTGAGTAACTTGATTCCTCAAAAGTCCTGCACTTCATTTCTTTCTAACAGATTTTTTTTAATTCTTCACAAATATACTGGTAGAAGGTGGAGTTAAAGAAGTTTCCTAGTCTTCAGATTTAGATTCCATTTTTTCTTTATTTCATGTTACTTCCCAGCATTTCTATGACAAATCAATTCTACAGCGCCAATTAATATTTTATAAGCAAATAGCTGTGTAACAAATCAAACCCAAGTATAGTGAACCTTTAAATGGTAAATTGGCAATATATGCAAAAGTTGGCCTAACTGTGATATTTCCATCTTTTTCTAAAGTTGTTTATAACCAACATTGTCACTGAATACATCTCAAGGGAACTCTGTGATAACATAATTATCCTCAGAGATTTGTGGTGCAACGGTGTGCCAGAACATGGAGTATGTTTACAATAAAAACCTCATTCTGGCTCAGTACACATAACTATTAATGCTTTGCAAGTATGCTTTGCTTGGGATGTAATGGACTTTAGCTGAGGTCATTCTTTTCTCGTTACCAGAGATTTTTTTCTCACTACTAACTCACTGATTAGAAGGAAACATACACTCTCCAACAGAAAAACACAGTGCTGTGATAAGGACTAAAAAGCAATCTACAATTCACTCTAGTTAGCGATACATGACATTCATAAGAAGGTTTACCAGTGTTTCCAAGTACTTTTCTATTAAACCATTACTTTATTGTCTATATAATGGAAAATATCCTTAAATATCAAAGTTCAAGCATAGAAAATTTCCTTCATTGTGGCAATTAAATACCTTTTATTACTCATACTAAATGCATGGGCTATGAGAGTTAAAGAAGAGCTGGTCATAACAAAAACATAGAGGGTACTGTTAGTAAGTGTTATAAAACACTTTTAGACAAATAAAGGAGCAAGCACCTAAACACACATACACTCATCTACATCAGCACACATGGGGCTAGTTAGGTATTTTAACACAAAGGACAATTTTACAATTCCAAGGCTAAACATTTTTTATTTACAAGCAGCTATTTGAAAGCTGTGTGTCATGTCTGTAAAACCTAACAGCTGCTGGTAGATCACACCTTTGAGAAGCTGGAGCATGGGGGATGTGCACACCCGTTTACATGCAGTTTTACTGTCCCTCATGCGGACGTCCAGCACAGCCCGAGGTGGAATTACAGGTTATAATGTGCATCGTTGTCACAATTACAATTTCACGACACAGAGGCCAAAGATTTTACAGCTCATTTCCATTAATAACCTGGGTTATGTTGGTTTTGACCTTTCTCTGTGAAGGGCTGTTGGGGACACAGAGAGCTTTTTGTCTTACCCCCTCAGACACTTTCTTTGGGCACACTAGGACTTTCTCACATCAGTGGATCAGGATTTCTGCCATCTCCCAGCTTCCAGGTGAGCAACCATGACGAGTGTTGTGTTTTTCAGCTTTCCTATTGGCCCACAGAAGGCTGCAACAGCAGCATCTCAAAGTATGGGCTTTCTTACAGAGGAGGTGGTCATGGAGCAAATGGGCCTTTCGAGACATCACCAGATGCTAGGCATCTGCACAGTGTCCCCAGCAGGAACCTGGATTCAAGATATCGCTTACTCTGCCCCTTGCCTCTGGTCAAGGCACCAAAACCACATTCAAGCCAGTTACAACAGGATATCCCCATGTATTGTCTGGAACCTCCCCCTCACAAGGACTGACCCAACCTTACTTTGATTAGCCTGAGTGATCTGGTGTCGCATGTGTACATGAAAGGCATCTAGGCACTTATTAAATATGCATTTCCCTTCCTACTAACATAGTTCCATCAATATTTCAATGCCATGTTGCCTTTAAGATCGTGTTCCTACTGTAACATGAGGTCCCTACCGGAGCAGACGGACACCATAGAAATTGATCTGTTTATGGATGACATTTGTTTCAGTATGAAGAGTTGTCATCAGTGGTGATTTTCTGCTGTAAATGCTTACAGTTATTTCATCACAAAATACCATCTCTAGTCCCTTCTACCAATAAAGCCAATGGTACAGCATGAAGGCATGCAAAGTAAGGCTGAAGGTATTCAAGCAGCTACAGATTATTTACTGCCAAAGAGAGTTAGCTTATGACCAAGCTCATTTATATATGTATATGGCTCATTTACATATATATAAGATTATATTTAACTTAGTGCAAATGTGTTGACTTTATTGCAATCTATGAGGAGTAAATTTGATCATTGACTTGTTTTGGAGTGAAATTCACATCTATAGGAAGTTTGTCTGTGGGTTTTATTTCCTGTTTTTTACATTCCCTTTCTCATCTTGTTTTATATTTTACCTCTCCGTTGGTTATAGACTGATCATTGCAAAGTCTCAGTCATTTGCCTGAAAAACAAAAAAGCTGGCAGTCATTGTGTTAAACAGCCCATTTTGTTACCTCTGCCACAATCCGTGCTTTTCTCAGTTATTGCACTTGATAGGCGTCATTAACGTTTTCATGCTGTTAGTCACTTTCCTGATCTTTCATGTTTCTTCTGCTCAGGAAGCAGCTTTTCCTGGAAACATTCAAGGAAAATAAAACCCAATTACAACCATCTAAGATCCAAATCCCTTACTTTTGTTTCCATTTTTTTAAACTTGTAACCCCAATTATAAAAATGTGAAAGGCCAGATTATTCCCCTTGCATTCACACTAAGTCATTCCATAGAAGTATAAAGAACTAGTTACAAGAGAAACACTGTTCAATATGAGTAATTTTTAGATGACACAGTCTAAGAGTTTGTAGCACATTGTATTATCATGAGTTGGAGGTATTAATGGGACATTAGACTGGCATAGACCTGCCCATCTCAAATAATGCAAGGTTACTGTATGTCATCTACAAAAAAATCATTGAAGATGCTGTGGCATCAGTGTGAAGACTGAGATAGCTTTAAAGCTCTCTTTGAGGCATGGATGTGTAGCCACCACACAGGGAAGGAGGCTTTTCCATTTGCAAGGTAAAACTCTCTCTTTCCCTTTGCTGTCAAGGTCTCTGTCATCTCTTGTGGAAAAGCAAGAGAAAACAGCATGAGAGAGTGCCATGTGGATCACCCACATGGGTGCTCACTTTCATGAGGAGCCAACCAGCGTCTGATCATGTGCTGGGACCCAAGTCTCATTGCTTCATCATGATATCTAGATTCCAATCTTGAAAACAGAAATTTGCTGAATCACTCAAATGTAAATGGTTTAGAGCACATAAACCAGACAGTCCTCCATTTGGTGGGAAAGCATTAAGTAAGAGAAGAGTTTTCTCAGAAAAAAGTTTTGGGGCCACAGGAAAGAAAAATCAAGTTCATATCACTTCAGCAAACACTCTCTCTTCAAAAAGTCTTACAGGTTTTTAATATCCAAACAGGAAAGTCAGATCCCAGGTTAGTTTATACTGTTTCATCTCAAAACTTCACATACAGTAAACTTGACCGAGCATAGCAAATGCTAACAGTTCAAACTACAGTTAATTTGCAGTCCTAACATGAACAATCTGTTTCCTAGAAGAAAAAGGATCAAGATTTTAGTTAGGATGCAGGCAGAGTACTGAAATTTTAAAAGAGGAATTCCAGATAACTGAGGTTAGTTCTTACCTCATTTATTTTTTTATATTAAATTACAGATCTCAGGAGTGTCTTACAGAAATGGCAAGTATATGGACAAAGCTTTCATCTTTGCTACAAAGCTGAGAAAATGGACCATTTTTAGTTAGTAATGCAGTAATGAGATATAACTTATCTCACTTCTATTGCAGTTTATATTCCAAGCAACAGTGGGATGCATTAGCAGGTACCATAAAACAAGTATACATTGCCTATCTTCCTCTACCATTAATACTCAAAAACCCTTTAATGTTACTGTAGGTTCATTTGTGCCCTGTTTTCTTAGGATGTTACATTTGAGGAAGAATGAGGGAAAATCCATGCCATAATTTTTGAATTGGGAAAGATTCTCAGAGAAAAAAATTACAAAAACTCTCTAGGGAGAGAGTAGCACCATATCTTTCTCCTTTCAGGCACAGATTCCTTCAAAAATAACTTAGCTGTGAAACTAAAAGCTCATCACAGAAACAGTTCCTGGATGCCTCTTGCTTATGCATATATAGTACCCAGTTAAGGACATACTTACAGGTAGTGATACATAAGCAGCAGAGTCACCATTGGTTGAAACAGTGATTTCAGAGAAGGTGAAATATTTCTCCAGAAGTATTTAATATTTTAAAGGGAATATACAGACTTTCTGTTGGCCTTTTCACTAAAAAAAAGCCCATCTGGGAGGCTCAGCAGAACAGGGATATGCTTTGTATTTCACCACAAAGATGAGGGGTGAGTGGAGAAGCTGTAGGAAAATCATAATACTACAGGCTGGGAAATATTCCCTTGGCTCCACGCTGGTTAAGCCTCTTTTTGATATAAGTGTAAATCATCATCTTTTTGTTGGGGGGGGGGGGAAGGGGGCAAGGTGAAAGAAGGGAAAAATTGTGCCCTGACTTCTCCTTCAGAATCCACCAGTGCCTTTGTTGCTAGGAAATGACTAAAATAAGCCTTTGCACATATGTCCTTAAAAACACTTTGACTGCATTCCCCTGTAATTATTAAGCTTCTTCAGAGCCTGTAAGCCAGTGAGAAAGGGATTAGAGGGGTTACTTTGTGCCTCTGTGCCCATAAAAAATCCCTTGGTTAATGCAGTACACTGCTCAGAGCATCCTGAAAGCTTTCATATAATCCCTGCCTCCCAGCCACCACCATCACTGCATTCTCTTTATTTAGACACATTCAAATTTCATGCTGTAATCTGAAAGCACTCCACATGGAAACAAGATCCACATTATAAATCATATTTTAAAAGTAAACTGCTGGTTAGAGTGAAGCAGCAACACCACTGCATGATAAACCTACCCTCAAGTTTGTGCTGGAAAGACAACTAACAGATGTAAATTGGCAGTTAGTATCTGCTGACATTTCCTATAGTCCTGGTAGTTCAGGACAGGGATCATTTTCTATACTTGTCCTTGTAGGAGAGGTCACGATAGGACACTGATCCTGCCGCATCTAAGTATGATGGCAATGGCAAAGGAGTGGTCTGCTCCCTGTTACTATTCAGAGGATTTTCATGGCAGAAGAGAACTTGCAATGTTCAGTGGTGTTGCACTGAAAAGAAGTCATTGTATCATAGGCAGAAGTAACACAGGACTGGACGCCATCTTCTGGGTCACAGAGTCTGTTTCTAGTATCAGCAAGGTATTATATAAGGCTTTTCACTAACCCATCAGTAAAAATCCTATTTTTTTTTAAAGGCAACATTTCCTCATGATAAATTCAGGGAGGAATTCTGGACTGTGGAAAGATTTGAATGAGGCATTGCTGTTAAATCCAAGAACAGCTGTAAATATCCAAAGTGAACAACTTCTAGAACATGATGTAAAAACAGAGAAACAACTGTCAAATGTGCATTAAAACAACATCTGTAAGACAGAATCAAAAAAAATTCCTTTGTGGAGTAAACCGTTTACAAATATTTCCTGGGTAAACAGGAACCTTTCTACCACTTGGTAGAAATCTACTATGAGGGCCAAACCATGGCTGGAGGAGCTGAAGAGGAATCTGCTTGTCATGTACTGCCCGTCTGCAAGCAGAGGGAAGCCCATCAGTTATTCAGTTTGCAGTGGAGACAGTGGGGAAGAGTGGTCATGGTCAGGGCAACCTGGTAACCCAGCTTCAACACTGGCTTGTTCAGTCCCTGCCCTCTAATGTTTGCCTGTATCCCTTTGGCATTGTCATATCAGTGTATCTCGGTCACCATCTGTGAAGGATGTGAAGGGGAGACAATGACACCTCTTGCCTGCATGTCTATTTAGGTTCCAACAAAGACTGCCTCTTACTTTGTTTACCACCAGTGTGTAGTACATGGGCTCAATCTTTTATACAGATCATGGTCACTAATACTCATTATTACAATAATGATGATAAACACAGTAATTATTCAATATGAATCTAACAGCAGTAGTCAAGCTTCTTTGGTTTTGTTTTTATCAGAATAGTTATCCTAAGTACATGAGGCCACAGGAGTCAGAAACATAGAGTAGTTTTTCTTGCTGTGGAAGGGCTGCTGGTGATCTCTGGCTGCACACAGGATGCACCCTAAAACACCATACAAATATATAAGCATGCAGCAAACACACGAGTGTTCAGACACTGACCACATCTGATCATTTAAAACTATCATCTTCTATGCACTATCTCTTTGCAGACTTTATATGAAAGCTTGAAAAATAGATTCTCTGAAATATTATTTTGTGACAATCTCACAGGACAAATAAGCAAAGAACATGCATTATAAATAGAACAGTCCATTATTTTTTCCTGCTGAATTCACTCACCTCTTTTACTTTAACAATAGTAAATGACCAGGAATACCAGTTCTTCTTCGTTCCATATAATGGATTTGATAGATCCATGGTGCAGAGCAGAAGTTAAAACATAGTTAAGAACAGGAGTCTGATCCTAAAGCCCTCTGGGGCTTGAATAAACTCTGCTGACACTGCTTGGCTAATTTTAAAAATTGCTACAGTTAATTTTTTAAATAAATGAGCTCCCAAAGTGACATATTTCAAACATAAAATCTTAATATTTTTTTCTAGTAAAGTGTGTGCCATTGTTCATGGGCAAAGAGAAGGAAGCTCTGAGCTAATTTTTAAACCCAGGGGAATATTGACAGCCAGACAGCTGCTAAGTCTTTTGGCTCGATCCCTTGTAAATTCTCTTCAGTTATTCATGGTCAAAATGTGTCATGTGCCAATCTGAAATCATATTGGAGGAACTGGTGGAAAGGGTCTCCTTTTTCATACTCCCAGCAGGCTTATGTCAGAAGGCTGTGAGGGATAACCGTTGCTATTTATAGGTAATCCCCCCTTGAAAGGTCACCCTTCATTGTGTGCTTGTTCATCCCATGGCCATCCAAAAATCATTCTCCTGCAGCTCATTCCTAATGAGTATTTTTTAAACAGATAAAAATGAAATAAATAATTCAATAAAGCAGAAAACTGTCTGTCTTACAGCTGACAGCCCAAGCAATGCATGGCATTCACATTATGTCCTGTGCTTTTAATTACAACATAGGCTGGATTATTTTGTTCGAGTTTTTTTAACAACTTTGCTATCTGTGTCCTGGAGGAGGCACTTACTTTACAGGTTGTATGTTCTTGATAATAGGACTTTTGGGCACTGAATCACTTCCGTTATCATGAACTACTCACATACAAGCACAGAGCCACTTATCAGACCAACAAACTGCAGCTTGCAGTGAGTCGGGGAGCAGAACAGTGCTCTGCAATTTTCAGCACTCCTGGTTCTGAGAAAAAGAGCAAAACAGCTCCTATATTATGAAACTAAGCTTTCGTTCTTTCTATATATTTGAGTAGTCATCATGAGCTGAAAGCCTTTTCCTCTTTCTGCTGAGATGCAGGTTGGAGGAAGCAAGTAAAGCGATGACAGTACTGAGCACTAAAATAAGAGAAGCACTGAATAGCAGAAAGAGAAAAGTGTGTTTTTATGGAAATCGGTGCACAGCAGTACACCAACACAGTGACACTTTCTTTGTTTCGACACTATCACAGTTCAATTAGTGGAAATGAGAGGATTGTCACTGCAGCAAGAGATTGATGCAGAGAAGAAGAAATATGGGTAGGGAGCGGAGATAAAACAGTGAAGCTTTGTGGAAGGAGGAGATTAATGTCACCTGAAAAGAAATGGGCAGGGGATTTAAGAAGATATGACTTAAAAGAGAGATAAAGCATAAGGTTTCTTTCAAAAAAACTCTCTTGGGCTAATGTCCTTCTTAAAAGAGAGAGGCAAAGTTAATGAGTGAAGCCTTCTCATCACACTTCTGAGAGTGGGTAGACGAGGATGTGGGTCAGCTTTCCTCAGGATCAACAGTACCGCCTTTTGCTGGGCTTTATCGTCATGACATAACTGCTCTACATAACTGGTCTACTCTGGCCTCAAATCGGGAGGCCTGGAGACACACTATCTGTAACGCTGCTGCTTCCTTTGAGAATGCACGCAGGATCGCTCTCAAGGAGAAAAAGCAACGCAGACAGAATCATGTCTTGCAGAATATACCACCTAAGGAAGTCTTTCTGCTGTGCCTTTTGCAATCGGATATATCTATCTTGTATCGGCCTTATTAGCCACCAGCATGCTTGTAACAAATGTGGATAGAGTCCTTCCCAAATCTTCGTTCGCAAAGCCTAGTCATGACGATGATGATCATGTCAAGCAAAACGAAGCACAATACTGCTAGGAAGGCAAAACAACATCAGGTTATGAAGGGCTCTACCAGAAGTTGCTCTCAGTGCTGCTCTTGTGTCTTTTGTCCAGATTAAATTTTGACTATATATGGCAGGGTTTGTTCCTGGAAAACAATGGTTAGACTACAGAGGTGGATAAGAGAATTGGTGATCTCACCAGTGCCACCACAATGAAGCTAATCTCACCAGTGCCACCACAGTGAAGCTAATTCTGTAACATATATGTTACTGTTCATTAAATAGGACCTGGTTTAGAGGCAGTCTTTATATTTTCAAACTGTTTAAACAATTAAATCATTAATGAAAGCAACAATTACATTACAGAAATCAGAAAACACTGAAGTTCTCCTCAAAAGAAATTTAAAGGATTATAGAGATCATGTCTGAACATGAAAATAGGGCTATGGTTTTTGGATTATTCATGTAAATGACTCAGCAGCAGGCAAAAAAAAAAACAGCCTGTAAATGTCTGATCACTGGATGATGATTTTTGCCAGCTTCCACTAGATAAACTTTTATTTTCAAAATGTCTTTATGAATCTCTTCCATTTTATTTCAGTAGGCATATGGGTTTAACTCAGACACATTTATTGTTTAAAGTGCTCAGCAAGATATTTTGTGGTTGGAATTTTAAGTTTACATAGGGTTCACCTCACCTAACTCCAGCCTTGTAAAATAGAAGCATCTAGTCTGAGACTGTCATCATTATGTTATTTGAACAGACAGTGCAGAGAACATTGTTCCTCTAGAGGGTTCATCCCATGTATTCTACACACTTAATTTTTGATTATGGATTGAGAGCAGCCCTGAGAAGAAAGGTTTAGGGGTGTTAGTTGATGAGAAGCTCCACATGACCCAGCAGAGTGTACTTGCAACCTGAAAGACAGCCATATCTTAGGCTGCATCAAAAGCAGCATGGCCAGGAGGTCGAGGGAGGTGATTCTGCCCCTCTACCCTGTTCTTGTGAGACCCCATCTGGAGTGCTTCATCCAGCTTTGGGGTCCCTAGCAGAGGAAGGACATGGACCTGTTGGACCAAGTCCAAAGGAGGGCCACAAAGATGATCGGAGGTCTGGGGCACCTCTCCTATGGAGACAGGCTGAGAGAGTTGGACTTGTTCAGTATGGAGGGGTGAAGACTCCAGAGGTCAGACCTTATTGCACCTTCTATTGAGAAGCCTACAAGAGATCTGGAGAGGGACTTTATATAAGGGTGTGTAGTGATAGGATAAGGTGGAATGGCTTTAAATTGAAAGAGGGTTGGTTTACATTAGATATAATCATGAAATTCTTTACCGTGAAGGTGGTGCAAACCTGGAAACGGATTGCCAAAAGAAAGTATGGATGCCCCATCCCTGGAATTGTTCAAGACCCAATTGGATGAGGCTTTAAGCTACCTGGTCTAGTGAAAGGCATCTGACCCCCATGACAGATGACCTTTAAAGGTCCCTTCCAATGCAAACCATTTTATGATTCTATGAATCATTCTTTGGAAATGTTTGTACCTCTCAGCTAAGTACAGAGAGAACATACAGGATCCTTTGAGAAAACATTTGTCTTCAGAGGTGTTACGACCCACCCCAGGAAATGGGGAGGGTGGGTAACTCAGGTTTTTATCAATAATTCCCTTGGGGTGGATTAAAGTGAAACAACACTAAATAATCAGTGTCTGAAAACAAAGTTTATTTTAACAATTTTGTATCAACAAGTATGCTAGCGTTTTGGATGTTGTCATAAAACAATGCAACATAGAGATAACTTTTTGGGGGGGAGAAACTGTTTAGGGGAGAGAAAAAACAGGATGAGAGTAAGGGAAAAAAGAAGCTGAGAGTGCAAAAGAAATGGATATAGTCACTGCCCACTGGATCCAGTGATGCTTGAAAGCGATGGTCTTGATTTGCAGGCGGTGGGGGAGAAGGAGAACCCCAAATTCTCAAAGTCACCAGTCAGTTTATATACCCTCAGCATGCTTTTGCACCTCCCTGGGATGAGGAGTTGTTTGCCTTTTTAGGGCTTAGCACTGGAGGGAGGGATGGGCCCAACTGGCCACCTGAGGTATCTTCTTGCCTTTTAGGGCTTAGCCCATCTGAGGTATCTTCTTGTCTTTTTAGGGCTTAGCACTGAGGAGATGGGCTCAACTGTCCATCTGGGGTATCTCCTTGCCTTTTTAGGGCAAAAGTCAAAGCCTGCAAACTCCTGGAATGCATAAATCATTAACCATTTGAGTCTCTGACAAGAGGGCTGAAGTGCCATCTTCTGTAGTCACTATTAAACTAATACATCCGCATCAAGGTTGCCAGCATTTTGTATCTAAGAGTGGGGAGAAGAATACTCTTACGCCCAGAGTCTCCCTTTCTTGAACTGGCAAGGAGGGACAAGAAGGTGATGAATTCTCCCAGTTTCAAACTGCCTATAGGAGTCAGAGGTCAGCGAAAAAGAGATATGTTATGCTGTACTTGTACCTTTTCTTACCTTCCTGCAGGTGGGAGGAAGGAGAGAACAGGCTAGACATCTCCAAATAAAACATCAATCTAATTTTAATTTTGTCTGAATTAGTCTTGATTTTAGAAAGCTTATTATTGTGAAAGACATTCTTCGATGTTAAATGAAGAGTGTAGCTAGAGAATTTGTCACAAAATGTGTCATGACCCAAGAGCCCATGTGACTAGCAACAAGGCCTTGTCCTTCCACTTGCCAGTATAAAGCTTGTAGAATATTTTGAAAGACAATCTAAATAGACAAATAAATCCATTAAGTGGCACCCAATTGAGTTAATGTAGACATAGTGAAGCTCTCGTTAGGGTAACTTCCATTCTCTCATAATGGAAGGTTTTTCTTCAAAGTGGGTGGCAATCATGGCTTCAGGAATCATGTTTTCATCTTGCATTTCCCTATCAGGAGATTCTTGCAGACAATGGAATGTCAACTAGACCCCTAGGATAAGTTTGTAAGGCTAGCCAGAAACCTTCTCTACATGGTTTTGCCTATGTTTAATAGGTCAATAGATGTCTTCTTTCATTGGAGTAGTGGAATGGCATTATATAGGTGATGTCTCATACTCCCAGGCAGTGCTCACTATATACTCCACTGGTTTTCTATCGTCTTACACTCAACCTTTAATATCAGTGGGGTAGGAGACCCTTTCTTTTAATATTGCTTCCAATTTATTAGCAGCTACCTCACTGAGAATGAGGATGAATGACTGTAAGATTTTTGTTTGTCTTCATCTGATGGAAGAAAACTGCCTTAGAGACCTGCAGATGGTGGCTGACTTCAAGCTGGTAAAGTGCCCAACAGGGAGTCCTTCTCATAAAGAATACAGTCTTGGTTTCCTGGTGTGGTAAAGTCAAGTCTCTGCTTTTACTCCAAAATGAAGTACATTTTCTTCCTTACCCTATCAAATGGAGAGGATTATTTAACTGAGAACAGCATCATTTCTGGGTAACACATAAATATTTCAAATGGTCCAGAGATTTCCATATATTGTACTTCTCAGCAGGCAAACAAAGTATCTATCACTCTTCTATTACTGTCAGTTAGATTCTACTGTCAGCTGCAATCACCAATGCAATGTAGACTTTGGCATAAGTAGCACCAAAATATGGTGATAGTCACCTAATTGAGAAGATACTTCTAAAAACTCTCTTGGTTTTGTTAGTATTTCGCAGAAGATTGCTTTGATTTTTTTTTTTAATTCTACAAGTACTTTAGGCCCTTAGATTCACCTGTTCTGAGATTTTGTGCATCCCTCTGTCTGTCTCCACTTTCCCATCTCCAGTAAATCAGTTAGAGTCTCAAACTTGGGAGTTTAGTTTCATAATATAGTCTTTGGAGTTAAGCTGTGATTTGGTCTTTTTATTATTGAACAAAAGGTCAACATTTTGCCATGTCTTTGGCTTTTTTAGTCCCTGCCCCTATGTCAGCATCTTACAAACCTGCTGTCATCACATGGGAGGATACACAAGACAAGATTTTACACCCAGTAAATTTGCTGTATGTGGTATACTTATGCCATGATATAGGGCTGGCTTTTTCTATCAGTGTTACCAATGGGTGGATAACTGCTATTGGAAAACTATGCTTATAGAAATTGCAAATCATTTTCATTTTATCCTAAGATTTCTGTTTAAGGAAAGCCTTGAACCATTTTAATTTCATGCAACTAGATTTAATCATTCACTCTGCTGTCCAGTGCTGAAAAGAAGCAAATAAAAAATCTCCATCTTGCCTGGAGTCTGGATTGTGTGCAGAGGTTAACAGATCTTCAACAAAAACAGACAAACAAACAAAAAAATTTAAAAAAAAATCACAACTTTCCAAGGTCTACCTGATCCATAGCTCATACATTAAGAAAATTTATTTCATCTTATTTTATTTTCCTATTTCATCTTTCACTACATTACATCTTAATAATAGACTGGAAGAGATCTCTAAAGATCATCTAATCCAACCCTCTCCACACCACTAAAACAGGATCACCTGGAGCATTTTGCCTTTTTCCAGGATCCTCTCTTCTCCAGGCTAAACAGGCCCAGCTCCCTCTACCTTTCCTTGTAAGAGAGATGCTCCAGTCCCCTAATCATCTTCATAGACCTCTGCTGAATTCTCTCCAGGAATTTCTTGTCTTTCTTGTACTGAGGAGCCCAGAACTGGATGTAGCACTCCAGATGTGGCCTCACCAGGGCTGAGTAGAGGGGCAGATCACCTCCTTCAACCTGCTGGCAATGCTTTTCCTGATGCACCCCAGATACCATTGGCCTTCTTGACCACAAGGGCACACTGCTGGCTCATGGACAGCTTCCACCAGGACCCCTAAGTCCTTTTTCACAGAGCTGTCTTCCAGCAGGTCAGCCCCCAGCCTGTACATTTGCATGGGGTTATTCTTCCCCAGGTGCAGGATCCTGCATTTGTCTTGGTTGAACCTGAGGACATACTCTGAGTCTTCATCCACATCGTCAATTAAAAAGTTGAACATCTGTATCAAAACTGCACAGCAACCGCTGTGGTTGAAATTTATATCTTTGGGTTTTTTTTCATATTATGTCTCAGAATGCCTTTAGAGGGCTGGAAATGTACTGACAATTTTTCTCAGTCTGTAGAGATCTTCTTGGAGTGCTTTTAGAAAATATACTGGAGTTTGAGGGATGATTCGCATATTTCTGAGTGTCTTCTTTAAAATGTAGGCTTGTACCTGTACAAGGCTGAACAATGGCCATGATTGGTCCAATCTCTACAAGCATAGGCAGCACAGAACAAAATTTTGATATCCTGTCTTTCTATAAAGAATACTTTCCACCTTTCTAATGACCACTATGAAATGGAGAAAAGACGAAAGTTCTTACACTATGTGCTGGCAAGGGATGTAAGCTCACAGAAGCTGACTTATATACAGGCTTTAAGATTTTGTCCAAGACACATAAATAGAGTTTCCCATCGGACTTGATTTAACACCCTTTATGATTTTTTCCCCTCCAGGTTCCCTGCATGACATTAAGCAGCTCTTTAATAAAGCTGCATTGCTACAAAGCAATAGCTGCACTCTGCCTCTGTACACTGTGGTTGCCAGCCACGAGCAAAATGTGAATCCTTTGTCATTCATAGCTCTGCATGTCTGGAAGAAGGACTGAGTTCAGGTTTAGGCAGACATTATTAAGAATGACAGGTCCCATTTTTAGCCATCCGTCCATTTGATGTTATTTTTGTTTTCTGCCCTATAGAACCAAGATTCCCCCCAGTGACAAAGTGCAGTACTGCTAAAATTCGGTTTCCCTTATAGTATTGTGGCCACATCAAACCCAGAGGAATAAGGACACTGGTGATGATCTTTATGCAGATACATGCAGGTCACACCACTCTGCCACTTCACTTCTCTCCTTTGCTCTTGTGTTTAGGCAAGGTAGTGAAGTATGTGAGATTCTTCCCCCTCAGTGCTCTCGGGGAGCACGACTCCTATTGTAATATTTGCTTCAGTGTCTCTCAACTTAAAAGAACTGAGTGAACAGACAAAACAGAGGGATGGTATGACAAGCACATATACATTCACAAACAAAAAACCAGAACTGATAGATCTAATTTTAGGCTTACCAGCAACCTCTCTTTATGATAAGAGGAACAAAATGGATTTTTTTTAGCTCACCAGTAAATGGAACATTTACTGTACTAGTAATATATCTATTTTTAATAGATATGGCTCTGGACTAGAACAAAGAAGGTGTTGTGTGAAATCTGATCTTATGAACCACATTAAAGAAACTGGAAGCATCTAGCCCAGATCAGACACAGTCATCCTGACCCTCTGTGGGTTTATGGTCACATTAGCAACTGTCACCCTGATTGGAAATATTTTGAAACCAAAAAAAATTACTATGCTGAGTAAGCCTTAATGAACAGAAGCTATAACATCTAAAGTTACACATCCATGTGTGAACTGAGGAAAGCGGGCCTTTACATCCTTGCTTGTCAATAGAGAGCCAAAAGCAAATTCACTATTTCAGGTTTCTGCTTTGGGAGAAGAGGCAATGAACTCTAAAACTGCCTAAACTAAACTCTAAAACTCCATTAACTGTGGTTACCACCTGACATGTATCCTCCAACACTTTGGAAACAGGGAAATTTCGCCCTACACATCAAGGGACAGGCGTCCAAAATGTGATGCTCCTGGTCAAAAAGTGTAAAGTAGGTTAGATAATACAGGGCATCAGAAAAGAAAATGAAGATATATATGTAAGCATCTTAAGCAGAAAATGTAAATGAAAAGAAAACAAGAACATAATTATACTCATGGAAAAAACATTTACCCTGCACCACTGTGTATTTGCTACTAACTTCAGGCATATAGCACTGACATGATATAAAAGATACCAACAGTCTTCTCTTGAAGTCTTTGTCAGCTTTTTCCTATGAAAGGAAGAAGGAATAGAAGCATCTATACTCTAAAGGAATATAAATCCTTACTGGAAACAGAAATGAGTATCTCATTGATTTTTAATAATACTTAGGCAAGTGCTTGACACCATGTTTATATTGCCAAGAGAATTCAGCTGAGAGATCCTTGGAGTAGCTCCATACAGGTTGCTCTATCCTCACAGTGCAGCACACTGCCACAGGAAGATACTGGCTTAGGTCCCAAAACCCAGACTTGGAGTATCCCTGCACGAGGTGTCTCAGCATGAAGTATGCATGCTCCAACTCCCTCTAAAAATAAGCTTTATGATTCCCAAGTCACTAAGGCACTAATGCAGCCTTAAAAATGATACCTCTTTTCTTCACACAACAAATCACATGAAAACAGAAATTAAATTTTACTCCTTCCTGTGGATGCCTAAAGGGCTTCAGGTTTTTTGCTCTTTTTTCAAGTTTACTATACAAGTTGAATGAAAGAATTATAAACTCTCCCAACTGATATGATCTCTTGTTGCTGTCAAAGTGGAAAATGACTCATTTCCAAATTAAAAGAGTGTTAAATAAGTTAAGTGGTTAATTGCTACTGTAGATAAGTCTAATCTCCAGGAGAAAGCTGAGAGTAAACTGCACATATTTGTTACCATTTAAACCATGTACATTTTGCCAGCAGTAAACAACAAACCTTTGAAACACTGCTAGTAGATCCAATTTTTTGTTTATGAAAGATGGTAATACTTTGGATACTACAGTTAACTTATCTTTAAAATAATATATTGTAGGTGTAAATACAGGTGTAATATTTCTGCAACTTCACAAGTGGAGAGGTTTGACTGGAAATGTTGACTTGTTCTAAGAATTTGTCTTTAGCTAGTCTATGTTTTTTCAACTATACCAAATGGTCTATGTGATATTACAGAAATACAGTCTCCAGTCTCTGGAGATCTGGTTAAAATTTCATATTTAGTTTCAGTAACAGCAATAGCAAGAAATAAGCTTGAACAATATTCGCTCAGTGCAGATAAAAACCTTGTCATCCGGAAGAGAGATTCTGCAAAATATAAGCAGCCGAGATGCAAGACACACTAGCATTTAGACTTCATCCCAACAACTCAAACTATGTAGCATAGAAGCAGTTGTGTCACAGCCATTGCTGTAGTACACCAGAACTATTGCTTTTGCCTCCAACAGTGTTCAGGATTGTACGACAGCGTTTTGCAGTAACATCTTCTACTTAGGTATCTACAGCATGTCCTGACAGCTCTGTAACTAAAGCAGATACCAATCTACCTCAGGAAGAAATCTTGAAGAAATTAAATGAGGGAATGTGAAACATTCATGAGACTTTTGTTTCCTTTCTAACTTGTTACCTAACTTTACTAATGTGTTGGTTGTTTACAAGCTTTGAACAAGACTTGTCACAAAAGAGAAATGTCATAGACTTGGTCCTGGACTGGAAGGCTTTTCTGCAATATTTGTTAGTTATCACTTCCGTAGTTCATAATAGTTAACATTTGACTGAATTTTCTATAGCAAGGAACAAGATTAAAGAAATATTTCAGCAAGGACTAAAATACTACACTTCCTTTTTCTTTACTGACAAATTGTTACAGAGATAAACACTGGCAGATATATCCAAAAGCATTTGAAAGAAGGAAAATATAGTGTTTTTACAAAATTTCATCATTCAGTTTAGTCTTAGAAACCAAGGAAGGAAAATCAGTGGCAATGGAAGTGAATGCAGCTGTTATATTTATTTAGTCCCATGGGCAGTGCCATGATGACAGGCATTCTTGTAGTGCAGCTTTTGCACAGCATTTCATGTTTCCCATGGAGCCTGTCATTTCAAAACAGTCTTTCAGGCAGTCGGTAACTTTTAGAATCAGCTCTTTACCCACTTTCCCATTCTGCATTACAATAAATTCCCTGTTGTAATATTTTTTAACTCACTAGTAAATAAATTGAAATGTGGTCTGCTGCCTTAGCGAAGTACTGGATGCATTCAATGCACTGTGTTCATACTAATGTATTCCTCTATCTTTATGTGAGTAGATGAATTCATGGGCCATGATGCTTACGCAAAAGTTGTTAGAAGCAGAAAATTATAAAATATATAAATATAAATTCATAAATGTTGCCTGGGAAGGCTTATGGGAAGTTTTGCTAAGATTTGTGAAGTCAGGGTTGTGTTTTTCACACACACAATTCTAGCCATGGTAACATCTGCAGTGGTACTGGCTTTAACTAAGATTGCTCCTTGCCTCCTGCTGCAATTAATTTCTTGTTAACCTTAAAAAATGCTGCAAGGAAAAATATTGGTCATCCTTGCCAACTACTCACAGCCTGTTGTCAGTACCCGCTCATGACTAATATCTTTGCACTAAGTTACAAATCTATTAAATCTAGCCTAGTAAAACAGAGATACAATATTAGAAACAACAGTTGGGATGCCCTAAGTATGTAAAATAGGGATTACATTTATTAGAGCTAGGAATGATTGAACCTGTCAAATAGCGGGAGGTGTTTTCTGGAAGCCCTCAATACTCAGTAGAGAGATGTACTTCCAGAGTGATGCTTTGCCAGGAAAACTTAAACATCCAGTTTAGAAGAAGGTAAATTGCTGACTAGACCTGTCTCCTTTCTTTTGACAGGGAGCCCATCTGCCTGCTTTTTTGCATTATACTTAGCTGACATATACACTTTATATATATATATATAATATACTTATATATACGCTTAAGGTGAAGTTAATTAAGATCACTCTTGTCTTTCATAGAAAAATGACTGAATTCAGAATCAGCTGCACAGATCTATGCAAGATCTAATTTTATCCCAGAAAGCTGATTAAAAAGTATTCATCTTTTTTTTTTTCAAGCTTTTTTGCTAGAGCTTTGGTAATGTCTTGACAAAGAGTAAAGATCTTAATCATAGTTCAACTTGCCCATTCCATTCTAAAAAGATGAATGTCTTGACACTCTCAAATAGTGGAATATTCTGTTTGGTCTTAGTGATGATTACGCATAACACAGTGGAGCAGAACTTCAGTGCCCTGTCCAAGCCGCCTACTGGAAGAAACAAAATGCATGTCATTTACTGATGTAAAACTTAGTCTTCTGACTGTCATGGTGTTGGTATACTGATTTATCTGTCCTTTGGGAAAACTCTGGGATGGGACTTGAAAGGTCACTGATCTCAGTGGATGTCTGTGCCACATTCTGAAGTACAAGGAGCAAGAGATTTTATGGAGGATCAGAAAGGAGTTGCACAATGAAGATTTGGTGATCATATCTGTGGTAGCGTAAATCTTCTACACAGGCCCCTAATATGCTGTCTGTATAGTTATGATCTGCACAGAAAAAAATAAAAGCAAGAGATAACAGGAGTGAATATTGTTTCAAGTCAGCACATCACCTCTCATTCACCAGTACAGAGACTATCGGACTAGCGAGTGTAACTGTATTTACAACCCTGGGGAGTTTTCTCTACGAAGTCTTTGGCAACACAGTTGCTTTAGGAGCATGCTGAGAAGCACAAGAGGGCTGCTGATGCCTCAGGCCCCCCACAGAAAGGATTGGCAGCCAGTGCCCTCCTGGAAACCAATCTGAACCTGTGACGTTTGCAGGCTTTGTGGTGTCATCCACCGTGCCCCATAGCAGGTCCCCCTCTATACGCAAACACTGATAAAGCAATCCAAACGAAAGAGCCTCATGGACTTCTTTACATCTCTACTTTTTTCGTGCTGAATTTGCAGGTAGGACAGATGGTGGTTGCAAGGTGACAGACACTTCAGGTGGCACTGGTACCAACTTGAAACATCCTCCAGGAAAGAAACAAAAAAAGACATTCATGCTGCTTACACTGCTAGGGAACCTATCTCCAACTAACTCCTATTGCTGTTTGTGTAAGAATGACAACATGGTTGTAAAAAAAGGAGTCAAATAAAATAGAAATGCCTGTGCTGAAGACAGTGTATTTATACCATCAGTCTGATCATCAGGAAAACTCAGGTCAGAGTCAACAGAAAATATGTGGTCAAAACTGTGCTTCTGAAGGTGTGATCTCAGAACACTGAGCTCTATTTCTAGGAAACAGGTAATAAACAACCTCATGTCACCTTCTTTATAAAGTAAGGCACAAGCTCAAACACAAAGAGTGCTCTGGCTATGCCCTAAGTAAGTTTGTTCTGTCATTTTTAAGCAATGGTCCTAGACTGAATATAAATGCATAGATAACTTCAAGTTCTTTGATTTTATCCAAAAGGCAATTGCTGGCTGAGTAGAAACCTAACAGAGAGTGATAGAGCTGGGAAGCAAGTAGAGCAGAACCTCTCCAGCATGCCCTCCTTAGCTTGGCCCATCTGCTCTGCAAGGACTAAAATATTTGTTGGCCAGCAGACATCGGAGAAGACCAATAATAGGATTTGTCTTTTGTTTGATAGAGGGAATAATGACTTTTGTGTCACCAGGGAGGGGGATTCTTGGATTTTCCTGTATTTTGGAATTTACAGGCCACTAGACAGCAGGAGTTCTGAGATTTTATAGAATTAGATACCCAGAAAGTAAATGTTCTACATAAATTAGAATTTTATCTGCGTTCTGATTAGCTATGTATTTTGAATGTTCTCAGGGCTGAGTAGAAGCAGTCTATTTTTCCTTCTTACCTTCCATTATGTCCTCTCCATATACTCATTGTTTCTCCATAATTCTTCCTGGGATTCAAAACTGTCTCCTAAACTCCCCTTAGGTACTTTGGAGACTGTTTCTCCAACACAATTACACTAGTGTTGAACTAAGGACAAGAGTTTCCACCATCTTTGGTGAATGAGAGAGTCCCCACCAAGCAATGCCATTGTTTCCCATTAGACAATAATGGCCTAGTGGGAGGCGAGGAAAGGACAGAGAGTCACAAAGGAATTTTGGAAAAGTATCCCTACAGAACAAAGAAAGTTTTCCATTCTTAATGAGACCAAGGAACAAAGCAGCTGCTGGAATAGTATTGTACCCAACAGGTTTGAACTACATAGAAAAATCCTACACTTGTGGAGTGCAGTCCACTAAGCAACCCTTTCAAATGTCTGACCAGTGTCAACTTCTTGAGCTTTAACACTTGACAGCATGTGCCACAAGGTCATAATCCTCCAGCCTACGTCAGCAGATCTATATAAATTTTACTCATCTGACGGACTCTTACTGTATGTCAATGAGTTCTGCAAGTTTCTAAACAGCTTTTAGCTTGTTTGCCCCCACATTAAATGTAAGATAATGTATCTGACTGTTTAAAGGTTTTATTGTCAAGACATAAAACTTTTTGCAAATTATTGTCTTTTATTTTCCAGGTTGTAAAGTGTTTGAATAAACAAATCTGATCTGATTTTACCTGATTCTGTGGCTCCATGACTAATTTATTTTTATTGCTTCATAAATGAACTCCATGGCCATTTTACCCTTACTTCCAAGTGCATTTTTTATGAAGGCAGTCTGTAAAGTTTTTTTTTGTGGAGCAATAATACTGAACATGTTGGCATAAGCTACAAAGCCCTAAATGGCCCAGGATCTGTTTTTTTTTCTTTCCTTTATCTTTGAAGCCATTGAGTTCACCTGAAGTATTTCTGTTGTCAGTTTCAGTAATGGATGGGAAAATATTTGCCATGAAAAATGCTCAGCTGTAGAACTTGTTCCCAGCTGGACTGCTTGTCTGTTTACCTGTGCTCCTTCCTAAGAAAATCCATGGACTTCTTACCTTAGGAAACTTAGTGGGGAAATTGATTAGACCTGAAGTTCTAGGGGGCTTTTGTGCTCTCAGATATTAATTGGCTTCATGATTCTCTTTTCTCTAGTAGTTGTTGGTAATATGTTGTGAATTATTTATTAGACACTTGTGAGTGTAAATGCACTCAGCTGCTTGGACAGTGGTCACATGTTTTATAGATATGAATGTCAATCGATAAATAAATAGATGTGAATACTTCTCTGTAGATGACATTCAGGAAATGGTCAGAAGAAAAGAGGTAAAACCAGAATGAGTATTTTGACACTGAGAACCTTTTTCGGCTAGTGCCATTTCTTTTCCTCAATATCCTCTATGGTATTTCCTAATAAACTATGTTAGTACTGTAAGTGGCAGGTACCATCTGCAGAAGAACTTTGAATGGATTGCATGCTGCAAAGTGATGGACACATTCTGGTTACAAGGACACACCCAATAAAACCCACCTCCATTCAAAATATTTTACCTTCAAAGTCCAGATAGAGGGCCTTGAACTTTATAAAGAAAATTTTATACTACAGACATAACCTTCTGTTCTCTGTGCAAGTGATCCAAGAGCATATATGGGTAGTTTTACTCATCATTTACAGCTGTCCAACAAATACTCCATGTGAATGTATTTCAGACTACAGGTGGTTTGTGAACTATTCAACTGCTTTTGAGTATATGCTTCTCTCAAGGCTCTGACTCACATTCACTAAACAAACAGCTGTGGTGGCTAAGATCTTACTGCCTCTTCTCCCCCCCATCCCAGCTGTTTGTTGCTGATCCTTTGCCAGAAATTCTTGCTCCTGTTCCAGATACAGCAAAACCTGCTGCACCTCAGCTGCTCCAACTCATAAACTGGTGCCTTACTGCAAAACAATTTCTATTGCTCAGTTAAGCTCATGTACAGGACTGTAAAATGGAACAGCTGAGGTGCAGTAAAATGCTCTACTCTGCCAGCTCTGCAACTGGGAGCTAAAAGCTTCTTGAAAGAAGCACTGATTTAACTAGTCCAGCAAGACCTACCAGAGATTGCCTGTCAGTGTTCTCCTGAGCATGTATTGGCCACTGCATTGGTTTTAGATCTCTAAAAACATTATAAACAAAGTTAAGAACTTTTGATGCATGTAGTAACATCAACTACAGTAACATCACAACATTTGACAGCTTTTGACACCTGCATGGGTATTACATATATATTTGCTTAAAAAGTAGAAATTCTCTACTCTTCAAATAAACAAACACCTAAAATTCATTGAAAAGCAAAGATGTATGGACATATGAACATAAGATGGGGAAGGTCAATCAGAATGTACAAAACTATTCTCAAATTATTTTACCCACATCTATCTCAAGATGAATTGAAATACAAACTGTTTAAAACTGGTTGGGAAAAAATTAGCTAATTAAAAGTATACTGTGGAAATAGAAATGACACCAATCCTAGACATACACTAAGAGTAAAGTGAAACCTGCATTTATGCATATCAGGTTTCTGAATATAAAATATTAAAGAAGACAGGAAAAAAAATCTTGGTGTCTTTTAATCTTTTCAGAGTAAGTGAAACATGCAAAGGATGTTTGTGCAAAAATAGCTACTCTGACTTAGGTGAGTATAGTATATGTTTTCAGGGATGTTTCATTCAGGTTCACCCTGTAAATATCTGTGCAAAAGGGAAGATCACGCACAACATACATCACTCTATTCCCTTAACTGAATTGCATAAGGAATACAGCAGCAAATAATTTGGTCAGATATGTATGTTTCCATGAGAAGAAAGTATCTTCTACTCCAACTGAATTCAATCTCTTATTATACTTCAAAAGGTGGAAAACATCCAGATAGAGAATTCCCAGGATAAGAATCAGTTGCTCTTTATAAATATGACAGTAAAATATAGCATTGTTGAATTAACACTTGCCAGACAAACAGGTCAACAACTGAAACACAGCACAATTTACATTGTTTTACAAACATAATGTGTTGTGAAGTAGACTAAAGCAGCTGTTACTTAGAATCCAACTGAAGAGAAATTCAAATGATTTATACTGCTAGACTTTTCTCCATTAACAGCTGCTTCAGACACTTTGCCTTGAGGGAAAATACAGATGGATTTTGCAATACAAAAGGCACAATATATTGAACTTCAATTATTGGAAATAACAAAGTTCTTAACAGGGAAACATTAATACTAATGATGATGCAGCTTAATAAGATTTTCATGATAACAAATTACTTTTTCTAGCATGATCACAGCTTGAGATATAGGCATGTTGGGTACATAATTACTCTAAATACAGCCAAAATTGAAGGAATTTGACTATAATTGCCCATTAGCTAGTTGTCCTGAACATGAGACTCACCATACCTATTTTTGCAACAGCAGATTTCCAAAGGGCAGAACAACACTGGTGACTCTCCATTCTGCTATATGGTTATTGATTATGCTTTCAGCTAAAAAGAATTAGTACTTCCTGAATGTAATCCCATCCTCCAGCATTCATTTCTTCTATTGCTGTGCCATTTATTTTGACTAGAAGACAGATCCAGGAAGAAAGGAGAAGGTGTACCCAAATTTATTACATAACTTCAACAATTTTTCTATGTTGTGTTATTATGGCACTTCACATTTACAACAACTTCAGGAAAAAGTCTATAAAGCAAAAACTTTTACTTGTTCCTGGAGTAAGCTGGAGCCTTTAAAGCATAAAGTTTTAGAAAAAGGTGTATTTTACCTTTTCTTAAAATTTCCTTTGGACCCTGAAATTACACATTCACAGAAATACAAAATGGTTGAGATTGGCAGGAACCCCTGGAGATAATGTAGTCCAACCCCACAACTAAAGTTGGCTCAGGACCGTGACCAATGAGTTCTGAATATCTATAAGAATGAAGATTCCACAACTTCTATGGACAATCTCTTCCAACTGTTGTTCAAAAACCTTCACAGTGAAAATATTTTTTTCTTATGTATATAGCTACCCACAGTAAATACAGATTAATTAGAAGATGTAATATCCTAACTATTGCTTACTACAATAATCAATAATCAATACATTGAGTTTCATTTTCATTTCTACATGGTTTATGGACTCAACCACTTGTCTTCTTCTGATACCCTACTCTATACTCAGCAGTTGATCCAGTTAACACTACTTAAGCTGAGACACTCTTGCATTTTATTCTATGGAAGTGATATTTTGTACTAGGGAAGTAAACACTGGAAGAACTATTCTGGTTTTATACTACATAGAAATAGAAATTGGCCACTCCTATCTAATCTAAAACATGCCTCAATTACTATTCAATTAGCATCAAAATGTGATATGATTCATGGAAAAAGCATGGAACAACTAGGAAATATACTTGGCTACAGTATGTAAGTATACTTGGCTACAGTATGTTAGCAGTCCTCCTGGAGAAAAAAAAAGACATAATGTATTTCTGTAAGGAACCGTCTGAATTCCCAGTTAACTTTTCAAGGCACTGGAACAATATCATAAGGAAATTCTGGCCATTGCAAGAGCTTTGCTTACTGTGTAGCCTTCATAGCATCAAGGAATGCAGACAGTAAAAAAAATCCGGCCAGTAGAAATGACTAAAATCTTGGTTATACTATACTTCCCATGGTATAACAGAATTTGGACACCCAAACTAATTTTCTGTCATGTAGCACATATCATTCAAAATAGCAGGAGAATCACAGGTTGGGACAGGCCTGTGAAGTCTTCCCATGAGCTCAGATGATCTTCCACCATTATGGTTCTCTCGTAGAAGGAGGGGCTGGAAGTATGAATACTGTCTTATCTGTCTAGAGCCACATTTGTAACTTCCAGGTTGGGATCTAAAATTTGCCATCAGAAAAAGCTGTATCACCCTGATTAGAACAACTGACATTGATTGATTTATTTATTTATGAAAAATCTGGAATGAGATTCAGCTGACACTGAAGCTCATCAGTGTATCTCCATGCTCTTTCATGGAAGAAGTATAGATCTTAAATAAACTCTTGCTGCAGTAGACAGCTATAGCTTACTGCTTCAAACTGTGTTGCATCCCTAGTGATCAGAGGAAACAAATTGACTCCAGAGATCCTCTTCATCTCTACTTCTAGGACAAGGCTGTTGTCATACAATAGCATGGATTTACATATATCTGTATATACAACTGGCATTGTGTGTGTAGAGTCAGCTTAAAGAGGTGTATACGAAGGGTGAGAAGATAAGGTGGCACTTGATATGTGCTGGTTCGCAGTCATCCTGAGACTCAAGAACTAATATTACCCAAAAGAAAGGCAAACGTGAAGAGTGTACATATTTATACAGCAAGCACAGCTAGGGAATCCAACTGGCAGCTCTACTTGCTTGTCTGCTCCTTGGAAGAGCATCACCAACTAGGCAGCTGCAGAAGCCTGACAAGCTTACACACACACACACACACACACACACACACAGAGTCAAAACCATTGATGCAGGAAAGGAGAGGAAAGAAAGGAAAACTCTCCATCAAAGTGTCCCCTGAACGACGTGATGATACCTCTCTGCCTCCTCCCAACCTATTTCTTCTCCATAGAGCAACCTTTCCAGGTCAGTAACAGACTGGACCATCTGCCCCAGCTGGGATGAATATGTTGAAAACCCCAGAAGAACAGAGATAGCCTGGTACGGGGCAAAACTGCTACATAAAAGCAAAAAATGCTTGGAGTTAGTTCCAGTTTGAGTCATAAGCTGAAGGATAAGGCAGATCACCCCAAATGTTATCAAGGTGGATGCATGCCCAATTGGAAGCAGCCAAAATGCCCTTTTTGGTGCCACTGCACAATAACATAGCTGGTTGCTACCTGCAGCCCAGTTTCACAGGCAATTATGCCTTTAACCTTTACAAAGCTTGCCAAGTGCCTTCTCAGCATTTTCCTCCTAGTGCCTTGAAGGCATTCAAGCTACTGCTGCTCAGAGGTAATGCATTTTCACACTTGTGCCCTCTTCCTTTCACCTTCCACCTCACCACCCCATCTTAGCTCTCAAGGGCTGTATTGCAGATATTTGTTTAGTGATTGGCTTCAGCTGTTCTAAACAGAGGAGAAAGTATACCTGAACTTCTAGCAGCATGACTCATTGAAAGCTAGTTTTCATGCCCAGCAAAATAGCTTAAGTCAGGATCCATTTTGTGTGTGCAGTAAGAGGGTTCACAGCTACTGTGCTGTAGGAGGATGTAAGGGGAGCAGGCAATTACAGCCTACAACCATGGGTATCCTCCTACCCTTCAAGGCTTCTGCAGAAGTCTTTTTCTGGGATTTCTGTGTTCATGCAGACAGGAATGATTGGATTTATAGCAGTCCTTGGGAGAGGCAGGGAGAGGCAAGGATTTGGAGACATAAGGGCAAATTCTTCTCTTGAACCCACATGGTGGATTGAAGAGAAGAAATTAGCTGTATGAAATAAAGCCAGGTACTGTGACTCTTTCTCGTAGGTAAATATTTCTTTAATTTTTTGGTATATCCAGCTGTGGCCTGTAGCAGAAAGGGATATCTCATAATGAGCTCTGTTATAAATGGCTCTGAAACACAGAGTGTTGGAATGCCACTAAAAATATTTTGTCTGTGGCTTTTGCTAAGGCTCAGCTCCTCAGGAAATACTTTCATTGTTTAATGCTGTCATTTTGTACATATCCAATATTTTCTTAATCTGTCACTGGGAATAGTTTATTTATAACATATAACAAGCTTATTTTCCAATTGCGCGTTGTAAATATGTCTTACCAAAAAGCCTAACTATTCACTATAACCGCTCAGTTATAGTGATTTAACCACTTTATTAGCTTTTAAAAATACCAGAAGCATGTGTCAAATTCTCCCTTACCCCCCTTTTTTCCACTGAAATAGTGGATGTACAAGTTTGGGTCAGGATTTAGCCCTGCATTTGTCAATCACATCTCTCCAGAAGTAATACCAAGTGGCAGAGGGACTTAAAGATACCTACTCCATGTTTCTTCCTTGACCCTTAAAAACTTGCCACTAGCCTATAATAAAAGCAAGTCGTGGAGCTAGAACACAAGAGATACGGCTGCTCTTGCTGGGAAATTTTTGGGGAGACTTCAAGGCCATCATTAGGCTGCGTCTTGTTTTCCTCTGGAGGTTCTGAAGGGAGAAAAAAAAGAAGACCCTCTGTTTCTTATGTCTCCAGATTACTGTATAGATTGTCTGCTGAATTTTACAGCTAGCAACCAGGTAGGGCTTATAAAATGTGTTTCATAAGAAGCACATCCCGTACCATGTATTCTGCCATGGATCCTGTTTGTTTGGAGAAGCTGACTGATCAAAGAGTTTGTACTCTTTGAATGTTATTAAGTCTGTATACACATATGCATGTGTGTGTGTCTATGTAGAGGATAAAAATGAAGCTATGTGGACTACAGAGAACTTGTTGAAGCATTTAGACTTCTACTAGCAAGTTTGCTGACAGTTTAGGGTTTTTAAATATATTTACACAGCTGTAATATATATACTTTTATGGGGAACATTTTTCCATCATTAGCTTTCCAACAGGTTAAGAAGGTTATTTACAGATATAGCCACACAATGAGCCAAATTCTGGTCTCAGTAACAGTGTACCTATACTCTGTAACAGTGTAAATCCAGAGTCACTCATTAAAATCGATTGCTGTTGCTTTTTTTTTTTTTTTTCCTTTTAACTTGTACCTGGTAACAGAGAGGAATTTGTCCTCCCAGTATTCCAAGATCCCAGCAAGACTGCTGACCTTCTGTACTCAAGCAGATAATCTGCTGGTCATTTCTGTGTCATAGCTGTGGAAACAGCCTGCCAACTCTTAGTGTGTTCTGCAGTCATATACTTTGGCTGATTAGATGATAAGAATCAGTCTTTCTGCAAGTGATGTCCAAAGGCTGTCTCTAGGACTGTTTCTAATTCACAAGTGCTGCCTCTACCTCACCAGTGTTTAAAAAAATAGTCTAGAACTTTGCCAGATATATATTTCTCCTGACTAAAATCCATGTACATATTTTAGCCACATCTAGGGCAAATTGTCATTAAAACTTCACTAAAATATGGCTTGTGATATGAGCCCAAAGCTGATCTTGCTTCTGCAAATGGAAATCTTCTGTAAATGCACTTCAGTCATTAGAAAGCAATTACAGACTTCTGCTGCCTTTGTAGAGACTGGAATTTGTTCTTTGTTGAGTCACTCTTTTAAACTAATATGGTTAGACAAGTTTTTAGAGCAAACATTCTTTTCCATCTGTGTCAGGAGATTTTTAAAAGCTACCTTGTCACTTGTCTCAATGTGGCAGCTTCATGGCTGTAGGGATGCTGTCTCTCAGCAGCTCCTGCACTGCTGTTTCTTTCCGCTGCAAGAAATTCAATGGATGGAAAGGAGCTGGGAAGGACTAAGTCATGCCAGAAATACAGGGATTTCCACAGAGAATAAACGACACAGTTTTCAGGGTCACACTAACTTATTTATGTGTGAGGGAATAGACAAAGTTATCTGAGAAACTTGGGATGCACTTCTGTGGTATATCAGCAAAGTAAGCTGGCTGTAAGACCAGTGTAAAACTTAGATGTTGCCTAAACTGAATGATATCTCTATCAAAGCAATCTTTTTTTTTTTTTTTTTTTCAAAATCTAGTTACAAAACAGTGAGTTCCCACACAATGCGGCATTCCATCTCATTGCAGGAAAAGCTACAAGACAAACACAGAAATCACTGAAGTGAATTAGACTGGAAACTATCTTCCACAGGGGCCAAATCTTTTCACATATTTCTACTCTACCAGACATATCTAAGTCCTGACCCCCCCAGTTTAAGTCTCTCAGCAAGGCTGGAGTAAATCCCAAAAGGTTCTAGGTTTCCAATTGAATATGGGACTTCCTTTCAATATAAGAGCATAGACTGAAATATGGGGATGTTACCTATTTCTACATTTGTTATACTTTTTCAATAGGATCCACCAAATTTGATGTCAAAGCATATGCGGTTGTCCAGCCTTCTGCACCCTGCTCTGCCCAGTCTGCCCCTGCTACCTCCAGCCACCCCCATCTGGCAGCAACATGGACAGCAAAGGGACACAAGCAATGGGACAGACACTGGGGACTAGAAAACTGTTGCTGAGTGCTTAGTGCAGTACTTGGGTGGCAGCAGTTGAGTAACAAGTGAGAGGGGAAGGTTAAGGTGAGACCTGGGTCTGTGTGGTCTCATTGCCACTCAGTGGGCTGCAGGTGCCAGGCTGCTTCCCAGGGTTGGCTGCATCTGTTGCCCAGAGCTGGATCTACCTGCAAATCTCAACTGCCTTCGAGGTCTGCTTTAGCTTGCCTGAGGAAAGGTATCCCTGTGATCTGGTTACACATTGATTTCTGTCACATATAAAGGAAGATGGAGGATTTTTCAAGGAAAGGTTATTAAAGTCTGTGATAAGATGCTGAGAAACTCAAACATAAACTCCCTCAAAAATAATAGTAACTGTGTGAGAAATTCTTCATTTCAAGTGTTTGTATAGTGTAACACTATATAATATTACAGGCTGTAGTCCTAAATGTCGCAATCTTAACCATACACCAGCATGTGTTTTTAAATGTAATGCGTTTTGATGTCCTGTTTGCATTGGACTCACTACTGTAGGTCTCTGCAGGACACTGTTTACAAAAGAGATTACCAAAAATAAAAATTACAAAACAAAGTGGTGTAAGTTGCAGAAATAAGAGTAGGAATGCCTCCCTCCGGAAGTTTTTGCCACAAGTCCAGATAAAAATATAGTCAAAGAGTCTCAGTATAAATCAAGTTATATTTCTATTAACTCAGTAAGACAGGGGCTCAACAGCTATCCTGGTCTTATTTTACAGGCTATAACCTGCAACTAGTTTAAATCTAATTTGATTCAGTTCAGAGTTCATAAAACAGCTGTATAGAGATGAAAAATTTTTTTGTTGAGTTTTTACCTTCTAGTTGCAAAAAAAACATATAACAGAGTAGTGCTTGTTTATGAATCATTTGTCTCTTTCTACAAGCATAACAAGAAAAGGTACCCTTGGAAAATTTAGTCCCTTTCTATACCATCCAAGACTGGATGGACTGAGATTTGGCTTTTGGACAGGGTTACAATTATACATATGTTATTGGTGGGGAGAATATTAAGGTTTTCTTTCTGGCTGTCTTTCCTTCTCTACCCCCAAATTTTCCATTTATTCCACTAAAAATTTACAGTTCTATATGTACTGCTCTTGCGTCATCTTTCTTTTTCTTTTTCTTTTTCTTTTTCTTTTTCTTTTTCTTTTTCTTTTTCTTTTTCTTTTTCTTTTTCTTTTTCTTTTTCTTTCTTTTTCTTTTTCTTTTTCTTTTTCTTTTTTTTCTTTTTTTTTCTTTTTCTTTTTCTTTTTCTTTTTCTTTTTCTTTTTCTTTTTCTTTTTCTTTTTCTTTTTCTTTTTCTTTTTCTTTTTCTTTCTTTCTTTCCTTCCTTCCTTCTTTCTTTCTCTCTTCTTTCTGTTTAGTTACTTCCCCAAACTTCAACCTTCCTGGACCATTATGGCATCACATTTGGCATCCAGAGCACTGCTGAACAATTACTGATGTTCACCTTATTCCTTATCCCTGCTGTAAGTAATTTGGACACCACTTGATGTTGTCCTTAGTTTATTTTATAGCAGTATATAGTAGTCCTGTTCAACGCCAAGGTCCCTTTAGCCTAAACACTGTTCAATTAAATGGGCTGTAGTTATATGGCACATCAGAGTGCGAGGAACTAAGAGACAACACAACTTTGTCAGTGTGCTATTTTCCCAGACTAATTAACTTCCACAGTTTTAATGGCCAAATACTGTGTTGGTGTTACTATGCTGGTTCTGGTTTGGGGGCATGTACAGAGCTGGTGACGACTTCAAACTAGTGTACCATGTCACTCTACATATCGAGAGAAACAATCCCTGCCCCCAAATTCCTTATAGCCTGACCAGACAAGATAGGCAGAGGCTATGTGGAGAACAAAGACACAAAAGGAGAATATCTATGGCCACAGCCACTATCGTGTTCCTGAGAGCGAGCCTAAGCACTCAACTACCCACCCTAGCTGCCCCAGTTGCAGAGGCAGTCTTAAGCACATGGCTGAGCTGTGAAGCTCAACTCAGTCAGGCAAGCTGACATCCTTCCTAGTTACTTTGTGCAAATAAACTCATGTGTGAAGTATTGTTCACATCGGCACCTAAAAGAAACACTATAAGCCCTTCTTGTTTCAACAGCTCCAGGCTATAAGTCTAATATGAGATAGTTTCATGCAAGAGCAGGTCTAGTTGTCCACAAGACCCCATGCGTTGCTGCATACCTACAGAGCCTGACTACAGGAAAGAAATCTGCTTGAGCAAGGATTTACTATTCCAGGCAGGTGATACACTCTGGTTTATATATAATTCCTGCAGATAGGAGAAGCATTTTGTTCCTTAACCACAATAGATGCTGATATGTGTCCTAGCTGGGATCTACTGTGCTCCTTGCTGATGGCTGTAAGGTGGTATGGTAAGTGGATCCCGTGCTGGTCGACAATTTTGCAGTGACAGATGAGTATTATGATAATCACAAAGTATTGGATAATCATCACTCAGTTACCTTGCCTTGATGCCCAAGAATTAACTCTCCTCTTCAGAATAAGGATCAATTTTACTGCAGTCAAACTCCCTGATTTTGTGCTGCTCCAGACAGGACTCTGGCCTGAATCCGGTCCTACACATTTTTCTGAAAGGTTCAGAGTAATATAAACATGTGAAGATTATATTTCTTTTTAGAAATATTGGCCATTTAATGTAGGTGTTTAGTTCATCTTCAAGAAATGCGAACCACAGATCATCTAAGATAATGGTTCTCATTTATTACTCTATAATAATTAGTACTCTCTAACATGAGCAACTGCAGCACTGAGATTTTTCATTGTGACTGGAAAACCTTTTCCTAAAGGCCTAGTCAATAGTTATCCACAAACATATATATCAATTTAAAAAAAAATCTAAGAAGGTCAAATACTAATACTTTGTGGAGAAAAGCACTCAGTTCAGGTTTTATGAAGCAAAAGAAGAAAAAACAAGGGCTGTTTACCACAGCACACATGTCACAAAGCTGCTAGTACTCATTCTGATTTCTCTGTTTGGAAGAAGAGTCCACTGGGTGTAGTTAAAATGCAAAGGAGAATATAAAAAAGTGGAACCCTGTGTGGGTGAATAAACAGTTTCTTTGAAGCTCAAATCTGACACATATTTCATAGCTCAGCAGAAGTGAAAATCAATTCTCAGGTTACTCTTCTTTCTAGCTTTGGATGAACTTGAAAGGAGAGATGACATCAGCATGTACAGACACGTCTGCAACCATCTCTGGGCCCTTTGCATTTCCAGGAACAGGTAAAAACAACCTACGTAGAGGAAATAGCTTGGCAAACAGAGCCAGAACACTGTCTTAATTTTTTTACTGCTCTCACCTACCTCAAGCGACTGACCCTGGGAAGACCATTTCTACTTCCTAAAGCTCCCAAGTGAATAATTGTCTCCTGGGGAATGTTAGCTACAGATTCTAAAGAAATCAGAGACAATGTGGCTCTGCCTTCTGCATTATCAGTTCCAGGATCAGACAAGTACCAGAGATGTGTTATTCCTCCCCTTCTTACCTCCCCTCCAGCCAACAAACCGGCCTTCTGCACTTGACAAGTGGGAGAAGAAAAAGGAGGTGGAGAGGGAGGCGTGAAAGGAAGAGCACTTAGAGAAATTCCCCAGTAGATTAGAGGATCACCCCCCAAGCAAATCCTGAGGCTGATATCTGAATGGGTTAAACCAAGTGGCCAGCATTACAGGTGGAGCCTGAGGTTCTGCTGATGTCCTCATCCCTGCATGGGATGAGAATCTGGCCCAAATAACAGTGTAATAGGGCACAGCATCATCTACCCTGGGCCCTGAGATATTGAGGGCAGGCTCCCACCCTTACCAATTCTATGGACCATATATTCAGGAAATACACTTCTCCTTCAGACCCAAGCCATTACAGAAAACGTTCAAGTGGCTGAAGGCCTTTAAAGACTATGAGGTGACAAATTTCTGTATGAAATACCATGTTTAGTGGTGTAGAAAGAGTGTATTATTTTGATTATCTAAGTGCTGCAGCTGCATTAAGAAAAGAGATTTGCCCAGCAGCAGGGGGTTCCCAGGCTCTTCCCACCACTTTACATTGTGCTTTGAGCAACATCCAAACTCAATTTTACATTTGTACGGTCTTCCTAGTGTTGTTATGAGGTAATGCTTCTCTTAAGTCTAAATCTTATCTGCCCAGCTGCAGTTTTTATATTTTCCTCTGACTGCGCTAGTCACATGAGATTGAAGGACAAAAGAATTTACTAAATCTTTCAGAGCTTAAGATTATAAAAGGTGGAATTTGTTCCATCAGTTGACTTTATTAATGCTCTGCAGTCTGAAATGGATTTGAAATTGTAGTAGTAGTCACTAAAAAAAGAAATAAAATGCACCACAAGAAACATTTAGTTTATTAATGTCTGCTAATTGTCACTTACAATAAGAGATAGATGAAATGTACAACAAACAGTGAAGAAAAATAAAGTCTGTTTTTTTATTTCTCTCCTTCTCTCTGTCCTTGCTCAAATAAGATATTATGTATACATTGTCATAAAAAATTGCTTTATGATCTTTATTCAAGCAAAACCTCAATAAAGGAAGAGAAATTAAGTTTTTCTCAGTCAGTATAAATCAAATATCATTGATCTGTGTAGATCTATCACCTTTCAGTTGGCATAAGCTGTGGAGTTTATTAGTTTTTTAGGCATGAAATCTACAGCACAGGGAGCAGTGAGGCCTGGATTGTGGCTGACATTTCTGTGTGGTATGTAAGTGAACATGTGTATGGATGTTTATGGACATACAAGTGTTCCTCTTAAAGCACATCTTGCCAGAAACTTTCCTAAGGATTAGGCAGCTGACCAGCTTCTGCAAACCTGTCATCATTTGCCCACCCTCTCTTACTGCAATCCAAAGGGAAATTTTCTTCCCAGAAAATAGAGTGCTAATTGCTTGCCCAGAAAGTAAATTAATGACTCAACAATTATGACCAACAGGCTGCAGTCTGGAGATAGCCAATCCTGAGAAATGTCATTTTTGTTAGGCTATAATTTCCATTCTCTATAGGAGGGTTTTTGGAGTTTGGGTTGTTTGGGTTTTTTTAAATAGTGGAAATTCAGGTAACATGCCATGTGGTTGTGAGACTGATCACAGAGCAGATCACTGCCCTTCCTGGGGGTGTGGGTGCACCAGGAAAGACATACCACTTTGGCAAGGCCCAATCCTGCCTCTGCACCTTATCAAATCCATTTCAGCACTAATTAGAAACCAGAGTACAATTTCTAGGCCATGGTATGTCAGAGCTTCATTTTGAAAAATGTCCCTGCCAAGCAGAGCAGTGCTGCTTTGATAATCCATTACTATGCATAATTTCAGGGAGATATCAAGCAAGGAGGCATGTGCATTTTTTACTGCGTGCTACAACAGTGAGAATGTGAAAAGGAGAAAGGGTTAATTTCTAGCAACCCTCTCAGAGGTGGAGAAAGCCAAAATGGCTGTTATTCTCCATCCACAACATACGAGTCATTAAACATATGTTTATTGCAGAGCTTTTATATCATATTTAACCAGAATAAATGGCCCATCATTAAAGATTTAGACACAGTCACAAGTCACAAGTCACAAGTGTGACTTCTTCTACTTCTTATAAAAGTGAGGTAGCTAACCTGTGACAAATTTATTCCATACAAGCAATTTTCTATCAAAGACAGTCCAATATTTGATCAGTACATATCCCAACCTACTTGTAACATCAAATGAACCTTCAGCCTGGAGTTGCAATGAAGAGGAGTATTTTGCCTGTTACTTGATTGGACCTTTCAGTCAAGAACAGTTCACCAGTATATCTATATTTTCCAAAAAAGTTTATTGTCAAAAGCCAAAGAGAGGCAAAATATATTTCTCCGATTTTGTGTGATCTAGAAGGAAGACCATATAATATGTAGATGTGATAAATCAAATTAAAACTCTACAAAGATATGAGGAGATGCAAGGTTTCTTTAGAGTATGATAAGAAGGCTGCAAACACCTCTGTGTAACTTTTGGTGAAATCAGAGTAATGTCCTCATCAAAGGCTTTTATGACCATATCCAGCTGACTTGTTCATGGCAAAATGTCTCTGACTCTGACTATTATTGTACGTATTATAAGAAGAGCCAGCAAATTAACTGATTAGTGCAACAAGAGAGAAGAGAGCAAGGAAGAATCAGAAAGAGAACCAGAACAAGTATACGCAGCTATTCTTCAGAAATGCCTGAAAAGATTATGGGATGAGTGTTCCCAGAGGAGAGCTTAGAACTATCACCAAAAACTGTGGTTTTAACAAGTTTCTGTTGCTTGAGGGGAAACAAGACTCTGCATTCTCCTTTTAACAAATAGGTTGACAACAAAGATATTCAGTTCCACAGTGAGCTAAAATTTATTTTCCTATTGGATCCTATCCAAAGCTATTTCGTACCATGGAAAGATTATAATTGATTTCAGTTCCAGTGGATGCTGTCCCTAGGCCCCAGCCAGAGGCTTCCTGTTGCACCTCTCTTACTGTCATGTTTGTAGAGGAAGACATAGCCTAGGCTTCATTTGTCCCGCTGTAGGTCTGACTTGCACTTGACAGCAGTGGCTCCCTAAAGTGCAGCAGGGAAACAAGGTCATTTCTTACCCACCGTTGGCCCACGGAGACAAGTGGAGTTTAGAAATTATTTTACATACAGGTTGCAAAGTATTCTAAGACTCAGATTTTTAAATCAGTACATGTTTCTGTATCAGTAACTGTAAGTTCCTATTATCAGCTCCACCCAGAGATGTCAGAAAGTGAAGTACTTAAGTATATCTTTAAGCTAAATGGCTTCTGTTGAATTAAGCTCATATGCAAGAGCTTTACTAGCTGCCTTCTCTAGACAGAGTACATAAACAAAGTCTATTAACAAAATAATGATAATATTCAAAATAATTTGGTCTCAGGCTCAGAACTAAGCAAACTTGGAAATGTATGAGAAAAATAATTCCTGAGTTTGACTCACCTTTTACTGGGAATTCAAATCTTAGTGACACCCAGCAAGTGATGTAAAAACATGAAACACAGTGTCTAATTTTGGAAAAGATATCAGATGTGAGGAAAACACTTGGAGGGAATGGTATTCATGAAGAAGGGGTAACGTGACAGATTATTTTGAATCTTTTTGTGCATGTTTATCTTTTACATTTAAAGCTAAATCAAATAAGTAGCAACCATCTCTATTATCTCCGAGCCCAGCAGCTGCAGGGGCAGAGCCGCCTCACGGAGCTCTGTGTACGTCATGAGATGAGAGCCAGCAGCGTGTGCAGCCGGCGCATCAGCATCAGCGGCTGTTACAGCTCCAAAGGAGCAGCTACATCCCCCACGCCTGTGAGCAGTGATGTGTTTATACAGCGGGCACTGACAGCTCCAAGGGATACCTCATTTAAAACTCCAGTCATTTAAACTCTCCAGTATATATATGTTTACCGAAGGGGCTGTGAGCCATTAAAAGGAAATTACTGAGAACTCCTTATTGTTTTGAGGAGGTGACTCTGTGTCCCATTTAGCTTTTTTCAAAATATGTAGGCAGACATGTAAACCTCAAGTAGTGATCTGGTCAACAAGAGGTGGGAAATTCAAAGTCGAGGCTGCTACTATGCCCTTGGTTGACCCTTTGATGCCCTGTAATTACAAGAGCTTCACCTCAGTGTGTGGTCTTGTGTATAATATGTGTCACAGTACTTCTTAACAGGGGTGCAAATTCTGTCTACCTCCAATGCTGCTGCTTTATACAGCATTGGATGAACTTAGCCCAAAGCAAGTGAATGTCAGAATCCTGCCCTTTGTGTTGCAGGGTTGCCCTCTCAATACTCCTTGTCTTATTGGAAGTGGTCTACACGGACCGATTTAAACCTTCTTTTATCATGTGACAAGAGAGACAGAAATTATCAAAGAAACCATAAAAGCAAGTGCTTACAAAGATGTCTGCTGCATCTGACCTACATTTCACCCATCTGTTACAAACCTGATTTATGAAAAAACTGAAACCATAAGACTTTCTGAAAACCTAAACACTTGTAACTTGGCCTAATTTTGTCAAGTCACATCCTTTTTTTGATACGTATCTATCTTCTTACTAATTCAAAATACTTACACATAAGACCTAGAATGATAATGCTCCTAAGCCCCAGCTGATTATTTTCTCTGATGTCAGACATGAGAGATGCATAACAACATAGAAGTCAGGATAAGGGAATGGTGGAGCAGCATCAAACAAGAGAAATTACAGGCTTTGTTGTGTGACTGCCAGCTAGGAGCCTTAGCAGGTCAGTAATCTGAATGATTATTTATGCAGAGCAGATTTGCAAGGAACCACACGTGCCTTTGTGCTAATTTCAGTGTCAGAGCCATATGATGCTCTGTCATGTTATGAAAAGGAGGGGAAAGAGCAAAAGTGCTACAGAACAGAATCCGGGAAATGCAGCTTTAATAAATTCTGCTGCAGTATGCCATCTGTTCCAATGAGAAATCTATGCTGTCATAAATCTGAGTGTTGTGGCTAGAAAGACTAAGGGCACGCAACTCAAATTTGTAGATACTGTCTTGTGAAAACTACAGAATAGAGCTGAGGTATTAATGTTATGTGATGAATTAATGTGATGAAGTCGGATTCTTTTCTGATTATGAATACTTCTTGATAATGCTTTTCTCTCCTTTATTTAATTCATTACATAAGCTCTGTAAATTTGTGACAAGGTTTGTGACAAACAACTAACACAAATATTGACAAAAAATTGACCTGTGTTCATTGCTGTGAGTAGTTACTAAGTATAGCAATGTGTTTTCTACTCTTTCTGGTGGGTAGAACTTTTACAAGGGGAGGGGTCTGAAGAAACCACCAGACCTTGGAATCTTAGGGAAAGCCAGGAGGGGGGAATCTGTCAACAAACAGGACTAAAGTACCTGGCCAAAATCTGAATCTTTCCTTTCTACGTCTTTCAATTCCTACCTGACTGAACAAAAGTTGACCAGAACAAGATGCTACATAATTAATTATTTTTTAATTAAAATTCCTGTTACCCACAAACTGCATTAATGAACAAGGACTCCTTAAAGGTAGCCAAAAGAGACCAAAAATGAGTCTCTGTTCTAAAGAATGTCTAATGTAATATCTTTATTTCTATTTTTTATTATTTTCTTATCCACAAAATACCTGCTAATGTTACTTAGAACAGGGATAATCACATCACAGTCAGGCTAATAGGGATGCTCTGTGACAGAGTTCTTTTGAAAGGAGTTTCTATCTTTCTTCCCTGACTACCAATGCCTTCTCCAATGTAACAGAAACGAGTTCTAACATAAATATCAATGGACTGTCTGCTTAAGAGTTGCTTTTTGTCAGTACCATTCATGTACAGCTCAGTCACAGAAATGCTGTGGAAAATTCTGATATCCATGAAAGATTTTAGAAAAAAAAAGGTAACTTATTTTTACAGACTGTCATTATTCAGAAAATGTTGTAGCCCACCTAGAAGTGGGACAGGAGCTAATGCGTGTAGAACATGCACTATGCAAAAGCATACTTTTGTAAGTGTTGGGTATGCAAACTCTTACAAGCTCCCTTTAAAATAGGTCTTCCTTTCCGTATTTTATCAGTTTCCATAATTTGCAGGTTCTTTATTCAGCCACAGAAAAACCCCTTTTTGCACTTCATATAGATTCACGTATGTTTGTTGGAACTGTAAATAGAATAGATAAGCCCATTTAAAATCAAGGTCCATCTCTAAGCAAGCAAAACTTGAATGAAAAATGTGCAGACCAATGGTAAGATCAAAGCTTGGTCATAGCTAGTGACATAAAATAATAATGTACTATATGTACCTTTTAAAGTCCAGACAATTGTGTGTAAATGTGCATAAAAGTCCACTAGTTCATTTGTGTAGCACAATTTCAAAATAAGGAATGTTCAATGGACTGGAAGTGGAAGCCAGGTTCGTCACATACGGACATTAGAAAGCTTTCTTTCAACGTATCACATTGCTTAAAAAATTATATTGATCCTTATGACTGACGTGCAAGACAGCAGAGTGTAGGATTACTGGTCAGAAGTGATTGACCCCCATATCCAGTGGTTCTATTGGATCAAATCCCTGGACAGCTTTTCTACCCAATACCCACTGCTTTTGCATTTATTTAGCTCAGGAACAGGAACCCACTATAACCAGGTTTTACTTGCTAGAATGCCCTTGGGAAGAAGATGTCCTTTCTGCCAGGTGGTTCCAGGAACTGGTCACTTACAAAAATGTGGAAGTTGAAGATTGTATGTCCAGCTGTGTTAGGGTCCTTGCCCCTAAATGCTGAAACTGCCTTGTTAAGGTGTAGTGATAAAAAAAGTACGTGTTGACATCTGTGAGAAGTAAACAGTGCATACATTGTTCAAGCCAGACATAGGATAAACCTTCTTTCTTCACCCTCCCTATGCCTTTTGCCCTCGGGTAGAAGAATGAAAAGGATGGTGAGAGGTGGCAGAATGGAAGACAGGAAACTCCAACAATGTTCAGAAGAGGGAGGGTTGCTGCACCAGAAAAATTCTTTGGAAAACATTTTGGGCTGCTCTGCTGCAAAAACAGTCTGAGTTTAGTCTACTTTGAAATGCTCTTGCAAACTGAACAGCCTGCAACAGTCCCATGAAGTAGTTAAAACATAGTAAGTTGGAAATAGCCACTAATTTTCTGTGGAATCATATTGGATGGTCTCATACCAAGTAGGAGGCTTTAGCAAACACACAGTGAGCTATGAGAGAGATAGTTCAAGCTTTTGCTTCGTCATTTTGCAGGACTCATGACCTCAAAGAAAATGCTTGCCTTGCTTGACAGACACACTTATCCAGATCCTTAATGTGCATCAGTGAGTGTAAAAACATGGTGGAATCACAGTAATATACAATACCTGACACCATTCACCGAGATATTTCACCTAAAGAGCTGAGGAAAATTTAAGACACGCATAAAAGTGTCTTCTAGAAACTTGGTGCTAGCTTTTCACATTTAAAAGGTAGACTTTCTCAAGGAGTCAAATAATTGCAGTCATACTGTCTTAAAATCTGAACTTGGAGAGAATGATGGCCACTCAGAAAACTGTAGTTTTATTTATCATTTTGTTGTGTAGGAGATACAGAAAAAAAAAATAAAAAAACTCTGTCACCTTCTTTCAAAGAAATGTAGGCACCCATGTCTGAGGTAGACTCTCGCAGTACTTGAATGGATGGAGGCTTTTACCTGCCACCCTAACTTAGGCACCAAAGATCTAAAGTGCAGTCAGGCATCTAAGTCTTTGTGATTAATAGGAAAACTAAAAATATCTCATTTATAATAGGTCACTACATAGGAAGCCTGAGTACCAGACACAAAGCTCTGCACTCTGTATGCCTAGGTGTTGCCTTGTAGGGCACTGAAGTCCCTTGCTGGATCTACCCTTACCCAGTATCCCAGTGGACATGAGAGGTATCACAGGGAATTAAATTCAGATGTCCTGAGTCCTAAGCAAATAATACCTTAAATTTGTGTTTCTCATAACAGAACTTTAGCAGCAATCACACAGAAAAGGAATAGACTGAGTTGTGTAGGGTTACCACCCTTCTTGAACAGTAGGCTTAGGTTCATATTTTGAGGTCATCATTTGTATTATGGGTACCATCTGTCTGAAAATTACTTCATTCAGACAAAAACTGGAGACTGCCTGTGATTTGCTGAAGAGACAGGACACTGAATGCCCACGGTATATCAAAGCAATCTTCTTGATCCTCCATCTGGAAAGACAAGTGAAGACTAAGTGATTTCCATAGTTTCCACTGGTTGGAAAAACTCTGCTTACTGTTTTGTTACTATTATATAATAGAAATCATGAAAAAAGGGGATAAATATCAAGTTTGTTGGGTGTCATTATGACAGGCTAACATCAGAATAGTCATCCTTCAAGCTGTCTCTTTGGTCTATATAAAGATTACCAAATACATGGTATTTCAAAGTGTTAATCTCTGCCTAAGTAATGTTAGTAGCTGCACTGTATTCTCAGGAGAGGAGTCCTTATTCCCAAAGAGGTCAGGAAAGCATCCCACTCATGTGGGATTATTCCATATCCCTATGCTGCCGCTGGCTGCTTTTTCTCTTACTTCTGTTGAATCCATAGTCAAAGTTGAAAGTGTGTGCGTATTACCGCTTAACAGCTTGTGCAAGATTTTGCCTACAACACCTACAGAGAAGGTCAAAGGGAGATCGTTACACCTGACTCAGGAAGGAAAGACTGAATCACCTACGCAAACAAAATAAATCTGTATTATGGGGTAAAGAGATGACCTTTAGACATAGCAACGATAGCAGAATGGAACAGTCATAAAGCCATTAACCAAATGATTTGGTCTGACAAGCTTGAATCAAATAGAAAAAAACTTTTTTTATCTTTCATTCCTGAAAGTCACTGGTGAAGAAATAAAGTTGATTTTTGTGGACCAGTTATAGTTAGGAGGTTACCAAAATGAAAAATCCCGCGTTTGTCACATAACAAGTCCAGAACTGGTTTAGAGTTAGACATCTTCTGGATTTTATTTCTTGAATATAGAAATTAACAGAAGTTCCCAAAATTAAAGGTTTATAATCCTGGGCATTGTGATAAATTATTATGGGCTTGAAAATGTGAACTTGAAGCTAAAATGAAAATATCTCTATACACAGCAACAAAATAAAAGCTTCAAGGGCTGCAAAGCTGAACCTTAAAAGCCAAATTTATAACTTCAGGTTTTTACTGAGTACCAGTTATATGGACTGGACTACATTTTCAGTGCAGACACACCAGCACTAAAAACATTGTGCAGTCTACCCTTGAACCTGATCCATACAAGTTGCTTTAGATCTGAAAACATCATGACAACGAACAAGGAGTAAGGTCTGAAAATATTAGGCATTGTAGGGACACTTACTAGGAAATTTGTCTTGTTGTAAGGAGTCTACAAAGCAAATAAACAAGATAAGGAATGATAGGAGGAGATAGCATTGAGGAAGTGATTTGTCTAACAGAACAATGGCTGACTGCAGTATAGTATCTGGCTCCTCTCCCTTCATAAGTTCAAATCACAAGTGTTTTGCCCATTTGACAGGCAAGTTGTTTTCCCAAACACAATTCTGATACTTCTTTCAAAAGTAATATCAAAACATGATGTTATTAGCTTCCCAGTGAGGTTAAAACACCTTTAAATGGTTTACATCTCAAATCTTTTCACCTGGCCAGTGAGAAAACCACTCTGTTTACAGACTTGTGCTCCACATACCAGTGGGCTCTTTTTATTCTCTATACTAATGAGTAATTAAAAGATCAATGTAAAGAGACAGGTATCCTGTCACCTGAAACCTGTGTTCTTAAATGATTGTTCATTTGGACACTATTAGTCAGAGTACCAGCGGGCACCGAGACACTGGAGCTTCTCAATGTAAAAACAGAGAGTGTGTAGCCAGCACATTGATCTAAGGCAGTTTGTGTGCTCTTTCTACCAAGGTACAGAGCAGGATGCTTTCAGGAAAGATGCCAATCCTATTGTAATGGATAATTATTTTAGACTATTCTGTTGTCTACCAGGGCTGAATCTCTTCTTAACGGCAGCTTGAGAGATCTGTGGTCTGCTATATAATAGGGCATTATCTGAGATGTTCATTCCTCTTTTGGTATTCTCAGTAGGCTTTGGGGAATAACAGATGCAGCCAACTGACAGACAAATATTTTTACTTCCTTTTCCCTCCCTCTCCTCCCAACAGAACTGCTGGGAAGACACCCATTATCTCAGTTAGCAAACATGCAAATGTTTTGGTCAACTGAGTGAGATGAAGAGGAAATGCAAGGGTAACCCAGGAGTCTGAAACATTAACTGCCTTTTCTCTGACTGGCTACTTGGCAGAGATGAGAATCTACCTGGGAGGGACCTGAGTGATATTTCAGCATCATGAACTCACCAATCATTGTCACCTCTTTAAGGCAGGTTTACAGTGCATTCTGGAAAGTTTGATTGAACCAGTAGGCCCAGTTCAATGCAACTAGTTCTGATTTACTGACTCAAATCCAGGAGAAAAATATTTAATCCTGAACCTATCTCCTCTTCTTAATCTCTTGCTTCTGTAATGTCTTTAAGTGGCAAACTCTGAGGAACTTTTCCTAGAAAAGTGTGCACACTGCCCAACACATTCAGGCTTTGCTCCTGGTTAAGGCCTTAAGTTTCTAGCTCAACAGAGCTCAACGCTAATTCAAAGAGAAGTGTTAGATATTGGTTGATTTGCTTTTCTGAGCATTTTACCATCCTTTAGGAAAGCTGTCAGGAAATATTATTGTTAAATGAGTATTTTTTCCTAATGCTCTAGTCTTCCAAGGTGATTAGAGGTTCTAGAGAACATTATGGACATGTCTAGAGCAACGTCAGCAGTGCTGGAAAAAGAAGCACATAGTCCAAATCAGTAGAGACCATTGACCAAACACTTGAGTCCCTTAACTGAGAGGAATAAAGAGCTGGAGGTATGATACTGGAGGTGAGAAGACTACTGAAGGCATCCTTGGGGATGATTTTTTGCATTCTCCTATGAAATAAAAGACTTACAGTGAAAGGAAACAAAAGACCTGAACAGCAGGAGTATTTTGGGACTGGAGCCAGAAAAAAGAGTCAGTAACAAAGACTGGTAATTTTGCATGAATTGCTGTTTTCTGTTGTTGAGCACCAGGACACAGCTGGTGTACTGGCAGACCTGAGGTTTTGTATTAACTGTATTGAAATGGTAATGAAGTTTTTATTTATGATTGCAGATGTTAGTGGATTATTGTTATTAAGCCTATTAGTGTAATAGTACAAATATGAGTTCCTCTTTTTTTACAGTCTTATTTGTTGTAGGTTAAATTCAATTTAGATAGATACTAAATATTTTAAGATGGCATAAGAGGTCAATTGAGGAGACAAAAGCACAGAGCAAAATGTAGAGTAGTTTGACAGTTTCAAATTCTTGAGAATTTGGAATGAACTTATTGCCTTTCACTATTACACTCTGGCCATGCACTTAGTGGTTCTATATGGTGGTCTCAGGTACAGCAGGTACAAGAGGGAGATCTGAGGTTGTTTCATGAACCATTGAAAGAACAATGGTCTGTTTTGCAAATTAGTTTCTCCCTTTGCCTCATTAGAAGAAAAAAAAGGGGCAAAAAATCCACACCAAAAAAACAGAACTGCAAAATATCTAATTTTTTGGGACATCTAGATTTCTGCAGCCTAATGTAGAGTATGTCAGAGCTGAGCTGACCCATTTTCAGAGAGGATGGTCTTCCTGTTCATGTTTTCAGTCAACTAGTCTTTTTCTGAGTATCTTAGCTGCACACGCAACATGCTATCCATGGTTGTCAATATTAGCTTATTACATAAGGAACATACTTTTCAGCTCATTCAGAATAGAATCATGGAATCATTAAGGTTGGAAAAGACCTCTAAGACTATTGAGTCCAAACATCAAAATACATCACTTTTTATTCCAATTATTTATTGGCATAATAATAATACATAACCCACCAATCACAGTGGGTATAGTGACCAAGTTCTTTCTTTCTTTTTTTCTTTCTTTTTTTTAAATATAAAACACATGAAATGGGTGTCCCATGACATTTGACTTGCTATGTATGGCTAAGGTATATATTAATTACATTAAAGCAGTTCATTACCCTTGTGAACTTGCCATTAGACAACAGCTAAGGATTTTCCCAGCAAAATCCTGTGGTTGTCCTTCCCTAAGACATGGAATTTTTTTGAGGCAATACTTACCACCAAGTCACACTTATAAATGTGAAGCTCTAGTTTTTTTAAACACCTTTCTAGGCTGTGATAAGTGGCCTTTGGCTGCTAACCAACCAGGCAGTGACAGGTGGTGGGGCACCAGAAGAAAATCATGCTGCAAAACAAGTGAGCGCTGAGCTTTCAATGAAAATCTAGCACAGGAGCCCTCAAATGTTTTGAGAGCAAAGAAAATTGCATTCCAGCCCCCTACTTTGGCTACAGACACTTGGATATACACCACAGCTGGTCCAGTGCCTGCCAATGACCCTGAAGCATTAGCTAGGGCACAGCTTCCAGACAACCTGTGTTATGATGAGCCTCTCTCTTTGCTCATGTGGGTGATTGGCCAGCTCAGCTACCAAATCACAATAACTAACTTCTCCCAGAGAGTACTCAGGTTTACCCTTCCTCTGAGCTGTGAGTTGGGCCTCTGCTTTCAAAACAAGGGATAAACTGTTGGGTTTGGAGACCTTGGGAAAGAACTTTAAACTCTTGTCTGTCTATGTGTGCTTTGAGACATATAAACAAAACAAAAAAATCATTGAAAACCCAGTTTTTGGAAATCATAAAATAAATATTTTCCACTTCCTTTTAACTATAGGAATTTATCAGAGGTTCTTTGCACACAACCCTCTTGTGAAAAAAAAATTTGTAATTATAAATCCCTTGAAAAACATCTAATTAGACACAAGGTTTAAAATTCATAATGTTTCTGCTTTGTTTTAAATTCACTTTGCAATGAAAAAATTTCATCCCCCCCAAAAAAGTGAAAAGGTTGATTGAGAGGATGATAGCTGTAAGGTGCAAAGAAATGCTGGTGAAACTTTTTTTTTATTTTCTTCGGAATCCCTATAGGAGCAGAACCACTTACGAGAGTGTGTATGTATTGTGCTGTGCATGTGTATGCATTTTTTATATGTAATTGTGTATTTATACAGACATGCACACACAAACTTCTATCCATTCTTAAAGAAGCTGTAGTACAGTTTCCTACTTGAAGGCAGTCAGAATAAAATAACCATTAATCTTCCAGCGCCGCATAGGCAGTGACAGGGTAAGCTCCCACGTTATGCTGCCAACAAGCTTCTTGGACTGAGAAGTCCATTCCTTTTTTGTCCTCTTGGCTGAGCCTTCCTATAGACATGCCAACAAGCATTAAGAGTTATAGTACTTTCTGTTATGACACCTGACTCATCAAGGTACTAAACCACCTGCTTGATTTTGAGCATGGGAAACATTTCATTATTCATGCACATTCTCAACTCCCGTAGCCGAACAGGCATGGGATTAGTCAGAAAACGTAACTGGCGGCACTTACTCTCACGTTTCACACAGACTAACAAATGGTGACAGCAAATAGTCACTGCCTTCCTGGCCTTTGTCTGAACTGGTGCATTGGATCCAACAGGCAAATAAACATTTTCTGTGAGTTCTGTGTTCTCAGATTTTTTTATACATTCATTTTAATTCAGGAGAAATTTCTGTTTCTGATATGTATAGGCAGTTCCCATTGCTTTATAAAAGATTGCATTTGCCAACGTGGAAGGGCGGTATTTTCCACTTCTTAGAATCAGTGATGTTGAAGCTGCACTGTATACTACCAAATCTTATGGCTGTTTAGCAGGTCAAAGCCTATCAGTAAAGTGCCATAATCTTAGTGAGAAGATTATGTTAAAATACAAGTGGAAATGGGAATGATCCCTTCCTTCAAAATGCAGAAAGCTACATAAAAATTATTGACTTCAAAAAATGTGGACAATGTGCACCTTCCCCTGAAGTGTATGCCTGTCAAGAGGCAAGGCTGAAAAGGATTACATCAATTTATTTCTTTCACATGACTCAACATTGAGAAGCAGTGTGCTGTTCAAAATGGTTTCACAACCAGCAGAGTAGCTTAGAGTCCCCATACCCTGTAGAAGACAAAAGTAAAAAAAAAATTGTGAGATGAACTGTAAGTGCAAATGAAGTGATTCTGTTCAGTATTTAAGGTGATCTTGTATTTGTATCAACAGAGTACTGTTGATCTAGCATGATTATACTGATATCTAATTTCGTTGATGGTAGCTTGGAGCCAAAAGTGACTTGTGATTTCAATGCATATCAAAGTATTGAAGAAAGGCCAACAGAAGATTCACATACTAAGCAGTTTTTCAAGATCAAGTTGTATTTGTTAATTTTGGAAGTCCAGATAGACATTCAGTGAAAATATGATGATTACTTTCCAAAGTTGTAGTTACAGGACTAGAAACAGCATGTATCTACTTTAATATTAAACTCATGCAAAGGTTCTCTATTACCATTTAAAATTATACTGAAAAGCTTAAAAATTAAAATCTTACAAACAAGCCAAAAAACCTTGACATTAAGTGTATAGTTATTTCACTATTCAGCTGGTTTGGTTACAGATGCTAGAACACGAACATGAATCTGAGTAGCAAGAAATAAGTGGATTTCTTCCTATTAAAATATATTCACAGAATGTTCTTCAAAGAACTAAACCTGCCTGAATGCAATCTTGACTTGGGCACATGTCCAGTAATAATTGAACAAGAAAAGGATCCACACAGGAAATTAACCTTCATGAAACAACCTCTGAAAGCAGAACTTCTGCACTTTCTCACTGTAGCACATAAATCAAGAGACCACCTCTCAGTTATACCAGTAATGATAGTTCTGCTCCACCTTTATTGTTATCAATGACTTCTCTTCCACAAAGGGCTTCTGTTTAGGTTTTTAGAGAGGTTGCTCCTGGCAGAGTTCATTGCATAGCTAGCAGTATTTTGTTCCATAACAAGGATGTTGCATATCAGACTGTTCATTACCAACTACTCATTGCCCTCAAAAGACCTGCTCAGTCTTTTCACGTTGATGTTACTACTTGTCTGATTTCTACTAGTTACAATGGAATAATTGCTTTACTAACACAATTTGGTGGATTCTAGGAAACTGTATTTTTTGAACAAAGTAGTTTGGGCATCATCAGGTATTAAAGTATTTTATTACTTTTAATATGCAAATAAAACTGATTAAGTATATCATCCTGAATAGAAGTCAAAATTAAGCTTATTTTTGAAAGAGGAAATACTGTGTATTCAAAAACATGCATGAGAATGTTCTGCTTCCCACATCTCTAACAAATTTATCAAATGAATATATGATAATTATTTTTTAAAAAAATGCTTCAATTATTATTTTAAGCAAGCACTTACCAGAAAATTAAAGAACAGCAACATCAACAATCCAACAAGAACTGAAAGAAAAAGGATGTCTTCAGGATTGTTTTCTCCTAAATTGGCATTAAAAAGATAATCCAGTTTTAAAAAACAAGCCAGGAAATACGCAGTGTACTGTGTTCTTCCAGGATTCAAGAGAACAGTGGTCAGGTAAAAGAGATGTTACAGCGCCCTGAGATGCCAAGAAGTTCTGTTTTGACCTTTTCTCTCTTTCTGAATAGAAATTTCACACTGGATATGAGTTGCTCTCTTAGTAAACCCTTTCCTCCAAAGAAATGCATTTTATGGAAATTTTTCTATATTGGTAAATTGTCATTTTCCAGTTTCAAAGCATTTCATTTGCCTGTCAGTGGTTCAGCGAGGTTTCTTATATGCCATTCCACGACTAACAAAACAGGTGGTCACCCCATCAACGTGGCACCGGACAGACATTCCTCAGGCCAAGTTTCAGCCATCAGCTTAGTTGAAGTCACTGTGACATCTAATCTTTCTTCTGAAAATCCCCTTTATTGTTAAAATAGAGAAGGTAATAATCTACCCATTTCTCAACAACTTGGCAATGATATTGTTCTTCAGTTTTTAATTCCCAAGTTTATGTAGAAGCATCCCCATATCTCCAATGCTTTGGGAAATTTTAATTTATTTAGAAGTACTCTATACATTTTCTTATGTCACGTATATTTCCTTCAGAGCTAACACATCCTTCAGATGCTAACACAGAGTTACTGGATGTGTGTGCATTTTTCCAGTTTTCTTTGAGCGGTTTCTGAAGGTCGAGTTTATTTAGTTGACAGACTGAGCATGCGCAGATGTTCCTGTTTTATGTGAGTAGCAGCTTTGGAGTGTTGTCTAAATCCAGCTGTGTGAAGGATACAGAGAAGACAAAACAAAACTGCATTCTTTTTTAATTCACTGCAGGCAAATTGCTACTGACCTTGAGAAAACTGTAAGAAAAATGATTTTGTGGAAAGTCAATTTTACTTAAGCACCATGTGTACTTCTGCTTACACTACTGCAGAACTCTAGGAGGAATTTAACACAAAACAAAATTTAATACAAAATCTGGGAACTATTAATATTTAATTTGGTATTATTCTGTATAGATTAATTTTATATCAACAGTAATGAGTGCTTTTTTTCAGATTGTGGCAGTATTTGTTCTTCACTGTGAACTGACTGTAGGTTGATTGACAATTTCAAACTAAATACCAGTAGCCCAAAATAATGTACTCCCTCTCTCAACTTGTGCTTGAATATTCAAAACTGCAGATGTAGGAGTAAAATAGAAGACAGAGAAGTGTAAAAAAGATTCAAATCTTACTGAGATTCCAGGTGTCGGATGTTTGACGTTGGCTTACCGCAAGGAATATTCTGTCCTTAGATAACTGCAACTGGACACTATCATCCCCGTAAAAAAGTTTCAAATTTAAGATTCTAGACTTGCAAATTCTCCTTTAATAATTCCCCCAGAGTAGACCAATGAACTACATTTCTCACCCACTACAGCACTGCTGAATTAAATGCTGAACATGAATTTTTAAAATATTCTTGTTAGAAATAAATAAACAAATAAATTTTCTAATTCTTTAAATCAGAGAGCTCAGTGAGGCTGATTTCTTCAGTGTGAGTTTTTGGACCAGAACTGTATCAGCAAGGTACTTTGTGCATATGCCTCCACACGTTCATATGGCTATAAACACATTTACTCCATGTTACTATGTTAATATTAGGCAATATTAACATGTGCAAAATGAGTTTAGGGGTCTATTATCTCACTTACATAAGCAAAGTATTTGCTTGTGAAAAAATTTAGCATCTGGCTTTACAGCGATAATAAATTATTCATGTTCATTACTGGGATTAAAAAAAGAAAACTCACTTCAAAATAAGGATAATCTGCAGTTACATCTTAACAGCCTTACACTTAGCACAGAAGAATCTGTGAAATTTACCACTTCAGCTTAGTAAAATGGAGGCTACTCAAAATGTGAAAAGAAATGCTCCCCCGTGCTCTATCATGGCTGATACCTGAAGAAAAGATTTATCAGACTTAAATTTAGTCATTCATTAATGTGAAGCATCAGTCAAAAGCTGCAGCTTCCCCCACTGAAAATTAATTAACAGAGCTTTTGCACATATTTAGTCTGTTAGGCTTTGTAGAAGATTGCAGAAATAGTATCAGGTGACTTCAGAGATTTTGTAGACTCCATGATAATGAAGCAGGTATGGAATATCTGGGTCTTTCCAGTCTGTAGATAATCTCTCTGGGCAATAAGTGTCACTCCGTAAAGAAAGGATAGAATTTGAGAAGAATAGTGAGGTTGCCATGGATTGCTTCTCTGGATTGTTTTAATCGTGTTGTGGAGTCTAAGGCAGCAATGTGAGAACCACAAAAAAAATTATTTATGCTTATAGTTGAAGGGATGCATTCCAACCTTTGCCATTATACCTACCGTAATTTTAAATTTTATTTCAGGTCCTGATCTCACTAGTAGAAGAGGCAGCTGCCAGCTCAAAGGAGGCTGCAAAATCTACCCCAGAAGTAGACACATACAGGGGCAGCTTGCTTGAGCTGCCATGATGATGATGTTAACAGGTCCAAATTAGTCAGCTATTATCAAGATAAGTGGTTTGATCACAATGTAAATATATCTAAGCATCTGAAAAGGCCAACATATCTGTGACTCAAAACCCATCAGGCTACAAAATAATCTCCTTCTCAACTAGGTAAGGTAATGTGTTTTACTAAGTTGTTGGGTTTTCATAATGGTATATAGGAGGAAACTTTCAAAAAGACAAAAAAATATCAACTTGAGGAGCCAACTGATTATGAAGGATTAAAGACTTGATACTGTAAATTCTTTCCAGGGCATACAGGAAGTTCAAATTGTTTACATCTCTGAGTTTCTATGAGTAAGCAGTTCCTAGGCACACGAGTTAGCATGTACCTTTGCCTTGTGCAGTCCTCTATATCAGTGTCCCCAGTATAAATGTCAGAACAATGGCAAGGCAAATGACCTACAAGTAGTCCATAGATTGTACCAGGCACAAGAATCAAAAGAGTTTAGATGCAACAGGGTATGGCAATGCCAGAATTTCTGCATCTTCTAAGCCCCACACCAGGTCTGCGCCAGTATAACTCGCAAGTGATGAGATATAGGAAGAGAGCATACATGTCCCAGAGATGACTAGTTTACAAATAGGAAGAACAAAGAACCATGAAGTCTTATATATATCACTTTAACAAACAGAGTCTAATTCTCATAGTTAATCTAGACTTGTCAGTGTACTTTAATTCTTCAACAGAAATGTGTATCAGCTCTCGAAACATGGGTCCTGACTTACTAGGTTTGAAAATTAATACTAAAGCACACAGCCAATTTTTTTCCCATCCTTAAGAAATTTTCAATTGCACATCTCCAGGAAATGTGACCAGATATCTCAAAATAAATATAATTCATCATTATTGCACTGACAGGTTGACATTTTTAATGAGCTTGATAATTCATTTTCATGAGCCTGATGTGCTGGGAGAGGCTACATCTAGTCTTTATTTCATAGAAGAGGGGTCATCATCCAATCACCGATACATCCCACACATGGTTAAATAAGTCCACCACAGATCCTTCTCCTATAATTATAAGGCAAGGTAACTATGGTAACGATAGTTGGCAAATCTTGTCTTTTAAATGGCTTCTGTTGAACATGTTTTTATATCTTCTTCCCCCTCCCCCTTCCTACACAGATTTTCTTATTATAACAAGAAATATGGGTAACTATTATGAGATGTTTGGATTCCTGTCCTCAACACTACTGAAGATCAGTGGCTTGGCTTCATCAAGATTGGCAATTGCATTTAATCCAAAGTCAACTTAGATCACCTTCATATATTATGTTCTCAAGACTCTTACGATCCAAGATTCCTGCTCACTCATACCTTTACTACATAAATTTGTATTCCCCTTTTTCAACAAATTCTAACACATTCCAGAAACATTACTGAGCTCAATCAGTTTCAACAAGATTAAAATCATGACATTTCATGCATGTTTGACATCTCCATCTTAGAATTAAAATACATAGAAACTTTCCTCTTTATATAATTTTTGGTACTCACATTCTGTCCGAGCTAAGAATGACCTAAAAGAAGGCTACTCAATTTCTATACAGTGTTGTCATTTACTAGTATTTTGACCTAAAGGGAAGACTGTGTTAGAAAGCTGCTGCACTTAAAAGTCTATGTTGTCCTCTTAATTGTTTTTTTCCATTGACTCACCTTTGATTTTTGGCAGATTCTGAACAAACCGTTCATTATAACACCAGTGATGTGATCATCGTATATCATTGTATATCTGACACTACTTGCTTTACAGAAAAAAACAGCACTTTGTTCCTCTGACTAGTTTAAGATGCACTGTACTTCTTCCATCCATCAAACCACTGCATTTTAATTCTGAACTGGATGTCAAACTGTGCTTAAAAACTTAGGCTGCACATTACTTGCAGTCAAAAGTACAAAAATTCAAGGGCAGATTTAAAGGACTTTCTCTGAGAAAAGAAGCACTGATCTTCTAATTATAATATGTAATGTTATCAGTTGTCAGTACAATATTACCAGTTCCTTGATTATTGGAAGACTAAAGTTTAAAAACATATAAAAATAAAACTAGAGCTGCAGTATGCAAAAAGATAGGGAAAAAAATAGATACACAACCTGATCTATTAAAATATCTCTGTGTCTGGGGTTTAAAAATTGCTTAAATCACAACGACAAAATTTCAATGGGTTAAAAAACGGAAATCTATGGGCTAAATTCAGTTCTGATATAAATCTAGAGTAATTCGACTGTAAGTAGTGGTGATGTTCCAGATTTACACTAGTGTAATTGAAACCAGAATCAGCATAATTTATTAAACTGTAGAGGCCATGTTCGTCTCTCAGTATGTTTATTTAAGTCTCATTAGCTACTGAGAGGGAATCGTACACCTAATGGCCTGCAATGGATAGCAGGCACGGAAGCAGAGAAGGCAAAGGGATTTTCAGGGCTCAAGAAATGCAGTCTGTTCCCCAGGAGAGGGACTGTTGTCCCTCTTTTATTCAATCACCTTCTTTACTGTTCTGCTTTGGCCTGGAATAGTTAAGGCTTATATAATGTGGTCATTTGGATTTAGTACGAAAATAATGTTGATAACACACTGATGTTTTTAGTTGTTGCCAAGTAGTGTTTCTACTAAGTCAAGGACTTTTCAGTTTCTCATGCCCTGCCAGCAAGGAGGCTGGAGGGGGAAAAGAAGCTGGGAGGGGATATGGCCAGGACAAATGTACAAAATGGCCAAAGGGATATTCCATACCACATGGGGTCATGCTCAACATATAAACTGGGGGGGAGAGCTGGCTGAGGGCCAGTACTGCTTGGAACTGGTTGGAAATCAGTCAGGAGGTTCTGAACAATTGCATTGTGCATCACTTATTTTGTATATTACTATTATTATTACTATTATCAATATTATTATTTTCTTCCTGTTCTGTCACATTAAACTCTCTTTATCTCAACTCACAATTTTTCTCACTTTCATCGTTCCAATTCTCTCCCCCATGCCACTGGGGAGGGCACTGATTGAGTGGCTGTTTGGGTTTTAGTTGCCAGCTGGGCTTAAACTACAACATTTACAGAGCTATAGAAAAATAACAATGACCACATACAGGGAGATTATGAAGTTAAAATGATTCTATCTGCATGTCCAGTCCATCCATCATGTTAAAGTGTAGCTAAGTAGTTCTATTTTACTTTGGTAGGACAATTAATGGTGCAGCTTTTTGAGAGGATTTTGGTCTCTTCTCCCACCTATACCTCTTTTAGACACCTGCATTCAGGTGCATAAAAGCAAGGTCTTCTGGGAACAGGACAAAAAATGTATTTTAACAATTGCTTGATAGGCTCTGTACTCTTGGATCTTGCTGCTATAATCATGACTCTTTATATAATAAATACAAATCATCTGATATCTATACTAGATACAAATACAGCTACAGTAAAAAGTAGCCTTCCTTCTATCTGGAGAGAACCCAGGGAAATACAAAATTAATGAGCCTATGTGGTTTTAAAGAAAGACTACAGTTTATCATGAAAAGTAGTGTATAGCAAGTCCAGGGCTTCTTATTCTATGTACACAGACACTTGAATTCCTGTATTTGTGATGTAGGTGTCCATACATTGAAAATCATTCTCTCTGAATTTTGTATATATGTACACAATTTATAACACAACCTGAGCACTAAATCATGGAGATAGATACCCATTTTCTTCTTCACCCTGAGATCATCTAGTTGTCAGTCTAAGATGAGTTAACCTAAAGATTCCCAGATGCAGTTGCAGAAGATACTTCAGCCTTGGTCTTTCTGTTACAAAAACCAACGAATCACTCTTAGCTGAAGATCTGGAAACCTCTGGGCCTAAGTTTTTAATTTTTCTTTATGTGAAACTCCATCCTTCACTGTAACAGAAATAACAAGTTCATTCTTTATGTGCTTATCACAAGCATTAGGTGGGTCTCAGCAATACACTTTCCCTTCCTTGGCTTAGATTACTTTCTCCTTCCAAGTATTAGACATTCAGGAAGATTCCTAGTTTATTTTGTTCCAAGTCATAACTTGGAGTTAAATATATACTAAAATCACTGAGAGTTTTAGTATATATTCCTTGTGCACATATAATTCCTTATGTATGAAAATTACACATAGTCACAGAAGCCAAAATGAAGTCTTGCAGATGTAAACTCTTTAAGGAGGGCATTTTTGACCAAGTACACAAAACTCCAGCTCTTCTATAAACCACTCATATTAGTGAAAGTTCTGAAAAACGAGGAAATGTATGTATATATTATATATATATATAAGGCTAAAATTTTTGCTTCCCTCCCCCCCTCTCTAAAAATTATGTTTCTAAGCAGTTAAGGCTTGTTAGCCAGTTGTGGAAGAGCTGAATTTTGAATTGTCTTCTAGCAAGAAGCCAGTGAGCAGAGAAGTTCTGGAAAGACCACCTTAATTGGCCCAGCTCAGGACAGCCTTTGGTTCATTCTAAGTCCCGAGCTAACTGGAAAATTTTTCTCTTCCTATTTCAATTTCTGCAACAAGTACAATTCAGCAAATATGACAGTCTGGTCAAGGAAGATAAATAAAGGTTTTAAAAATAAAATTCCTCTGCCAAATTCCTTGTCAGAGAAAAATCTTTTTATATAAGAGACATTCCTAGATTGAAAATCAGCATCATGCTTAATCCAAGATTTCTAGATTTTTAAAAGCTGGAATAATATATAATAATGAGAAAGACTGTGGATCTCTGTGCAACATATAAAAATGTCAAAGCTGGTATTTCAGTTTTGAAATAACAGCATGATATCTTAGGATAAAGCTGGTGTGAGTCATCCACATGCTAAACATTTAGAAAGCCCAGATGCTCTTGGGAAATTCATTTTTAATAACAGGAAAGATTTTATTTCCTTTAATTTTTTTAGAAGTGGATATAAGAATGATTCCCTTGCCTCCAGGTTCTTAACCTGGTTCACTGAATTGCTAATTTTTTCCTGAGATATCCCAAGTACCTTCCACCAACGCTTGAGCAGGAACCGAAGCCATGATGAAGTCTGTCTACCAACTGGATTTTTTCACACTCACTTTGAGAAGAATAACATCAGCACTCAGTCTGAACTAAAACAACATAATTATTTTGCTGTTCTTTAGATAGTGTTCCCGCTTAATAATAGGGAGTCCTAAAGATCCAATTATTCACAGGGAATGGATCTTCTGGTGCTACCTGCAACACTGTCACTTCAGTAATCATGTTTATGACTTACCACACATCTTTCACACTGATAAAAATGTAATTGTAATATTGTAGGACTCATAGGTTTTGGATGATACTTACCCAATTCTTGATTTGGCAGTTTATCCAATTAATATCAGAGATGTACAGATGGTGAGAAATAAAATAAACTTGTTAACCTCGGTACCTATGCTGTGCTTCTGTTACATTCATCATTAATTATTTCAGCCTTCATTAATAAGTTACTCGAGACAGAAACATAACGTACAGTATTTCTGGTGCATAGGTTTAATACAAGCAGGTAGGCACAGCCTCACGGGGCTGTGCTCAAGAGGTTACGCAACCAGCGCATCGTTTTTTCAGGTGACTCCCATTCTGCTGCACAGCATGTCATTATATTATGTTACGTGGCTGGTGTGTGCCTGGCATTGCCAGAAAGATAAATAAGTTTTGAACTGAAACATTTTCTTATTGCATTTATCATGGAAAGTTTATTGCCTCTATGGTAAACTATTTCTTAGATTACAAGAAAGAGGAAAATAATCAAGGAAGAGATATATATTCAGTGGAATGGAAGCAGTACACAGGTTGTCTAAATTAAGGAGATATACTGGGTTGTCATTCAGGCACATTTTTCACTCACTCATAACTAAGCCTTGATTAACATGAACTTTTAAAATAGATGTTTTGCAACCATAACCCCAAGAAATGCTTCAAGTGGCATTTCAGGATTTACAGGCATTTTATACTATTTGTAGGACTAACAATCAGCATATGAAGAGTTTGCTCCAATCCATTTTGGAAAAAAAAAATGCACAAGTCTTTCAAACAACCTTTAGATTTTCTCAGATTACTCACAATTATTTTGGTTAACGGTCCAGGACTTCTCAGCCACCTATTCACCAAGAAATCTAGCCAACATTTTCTAATAACAGTAGATGAATTAACTACTTTCAGATGTTCATCACCATTTACTTTTTGCATTACCAAATTAGCATTTTGGAAATTAACACAGAAGGGATCACCATATTTATACAATGTCATTAGACTTAGTATCTTCAAACACCAAAGATTAAAATGAAACCTTATCTCTCCAAATACACTGTAAGTGATATCAGTGTCTCTCCTGTACCCTTAGGATACAGTTAGAGGGAATTGTTTTCCCTGTTAAGTATGAAACACAGTAAAGGTTAAATTGGTTAGTGGCTTGAGGTGACACATTTTTCAGATGTTCTGGATGAGATCGTCCCTGAAATTCTATTCTAGAGGTCAAAGTCCTTCTGTTTTCTCCTTATGGTAAATAGGCAGTGACTAAATGAAGCACAAGGATAACACTCCGGTTTATTAGATGTTCCACAACTATTTGGAAAATGTTTACAGCTTTATTTTACATGGGTTTGATGGTGACTGAAGCCAGTGATCAAGCAGAGGGTTTGGTAATGCAGAGTGCACTCTGAATGAAGGCACTGAATGAAGAACTGCAGTGGCTGGAACATAAGTGATCACTTGTGATTCTAGCAGAGGAACTGCAGTCATCATTTAGTCAATGATGTTTATTATTAACTGTGAAGAATGAGCCTTAGGCAGCAGAGTGGGAAACCACTGTGGGTGCAGTGGAAGTAAATGAAGATTTTTGTCCACTCAAGTTAGGTTCTTAGCTGTTTGAGTTAGACATCGATTTTTATCCTGAATAGAATAAATCATATTAAATTCACACTGGCTTCCCATAAATAACATAGCTGCTGTGCAGTTCTGTTCCTGTCCTCTATCAGCCCTTTATTGCTCACAAACTTATGTGCAAAATAGCATTGATACATGAAGTTTAGCAATTATGAAACGGTAAAAAAGGAAAAATTTTCCTGAATGTTACTGTTAACAAGAAAACATAAGATGGTCTCTGCTTTGGTGACACTGTCAGCTGTTTACCATATCAAAAATAAGTTTTGCAAAGATATCTTTTTTTTTTTTGCATCTTTCCTAAGCTGTATGCTATCCACATCTAGTTCACTGGAGTGCAATCCATGGGTCTTGGAGGGCTTCCAGACATTTCCAGAGAGCAAACACAAACCAACAAAGATGATGTTCCACACTTTCCTTGAGCCTCTGTCCTTAGGAAGCGTGAAAGTCGACTTGTGCCTGTGCCTCAGAATCATTTTTCTTTTATGCTCCATTGTACTCTAAACAATTTCAGTTATAATGTGATACATTTTCTCAAAGTCAAAGTGACATAAAACAGTAAGCTTGTTTCATAATAGATAAATCCTGTCCACTATAATGTCATATTAGCATTTTCATTATGTACCTGAAGTTCAGGGACCTATTTAAATTGAAATGAACCACCTAATGAGATATTAATCAGTGGAGAAAAGATATCAGGATCTCATACCATTCCAATTATTTTATGTTATAGCAGCTTTATTACAGGAAGTATTTTAACTGTAAAGGTGATGGTCTCAGCTAAAATTTTGTATAAAAGTTTTTCTGTTTATGTTTCAAATATAAATACATTTTACAACAAAGATGATTGATAGCATTACAGCTTCACAATTACTAAGCTGCCATGGTCGCAAACACTCTAAAGCCATATACAAGCTACATAAATATAAAAAAATTATAAGATTCAGCCTTAATATTTCTAAATTATTCATCAGAAAAACAAAATTACCTCTACTTCAGGTTTGTATAAAGAAATATTACCCTGAAAGGAATCACAGGGTTTGCCATGGAGTGCTATAAGTGGATCTTAAAGCAGATGGTTTCTTTAAGTTGCACCCAAAATCATATGAGTTCTCATGCTGGCATGTGATTCTCTCACAAAAGAACAAAGCTAGATATTTATAAAAAACTTGGGAATTACTTAAAGTCTACAGTCTCAGGACTTACAAATCTCAATCTTTATATGAAACACATGATCAGAATAAAAATATATCAGATGTTTCTCAAGCACGTGTTTGACAGGCACCATATGGGAAGTGGGCTTGCTCATGTTCCCATTAGCTTCAATGGGTGTTTTGTCCCTTGGTTTCAACTCAGCAGGAGGAGAGCCTGCTTGAATAAGAGCAAGAAGCAGAAACACAGCACTTGGGACACTTGTTGTTGCTGCCTGGAGTTAGGCAACAGTGATGTGAAAGTGATGTCTAAAGCAGGAGCCTGAGGTTTCTCAGTCATGGCATCTGCTAATGAAGAAGTACAGAGAAGCCAGCCACAGTAAGCCATGGTAGCCTTCAGCAGACCCTTCACACTTCACACACCACACAGGTTTTGTGACTGACTCCTGCCTAGCAGCGAGCATGATCTGCTGTGCCTCATTTATGCAGCACAAAGCCAAGGTCTCCATTCCATTCCAACATTCTGTGCCACGGCTGGTAAGTCTACTTTGTGCTTGCTGTCCAGCCACCGGTATCACTGACCAGAAGTAGACATGCTGCCCTGATCAGTACATGCATATTTATGAAATTCAACAAGGTCAAGTGCAAGGTCCTACATGTGATTTGGGGCAATTCCAAGAACAAATACAGACTGGACAGAGACTGAGAGCAACCCTGAGGAGAAGGACTTGAGGATGTCACAACCTGTCAATGTGTGTGTGCAGCTCAGAAAGCCAACCGTGTCCTGGGTTGCAGCAAAAAAAGTGTGACCAGCAGGCTGAGGGAGGTGATTTTCCCAGTCTACTCTGCTCCCATGAGTTCCTACCTGAAGTACTGAATCCAGTTCTGAGGTCTTCAATGTAAGAAGATAAGAAGGACATGGACCTGCTGGAGCAAGTCCAGAAGAGGGCCATAAGGATAATCAGAGGGCTGGAGCACCTCTCCTATGAGAGTTAGGGTTGTTCAGTCTGGAGAAGAGAAGGCTTTAGGGTGACCTCATAGCAGCCTTCTAGTACCTGGAGACCTACGGGAAGGCTGGAGAAGGACGAAGGGAAACAGCTTTAGATATTAGGAAAAAATTCTCTATTCTGAGGGTGATGAGGAACAGGTTTCCCAGAGAAATTGTGGATCCCCCATCCCTGGAAATGTTGAAGGACAAGTTGAATGGGGCTTTGAGCAACATGGGCGTATGGACAGCATCCCTGTCTATGGCAGGGGAGTTGGAACTAGGTGATCTTCAAGGTCACTTCCAAGGTCCTAAACCAATCTATGATTCTGTGCCTGGACACCTGCACAGAGTGCCTGGCAGGCAACTGTGTGGATGCCACCTTACCTGTGGCCACCCACTAAATAGAGCCGAGATTTTCCATACTATTAAGGCAGAATCTTTTTTTTTTTTTTTAGGATACACCAGTGTGCTTAGAACCCTTGATGCAAACTCTTGAAATGTGTCTTGAAATGCCAGCTTTCATTCCATTCATCAAAACAGTACCTATAAAAAATTTTATGTTTGTTCAAGATGTATAGCTGCAGTAAGCAAAACTTGCTTGGTTTGCCAGGAGACAGCTCAAAGCAATAAGAGCAAAAGTGACAAAATGTATTTCGTCAAAGACTAGAGACCCTAGTAGATCTACCTCTTTTTCTCAAAGAGATTGTAGAACACTTTGTCTTGTTTTATAAATTTATTCAATATCAGAATTGCTTTTCCTTTCCAGAAATAATACTGTTGAGCATATAGTTGCCAAGTATGTTTTTGCCTTCAGTTTGGTTTCTGAGAAATAATGCTTCAAATATGAGGGCTAGGCTAGAAAGGCAGGCATTTGTACAGGCAGCTATTGTTTCCCTCCCTCTTTTAAAGAATAGCCTATGGAAAATACATTTGGCTTCTATTTGCTTGGACCTTGAGTGCTTAATCATAGAGGAGGCTCAGGTTTTATTAGACAGCTTCCTGGAGGAAATGTGTTGGCACAACATAGGTAGAAGGGGATAGTAGGAAAGGGACAGATTTTATAGCATTTTAAGAGAACTGAGACAGTCATAGTGACTATCAGATACTTTCACTCAGGTTGTTAAAAGTCCTTCTGCAGCTGAATTCCTTTTGGTTTCTGATCTGCCCTTCTACTCTCCTTTCTTGATCTCATACACTTGTGATTCCTGCTGAGGGGACTTCTGGCCTTAAACAAGGTGTTTAAGTTCTGATGTATCTAACTGTGGTGAGCCAATGCATATGGCCTAGGTAGAAGCCACACCACTCTTCAACTTGGTCTGAGTTTTGTACAGTCTTGGAGTAGCATACTGAGGGCAAGGCACAGCAAACACAGTTTTTGCTCATCTATAGTCATCTGCATGTCATGCGGCTTCAAGCCTGCAGCAGAAGAAAAGAAGCTTATATAAACCTTTCTGGGTTTGTGTCCCTTCTTAAGGATGCTGAGGTAGGTACCGTTGTGGTCCATGGGAGGTGATCTCTTCAGCACAGGGAGATTCCTCAGGAGACTTACTGCAGTGATGCTTGCCAGCTCATTTTTCATTCATGTGATAGCTTCATAATACATACATGTACATCTCATGCTTCACTGTCTTAAATAATTTCTATCTTTTTCACCATTCGTCATTAATGTACAATGTCTACCCTCTGAAGTCCCTGTAGGGCTGGAAGAAAATCTTTAGCCGGATGGTAAACTCCGTGAGTAGCAGACAGGCAGTTACAGTGCAAAGGAGGTTTCTGGAAGGCTGCCAACAAAATAACACTGAGGCTTCTTCCTGTGCATATGCTTAGATTTGCTTCCCACAAGGCAGTACAAGCAGTGGTGGAGTGGGCTGGATTAAGAATGAGCAACGGTGAGTCACTAATCATTGTCAATTCACTGATAATCGCCAGAGCACCACTCCACAATGACAACCTGGCACTGCCATTGATGTCTTGCTGTCGAGGAGGGGATCCTTCACAGCATTGCAGGCAGCTTTACTGCAAAAATTGGGTAGCTGCATAGTAAGATTAAAAAAAAAAAAAAAGACTGGCACTTTTTCTAGCCAATTACTATTCAATTATAATGAGTTCACTTTGTGTGCCATTGCTAAAGGAAGGAACGGCCGGCAATGTGACACATGCTGTATCCTACTTAGCAGCCTAAGATTTCTGGTTAGTCGTCTCTTTTGGTTTTTTTGCTGTTGTCTACTGATTTTACAGTAAGTGCATCATGAATAGATCCTAATTAAGCACTTTTTAAATACCCCACAAAAAAAATTGACCACTCTTTGAAAAAGATTTTCCTAGGATCCTAGCCTTTACCCACTTTGAATTTAGCATAAACTCCAATCTCCCTGATGTCATCTACTAAACAGTGTCAGACTGGGGCAATGCTTTAGTGAGAAACTTCCAAGAAAAATGTAAGAACTGCAGTGACTCATTCTATTCCCTCTGACTCAGTACTAAATTGCTCTCCTAAGATGCTCTCCTGGAGGTGTTATCTTTCAGATGAGATAAAAAACTTAGGTCCTGACCACATAAAGGATTTTTTTTAAAGAAGGGGAGGATATGTATGCTGCTTTTTGCTATACATCCCCCATACCCCAACGGAAATTAACTCAGAAAGTGTCTGGAGTGGATATGACACTATCAGTCCCACCTCAGTTGTTTGTTCCCACTCCTCTGTTGGAGGGTTAGCGGACAGAGGGATAGCTCACATGCTTCTTAATCTGCTTCAGCCAGAAGCAGCTTTAAAAAACAAGAGTAGATGGTTATTAGCTATCACAGCTGACTTCGGGTGAGTCAGATAGGGAGAGCACTCACAATTCCTCTCACCAAGGAAGACGAGGGCAGGATGACACCAATGCTACTGAGCACTGATAATGGGGCAGAACAGTGCTGTGAGAGAGATGTGGGGATGAATGTTGCTCTGCAGTCTCCTGGCTGCATCCCAGAGAAGAGCTTCTACTATTTTTAATTAGTTTGTGATAGTGCATCACACTGTTAACATAATTTCTTTCCAGAGGCAATCTGTGAGTGAGGAGTTGCCTGATCAGCTAAATCATAATAACTAAATAGATTTAATTTTTACCTTCTCAACCCATCTTTTTTCCTTACCATTTCTAATTTGCTTTTCACCTAAGCCCTCATAAAGTGTTTTGCTACAAGCTTAAAGCTTCCAGAGCAGACTAAATGAGCAGGATCACAATACATCAATGAGCTAGAGTTCAGTGAAGATTCTATTTCATGTTCCCAGATATTTTCCTTAAAAAAAAAAAATAAAATAAATTTTAAAAAAAGCCACAAGCAACCTTTTCTCCACCATCCCAGAGATACTCAATAAACCTCCAGCCCTCAGAGTTATGGAAAAAAACTCATGGTCATTTTAGAAGTCAACTGATAAACTGATACCTTTAATTGTTGCTAATAGGTTGAAAAAAACCCCACCCTGAAAATGGATCGAACTACTCAAGCTGTGACAATAGGTGGTGATGATAATGTCTGGACTTTTCAACCTCTGTTTGCTAATCGTTGTTCATGCATGCGGGAAGAAAAAAAAAAAACAAACTCCACAAGTGCGCATAGTCTCTAGAACCTCCCAGAACTTTCTGTGCTTGAGCAAGCATTACCATTTTCCTTTACCGCCTAAAAATTTTACACAAGGCAGCAGTGCAAGTGGACAGCCAGGTTCATAGGGGCTGCAGCGCTCTAGAAAAGGGAACAATACTGATGAACTCCATTCCCTCTCAGTACCTCAGGGATCAGTCTCTGCCCTACTGAAAAGCAGCCAGAGTATCTGTTCACCTTGTTGCGTGTGACTTCTTAAGCAGGTAGAAAATAGAGAGCAAGCAGAGTTTGACAGGGTAACCTTGCCATTTGCACCTCTCCCAGTTCAAACTCGGTAATTATGGATGCTGCATTTCTGCAGTGAGTAATGGAGACTGTGCTGTACACAATGATTCATTCCTTAAGTCTGCTTGCAGCCTTGAATTCTTTCATTAACAATGCAATATGCATTCAACAGATTAGCTAAATTATCTAAATATTATACAATTAATCAGCAGAGTGCAGGGTATCCCATCTGACATTTAGTTGGGAGCATTTAGCTTGTACTTTATGGCCTTGTACAGGCAACTGAAAGCAAATATTCACTAAATGAATAAAATACCTTACGTAATTAAACAGCTCTGGTAGAACTCCTAATGTACCACATTGCATCAGCCTGATGTCAAACACAAGACTAATGTGATGTAATGGTACACCACAGAACACCATAGATGCAAAATAATTAATTGTATCCAAGGCAAATAATAGGAATGCATTCAGATAAATACAGCTATACCGTGTGGGTAGGCAGAGACCTTTTCCAGTTCTGCATTTAAGCAAGCTCCTAGCAGCTTCACTGGTCTCCAAGGAGCCTGGAAAAAAGTGTTTCTCTCATCTGCCTCCAGTTTTTCTAATTACAATTTTATGAATAATAGTCTTTTAGGTATGGAGGAAAAGATTGGTTCAGACTGGTTCAGAAACCAAATATATTGTTTATGTTTTTGCTTATGGAATCTCTTTTATTTGAATAAAAATATCTTTAAAATAATTGCAAAATAAGAGATCTTTACAGACTGGAAAGGTGGTATACATAATTCTTTAACTATTGAAACAAATATTTTGGACTTTTCTGCCACCTCTGAGACTATTCTGTGAATTTGACCCATAATTTAATTCTCACCAAAATTTCCATAGTGGTTTTTGTGTCACAGACACACAAAATAGTAATAATTAATTAATTAATCCCTAAAATATATAATCTTTAATATTGATCATTATATTAGATTCAGGCATCTTTGAGTGAGTGAGAGAGAGAGAGACATTGAGAAAGAGAGAACCATGAAGGATTTACTCTTCACAAGGAGCAAGTGACAGTCAGGAATTAACTGTTCCCATATCCCTCAAGCCACATCCCACCTCTGAGATTAGTTATTTAAATGACAAGAAGGTCCTTAAATAGAACTACGTTTCTGAAGGGAAGTAAATTCCTTCACAATATTTCATTTCCTTCATTCCTAAGGGAGGCAGATGCCTGCCTGTATTATCTTCCACTAATTAGCCACTTATCACAGTCTTTCAAGTAAATGGCAAATAAAAACTGCAGCTGGACAGAGGACAAAGGAAAGAGGACTTATCCATGAGAACACCTGATCTCGAAGCAGGTTTTCCTCTTATCTTCTCAGGCCAAAACTAGCTCATGTCAGAAACACCAAAAGCAGCAACCAACAGAGGTGTCAGAAAGGCCACGGGCTCAGAGCATCACTTCCAGGTGCCAGAGGGCTGGAGATTAGGCTGCCTGCTGCAGACAGGGGAAGTGTCAGAGCAAGTGGTGCTGCAAGGACAGCTGAGAGGAGTGAGATGGTGGGACCATTAAACCAAGTCCTCCAGATTTTCCATACTTGCCCTGTTCCTTCTTGTGCTGCACACCGTGCTCTGACTATCCTTCCCATTCCCAGAAAGTAATTCAGTTTTGCTTCAAACTCAGAAGCCATGACTCAGCTCTGCTCCAAGCCTGGCGTGCACAAAAGGAGCAATGTGTGCATATTGAGTGAGGCCTTTCAGAAGATGCATTTTCTTCACTCCTTACAGACCTGACACTAAAAAAAATTACTCGGTTGACAAAATGCAAATATCTATAATGTAAACATCCTCATCTGAGCTTGTAGGCTAAGTGGCCTTTATAGTCAAGAGGGAGAAATAGGCCCTTACAGAGTGTAATCTATCTCATCTGAAAGGAAATGGCTAAAATAAGGCAGTTCTTTCCATTGACTATAAAAGGAGTAGCATAACTTGCTCAAAGGAGATATCTACAGTGTGGGTATTTACCGTTAGGTGAGATGTCTCATATATCCATAAAATAAAGAAGGTAGTAGAGTTGCATCAAATTGAGTTGCAAAAATCATCCACACTTACATTCCCCTTCCATGTGAATAAGTACACTAGCATGCCACATTTATGTGGCTATTTTTTATTATATTGCCCAGGCTAAAGCTTTCCACAAAAAATTTGCAGTTGGGAGAACAGTAGCAGCCACTGTCATGAACATCAAGCAACAAAAATCTTCTGTGACATCTCACCACCCATATAAAATTCTGATAAAAAGCTGGTATTAGTGTATTAAAGTAGTATCCCATGTAAAGATAGAAAAATAGATGCTAACAAGAAAAACAAGAAAAAAAAATCAAAGCAAAACCAGAAAAATAAACTGTCTTGTCTCCAAAAAGTTACATTGTAAATTTGCATATTCTGTTTTTTAACTATTCCTTCATGTGATATGTTATTTTAAACACTAATTTCTTGACATGTTTCTCTTATCATTTCTGTCATCAGTCCTGCAAGGGCACACAACTTGCCACACTATAATAGTCCTTTTGCTTAGTTTCTTGATAATATTTAGCTGTTGTTAAAAAATATATATTTTGTAAGGAAAAAAAGTGGGTGGAATTGCAGAAGGCAATGAAATAGTAAGGTTGTGCTGAAGCATTATTCACAATGAGTATTCTGGTCTGTCGCTGCTTTATTTGTATTGGTAGGGGCTAGGAAAGACAATCTCATTAAGAACAGGCACATTTTTACAATACCACACTTAATTGAAATGCCTTTCTTATTATGGTAATGCCTGAGGACAGACCAAGTTTGGGTCTCTATTATTTGTACAGCACTTAGCTGAAAACAGTGCTCAGAGTTTACAGTCTAAGTAGACAATACAAAGAGGAAAAGTATGCAGTATGTAAGTGGAGTTAGCAGCAGTAGCAAAAATCAGGTGGGGTTTTTTTTGTCTTTTTTTTCTTTTTTTGTGATAATGATAAACAAAATGAAAATATGTTCAAGAACCGAAGGAAAGAAACCAACGAAATATAGCAGGTCAAGAAGGGAAAAATAAGGACTGTGAAGGCAATAGCAGGGGAAGTTTGGATCATAACATCATTCAGCACAGGGCACAGCAGGACAAGGTCTCAGCAAGCCCTCAGTTTTCTTCATCAGTTGCTCCTACAGCATGCTGCTGATATCTAGAATACTCTGCCTTCATATTTCCATCAGAGGCTTTACTGGAAGGGGAAAGGAACACTGGGACCCTAATGCCACTTTAGGGTCACTTTAACTCTTCCACATCTTATGGAGTGGTTATTGCTTTAATTGCTTCAGAGCAACTCCAGCAGGTTAAATATACCTATTTAACCAGGCGCTTGTTGGCAGGTTTGAGTACTTTAGCTAGCATAAATTAGCATAGCTTTACTGACATTAACAAGGTGGGACTGATTTACAGCCACTAAGGAGGCTTGGCTTTGTATCCAAGTAGCCAGTAACACTCTGGAACCTTTCCATAGGAAAAGAAGACTTCTCTGCAAGAACTCCTTCAGATAGCATTTGTCAGAAAAGAATTGTTTCAAATCTTAAAACATCTGGTTTGCATTCAGAGCTGCAGGGAGGAGTGATTAAGCAAATAGATGTACAGCATTTTTTTCTATCCTCAGTGTTCTGTTAGATCATTTTGTATGAAAGATGTAGGTGATGGGGTTACAATGTCCTCATGGTCATGCGGATTTGAATTAATGAGATTTCAACTTTCATCCTAACATATGGATGTTTTCATAGTTTTTGCAAGCACTCGAAAAACAATAGCAATTTCTCTCCCTTCATTTACCCGCTCACCCTACATTTAACACAGAGAAGAGCTTCAGCATCTCTCCGCCTGTGTGCTTATTCCAACAGATGAAGTGTCATAACAGGCTAATTGCATAGCAAATTTACAATTGCTAGGATAAGTACAATGCTTTAAGAAACATTGCATGGTGAGCCTCAAGGACCAGCTAGCCGTCTATTGGTACAATACAAATGAAGTTGTATAAACATCCCCATGCTAACTTGCAATAGCTGCCCCACGTGGACCAAGTAGCAAAGTCTCTGGAAGGAAACAAACATTATTGGGTAAGGATTCTCTTCTTGCATTTTGCACAGGTATGAAGGTGTCTTAACTCTGCATTAGGATAAAAACAAAGGAAGAATAAGACTTTATGGATTTAGAGATAAGACCATTAATTTATTGATTCCATTAACACTAGTGGGCAACATGTGCCAGTAAATAATGATCTTTGTTCTTCCATAGCAGCAAGAAAAAATATTCAGAGCAGTGCCATACAGATAGTATATTTCATAAACAAACATGGTAACTTACTAAAAAAAGACATTTAATCCATTACTGTTGGTACTATGAAACAAGAAAGAGCAATGTGTAGACACATTAAAGATTAAAACATCAGACACTCAAGGAGTTAGAAGGCAGAATAATGATTCCTGAGAGTGGATAGCAGAGAAGAGAGAGACAGGCTAGGGGAGCATGCAGCGTGTCTTTTGCTACTCAGTAGTTTGTGTGGGTGTCTGTGACACTCAATAATTTGCGAGTCCCAGAGATAAGCTAAGGCCAAGACATGTTAGAACCTATTGCTATTATTGTGTCATTCCTATTTATTTGACAGTCACAGCAGTTTCCTATCTCTTTGTAAATTAGCAGTTAGCATCTGAAAAACCCTTGAGCACAGTCTCAGTGCCTGTATGATTCTGAAGAGACAGGAACAGGATTGACAGGCTCCAATTCCTCTTTATCCATTCATGGGAGCCACTGGGTTCCCATGCTTATTGGATAGGAGAGGTTAGCATTAAACTTATGGCAGCCACTGAGTATATCAGAGCCCACGTCATGCGTTTGTACTGCCAGTTATCAGTCTAGCCCTTAATTTGGCACTTGTATCACAGCAGGCATGAGTTCCTCTGACTTTGGAGTCCATTCAAGTTATCTAAGGATGCTCAGTGCTATGAACGCACATGTGCTTCTTGGTCTCACATTGCTCTAGCTTTAACTCTGGTACTTGTAGACACATTTCACATGTGAGCACAAAATGGATCAGAGCAGCTCTGCAACTGAAGCACAAAATTCAGTGTTTCACACATACCTCAAACACATCGCTGCTTGGAGGTCTTGGCAGCCAGCCAGTTCCTTCCACGGCATTCACACATCACGCAACTGCCTACACTGCTGACACCTGCCATTCAGAAGTTGTCTTATCTCACTTGTGTGAGCTTGGCCAGTCACTGCAGAGTCTTAGCCAACAGTGCCGCTTGAGAAAAGGCATTCGTGTTAATAGGATATTGATACAGGAAGAAGTGAAATTCCTCTAACAGACCTTCATCATTAAATGAGTTCTATGCAAACACAACATTTCGTAGCCTGTAACAAAGTAGTTGCGTAACAGTTTTGTTTTGTGCTCAGTAGCCTAAAGTAATGTTGGAAAGCTCAGTCAGTTCACTGGATGGGTTTACAAAATACTCCCTTACTGATTTACTCACAAAAAAAAAGGGAGTTTCTTTTCAACCTATGTCCCTTTACCCTTGGCACTTTTTCTGTAATGCTATTATATACATTATACATATATAATTTCTTGTTTTCTGCATATAGAATAAACCATTTTTGCATGTTTGCACTTCCTAGAGGACAATTTAACATATTTAGGACACTTCTGCAACTAAGACTCCTGAATCATTATAGAACTGATTGCCAGGGAGCTGCAATTGGTCAGGCAGTACTCACCCATCTAGAATGCAAAGTGTTAGTGATTTCTTGCTTCAGTCATTGTATTATTTGAAATTTTTACAGCCCACATTAGTCAAACAAAACTGTGTACCTATAGAGTTTGAAATTAAAGAGGGGACTGTATTTAAGACTGCCATTACTTTTATCTGATTTGGATAAAAAATGGAAACTTTTTATCTCTATACATCAACCTTCTCCAAGTACAGTAGACTGATAGCATTATACAGCCACAACAAACTGCCAAGTAGCGGTAGAGGAGAAGACTGACAGTTTATATCAGCCCACAGCATTTCGCTTCGTTAGAGGATCTTTGACTGCACAGTCCTGAGTGATATATTTCAAAGAATTATTTTGTCCATCTGCTCATCACCTTTTTTTCAGGTGTTCATTCAGGGGAAAATAGCTTTCAGGGACCCAAAGCATTACAAGGCAAGGTCTCAGCTATCACTTTACTACGAGCAAATAGAAAGTATTTATCTCCCAGGACATCAAGGTGCAGTGTGATTATAGATCAGGCAATTTCATGACATTATCAACAATGATGTCTCTGAACCTAGTAGGCATCAGTCTTTCCATGTTGAGTCATCTACCCCAATGAAGTGTCGATCTATGATCTTCTCTACACTCCACATCCACCCTGCTTGGAAGACTGTTAGGGTTATCTGTACTCTATGTGAGAACCCAGAAAGCAGTTTTCTATTCTACTCTTTACCTCTTCCACTATAGAAAAATTCTAACTCCACATGGTTAGATCTTTACTATTTGCTACTGCAAGTGCTTGATGCCTGTGCATGAAGTGCAGTGTAGGATATAGGTTAAAATTTCAGAAAGATGACTTGAGTAAAATGTCTGAAAACTGCTTTCCTGCCAGCTTTCAGTGTCATAGGTTGTCATTTAGTCCCAGTAAGGACTAGGAAACACCTTGTTGCCAAAGCCAAGTTTGATTTGTTCATTCATTTTATAGCAGTGCCCATCAGTTTTTGGAAGAAGATGCACAGCATTGTAAACCTATAAAGCCAGCAACGATCTCTCAGTTAATGCAGGAAGAAAAGCATGGTTTAGAAAAGAACTTACTCTGCATAAATTCTAGGAAAGTTTTTAACCTTCTGTATCCACCATCTTCCTTAATGCTTGGCTTATCTTTTGACTTGATTACACATGGATCCATTATCAACAGGTTTTAGCTACCAGACTGACTGTCTGGTTTGCAGGCATTGAGGTAAAAGGTATGTTAATAATTTTGTCTTTCATAGCGTGTGCTTGCTTTATCAGAAACATACCTTGATTAACTGATTTCAATATTGTCATCACATGAAGCTCATGAAAATAAGGTTCCAAATTTCACTTCATGTCCTTATTTTTCTTCAGTAGTCTGTTAGTGGCCCAAAATCCAAGTCTATTTTGCATAAATTGGAGTAAACTGAAGATACTTTTCATACTGTTAAAATTATAAAAGTTATGTTTCTAAATCCAGCAAATGGTCTAACACTGATCCTTGATTACAAGTCTCATGTATGCAGCAGGTACTGAGAGCATTGGTATAGCATGAGTCTCACCTTGGAAGGAGAAATGAAAAGGACAAGTCAGTTTGTAGACATTCACAGGCAGCTTTTGGACCATTCCTCATGAAAGCATACCAACTAATGCTACTTAATCTTCAAATGGTACAAGAAAATTCTTCTAAACACTCAGTGTGTGTTAAACGGCTCCTCCTCTTTAGATGTACTTTATTTATGGAATAAGACAAAATCACCCTGGATCAGCATAGATGTTGAAACTCTGGGATGTCATTAAATATCTGCAATATTAAATGCTTTGAAGACAAGTTTATGTATCAGGTATTCTGTTGTTAGTAATAGACAATCTCTATAACAGGTAACCATACAAAACAAAATAAATTATTCTTTTCATTAAACCACCTTATTGAAAAATTTGACAAATCATATGTTGATGACACACTGATGTTCTAGTTGCTCAGTAGTGCTCACATTAAGTCACAGACTTTTTAATTTCCCATGCTCTGCTGTGGAGCAAGTGCATAAAAAAGCCAGGAGAGAGTACGGCCAAGGCAGCTGGCTTGAACTAGCCAGAGGGATATTCCATACCACAGAACACATACTCAGTATATAAACTGGAGGGAATTAGCAGGAGGGGCTGAACACTGCTCAGGGGATGGCTGGGCATCAATCAGCAGGCAGTGAGCAATTTTGCTGTGCATCATTTGATTTTCTTGGGTTTTATTCCTTTTGTTTTGTTATCTCCTTTTTCATTACTGTTATTATTCGTTTTACTATTATTATTTTTGGTTTTAATATCATTATTATTATTTTTTTAATATATATTTTGTTTTATTTAAATTATTAAACTGTTCTTAACTCACAGATTTTACCTTTTTCCAATTCTCCTCCCCATCCTACTGTGGGGGTGGGGAAGTGAGCAAGCAGCTGTATGGTACTTAGCTGCTAGCTGGAGTTAAACCATGACATCACATTTTATTGCTATGATTATAAGAAATACATACTTTTATTGCAAAAATAATTTATTTCATGATATCAACCATCTCAAAAAACGTAGGACTATTTAAATCATATAATCATCTTGTCATACTTTTCAAACTGAAGCATTAGTAGCTTGATCAAGGGTTTGAATGCAGCTGAGACTTTCAGCCTTGATTTAATCTGACTCCCTGCTGACATTGAATGGAAACACATAAATCTTATTAGGCTTATAGTGATTTCCTTCAATCATGAATTTAATAAAGCAGGTTGGATTCTTTTAGTGTGCCAAAAACCATAAAGCTCCAAAAGCTAAATACCTTTCTACTAGGTAAACAGAAAGTCAGTATGAAGGAGTATAAAAGTACAGAAAGTATAAAAATATATAACACTAGACAGAAACTTGAGGGATCATTTGCAAAACCTCTTATGAAATTAACTTCTTGAAGTGAAATACTTCTGCACTGGCAATAAAATCGTGTTATCATATTTGGAAAGACATGAATTTTTAATTAAAAGTGCAAAGTCAGTTTAACATTAGACTATAGTCTGGCCTATACAATTGCATGCACCATTAGGAGAACAGACACACAGATGCTACATCTGCAGATGTGATGCAGGAAGTAGTAGAAGAGGTTGTGCATTCAGTGATCCCAACTCACTCCACTACAATGTGGGACAGGTTTTTCCTTAGCTCTTGGCCCGTGCTATCAATGCCTCTGTAGCATAAAAGGTCTTGTAAACACACAAGAAGATGCTGACTTAAATTGAGCTGAAATTTCCTATTGAAAACCAAAGCCAACCTTCCTACAAGTGCAGCAGTGAGGAGGTAGAGAAATTATATTTAATGTATTTTCCCCTTTAACATGAGCAGAGAGTTGCTATGCGTGTACCTGTGACTACTATAGCAGGTGACAAAAGAGACCGATGCCTTTCTGCTGCTCAGTCTGTTACTATAAATCGTTCTGCATTTGAACTTTTAACTGGAACAATTTAAAGTTAACCTAAAAATCCTTACAATTAATTATTAGAGGACTCTTTTAGTCCTTAAGTACAACTTCATAAGCTCCACTGAAATCAGACAAAGTGGTATGTGTGTGTCCCAGAGGAAATCTGTGTCCTTAACTAAATACTGCTTTTATTTTCTAGAAGAGCAGACCTACTGACAGCCACAAGGAACAAATTCTTCACAGTTCATGACCTCAGAAAAAATGTATGGTAAATTTACCATTAAAACTTGTGACCTATTTGAATAGATAGCAGAAATTTTATCAAATCTGACATAAATGCCCTGTGCAGTTTTCTTCATCGTGAGTTGCTGGAGCCACTGTGGATTCAAGTGGGTGAATCCTATGATGTGTAGTCATACTAGAAGATTGCTTCCATAACCTGGGCTGCATAAAGTGTGGCCACCAGGCTGAGGAAGGTGATTCTGCCCCTCTGTTCTGCTCTTCTGAGACCGCACCTGGAGTATTGCATCCAGATCCAGGGTGCTAAGCACAGGAACAACACAGACCTGTTAGATGCACACAAATGATCAGAGGGATGGAGCACTTCTTCTGTGAGGAAACTCTGATAGAATTTGGGTTGTTCAGCCTGAAGAAGAGGAGGTTCCAGGGAGACCCCATTGCAGCCTGTCAATACTTAAAGGGAGCACATAAGAAAGATGGGTGCAGACATTTTAATAGGGTCTGTAGCAACAGGACAAGGGCTAATGATTTTAAAGTAAAAGAGGGTCGATTCAGACTAGATATAAGGAAGAAATTTTATATAATGAGGGAGGTGAAACACTGGAACAGGTTTCCCAGAGAGGTAGATCTGTCCTAAAATTTTGAATTTTTTCCTATCAGATATCTCAGAAGACATATTCATAACAAATATACGTGAAAACAGTCCTGTTATTAACAAAGCACTGCATAAAAATCCTTGTAGTCTCGAGTGAGAAGGCAGATTGGTGAGTGATGAAAACTTGAATTCAATAAAGAGTGCATTAGACACATTTAAAAAGACTGCATATATTGCATTGGAACATGATTTATAAAACATTGCAGACACTTTAAGTGTATATAAATTATGACTCCATTGTTAAAATGGGGTACATGCTTTTGATGACCAGTGAAGCTAGTATTATTTTTAATGGCATCTTCAGTGAAGGGAAGTGGCACATATTGCAGAAGCTATCTGTAAGTGTAGGTAGGACCTAATGAAAAATGCTAGATGAAAAAAAAATCAATACAATTTTTTGAAAGTCAAAATACTTTTACAATTTTCATTTTGGAAAGGCCAAAATCTTTCTTTTCTTTCTATGCTTTCAAGACAGAAGTATTGTTCACAGTACATTAAAATTAGGAAGGAAGTGTTATAAAACTTAAATAGCCCACAATCAAATAATATTTTATTTTATACTCAGCTTTTTTTTTTTACTTATGTGACAATGAAGCAGCATTGGATTTGCTTCTTCATTTTGCAGAAATCCTCTCTTATCATGCAAAATTTGTTTTGACTAGAACTGGTCTAATTTTTTTAGTGTTGAGGGTTCAATGGCTACATTTATTCATAACAGTAAGACATATCACAGCATTAGCATCACAAGACAACAGTAACTGAGTAGTAAATTCAATATCTTTGAGTCCAAAGATTAAGGAACTATATATTCTTCATTCTCTTTTCTACTGTTTTCCATGGACTACAGACTTTTTTTTGTTTTATTTGCTGTTTTATAATGTGAGAAATAAGTAGTTCAGACAGTTTTTGGATCCTAATCCTTTTTAAAATATATATGTATTAATTTTCATGAGATGCTAAGCCCACTGCCATCATCCAGAAATAGTTGAATGCTATTCCAAGATACTTACAATCAAACAGCCAAGAAGACAGAGAGGAGGGAGGGGAAAAGAAATGCTACTTTAAAAGGAAAATTAGTGGACATATTAGAAGTGAACATATGAGAAAGTTGCATTATATAAATATTTTCTCACTTTACATATGAATGGCCAAACATCTAGTGCCAGTGAACAGGTATCACTGAACACATAGGTATCAAAGAACTCAAGATGATACATAGACAAAACTGCTCTCAAGTTGGAGAAAAGAAAAATGAGAATAACCTCATTTATTCTTCTGCTGTGAGGATTATGCAAGTTATACTGTTAGAGAGCTAGAACCACACTCAGGCACACAGCTCCTCTGACACAGTACGGCTTGACAGAGTGAGGAAAAAAATAGCCAGTGACTTAAATGGGATATGTGTTTGTGAGCACGAGCAGATACAATGCCTCAGTGACTCACACACACACCATATGTGCATGCGCACACGTGCGCACACACACACACAGAGTGTGTAAGTCCCAGGCCAGATCCAACTGCAGTAGCTGTGTGCATGCCATCAGTCACCACACCATTTTAGTCCCAAGGCATTTCACAAACTGTGCCCATCAGATCTGTGTAGGTAGTCCATGTGGAGGAGGTTCTTTTTCTTCCTACTTATTGGTATGACAACAGTTAGCTATATCTTGGTTGCATTCAGAAAATGATAAAAATTCTTTGGCTGGATCATAAACAGGCAAAAAAATGTAACAAATGTTAAAAAGTGTTTTTATCAGATCATTTTTAATTGGATAATAGCCTACTGCATTATGGTAGGGAACTATGTTTTTTTCTTCCCAAATGGGTTTAACTGCTTGCTGAATAACGTCACCCCTGTGATAGAAAAAGAAATGTCAACCATGTACTGTCTTTAGAGCTCCTATTGCTAGATTAGGTTTACTTCATACAGACAGTTTCTTTCTAAGATTTACAAAAAAATAAAATTAGATAACTTTTCCCCTTTGAACTTTAGCACCTCTTGGAAACCATGGAAGAGAGCACCTTAGCAGAGTGAAAACTGAGTTTCAGCTTCTTCTCTTCCTCCTGCTAATGAACTGGAGCAAATCCAAAAGTTCCAAAGTTATAAGAAGCTGAGAACTTTTTTTTTAGGCCTGCAGTAACATAAAAATCTTCACAGTATCATAGCAGATATATGGTTTAGCAATAAGGTCTCGGAAAGAAGTGTGCTGTACATCGTTCTCCCTGAAGATTTGATATTTCTAAAACATCTCTGTTCAAGCAGTCTTTTGACCACCCCAGTCTGAGACAACAACTTAAAATACGTGATTGTCATCAGCTGTATTAAATTGAAACAAAACTGCCATGAACTCTCCCCGAAAGCCAGTACCCTAATTATTGCCCAGCCATGCACTGATGGCCACTCTACTGTAAACTGCAGAGCTTATGCAAGGCTACCTTCCCTTGCCTGTCAGGACATTTATCTACTTCCATCTTATAACACTTTGAGAAAGCTGCCTCTTTTCCACTGATTACATCCTGAATCTTGGGATACATCCAAGATGCATGGGCATGTATGTGTGTATAAGACATTTAATCTTAATCCCACAAGCTGTTCCAAAAATCCTTTCTTAAGACCATGTTCCATCTACAGGGAATGGTCTTGCTTTCTGATTCATTCTGTGAAACACAGATTGGCTAATCAAACTGTTGATTTTTATTATATGATTAATGAAACAGTTCCTTGTTATTTATGCCTAATAGCACTCTTTTAGATGATACTTAGAATGAATCAGGAAAGAATGAGAAATCTTCTGCAATTAAATTCTTGTTCTGAAACAAGATATCTTTAGCATTATATATCTTTTGAACTATATGGCCTTCAGAAACAAACATAGATTTATTTTCTTCTTCCATAGCATCCAGCATTACACCTCACTGGGTAAATTCCAGGCTTACTGATACTGTTTCTAGCATCACTTCCTTATTGGAAAATATATTTGTTAGATGTTATTTCCTAGACAAAATGGTGCTGATCTGCTACCATCAGTCAAAATCATGAACATTGACATAATTAGTTAGAATTCCCAACTTTCTTAATTAATCTTCCCAAAATACGTGAGAAGGATGTATTATTTTTGAGGAACATTTTTCAGCATATCTAGATACTCAAAATATCAGAGACTAAAACTCAAATAAAAAATAATCCCGTATTTCTGGGAGACAGATAGTGAAGTCTAGATAGGAGTGATCAGGACAAATAAAAGCTATGTTTAGAGAATGTTTTATTTTCTGTAGAACACTCAGTCATCTCTAGTTATAATAGTAATTTAACCAGTCATCTGCAATGGTCTTCAGTCATAGTTTGCAAAGTATTTGTTGAATAGATCATTGCTCATAGTATATGACAGAGCATGATTTTGGAAAGCTTGTGGTGAACAAAAGCTATTTACTGAGCAGAGTGGAAATCATAGAGAGGTGATTCCTCAGATATGATTTTTCAGATTATTAGGTCCTTAACTACACATACTGACAAATATAACTTCATGAGACAAGAAAACAAAATTAGACTTAAGGGCACTGATCATGGAGGATGGTGTTGTTTTGGTGACAAAAAGTGTTGGTGAGGTCTTTACATACTTCTCACATAGAAAAGTTGTCCCCAGTTCTCACAGACTTTAGTGACAGATCTAAGGAAGGTTTCTGAAGTGAGTAAAAACCAGATGTTTTCTGTGTAACCCAGACAAAGGAAAATCTAAAACAGCTTCACATGTGTAGTGTTGCTTATAAAGATATTCTGAGATACACACACTTTGATTTACATCACATCTGAAAATGACATTGTTTTGAAAACAGCTTGGGAGAATAGTCAGGTAACTGCAACTGATACGCATATGCTTATAAAGGATTTCTCTCTTATTCCTTTTGAAAATCTTCACTGATTGGTCTCTTGCAGACCTGGTTGGGAAACAAAATTTTGTTCCATGGGAAATTAGTTTCTACTTCAAAGTAGAATGAAAAATTGGACTATCAAAAAAATTAGGACAAAAAAACTATAAGAAGTTTCAAAATGGAAATGTCAAAGTGAAAAATTACCGCACCTGTGATTGCAATAAAAGTTCCTGAGTAAATTCAGCTGGGTTTTTTTGTTTGTTTTTTTCATTCAAACAATTATTTGGAACTGTAAAGTATCTTTGTTTCAAACTGTCACTTTGAAAATGTAGAGGGCTTTGTTTTGATTACCCCAATTGTAAAATAAAAAAATATACATTGAAACTGACATTTTCCCACAGAAAGTTCTTATTTCAGCAAAGCTACATTTTCCAAAAGGAAAACTTTTCAACTTGCTTTACTTGCTTGCCAGGAAATACGAAGTTGTCTAAAACCAGTATCTTACTAAAATTTTTCCAACATGAAAGCTGGTACAATTTTGCAGTCAAAATTTTTAAAATGTTCTGTTGATGAAGAGAATTTGGCCATGAAACAGAACAGTGCTTTTTATAGCACCAACGCACAGAAGTCAGTTAGCACACTTCATGGCTGTCACATGTTCAATTACAGTGGCAAATTCTAAGCATGGGTCAAATGCAAATAAACCTAAGAGTTTAAATTTCTGCTTCTTTAAACATTCCAGATGTAGGAGTTTTCCATTTACTTCACCTCAGCCAGCCGAGTTCAATGTGGTGTGATAATTAATCCCCTCAAGTGTTCTGCAAATATTTCAGTCCATATATAGCTTTACCTCTTTGTGGTGTAGATACACTTTCTAACAAAGGTATAAGAATAAAGTGATGTAAATCCAGTTAACAGATTAGAAACAATACAAATTTTTACCAAAAATCTGTACAAAAGCAGAATGTAAATAACATGCTTTAGAAATGTTTGCTGTTACTACAAAATACAATGATATATGAGCAAGATTGTTATGCAGTCTTATGTGCAATAATTTTCTGGGCACTAATTCTAATCAAACAGAAATTGATGCTTTGGGATATCTCAGTGTTTTGATATCCACACTGAAAAGTTTTACAGATGCTAGTTTTCTGCAAAGTCATGAAGATCTACTCTCAAAAAAATAGGCCTATGTAAGGATTTGAAAGTAGTCACTTTGAAATTACAAACAGCATCATTCTTCCCTTTTTAAAGCCTTGTTTCTTCCTTAGTACCTTAGCTCCGTAAAATTGACTGACCAATACTGGTGTAAAGGACTTAATTTTAAAAATTATGCTAGTATTGGAAAATTTAAATTTTGAATTAAACATTTCAGTAATTACTTAGGTACACTTAAATCCATCAGTCTCCTTTGTATCAAGGTTTATTATTCCACCACTATTCAAAAGTATATGAGTATCTTAATTTGCACATGCATATATTTACAAACAATTCAGCTAGTACGAATTACAAATCCAGCACTTAGGACACTGGTATAGGAAAGAAATATATATTTCAAAACCAAGCTATGATATTTCTGGATAGAAGCACAATTGTCTCCTACATAAAAAATCTGCCTTTATGCCATGTTAACATATAAAGTTAAACAAGGGCTTCTCACAGTCCTATAACACATTTCTTGTGGTCAAAGCATAATTAGATGGGCAATTCAATTGTATATTACTGGGAATACTATGTGTGATGAAGTGACATCCTGCCTTGGAAGAGATCTTAAAACAAGAATTCTATGCAGGATAGAATATGAAGAATCCTTTTTGTATACTGAGACTGCTCTGAACCAATTCTTTCCACACAGTTACCTCAATTCTCTCTCTCTCTCTCTCTCTCTCCTGTGAAGTCCTTAGAGTAACCTTTACAACATGAATAGAGGAAGGAGTGATCTTTGTTTGACAGCGATAATAAGCACAGACCTTTAATTTCAATTATGTGAAGAAAACCACAGAAAGGGAAGGCACAAAGCAACCTTAGTCTGGGTGATGTCAAGGTCAGTTGGTACCAAAAGCGTTCAATTTCTGCTTCTGTAAAATTAAGAACCTCACAAGGAAAAGTCTGGAAAAGCAACAGCAATGGAGTACAGCATACTAGAGGGATGCTGACTGGTCTCTCAACTGGTCTAGAATTACTTAAAGAATTAGAATATCTTCAATGGCACTACAGTTGGGGCAAGTTCTACATACAGGTAAAGGAGTAAGTTGTCCGCAGTAGTAGAGCCAGGGACAACAAATGGCTGCTCGAGTCCTAGAAAGCCAGGTCTGCAGCTGCCGCTGAGAAGGATGGAGAACCTGGGAAGAGAAGGGTTAGTAGCACCTTTTCCAGGCAGAAGCAGGCACCAGCAGAACTCAGATTTTATAATACTCCTTGCATTAAAAAAAGTGTGCTGACTTCAAAGCACTTCTCTGGCATCTTGCCTTCATATGAAAGAACTGTCGAAGCTTAAATGCTCCCAGGGAATACAACTCCGATATTTCCACATTGCTGAAGAATTTTGAGCTACTTGTGACTGTGGTTTACACAAGAATAAACTCCTAAATTTCCTTTTTGGGCTTCCTCAATCTGGGATCACCTTAGGAATAACGTTTCTCTGGTTGCCCAAGGCTCCACAGGCTTTTGGCTACAGCAGATTCATGAGGACCACTCCACCTGTCCAGAATAAGATGAATTCATAAGGTTTTCCTCATAGTCCAAGTCTCCAATTAAGACAGTTCACTTAGGCAGAACCATGTGGATGAGTGCTGTAAAAGCTGTCTGTTCCTGATTTAGCATCTTGTGGTCAGAAGGAGAAGGGACCAGAAGTCTCTAACAACAGGGGTTTGATCGTTGTAAGAGCAGATTCCTTGCTGTCTTGCATTGCTTAAAAACCTTAGGGCAACTGGACATGAGGCCAGGGACCTGACCTTTGAGCAAGATGGATATCATATAATTACTGCTCTGTGTAAGTCCACTGCTAATCTCCTCCCAACTTTTTCACAAGTTTGGCTGACTAAGGATCTACTTTGAGATTTAACATATTTTAAAAATATCGTACGGTATCTTACACAGAAGTTGATTAACTCACTTTGACTACTTTATGTTCATATTGTCAGTTTGAGGTCCCAAACTATCACCTATCTGCTAGCCAGACTTCTTTTTAGGGATCATGCATTTCCAGTTGGAGTACAAACTAGTTTGCAATTAATGACTAATGATTGTATATATATAAGTAATAGTACAAAATAAATTGTTCAGACTTTGCTAGCTCTGAGCAGCTGAGTATACCAAGATAGGTCCTGCCCACAACAGACAAGAATTTAAAAAAATCTACTCAAAAAAACAAGCACACAAATAACTTGAAAACATTAAGAAGAACATTCGGAAATTAACAACTCAGAAAACTAAAATTGAATTAAATTACTATTCATTGAAAAAAAATTATTTGAAATGTCTTTAAATTTTTAAATCTTATTTAATATCCAAAGATAATTAAGAGAAATAAAAAAGAAACATTATTTAAAATTGTAATTAAGAGTTAAAACTCAATGTATTGTCACCTCAATGAACTAAGATAAGGAATATTTTCTACATGAACAATAGCAAAGGACCAAGTAAGGTACTTGTGGTTCAAGTCTCATCCTTAGTTCATCTTGATTGCTAATAAACTCCATAGGTCTCTAACTCATCTGAGAAGCCCATATCCCTAAGAACTGGCTTCTTGTTGAATTACTAAACAGCCTTAGGAAGCCATTACCTTAGTTTATGAGTCCAGGTTGAAGCATAAGAAGCAAACATGCAGTGAAAATTTTTGGACTTATTCAGACTTAATGAGTGCTGTATGCAAGCTTTCTTGCAAGCCCTAGGTGAAAACACCATTAAGGACAGAAGGCAGTGGAAGGCAGCAGGCAGTGTTTGAAGGAGCCTAACCCTTCTGCTAGAATCCACCCTTTGCCTCCTGCTATATTGGCTGCTCATAGCCTCAACATGATTTAGAAACTTTGTCTAGAGCCTTTTTCTGTAGTTTGCAATTGAATGACACTCACAGACATTAAAAAAAAAAAAAAAGAACCCACCAGGAATCCTAAGTGATTTTAGGATTTAATGCTACTTTGTTGAGCCACAGCAATGTCCTGTTTATGTGATCTGAACTGGATGGCATCTGCTATTTTCCACGTTCTCCAAAGATGAAGCACAGGACATAGTGTCTAGAGTACTCAGATCAGTGTATTAATCTATTAATCAAGTGTATGAGTGATAGCACTACCAACCTAAAATATATAAAATTTATGAATCACTTACCTCAAAAAAAAAAGACTTTTTTTAATTATGTATATGCATGCTTTTATCTATCACTTTCTGAACCTTGTTTTCAAGTGTCTCTTTGAAAGGAGAAGGTTAGGAAGATACTGTTTTTTCTGTTTTAAGAAAAGTTGAAATGAGTCATTGGCTTTCAAGAATCATACTTCTAAGAAAAATACATCCAATGTCACTCAGGCCCATGATGAAATATTAATACTTGCCATTGCTTTTGTAGTAATAGCAATTAGTGGCTGACGCGTCTTCCTATTCTTTAGTTCCATCACCCCTGTGAGCTGAGTAAGGACAGGATTAAGATCCCTCTTTACCCCCACATTTCCCCTTAGTGTAATCAGAAATTATGCAGATTAGCAATTGTACAACAGTCAGTAAGTGTGATGACTGATATTTCTGATCTCTGCTGGGCAACAGGACTTTTCCCAAATTGCTCCTGTTTGAGCTACAGCATGTTTAAAAACAAAAACAAACAAAAAAAACCACAAACAATCCCTCTCAAAAACTATTTTATATTTAAGCATTTCTGACAAAGAATCCACCTTGGTAAATGATTCTGATGTCTAATTTTCTTTTGGGAAAAAAAAAAACCACAAACAAACACAAAAGGCAACAACAAAAAAAAAAGAAGAAGAACAAAAACCATATATTCCTTAGTTCAGGATTGAACTTCAAATGCAGACGATGTGTCTGCTGAAAACTGCTTTGTTAACACATCCTCCCAATAACTCTTCCTTTCACTTATTCTCACTTTTCAATACTTCTCTTAACCTCTGGACACACAGAATGGATACATTACTCCAGTAGACATTGCTTGCACATGCAGGGAGGTGATAGAGCCTCCATGTTTATGGGTTTTGTTTCTACTGTTAAAAGCTACACCAGAGCCTTTAGCTACACTGTCATATTGGGGGTTCATCTTCAATGCCTATAATTCCACATAAACAAAGTCCCCTGTCCCTCCTCTCCCTCCACCTCTGCCTCCACCCACGATATCAAAGTAATCTCCAGGACCATTCTAATAGTTTCTTATATTCATTAGTCTTCAAACACAATATGATTCTGTTACACATTATCTTTAATTTGAATTTCAAGGGTAGGTTTTCAATAACAAAATCAAGACAACAATACTGTTCCTGTCATGAAAAAGTGCCTTTGCACAAAAAGAAAACCTCTAAATTGTAAGTTTTATTTTGTCCAAAGAGTTGTTGCATGAGTGGCTAACATAATCAACCGGTTTGCACCTGAAATTGTAGCTTTGAAGTTATTTTGCAAAGTATATGGAGAAATTGTTTTGCATAGCTCCCCATAATTACTTTGTTAATTTCTAAGACAGAAGCCATGAAGTGTTGTAACAAAGGTAATTGTTATCATAGTTCTTTTCAGTTTGGGTAGGACTCATTCTTCAAATTGAAAAAGAAAAGAAAGATCACATCGGGTATTTTGGAAGTTGAATGACATAACATATATTAGCACAGCACCTCCATTGCACTGTAAAAACTTGTCTTTAAGCCAGCATTAACCTACTACCTATTTTAGTTGACAGTAGTCACCTCAATAGAGTAGCATGGGGCTCAACATGGGACTCTTGATAAGGTAATTAGATTATTCTGTGATAGGTTTTACAAGAATAGGAGCAAATACCTGATGAGGCAAATAGAAGAAAAGTCATTCTGTGGCAATATATAGGTCAACAGAATAGAAGATGTTGTGGATCAGCTGTAATAATAATAATAAGAAGAAGAAACACCAACAAACTAGGGTTTTCTCAATCTCAGCACTTGTGAGGAGGAGGTTCTACAGATTCTATGCAGAATAAAAATGATCAGCATGGTATCTGTGCTATCTGCTATTTCTCTGATGAAAATAAAATGGACAGGAATAGTTGTCAAGTAATCAGGCCCTGACATGAGGACAGCTGAAAGAGGAAACTAATTCCCTACTACAATGGGTAAATGACAAGACCTTGAGTATTATTGGAGCTCTAATGAAGCTCTAATAGAGCTCATATAATTGGAGAGAACTCAGTTAATAAACAAGAAACAATTGAAATTCTGTTTTGCTGCATTCTTTTACATATGGCTTTCAGATGATGTGAGGTGAAGAAAGGTTTTTTTCAGTGAATTTTGAAACTAAACAAAGGTTAACACATATGAACCCAAAGTCCTCTATGGAGAGTTACCTCTAAAGAATGTCAGCTGGTGAATTTAAAGGCTTGACTTGAAATATAAACATCATATGTCTCTAATAACCAGACATCTAGCTAATCATAAAAACTCTCCACAGGCAGAACGATCTTTTCTATTTGTTCGCACCTACATAGAAACAATCTTATTTGAAGTGCACATATTATTGTAATAACTAACCATAAATAAATACGATACTCACCCAGAGTAAGAATAAATTGCAAGCAATGTTTTGATGATATGGCTATCACAAATGAGATTACATGAATGATTGGCGGAAGGTAGCCCTTCTCTAAAAGAGAATGTGGTTTGATCCTATTGCTGAATCAGTCTATGTATTTTTTTAAAAAAGGAGTGAAAGCCTTTTCTATTAAAACAAAATATTTATTTAAAGATGGTTGTTTTTAGTGTGGCATTTTAAGCATAAGTGTGTGTATTACAGAATGAGAGAATTCAAAACCTGCGAGGCCCATGTCTTCACAGCTAAATTCAAAATAGGGTGGGGTCCAAGAGATCTGAGCTAACTCCTTGTGCCACAGATTCGTTGAGCAACCTTGAGCACTTAACATCACTCTGACCTGTTTAGTGATGCAAGTAGCATGCAAGTATAGATGTTTGTTCAGAAAGAAATCTCCTCCAAGAAACATCTGGAATCACAGACAAGAATAGTCTCACATTATTCCTTTGCTTAAATAAGGCTTAATTTAGAGTTCAAGATAGTAAATGTGTTCATCCATGTAGAATCAAAGAACCATAAAATCACAGAATAATTTCAGTTGGAAGGGATCTCAGGAAGTCTACTAGTACAAACTCTCACTCAAAGCAGATTCATCTTTGAGATCGGACTAGATTACTCAGAGCCCTATATCCAGTCAGCTCTTGGCACCCTCAAAGGATAGAGACTGCACAGCTTCTGTAGGCAACCACTGTTTGACTGTCCTCAGGGTAAAAAAAATATTTATCAGGTAGGAACCCTTGATAAATTCCCACTGTTTTTTGTCCACCCACCATACATCACTTGACTCTGTCTTCTTGATACCTTGTAGGTACTGGGCATTGTGGGGGTAAAGGGTAGCTATTAGGTCTCCCCGAAACCTTTTATTCGGCTGAGCCAGCCAAACTAGGTTCTTTTGTCTCTCCTCACAGGCCAGGTGCTCTAGCCCCAAACAACTTGATGGTCTTCTGCTGAACTTGCTTGACTCACTGAAGTCTTTCCTGTATTGGGAGGCCTAAAACTGAGTGAAATATCTAGATGTGGTCTCATGAGTAAAGGGGAAAAATCAGTTCCATCTATCTACTGCTTGTGCTTCTATTAGCACAACCCAGGGTGCTGATGACCTTCCTTGCAGGCAGGGCATTCTGCCTGCTTATGCTCAATCCTTAACGGTTTGATGCTGCTAAATGTTTTCATCTGTCAGCCTGATATATCTTCTCATATATGCAAGAATGTATATGCAAATATGAAAACAAGTATGCATCTATAGGTTTCCATCTTTCTGGTACTTCCAGTATTGACTCTCTTAGCAGCATCAGTAGTGCCAGTGGAGGTCCATGGGATTCTACAAAGATAATATGAAACAGTTTCTGTTTGCATATCTGAACTACCTAAGACAGGATAGAGCTAGTAAATATAATCAACTGCTCTTAGGCATGGAAAAGGAAAATCCTGCAGCAGCAACAGGATTTCATTATCCCTTTGGCTGGCTATAGGTATCATCAGCCAAACTAGAAGCAAATAAAACATGATTTGCTTGAGTCAGTGTCCATCTTCAGTTGGATGATGGTTTTGTTAAACTTCACTATTGACCATTTAACATCCAATTGCTCACTGTCAACCCAGTCCAGTGATAACCTATCACAATATTTCTTTGTTCCACTGGATTTATTCTTTAGGCATGAGTGGTTCAATTCCCTTTTAGCATAGTTTCAATGAACCCAGCTACTAATTGGGCTTGAGGAATTTATGTTCACATGTTTAAGGATTGTATACACTTCTGAATAGTTCAAGTTGCTGACCATTGCAAAAATAATAATAAAAAAGCCAGTAAGGGGAATTACAACTTTGCATGAAACTCCAGTGTTCATGCCTGTCTCGTCCATAGACAATGCTGTTAATGTTAGCAGAAAAAATAAACAGGGAAGTGAGGATGAAAATAAGAGGAAGAGAATGTTGGGTAAAAATGAGATAAGTATTGAACTACTGTGTTTATACATAGGCCATATGGTGCGGACATAAACAATGTGAGCTTACTTTATCAACATTATTCAGTCTGTAACCTCCCTTTCAGATAACTCCTCTCTGCCAAATGTTTTTCTTGTCTTTAATACTGCAGATTCTACAGACATGCATGCTTACATATACTAGAGCTAGATTCAGCAGACAAGCTTTTCCTAAATTACTTCCATTTTCTGCTAAGAGCACCAGTAACAGCTGGATTGCCTTAAAAAACCCCAACTAAACAAAAAATCCCAAGGAAAAAAAACCCTTTTACCACATTTTCAAAAACTAAAACATTAACTTTTACTGAACTTCAAGTGTAATATCTCTTAAAGGTGTAAATTTTGCAGGCCAAAAATATTTCCATTACCATATAACCATTGCCAGACCTGTAGTTTGAAATGGATTACAGCTGCAGGGACACATTAAGATTTTTATCTCTTTTTAGGATACCTATGAGTTTGAAAATCCATGCCCAGCTATTTGGCAGCCTATCTTTGATCTCTAAACTTTTGTTGCTAATTTGCTTTAATGGCTTCTGAAGACCCAAGGACTGCAGGAGAATACTTTCAGAAGCACATTACATGCCATCTCAGTCACTATGCTGATAAATATATGGATGATGATGATGAAATATCAAGTGTTCTTAATGTAGCAAGCACCTGGTTTTAATCTATCATCTAATATATCATTTTGCCGTCAGTCTATCTTTCACAACTCATTTTAGCAGTATGTATATTGATACTTTGTAAAATTAATGTAATAATCTTAAAATGTTTGGGCCTTTTTTTTCTATTGGCCTGCTTGCATTTTTTCCCATGAGTTTTAGCAGCAGTGCAGACTTCTGCAAGAATATTTTCTTTTTCAAATAACACCTTCTGCATAAATGAGCCTATTTCCATTTCAGTCAATGAATGTTGTGCCAGTTTGCATAAATGCTGCAAAAATGACCTTTTAGGATTGTCTGAGAAAAGTAGTATCCTCCATTTACTGTGCTTGTCCCTACTAAGAATGAGAGGACAGTTCTAGCTGAGTACCATGTTATTACTGTCTCTCTCCAGACAAGTTGAATAAATAGATGCCTTCATCCGAAGTCCACTAGCTGTATGGTTGAACAACACATTATGACAACTGGAAAACAAGTCAGCATTTTCCCTGCTAGGAAGCAAATTGTAGGGATCTAGCAAGGCTTTGTGCAGCTCAAAGCCTCACAAATTAAAGCCAAAGTAGAAGTAAAGTTCTGCTAGACGGGCTCAGTACTTGCACATTCAGATCGCTTCTATTTATCCTGAGAGCAACCAACAAAGTTATCAGTGACTGCAACGAGGGTAAAAACAATCTGGGAATACCATTAGGATTTACACAACAGCTCCTGCTCTGTTTGTTTCTAAATCCACAGCACATTGTTTGAAGGATTACTATATCATCTGTTTCCAGGAAACTTTCTGAATTTTACATTACTTTTTATTCCTGCAATGTACCCAGTAGGGAGCTGAAGCTGAGTAGCCCCTTCCCCCTCACAGGATATTGTGTTAATCACCAAACTGCCTGCATGGGACTTTTTCCAAGAAACTTAGGTTCATAAATAATTGGAGGACCCTGTCCAGGTCGTTCAGGTCTATTTCTATATTTGTTATTTTAATTTATTCTGTTTTAAAGACTGGATGCTTCTACTTCTTATATTGTTCTTTGTGCCTAATTTTTTTTTAAGGTGCTCAATCTATTTTCAGATTGTGAAACAATTGTAAGTGGAAGTAGCTGTATCATGTATACTGAATGCTAAGCACATCCAAATCAGGTTAGCCTAAGTGCAGGTATGCTCTAAAGATATGGTAACTCTGTCCTGCAAAGAAAGCTCAAGATACTTAGAATATTGTAGGACAGTTCTGCACAGTTTATGTTCTGTAATTGCTACTTTAAGACATCTTTCGTTCTCTTTTCCCCTAAAAAATGCAGAGCCAAATCCCATTGATACCCCAATGAAATTACAGTACGATGTAAATATTATTTTCAGTCATTCTTTTTCCTTTTTGACCAAACTCAGCAGTTTTTCATCAAAACACTAACTGTTGTTTAAGTTTGTTGACCTACACAACCGTTTCTAGAAAGTATACCTAGAAATAACCTCACAAAACACTGGGAGCTGATAACAATGTAAATCCATTTACCCTAACAGATATTGTATGCTTACAGCCTGTAACCATGCAACCAAACAAGTGTTGTCAGTTTCTAACCACAAGTCCTCGTTTATATTTTTAGGTTTTTTTAGAAGACAGGAAAGGTGTGGTCAACACTGATCAAACAGCATTTTGCAGAAAAGAGTTCACACATCTGTAAAATGAATTCTCAGTTGATCCATGTTTTCTCTATTCTTTCTAGCGCCAGTGCTCAGGACTAAAGAAACCATTAGAGCTCTTGAAGTCTTAGTAACTTGGATTTTTTTTGCTTATGATCATGCGGTGTAGTCTTATTTTAAACCCAGTTCCCCCTCCCCTCCTCCATGCTGCCCTGGAGAGGCCATAAACCACGGACTTTAGGTCTCATGGTAGAGATCACAGATCTTATTGCAATCAAGAAATTATACCAACTTGTATATGACTTAGTGTATACTGTTGTAGATGAAGCTGTATTGATCATTCAGAGGTCACTCAAACTCACGATTCTGTGTCAGCTGAAGTCTCACTTCTTTCTTCATAGCTTTTATTATGACATGTAAATTGTGCCAGAAACGAAGAGTGTTCCCCTTGAGCATCCATCAATTAGACAGACTATGCCAGTCAAACATAACGGCTATAAATATATAAATATCTCTTGACTCTAGTGCTGCTTTCTCACCACTCTTTTCTCTCAAGTCTAAACAAAATTATGTGATCTCTTCAGCAATGCACACAGTAATTGAAATTCCCATTGCCATCACATGGTTTAGGATGCATTTCTGAGAGTAGAGAAATACACAGACACTAAGATAATAGGGGAAAATGTGTCCTGCTACAACTTTTATACAATTATCTGATATATTGGTTTTTATCAAATCTAGCTTTATTTTATTTGGCAATATGAAGCAGTGTAAATCCAGATTAATCAACTGGGTTTGCATTATTGAGGAGTAGTGGTCAAGCTGACTTTGTATATTAATTTCCATACTTTGCTGCTATCAGGGTGGCACAATTCACATGCACATACAGAAAAATTATCTAATTCACTATTAAAGGTCATCAAAAACATAGTCGAGGTTTTTTCCATTCGGCTGAAAAGAAACTAGAACCACATCAATATCAAAACTCTCTTTTCAGACTAATTCCTGCCCTGTCATTGTACAGATCTGAATGATGCTGTGTGACATTTCAGGAAAGCATGAGAAGAAGAGAAGCTGAGCTGCTGAGTTTGCAGTTTACATGCAGTCAGGGGGGGATTCTCTCAGCACAAAACATTCAACTTAAGTAACAGATACAAGATATCTCCCAGAAGTGCTAAACAGAAGGGGGGGGTGGAGTACAGGGGGGAAATGACCTAATTAATGAACCTAGAGCCACAGGCTAACATGCAAACAAACCAAGCACACAGAATGTATGACAGGCAAGCTAGACTTGTCTGCACCGTGCATGATACTCCAGCTCTCATCCTGCCTTTGATTCTCCCCATCAGACACATATCAACAAGTGTAAGGGATGGTGGTGTTCTTCAGGGCATTAGCTGTATCAGTTATTTAGTCCAGTGGAAAGACACTCAACAACCAATTCCCTCTGTGTTTGGATGCCCAGATTTCTGTGACTCCTAGGAAGCTTAATTCATTTATTGCCCATTCTTCCTGGTACAGAAGATCCAGGCTTCACTCAGCATTCTTTCTCTTGCTTTTCTCAGATCTGCTGACTGACACAATTGGCATTCAAATGTTGGGCTTCTGTTTGCACCCATAAGATTTGGTGCATGTGATGGACACTAAGGCCCAATCTGGAGCCTTGGGCAGGAGTAACCCCCTGACAGCAGGGAGTAACCCCCTGGGATGCTTCCTCACATGGTGGCCCAGCAGAGCTCAGTTCCATGCAGTGGTAGGTACATATATCTACCTCTACCCTGAGCCTACCAGTGGCCTGCAATCTCAGAAGCCATTTTACAACTCATTGCATCTTTGATTGCTATGTGTGGGCATAAAACATACAAGGGAAAATCTTACTCATGAAAAACTATTAAATAATTTTTTCCCTCCCTAGCCAGTCATTGCTATGATAAAAAAAATGAGCTGGTGATAGTAACTCACCTTTACCCCTTGCTTTAGATATTAATATTCCATATATCTTCTTTCTTCTTGAAACAGTATTTATTACTTGCTTGTGATTCACTGCAAACCTGTGCCAGTTTACATCAGAATAGGTTTACTGACTTCAGGGCTGATTTTTCCCGTTTGCATTTACGCTTAGATTTACTTTCTTTCAATTATGTTGATGCCTGCCTATTCTTTGCAGCTAGATATAAGCAGATTATTGTGTGGACTCTGTTTACAAAACAAATATATTCACTGTGATAATCTAGGTCATCAGCTTTAATCCAACTAATTTCTGGATGGAGCCCATAACTTCTGACTGAACTACAGTATCTCTATGAAAGAGAAAAACAGTCTGTAAGAGTTGAACAGAGAATCCACTATCTCCTTTGATAAATTATTCTAATGTCCATCAAGCTTGCTTAACATGTAACTCTGTATCTTGCATACACTTAGTTTTGCCCTCTTAAGTTAGTTTACTTTACGTTTGTTTTGAGGGTCATCAATCCCAGTGTAGGGGGGAAAACTAGTGGATCCCGTCCAGCAGAGTGCAGAAAGTGGACAGTGGTTGGAGTAATCTGAGTGCCTTCTGAAAGGGGGTTGGTAGGGAGGCTGTGATTGTATAATCTGGGTGTTTCTCCATAACATGAGACAAGAAGATTCAACCAGCTTCCTTTTAGAAAGTGGATGATATCTGCCAGGATCTTTCATATATAAGAGGTGTTTATATGTGATATGACATAGGTGCCTCTAGTGCTACAGATTACAATTCGAGATTTGGAAAACCAAAATTACTTCATGCATAGAGTGGAAGCAAGAAGAGCTCTGAGCGGGTGACTATGGGAAGATGTAAAATGGAGTTACCCTATTCCTATACCTTCTAACATGCTTTTTGGTGTCATATTATTCTTGCAGTAGGTATTCATTATAGAGCTCCATGCTCTCATCTGCTCTGTGTGGCAGTAAGGACCACTTAAATCTAGGCTGATTTAGCAATATACAAACTTTATCACCATGACACATCCATCGTCTCTTGAATCGCTGACTGAGTAGGTATCCTGAACTTTCCATTCCCATGAACTCACAGGGTACTGATATCACTGAGAAGTTAAAAAGTGCTGAAACATGAGGAAGTGGAGGCAGCCCTTCCCCTTTCCACTGTACCCCAAGCAAATTCTGCTTTCAGTCACGTTATGAGTGATTTTGGTTGTGCGGTTGTGCAGTTCCTGCACATCCATCCACAGGGCGGCAATAGCCAACAGCAGCCAACTTACCCTATTGTAACCACCCCAAGGAAGGATCTGACCCTGATTTGGGAATCTAACATGTAAGCAGGACCTTGCTTATCTTCACAATAGTGAAGTACCAATAAAAATGGTACTTCTAAACAGCTTAAAATTGTTTCTTCTCAGCCTCCTTTATGCCTTTCCCTAGACCCTGATAGAAATACAAAAGAAAATATAGTAATTTACTGAAAACAGGAAAATCAAACTTAAGAACTGTACACACAGGCATTTTTTTCTTATTTAAATCATCAGAATATGTTTCACTAGAAAGCAAATACAATGCAAACAACTGGAACAAGACTGCAGATCAAATTGACTTCAAATGTTGATGTCCTAGATCTCACCCTAGTGCATAGACCAAACCTAGCATTACATTTACGCAGATTATTTATTAGACTATGACTGCTTTAATTAAAAGCATTCTCTAAGGTTGCTGGAGTCAGAAATCTGATATCACAAAACCTACAATTTTTAAGCATCATTCACAACACCTGAAAATATTCATATTGTTCAATATACACTGACAAACTCCTAAATAAGTAAAGTTGTTATGAACTTCTGACTTCAACACTATCTGCAAAAAATCCGCCTTGTTTAAAACCTAGAGGAAGCAGCATGCAGTGTGAACAAAGATGATGTTTGAGTATCAATATTTAATGAAAATGTAAAACCTGCCAAGCCAAGTCTCAGATCAGCGTATTTTTTTTTTCCAGCTAAAAAGGAGTTGCTATTCCAGTTCTCAGTCACAAGTCTCAGCACTCAACCTTGTTCATTTGGGCTTCACAAACAGACTTAAAATTGCCTTTAAGTTTCCTTCCGCTATCAGAATAGGGGAAAGAGGGAGTAGAATTGGTACTGCCTAGTGGCTTTAAACACAAACATATTGAAATTAATGTTTAGTACATAAATAATTCCAAAAGGAAAGGAAAGTGGAGAAAAACACTGAAAAGTTAGATGACTGAAGAGATGGAGATTCTGATAGGGTAAAAAAAAGTAAGTGTAACACAACTGTAAAACTTCAAGTGACCCTTTCTGTCCCTACGTTAAGCTTTGACTTCTTTCTTCATTTCTTTTATCCTTCTGCCTCTTTCAGCTTTTACATTCTTTAATGTTGCTTCCTATGTTTGGAAGCCACCCACTCATTGTCAGTCAAGCATCTTTCTTTGCTTTCAAGCCCTATTTAAAACTCAATACCTCACTGCACCTTTATTACCTTACCCAGTTTTTGTTCATGCCTTCCTCTCCTCGAACTTTTTCCATGCTCTGTGCTGTCCAAAGCTTACCTTTGGAAGATCTTCATGCTTGGAACCATGTTTTGGTTTGGTTTTTTTGGGGTTTTTTGTGGTTTTTGCATAGCATGGAAGAACAAAACAGTTATTCAACCTTCTGTGGTGCTTTAGGGTTTCTTGTGAAAGCATTCTGCTACTCACAGCATCTTCCTGAAGTTACTCTGTCAATAAAGGAGGAGGGGAAATCAACTGGTGCACATTTTTGGCAGGTAAAATAGTCATTCATCCAGACCAGCTAATGACCTTGTTTCCCATTTCTTTGTTGTTTTCATAATGAGCAAATTGACAGCAGCTACCCTGTGGTCTTACCAGAACCTTTACACAGGCTATAAAAGATATGTTGTTTGCTCCTTCCCCACCCTTGTCTGTCTTCTACAACCATGTAAGGAAGAGCAAGACTTGCCTCTTTCTCATCTTCCTTCCTCCTACCCATATTAAGTAGTTTTGAAACACAGTTGAGATAATACTTACAATATGTTGCCAGAAACTAAATACTGCTTTAGTACCCCACAGAGTATGCTTAGAACTTTTCTGTTTTCAATCATTCCACTAAATCTAGCCAGAATACAAAAGTACATAGAATAAGTGAAACAATGACACCATATACGGTGGTGGGAACTTAGCAACAAATTAAACTCAAAGGAAAAAAAAGAAAAGAAACAAAAAAAAAATAACAAAAAAGACAGCTCTGCAATACTTTGAATTTGGCAGAGTAGCAACACAAAAGGTCAGTGACAAATAATTTCTGTGTAGACTAAATCTCCATTTTTAGGAATGTTATCCTAAACTTGAAAGAAATGCCAGTTGAAATGAACATAGAGTCTCCCTAAGAATCTCACTTAACAAGAAAGAATGAAGTCCAATCAAGCCCTTAAAGTTTACAGTCTGATAAGTCTACGACAAAATATGGTTTGAAATATAAATTTTATAAAAATATAAAATTAACATAAAGGAAACTAAAGCTTAAAATAAAATTGGGACACTCATGAATGTTTAAAAAAAGTATGAAATATTCAGTAAAAGTGAAACAAAACCAAAGCAAGCAGAACAAAGCAGACAGTCAAGGTGTCACCAAAATAGCCAAGGGCCTTTACCAATCTTTCTGTCCTTATTACCCTATGATCAGATATATTTTTATGTTACGTAAGGCACAATAAAAGGCACAGTGCAGTTTTCCAGTTGTGCTGTATAACAGTAATTTTTCCTTATTTCTGACTCTTAAAAAGATGTTTTCTACTTTGCAGTACAATGCATATTGAAAAACATATGTGATTTGCAATGCAAAGCATCATATGTGAGGATTTACAAGATCATAATATGATTTATGTCTCAGAAGCTAAGAATTTGACCCATTGAACAGAAATAAAGAGTTTTAATAGAGCCATGTACTGTTTAAAACTGTGAAAGTGTGTTCTGATCCAACTGAAAGCCACAAGACTATATTTATGCAGTCTGGTTCATTATCTAGCTTAAGGTTAACAAGCACAGTTCATTTACTAACTTTAACTTGAATAAAAATGTAATCATTTTTTTTCTCCTATAACAGAAGATTTAGGTTACATCATTGATAACAATTGATGACAATTCTCAAATAGCAGCCTTCTGCTGCTATATGGACTAAGATTATGAGCAGGTTTTCTTCAGGACCCACCACATGACACTCCCTGCATTCCTTCCAAACTTTCTATGCTTTGCACCATCATCTCAGTTCTTAAGGAGTAGTTACTACGCTCTGCAATCTACAAAAGCTCTAAACCATGTCAAAACCTAATCTTGACTGATTCAACTACTCAGTAAAGCTGGGAGCTGTAGCACAAACAGAGCACAGACAGCCACTAATATTTTAAGGAGCATTGATTAGGTATACTCTAAATAGATAACAATGTTGAAAATGTTGGCAGCTTTGTTTACCCCAATGCTCTAAATGCTGCCAGCACCTGAGGAGCAAAACAGTATGGCCAACAGGGCTCGATGCTGTCCTTACCTACCCTAAAAATTACATTTAAAACAGATTTCATTATCTTTTCACTTTTCTATTGGCCCTTCTCAATGATCTCAGCTATTGTGTTCATTTCATTTTGTATCGAAGTTGTAAAGAAGAGTATGTCCTCCCCCTCCAATCTCTTATTTCAGTCAAACCTGTATTTCAGAGTTCTGTCTCAATTTCTTCTTCAGGATACAAATTTTAGGCTTTTTTTTTCCCATCAGTACATAAATATGTCACAGATATTCAATTGCACTGATCTAAAATAAATGTTACTAGATAGATGGACAAAACATTGAAGAAAAATATATAGATCTTTAAAATTATTTTTTATCAATACCACAAAGTTATCGTTATTTTATAATTGCATGTCCCATCTTACATCTCAAACTTTTTTCCATAATTTCATGTTCAAAAGAATATTAGATTTCTTTTACTATGATATGACTGGAGGAGGCTATGAAGTCTTGGTCTAGAACCCAAACTTCCTAAAGGCTTTGCTCATCTTTGAGTATTTACACATTTGAGTTGTGATTGTTTGCCTAATTTTCTGCAAGTTATTTTTTAAGGCACTTAAGCTGGTGACATGCTTCTTCTTGGGAGTGGTTCACAAACAGACATTGAGGAGCAGGTCCTTGCTAAAGAAGATACTACAGGAGCAAAACCTGTATTGTTCTCCAGTATAGCACCTGATAAAGCATTCAGTTATGGACACTCTCATGTAATTAAGGAAATTCACTTAGTGACTCCCATTTTGAGACCTCCACCATCTGTTTGGAATCCAAGCACTACTTTCCTAATGAAAGAACACAGATCAACATCTAACATTTCCCCTAAAAGCCAAACCCATGATTCAGCTATGTCTATATAAGATCCAGTTCCCACTACCACCATAAGCCTAAACATATCTTTTCTCAGAAAAAAAAATATGCACAATAACTATGATCAACTGTCCTTCTGCATGACCTTTCAAGAGTATAGTTTCACTTACCCAAAGGAGAAAATAAAGATAATCGGAGGTTCTGTATAAGTAGCAGGACTAAATACAGGACTTCCAAGCCCATTCATCTTGGGGTCTAGATGTCAGCAAAAACACAGGAATATTTCCTCTTCCTTCAAACTGATCTTGTAGACAATTTCTCCTTAAGTAGGATGACAAAAAAAGAAAAGGTGTATATATTTACTTTAGTTCCTTCTGTTCTAAGATTTCCAATCTGTCTGTCAGACAAGACCCATTACATGACCATAAAACCCTGCTGCACAAATCTGTTGACCAAGTGATCTGTACAGTTCTACTTCATTTCATAAAGATCGACTCCTTCCTCTATGACTATGATGTTTCAATTAGCTACACAGACTAACTATACAGATAATTCCACTGAAATTTATTTTCACTAAAAAAGTGAAGCACTGTGGAAAAACAAAGTATGACCATACAATCCCTATGGGCAAAACAGAGTTGTAGTCTGCAATCCAGTTGTGTATACCTTACAAGATCAACTAGTATCAATCAGCTACATATAGACACAAATCATCACAGATCTATGCTTATATATTTGTACTTGAAAATTAAATGCAGAAAAAAAGGAACCAAAAAAACCAAGGACATATATGACTATTGGAGGTACTAACATAAAACTGAGATCCCAAAGGGAATTTCATAAGCCCAGTGATAGAAGAAGCAGAATATATGGTACAGTGAGAGTTCTCACAAAGGACTGCTTATCCAATTTAAGTGCTTTATTGTACCTTGTAGAGGAACTGTCAATCAACCTTTATTTCTATAAAAATTGTAAGAAAGGTAAAAGAAGACATAGCTTTCTTGCAGTAGCAAAGATTGTGCAGATCCAAGCTGCTTGCTCTTTTCCAGGAAAATTGATCTTAGTATTGCTGTGAAATAGCAACAATACAGAAGAATTTGGGAAGTGGCAAGCAACCAAGCACACAATGTAGCCCACTTTGCTTTGTAATCACAGTATCTAGATGATTAAGAATAACTAACATCAGAATAGGCTTTAAAAAGCAGGTTGGCAAAGTTATCCTATTAAAGAATTAGTGATGCAGAACTCAGAACGAGGTATACTATCCTCCAGATGAAAAGTACAATGGTTTTGCCTGCCATGCTATCAATAAAAAATTGTCCAATTTTATGAAGTTATTTGTGAAGTTATTTTTAGCACATTGTGGTGAGAAGTATTTTTCATTGCCACAGAAGTATTGTTTCCATGGCAATTTTCTCACTAAACATCTGTTTTATTTGCCTTTACACAGAAGAACAATTCTTTTAATGTCTAGTTATATAGTTAAAATCAATTAAGAAATCTCACTGAATTCTTTAGTGGTTCTACAGACAGGGAAGGAGAGAAAGAAAAAAAAGAAGAGAGGAAGGATGGGACGGAAAGGGAGAAAGAAGAAGAAGAACAAGAACAAGAAGAAGAACAAGAAGAAGAACAAGAAGAAGAACAAGAACAAGAAAGGAAAGGAGGGAGGCCTTCTTCTTTTAGACACAATTGATTAAGTTCCAACACCTTTCTTCAATATCTACAAATGAAAAAAAAAGGCTACAACTTGTGGCTTTAGTTGTGGCTACAACTGAACAGTCTTCTCTGTCCTAATGGTCCCAATGCTACACTGGAGAATAACCCCATTGGAAAAAAACACAAGCAGGAAGCAGGTAGGTAGTGGCTGGAAGACAATGTTAAACCAAATAAGAAATAAGATCCTGAGACTCAAAAAATGCAGAAGTTAAAAATGAAACCTTAAAGACAGGAAGGTCACAGAACTAATATAAGGCTTATCAAGAAGATCATTACATAAAGACTTGAAGTCTTTCCTCCCTAATGTTGTTTTGTTTACTGAAACTATAAAAACTTGCAGGTCAACAAGTTCAGAGAACTATGGTTTCAAGTACCTGCTATGCAGTGAAGTACTGTAGGGAAAAGAGTGATAGTACCGGCATGGTTCAACAGCCTCTGTACAAGTTTAGGATTTTTTTGTCATACTCCTTTCCAAAAGCTGGGAAAATAAAACTCATTATCACAGCCAGACCTGAGTGGCAAGCATTCTTAACATGGGTGTGCACCAGCCTAGAAGAAGGGCTGAGTCTGTGACTTGCTAGGTGGGCAGCCCTGCACGAAAGATTTATGCCTGTATGGCTGTGGTGGGTTGACCCCATCTGGATGTCAGGTGCTCACCAAGCTGCTCTATCATCCGGGCAGAGAGAGGCGGGAAAAAAAAGAAAGCAGAAAAAAACCTCACAGGTCAGATAAAGGCAGTTTAACACAGAATATTCTGAGTGGGAAGGGACCCACAAGGATCACTGAGTCCAGCACCCAAGTGAATGGCCCATACAGGGGTCAAAGCCACAACCTGGGCATTATTAGCACCATGCTTTAACCAACTGAGCTAACCTCAGAGTTAATAACGCGAAAGTAAAGGCCATGCACAGAAGCAAGGGAAAACAAAATATTTCTTCTCTAATTCCCATTAGCAGGACATGTCCAGTCACTTCCTAGGAAGTAGGGCTTCTGTATGTGTAGTTGTTGCTCCAAAAGACAAACACCATACTTATGAATGCCACCCATCCCCTTTCTCTTAGCTTTCAGTGCTGAGCAGATGCCATAGGTTATGGAATGTCCCTTAGATCAGCTTGGGTCAGCTGTCCTGGCTATGTCCCCTCACAAGAACTTGCCCACTCTCAGTCTACTGGTGAGGGCAAAGTGTTGGAAAGACGGCCTTGCTACTGTGCCAGCACTGCTCAGTAGTAGCCAAACACTGGTGTGTTGTCAACATCTTTCTGTCACCAACACACAGCACGGCACCATGAGGGCTGCCATGGGGAAAAGTAACTCCATATCAGCCTGACCCCATACAGCGGTAGAGCCTGTTCCCTCATATGTACTGATCGGTCAGACTGCGTCTTGCACAGCTGAAACACTGTAGGCAAGAGTGGGAACTTTTGGCTGGGAACATATTTAATGCCTTAAAACACAAGAATGTTACATAAAGAACAATTGTATCAGGCCAAGGATACATAAGCACAGGTTATATTTCTACATTTCACTAGCTTCAAGTTCTTAAGGTTTCCTGTGTGTTAAAGTGTCTCAGTAGTTCAGACGTGCTTTTCATATTTCTTTTTTTTTACCTGCAGCCACCCATCACACAAGACAATTAATTTAAAAGTGATCTAAAAGGGTTTCCAACAAGACCTATTAGAACTTTGGCAATTCGGAAAAATTAGCAAGAACATCTGGATTTTGCTTTCCAAATTAACAAGGAAATGAAATGAGAATGAAATGAACCGAAGACGATATATTACAAAACAAGTAATTTGAGAAATGTTTAAATTAGAAGTAGTATTTCATGGGTAAATAGTAACTATCCTAAGCTGCATGTAACAAAAGTACAAAAATCTCATGAGTGAGACTTCTGTTTTTTTCACTGTCTATTTTAAATATATGATGAACAGTGACAGGGCCATGGTTTGTATGGAAATTTTGAGGTGTGCTGGTTAGTTAAGTATGTAATAAAGAGGTTATGAATTCCCAACAGGCTGACAGAAATTTAGGTGTCTGAAAAATACATTGCAGATCTGTGGCTATGAGAGAGTTTTCATTTCAGTTTTTTTTTTTTTTTTTTTTTTTTTTTTTTTCACTGTGTGATAACTGAACATATGGAGATTAATTTAAGTGTGGGAGTGACAGTGCAGATGTCTAATTAATTGCCCTAGAAAATAAAAAATGTTTCTGCCTTACCCATAGAGGCCATTTGGCTGAAGTAGTGTCTTACATTATCAAAATCTGGATGCAATATGCAATATTTGATGTAAAAACTGAACAGAAGGCAGGAAAACTTAGTCAAGAACCCATCTTAGCCATTAGCCAAGATTTCAAGTTGGAGTAGGTAAGCTGTGCTGACATGTATGTGTTCTGGTTATTGCTCGTCAGCCACCAAGGAACTACAAATATGAGTGGGTACAAGTAAAAGAATGATGAATTTATAAATAAACAAATGGTATGGTCAAATAGACAAGTTTTTCTTCTCACCTCTAGCAGAGAATGTTTTCAGAAGAGATATGGGTGAAACAGAATGTGGTTTGCTTCCCTCACATAGCTCAAGTAGAGACTGGATTTACATTTTCAGGATTTGGAGATTTATGCTTTGTTAATTCTCGCCTTATTCTTTCCTTACCATTTGTTTCCCCATAGCATAAACCATCTGGCAGATAATTTTTAGTAAAGAATTTCCTGAAACTCTTCAGTGCCATATTACTTACAGTATGGGGGGGAGGTGTTGTTTAGTTGTTTTTCTTTTTTTTTCTGAAGAAGAGCTGATGGATGTTGTCATCAGATTGTGTGCAAGTCCCCTCTTCTAATAGGAGTACGCTTTAAGGATTTTCAAGCTGCTAGGGGAGAGAAAGGTGTTTCAAGGATAAAGCAGCTCTGACAACAAACAAGAAGAGAGTGTCTGATGAAAATACATCAGAAATATGCAGTGGTCTCTGTCAGATAGGCTGTAATGCTGATGTAAAAACTCAGTTGTGCCACAGTGCTTCAGACCATTATACAAGTTGTGCCTGATTGCAGGTTTGATGAGTAGACTCCGGAATGACTACGTAAGTTAGCAGTGAGAGACTACAAAACTCAGTAGTAAAAGATCACATAATTTATTTTATGTCAGGTACAATTAAAGGAAGACAACCATCTAGCGAAAACAGAAACTCCAATTATTGTCCTTGTAAGCATCTCCATCATTATCCTGCAGAGGCATAGCCCTCATAGGTTTATATTGGCCATGAAAGACAATTTATATTCCATTAAAGTCTTCAGAGGCAACACTACTTTTACTTACGTGTTTTCTTCTGTGTTTTTCATTTCCAAACGGCAGTGCCTAACAAATCAAATGTTTTGAATCTTGCAAACCTGCCATCAAACATTCAAAGTTCATGAGAAAACTTAAGTGCAATAAATAAAGGTGTAAGAGAACGTGATGAAAAGGCAAATAGTTTCACCTAAGAACTGACAGCAATTCAGTGGACTGAAAAAAAAAAGATATATCATGGAAACCTTTTGTAAGGGTAAAGCAAATTGTTTAATTGCAAGGTTATACTATCATTAAATAGGGAGTAGCAATTATATCAAACTATATTCATAAAAATATAGCCCTGTTATTAACTTGTATAATTAAATTTAATGAGTGAACAATATATGAAATTTAAAGTCTAACAAAGGATAACAAATCTCGCTTTGTAGATTAGATTTATCTTTAAAAATAAGGATTGTAAACTTTATTAAGGACATTAGAATTTTATAATTTAGAGAACAATCTGATAGCATATATGGTTGATACATATTTTCTTTCACTATATCATTTTTTTCTCAATGCAGTATTAAACCCATCGTTAGAATAAATATTAACTATGGAGGACAGCAAATATCAGAGGAGACAAGAATAAAATGTGGATATTTTCCCTCAGCAGTTCTTTAGACAATTAGAAGCTTGACTTTGTCACGCTCATTTTGAGTGATAATTGCTTTTTCTATTTACTAACTAAACTGGTACTATCCAGCAATTAGTGAATTAGTTTTTTAAAAAGCTCTTGCATTGATAGTCCATCAGAAGGCTGTTCCCATTTTAACCACAATAAAAAGTAAGCATATTTTCTTATCAATGTACACAAACATTATTTTAGTTCATTTGAACTCTCATTAAACTTTGATATGTCTTCCACAATTTTCACAAATACCATCTTTAACATGAAACTCCTCCTTCTTCAGGGAAATCTGATTATGGTTTGAATATTTTTGCTTTTTAATCAGATTTATGCATAACATGTATCATAGTATAAGAACACTGTGGAAGAATAAAATGAAAGCAACAAATACTAAAAATTATTTCTCCCAAGACATTTAATATACAGCAAAATATGGCAACTATTCTGTAATCATTGTATTAATTAAACAGATCCTCTAGTCATCAACTAAATGTACATAATCTAGAAATAACAATGGAAAAGCAAGCCAAAAGTAGAGAACAGATAGCCACTGCCAGGAAGGAAGAAGTATTGTGTAAGCTGCATAGAGAAACCTCATAAGTCATGTTTGACAAAACAAAAAATAAACAACAACAACAACAAAACAACAATACCCCAAAACTGGTGTGACTAAAACCAAATGGAAACAGACCATACCACTGACGTTCATATAGATTATGGTATACAAATGCAATATTTGTCTTAACCACTAATAAAATATCCTTGAAATATTATTTAGATACATTTGCATTTGTTACACCTCATTTCATTCGTGGTTCAAAACACAGATTGAAGGAATTGGAACACAGGTGAATGCATTTTATATGATTAATTAATTGTATTTTTGTGCTCAGTTAGTTTTTAATTCCTATTGACTGACAGAATTCCTCTAAAGACAGCCCTGAAAAATAGGATGTGAATGGATTGCACCAATCCACTAATGAATATCTGATATACAATGACTCAGAGGCTTCTGCTTGAGATCTATTACCCCTTTAATTTCTCTTTATTCTGAACAATTAATAAATGTCTTTCTCAATCTCTATATTCTAATAGGTCAACATATACAAAGTGGAACCAGGACTTCGTTGTTTAATTTTCTTCCTTCCTCCCTCCCTCCTACCACTTCAGGAAAGAGGTGAACACTCAGCAATGTCATTCCTCCTTTTCACCCAGTGGGCCATAAAAAAAGCTGGGGAAATTTGAACAACAAAATAAATTGGACCTGCCTGGTGATTTCTATTTAAAAACTACTTTGCGATCCTTGTAACTCTGCTGAAAATGACACAGATTTTGAGGCTTCAGATCAGATGCTTCTTTGATGTACTTCAGGACTGAAATAAAGCTGAAACATACTAAGAAAAAAATTCTTTTTCTCACAATAATGGAAAATAAGTGCACTTGTTAAAGTTTTCAAAGGACAGACTGGACATCTGGCAAATACTTTTTAATATTGCACATAGAAAATAATGACTATACTGACACAATGCAAGTAACATATTTTCATGAGTTCCTTTAGACAGTTTATGTGCTAAACCTACAAAGGCATGCACAAGTTCAACTTAATATGCATACATATTCTATTTGGAGCTCGTGACAGAATGATTAAAAAAAAGCCCCATGTAACACAGGTATGAGATATATATTATATTCCTTGTTTTTTCTCACATCACTGTATTTACTTTAGTCAACTGTAAAACCAAAAATATAATAAGAATACATTCTAATGTGCAGAACACATTGAAGGAGAAAATAGAAATGTTGAAGTATGCTCTTTGAAAACTCCACCCCTCAACCAACCTCAAAAACAAAATTTTTGAGGAAAGGCAAAAAATTATCTGTATTCCTATCTATCTCAGTCAAAAATGAGAAACTCCATGCAGCAAAAGTACTGCAGTATGGGGTAAGAGTAATGTTGTAACTTCATCTCTGGATTTATGGATTTAAGAGAGGTGCTTTATCTTAGCTTTACTTGTCTGCCAATTTAATGTTTGATAGTTTTTTATTTAATTTAGGAAAGAGGAATAGACTATAGGGGGAAAAAACCCAAAACAAACAAACAGACCTTATCTGTACACACTATCTGTTTTCTGGCTATAAAGGTCTTAACTTTTGCTGGTTTCATTTCTTATTGTTAACATCCATTGCTTATCATAAAAGTTCTGGTTCTTTTTCTTAAAAAAAGAACGAACTTTTGTATGGTTCCCATATAAAACCATCAGACCTCCTAACTTATTCTCTAAAATGGATATTTTCGCTTGTCTTTGCAGCAAAGTTAAAACAGATAGCGATATGCCTGAGAAAATGACCAACAATAAGGAAAGGAAACATTTTTTTAGGTAACAAGGTGGACTTTCTAATACCAACAGAATTTATGGTCATTTTACTATTAGCTTATAATTTTTAAATTTTTATTAGTTTTGCTAATTATAGAACTGTTTTAGAGTTTTGGCTGGACGTATTTTTAGATTAGTTTCCTTTTAAAGTAAGTTCTCCTTATGAATATGCATATTTTTATATTTATTTATACACACAACAAAATTTTAGAGGGTATTTTTGACCCTTTTCTGAGTGCTTACATTTCCCTGTACTTTGACAGAGCATCACAAACGTCAACAGAACCACAAAAAGGTGGGAGGCAAATAAACATATAGTGATTAGAAAGGTCTAAGCTTAAGTCTCAATGTCATTTTCGAAACAGGTTGTGATAGCGCTGGCACTTCACCTCTGCAACTCAAACGTTATTCCTAAGAAACTCCATGCACTACATCCATTATGGGACCTGCAGTCATTTTCTTCCTACAGCTGGCTAGTCTAGCAACAAAGTATGCCATCTCAGAGGAGTTTAGTCTAAACTGAGTCTTCTATCAGGACATGATTGACCAGCTCAGTGGAATTCAAGCCAGGAATGTCCTGCAAGCGTTCTGTACACCAGTATCCCTTTCCTCACAGATAGCTCTACTGGACTCCAACTTATTTCATTCATGTCATTACTTAAGATCATGTCATTTATTTGATCAAGATTATTCATCTTAATTGGAGTTAATTACTAAAAGTCACTAACAAAAATTGCACTAGTTAAAAAAGTTTCATTCATTAAAAATCACTAGCAATGGATTGTTTTAAAACCTAGTTATCCTGGTGTATTTTCCTCCTTTTAACATCTTGGCATACATTCTCCAGATCAAGGGCCACTTAAAAGTAATGGCTGGTAGATGAAGAGAATCAAAAAAATCAGGCAGACTGAAATAGAAGTTCATCTCATGCACCCACTGTTATCCTTTTAAGAGACAGACATTTAAATTTAAACTGCATACCCTTCTTTACCTCCAGAATTAAAGAAGAAATAGGAACTACAGACTTATCTTAAACATTTAACTTAGAATACATACACTGTCTTCTAGAGCCTGTAGCTTCTCAGCACTGTCTATAAAAGTTTATCAGTACAGGTCTAGATTTGTTCCTTTTAGATGCCCATGTGAAAACAAACAATCCCATAGCACTGGCAAGGGAAGAAATAACACACATGAACAGTACAAACTGCAAATTCATCATCTGGTTCATTAATTCCACAGGATGTTCTTGGAGTTCAGTTCGGTTTGGTTTGATTTGGTTGGCAGGAAGCATGGAAGAGGTGCTACTTGGGAAACAAAGCTAAACAGAAGGCAAAGTGAAGGAAAGAGTACACAAAATGAAAAGAGACAACGGGAGTTGGGCAGAGAAACAAATAGAGTGGAAGAGTGTGGCTCATGAACTTAGTGCAGGGCTGGGCAAGTCCTAAAGGAAGATCTCCAGAAGATTCCAAATGACTACCTCAACTGTTTCTGAAAATGTGATTGAATTCTTCACTGGTCCACCTCTGCATTTTCCCTGCATACAGCAGGGAAGTATGAGCACTTGTGTCATCCCCATTATGCAATAAAAGTCTCCTCTCTACTACCTTAGTCTGGACCAGATGACAGGGAGAGGTGATTCTAGCTGAGCTTGATTTAAACCTCCCACCCTCCAGTGCCATTACAAGTCCTTCTGCAATGACCTGTAGAGCAAGTATTCCTGTAGAGTGATTCATTAACAGTAAGTAAATATGTGTTTTCAATGTAGATAGCAAAAAACTGCACAAATATGCTAGGATAGTGATTCTCAGATGCTTTCAACCAGTGGATTATCACTAGACCTTACATATGCTGTCAAAGACATCTCATACAATTATTCCTAACTATAGTCTCACAGACCAGCTGTGGGCCTTTTCTGGTCTCCTAGTGAACCATTCTCAGTGCATGGCTTGCAGTTTAAAAGTGTGGCCAGGACCGGGAGGCTTGAATGTGAAAGGCACTGAGAACTGGTTGAACAGTGAAACAAAGTGGTTGTTTTCAACATCAAGCTGAGTGAAACACAAAAGATAAACAAATCTAAGTTTTACTGTAAATCTAAAATTGAATAGATCTAAAAGCCTTTAATGTGTATTCATTTTGAAACCCCTTTTAGTAATCCAGTACATTTTTAGTAACATAGGTATCAGATTTAGTAATTATTAGGCATGTGCAGCTCTCACTGAATCCAATCAGAGCTGAAGATAACAGAACTGCTAATGTTTGGACTGCTGTCACGTACAAAATATTCTTCTATCTTTTAATCCACTTCCGTCCTAAAACAAACTGCCCTTACTGCTGCATAATATGTCATAGCCTGAAGAAAACCTGCAGCAGTACTATCACTAGATGTGCCCATAACATCATATATTCAAGCTCTGGTGGGTCAATACAAAGGTGCCATGGTATGAGATTGGCAAAAGGGAACTTAGGCAGAGGAAAATCCTATTTATATTTTCTACTAGTACATAATAGAAATACAGTTGATGTTACAAGGACTTAGTTATTTTTCCTTGGTTTTATGAGCTAACAAGCAACATTCTGAATTATTTTTAAAAGTTTGTTTCTACTCACCTTAATGACTGTGCTATTACCTGATAATACAGACAGTGCCTTAGTCAAGACTTTCTTCTTTTGGCTGCTCGTAGTCTATGCTTAAACATTATAAGCATATTTGATTTTATGTATACACAAATATCAACATTTTATGTAATACTTTTGCTATAATTTATATTACTATGGAGAGGTGTTTGTTTTGAAGCTTTGGTGCTAGATATTTTATTTCCACACTTTTTCATAGATATCCAAATTTTGATCTTGATAATTTTCAGATCCGTTATTTGTAATTTGAAAAGATTATTCCTGAATAAGGCTTGCAAAGCTGAGTTCAGAGTTTTAAATCATGCATGTGAAATAGGACATTAGTAATATTCTTTAAATGCAAATTTATATAGGTGGGATATTTTTCTTGGTATCTTAAAAACAGCCAAGATGATTTAGAGCAGTATCTGATCAACAAGAAGAAATAATTTATTTGGCTATGTTCTGGTCATCGTTTATCATTTTAATGATTAATTCTTGACTGAGGTAGTACGGTAGTACGGATAGGTAGTACGGACTGAGGTAGTGCATTTTTTCTGTTCGTCCTACCTGAAGGAAATGTAAAATGGGAACTATTAGCTCTGATGACTCTTAAATGTTTCAAAACCATCTTGAACAATCGCCAAGGGGCAGAAATGCTAATGTTTGCTGAAGGAACTAAGGCTTAACTGAATTATCTATTTTCTTATCCAAAGGACTTTGAAGTAGCATTGCTAAGAGATTTATTGTTCTCCTGAAGACAATTACCCAGCACTGATGAGAGAGGGAGGGGCTACATTCACTCTTCCTAAAACCAATTTTTTTTGAGTCAGGAGCATGAGTCTGACTGGCCAGCGATGTTGATGCTAGCCTCAGAGAGAGATAGCACGGTTACCCGTTGTTTCTTATCTTGGGGAGAAGAGGAAAAATAAACAAGGCCCTTGGCACTCAATCACAGAGGAGAGGATCACAACATCACAATTTACAAACCAGCTATTCAGTCAGCATTAATGGGAATAGGTTCACAAAAGGAGTGAAATCGTTGAAGCCCCACAAACATCAGCTGAGAAGAGGCTCTCAAAGATAAGGCCACAAGTTCAGCACACAAGTTCAGCAGAGAAGCCTTAAAAAGCAACACATCTAAACATACCCACAGTATCACAAACCAAGAACTAACACTTTTATTTCAGTCCAGAATTGTACATACCATGAAACCCCACAAAAGCACTTTTGCACTTTAGTAAGTATAATAGACACTGCCACATTTTGAGTTCTGAGATGATAGGTGAGTGCATGAGCAATACATATCCATACTGAGGACAGACACCAAGAGATGATGGCTAACAGCAGGTCCAGGGAGACAGCAACAGCAGTGTATTTTTAACAAACACTCCTAGTGAACTGGACCAAATTGCTTCCAGGACAGCCTTGCTTAAAACTTTGGCCACCCTTTAGGACTTCAAGAATTAATTGGCACGTGTCTGGCCACGGGGGGAAAGTATCAGCTCTAAACTGGGGAAGTGTTATGTAGGAAAAGTCACTTCCATGCAGGTCACTGGGTGTTCACTTTATGCATTTTTCAGTAGTTATTTACGGATTGATAGCATACATGCATTCACCAGTCATTTCTCAGAGGCAGCTATGGTCATACTGTCTCATCACCATCCATACTTGGTTTTATTATTTTTTTTTTGTTTTATCATGAAAAGCTTCCCAAACATGTTTTTTTCCCCCTGCTCTTAACAGTAATGTAAATTATTGCTATCCTACTCTACTCTGTTTTTTCCCTTCTACTCTCTCATGCCTGATCAAACTCTTTTAATTGGTCAGATTCTCCATCAATTCCAGGATTTATGTTTTGGGTTGTTTTTTCTTTGCATGTAGACATTGTGCCCTTGTTCATGAAACCTTTTCCGCTCTTTCATCTTGTCTAGGACTGTAATGGTGCTGGGCTGCAGTGGTACCTGAAAAGAACATGTAAAGAAAAAACAGTTAACATATTAAATTCAGCGCAATAACTATTACTTCTCACATATCTTTGGTTATTCTTTTAACCTTTAACCCTTCTGATCCTGCAGTATCACAAGACTATCACAGCAGAAGAACATAAAAGTAGAAGCAAAAAAAATAATAATTAAAAAATGTTGGGAGGGAAACTGAATAGAGAAAATAAAATCAGCTATTTTAAGTTATCATATGCATTCACAAGAGGAAACATATCATGCACAAATCCTGAGCTCCTGAACAATCAAGAAAAAGAATTTTGAGCTGATAAAAGTGCAAATGTTTACAGATAGGCCTCTTTCCTAAGGGTGGGGTGAACGATTTCAGGGTGAAATGGTGATATTGTTTTGTTTCACCAGGTCATTGCTAGGTTGCAGGGGTGGACAATAGAGCAACTTGGTCATTGTGGCACCTACAAGACAGTGAGTGGTCTATTGCTTGCTTATCTAGATGGCTGTTTAGTCTTTTAGGCAACAGATTGATCTTTTAGGATGTAGGATAGTGGAAACATCACAAGATGCAGCCTTCAGGGCCTGTCGGGAATCAGGGCAGGACCTCAGCCAGGAGCATGGAGAACAGCAATCTTCTCTAGGGCGGACTGCAGAACGTGGTCAAACAGTGGTCACAGCCGAGAAAGCCGACTGGGAAAAGTGTAGCTTGTATGGAAAACATTTGGTTCTGTAAAACCCGTGGAAACTTTAGGCACTCATCTCTCCCTGCTCAAACGCAAATATTTTCCTGACTTCTCACACTTTCTCTGTGCTCTCCACTTTCATCCAATTTAATAAATTGACTGAGTTTGAACGGGATCAGGACTAGCAGAATAGCCGAGAAAACAGTTTCCAAAAAGTTAAGATCTATACACAAAGTATGAAAAGTCTGTTTTCTACTTTCTCTTCTCAGATCACACCCATCATGAGATTTGGCCAAAAGGCCCCTAGTTGATATGGAATGGTGAGGTCGTCCCTCAGACCTTTCACCACCTTATTAATTTTTCACCAAATACTGTAACAGTCCAAATTCTCCAAATTCATAATCTCTATGTTAAAAGTCTCATAGTAAGTAGATCAGATACAGGTAACCCACTTAAATTCTCTGTGACACATTTTCTTCATCTGTTAAAATGTATGATGATTGTGTTTGTAGAGCGGTGGTCATGGAATAAGGTGAAGTGTTGGCACTGATTTGTCAAGCCTGGCCTTTTCAAAATGTCTGCAAAACCACCCTGAATCTTCCTGAAACGGTAATGTTTCCTCAAAAGTTAAATGAAAGACCTCCAGAAATATGCCTTTGTGCATCTTGGTTTTGCTTGTTTTATACCACTGGTGACCTATATTACATGGAATATTTTCTGTTAGTCAATTACACATATTAACCTTTAGAAATAGCAGGAACACCTATTTTCTCACAAAAAAACCCAAACAAACACATTAAGAGTGTGGGAGATGGAGTATTAATTTGGGAAACATTTTTAAATCCTCGGGAAGAAGATTCTGTGGAGATAGAAGAAATTTCTTACTTTCAGTCAAGGTGCTGCATGTTTTTATGCTAATCCTGTATAACAGTGAAAGGGGAGCATTAAGTAACTATTATGCCTTAAAAAATGTATCCACTTGGAGAATGCTAGTATAACAGTATCTCAAAAAGTTGATGTTGATATGTACCCTTCCCACCTTTCTTCCTTCCTGTGAAGAAAATAGGACAGTATTCCTATTTCATAGACAAAGAACTTAAGCACAATATACCTACCTTTTCTCGAGACAAGCAGAAGCAGGTACAGACACGTACCCAAACTGCAATGTGTTAAACACATCATCTCCTTTAGCTGTACCACAGCTAGTTTTATCTGCCTTAGAGCTAGGAGAGGACAGAACTGTGCAGAACACATCTGCCAGTCTTACAAAGCTGTCTCGAGAAATGCAATTTCCAAGTGCCTGGGGAAGCCTCCCTGAGCTACAGCCATCAGTGCAGAGGAGGGTGCTGAACTGCAGACAGAAGGAAAGAAAATTTCTTTTATATATGTTCAGATAGTTTTATATTCTCCTTTTGGGAAGAAATGCAAGAAATCTCAACAGAACAGTCACAGGATTGCTTACCTCATTATTTTGATTTTTCAATTGACCTCTGGATATGGAGAGGTAAGGTAGTATTTTTAGCAACATCCAAAATGGGCAGGAGCCATTTAGTGCTCACAGTCTCCTTTGATTACCTCTCTTGAACAAGGAGAAAAATGTAACAGAGATTCAGGTAAGAAAGAAAGAGACAATGAACCTCAGGCAAGTCATAATAATAACATAATTAGGATGATTTATTTATTTGCCAGTCTTTGTGGGCTGCTTTGTGCTGACTTCATCCTGTTGCTTTAACCCTCTAGGCTCTGCACCATCTCGGGTCTGCCACTGTAGTGATACATAAGCTTCTCCGTTTCCTTTGCAGCACTGTTTCTGACAGCGGTGGGATTTGAACGGTAACAAAAGCGAAGAAAGGTATTACTTATGCAGGCTCAAAGAACCTGACAGCCTGGGACACAGCTGGCCAGTCACTCCACCGAGATGCCCAACAGAGGGGTGCGGAATGTGTCAAAACACAGCTCAAAAAACCACACAAAGGGGTTATGGAATGACATACAGCTTATGCATGGCTATTTTTCTTCGCAGGGGCGGGGGAAGATCTACTGCACTGGAAGGGGAGAACTTAAATCAGGGTTTTCATTTCCAGTTTAATTCCCAGCCCTGTTATTCACTTCACGCATCTCCCCGGAGAACTGACTTGGGCTCAAACGTTGATAACCCCATTTGTTTTTCTCTCCCCAGTCGAAGAGCCTTCGTCTGGAGACTGGGAGGCGTTGAACACCTGCGGCCTCCACAACTTCCCCGTTCTCCCAAGGGAGCTGCCAGGGTTCCCCCAGAGGCGGGCACGCCTGACGGGAGGTTGGACCCGGAGGTCCCCAGTCCCCACCACGGGCAGCGAGCGACACGCTCGTTCCTGCCGCTCCAGACCCGCCCGGCGGCCCCACGCGCAGGAACCTCCCGCCGCAGCACACCCCGGCAGCTCCAGCAGAGTCTCGCCCAGGCTCCGCTGTGCCCCCCGCGCCCGCTGCTCAGCTGCCGCCAGCGTGGCTCCCACCGGCACCGCCCGGCGGCTCTCAGGAGGGGGAGGCCGTGGGGCGACACCATCCCAGGCCCCTGCGGTCCGGGCACGGCACGGCGGGCATAGAACAGCATTGCGGGCACAGCGCCCCCGCGCCCCCTGGGGCAGGGGAGGACCACGCCCCGGGCACCCGGCGGTCCCTTCGGGCGGCTCCGCCTCCCCCCCGGCCCCGGCCCCGCCCCCGCCCCCGGGACGAGCCCGGCCCCGCGCACGGCCCCCGCCCACCGGGGCAACCGGCGCGCCTCGGTCGGGCCCGGCGGCCGCCCCTCCATCACAGGCCCGCGGCCTCTCCCGCCGCCGGGGGATCCCCGCCCCCGCGAGGCAGCCCCGTCCCCGCTGGCGGCGGCCCCCGGCCCACGGGCGGAGGGGCGCGACGCCCCGTGTGGCCCCGCCCCCGCCCCGCCCCGCAGGAGCCGCTCGTGGCAAAGTCACCGACCCCCGAAGCCCGCCGGGCTCCATCAAACGACGCGGCCCCGCCCGCCGACGTCATGGAAACAACCGCGTCAGCCTCCCGCCCGCCAGTGGCGGCGGCGGCGGGCGGGCAACGCCGCGGGGCCCCGCCCCCGTGGGCGCCGTGCCTACCGGGGCCCCGCCTCCGCCTCCCCCATTGAAGACGCTGCACGCCGGGACCCCCCTTCCTCGGCCGGGCGAGGGGCCCCGGTCACGTGGCCGGCGCTCCGCGGGCGGTGAGGGGGGCGCCGCGAACCGGCGGGCGCGGCGCCGGGAGGGGAGGGGGCGGTGGGCGCGGGCAAGTGAGTGACCGCCGCGGGCGGAGGCGGGAGGCGGGCGGATCGCCGCGCTCCGCCCCGCCCCGCCCCGCCCTGCCCTGCCCGGTGGCGCCCGGCTCCTGTAGCGGGTGCTCTGCGGCGCAGGGGCTCGGCGGCGCGCTCGGCACTGCCCGGTGCGTGCGGGGGAAAGCAGGCGGGCGGTCGCCGGGGAGCGGCCGCGGCGGCGGGAGCGCCCGCGAAGAGGGCAAATCGCCGATTCCTGCCGGTGAGGCGACGGGGGCGGGGCGGGCGGTCCGCGCCCCCCCTCCTTCCTCCTCCTCCTCCTCCTCCTCCTCCTCCTCCTCCCCCTCCCCCGGCTCTCCCCGCGCCGGTGCCCCCTCCCTCCCTCCTTCCCTCCCCAATTCGGTCGCCGCTTCCCCCCCCGCCCCCTCTCCCGCCCTCCGCCCGCGGCCGCAGGGCGGGGGCGGCGCGGCGGGGCCGGCCAGGGCGGGGAGCGCGGGGACCTTGTGCGCTCGGCGAGCGAGCGAGCGAACGGCGGCAGGTTCACGGGCGCCTCGTCCCGGCCCCTGGCTGGCTGCTGGTCGGCCCCACGGCGCCGAGGTAAGCGCGGCGGCGGTGGCGGCGGCTCGGGACGGCTAAGCTCCCGGCTGGCCGGCCGGGGCGGACGGCAGCGTGGCGGCAGGTGCAGCGCTGCTCCGCTTCCCCCGCGGGGCTGCGGGCCGGGCTCGCCAGGGGGACGGCGCGACCGGAGGGGCTCCGTGCCGCGCTCCCAGGCTTTCGCCGCTTCTCCGCGCAGGTAACCGGAGCGCGCACCTGGACGCTGCCGTGCAGCCGGGGCACGGCGTGACCTTGAGGGCAGCAGATGCGGAGCTGAGCCTCCACGGGAGCGCAGCGCCGCGCCGTCGGGGACCCCGCGGCCGGACACGGCCGGCACGCCACGGCCCCGCAGCCCCCGGCGGGCGGGCGGGCGGGCGCGCTCACGCCGCGGATTAAGGTGGTGCTCAGCCCCCGCCGCCCGCCGGGTTAAGTAGCCGGGATTAGCCCGCTGCGGCAGCACGACACCGACATCCCTGGCGCTTCTTCGCCGCCCCGCGGGGGCTGGGAGCCCGGCACCCGCCCCCGCGCAGCCTCCCCCGCCGCCTCTCTACGTCCCTCGCCCGCCCGCCCGCCGCGCCCCCAGGGCGGTGTTTTTGGCCGTGGCTGAGTCGTACGCCGCTCTCCGTCGGAGCGGGCGGGCTGATTTGATTTATCGATGCCTGGCCGGGCTGCTCATCGACCGGTGTGCGTGGACGGGGAAGGGATGCGGCATCGCTTCGGGTGCTGGGAAAGAGAAGCCCTCGCGGGCGTTGCTCCGCGGGTGAGCCTGACCCCGCGCGGGGCCGCTTCGCGATGGGAAGCGCCTCTCACGGCGGTGTCATCCTCGTCCTGGCGGTGCGTGTAACCTTTGATGTAGCACCACGTGAGTTTGGGAGCTGGCTGGAGCCTCCGCCGGGGGATGGCTGGCCGCTGCCGAGCGCAGTCGGTGCTCGCCGCTCGAGGGGGAGCGGAGTGGGGCGAGTGTCCGAGCTTCCCCCCGAGCCCCTCGGTCTGTCGGTAAAGGCTGAGGTCGGAAGGATTTAGGATTTGGGGAGGAAGGTCTCATGGAAAGCTGACGGGCAGAGGTGGTCTGTGGTCCTGGGGAGCGTTTCCTTTAGTGTGGCGGTGCGAGCGGTGTTTACCGGGGGCAGGAGGGGGCTCGGCCTGAGCTCGGAGGCGCGTTTGGAAACCGAGAGCTGTGGGTGAGTCTGTCCCAGGGTTCGCAGCCTGAGGGGCAGCGTATTAGCACAGCTGTAACAGGAGTCTGTGCCGTGCTATGACTGTTCCATACTCCACATAAATCTTTTTTACGTTTGACTTTTTAAACTGTAGTGGGCGGGTGAAAAGAAAGATGCACAGTAGCAAAATGTCAGTGGCTTTTTTCTTGTCACTTTAAGATCCACATTAGAGAAATCTTTAACTATCCGTTATATACGGCATTCTTGAATTTGTAAATTCAGGCGCTGAGGCTTTCCTCTCAAGGTATGTTCAGAAGGAAGTGGCGGTAGTACCTTATGCTGTGTCCGAAACCGTCATTCTGAGAATGTGGTAGCTGGTAGCTGCCCTTACAGTGCTTGAGGGGTGACTAGCTAGGTGAATATTCAACTCATGTCCCTTCTTAGAAATCAAGTTTCAAGTCCACTGTACTTGTGAAATATCCTCCATCATTAGTGGTTGGCAGTCTTGATTTGCTGGGGAATGAAATGAGTGTGCCTTTGGAAAACCACTGCCTGTGGAAAAGCTTCTCCATCTTCAAAACATTCATGGGTCCTAATGAATTTGAGTTGAAATAGTGTTTTTTCAGGTGGTTGAAAAGGTGTTTGTTAGATAACTTGGCAACTCCTTGGTTCATGATACAATATTCAGAAGGTGGTAGCTGTAGCTACAGCCAGGGCCATGTTTTTTCCCTGTTTGTTGGAGCATTTCAAGGATTTGTTCCAAACACCACAAATAATGAATTCCAATAGAAGTCAACTTGTGTATCTTTAAACTGTTGGCTATTTTGGCAGGAATAGCTTCCAGTGTACTAGGACTTTAATACTTATGGCATAATGAATGGAAACTTTTGGTGTCAGTGGAAAAAGTGGTCACTGAATTCAGTGAGGAAAGAAAACTTGTACATTTGAATGTGAAATTTTTGGTCTGGAACAGCATCGTGGTGTGGTTCGGTTGATTGGTGTTCCTACTGTTGATTATGGTAACCCACCATGGTTGGATTATTTGATGGAAATGTGGATCCTGTGTTATATACAGCCACTTGCAGGTCTTCCCAATCAATGCTGCTCAGTGCTGAATTGCAACATTATTACTTCAATTCGTTCAAAGAAAAATGCTGCTTTCCGTGTAGGTTACTAAAATGATACCTGTCAAAACTAATTTTAAAGGGAATTGTGGCTGTGGTCTTTGTATGCGCACATATGGTGACTTACTCTTGCATATTAAACAGTTGTCTTTGGGAACTTAAGGCAGAAAACAAGACTTGTGTCACAATAGCATTGACTAAACTGTGTATTGGTTTCTTACACAAAGTTGCATTACATACAGATAACGATTTAAGGAAAGGATTTGTGAAGTGTACATTCAGCTAATAATCTGGGAGTGATCCTACCAATTAAAATGCACTACAGTCTAAAGGAGTTAGTCTCATTTAGAAGGTCACTCTTGTGGACCTCAATATAAAGAACTTCTGTTTGTTTTTGTTTTTTTTACTGTTTGAATTTATTCAGAAAAGAAGAATATGGTAAACAGGAGACAGTCATAAGATGAAGATACTAAGAAGGGAGGAACATAGACTGAATCTGCTGAAGCCACCTCAAAAACAGATGGTTTGGAAGAATTGACTTTGCCAATATTTAAGATTTTAGAGCTGGGAACTTAATATTAACTGACAAGTTCAAAATGGACCTGGCAAAACAAGTCTCCCTTGACATAAGGGTGGACAAGATAACCTAAAGTATCTTCTAACTCAAATTTCTTCCATTAAGGTAGACTAAATATTAATGGCACTGAGCATTCTTTACCGCTGAAATGTGACCTCAGAAATGTCTTTCAGTGTTTGGACTGTTTATTTCCGTATATGTTCTCTTCTGTTTTTAAAGAGAAAATAATACTAGTGCAGCAAGGGAAGGGATTTGCATTTTAGTCAGAGTTGAAGTCGGGTTTCAGTTAGCAAAATTTAATCTAATGCAGAATAACGAACAGCCATTATTAGTCCAGGGCATTTAAAACTGAATATATTTTGAGAAATAAGGAAGACTGCTTGAATCTGTAAGATTTTTGTTATAGAAATGCAGGCTTACTTTCTTCCAAAAGGATCAATAAAACTGCAATAATAGTCTTAAAATTGTATCATCTAGTGTTTGCAACTAGACTTAAAATTAATAATAATAATAATAAAACTTGTTAAAAGTTGCAGTTTGGGAGATAAGGATCTTTCTCTGTAGAGTATTTTAATTAAATATTAGATAAAATCTAGGGATTGCAGTATTTTGCTTAAAAAGCTAAGATTAGCTCTGTCTACTGGCTTGCTATAGTGTGTGCCACAGTCTCGAGTAGGTTTATCTGTTTTTTTAATTCAAACCTGTTAAATTTTCTTTGAAGGCATAATTTTTATTCCTCCTTACAAAATTAACATATTGAAGACAAGGAAGGCAGCAGACACGAAGTGATGTTGCTGATTAGGAAAAGTGAACCTGTGATGGTTTATGTAGAGAGTGGGTATTTCTCACAAGCATTAAGAATTACTAATCTAATTCAAAATAGATTGTCTTTATAAAGATTAGATTTCTTAACTTTTCAATAACTAATGTTAGTGTTCCCCTAGCTTAGGCTTCAATTAGGTGAAAAGACTGTGTTCACTAGTTGAAAAGCAGAGTGATAAAAAAATAAGGAAGAAAGGATTTTTGTTCATAAAACAGGGCAATTTCATAGAGGAGATGTAAGCAATGCTAATACACATTATAGAAGGATGATTTCCTGGAGGTAACATGCATCATGAAATCAACAGGCAAAATACTACACTAACCCATCTTGGAACAGTTATGCCTATTAATACTGAATGTAATTTCAGCACAAGTACATGATATTGTCCAATATGCCTTTTATTTCTAAATTATCAGGCTTTCAAGTAGAGTTCATAAAAATGACTTTCTAGTTTTCATGACAAATTTCTCTTTATGTGAGCAGTAACTTTGAAGGATCTGTCTGTTCAAGCTATTCATATTCTAATAAACATTATGAAGATTATTTCTGCTGCCATTTAAAAATCTTACTCTAAATGACAGATGGTGTTATGGGGGTGTTATTAGTTTAATTTTGGTGAATTGCAAAATAGGCATAAGGCTTTCTCCATTGGTATTTCAAAGGTCTGGTGGGAGAAGAAATGTAAAGAAAATGTAGGAGTCAGTTTGAAAAGTCCAGAAATAGCTCAGAAAATAAATACAAATTCTTTTTGTACCCTAAGACATAAAATGTAATATGCTATTACAAGACAGACAAATAACAAAGCTTTACCTTTGAAGGGGAGTGGACCGAGGAAGAGAGTATATCTACCTTGGCTGCTGTTTGCAATTGTACTGTGCAGTTAGAGTGCATGGATGCATTTTAAGGATGACAGTTGATAAACTTTGGTGCTGGCCACTCAGTCTGGCTGGTTTTGCCTTATAAAACATGACCAGTCTTAGCACTAGGGGTAGTGCTGGCTTATTGCTGGCAATTTTCTGATGCTGCTTTGGAGGAGAGAGTTAGGTAAGTACCTGCATGGCCTCCTACTTGTGATGGACTTCAGTGGTTCACATGTCTCCTTTTTTTCTTCATAGTGCAGATGAGCTGGATATTGCCTTAATTCCCAGTGAGCACAGGAAACACCATGTTCTTAAAACACACTTCTGGGAGCCTATCACTTGTAATCTGCTACCCTTACTTGTGCCCTTATATTCACAGAAAGATAAGGTGGCAGCAGGGAAAACAACACTATTGGGTTCTCACCACTTGGTGTACAGTGTCTGGTCAGAGGAGGCCTGGGATGTACCATACTCTGCATAGTTGATAGCAACAAACCCCATCTGGAGGAAGAAAAGATGATTCAGCCGCTCTGCTTTAAGCAACTAACTTCCTGGGACTCAACCTAAGGTTCACAGTGGTGTGCTCTTTTTCTACTGATGTCTTCATTGAAACTCAAACTTTAGTATTAATTTTAAGATTTTGAATCAAAGATGATCTTAATCACCTTTACATTACATACACCAGTGAAAGAAAAATCAAGTGCTCTTTTTGCTGGAGAGTTACAGAAGTGCCCTTACATAGAGATCGTACAACTTTTTTTTTTGCACTTGTTATTTCAACAGTGACTGGTGGCTTGTCCATGTGGTTCTTTCAGGGTTGCCTCTGTGTCTGCAAATATAAGGATGTCACTCTCCAAAAGCTTGGAAAACATTTGGTTTTGTATGGTAGGTGTTTTAAGAGATGAGAGTGTTTTAAGTCCTCATCAAAAGATTTTTTTTTCTGTTAATATGTTTGATGCTTTTTTAATATCCAAAGTTATGTCAGACTTTTATGATGACCTTCTGGAAATACTGGGTTTATCAGCATAATTCAGGAGACTGTGAGGACAGAATCAACTTCATTTGTAATTTCCTATTTGGCTTGTCACTCTGAGTGTGAAGTTTCATGGGTTGGTTGAGATGGCCTCATGGCTACTTGCATTTCCACCCTGTCTTAGACTACTCAGTAACTGCCCCCTCCTTTGTGCCATCTCTGCCCCTTTGCATCTACTCATTGCACCAGTAGGTGCTTTGTTACAAAATCCTTGGGCACAAACTTGGCTCTCCAAGGTGAGAAGCAAGGCTTGCATGAGGGAAGCAGCACAAGTCTTTGGATTGGTGGTGTGGAAATGGTCCTCCTTGTGCAGTTGTCATGTGAAACCATTCCCTAGAGAGTATTAACCTTTTGACATAGGAGAACTTGAAGCTATTATTCTGACTGTACACGGGGGAGAGGTTTGAGTGCCAGCCTTCAACTAAGGATGTTCCAGAAGAGTTAATGTCTATGCATATGCATCTCTGCACTAAGTATAATATTAAAAATGTTAGAACACGTGAGCTATATTCCTAGGTGGTTTCTGATACTACAGTGGAGAAAAATAAAATGTGCTTGTATTGTGTGTCTAGATTTGCTTCCTGAAGGTTTTACATAGATAAGACTGAGTAGATAGTAACAAGAAATGGGTGGAAAAGATTACAGGTATGGTTAGTCCTTAAACTATCTGAGAAAGGGTGGTGTTTTTTAATCTCTTTTGGTTATTTAGATACAGTAGAGACTAAATCAGGATCTTAATATGCATATTGAGCAGGAGTTTTTCACTTCCATCCAGGTGCTGCTGCAGTTAGCATTGATATGGCACTTCAAATTGCTTTACGTTGCTTGGGTCTGCCAATTTTTCTTCACTTAGGAATGAAGCTGGTGCAAAATTTCATGGAGCCTATTGAATACAGTGCAAATCAATACTTAAATTAGAGCAGTGTCTAGCAGCCTCATTCTGGTGAGGTTGTGTGAAACATGAAATGATTTAAACTGGCTGTCAGGATCTGTGCCAGATGGCTTTCAAATATACATAGTTGAGAGTGACAGCTGGGGAGGGTAGGAAAGGTGCTTTACCACTGCTTATACAACTACTTTACTTCTGCTTTATTAATAACGCAAATAGTTTCAGCTTGTGTTCACCTACTTCTGCTCTGAAATCCACATAGTTAACAGTGACGGTGATTTTTCACGTTCTAAAATGAGCTTGCTTTGCACAGTGAAACATCTTAACATCTTCACATCTTCGCAGAGTCTGATTTCAAATGTGTTTTGTTAATAGGTAGATCTGGCTGTGGTGACTGCAAATCTAAGGAATTGTTCCTAAATTAGAGCTGTATTTCTAAAGCGAGTTAAGATTTGGTAGTAAAGGGCTATATTCTCTAGGATTTGAGGAAAGCATGATCTCTTGCTTTCTGGATTTGTGTGTTGGTTACTATTAGTGGAGTTATCTTTCAGATAGGCAGCCACTCGCGTTGCATACCAGGTTATGGGAACCTTTTGAAAGAGCTTTAGTACGCATACACATCCAAAATGAAATACTAGCATATAAAGCAGTGGTACATGCTCAGTCTGCTTGTGAGCGAACAATTCACATATGGCATTCTTTTTCCTGTGTTGATCCTGGTGTTGCTGGGCACTGGACAGCAACTTCTCAAACTGTATTAGCAGAATTGTTTAGAAAAGATTTTCTTGGTTGTATGAAGTCTTGACACCCTAAAGCTGTGTTGTAAACTTAAGCAACCTCCTAGCACAGTAAATTGGTTTACCAGATGGAAAAATACAAGGAGTGGATGCTTGAGGGGAGTACTTTGTTTTCTGGGAAGATACAGTAGTAACATCTTTGGTAAAGTGGGCATCTCCAGAACTGCAATGGTGAATCTTCATAGGCTCCTTCTATTGTCAAATCTAAAGCTACAGAAATGAATATGGAGAATAAAGCTATGTAAATAACCATGGGCAAAATGCTTTGAACTGCATGAAGTAAATGTCACTTTGAGGCACTGATCATAAAACAGGCCAGTTTCATGCTTCTGTGAGGAGTTGCCAAAGGCTCCTCTGAGTACCATTGAGCTGGCAAAGTAAAAACCCTTCTGATGGACTTTCGTCTTTACTGCCGCAGTTGGCAGTAGCTGAAAATGGTGACATGGGGTTAGGACTGCTGTGTGGTCTAAATTCCTGGGTTGAGGGTGAAAAGGAGAGCTGGGGCTGCTTCTGCCACCTGGCACATCTACTGGTGGAGTGGAGTGGAGGAGTTCTGTAGGAAAGGTATTGGTCACCCTGTGGGGCAGGGAGCTTGAGCCAGCTGAAGGGCTCTCCTGTGCTGGCAAGGACTGGCCCATACTGGACTGCTTGAGCAAGAGTGTGACCAGTGGGTTATTGCCCTCAGTCATGCTCTTGAGGCCACATCCAAAATGGTGCCTGACAGAGAGAGGCTGGCAGAGACATAACTAAGTTGATAAGTGTGTGGTGTGTGGGGAGAGGTGAAGAGAGATGGCTTTGCTTGACCTGGAAGGGGGAAGGCTAAAGTGGGACCCTGGTGACGGCTCTGGAGTGGGGCCTTGCAGAGAAGGTACAGTTAGGCACTTCTGTTTCCCAGGATGAATGTGGGGGTGTGGAGAAGAGCTTCCGTGATTGACTTGAGCTGGTGAGGCCTGTGCTGGCTGGAAGGGGACAGTCCTCATCACCGTGTGACCTTCAGGAGGAACTGCAGGTGTTGCTACTGTCGTCTTCCTTGTCACTGGTTCTCATCTAGGGCTGTCCCCTGACCTTGAGGTCAGGTGAGCAGCAGTGCTGGCGTAGGGCTGTACTTTCTGGCTGGAGCACAGGCTTGGATATTCCTAAACTAACTGTAAAGCCACATCCTTCCTCTTGCATGTGCCTGCTCTGACATGGTAGTGCAGCTGCTTGATATGTGAGTTCAGCCCAGCCGACTGGCAGAGCAATTCTGGCCGCTTACATAAGCATCTTAAAAACTGAAGCTGGTCACTCTGGGCCTCTTCTGTTGCTGAAGTGACACAAGCACATCTAAGATGAGATTCATGTAACTATTTTAGATCTTGTCCTAAGTGGCTAAATTTAATGTTTTGGTATAGAAGTTATAATGTATCCATTGCCTATTTAAAAAAAAAAAGGGCTGAAGTGCCTGTCTTAAATGTAGGTGTTTCCATTTGGTCAGGTGAATCTTGCATATGATGGGAGGAATGTAAACTTGAACCATGGAATGCACACAGTCGTCAGAACTTCAGATAGGCCCTCCAGGTGGTGAAAGCAGGGCATGGAGAAGGGCACAATTTCAATATTGACTTCTAAAAAACTCTTGCATCTGCTGCATGCTGTCTGTTACTAACTGTTGAAGTACTAAATCTTGGGGAGTGATTAATACTGGAATCAGTAATTGTTCAGCTGTGTACTAAATGAAAGGTATTTAGCTTTTCAGGTTAAAAATGGAGATAACAACAAGCCTCTGTAGATCCATAAAGGCAGCTCTAGTAATTTTAAAGTGTAAAGTTCTGTGGAATTTGCTGTAGGCACTTAACTGAGAAGAAGGATTCTTCAAATATACTCAGATTTGAAGGGACTTTTCATCCCCTTTCCCCCCCACCCCACTTAGTCTATATAAATGGATCGTATGTTTTAACTTGCTGATTAGAAGCCTAATGTCAGCCTCTCAAATGTAAAGGGTGTTAAAAACATAATTATTTGGGAGATTAACAAGGCTCCAGTTGTAGGATGAATTAGAATTGTGGTATATTTCCTGTAAGTATGGTTTCGTATTTCTTTGTCTCAAGTAGGTTCAGTGCAGTTCTGTGCCATGTTTTGAGTTGGCACTTGTTTTGGATTATCTGTATGGTGAGTCTGGTTAGATAACCAGTCTGCTCAAAAACCAGCTTTTTTCCTATCTGGATAAGCTTCTCATATACCTGCAGAAACAGTCACAAGAGACTGCAATAACTTGGAGAAGGGACGGATGATCAGAGTGGTTTGGATGCATCTGGATACTTGATCATCACCATGTTTGTGATGAAAAAAGCATGGCTTTTCTTGCTGTGGTTGCTCTACATAAAATGTACTGAGCAGCCTGGCCAGAGTCCTGGGAACCAACCAAGCACAGCACACAGATAGAGAACACTGCTGGAAGGAACCCTGATATTCAACAGCAAAACTGTGAGGTGGTCTCATTGCATGCTAGGGGTAAAACAACTATAAAATATCATGTAAGCTCTGTAAGATGGGAACCAGTTCAGAATGGACTGACTTACTAATTTTGTGAATCTACTGTTTGAAAAGCTGAGAAGTGAACACCACTTTCCTGTAGATGGGGATTAGAAGCAGCCATCTAACTTGCTGAAGGGTGGTTCTTCTATTTTTAAAACTTAAAACAAGTGAAGGCTAAATTACGTAGCTCCAGGCACATTTTTTTTCTGGTAAGTAGTAATCAAAATCTAATGATTCAAGCTGTGAAAGCTTTTTAAAGTTCATATGAAGTTTAAGATGATGGAAATTTCTCTTTTCTTTAGGAAGAGGAGTGTTTTGCTGCTCTTCAAGAGGAAACTTTGAGACAAAGGCATTTATTTGACTTGTGTGTTTTTCATATGCAGACTTTTAAATAGTGAAACTTAGCCACCCAATAAAATGATTCCAAAAAAGCTGAAGATTTGCAAGAATTTTGTATTAGCCTAGCTTCTTACCAACAGGTTGGGATATGCTGATTTTATTTAAAAAAAAATCTCTGTAATTTTGCAGTCTAAAAAAGAAGGGAGTGTCTGTTTGTGGAGCTTTTGCCAGGAAGGTATGTTGTCTCATGTTGGCCTAGAGCTTTGCACTTACCTCCATGAGATGGCAAAAAGCTATCAGTCTGTCTGCTTAAAGCCTGTTCCTCTTGCAAAAACCATTTCCACAGCCGCCACTGTGTCAACACCATTCAGTCGTAAGTGCCAACTCCAAAGCAGGCTGATCAATGGAAATGCTAAATAAAGCACAGAGCTCTTGCCTCAGAGGATGTGTAAAACCAGCTTTGCCAGTAGATGTGTGCCTCTGTTAATGCCAGCAGAAAGGTTTGCTGTTTGTTACCTTCTAGTCCAACACTGCTCTGTGCCTTCCTGGCTCCTTTGCTTGTGGGTCATCTTAAACTCTGAGTTTCTCAGCTTGTCTTCTAGATGAAGCTGCTTTTTAAGAAATGAATAAGCGAAAGGGTTTAGCTTTTCTGAAACTGAGAGAAGAATCCATAGGAATAAAAACTTCATTGTCTTAAATTGTAACTAAATAACAGTTTTGGTTGTTGGTTTTTTTTAATGTGTTTTAGTTTGTTTGTTTTTCTTTTTACATATAAGGCATCAAGTTTATGGTACTTTTTAGTACTGTTAGAATTGCTCCTGCCTCAGGTATGAGATTTTGAGATGTGGAAGCTGGTTGAGGATCAGAAACAAAACGCCAAGTCTACTGCCCATTGACATACATGTCTGTGAAAGCCTGAGGAAGTTCTTGGCATGCCTTAAATTAAGCGCATTAGGTTTGCAGGCACAGCTCTTTTAGTGCTTTCTTACAAGGTATCTCTTTCACAGCTGATAAGTAAAATGATGTCTGTACTCCCTCTGCTGGCTCTGCAAAAGTAGCTTTCATGAGCCTAAATCATCAAGTATCACCTCTTACAAATATGCCTATGTGAAATTCTGAGTTAAGAACAGTTAAATGAATGGAGGAGGGATTTTCCTGAAAAATGGGTCAACAAATAGTTACTGAAAGCTAATCAGGTGTCTCAGATGCTATCTCCTGCTATAATGGTAAACACTGGTGTTGTATATACCTTTGTAATTGTAGTCTGGTCTGTTTTTGTGTATCAACAATTGGATGTGGCTATCCAAATTAAGATACCAAATACTTGTACATCTGGTCATACGTCTGAGCCCTGTTTTTGTAGGCATTGTATGCTAAATGTACGTAGAGGTATGATACCTGGAAGCCTCCCACGGGGGAAGAAAACTTATATACTTCCATAAATTACAGTGCTCCGTACATTTATTTGCTTATTCTGAGACTATTTGTTTTTTCTATGTGAAGAGAGAAAAATTCTGAGCCAGAATGGAAGAAGTTCGGGGCTTGAACAAAGTCTTGGTATAGATAGGTGTTATGTACGTAATCAAAACAATTGCTCTTGGAAGTCAGTAGACATCTTTACATGCCAATGTAGTTAATTCTGTTTTCTTGCTTTCTGATATGATTACTCTATTATACTACTGTTCTAGTTGATTTTGGTTTGTGAAATTCAGTGATGTTTAACAGCTTCAGTGGACTGAAAGGATAACCTACCCTGATATACTGGTTAGTAACTAGATAAGGGCAATAACAAGCCAAACTGCCTTTTTACCACCCCGAGCCTTGTGGAGAGTCTGGCTCCTTCCTGGTTGCAAAGTCTGATGACATTTTCTGGATTTTTGTTCCTTCAAGGTACATTTCCTGGAAAGCACAGCCTTTTGTCCAGATGTTTTACTTGTATAATTCATGACTATTAAATGTTCCAGAACAGTAGGACTACTGTGCAAACCCAATTTAAGAATTCAGTAAACACAATTTAAGAATTCAGTGCAGCCAAACACTGCGGTTCCTCCTGTTGAATTTCTCTTTGGGTATGCTTGTGGCTGTCTGCAGATGTCTTTAGGCACTGCTGTACTCAGATGGGACTTTTTAGCTGTATAAAAATAGGCCAGAGGTTAGAACAAGTCTTCCTCTCACAGCAAGTGTGTTCCTCCTACTGAATATCCTCTTCTTCCACATGCTATTGTGGATTAAGGTCTTGAAGTTTATCCCTATGACTTGGTTATCCTCCACTTAGTATTTTTTTAATTTCCAAAACTGTATTTTATAAATGTTCATCAAATAAATAAAAAATTGTGGACCTCTGTAATGTAGGCCAGAAAATATAGCTTAACAATGTCTGCCTTCGACCCTAGTCTTGTCAAGCAAGAACAACTGACGATTCTTAGTGCACAGGGAAATGCTTCCATTTTCTAGGAAAACCTAGTAGTGTATTTCAGAAACCTCCAAATTCAGGAGTCAGAGATTCCTGATCTTAATATATCTTAAAATAATAAAATAGCTTAAAATAGCTTGGTTTAGGCTTCCATTGGACAGGTTTGCCATGATGCAATTGTTTAAATACTTGAAAATATTTGCTCTGTGAAAAATACTTTGTGACAGCTAATGGCTTATTTTAATAATAGTTGCTCAACAACGTGGTGTTTTGGTAACTACACACTACTTCAGTTTTAAGGAAGAAAGCTGTCTTGAAAGCTGTTTAGCTTAATTATGTGCATAAAGCATTGCACATCAAACTTGATTGTGATTTTGACAGACAGCTGTTTAACTGCCTAAAATTGTTTGTCCTTTTACACTTTGATTCTGGATTCTGACTATATATTGCTTGATCACTTTGCTGAGCTCCTCTAATTAGATAACTGCTCTAAACTGTTCAAATACCGATAAAATGAGTTATTCCACACCCTCTGCCCCCAACCTCCCCCCCCCAAAAAAATGCCAACCCCCCCAAAAAAACAAGAAGAAAACCCAAACAAAACCAACCTCCACTCCAATTTCATGCTGTATTGGTTAGAGTGAAAGATTTCAAAGGGAATGGATACATACTGAAAAATCTCACCCCAGTAGCAAGGCTAGAGCAACTTGCTATTAATAATCTAGAGAAAGCTACTACTGGTATCAAGTATATGAGTACAACATACAAAAGTGCATATAAATATTAAGTGTAACGCATGTTTGTTCTGAAGGGGAACTGGGAGCATTGTTTATAAGATGTGCTGTTATATCTGTGAATAAACATGAAGGATAATTAGGATTCTGCTGGTGTAAATTTTTTTGTCTATTTTGAATCATCCCTTTTCTTTAGAAAAGGAAGAAACGTAAAATAATTGAAATAAAATAAAACTAAGAAGTTAATAGGTTAGAGAGCATGGTAGAACTTGGCTGTCAACCTGCTTGTCATGGTGTACAGACTTGAATATGTGTGTAACTTAAGGGAGCCACATTCATAACATAACTTTGAAATGAGGTGTATGGTTGGTTTTCAATGTGTAGAACTCCTCAGTAAGAGGTTTCACTTCATCTTCCTGACCAGTGTTTGGTACCATCAGGTCTGAAAGTGTGAAAAACAAGTCTGTTGTTACTAGCAGACTTCATTTTTGCACCAGTTTCTAAATCTTGTCTCTCTCAGGTAGGGTTTTTTTGGAAATGCTGCTAAAGTTATCCTCAATTATAAAGATTTTCAGATACTTCTTCCTGTATTTCCTGTGACAAACTAATTTAAGTAAATAATCCTTAATGGGACTGACAAGCAGGTTTTTGGAGAACAGTCCTAGCACAGCTGCTTCCTAGTAGTCTACTTTCTCTTCTCCATCAGAATTGGAGATAGAATGCTCCTTTAAGCTACAGAGTGTATTGAAAGTGCTGAGAAACCAGGTGATGGTATACTGTGAGAAAAACAAATACAGACTTTGCTTAGGAAAGTGGAGCACTGGGAACAGAGAAACTTCTATGCATCTTTCAAAATTTCCTCTAGAAAAACTAAATCCCTGTCTGTGGGAGTTTTGGTAATTCTTGCTATCTTTTGTTTCACGGTGCTGTGTTCACTTTCGTTTTTGTGATGTTCTTCTCAGTCACTTCCCTCCAGTGGGGAAACAGGTATTTCCCTGAGTCTTGCTAATCTCAGGCTAGCTGAAGCTCTTGTCTTCCATACTCTGCTTAAAACTGCATTCTACAATAAGAGAAACTTGTGAGTTGCAGGGTTTTGATTAAAAATGTAATTGGCTTCTGCCTTAACAAGGTGTGGTCTGTGAGCCCCTACTTGGCTCTAGGGGGAAAGTAAGTCATGCTGAGCTGAGGTGTGCTACAGTGAGATGTGCAATGGCACTGATCCTTTAAAGAAGTTCATTGGCAGCCATGAGCTGGCCATACAAATCTTGGTTATTTAAAGAGTTTGTTTCTTCAGCAGAGACCAGTTGGAATTAGTAAGACATGCATAAATGCAGCAGGATGCTTGAAGTTTGTCACTTGAGTGGAGAAGCTGATATTGCCCTTCCCAATTCCCTCTCTTCAGAGATACTGTATGCTATTGGTATTGCTAGAAACAATGTGATTGCAAATGGTGCACAATGTTACTATGTGCCACTGTAAAACAAACATTTGTGGGAAAAAGCTTTATGTAAAAGAAACAAAATAGGTCTGAATTTGCTGAGTCAGAATGATGATCTGTAGTCTTCATGGTTAGGTAGACGTGGCCCTGAGGCAATTAGTTCAGCTGCAGCTGAACTAATTGCATTAGGCTCCCCATTCAGAGGCCATTTTTGGAAGGAGGAGTATTAAGCTTATCGAACTAGCCGCTAGCAATTACTGCTGAGAATTCAGAGCTGCCTTAGCAGAAGACTGACGCCTTGCTATGTATGTCAGTGGTAGTTATGCTTCAGGTGCCTGCTGGTTTCCCATGTTAGTTCTGATAGCCTTGTGCTTTGATAGGCCAGGGGAGTTAGGGGAAACAAATATCCAGTCCTCAGCACTGGAGAAGTCCAGCTGGTTGGTATGAAGATTTTCAAGGCATGGCCTTTCCCTTCCTAGGGTAGCATTGTGCCAGAGCTAAATTAGACACCTAGTTCACCTCATAATTTTAATGCTTGCTGATTAAACTGGAAGCAGAGCTGTCTGCAAATTGCATTAGGATCCACTGAGGCTAGTGAAGACTTAAGACCTTTGGTTTATGGGAAACTGGAGAAAGGATTTCCTTTACTGGGTGGAATAGCAGTTTTAAATATTATCATGGAGCATTGTTTCGTTGGAATTTTTCCCCAGTCACTTTTTTCAAATTAACTAATCATGCAGCTGATGTCTTTGTAATCTCAAAAACCTAAAGAGTTATGCGCAATACAGTTCTTCACACCTGAAGACTTCAGAAATGAAGCTGCAATTGTTAATTGCACATAGCCAGTTTGTACAGCAATTTTAAATAGCCTACCAAAACTGAGAAAGGAATTAAACTTACTAAATCTGCTTGAGCCGTTATTTGACAGTCAGGTGAACTTGCTGTTCAGTTCAAATGGTGTTCACCCTTGACCAAAAAGTGTTGTATCGTGATACTTGTTAAGTGGCATGTCACTTTATGTGAAATAACAGAGAGAAGATGAACCTTTCCTTGAATGGAGATTAATGTTATCTTAAAGGAACTAGCAACATAGTTCCATGATGAAGGTGCTTCCAGCATTAGCTGAATGTGTGTTGCTTAAGTTGGCATATCCGAATTGTTTGTATAACTTCTACAAATAAATCAGCAATTCTGGCATCTTGTGAAAAAACTTCTTTAGACAGTAGAAATGCTGATACTTAAGGTTTTTTTGGCTGAAGGAAAGAGATCCTTTTTGGACAACTGCTTTCTGCACCAAGCTGCTGTGAGTAGCCTGCTCACAGATGAGATGTGAAATGCATAGCTACCATCACAGCTAGCAGAAGGGTGGAGACTTGGGAACATGCATGGTACGTATTTACTTCTTGGATCTGGAGGGGCAGGTTTCAGGGCTGAGAACAAAAATTGTTCTAAAGATCATGGAAGTGCAGGGAGAAGGCAAGAGCAGTGGAAAAAAAAAGTATTAGTAAAGGAAGAAGTGCTAAAACGGTTTAGAGTGTTGCATGTTCCATGAGAGATGGATTTAGAGCAGGACTGAAAATGAAATGCCATCTCTCAGTGACTGAGATGCTGTAAAGAAAAATAGAAAAGCACACGAGAAGTTACGGCTCTGAGCCTCGGGTTGCCTGTGTGACTGTTGTGACGACAGACTTTCCACAGTCTATTACTTCATTAACACAGTTGCCAATTAATGTAGGTGGCTTTTTCCAGTGCAAAAGGATAAGGGTGGCAGGTGTAAGCTGTAGTGTCAAATAATGAGAGCTGCTTCAGGACCTCTGTGGGCGGAAGTGTTATGCCTTTAAATGTAGTACAGCCATACCTTTGGTCACCTGAGGATGTGACAGACTTGCTGCTTTCATTGTTAGACTTACAAAGTACTATGATGAGAATCTCAGCTTTGTGCATCCTGTCTACTGACGCTGCTTTAGCATTCCCTATGTTAAAGAAACTACCCAGAGAAGTATTTATTACCTTATATTGAGTGGTGGATGTATACTGATCACAGAGCATTTAATTTAACATCATTCTACAGGCAGATAACAGTATCTATATTGCAGTAATGATAAAATGTGTGCAAAAAAACAACCCTGCATAAATGAGAAAGTTTGGAGTAGCTAAAAGTGTGTGACAGTGCAGGGAGCACGACAACTTAGTTTTTAAGTGGGTGTCAGACTTCAGAAAGATCGAAAAGTATAATTGTTCGGAAGGACCAGTTTTGAAACTGGAGATGTGCCTGAGGGATAAAGTCGTTTGTAACCTCACTAAATGGCAAAACACATCAGATAATACCATGAGGCATGACCTACTGAAGATACTTCTTATACTGTATAGGAGAGAAGGCCCAGTAGAATGGATTAGTGCACTAACGTCTCAAAATTTACCAAAAAGAACTAAAAGGAGGACCAGTATAATCATAATGAAAATTTTGCAAGAAATTCCACACTTGTGTTTCTGCAAATCTGTGCAGTGGTTCTCAAATTCAAATACTGAGGTAAAAAACCCAACCAACCAAAAACCCCACAAACAAAAAAGAACCCCTGAATCTCTTGCCACCACCAGCAGAAGCAGTAAACTTGTGCAGTAGTTCGGAAAGTGCTACTCAAGTGTATAGAGTCGTTATGATATTTGAATTGAAATCCCTCTGGTTTCTTATGAATAGAATATGGCAAAAATAACTACCATTTCTGAAAGGAGTTTTTTCAGAATGGCTCTTTAGCCAGTTTACTTGGTGTATTTCTGGCAGGCAGGGATTAATAACATGCAGGGAAAGCTAAGATAGTTTTCAAAATACAGATTTTTCAAGAAGTAAGGGTTTTTAAGGGTTTGAGGATAAGGATAAATTGTGTTCTTTTATTTCTGGAAGGCTTGTGAAAAATATGAATATGAAGGTTCTTAAACTGGCTTGTTACATGCCACGAGAGAAGCTTCTTAAACTTTGGCCACAAGAGGAGAAAACAGACATCCAGCTTAGCATCAGAGTGTGTGCTCACTGAGATGGGTGACCACAGCTGATGTTTGTTTTATTTTTTTTTTTTACATTCCAAACCATTGCTTGGTGGGGATGGTGATTTTGAGGATCATAAGGGGAACCTTTACCACACTATCACTATTTGTATATAGTCTGTTTACAGTTCAATGAGCATATAGGATATTTTGTGGTACTGTTTATATATAGCAGTAAATTAGTGCCAAGTAGCAAGAAAAGCCTTAACACTTACCTAAGTTAATTTCACTTACCTAATAGAAAGGAAATGGTCATGTTCAGCGTGACTTTATGGAAGTAATTAGGCTTAATCTCATAAGTATAAATATTTCCTAGTAGTTTTAAAACTACTTTTAAATTTCTCTTGCAGTTTTTTCAATACAAGAAGAGTCAGGTAGGGATGGACTTTTGCCCTTTGCTCTGGGGAGCTTTTGGCACCTCTGATATCAGGAGACATGGTCACAGTCAAAAGCATACTGCTCTGCTTATATGGATATTAGCATAAAAGAATAGTTTCTGGAAGAAAGAAAGGGGGAGTGTTCAAATCAGGAGGAAATGGTAAATGTCTAGTTCTGGATGAAGTGCCATATGCAATTTAGCTCAAAAGGTATTGGAAGCAAGGTTAAGAAGAAGTAGCAAAAATAAGAGGCTTTGTGAAAAAATGTGAAAAGATTTCTGAAGACTAGTAAAGTTTCTCAAGTAAGAGAAAGTAAGATTTCTCATGACCTGTAGGAATAACCGATGAAGTCAGCTGCTGTTCTGCTCTGAGTCATAATTATTGTCAGACCTGACCAGCTGGATGCATTGCTTTCAGACATGTACTAAGCTTTAAATGCAACAAGTAACTGAAATCCAGGAATCCAATTCCATCTCTGTTGGATGAAATTTGGTACCATCTCACTTTACCTTATCTTGAAACTTAGTTGTGTATAGTGATGTCGTATGCCTCATTTAACATGCACCTCTCAGATTTTGTGACCAGAACACATCTTGCAGTTTTTGGAATGCCAGTAAACTCTGCTGTAGTCTCATGATGCAAAATTTTAGTAAGTAGTTTGCTATGCTACCATCCTACCATCCTTTTTTTTTTTTTTTTTTGAAAAAGTTCAGCTTTTTGTCTTGTCATTTTTGCCAAAGTGGTTTTGATAAATATTGATGAGAAAAGTGTGGTAAGTTGTTCCTGAATTTATTAATGTGAATATTTGTCAATAGATAACTTACTGCACACTTTAAAAAAAATCCACTTTTAGGCTTATATATTAAACAGCGTTATTATCCTAAATAAACATCTTTATCCCAAACTGTGCAGGATTAAGTGACTTTAAATACTCAGTCATCTTATTTAGGACTCAGTGGATCTGAAGTAAAGGAAAGTATCAATGGGCATTGGGAAAACACTTTTTTTTTTTCTTTCACTTTAAACACCAGCAGGTTTGCCTTCAACCATCAGCTACCTTAGTGTAAATTTTGGCAAGTCTACTCACCTCAAGTTAGCTGAAGTAGCTGACACACCTAGTAAATGCATTTTAGGTACTTGAACACGTTTAAAATTATGCTGGATGGGACAGAGTCCTATCTAGAGGTTAAAACTTTTTTTCTCCTGGGATTATAGTCTTAACTTGGAATAACCTGTTATTGCAAGCAGTCCTGTCAAATTTAGCCTTAGTTTAGTTTGATGTCATCACAGAGCAAAAAGTAGATGAGCCTAGTAGAAGGAAGTTCCAGGGCCTATGGGTGGAGAAAGGAGAAACTGCCCGAGTGTTGATGAGAGCTGTGGACTGCGGAGACCCTTCGAGACATGGCTCTGTTAATGAATGTCTGGAATAAGTAATTCCAGTTTCCAGAAAAGTGTTTTAAGTAGTTAAAAACTTAGCTCTTTTGCATGATTTTGTGTCTTGAAATGTTTAGCTTCCTATGGACAACTCAGCATTGTAATATAAAATAGGAGATGATGAAAGCCTAGTATTTCAAATGCATGGGAGACTCAATGCTTTCTCTAATGATCACATTGGTTTTGTGCTCTTGGGTTTTCCAGTATCTCTCAAAGTCTGATGTTCCTTGAAAGCGTTCACAGGTTTTTCTGAAGCCCTTCTTGTTGGATCGATTTGTCTGTTGTTGGATCAGTAATATCTGTTTAGTTATCTCAGAAAGCTAATGATTAGTTTAAGCTTTTGATAAAATAGTTTTCCTACTCAGAGTATTCTATACAGCACATTCTGATCTTGTTTCTTAATCCAGCTGCCATTCAACTGGAGTTGAGTTGTGTTGTGAGTGTGGAAAGGCTGTGGCTTGGACAAGGCAGGGCAGTATGGACCTGTGCAGCTGGTTGACAGCATAACACAATGTCTGCTTGCTTGCTGGGCTCCTTGCAGAGGCTGTGGAGCAAGCCGCTGCATAAGAGGAGATCATTTTCTTCATGCCATAATAACTCACCTTCAATACTTAAATGATTTTTTTTTTTCTTACTGGTACCAAAATAGGAGGGAAATTATGCAGAAACCTGTGTGGGAACACTGCTGATTTGTATTACTACCAAACTGACTTCAGACTACTGAAGTCCTAATTTGTTAGCCATCATTTCAATAAGAAAAAAAATTTGGGGTCTTAAAGCCAGGAAACCACTGCTGGATGAAACTGCTACTACAAGTCTCAATCACAGTAGGCAGCAGCAATCCATAAGTGCCGTAAATCACAGAGTATTTTCGGTTGCAGGGGACCTTTGAGGGTCATCTGGTCCAACCTCCCTACAATGAGCAGGAACAATACCAGTGTTTACATCCACTGGAGAATCTAAGCCAATTTTTATTTCAGATAGGTAAGTGCATCTGCTCCCAAGAGATTAAGCTTCAGAATGAAGTCAGATTTCTCTTTGAAAACTAAGGAAAAGTCATGACCTTTGGTGAATTTACCATTTATAACACATAAGCTGTAATAAGGGAAACTTGTCATTACAACACATTGGGCACATTTGAGGCTGAAGATGATATGTTAAACTTTGTTTGTGCCCTCACCCTCTTAGCTCTTCAATCTACTTTTACTCGTCTCTTCATAAGCTGAGCTGTCTGAGATGCTTGCACTAAAACAACAGCATGCCACTTAAATGATTTAACTCCTAGTTGTTCAGTTAGGCACATTTTAACTTATGGGATAGTGACCTGTAAATGCATACTGTTTTGTATTAACATTTTGTTTTGTTAGCATTCATTCATATTTCTTGTGAAACAGGTGGTGAGTTTCTGTAGCCTGTCAAGTCAGTGTGAGGGTGTGTCTTCTACACTAAGACCCTCTAGAGCAGAAGACATCAGTCATTTTCAGTGTGATTCCCAGGTTACTTTCTAAGTTACAATTACTTTCCATTATAATACTATTCTATTTTAATAGTATTCCGTACAACTTCTTCCCCTTGTCTTTCCTCCCTCACCCACAACGTTATGTGATGGCTTGAAGCTGTGGAGCATACCTGCACTAAAGTCTGCCAAGGCATATTATATATTTTTGGTATCTTAAAAGCTGTATTTTGAAACAGGTTAAAAGGCATGACAACTGAAACATATGGGGCAGCTTTTATCACAGCAACCTTTTGGTATGCAGATCTGTCTGGTACTCATTGAACTAATTAGATTAAACAAAGGCTTTCCTGAGATAATCACTTTGCAAGCCCTTTCCTATATTACAGTGCCCAGCTTTTTTAGTGTGTTGTTGAGGGTCAAATGCTAGTAGCAGCTAATGCTTAATATCTGAATGCATAGTGTTTGAGCAGATGTATAAATTAAATTGAATTACACAAGATCTATAGCTACCCAAGCTTTGACTTTTGAGGTATAAGTTTGCCTTGTTTTAATATTGATTAAGAAAATTGCATTTCCTATAGGTTGGTGAAGTATTACATGTAAATTTAACTATAGGAAAGGCTTGGGTAGGGGTCCAAGGTATGCTAGGTCCTGTGCATCTGGGTAATAGTAATTGTGCCACTCTTAAACTCTACACTTGTCAGTGCATGGCCTCTGCGAACTGTCTCTTCAAGGCAGCCTTAATTTTAATGACTGTAAAACACATAGCTTTCTTTCAAATAGATGGAATGACTAAATACTAAATCACTAATTATTAAATACTTTTACCTGTTATGGACTCCTTTTTGAAGCCTAATTAATGTTCAAAACTGTCTTGATGGTAGCTGCTTTTTGGGGCAGGAGGTTAATGTTTAAAGTGTCATTACAGGAACGCTTTAAGAAACATGTTGCAGCTTCTAGCTTGATCAACACAGTGGAACTAAATAGGCTTGTAATCTATAGTCTCTTCATGCTTTGGTATGTTTAGAGCTTGTCCTTTCTCCAGTCCAACTACAGAGGCTTACGAGGTAGTCAAACTTCTAATATTGACAAAATTATCTAACCTTTGTTTCATGGGTTATGGTTTTGAATTATTATCTTTGTCTGGTAACAAAGCACACTCCCTTAGCAATAAATATTAATTTGATTTGGATAGGAAAGTTAAGCTGCAGTATTCCTCATAAGCAATTGCAATGACATGATATGTTGCGAAGTTATTACAGCCACAGAGCAGCAGGGTCTTTTCGGAGAGATTTGCATAAGTAGCCAAATCCTGCCTATGGGAGTAGGTGCTGCTGCTCAAAGGTGCCTCTGCAGCTTAAGTTTTTTAGTCACTTGAGTGCGAGAGACAATAGCTTTAAAGTTGTTCCTTGTCTCAGTGGTATATAGACAAAGGATTATCCAAAAGTTGATGTGTCTAATGAAAGACTCCTCTAAGTCATCCTGTGTGCAGCTTGTTAAAGCTGGACACTAACACATAATTTCAACTGAATTAAACTTTAAATAGACTGGAACTTCAGCTAAATGACTTTTAACTTGATAACTGTTCTTTGAATTTAAAATTTGAGATATTAGCAGATTGGAATTTAAGAGGTGAATTGCTTTGAACTCTAGTGCTCCAGAGCTCATGCTACTCAAATAATGTATTTCAAATGGCTGATGCAAGAATTGAGAACTGGAACAGTGGTCAAAACAAATAAAGTATTTCATTAGTTGATAAGGTAAATGCTATTAGATGATCTATGTATCTTAAAAACCACTTTCTTTTATGATACTTGAATTTCACTGTGATGGTTTCATTATGCATCGCCACTAATGTTACAAAAGTGGACTGTTGAAAGTTGCTTCACAGGAAGTGATTGGGTGTTGCAAGATTTTACATCAAACTGCTTTAAGAATATTTCTTAAATAAAGTTTCTTTGCTGTTTCCTACAGAAAAATGCATGTTAAACTAAGTCCATTCTGTACCTGTGTGACAAGAAGCTATTGTATTGTCTGCTGAAATGCTTGGTGAAAACGGGCTACCGAAGCAGATTTCTTCTGGAATTATTTCATGTAACAATTGATAATGTTTAAACAACTTTTATGATTTGGAGCAAAACTGCTCTTACTCAGTATTAAGAATTTGAAGAGTCTTCATGCTGTTCTTTTCAATTTTCCACAGCTCTTTCCTAATAATATGTGCCAAATAATCTGTAACACTGCTAGCACTGATCTGCAGAACCACACTTTTTTGTGGTGTTGATGTAAGCTTACTGAATTTGTCTGTGAACCTTAAGGGTTCATTGGTATGTTAGGGTGCTGTTGAGGTGCTTTGGAACATCTGAGAAGCCCTTTCAGTATAAACTTAGTAATAGCTAATCACTGTACTATAACTAATAAAAATGGATTTAGATGCATAGAGAGGCTAGAAATTGGAGTGCAAAGCAAATTGAGTTATGATTAGGCAGTGTTACTGCTCTCAAGTTTACTTGCATATGAAAGCAAGTCTTGTCCACTCGATATACATACAGAGAGTGAGAGAATAAGTCTCAGAACTTTTTGATGACATGTGAGCAGTGACTAGAGCTGTAGCTTTTCCTATCCTCATCTCTTGGATTTGGGTGTATTTGGGCATCAAGTGCAGGGCTCCTGCTAGAGGCTTGAACAGAGCTTTTCTTAATTGAAGTTGAATCAAATGTGATGTAATTGGTTGTGGGGCATTCTGCTTGGTCTATTTTTGCCTAATTAGCAGCTGCAGCATCTTCTCCATAGCTATACAAATTCATTTGCCTGATCTGCTTCTTGTACTGTCATAGCTTATGATCAGATGCAAGCTGATAAATCCTCCTAGGCTACCAGCTGGCCAACAGCATCCAGCTTTTGGGCATTAGATAACAATGTGGTACATCTTTAAAGAAAAATCTTTCATACATGATTCGCATGAATTTCTTCACTTGCAGGTTACTCTAATAGGACACATTAGAGTCAGCTACGTATTAATCAAAACTACATCCTAGCATGCAGGTTAACACCATCATCGTGGACTCTTCAGCTTGTTGTAATATTTTTTGGCAATTAACAGAGAAAACAATTAAGATTTAAAATTAATTTTTAAATTAGTTACTTTGATGTTATAGGATGTTGAAGTTTTTTGTGTATTAATATGGGTTGCTTTATCCTTTTTGTCACTCTTCAGAAAATGGCCATAGACAGTGCTTTTCTCAGAGTCTCCTGTGATGGGAAGAGAAGAGCAGTTTTAGTTCTGCTGGAGACGAGACTGTCACTTGTGGTCAGAGGACATCAGTTCAGGGTCTTCCAGCATCAGTGGTTGTCCTCAGTGAAAATGAAGTACTGTGATATGGTGCTTTAAATGGTAGATTTACTGTAGCTGAAACTGATTGTTTCCAGAGCACAGATCTGAGTTGTTCCTGGAACCAAGGCCTTAAATTTCAGGTAATTAGGTGCTTATACCTGGACTTAGCATAGACACAGTGGTTCAGCTGAACAGTCCCCTAACTCAGCAGGGCAATAGCTAGGAATTTTTTGTTTGACTCTTTACCTTTATAAAGCAATGCAGTCAGTGGTAACTATTTCCCTTTGCTAGGTATATGACACCTGAGGGTCTTGTTGACCTGGAAGTGTCTGAGTTATTGTTCATCTGAGCCTGTCACTCATAATGTTTTGCAGGGCAATATATTGTTACATGTGCTCATCATGCACCATTATGTCGATAAAGCTGACTTACACAATCAGATGTCTGTCTTTGGCACACAGCAGATCTTTATATAGGCATGAAGAGTTTGTGTGTGCATTGTACTACTGTACTATTGTGTAGATACATGTGTACATGTAAGGTGTGTCAGCCGAGCAGGAATTATATATAGAATGCCTGTGCAAGTTTCGAGTCCTGTGGGTAGATGTTAATTTCTCAGCTACAGTGCATTGATAATCAGACAGAAGAGCTGCTCTCAGTCTCCTTATCCCTTCTTTAGGAAGGTGGCAGATATTATGCAATTTCCCGCTCTGTTCAGAGAACTAAATGCGGATACTATGGGAAGCTTGACTTGGGATGAAATGGGCTGGAGCAAGGCTAAAACTGTCTGGACGTGAAAATGTATTAAGACTTAGGTCTGCCTGAAGATATAATCCTACTTATAATACAAGAGTACTGCATGGGCTAGCTTAGTGTTGAAATGGTTTTTCTTGAGGTTTGCACAAATGAATTAATGGGAACACACAAAAGCTTGCTCTTCCCAAACTATGAGGCGAAAGCCTCATTGAAAACTGGGGATTTTTAACTTGAGTATGTTCTTACCCTATGTGATATCAGTTGTGGATGCTACAAACTCTATTTCCATGGAAATGGATTTAATTTTAGGTGATTTTAAAGGCTTCCTCTTGATGATGGACTATATGGACATACCAAGGAAAATGCAAGTCTTAAAGACAACAGTTGTTCTAAGAAGTTAATGGTTTAAGGAAATAAAATAATGCAAGGTTGTTTTGGTATGGGAAACGTCCATTTTATACCTTGTCACTCTTGCCAGCTGAATGCAAACTAAAAATATTATAGGAAATTAAGAAATTTGTTCTGTATCCTCAATACAATGAGTAGGGTTGTTTTAGGTATTTCAGTATAGCTGTTATGTAACTGAATATGTGTTTATTCTTTCCCTAGATTGTACATGCCTTTTGGTTTTGGGGAACAGAACGCGCCATGGGACAACCTCAAAGATCTCTCCAGACGGAGTCTCTTACTTGGGTGATGTGTCTGCTCTCCTGACTGTCTTAATACCCAAAGGATTTATTTTCCTTTTGGAAATATTTTAAGTTGAAATCTTGTTCCTTACTGGAAATCGTCTACACTAAAGACTGCATGCATCATGGGTGACATGGCAAACAACTCGGTTGCATATAGTGGTGTAAAAAATGCTGTAAAAGAAGCTAATCATGGAGATTTTGGAGTTACTCTTACAGAGCTCCGTTCTCTTATGGAACTTCGAGCTGCAGATGCACTGCATAAAATACAGGAATGCTATGGAGATGTACATGGCATCTGCACAAAGTTGAAAACTTCACCAAATGAAGGTAAGCCAATTTTAACACTATTATTGAGGAAACTCCATTTAGGAAAAACCTTAGTCAGCAAACTACTTGTTTTAATATAACCAAGTTTAGTTACCATAAGAAAATATTACTTCTTATTCCTCTAAGGCAGAGGTATTCCACAGTAATAAATGAGAGTTTTTTTCGATTGGTCTAAATGCATGTGAGATGCTGTATTAGTGGTGAAGTTGCACTTTGGAACAAAGTTCATTGGTGTAGGCATCCACGTATGAAGTAGCAATGCAACATAGCGATGTTCATCTTACTGTGAAAGCATAAATTTTGTGAATAGCTCGTATGACCTATAGTTCACAATTCAGATCATGCTGTTATAGAGGCCAAGGTTTTAATAGTCTAATGCAGGACTTATTAATACTTTGGTGTTGCCACCTAGTTCTTGCATTCCCTATTGCAACAATTTTTAAAACTGGTGGCATCTGTTTTCTATTTGTGCTACACTGAGTTCTTAATAGCAGGATCTAGTTTTTAAATCTATAGTATTTCTGTAACTTTCATTTGAGCTGTCCGAAATAACTATCAATACAGCTTTAAGCATTAACATGTACTGTCACTCTTAGTTGAAGGCTTACAAAGTGATTACACAATCTTATTCTCTAGAAATAAGCATCTTTAAAGTCTTTGCCGTGTTTGACTGAAGTAGCCTTCTGTTGTGTGGCTACCTGATGCTTTTGCTCTCTAGAGTTACTACTCCAAGACAGACTGTACAAATGTGAATAAATTAATAAATATATCAAGTCTCCTTCCTGAGAACCTTCCAGAAGTTTTCCTTAAGGACCTGACCATCTCTTACTACTTTCTTCCAAGTTCTAAGTGTCAACTTGTGAAAAATGCAAGTCACACTTCATAAAATATTTAAACTGTAATATCTACAGTAAACTGTAGATAGATAAAAGTACTTAAAAGTAACTGGAACTTATTGTGAAGTCCTGCTGTTGGGAGCGATTGAGAATTACCAAAATCAAGATGTCAGCAGATTGTGGTGTCTCTGCATTTAAGCACTCACATAGCTTTTAACCAATGTATTGTCATGTTGGTGGCAATAAAATACCTGCTGTCTTAATCCTGGAGAGCCATTGCTTTCTGTTCTTCACAAATGCTATGGAAAGATTTGTCTCCTTGGACCAAGAACAGCCTACTAATGCCGTAAGGTACCTCTGGGTACATTTGCATTTAGCATGTTTTGTCTTGATCTGCTTCTGAAACCAGATTTCCAGACTCCTGAAATTATATCAGTACATGAACTGGGTTTCTCTTACCAAACTGAAAGTAGCCAGCTGACATGGCTGACCTACCAGTGAATGGGAGTAGACCAATTTCAGGATGAGGAAGTTTGTAAAATATAAGATAAGGAGTGCAAAATTCTGTTCCTTGGCATCGGTGGAGTTGTGAAGTATGTGTGTGAAGCACTGCAGTGTACAAGCAGCGTAACACGTTAGATAGGACCAGTAGTCTCCTGTTACCCTGTCGACCTGCTGCATAATACTGAAAGGCGGTTTCTTTTCTCAGTGGAAAGGGATATAGTTTTCTATAATCAGGATTTTAACCGAGAGTTGAATCCTGTTTTACAGTGATCTGCAAGGTTTAAGATTCATTATTACTAGGCGGGCATACAATTTTAGATAGTCATGATGCACTAAGCACTAAATACCTTGTAAACTGCAGGTTTCACTTTGTCTCTTAATGTAACTAACAAGTTGACACATGGGAATGATGAGTCTCAGCGTACTAAAACTAGAAAGGGTTAGATGACCTTTCCTGCAGATTGATTGGGCAGTACCAAGGACTGCGTGATCAAGGCCTTTCCCTTTCAAAAGGATTTGACATTTAGATGTACGCTGCAATCAGTTAAATACAACAACTGACTTGATAAAAGGGCACCATCTTTTTAAGTGTGAGAGAAGTTCATAAACACACCGAGGCCTCAGCAGTTGAATATGTTAATTAGCTCCGAAAAGGTTAAGTAAGATGAGTTAGAGCAGTGTCCTCTACAGAGGTGTCATTTTGACTCTGAATCACTGCATGAATCTTTGGAGAACCAGCCTCTCTGTCAGGTAAGCTGCTATAAATTTCTCAGGGAGAGTACTGGAGAGATCTTGTAAAGGTAGAACTAGGTCTCCACTTTGTCAAATTCAAGTTGTAAGTATAGAAAGGGAGACATTTCTAATGGAAAAAAATCTAGGCAAGATCTGTGCAGAAAACTGCTATGTGTTATATTAGTGTTACACTAGAACTGTGTTACACTAGTTCTAACTCTTTGTAATCTTCAAGGCCCTGTGACACTTCTTCCTACTTAGATGCTTTCCTTATGATATGAAACACTGACCACTATGCAATTACTAGTGGCTTCATAGGAAAAATACAGGTAGTTCTGATGTGCTACACAGTGGATGAGTTCATCTTGTTGCTATGAAGTTGTTGACAATGTGAGGCAATATCTGTTTTCAGACAAAATTTGGGTCAGACCAATCTGATTTGAAATGAGAAATGGGAGCAGTCCTTTACCAGTATTACTTAAAAAAAGGACACTGAGCAGACTTTACTGCTTACATGTATACTAATGTGCAAAGTGAATGTTTGACATATCTTTAATGGCAAAAGCCCGTCTTATATTCTGGACAGATAAACCACCATCAGTATTTCCACAGGTCTACATAGTTTTGATTGTCTAGTAACTTCTAGATTTCTAATAAAAATTGTATATAAATATTGTATATTAACTAGTCCCTTGCCTACACCATCTATAACGCTGCTGATGCTTTTGAGAAAGCACGCAGGATCACCCTTGAGGAGAAAAGGCAACGCAGAAAGAATTGTGTCTTGCAGAATATACCATCTAAGGAGTCTTTCTGTTGTGCCTTTTGCAACCGGACATGCCTGTCTCGTATTGGCCTTTTCAGCCACCAACGCGCTTGTAACAAACGTGGGTAGAGCCCTTCCCAAATCTTCGTTCGCGAAGCCCAGCCATGAGTCCCTTGCCTAATATTTTTCACACTTGACATCAAATAGCATAAATTGCCGTAGTTAAGACACATAATGAACAATATAATGGCAGTAGTTTTGACCTCAGGACTGTAGAGCGTTAATTGTGAAATTGCCAACTGTGTGTTAAATGCAGCAAGTTCATTAATGGTGCATGGTGTATTATGGTGTATACTAAAATTACAAATGATTTTTGTCTTTGCTAGACTTACTAATATTTGCTAAGTGGTTCTGATAGTAGCCTAGACGTTATATGGCCTTGTTGAGAAATGCTTTTCATTCTTCATAGACCAGTGCTGTATTTCCAATGTTCTACACTGTGGTACCCTGCAAAGGGAGGAGGAAAGTGATGCTGCTGACACTATGTAAATAATCTTCCAAACTTTGCCATGTTAAAAGGAATAGAGAAGTGATATCTATTGCAAAATCACAATATGGCCCAGCCTTTTGGAATGGCCAAACTGTCCTGAGTTTCTGTAACATATAGCTTGATTTTGAAAATAGTCTTGTGGTGCTCTTTGAGCTGAAAGTATGCACCTTAAAGCTTGAATTGCAAGAAGTGTAGTGTTATGGCTGATGAGGACAATTGCTCCTTTGTATTAAACCTTCAAAGGCATGAATGCAGGGTGAATCGAAGAGTGTTAGAATAAATCTAATGTATTATACACACAAAGAGTATGATTAATACATTTCACTTTTGAAAAGATCTGCCCATAATATTTTGCTTTTCAGTTAAGTGATTACATAGCAGTTGTTAGCTTTTAAAAGTGAGTTTTGCAATTCAGTAGTCTTATCAAGGTGTCTTCACAGAATCACAGAATATACCAAGTTAAAAGGGACCCACAAGGATCTTTGAATCCCGCTCCTTGAAATATCTTGTGATGTCATGAAATATCGTGTGATGATTCTAGTAAATGTCCATTACAGATGTTAAGTACACCACTTATTGTTGAGAGCAAGTTGCAGTGGCTACTGTTCTTATTGACTACCTAGTACATTTGCAATGCCTGTATCAATAAGCAGTTGGGTTAACTATTAAAAAAATTGTTTCTAAGAGAATAGTTGCCTTTAAGCAGGTACTGATAATCTTGGGGGCAATATGGTTGAAGTATTGAGATCTTTGGTCTGAAAAGCATGGCTGGATGTTTGACCATTTTGCTTTGAAAAATATGCCAGTGGCTTCATTCTGAATGGTGAGCGAGACAACTGTTACAGAAGTAAACAGGAGGGGTACTTACAGAAGACCTTGAGTGCATGACCTTGCACTGAATATTCTTGGTATTCCTTTATTTTTAAGGTCTTGGCATGCAGTACCCTTTAGTGAAAGACCCTTACTCTTGCCTGCTAGTGTCTCTTAAGGTTGGTACAAGAATTGAGATAGAAGAGGACTCAAAGAAGTATGCTATATAAGAAAGAGGATAGGTACAGAACTGAGGTGACAGACCCTGCACAGTGCTAAATATAGTGCTCTCTGTGTGAGAGAAGATAGAAAGTGAAGCTTCAGAAGAGCAAAAAACTACTGTCCAGGTGAGAGTAGCATCATAAAATAGTTGCCTCTTTCCACATGATGCCTGGAGAGCTTCAACAACTGTTAATAGTATTTTATATAATAAATAATACACTAATATAATAGTATATTATTATAATATGTGATTATAAATGTTACATTAATTTTAGGATCCTAGGATGCTGTCTCCTAATACAGAATCCCTGTAGTGGGAAACAGTACTACCTTCACAGGCTGTGGTCTTGCTAAAGCTTTATGGTGCTACTCAGTCTCAATAGTTGTAACTACTAATGATCTTGTCTTGCAAACTTTTTTACTTTGAACAAAGGTATGAGTGTTACTATTACTCTGTTACTGTGTCATATTAAGTGACATACTAAGCAGGTAGACCATCAACTTTGTTTTGGCAAGGTGAGAATTATAAAATATAGCTGTTTTTCTAAAGTGACTGACTTAAAGGTAATACATACATAATTATATTTGAGATATGGCTTTTTGGTATTGTTACTGAAATATGGAGTGGGACTTGATTCCATGAATGGGAACCATCAGTCACTTCTAGTGGGAGGGAGAAATGCATAAAGTGTCAACTAACTTTGTCTTATTGTTAAATAGGTTTAAGTGGAAATCCAGCAGATATAGAAAGGAGAGAAGCAGTTTTTGGGAAGAACTTTATACCTCCTAAAAAGCCAAAAACATTTCTTCAGTTAGTATGGGAAGCACTACAGGATGTTACATTAATTATATTAGAAATTGCAGCCGTAGTATCCTTGGGCCTTTCTTTTTACCAGCCTCCAGGAGGAAATGAATCATGTAAGTAAACTTTTTTTTAAAAGTAGGTATCTACTTTATTATACTACTGACTTTCCTGGTCCAATGTGCCTGTACTGTAAATCTGATGGGAGACAGTAAGTCAGTGGAAAAGCAGCTTATTGTTCCTTATTTGAGAGCATACTGCTAAAACTCTAGCTTGCCTTAAAAGGGCTACATGAGATTTCCCTGGTCATGATCTGATATCATTCTGACCAGAATAATGCCAGAGGTAAATTGCAAGCAGCAGGAGCAAGGACTTTTCTTAAATCCAGCAATGTTTCTGTGCAAGTGGGTTTTTTTTAGCTTTGCCTCAAATATTTAAGGAATTTATAATTTGCAGTCATGGGCTTTCTCTGAGGAGTCAGCAAGTCTTAAATTTTCCTTGATTTGCAATATGACACTGGTAACTTTCTAATTTAAGAAATGAAGATATATTTATGCTTCTAAACAGAAAATAAAGGGATCAGGCCTTCATTGAACTGAATTTTTGCAATGATATCTGACTTGTTAAGACAAAGATAAAGTGGGATATGTTAAGAAAGCAGAAGGTGATTAACTAGTCTGGCATTCTTATGCATCACTTAACAAGATAATAAGGACAGGTAACTTTCTATATTGACTTCTCTTGTGTTCAGATAAGCAGGGTGGTTTAAATTCCTCAAGTTGCTCTAGCTTTCAGGTTCTTTAGCTTCTTTATGTGTTACCCTTATGGAAAATAAAGGTAAAATCGTGAAGAAGGCTAGCACAGAAAATGTTTAGCAACTATTAGTAGTTTCTTTGTTTTGGCAATTTTTTTTTTTATTGTTGAAATAACTATCCATTTGGACTTTGTTAAATCTAAAACCTCTTTTCTGCAGTATGTGGATCAGTAAATGTTGGTGAAGAAGAGGAGGAATCTGAAGCAGGTTGGATTGAAGGAGCAGCAATCCTCCTATCTGTAGTTTGTGTGGTATTAGTAACAGCTTTCAATGACTGGAGCAAGGAGAAACAATTTCGGGGATTGCAGAGCCGTATTGAACAAGAACAGAAATTCACAGTCATCAGAGGTGGTCAAGTCATCCAAATACCAGTAGCTGACATAATTGTTGGAGATATTGCACAAGTGAAATATGGTAAACATATTTTTAAAGTTGAACTTTCTTTTAGTTTTAAAAAAGGAACAGCAGTCAACATACCCAGTGATCTTTTGTAGGTGACCTTTTGCCAGCTGATGGTGTACTCATTCAAGGAAATGACCTCAAAATTGATGAAAGCTCACTGACTGGAGAATCTGATCATGTTAAGAAATCGCTGGACAGAGATCCTATGCTGCTATCAGGTGTGTAGCATATGACAATGCTTGAAGAAAGTGGCTTTTTTCTAGGGTAAACTAGTTTTTTAAAATGTTGAGGTTAAAATCTAGCGAACTGTACCTTGTTGACTCCTAAAAGTATCCCAACCCAGTGTTACTGCTACAAAACTGTCAGAGGGAACAGACTCTTAAAACTGACAAACATTTTGTGTAGCTGCTAATGATTTTCCTTTTCAGATAGCTTTGGCGATTAAAGCTTTAGAGGAGCACAGTGGTGTATATACACATTTTCATTTTGTTAATGTGAAGTTTGAATACTTATTTCCTTAAAGTACTTATGTGGTCTGCCATATAACTGCTGAAGTCATGGTGGAAAACCTGATTTAATCTTTCAGGTACACATGTGATGGAAGGCTCTGGAAGAATGGTGGTAACTGCTGTAGGTGTTAACTCTCAGACTGGAATCATCTTCACCTTACTTGGGGCTGGAGGAGATGAAGAGGAGAAGGAGAAGGAAAAAGAGAAGAAGGACAAGAAAAGTAGGCATCATAATCTCAAATTCCTTGGGAAGGAGGGGTGAACTCTTGAATGTTACTAGATAAAAACTATTTTTTTAGTTATCTGGAGCCAGAAATCATTTTTTAAAATTCATACTTTCCGTAGGTTTCACAGGAAAAAAGACCAACTCGAGTCCAGTACCTAAGAGTGCTACTTCGAACTCTTGTCACGTGGATTTTTAATTAAACTTCAAATCTCATTGATCAAATAGAGTTTGGAAAGTTTACAACTCCTAATCAGCCATGCTATTTATAAATAGTTAAACTGTCATCTTTTGTAACTTCAAAGTACATTCATGTTTAATGGCAAATATTTGTTTATGGCAAACAGGTTATTATATAATTCAACCTAGTAAGGATCTAGTTCTGCATTTGACAGATAGAAAATGCCCCTTTTAGGGCATTCTTCTGGGACACTTGAAGGGAAAAATGTATCTTTTATACTGCTGTGGATAGTTTAAGCATATATGAGACTGATTTTAATAAAAGATGAGCAGATGGCTTCTCCTGCTGCTCCTTTTCTTCCAGAGGTGAAGTTTTGAATGCTCAGAGGCAAATCCCTGGTGGCACTTTTCTTTAATCCTTATTTTCGGAGCGATGAGGGGCTTATAACTGAGTGTATTTTGGAGCCCTTCCGTGAAGAGTGGAGTGGGCTGTCTTCCTTATTATAAGCTTACTTATCTAAACTGTAGCCTTTACCCTTAGAATCAAAGCTTAGAAATGTTAAGCTTTTAAGTAATGTTTTGATAATAATGCTGACAAGGCATGTTCAGGACTGAGTTTCACCACGGTACAAATTTTTCAAGAAACTGCTATGAGGTCTACTGGATGGGACTGAGTCTGAGGGTTCTTGACAGCAGAACCAAAAACCATAAATATAAATCAAAATATACTTTTTCATCAAAGGAATATGAAACAATAATGGAAATTATACAGAAATGTGATTAAGAATCTCAAGGGTCTTCAAACTAAGGAGTCAATTGTTGAAGTGTGTGCTCTGTGCAAGAATTGGGATTGAACTCTTGTTATCTTGACCTAACACACAAATACTTTTCAAGTTTCTAGAAGGATCAGAATTGTAAAAAGTAGTAAATTTCTTCAGAAGGTAGGAAAATGGTTACAAGAAGAATTGTAAGTTCTAAATGAGTTTCAAGCATGATAGTGAAGACCTGCAACACTTCCAGGGATTAGTGTGAAACAGTTGCCCTCCTTTGCTCTTCCCCTTACAGAGGGGACAAAGCGAATGACGGTACTGGCTGCTATGTCTGATATGGAGAGGATTATAATTTTTATTAATATTCTGTCAGTGTTTATTATTCTATAAGCAGAAGTCTCTTTGACAAGTGGTGTTTTGGTGTATCCTAAGGCCTCAACGCTTGCAGGTTTTTTTTTTTTTGTTTCCCAAGATAGATAGCTTCCTCTTTCCCTTAAGTTAGGTGCATAATAAGATTCTCCTTGGTAAAATTCAGGTTAAACTAAATTAGCCTCTCTGTGAATGTTAAGGAGATTAAAGGGACTATATTTAGTTGGCTGTGTATGGCTTGGTGCAGAGTGAAAGCAAATGTACAAGGAGATAATGTATGAACAAGGAGCTACAAGTAACTCAAGTGTAGAACTTTGCTCTTGTAAGAGAGAGAGGGTACCTAGGAAGGAAAAAATACTAAATTAGGAAACAATGACAAGTTCTTTAGAAGTCTGAAGTGGCATCTTCTGGAGAAAATGAACATGCTATTTTTTTTTCCTCGGCAGTTGAGGGAATGCTTGGGGGGAAGTCTTAGTTATAGAAATCAGACTATGTGTCTACAGTAATAGTGTAATGGAGGTGTTCAAAGTCATGCCACACACACTTGATAACTTGATTTTCTTCTACCTGAGTACTCTTGTAAATTTCAGTCTACATAACCTAGGGCCAAAATTTGGTGAGTTATCAAAGCTACTGAAAATTTCTGGGTTTTGTTCTAAGTTCCTCAATTAGCCTTAAAAGTAAAGTTTGTCACTTGCCAAGCCCCCCAAACAACATAAGATGTGTTGGTCTTCCAGTTACCTTTAATGTTTCACTTGTTAAATTCTTTCATTATTTTGCCGTCCTTCTTTATGATCTCTTGTTGAACTCAGTTTCTGAACACAGGTAGGAGTGATATTTTATTATGAACTCAAGCTAGTCTTATAGTGGTGTATCATATTTGCTTACAGATTATGTTCATGTAAATAGGGTTAGCATAGATCAGTAATCCAGTGATATGCCTCTGTTAAACTTGGCTGTAGATTTATAAATATTTTATACTATGGTAGCTTCTGCAATGTTGTACAAAAAAAAGCACTGATTCTGGAAGTGAGATCCTGCAGTTCATTTGCAGTAGTAATCAGATACTGGTGGCAAGTGTTAGAAGAACAGAGCAAGATGGAGGCAACCAGAATCACTTTAATATAACAAATATATTTCATAGAAAAACGTGTCAACAATCTTTTGAAAGCTTTCCTCACAAGCAATAAGTGTCTGTGTCAGTAATTTGTGCAAACTTAACCATGGTAGATTAACATTGCAGCAGTTTTGTATGGGAAAAGTAAAGTCCAGAAAACTGATGTGAGCTGTTTCTCTGAGCTGACTTATGTTTTACTTTTTTTTTTAAATGCAGTTGCTTGTTTCAGCAGATTAATGTAGTCATTATATATAAACATAAACTTTAAAATGAATTCTGCGCAGCCAATTTAAAACACAACTTGTTCCTCTCTCTGACAGGTAAAAAGCAAGATGGAGCTGTTGAAAACCGTAACAAAGGTAAATGCAGGTTCTCTGATCCTTTCTTGCAAGTCTCTATTTTCTGAGTGTGTATGTAATGAATACAGACTTTCCTATAAAAATACATATTGAATCCTTAGATCCAGAGTGCTTATGCTAAGGATGGCATTAAGTTAAACTGCCCAAAACAAATGCTTAACTGAACTTTGGATTCCAGCACCTACACCCAATACACTTCTTTAAACATTCACATGTAGTATGGCCTGTCTGGATACAAGAATACACAATACTGGTGTTAAACTCTTTAAGTACCACTGATTTGGGGGACTCCTCAATGGCTAATTTTTTTCCTACCTTCTAGCTAAAGCTCAAGATGGTGCAGCCATGGAAATGCAACCACTGAAGAGTGAGGATGGTGGGGATGGAGATGAGAAAGACAAGAAGAAAGCAAACTTGCCAAAGAAAGAAAAGTCAGTTCTCCAAGGCAAACTCACAAAGCTTGCAGTTCAGATTGGCAAAGCAGGTATGATGTCTCAGTACCCTCCTTATGCTGATGCTATGTTGGAATTAAGTTTGAACATGCATAGTTTGTGAGGAGATAAAATAATCAAAGCACTCGGGGCTAGCTACTTACCTTAAGTGCAAAGTTCTAATGCATGGAAGTATTCTGTTCTGCCTGAGTATGCTTATGGCCTCTCAAACTGTGTCATGTGGATGGCTTTTATTTTTCCTTGATTTAAATAGATTCAGGCTTTCAAGTGCCAGCTTCCAGGAGAGAAAATTCCAGCTTCATAACATTAGACAACTGTTAGGAGTGATCTTTTTCGATAGGATATGGCAATTAGCAATGTATCTAGAGAATTATAGATTGAGTGAAATCTAGGAAATGTGGTAGGGTCAACTAGGTTATCTCTGGTACTTTCAGAGGCTTAGGAATTTCCACTTAACATACGCCTTGCTGATATGTAACTTTTTTTTTCTATGAGATAATATTCAGCTGTCTTGTCAAAATATTTGGTAGATTGTTGCTGCTTGAAAGTAGACTAAAAGAACAGTGAAGTTCAGTGTAAATTTTAGGCTATATTATCTAGTGTGTGGTAGTTTCATTCAAATATTTCAGGATTTATTTTTGTTCAGTAGAATTATTGAATGATTCAGGCCAGAAGCAACTTTTAGAACCTCAAGAAGGGCTGACTTCAGCATCTGTGTCATTAAACTGCTACAGTCTGTGGACGAAGCAATTAAACTTACAGCTGTAGCACTCCATAGTTATGTATAGCAATGTTAATTTTTCAGAGGAACTTGTACTAACAAATGGTGAATAAAGCTTCCATGGTATGTTTAGTATAAACTACTGTTCTTGTCAAATGTGTTTTTTTCATATATTTCAAAAGCTCTTGTTTTCCTTTATGTACCTTTTGACCCATTGTAATTACCATGTACCCTTAATACCCATATACTTCATGCATGGATTTTTCTATCCTGCTGCTTTGAGACAGTGCATGCACTGAAGCGCTCTTCTGAATCAATTAGCAGTACAATCGTTGAAGGCCTGCTGAATTTTTTCACTTCTTATTTCTGCTTAGTCAATTGACTTTATGTATCCTGCTCATAATTAGCTGTATGCTTTTCAATTAAATGGAAGAAAAAATGATTTTAGAAATTGCTAGGTGAAATGCATGAGGAAATACATGCTTTGGAAGTTGGAACATCCATGAGAACTACCTCAATGTTTTGACTTGACTGTTTAAAATCTTAGTTATAAACTAGCTTCTATAAAGGTAGAAGTATTTTGTACTTGACTTACCTACAGTCTGTCTTGCCAAATATTTGAGATAATTTCTGAAAAATTTTTATTCTCTTTTTAACAAGGTTTGTTGATGTCTGCAATCACAGTCATTATCCTTGTGTTATATTTTGTAATTGATACCTTCTGGGTTCAGAAGAGACCTTGGCTTGCTGAATGTACACCAATTTATATTCAGTATTTTGTGAAGTTCTTCATTATTGGAGTTACAGTCTTGGTGGTGGCAGTACCAGAAGGTCTTCCACTTGCAGTCACTATATCTCTGGCTTACTCTGTTAAGGTAAGTGGATAGAGGGGGAATAGATATTAAAGGTAGATCGGTGTATTCATCAGCTCTTAAATCTAAACTGACTTATGCTGCATCACACAGATATAATAGACTGGGAAGAAGCTTTTCTTGTTGCCATAAACTACAAAGAATTCTACTGCAGTACTTCTCATCTCTGAATACAGGCTAACTTGAACAGTGAGGATTGCCAGCCTATTGTCACCAACTAAAGATGAATGGGTTCAGTACATAGCATTGTACCATTTATTTACAATAAATAGATGTTTAAGAGTTTGCAAATAACATTCTTCTGTAAGCTTGAACTTCTACCTAGCTGAACTGTTAAGCAGCTGCTACAAAAGCTTCCAGATAGATTCTCCGTGAAGATGGAATATTGTAAAACACTTAGCTTTCTGTTTATTATACAGCATGTTTTTTAACTTAAGGTCTTTGTTTTCTTAATTTTCTTACTGTTTCAGCATGCTGAGACTATTTGAAAATCTAATTATAAAGACAATCAGTGCTTAGGGTATGTCCTAAAACTTAACTTATATCACTGACTAGTAGCGGCCTTGTTGTATCACTTGAACTTAATCTGCCTCTTGGAACTGAAAATACTATACAAGCCTGTTAAGTAAAGAATTTAAAGCAATATTTAACCTATGAAACTTGTGTAGTCCTCACTGTTTTAGTTGAAACGTTAGGCTCCTGGTTTGTATTTTGGTTTAAGTCTGAACCTAGTATCTCGGTAGTCTATTATCTGTGGTTCACATAAGTCTAACACAGCTTATTTGATCTTTCTTGTAAGCAGAAAGACTTTTTAAACATTGTATCTGGTAAAGCTCAAACTTTACCTCTCTTTCTAAATGTCATCATAAACTATTTGCTCGTAACAGTTGGAATAGTATCAGTAGTCTGTGTGACATGCAGATACGTGAGATTAAGACTGTCTTTATGTACTTTGTTCAAAATGAAGTTTACTGCGACCTAATAGACTTAAAGGAATCTGTAGTGAATGTGGCAGCTGCAAATTCTTCCTCTGAAAGATGCCAGATAACTTACTGAGTGTTTTCTGAAACTGCTGTGTAAGACTGGACTTCTTAAATGAGAATTTCTGAAGTGTGAAGTAATGGTTATGAATCGCTGCTAACTGCTTTTATTTCCTTAGAAAATGATGAAAGATAATAACTTGGTGAGACATCTGGATGCATGTGAAACAATGGGCAATGCAACAGCGATTTGCTCAGATAAAACAGGAACATTGACCATGAACAGAATGACAGTGGTCCAAGCCTACATCAATGAAAAACATTATAAAAAAATTCCAGAACCAGAAGCTATTCCAGAGAAAACCATGGCTTACCTTGTGACAGGAATTTCTGTTAATTGTGCTTATACTTCCAAAATACTGGTAAGTGGATTTCTTCATTCCAGTCAAGATAACTAAACTTCCTCAAAAGATGCAAATTGTCTGGGGGCCACGTGGTAGGCAGTTAAGTTGTGGCACAATGCAGCATAAGGTGTTTTGTACCTGCTGTAAATTTCTGAACTCTTCATTTGAGACTAAATGGAAGAAAAATAGCTTATTAAAAAATATTAAAAAATAGTTAGAATTGGTAATTCAAAGATACAGTCTCAGGAAGATAACTTCCTCTAAGTTCACAGTTGTGTCTAAGTTTGTTTTTATAAATGAGACTCTTTTTACCTTACTTGAAGAGTGTCTTGGCTGGATTTGAGTGCTACTTCAAAATAAATATATAAGAGTAGTACAACATTAAGCAGACTGTAATGAAAAAAAGTAAGTATAGTTGAGGATCTACATGGATTTTTTTTTTTCCAGATACCATTGTATAAGTTTGTAGGCTTTAGAATTGTACTGTATTTGCTCAAATCTTGAAACTTGCAAAATATTTGGAAATTTAAAAAAATTTTTGAAAATTTTTGAAATTTAAATACTGGACTATTTAGCATTTTTGTGTGCATTATTTTCTGAAACTTTGAACATAGCTTTATTGCTGTAAATATTCCAATATATTACCTAACATTTTTTAAGGCAGTAAAAAGTAAAAGTAGTAATTAGGATTTAGTAAATAAATTAGTACTTCAAGATTTAGTAGAAGCCTCCACTATGAATGCTTTGTATACAAACTGCAGCAAAAACTCTGCCCAAAAGCTGCTTTTCAGCCAATAAAAATGGTACTTCTGTAAGAATTTCCTCAATAGCTGTACTTGAGATAGCAAGTCAAGTTTAACAGCACTGATTTTTCTGAAACAAGATGGAAATACTACTGATGAGTTTATAGCATGTGAAGAGTTTCACAATCTGTTTTCTAAAGCCAGGGAAAAAAAAAAAGGTAGCTGCATGTAAACTGACCGAGTCCCTTACTGCTATCATTTTAACCAAATTATGTCCAATGCAGTCAGAGTTAGTCTGCTTTACAAAATAAGAGAGGACTAAAAGAGACTGCTTGAGATCCTCTGTTCCAGTCCCCCTGATCAAAGCAGGATCACCCAGGGCATGTTGCTCAGGGCTATGCTTAGTCAGGCTCTAAGAATCTCAAAGGATGGAGACTCTGCAATCTTTGGGCAGCCTGGTCAAGTACTTGACTACTCTTAGAGTAAAAAAGTATTTCCTTATGTTAAAATGGAATTTCAAGAGCTTCGGTTTGTAACCATTGCCTGTTGTCCTCTCACTGGGCACTACTAGGAAGTCTAGCTTGGCTGTCTTTACATTGTTTCACCCACCTGCCTTATTCAGGCATTTAATACATTCTCATACGTTTCTTCCCCAGAGTCTTCTTCAGACTGAACAGTCTTGGCCCTTTCAGGTTCTCCTCATATGCCAGGTGCCCTAGTCCCTCCCTGTATTATCTTTGTGTGCCATGGGTGTACTTGTGCCTGGATGTTGATACCTCTCATACTGGGGAGCCCAGAACTGGATACTTTAAACTGCATGTTAAAGTGAAAATTTTGAAAGTGCAAGTATTCAGTATTGCCAAATTCAAAATCTTGCAGCTCTGAACAATGCAAATGAATCACTGACTTACGATTAATATAGTTCAGCTCTAGCTGCCTGAGGCATGTCAAACTGAGTAAGCGCTTCTCCCTTTTTTGCTGCAAACTATACTGCAGTGTTATAGCTATATAAGCTCAAATATCTCAAAAGAAATACTCCTTTACTTATAGGACTAGTATGTGCATATCCCACATTGTTGAGATAAGAAACTTGTTCTGGTATTAAAGGGTTGGAAACTTGATTCTGAACTCTTTCCAGTTAAGTAGGCCATGGCCTGGAAAACAGAACTTGTAGTGAGACTTAAGAAGCTTAAAGACTTAGTTTGTTCAGAAGAAGGCTAACCGGTGATGTGATCGTAGTCTAAGTCATTGAGGAAGAATTATTACAGGAGAGGATACTTTAATTTAGCAGAAATAATGCAATTTAACTTGCTTAAATTAGTTCATGTGAACTTACCTGTATTTTTAGAATTGAAAATAATTGTTCAGGGCCTACAGTTGATCCGATAAGTATTTCAAGTAATAGAAAATGCCTTTTAGAAAGATTGTGTTGATTGATACAAATTTAATGGGTGATTTTTGAGTCTGAGAAACAGACTGAAGGATCCTAAACAGGTATGGAAGTTACTTTTAAAAAAGCAGCAGTACAACTTTGGATCATGACTCATAGAAATTTATAAAGTAATCATTGAAAAAGTAAAACTTCTCCATCCCAGAGCTGAACTTGGCCTTCCTTGTTTTCTGAATCCTGTGCTTCAGTGGTTTATAAGTTAACTTCCTATTCAATGATGGCTCTTGTTCTTCTCACAGCCTCCTGAAAAAGAAGGTGGCCTACCACGTCATGTTGGAAATAAAACTGAATGTGCCTTGCTGGGATTGCTCTTGGATTTAAAACGTGATTATCAGGACGTAAGAAATGAGATACCAGAAGAGGATTTGTACAAAGTGTACACCTTCAACTCTGTTAGAAAATCTATGAGTACTGTGTTAAAAAATTCTGATGGCAGTTTCCGGATATTCAGTAAAGGTGCCTCTGAGATAGTTCTTAAAAAGTAAGAACAACTACTACTGTGATTCAGCACTTAAATTTGGCTAAATGTTGTGATAGGTGAGGAGACTGACCTGACGTGCTAAACAACATTGTGCCATAGTCTGTGAAATATTTATCTCCCTAATCACAAACAAGTGCAGCAGTCCTATACCCTTAGGGTTGCAGCCAGCATCATAGCTTGTCTCCTTCGATTGTTTGACTTGCTACAGTAAGGTGGGCAATTAGCACTTCAAAACCCAAAAAAAACCTGGTGGTGATTAATTTGAACTTGTAAACTCTTCTCTGATAGCATCTATGAATTGATCTATTCTTTTGTTAACCTATTTTACTTTTAGGTGTGGTTGGTCAAAATGCTCACCTGTCTTCTAGTAAAATCCCAACAGCTGATTCTAACAGTCCTAAATTCCAGGAAGGACTTGTACCTTTGAACAGTGATTACTTTTAGCATACTATTAGTTAGACTGTGCAAGTTGATGTCCAAGTTGATAATTTTAATGGGAGGTTGAACATGAATGAAGAAACTTGAGGGGCTTTAATGTGACAAAGCAAATTGCTTCCTTATCCATCTGCCCATCTATGGAGGATTTATTAGAATGAGATTAGACTTAGTGAGTGATTAGACAGCACTGAGACAAACCTGTATAGATGTGAAGGCAGCTGTGGTAACTCCTAACTAGGTGAAGAGAGACATCAAACATGTATGCCTCATGTCTCTAGGAACAGCAGTTTGTAAGGAGGCTGGTTTTGGTTCTAAGGTCGAACTATTTCTAGTCTGAGTAGCACATTGATTATGTTATCAGTTCAATGTACCTTTTTGCTTGCTAGTAACTCTCCAAATCTTTATCTAGGAAAGTTGTAATGCACTTAAGAGAAAAGATTAATTCTTCCTTCTCCTCAAATTAGTGCTCAGAATAAAATGTCAATCTGGAAAGGACTCTTGTTCCTTTTGATGTGGAACTTAAAGTCCATGCATTTTTTTGCATAGCTAGGTTTTAAGCCAGATCTCATTGGTGAATAAGCATGCCTATATTTGCATTACTTCTACCTTCAGAACTATTTTGTAAGTTATTATATTGAGCAGTTGAACTGTAGAAGTTGCTAGATGTCATTCATCCCAGACTCACGTGGCCCACTAAACTTCATAACTGAGTTAAAAAATAAATAATAAGGGCATTTGTCAAAGAACAAGAAAACCTAGACTGATTTGAATACTATTGGAATAGTATCCAAACTACTTCAGAGTATGTATCAAATAGGAAAAAGTCTTGTCATCATAAGCCACTTGCTATGTGGTGCTTGTAGCCTGGTTTGTCAGTTGTGCTGGTCCATCTTTATTATAACAAGTATGACTTCTTGAACACTGAAACTTAAACATGAGCATTTATAAGATGTAAATTAGTTACTAGTGAGAGTAGAAGAAATGCAGAAATTCTTTCAAGTAGAGCACTTTTCTTTTTTCTTTCCTTAACATGAAGTCAAATGTTTCATAGAATATCCTGAGTTGGAAGAGACCCACAAGGATCATCAAGTCCAACTCCTGTCCCCTCACAGGACAACCCTAAGAATTACACCATGTGCTTAAGAATGTTGTCCAAATGCTTATTGGGCAGGTTTGGTGCTGTGACCACTTCCTTGGGCAGCCTGTTCCAGTGCCTAACCACTCTCTGGGTGAAAAACCTTTTTCTGATATCCAGCCTAAACCTCCCCTGACTCAGCTTCAGGCCATTTTCTCGAGTCCTGTCACTAGTCACCACAGAGAAGAGATTAGTGCCTACCCTTCCGGCTTCCCATCAGGGGGAAGCTGTAGACCATGATGAAGGCTCTCCTCTCTTCCCCAGGCTGAACAAAAGCAATGTCCTCAGCCACTCTTTGTACGGCTTCCAAACTTTCACTTCAACATATCCAGTTTATGGCTGCTTTTTCACATAGCTAATGAACAGTAGTTCTCTGATATAAAACTGTTTACTTAAGCCTCTGATTCTGCAAAAGGTTTCACTAGATGCTTTAGTTAACTACTGAACTACTAGACTACTACTGGCACCTGTTTCTGTAAGTGCTGTGCTAATTAGGGCCTAATTGCTCATTTCTACATGATCTGAAGACACAAAGACATCTCTGTCTCCATCTCAACCTGTAACATCAGATAATAGTTTTCTAAAAACTGAGCCAGACACCTACTGAAGAAAAATTTGGCCCAAGAAAGTTTTTTTTCTGAACAAAACCACTTCCTTCTTAGAAAGCCAAGAACTGAAGGCATCTTACCAGGCCAGAAGAATTTGTGGCACACGGAGTTTATAGTGAGGATGTGATTCAGGTGAACATAGCAGTAATCAATGGGTGCTTCTGGCTCAGCCTTCCACTTAAAATCATTCTTATGTTGAATATGCCCGTGTTTCTTCCAGCAGCCTGAGTTTTGGGGACTTTGTCTCATAATTACGCCTGATGTAAGGTTTCAGGACCACTACATTTGAACAGATAACCAAAATCAGGAAATTCAGATGGACTTCAAATTTCAGTTATAATGGATATTTTAAAACTCTAAGGGACTGCTTCATTTTAATTTCCTGTATGAGGTGGAAACATTCTAGGGAATTCCCTAACTCCTTGGACTAAACACTTAAATGTAATTGTAGTCATCTTTGCAGATCTGCCAGGTCTGAACTTTTTTTTGTTCAGTGCTGCATTAGTACTAATTTGTAAAACAAATATGTATTGTGTTGCTTTATGGCAAAACTTTGCAAAGGGCGCATGAACAAGACTAATTTTCTTGTTCAAAATATTTGATAGTGTTATATTCATGGCACCAATATAGATAAAGTATATATGCTGTCTATGAAAGCAGTGGCATCTTTGGCATGAAGAAGCGTAACTTAAAGAACATGTGCTGAAATGCTAGAGTCCATAGTGTTAAATCTAGTCTCTTATACAAACATTTAAATCAGTTTAAATATTTGTTTTTAATTTAATGTTTCACATTACCACATATGCCAGATGCTTTCTGAATTCTCTGCATTTAAACAGGGGGGAGGAGGGGTGCAAACCTTTCTACTCTTAAAGGTTAGCAGTACCAGAGTTTGCTTTTAGTGCTGTAAGTTTAGTGTTTACAGCTGTTAAGCAGCATGTGCATGTTCTAGAATCGTGCTGTACTTCTGAGACTTGCATAGCTGTTAACAAGGTGAGATTATTTTGTTGAACTGGATTGCCTGACTCAACCAGCGCAAACACCGCTCTGTTTATATGCAATACAGAAGTGGATACTTCTGGGAGGTAACTAATGTTTGTATCCTGAAGTCATTAGCTTTACTTTCATCCTAGGATGACTGGCTCAGTTCACTTTCTACAGAAAGTACGTTTTGCATTTGGGAAGAAATTACGTGCGTATGAAGAAGATTACCTTACAGATGCCACTACTGGCTTTTTTTTTCTGTGTATGTGTGTGTGTGTGTGTCTTAATGAAAACAAAGCTTATGGAGACTTACTGGACTTGAGTAATAAGCCATTGAATAGGCTGAACTTCTGGTTAAAATTTGATAACTCTTTAAATCTTTCTTTCCAGGTGCTTCAAAATACTGAGTGCTAATGGAGAACCAAAGGTATTTAGACCTAGGGACCGTGATGATATTGTGAAAACTGTAATTGAGCCAATGGCTTCTGAAGGTCTCAGAACCATCTGCCTGGCATTCAGAGACTTCCCAGCAGGGGAACCTGAGCCAGAGTGGGACAACGAAAATGATATTGTTACTGGTCTGACATGCATTGCTGTTGTTGGGATTGAAGATCCTGTGAGACCTGAGGTAGGGTCACTAACTAAGCTGGAGTAGTTCTGTTACAAGAGATTCATGTTTTTCATCATGCGGAGAGTACAAGAAAATGAACTGCTATTGTATGCCTTAAGCATAGTTAATAAATGAAAATCTAATTTCTTGAGGGGAAAGTTAATGGAGCTATAAAAGCAGATTAAAACTACTTAATGTCACTTATGCTGTGTTACTGAAGCTCTGTAGAAACTAATAACTTAAGGTGCTTACTATGCAGGGTCTCAGTAAATGGAACAACTTGACATTTTTTTTACCTCTTGGAATATTAGGACTATTTGGTTAGGATAATACTGGTCTTTGTGCTGGTTGCCAGCTTCTCATGGGAGATGATGGAGAGAGGTGAGTTTGTCGCCTGAGAACTGTGGGTAAGGAGTTTGGCTTGTGGTTGAGGTCTAAGGAGGTTTTTCAATAGTGAAAGCTTTTATGCCACATATAAGTGGAACTCCAGGCTGATCTGCACTGTTGTCACTTTACAGTACAAGTCGCGCGTGAAGTAGTGGAGTATGAGCTGTAGTTTATTTCACAGAATCGTAAATGAAATGCCAATACTCAGTACAGCTTAACATATTGTGAAGATTTTTGTAGTATTTCTGAATACTGCAGTATTTGAAAAATTGCAGGGGGGAAGGGGAACTGACATGATAGAAACACAAAACCTCTTTGCCAGAATTGCTATTTGTGTGTTTTCAGGAAAAGAATTGTGATGTGCTACTTAATTTTTTAAAAAATTTCCATAACTACAGTCTTCATTTTAAAATAAGAGTTATCCTGGCCTGAACCATAAACATTTTTTTCACTCACATGTCTAGATTTATTCAGCTAATGTACAATCTCTGAGCCTGTGGGTTTTTTTTTTTATTTTTTACAGGTACCTGATGCAATAAAGAAGTGTCAACGTGCAGGCATAACTGTACGTATGGTCACAGGCGATAACATTAACACTGCTCGTGCTATTGCATTAAAATGTGGTATTCTGAATCCTGGTGAAGACTTCCTGTGTTTAGAGGGCAAAGACTTTAACAGGAGAATACGCAATGAAAAAGGAGAGGTAAGCATACTGACTATGTCAAGTACATCAACAGATATTTTAAGTGTCCTAACTGTAAAATATAACCAATGCTTTTTTTGCAGATAGAGCAAGAGCGAATAGATAAAATTTGGCCAAAGCTTCGTGTTCTTGCAAGATCTTCTCCCACTGACAAACACACTCTAGTAAAAGGCAAGTAAAAACTCTGAGCTTCTAAGTAAAGCTAGACTTTTTTTTTTCCTGCTTCTAGGGGAAAAAGATAGGACTAAGTGGTGGGAAACACCTGTTAAGGTGTTGCCAACTGATTTTTTTTCTGCTTGAGAAATATAGCCAAGTATAGAACTATCTTTTGTGATTGTTATTTTTTTGTTAGGGGTTTTGATGTGTTTGTTTTTTTTGAGACTGAAGAAGACAAAAACTGGCTTTCTCTTTCAGGTTTAATCTTTGCTGTGTTGTCAATTTAGAGCTGTAACACTGCTGTCATTTTACTTCAGGTATAATTGACAGCACTGTCTTTGACCAGAGGCAAGTTGTAGCAGTAACTGGTGATGGTACCAATGATGGTCCAGCTCTGAAGAAGGCAGATGTTGGATTTGCTATGGTATGATTTTTTAAAAATCTTCAATATTTTATCAGTAACTTACCAAATCCACTTAAGATTAAGAGCTTAACATACAACGAAGTTAATGGAGTCAACTTCTCTCTCACCTAATATTAATTAGTTTTTCTTCCAACTTTAACATGTTTTTAGTTGATGGAAAATGTCCTTGTGGCATTTGCCATTGAATAAAATTTTAAAAATGCAGATTTGCAGTTACTTGCAAATCAAAAACCTTTTACACCAAAGCTTGTTACAAAGTGTCGGAACAGAATTACAGATACTGAAGATATCTGAAATGAGATATGTTCAACATAAAGGGACTTCCAGCAGTAAATAGCATACTGTGTTGACTTTAAGTTAAGCTTATATGCAATATGGAATGAGCTTAATCATCTTTCCCATGAAATGATACATAGGAACAGGGAGACTACCAGCTGATGTTTAAACTGGCTTTGGAGGCCATATCGAGTACATCTGAAGCTGCAGCATTTTATGACAATTTAGGATCTACATTTGTCTGGATGATTCCTTAGATTACGTGGCTTTCTCAGTTTAAATTCTCAACTACCCTTTTACGTGGTTGCTAAACCATGTCTTGGCTTTTAAGTGCTGATACTAGATAGACTCATGCCTTAAGTATGTAGGTTTCATCTTTCTTGTGCTTCTTTCAAGATACAGTAAGATAGATTCCTCAACCTTCCCTTTGCCACAAGATTCCGTCTCAGTCTTAAACTGAAGACGTGCAGTTTGGTGCTAGCAGGTTACTGTAGTCTTTAAAAAGGCATTATTAAGCATTTGAAGGGAAACAAAATGAAGACCACACTCCTCCTACACCACATGCAGATGCACTGACTCAGATTCTAATCTTGAGAGAAAAAAAATGGGAAGAGGAAGAGCTTCACATCATTCTCAAGGAGCATTTTTCAAAAGCATGACTTAGAAATTTGACAACTGCATCTGAAATTTTCTCTAAACTGTAACAGTGTTGTCTTAATGAGTGTTCTGCAACTGTATAGCTGTTGTATTTGCCACTGTCAGGGGCCAATTTGTTTTCCTCTTCTAGAACTTAAATGTTTCCTGCAGTTGCTGTCTGTGTTCATCTGTGTAAGAAACTGTTTTCCATAACTGCTTATCTAAATAGCACTTAAAGTATACCATCCACTGTATGAAAGCAACATAAAGATCTTTGAAGTAGGTGTTACACAGAAGTCATCTTAATTGTTTGGATACTGTAGGAGACTACAGGTGCTTAAAATTTAAGAATGTCATATTGCATTGCAATGCATATGCAATAACATTGTATATTCCACTGTTTAATGCTAATGTTCTTCTGCAAAAGGTTTTTTGTAATGTTTATCATTCTACTGTGTTCCGAGCACATGTGTTGCCTGCTGCTGGAATCCATACGGGAAACCGTTTAGGGCAGAGCCTGAACTGTGTAGCACTGCACCATCTGGTGGCGTTCAGCTTGAACAGGGTTCAGCAGTATTTCTTTGGGGAATGGGTGTTTCTTTATCATCAACTTGGGGATTTCTATTAAGGTCTTTATTTTAAAGACATGACTTCTTTTGTTTGTTTGTTCAGATTTTCCCATGCTTGAGTAGAACTTAATTCAGTAGGCCTTTAGATACTTACGTTAAAGGGATCCTTCCAACATGGTGCATCAAAGTGAATGCTGACCAAGGATGTAATAATAGCTTTTATCACATAGGTCAGTGCATCTCGTTATATTTCATGGTGTTTTTCTTTTTCTACCAGGGTATTGCTGGAACAGACGTAGCTAAAGAAGCTTCTGATATTATCCTTACGGACGACAACTTCACAAGTATTGTTAAAGCAGTTATGTGGGGACGAAATGTCTATGACAGCATCTCCAAATTTCTTCAGTTCCAGCTTACTGTCAATGTAGTAGCAGTAATTGTTGCTTTTACAGGAGCATGCATAACACAAGTACGTACCAGTAGTGGATTGTTTCGGCTAATAAATATTGAAAATGTCATGACTGATTAACTCTTGTCAAACTTTCAGTTTGACAATTTTGTAGTCCAAAGAACATAATGCTTTCCAGATCATGCCAATGTTGTATAATAAATGCCTTTAATGGTTGAAACTTGTGCACTTCTACTGGAGGGTTTATGTATCTATCTTTATAGGATTCTCCTCTCAAAGCTGTGCAGATGCTGTGGGTAAATCTCATAATGGACACATTAGCTTCGCTTGCCCTGGCAACAGAACCGCCCACTGAAGCTCTTCTGTTGCGAAAGCCTTATGGTAGAAACAAACCTTTGATTTCTCGTACAATGATGAAGAACATTTTGGGTCATGCATTCTACCAACTTGTTGTGGTATTCACACTCCTGTTTGCTGGTAAGAATACTGAGGCTTTATGAAGTTATTCTCAATGTTGTAGAGAGATGTGATTTTTTAAAACTATTTTTTGTTGTAGTGTGTGTAAAGACACTAATTAAGCTGCTGATAAATGCCTTTTATACACAGGTGAGAAAATTTTTGATATCGATAGTGGAAGAAATGCACCTCTGCATGCTCCTCCTTCAGAGCATTATACTATAGTATTTAATACATTTGTGATGATGCAGCTTTTTAATGAAATTAATGCCCGAAAAATTCATGGTGAAAGAAACGTTTTTGAAGGAATCTTTAACAACGCTATCTTCTGTTCTATTGTTCTGGGGACATTTGTTGTGCAGGTAAGTAAATTCTTGGAGGGCCGGGGAAAATGCATCTAGTACACTGATGTACTTGCTTACCTGAAATGCCAGTCAGCTAGTGCCAGGGATTTAATTTCTGCAATGTGAAAAAACTTCGGTGTTACACTTGCTGTAAGTCACTTGCAGCTTCATGGTGTTTTCAGGTAAGACCTCTTTGAAATTGGTAAAACCAGAATGTAAAAGTACTTGTACCTTTTGAATTTTCTAGTCCTTCAATTTGACTTTAGGGTTCTAGTCTCTTGGCAAAATATGAAGTTGTGTGTGTCATCTATCCGTTCATCCCCTGCCCCCAAATCTTCCTTATAGTATCTGCCTGTGCATCTGAATGAGAGTCCATTTAAACAAGCATAGAAAAGGTACAACTTATATTTTCTTAATGAGATTAGGACATGAATAAGCTTTAGAAACTTAAATATCAGTCTTTATCTTACTAGTGCAAAAATCAGTTATATGTATTGGTATATATTTTAGAGTTATCTGTAGAGGTGCTGTTTTAGGTGAAGAAAACTGATGTCCAGGTGCATGTAGGGGGATTTGTAAAAGCTAAATAGTTAACTCAGTATATGCTAACAAATGAAATGAAATTATCTTAAATTGATTTGGTTAACAAGCTGGTGTTGAGAAACACCAAGTTAAAATTCAATCTAAAGAAAATAGTTTACAAGAAATAGTTTCACCTTCTAAAGGGCCTTAACTTTAATTAATCAGAAGAAATTCTAACAAATCAGTATACTACTTTATTTCAGAACGCTTTCATTTTAAATTAACTTATTGCAGATGTAAGATTTAACCTACCCATTACGCTTCTCCGTAGATGTGGGATTCCATGAAGTTGATGGAATTCATAGCAGTCCAAGCATTGCAAATGTATGCACTGTTGCTTCATGTAAAGTTAGGGCACTTACTCTCTCAGGTTTAGGTTTTTTTAGATGACACTTCTACAGAAGCTACTCTTATTTTTAGGGTTGCATATGCAGCAGATTGACTGTTGTTGTGCAACAAAGCCAAACATTTAGAAATTGCTCATACAACTGTGTTTCCTTTATAAACTTGGTGGCCTTCCCAAGTCCTGAGTTTTTGTCTGTGTTTTATTCTGTGTTAATAAAAGAAGATACTCTTTGGCTGTCATGTGTCCTACTTAATGGTCAATACTGTCTCCTTTTCATGCCTGCCCTGTTACTTTAAATTGTTGATTCTCCAGGGCAGACTTTCATGCATATAGTTCCTATACAGAGGGATACCTTGCTTATTAGAGTTCATACAGCTTGTTATAATAGGTAAGTCAGTAGGAACTCAATTAAACTTTTGAGATCTCTGCCCCCTTCCCCCACAATTCCTATGTAGTTGTCACACTGTGGTGATTTAAATCTGACATTTAACACTGATGGGATACATAGTAATATCCTGTAGATTTACTTCTGAAATATTTCATGTCTTACACATCTGTGATTTCTATTAATACAAGTTTATTAATCAAATTAGTTCTGAGATGGGTGTTTATAGGAGAAATAATCACTGTAAATTTGTAGCATCAAATACATGCTGTAATTGTGAAATGAAAAAACTGCAAGCAATATGAAGGACTCAACAGGTTTCTGTGAGTGTGACGTTTGAAGAATGAGTAGTTCTTGAAAGACTGAAAAGCCTAAAAGATGGCTTAGGTTTGGAAACCTGCTCAAACTGCTGAGATAGTGGAAGAGTATGCTTAATAAGATGAGAAATCTTACGTTCTAATGCAGAGTTGCCTGTAGTGATCTTGCCACATTAGGGAATTTTTTAGTAACAGGTCACTGATACATGTTTAATGATGTTGCTCTTCACAGATAGTTATTGTGCAGTTTGGTGGGAAGCCTTTCAGTTGCTCAGAACTCTCAATTGAACAGTGGCTGTGGTCCATTTTCCTGGGCATGGGCACACTACTCTGGGGCCAGGTAAATTAGCATTTTTCAAAATGCCAAATATCTGCTTGTATTAGTATACTTTACATAGAAAATACAAATACACTAGCATTCAGATCTTTCAAGTGTACTGTATGTGGGTATATGGGATTAATGGTAAATGCTGATGAAAACTGACTAGTTCAATAGCTAGAAATTCCTTAGTTTAAATACATTTCATAACTAGGTTCTGTGGCTGATTTGTTGAGTATTTTTAAACTAGAATCAGCTGTAGTTACCTTTTAGATATGAAATTATATCTTCAGCCAGATTAGTACCAGAAAGTTTTGTAAGAATACAAGATGGAATGAACATGTTAATGTTGAAATATGTTTAACTTGGTGTTAAATTTTTTTTTTTTGAAAAATCAGAGTTGTTAAACTTGCTAATATTTTCTTGATTTCAAAATGTCCTGGAGTAGCAAGAAAGGCAGCAAAACTCAAAACAACTTTCTCTTTAATCTTCATTTGCATAATTGTGAAATAATTGGAAAGTCTTTCTATCTATTAAGCTATTACATATTGACTTACCCCCTCTTCCCCAGGGTTTCATTACTATTGCATGTATGACAGTGCTTGTAAGCAGCAAGCTTATTTACATGAAACTTTAGAGCTATGGAGTTTTCTGTTATTTAATGACAGTTGTTTAAACTTTTCATACCACATGAAGAGTTTTTCATTACAGTTTATTTCCTTCTGTTATGTAAAAGAGACTCCATGTTTCAACATAATATTGGTAGGGTGTGTTTTAGTTGTAAATACATACATAGATGCATATTCTAAAAGTGGGTACGCTTTTTAAGAAGGTTCTCTGGAAAATTAATTATTTAAAAAATCAAATAGAGTCACTCTGAGGTTTAAAAGTAGCCTAGAAGAGAATTGAGACGGCTTGAAATACCTTTGACCCAAAATGTCTTGCGAGGGCAGAGCTTCCCTACTGCAGTTCATTCTGCTCTAGCATCTCATTAAAGTCAAAGAGCTGAGAGCATTCATAGTAGCAGTTTCAGCATGAAGGGCTGTTTATCTTGCTTTTGGAGCAGTCTTTTTTCCTCTGCAGCTGTGGAAATGGTCCTAAGTTTGCGATGATCAAGGAAAGCAGACTTGGAATTCCTGTGAAGCTGCTAGATGGGATGTATGAAAAGATGACGCCCCCTAACTACATAGTTCACCAGATTAGCCCTGAAGGTGGGGATGAAAAGGAAAGCTGGAACAGCCAGATGCAGCTTTTGATTAGCTTAAGATAAATAAAGTGCTATACCCCAAGTAGCAAAGTAACAGTTTGGGATACATACAATTTTGAAAACATCACTCGCCTTGAAAATGGATTCATAACTTCCAGGTCACAAATGAATGAATGTCTGTTCTGTATTTCTGAATTAATTGTGGCTACTTTAGGTGATGTAGGTCTCATTTGAGGTAACACATCATGCTCGTTAAACTGGTGGAGCTCTGAAAGCTCTAGATACAAGTATAAGCTACAGAATTAATGACTTTTTAGCTTCAGTATTGTTCCTTCCTGGCATTGTCAGGTAACGTTAACATGGAATTCTTTGTCCCTGGCAAGGTTTTTTTGTAGTCCAAGTTTAATTTCACACCTCATTTGAGTTGGTAAAGATATTCACAGCTTTGCAGCTATTCAGCTGGAGTGATCGCTCTACGTTGATGCATTTATGTAATTGCTGTTTTCAACTTTGCTAATTGTATGCAGGATATCATGCTAAGCCTTTTTTTGTTGTTGTTGTTGTTAAAAAAAAAAAGAACAATCCTGATTTATATATTTCATTCACTGTTAGTTGATTTCAACAATTCCAACCAGCCGTCTGAAATTCCTCAAAGAAGCTGGTCATGGAACACAAAAGGAAGAGATTCCTGAAGAAGAACTAGCAGAAGATGTAGAGGAGATTGATCATGCTGAGAGAGAATTGCGTCGTGGTCAGATCTTGTGGTTTAGAGGCCTAAACAGAATACAAACTCAGGTATGGTCTTGAAAAAGGTAGGACACAGTGGGTTTTATGAGGGAAATCTCTCCATCTCCAGCCCTTTTGACTAAGGTGGCAGTTCTAAGTGGTGTGACTGAGACTGTCAAAAGGGGGTATGGGTGGATGCGTAATCCCTCAGGGTCCTCTGTTTTCTTCAGCTTTAAATGCAACTCTTGCCTATATATCTGCTCTATTTTTAAAAAAGTGCCTTTTTTTCTTTACTTTTTTGTGTGTTATAGATGGGATGGTCCTTTCTCTTGTTCTCTCTCTCTCTTGCTGAGCAAGCTGTCACAATCTCTGATTCCTTGCAGATGGATGTAGTGAATGCTTTCCAGAGTGGAAGTACCATTCAGGGGGCTCTAAGGCGGCAACCCTCCATCGCCAGCCAGCACCATGATGTAACAAATATTTCTACCCCTACACATGTAGTGTTTTCCTCTACTACTGCTTCTACTACTGTGGGGTGTGAGTGTGTGTTCCTAAAGTGCATGAAATTAACATTTCCTAATCCACGTACCTAACGTTTCTCATTTTCTCCTTAGTACTTAAAATCATCGTTCAGGCTTTTATAGAGCTCTTCCACAAAGTGGAGTCCTCGAGACTTTTTTTTTCTTAGAGGGCTGAGAACAGGTGGAACAATTTCAACAAGACTTTAATGTGAAAGCTGTGAGCCTGCGCATCCTGTGCCTTCATCCATTCGTGTACAGAGGGATTTTTAAGATAAACAGGGAAAACTGTTGTAAATTTTCGAGTATATGCCTCATAGGGTGACTTACATTGTATAAGTGAATTAACTGTATAATCGTGGACCCAGGCCAACAAAAATAGATCTCTTGCACTGCAGTACAATACTTAAATAAGCAAGCTGATTTGGAAGCAAATGATATGTTGAAAATATGAATGTAGTTAGAGCATGGAGCACTAAATGCATTTTCGTTGTAGCGTGTGAGGAACTTTATGAATCTCTGCTTTCGTTGGACCTTATTTACTGAATAACAGCTTTCTCAACATCAGGATTCAGGTGGCAAAACAAGGCTTCTAAAATACATACAAATCAGAAGAAATATGTAATTAGCTAATATAAGAAGAAAAAAATGTTTAAGCATTAAATGGGGAAACTTCCATTCAAATCTGAAGGGTTTTTTTTCCTCTCTAGGTTCTTCGGGGAGCAGTTCATAAGCCATCAGTGAAAGAGAAGTTTGTGTCACCTTAATTCTGCCCTCTCTATATTGTGCTATTAAGTGGCGTTTCAGTTTCAGCCTTCCTCTCTGTAGAGGCTAGAGATTTAATTACTCTTGGATGTAGGCCTAAACTCTGGAGCCTGAAGATGCATAGCAGTTGTAGTTAAATACTGATAGCCAATATCTTTGCTGAAAGAATTTTCCATCTTAATTATATCTCACATTTAACTTCCTTCTTTTAACTTCCTTCTCTAACTTCCTAGAGATCTGGTAAATAATTGTTTTTTAAAATAGCTCTGAGAGGGCTTCTTCTCCCTCTTCCCCTACCCACTTAATCTTTCAGATTACCAGGTGGATGAAGACCCTTAATTTCAGGAGCTGTCTCAAATGAAATAGTCTTTTCAGATTTTTTTTTTAATTTGTTGGTTTTTATGTTTGGGCTTGGCCAGAATTTGCGTGTGAGCTTGCACAAGTGTTTAACACTGTATTTGTTCTCCATTGGTGAGACAGCTATTTCCCTACCTTGCAGTATTATTGAGAAGCTCTGCTCACAAATTTGCATGCCTCAAGAACACAAAATGAAGCACAGGATTGCATCTCCTAGTTAAAATGCTAATTAGTAACCTGTATCCCTAACTACACTCCAGAACATTAATTAGACATTCAGAATTCTCTAGAGAGCAATGTCATTCCATGCTGCTATTTGAGCAGAATCTATTGGGCACTGCAGCATCTCATTGCATCAAATGACCAATGCAGATACAGAGCTACCATAGGAGAGAACTAGTTTTTTATCCTCACGAAGTAGTACAGCCTTCTGCTACGCTCTCTAGAAGGACAACTTTTGATAGCTAATATATGTATTAATGGGAAGCAGATGTGTTACTGTCTCTCTTTTGGAACTGTTTGTTGGAAGAAAGTTCAGCTTTTCCTATGAAGGTTGCAACTCTTAAGCAGCTGTCTGGCTAGGACGACTTGGAGTGCTTACTGCATTCCATGCTATTCTGGTACTTAAATGAGCAAGGCCTGATGACAGTATAAATTACACTTAACAAATTGTCTTGTTTGCTCCTCACTTATGCAATTTATTTATAGTTATCCCTCTAGTCTAATTATTGTGAGTAGTTGAAAAGAAAGCCTTAAAAATGCTAGATTTACCCTTTTAAAATATAGCTTAAAATGCTGATAGTTTGATTTCTGCCTTTACGGCTGGACTCTTTGATGGTCCTAGGTTTGCTATAGTGTCTAGTCCACTTAGGTAGTATGCATTTTGCATGGAAACTGAACTTTTATTGTGGGTATGTTTATATTCTATGATAATTACAGCTGTCCTGTTAAGCCAAAAATTGTTTTCCATTATTGCTGATGTTCTAACTTCTCGTCTGTTAGCAATAAAAAACCGTCCCAGGAGACATTCATATTTCATGTTGCCATATAAATGGCACAGTGGGATGCAACATGCCAAATAAAGGCATTGCAAACTTTCAGTCTGACACTGTCACTGCTAATTTTCTTGGTAAGTGCCAAGACAGTTTTGCAGCTGGCTGGACTTGTTTAAACCTCATGTAACGCGCCAACTCCTTGACAGCGTGCTCAATTTTTTCATGGGATGAACAGTTAAGTACTAGCTGCTCTTGTAATCTTTTCTCTAGCACATTCAGCCTATTACCTGTCATCCCTTTAGTGATAGTTATGTCCTCCCCCTTGCGTGCGTGCCCCACCCCTGTATTGTCCCCGCACCCCCTGTGCTCTCTTCCCCGTCTCCATGGTGAATTGGGCTCAGCGTGTACCTGTAGTATAAAAATGGGGACACGATAGCTTTTGAGTAAAATTCTTTGTGCAAGTGGTCTGAGGGAGGAGCCGTGGGGAAACAATGCTATTTCTAGAGGTCAGGACATAAGACTTTATCATGTGCAGTGATTCTGTTTAACAAATTTGATTTAATGCATTGCTTTTGAGGATCCCTTCTCTGTTTACAGTGAACTTCCTTGTTTTATCTTAGCTGCTTTGAAGTCTGTGCTCTTGATCTGCTTGACCTTCCAGTCTCATTCCTTCGCCTGGAAGTCACTTTATTTTTACTATCACGGAACAGTATGGAAGTACTAGTCATGACATATTTCTCAGCTTGAAACAGGTCATCTTGGATGTGCTAAAAAAAGCTTTAAATTTGACTTGCTGTTTGTAACAGTAAGTTCTTATTTACTACGGAGTTGCTCTGCTGCTTACTGTTTAACACTATTTGACACTGCTTTGCTGGAGACTTAAGGATGTTGAGATTGAATGGGGAGTTAACAGAAGGCGGAAACTGTATATTGGCAGAAGTGTTGGACAAAGAGGTCACGGACTTGGTTTATCAGTTCAAGAATGAATCCTGAATTCCTGTAGTTGGTCAGGGAGATGTGGGACTTTAGAGAAGGGGGGTGTGGGCAGCTGGTTTGATCATTCAAATTACAGTTTGAAATTCAAGTCAACCTAGACGTGCACAATTAGTAAAATGAAGCTGTTCTTTTAACTATGAAAGGTTTAGCTATGAATCTGTAAGCTTTCGGATTTGAAAACTATTAAACAATATAAAGATACAAAACAATACTCAGCCTGGGAATTTCATCCATGAATTCAAGGTAAATTGAAGACTCGAGCAAAGGCTGATCACCCTGCTTTTCTCATACTTGTTGGCACTTAAGTAGTCTCTTCAAAGTTACAACCTGTCCTGCCTACTAAACTGTACAATACACTGTTCAATTTCATAGTGCTGGTCTTAAGTTTCCAAAGCACTATTCACTAAGGAACTTTCTATAGTGTGGTAAATGGGTATATACTCGAATTTTTACAGCTGTTATAGTGGTATCCTTTTTTGCATGACTTCGTTAATGTTCAGTCATTGTGACATTGGCTTACACTTGCTTGGCTTTTTCATAGTCAGTTGACATCCTAATTCCTAGCATGAGAATTAGTAACCCTTTTTATCCCCTAACTTATTTTCAGCATATCCCTCCTTCTGTCCCTCCAATCTCCCCCAAGTATTCAATAAAACACTCATTAAGATTTATGTAATTTGTAAAGAAGTAAATAATTGTTGGCCTCACTTCTGAAAAATGCTTAGCCCATGTTAAATAATTGAACAATTCTAGTGCCACGTCTGAATTTTTAGGGCCCTTCAGCTTTTTGCAATACTTTCACAATTTTTATTCCTACTGTGTAGACTGGCAGTGCTCTACTGAAATGCTCTTCATTTTTTACAGTTTATTGCAAGTTCCACTGCATCATACAAATTCGATTCACTCATGTCTAGCTGTTTGTGGATTCAAACTCATAAGAACCATGCCATTACCAGTAAATCTGCAGCATTTTAACAAGCTTTTTTTCTTTGTTTACAGATCCGAGTGGTGAATGCATTTCGTAGCTCCTTGTACGAGGGGCTAGAGAAACCTGAGACACGAAGTTCAATTCACAATTTTATGACGCATCCTGAGTTTAGAATAGAAGACTCCGAACCTCATATTCCCCTTATTGATGATACTGATGCTGAAGATGATGCGCCAACAAAACGCAATTCTACTCCCCCACCCTCTCCCAATAAAAATAACAATGCGGTTGACAGTGGAATTCACCTTACAACAGACATGAACAAGTCTGCTACCTCTTCATCCCCAGGAAGCCCACTACATAGTTTGGAAACATCACTCTGATTGTAAGCTGAATGTTAACACACTAGCTGCTTTGTAAAGAAATTGAAACTGGGTCTCTTCACACATTATGATGGACAAGATGATATTCTTGTCTTGGACTTCAACAGAAGACACACTTGTACGAATGTAGATTTATTTTTTTAAAAAAAGCTTTCTGCCAGACTGGAGGGTGCTTTTCTGGGGGTGGGAGTAATAATGAACTCTGACAGATAAACAGTAACTCGGCATAAGTGACCTGTGGATCATCTGTTGTACTTAAGAATGATCCTGAAGAGTGTGTTAGCAGAGCTTTAGTTTATCATGATCCTTTTCTGAGGGGAAGGCTGGGAAGGTCAAGGAGGCCCTGGATCATTGAATTGATACTTTAATTTCTGCTGTTGGCTGTTAATAATTTGGATTATTTATGTTTATAAATGATACAGATCTGTTTACAAGGTTTGTAGATACTTTTTTGTTCCTGTTCATAGATGGGAAGCTTCCTTATAAATGATGCAGAGAAGAAAACAAAAGAAAACAAAAAAATAAAAAAACAACAAAAAAAAAACTAGTCCTTCAAATACTGCTGTATTTTCAGGAAAAGGGTGTTTCTATTGAAACTGTACTAAATTTTGCCTGCAATTTACCTTGTTAAATATTGTAGATAAATTGCTACTACTAATAGCCAAATAGATAACACTAATGCTTTGTAAAAACATGAGCAGTGGTGTTCTAATGAAGTTATGGCCTCTGTCCTAATTAGTTTCTTAAATACATTTACTACTTAATGGTTTTGAAACAACTGTTTAATTTTTAAAAATTTTGAGAAACTTAATGAATAACTTTTGTTCAGAACTTAGGATTGTTTAATGCAGGACATCAATATGTGATGGAACTTGCTTGAAATATTTCTGTTATCTCGGGCAAAATGGATTAAATCAAAATACATCAGAATCTTAGTCCTTTGTTTTTGTCTAATCATGTTAGTTTAGTGCTGTCTTGGTGAACTGTGAGTGGAACTGTGATTTTTTTCTAATCTATAGAATCCTTCATGCAGCATGAGGGCTGTTGGCATTTTGAAAGGTTGTTAGTGGGTAGCATACATGTTCTCCTTTTTGTTTTTGAAACTTGTTTGTAAACATGAATAAATCTGCCCTTTTGTTAAAATAAAATTGCAGCAATGGTTTCTTACAGATCTTTTTTTCTCAGCTCCTTCACTGGAAGTATGGAAAAGTACTCTTCTGTATTACTGGTTAACTTTAAACTGCAATTTCAAGATGGTAACAGCCCCACTCCAGATAGTGCTTTGGGTAAATGGAATCATGGCGGCTGCTTCCAGAATGAATGTGTAAGCTAAGATACTCAAAAGTCTTCACTGAACAAAAGGACACTCCTTGAGAATGAATAGGTCTGCCTGAAATTCCGAGACTTCCTGTGAGTACTGTGTAATAAATGTATCCCTGACAATTTAAGTGAGGGGAAACTGAGAACTGACATATAGCATGCGTGAAATGCACCAGAACTGACAGACTAGAGATTGACTGAAGAAGTTACGGTCTGCCTCAACTGTGTTGTTCAAAGACCAAAAGATGATCGAACAGGACTTGATCTGGCACTTTCTCATGCTTTCTAGGTCTAATACTGCTTAGAAGAGCAACAGAAGGGAGGAGTCGTAAACTTTTTTTCCCAGTTCTGTATTCTTTGAAATAGCGAGTGAATTTTTTTTGTCAAATAATCCAGAATTTTTAAAGGAGTCCCTTCAAAGGAGTGCAGGAATTAAGTTGGTAATGAGGAAGGCGATAATAGCAGAGCAATCTGCAGAAATTAGCAGATTGGGAAGCTCAAGCAAATCTTTCCCTTGTGGTGGGATACATTCATGCTTGAGTTTGTCCTTTAGAGGCTAATGTTCAACCTGTAGCACTGTATCTGACTGTCAACCACTCCTGAATTCAGTCTTTTCTATTGTACTTCAGTAAATACACTGAATTTTAGGCAATGGGTGGGGGGGTTTGCACTTGACACTTTGTATAGTAATTTTTCCCATGTGTTTCTAGCACTTTTCTTACATCATAGTTCTTATCTAGAGTGCTTGGTAGGGGGATCAGTTTTTATATAAGCTGTTCACTCTCTACTACAAAAGTTGGATAAGCACTGGTTTAAAATGAGAATTTTCTTTAGCCATGAAATACACTGCCATGTGAAAAAGTATCTTCATTTAACTTCATTAATGAGTAATAATTTGACTTCATTTGAAAAACAGACTTAAATTTTTCCCTCTCTAGATGTGGTCATGACTGCATGTTATCTTTTTTGGAATAAAATTTACACTTAAGCCTTTTGCTGGGGGCTGGGAGGGTGAATGTAGGCTTTGTACATCAGTAGTCCCTCTTGATTCTGTTAACATCAGTGTGCTGTTCCTACAGGAAAATTTCCTTATAGAAATGAGGAAAAGTTGTTTTAAGAGGGGGTATGTTTTCTTCGTCATCTCAAGAAATCATAACGTTGCCTAGATTATTAAGTGGTTTTCACTAAGGTCATGAGGCCTTCATTGCCTTTCTGGTTGTAAGGTTTACTTGTCTTTCTTCTTGTAATTGAAATAAATAAAAGTGCTGTTCATCTCAGTCTGTATGGGGACTGAAATTCTTGAATGTCAGTATAGTACTGATTTAAACCTGAAATGCATGCCAATTCTATAAAATAGCTCTTGCTACAACTTTAAGCTCATTCGCTTTCAAGAGGTCATGGTATATATGGTATACATGGTCAAGTAATAGCAACTTTGAACATAAGCTCAGTTCTAGACTGACTGCTGTTTTAAGTGGCTGAAAATGCTGTTTCCTGGGTAGGATGTCTGTTATAGTTGTGTATAAGGCAAATGTTAGGACACCTCATCTTGGCTTTGAAGGAGAGATGAAACTTGTCATATAAGAGCACTCATTTTTTCCATATTGGTCTTAACAGGAAGAGGAAAATGCTGCATCATAGAGTAGTCTGTAGAGAATAATGCAAACAAATGCCTTAATGCCAAACCAATGGGTAAATGCAGAGTTTGCAGCAAGTATAAGCAGACAAAAAATATAAACTAACATACTCAGTGACTTTCTAAGAATAACAGGAAGTTTTCCAATGGGTTTTGAAGTAAGGAAGCAAGTGTAATATTCATGGAAGGATAATTTGTGTATGGCTGACTGTATTGGGAAGTTATTCCAAAGGCCTGATAAGTTCACTTGCTACTGCTAGTAGTTTCAGCCTCTGCAGAGCTCTAGAATAATCCAGATCATACTAAGAATTACATGAATTAAAGCAGAACAATTGTACAATTATTAGGCTGAAAAGGGTTCCTTGGCTTGCCCCTACTAGAAGACAGTGGAAATTAACCCTTGGAAAAATAACTAGCAGGAGTATTTCTGGGAATTAACAGCTTTTGGTGGAAGTGGACATTCTGGAATACTGGAAGATCACCGGACATCTCATATTCTGGTGTAGTGACAAATGTCAATCCATATGTGAAGCAGTAGTTGCTCACTGAAATGGAAGTATGCATCCTGTATCCCTCTGCGTCATTGTAAAGCTAGTAGTAGCATCTAACTATTCGGAATATCTTCATTGGCTTTCCTAGGCTGCCTCTCTTGCAGGGCATGAAGCTGAAGTAAGCTGGAAGACTATGACCATACAGAAAACTTACAATGTCTTCCTCCTTGGCAAAGGCACAATCTTGGCATTGCCCTATGACAACTGCTAAGGCACAGAATGAATATGGCTTTTCATATTTTAAAGTTTTCAGTCTCTTGCAGAGAATCAGAGTGTATAGTTCAAATGCTTTGTGTGAAAAGCCTCCTAAAACTTCTGATTTAGAGTACAACAAAAATCCAAAGCCACCCTACAAGTAAACCCTAGAAGACTTGTTTGTTATCTTTGACAATTTCGGTTGTACAAATACGGGATTTAACTTGATCTTCTCAGTCTACCACAAGTTGTTTGCTCTGATAGCTGAAGGTATGAAGCCTCTTCAGTTATGACCTAAGGTAGTCTCAAGATCTCAGGAAGGTAAGCCTCTATTTGGCTGATGTTTGTGGGGAAATCCATAGCTTATTTTGTATACTGTGCTGGCAGCTACTGCATAGTGTTTTGTGCTATGTACTTCAGGAGAGAATCTGCAAAATGAACTTTACAACATTCTATCCTTGTCATAGGACCTGTCGAAGGATACATGAGTCAGGCACAGATTACATGAAATAGGAAATTCTCTGAACTGATATTTTGGTAGGAAACAATAGGATTTGCTTTTGGACAACACTGCTTTAAAGATGGAAGGTATATCTTTACTCACTTGCCATGTATTTCTCATTAATATTCTGATCAGGGCAACGATTTAATTAATTGAGAACCATCATCTAAAAAGCACTCAAATTAATGTTTTTAAATAAAAAAAAATACTCTGGAAAAGGTAGTTTCTGTCAAACTTAAATTAAAAAAAAATGGGTTATTACTAGCTTTTTTTCCTTTTGCCAAATCAATTAGGCTCTGTTCTAATAAACCTAGCAGTATATAGACATGACCTAAAATATCTCCTTCCTTTCTTCTCCCTTCCATTCTGACAAGGGCGATTATAGGGAATCAGTGAAGGTGCAACTGTGGATTTGTCTCCTTTTTCATCTTTCTGTCCTGACTTTTGATCTTCTCTTCTACTTTCTACTTCAAGATCTCACCCACTGTCAGTAAACACATTGGAAAATTGCTGTGCAATGTGGCCTTTGCTGTTTTTAGTGAAGGGTCCTTAATCTGCTTCTTCCACTCTTTAGTTGGTGTGAAGGCTTGAAGGATTAGGTTTTAGACTAAGAATGAACATAGAAGGAGCAGTAGAGAATGAACATTTAAGACCGAATGATTCCCCCAGATAGTTTGTAAAAAACCCTTTACCTAGCTGGGACCTTGATGTTCATTCATAACTCTGAGCCTGCTTATATGAAAGCACTTTGGTATATAGACATGGTTCTGCTCTACATTGTGGTACTTTTGTCATGTTTCAAGATGTACAGAATGCTGAGAATTGGGGTAACACTTTCAATTTTAAGCCTTGGGTAGGAAATCATTTTGTCTTGCCAGGTATATCTTGAAGATCCACTTCTAAAGACCTAAAGGCAGGGCTTTTGAAAATATGCATAAAAGGCCTACGAGGACTTAATAGGCAAAATACATGTGAAGGCCTTGTATGGTAGCCAGCTGATATAACTTCTGTTTGAACAAGCATAGTGATCCTGACCTGCAGCCCCTGTACACAGAGGAGTGATCAATCCACAACTGAATTAACATAAGCAGTCACAGGCTGTGCTGCACTGCACAGATTCCCCTGCTCAACAGCCCCTCTTGCTCTCCACCACCCTACCCCAAGAACAAGCCTTAAGCTCTTCAGTGGTATAGGGCTCTATTTGGCCACAATTGTGCATGTGTGATGGGTGGAATCACAGGAGGGAGCAAAACTCTTCTCAGTGGTGCCCACTGACAGGAGAAGAGGCAACAGGCACAAGTGACAGCATGTGAAACTGCCTGAACACGGGAAAATACACAGAGAGGTTATGGAGTCTCCATCCTTGGAGATGCTCAGAACCCAACTAGACACAGCTCTGAGCAACCTGCAGTAGCTGATGCTGCTTTTAGCGGGGCTTGCAGAGGCCCCTGCCAGCCTTGGCCATTCTGTAATCCTGAAATTCTTGAGGAGGAGGTGTAATTCTATAGGGTTTTTCCATTAGCTTCATGGATATTATTTGTATACTTAAATGGAATTCAACAAAGAAATCAGTCACTGGAATGATCAAACCTGAGCCAAAGCAAGAAAGAAACTGACAGTTTCCTTTCACTTACCTTAAACTGACCTTACCAATGGGCTTGCTGATACCTGCCTGCTGTAATGCTTCATGTGACAGCTAGTTCTTTCCATACATCTTGTCAAAAGAGCTCTTCTATGAGTTGCTCTGATCTACAGCACTGAAAGATGCTACCATTTAAAAAGTACTCCCAAAATTATATGATTAAATATAAGCAAGCTTACCTGTCTTGTTTTTTATCTAAAATGCTACAACTTTCAGGCTTTAAGTTACTGCATGCAAGATGATGTCCTGTGCGTGCTGGCCCATAGGGTTACAAGACAGGGACTTGTTATCTGAAATGTCACTAGTGCCTTTGATCTTTTTTTGAAAGATGGGGCCATTAAGGGCAAAAGAAATGGGATAGCATAAGTGCATGGAAGAAAACTTGCTGTGCCCATTCCTCTGTAGAAGCATCTTTTATTAAACAGAAGCGTGCATTTTTGTTTATTCTAGCAGCTCTTTTTCATATCATCTTCTTACAAGTTGAAAAGAAACTAAAAATAATTAAAATTTTGCCCTATGATTAATGTAAGTAACACAAAGCTTGGTGCAAATAGTGCTCTTTACAGTTCATACAGTTGTTCTCTAGTGAGTTGAACTTAAGCTAACATCTAATCTTGAAGCCTTCAGTGGTGATATTTTTAAATTTCAGAGATGGTCAGGATTAAGTTACTGGTCATGAATAAAAAACTCATTGTAGGAAGCTTCAGATGCCTTGGCATTTTGGTTTCTTACTTCCAGTGAATCTTAGTAAAGATCAGTGAAGCTTAAACTGTACTTGAGCTTTTCTCATCTCCTGTTACATGAGAAACCTGCAGGAGAAATAACACAGAGCTTAGGTTTTACTGTTCAGTGCTGAACTGCATAGATTTTGTGAGGCTTCTAATCCCTGCCATTCCCCTCCTTCCTGAGTTTATCCCATCACAGTGCAATGCAGTTCTGCAGGCAGCTGTCTGAGGAGATTTCTGAGCTGTGAAGAGGAATACTGGGTAAAATCAGTATTCAAATGTTACATGTAACAGCTTATTCAGTTATTCTTTTGTGCAGATGGGAGACTATTCAGCAGAAAATAACTCTTTAGTGAGGAAAATTCACAGCCTTTTTGTCTTTGCAGGCATTAAAGGAATGATACTTCATGAAATAATATGAAACTCCATGAAGTTCTACTGCTTTGAGCAGGAGTTTGTGTTAGGTGACTTCCTGAGCCTTTTTCCAACCTGAATCATCCTGTGATCCTATTTTTAAACTGCCTTCAATGGGTAACTAAATTTTGCTTATGCCTTGTAACATTTGTGTTTTATACTACAAGCCAGGCATGCTTAGCCACTGCCAAGTAATAGTCTGTAATTCATAGGGAAGCCTGAAGATTTTAACATGATCTCCAGAAAGCTATGCTGCAGACGTGTGGAAAGCAGCTGCTCCTTAAGGAAGAAGAGGATTTCTCATCATTCTGTTATTTGTCTCTTTCAGGTCTATAAAGAATAAAAGTTGTAGCTATTCCTAAGGAAAATTAAAAACTAGCTTATTTGGAGATTTGTGTGGTTTCACTGCCCTGCTCTCTACTTAGGAATCTGCTTCTTCTTCTCAAAGTTACTGTGGGTTTTTTTCTGGTTTTATGAATTTAAGATCAGTTACTAAAAAACGATTCTCTTGCAGCTGTATGAAGTTAATGAAATCTATATTATTGTTCTAGTGGATCAAGAACAAAGAGCACTGAAAACATACTTTTCAGTCATAGAAGACTATAATTTACATGGAATTGATAAACTGACTTTTCTTCTTACCTTAGTTCATGGAGCAGTGGTGTTACAGGCTTCTACCTAAGTTTTAGAATTGCGTAAAGTATCAGTGAGATTAAATGAAATGCAGTGCCAGTTCTGCTGTTACATACAAATGCTCCCTCTTTTGCCTTGAGTTCCAGAAATACTTTGCTATACTTAGAGAACTCAGTGTTATATCAGGTTTGGATTCTCTTTTTAATGGTTCTCTCATAATTGCCTATAAAACTTTTAATGCTAATGTAGGAAGCCTAACATTATGAAACTGTCATTCTGATCTTAAAAACTGTGTAACAGGAAAAAGCTTCTGTCAAAGAGTCCACGTATAAGCTGTATAGTAAAACTAGCTGGCTCACTGACCAAATGTTAATGTGAGATGATTCAAACAGAAATTCAATATTCTAACTATTGAAAAAACAGCTAGATTTATGCAAAACAGTTGTCACGGCCTTTTTTTGTTAGATAAAGCACATTGCTTTTGAAACTAAAACAGATTTAAAATAATGATATTTAGAGGATGTGAGGGAGTGCCTACAACACTAAGTTTCAATATGCTGTGTTTTAGCTCCCTACCTTAAAGGTGCAGAATTTTTTTTTAATTTTCTTCTGTAGAACCAGTATATTGCAGCATGTTTAATTTCAAATGCATTAACGTTTCAATAAAAAATAAACAAAACTCAACAGCAGGAGGTTAAAAGTACTTGGAGCTGCCATTTTTAAAGAGCTTGGGATAGCAGGAGTGCCTAAGCAATTCTGCAGGCATGTCAGTACTTCAATATAGTTGTTATAGTTTTAAATCTTACTGACTTCAGTCTTTTTCAAAAGGGCCACAAACAGTCCAAGTCTGAATATCAACTAAATGATCAAGTGTCATTTTGATACCAATGAAGAAGTGCTACAGGCTTTTTGATCACTGGATGAGGAGTTGAGCTGATAAAATGCTACTTCAGAACACTACTTTACATTGCTTTCCTCGTTACTGTCCCTGAAGGCAGTCAGCATAACCAATAGACCCCTCATGTTTGTTTTCCAAACTCATGCTTCATCTCTGACAATCATTGTCAAAAAGATTGGAATGCTGGAACATACTCATGCATACTATCATAAAACCAATGTGAAACATTGCACTTGGAATTGATCCAAGTCCAACAGTTAAGCCATAGATAGCTATTTCCAAACTGACTATGTTTGGGATATTGCCAAATACAACAGAAGTGCTCTTGTGGCTTCCTTGCATTGCTTCAATCTTGGAAGGTTTGATGGTTGTAGTGTAGCTCAGAAATCAGGCCTTTGAGGAAACTTCATGGAAAAATATATTTAAGTACTAACCACCTTAATAAAATTATACAGCTCAAGAGGTTTGCTTTTGTGTTATGAAGAATGATTTGTTATTTTTCTGTTCATGCTTGTTGTTGCTGATACTCTACCATCTCCAGGCTTTTGAACAAGCTTTGACACCTGCCAAGGAGGATCAGCTGGTGTTGGGGATCTCTTTTGCTATCCCAGTGGAAAGCATGGACAAGTTGCAACTTGTTAAATATCTATACAGTCAGCCTTAGCTTTCCAGCAAAACTGTTCCTGTTCTGAGCAAACTGCTTGGTCTAGTTGCAGGGGGATGTGATCAGTTTGCAACTGAGCTTTTCACACAGTGGGATTGTAGTGCCTGATGCTGGCTCAGGTTACCTCCTCTGCTCTGCTCCTCTCTTCTTGCACAATCCCTTCTCTTATGCCATGTCAACAGCTTCTGTGACAGCCTTGTCAACCACACCAGAACTGCTTCTGGGTAAACTGCTGCTGCAAGCTGATGCTTATGGAATGCTATGGCTGCATTAGCTGTTCTCTGCATAGCAAAACTCTAGCAGAAAGGTGCTCCCCCTGTGACTTCTAGTGCCTTAGTCTAGAGGTGGAGGAAAGAACAGCTAAAGAACTGCAGATGAAGGGAGTTAAGGAGGAGTTAAAAGGGGAGAGTGGAAAGAAAAGCGTGAGCAGCAAGGAGGTTGCTGAAAACTTTTAGGGAAGAAAAGCAGGGTAACAGGGTAGGAGTGAAAGGAGGAAAAAGAATGAATATGCAGGTTGAAAAGCTCATCTCTCAAAGCAGATTCATCCAGCTTGAGGCACTAATGTCAAGAGTGCTACAAACTATGCCCTCTATCACTTCATACTATTGCTTGAGTATTTCAGTTACCTTCTTGTTTTGGTTGGGAGGAGATTCACTGTGCTGTGAATCTGAATACCAAAATTTGACACACACTATGGATTCTAGGATTTCACATTAAGTGATGATAGGTTTGAGGGAGTGTAACAAGACTAGAACACCAAATATTCTTGGTAAACTGATGTAAGAAACCTAATCTAGTGGTTTTTTTATTTAAAATACCAAAGTTAAATGTGGATAACATAATTAGGTGGTGTATCACAGTAGAGTGTGCCTTTTTGCAAGCGTTCATATATTTTTGGTGAAGACATAAGTTTCACGATCATATTGAATACTAAGGCAGAAAAACTTCCTTGCAGCAGGAGTGATCTTGAAGGCAGCTTTTGTAGCAAGCATGTAGGACCCTTTTCTGATAACTGTGAAAATCAAAAAACAGTGTCTGTTTTATGGTTGCAAGAACAAGCTTTTTATACTAACAACAGGCTATGTTCTTCATAATGAAAATCTGGTTAAAGATGAATTTTCTTAAACTAGACTGAAAGTAGCCAGCAAACAATTTCTAAGTAAGAATTAGGGCAAAAATATAAGGATTACACAGAGTAAATTAGGTGCGATCATCTGCCTTCTGATTATTTTAGCATGAGTTTAATATTTTGTCTCCATCAGAAAGATTGTGTGGTGTGAAAATACTTGTTAGGTTGCAGCCTCATAGCATACTGAAGGAAAACTGCCTGGGTTAGTTCTGAATGGGCAGAAGCCATCAGAGTATGCTTCCTGGGCAATTCCTGTTACTGCATCTGCAAAAGCTGTGGTGCCCAGGTATTCCTACTATCTCTGAAAGGCAATTGCAGTGATGTGCTGCATATCTTGTCTGCTATGTGGCCCTGTTGACTCTCCCCGCAGCTGGGACCAGTCTCCACAGTACCTGAATTGCTAATTGCCACTGTAAAACACCCTGGGGAATTGCAACTGGATTGTGATGGATATTCCCAATATAGTGTGTCCATATGCTTGCAATTAGTAGTGTGAAAGATGATAAAAACAAGTAATGTTCTGTGATACAAGAGAATGCTACAGGGAACCTTAGCAGTGTTCCTGTAAACTTGTTCTAATGAGGAAATCAGGGACACTCTTCCCAGCTTCATATTGTGATATTAAGCAGATGCCTCCTTCTGCCTCACTCCACTCTACTGTACATGGCTTTTTCAGCTATTCAGAAGTTGTCTTTCTCTGAAATAAAACCTGTCATTATGCTCAGATTAGCATAAAATTTCAAAATATTAGAGCCCCTGCAAGAAGGGGCTGACACAATCTGACACTCATCTAGCTATGCATGTATACAGCCTTCCTGCAGGAGAGGGAGTTTTAAAAAAGGAGGTGCAGAACAGGGAAAGTATTTTCAGTTTGGACTCTCTACCCCCAAAATGACCCACTACGTTCGCATGCCTCATCAGTGGAACAGGGCCCATTGAATAGATTTTTACCATTTTACAAGCATCATTTGACAAGATGGAACTGCACCGCTTTTTGAATCAGACCACCAGTGTCTAGCTGTCTCATTTATAGTGGCAGCTTTTGTACTCCATACAGGCACACAAACAGAACAATGCATTTAATAATAAAACTTCTGAGAGTCTGAAACAACTACCACCCCCTTTATTTTTCTGTTTGCATCAGCCACACAAATAATATTCAAGAGAAAATCTATACAGTAGCAGCAGGAACCATCTGTGGTACTCTGTCATGTTGTGGGTTTACTAACTGTCATGCTGGAAAGCACTCTTCCTGCCCAAGCAGCCAGTGCTACAACAGAAAAAAACAAATAAACAAACAAAAACTCCCACAAACAAACAAACCAACCAAACAAACCACCAAAATTGAGTACAGATGCAGGCTTTCCTTGTCCAGACACAGAAGTCTGTGCCCTGCTCTGGTACAACAATGATGAACACAGATCAATCTAGGGCTGCCTATGAAGTGGCAAAAATGTAATCTGTAATGTTGTCTCTCTCTCATGTGACCCTGTCGTTTTTGAAACAATCCTGAATCTGAGCAGCTCCCACTGCTGGCCAGAAACCACTGGACAGGTAGTTACCCTAAGGGAAGAGTGGAATCCAGTTCTACTAATGCTAACAAAAAACATGCTAACAAAAATCTAGTTCAGCCCTAGTAAAATAACCTGGTGGCTCAGTCCTTAGATACATGCCACAAAGGGGCAGCAGAGGAGAGAGCAGTGGCATTTCTAATTCAGTGCCTACGAAATTTCCAGATCAGTCATGAGATACAGAACGAAGGATCCTTTTTAGAGGATGCATGGTTGCTGTAAGCTGGAAGACTTGCATTATGACATTACCAAGCAAATGCATATAGCACAGCCCTGTGCTAAGCACCTGAAGTTTCTGGTGGGTCAGACTTAGGTTTTCAGCAAGCACTTAGCAGAAGAAACTAACATCACAGATCAAATGTGGTATGTGCACCAGGCTGTTCAGCCAAAACCATTCCTGCTCCACTGACTGCACTCTTCTGCTTTGTTCTCCATCTCTCTGGATACTATTTTGCCCCTCCTTTGCCACTATAAACAGAGTTGTTAAACTGGACATCATAGTGGAGTTCCCAGAAGATAATTGGCCCACTGACTTCCCCTTGAGATGTTTTAACAGCTACATACTCCCTTCCTTCTCTTGTTAGCTGCAGATGTTCAAGAACCATCAGGTTCCTTATTTTCTGATAATAATGGCATATTATTTTTCCTCACTTGTTTTTTTAATTACATTTGTTACCATTTCTCTTACTTTGTACATGGCAGTCCTGGTCATTGCTTTCAAGCACTTGCTTTAGTTTTTCTGTTGTATCTTCACTGTTCTCTCATATTTGATATATTTATATGTGTTTTCCCTTAGTCCTCCTTGGGTAAGTGCAGACAAGCAAGCTTATGGAAGACAGCAAGTAAGGTAATCTCCATTTTCCCCTCCCATCAGCAGCAGAAAAAATAAATTAGTATAGGAATTGTCATGGTGGTTGTTACTGGTTGAGCATGAGGTAGCTGTATGCTAACAAAACCAGGAAAACTAGTCATCTAAGTGTGTAGTTTCACAGCTTCTCTAAGACAATGTGTTGGCTATACATTACCAAAAGAGCAGTCCCTCACTTAGCAGCAAGCTGCAACCACTTAATGTGTGCCAGGTACCACTGATCTGATCCTGAGAAGAACCAATTCAATGCACTAAACTGGCAGAGCACTAAACCAACAATAAATAAGCAACCCCACACTAATATTCATGCTGGTTTAGCTTTCTAAACCACTTCACTCTTAGGTCAGATGACCACTAATGCCAACACAAAAAGAAGGTGTGATGATGCCCCTTTTGGTAGCAGCTCACCACTAGATTTGTGTCTGTTTCAGTATTATATCTAAGTCTAAATATGGGACACAGACACAAGAAATTCAAAATTAACACAGCAACTTGATTTTAAAAACACTTGAGATGAGCTATTTTTAAATTGGTATATACAGACATACTGTTAATGCACAAACCTTGACACTCCTTGCTGATACTGGACTGCCTGTTAAGCTTCAGTGTGAGCTAGGAGACACCTAAACCAAATTTAGAATTTATCAACACAAGCAAGAGGTATTTAAAAAACCCTATAAGTTCTGACTTAGGCCCAAACCACACTGTGAATCCAGATACTGCCTACATACCTACATATCTCTTGCTATAAATCACCATATCAAAGGCAATGCAAGAAACACAGAAATGGCCATTCCCTTGTTCTTCCATATGTCTCTGATACCACCAAAAAAATCCCCAACAAATAGCTAGTGGAAAACAAGATTTTCAGATGTATGTTGGAACTGGATGACTTTTAAGGTTGATTTCAACCCAAACTATTCTATGATTCCATGACATACACAAATACAATACTACCGATGTGAATTTAACCAGCTAAGATGACAGAAGTGACTACTTCTGTTTTAAAGTTAACATAATGAAAAAGTACAATAAGAAATAGGATCTGAACAAGTCATGACACAAAACAAAACACTGGTTGAATCTGGAATGATATCAGGATTATTGAACAGAAAATGTAACTAGCCAAGTGGGACTGTGTTATGCACTTTTATAGGCAATTTTCACAAGCGGCCTTTTTGACAAAAATTCTTATAACTCTGAATTTTATTAATACATAATTTTGGGGTAAGTATTCCTTGGAAGCACACTAGTAATTTCTTGGAACCCTGAAATGAGTATTGTGAGTCAGACATTAATACTCTTTCTGATTTTTCTATAATCCATAAAATTAGTTTCTTTAGAGTGCACATTTTCAACAGCAGTCCTCCAATAGCCTTCACCACCATGTATGCTTTTATGGAAATGTGAAAGCAAGTACAGAAAAAATTGTAACATTCTTTTCCTTGGTCTTCACTGGTGTATCATCAATTACCTAGCCTCCCTGATACACTTTGGATTATTACACAGTCTCCAGTTCATGCTTCTGTCTCATACCCTGTCTGTCTATCTACGTACAAAGGAAAATTTGAGTTTTTTTTCTGAGTGTTGCTAACAGCTTTTTGGGTTCCTGATCAATTGTAACTGAAGCTGATGAAAACAAGTGCTCCTCTTCTACATTGTCATACTAAACTGAATTCCACTATGTACAAATACCAAGTTCCTTGTTAACACCCAGGAAACAGACTTATTGCCACCTTTTATTCATAAATTTCTCAGCTAAGCCAGAGTTTGGTTTCACAGAATTTGGACTCCAATAAGCTGCAATTTTTTCTCAAAAACTAAGTGAGCCCTGATATCAAGAGTTTGTTTTTCTAGTTAGATTTCTTATTTTAGATTCCTTGTTCATGTTTATTCTATTCTCTATTTCATTCTCCTTTAAGTGAAATGTTGCCTTGTAATACATACCTAAACAGATACTTCACCAAACTAGGCATCTCCATACAAGGCCATCAATTTTTATCTACTCACTCTTGCAATTAATATCCACATTACAATAGATGATGCTGTTGTCAAGCAGTACTAAATGAAGATACTCTATAAACATCATTCTATGTGGCATCTGCTGAAGCATTAATAAACTTGTACTAACCTTTGCTACTAAATGTAGCTACCTTAGTGTACTAAATTCTCCCAATCTTCTTCTAGCTCTCATGAATCAGGTAAGACACATGAATATTTCTTTATTTTTAAACACACATTACCAAATATTTTTGCTAAAGTAACTTGATTCCAATACATTCAATTTTGCAACATGACAAAATTTTGGGTATTGCAGACAGTGGCAAAGAGCCACCATACCACATATCTATTTAGAAAACAACTGCTTTATTTATTTTTAGAAAACCTGAATGCAAGTGCATTGAAATAAAAGTACTTACACACATACCCATCTTACTGGCAACACAGCAAGTATTACTGGTATCTATCATCCATTAAAACTTTAGGAAAAAAAAAAAAGAAAGAGAAAGATGTTCTTTAAATTTGGAATTGCACGTGGGTATTCAACTATGTAGTGACGCCACTGCTATAAAACACCATAATAGGATTATTCCAGAAAATTTCATAGTAAAACCTCTCTCATCATCAGAAAACAATCAGTGACTGCAAGTTTTCTCGGATTGGAATAACACACATCCATTATAAATAATAAGAGTTGTCTGTCATTGAAGGTAACACGAGAGGTTTAAATGCAGCTCAGCTCGTGCTTCAGCTCAGTATTTTTACTGAGCTGTTTGGGTACTTAAGGAGGAACATTAAGGGATTTTATCCCCATAGTCATTAAAAAGATATGTATCTTTTATACAAAAGCTTCTAACTGAAAGGAACAAACAGAAAAAAAATCCTAGGATAACACACCCACTTTTATACAAATTCTAATTACTTTAAGGCAAGTTCTTTGGCAGAGTAATTGTCACTCTCAGCTTCTAATCCAGATGGTTATTTTTTTTAAAGTGCTGGTTTTAAATTATGCATTTTTCTTTCACATGTGTTTCCCTTCAGGCACTTTGAGTTCTCTTATTTATTCTTCAATACAAATGTAACCCCTACACTGAATAAGAGAAAATCTCAAACATCCATCAGCTACAACAGCTCACTGGTCATTTTTGTGGCTCTCCTCTGGATCTGCACCAACAGGTCCACATCCTTCTTGGGGGTCGCAAAGCTGGATGCAGCACTCCAGGTGGGGTGTCACGAGAGCAGAGCAGGGTAGAGGGGCAGAATCACCTCCCTCGATCTGGTAGTCATGTTACTTTTGATGCAGCCCAGGATATGGTTGGCTTTCTGTGCTGTGAGCACACATTGCAGGGCCATGTCCAGCTTTTCATCCACCAGTATTCCCTTCTCCACAGGACTGTTGTCAATTCATTCATCTCCCAGTCTATATTGGTACAGGGCGTTGCCTCAAGCCAGGTGCAGGACCTTGCACTTGGTGTTATTAAACTTTATGATGTTTCTACAGGCCAATCCTCAAGCCTGTTAAGGGCCTCTGGATGGCATTCCTTCCCTCATTCCACCACTCAGCTTGGTGTCATCCAAAAACTTGCTGAAGGTGCACTCAATCCCACTATCCATTTCATTAATAAAGATATTAAATATTATTGGTCCAAAAACAGACCCCTGGAGGAACACCACTCAGCACTGGTATCTTTTTGGTTGTGGCCATACAATTCCCTATTCATTTAATAGTCCATCCACCAAATCTATGTCAATTTAGCAGCAAAAGCGTTAGGGGGGCAGCATTAAAGGCTTTACAGAAGCTGTAGGTAAGTAACATCAGTTACTCTTCCTTTGTCCACTGATGCAGTCACTCCATCACAGATCACTAGATTAGCCGGGCATGATTTGCCCGTGGTGAAGCTGTGTTGGCTGTTTTTAATCTCCTTCATATAATCATCTTCCATATGCTTTGACATAACTTCCAGGAAGACCTGCTCCATGATCTCATTGGGCACAAAAAGTGAGGCTGACTGGTCAGCAGTTCCCAGCATCTGGATGTGATACTCCCTCTCCTCCAGTCACTGAGGTAGTTACTGGTAATACTGGTATTCACACTGTGAATGGTAGTCACAGCTTGACTATCATGACTTTTCAAATATGGTGGAGGATGGTTTAGCAGCTATACCTGCCAATTCCCTCAGAACCCTGGGATGTTTCTTAGACCAAAAGTAACATCATATATATTCCAAATCATCCTTGCATTTCAAATCTTTATGCTTGATACTCATTTCTTTTCCATTTTCTTGCTGCTGTTGGTAAAGAGCCTTTAATGGGATTTTGATAAGAAAATTTAAAAAGAACAAAAAACCCAACACTGCTCCACAAGTTATTTTATAGGTTTAATATTTGTTTTATTTTCATAACCATTTTGATGGAGAAGGAAAAAAAATGTAGGATCAGAGGTTGGAAAGATCCAGAGGGCATATGGTATAATGGTTCTACAACAGTAAGACAGCCTGTAAATCTTTGTGCCCTGAGACTATATTCTTTTCCTGCCTGTAGGTGGATGAATAATCAACACGGTGCTGGCAAAGCATATCTCACACTCCCCTCTAGTGCCCATGGAGCACCACCACCTGCCAACAGCCCAAGGGCCAAAGGCCTCTTGGCGGTCTGGACAGCTCTGTTGCTAACACAGCTGTTCCCAGTGTGATCCCACATAATTAAAGCTGAGGTTCTTAGTTTTATTGTAAAGTAGGATTAACATTAAGTTAAAAGCCCTCATTTTAGACAGGAGAGAATTTTTGAAGGACTAGTATATTATTTTCCCCTTGTGCACATGCACTGTATTACATCACATATTTAATTATGAAATCATATGTGATTAGTGTTACTAATATGTGCATTGCAACAAACATGCACCAAGGTTAACAAATTTGTCCATGTGTCCTTGAATTCTAAACATCCTTTTACTAGGTCCTTTCCTACAGTGGCCATGCAGCCTTCATGAACTTGGAATTACAATCTTAAAGTGTTCTTCTGTAGACATAATTTCTGTCTGGACATGTACTACCTTAACACAGAGCCTGAGAGAAAAAACTCCATAGCTGCTGAAACAGCAGCCTACTGAGACACAACACTTGGAACATATTTTCTGAGGCACCATTTATCATTGTCATCACAGTGCCCAAAAACTTATTACAATAAATTGCACTTGCATATCACAGAACAGTTATTCTCAACCTTAAAATAACAATACCAACTCATAATTGTATTAAGAGTCGCAATAATCTTAAAATAATTCTAAAAATAAAACCTATACATGCTAATGAGGAAACATAATCAGCATAAAAACTATCACCTGCCAGCTTTATAACTACAGTCATTATAGATAATTAAATGGCTGCAGCAAGGGAATACTTTGTTTTCTACAAGCATTTGGGAGTCTTCAAAGCACTCTCAGGTGAAGAGAAACAGCAAGGAAGAGACTAACTTTGTAAGTCCTACAATATGAGAAACACTCTTCCATCAATTTGTAGAAAGAGGGATGCCATGCTCTCTCTCTCTCTGTAATTGCAGCCCTTCCTTTGCTTTATGTCTATCACCTGATATTTTATAATTCAGGACTTTCATGGGCAGGTAGAAACTCCAGTTTATTACTAATACCTCAAAATTAGTAAAATATACTGAGCTGCTGCAAGCATAGCAAATGTGAAGAAGGCAAAAGAAAAGTATTCAGTGTGGCTGTGAATTGTCATTTAGTTCAATGTCTAAATAAAATAACATGTCGACTGGGTTTTAAGCAGCTTCCAGAACAGATCTGAACCTGAAAACATAAGGTACCAGAAATACTGAAATACCACAACACACAACTAAAGCAGCACAGAAAGTAGTTTCTCTCATCCAGGAGACGACAAAGAGACAAGAAGACACGGAATAACTTAAGAGCACATGAAGTTTGGTATTAAACCTGTTTCCCTGGGTGATAAGATGTAAATGTAGCTTGGCTGTCTCCCTGACAAGACACATCATTCACAGCTGATAAAACCTGGGAGAAAGAGGACAGTTGGGAAAAATGTTGAGAAAGGCTGGAAGACTTCAATAGTGGTGAAGAGGCCAAGTGAATCTATCTAGTTAACTTACTGTTCCTGCAATAGGGTAGAAAGTGAAACATTTAAGTCTTATCATTACCAACTTTTAAAATGCTATATCTTACTTTGTGATAACTAAAACAAAAGGATGGGAGGATGAGCTGTGTAGGAAAAAAAAAAAAACAACAAAAAAACCCCAACCAAACCTCTACCAACAAGCCAAACCAAGAACAAGTAATGGCATAAAACTGTAGCTTTTGCTTGTTCCAAGTTAAAGTCAATGTGTCCTGTCCCACACTTATGTTTTTAAAAAACTTTCATGTTGAGAAGCTATAATGGCAAATTATCAGCCTGTATAATGTCAATGTAAGGAGTGGCTAGTAGATTTTCACGGAAACCTCCTTATATACTGGTAGTGATAATCCTGCTCTTTTCACCACTTTTAAAATTATTATTTTAAATGTCCATTTCATGGTTAAACAAAATTGATTTGGAACTGTCCTATAAGTGACAATTCTTATACGTTGACCTAATTACTGACCTGATTCTGTAGATGTAAGAGTTTAATGTCAGAAGAAACTATGAAATGCAGACTGGATTTAAAAAAGAAAACAGGGTAATTGCAATATGAGTTACTTCTTCAGGAACGCTTGTGTATCCAATGACAGCTTTGCTATCACAGTCCTCCGTTTTGCTAATTTACGTCATCCCTCTTTTTACTAGCATAGCTATTGGAGCAGTACTTTTCCAGTGAGGTTAGTTCCCTTATCTAGCTTACCACGAGGCTGCATAAAAAATCACAGCACTACTAACACCAACCAGACCTTTCGCTACTCTTGAAGATTTTGCTTCTTCAGGTTTGCTGGCAGCTGCCCCGACAGTCCCCAGGGAGCGGCAGGTGGGAGCGGTTCCGCCCGGCACCCGGCCGGGACAGCGCCTCGTGCCCCGGGCTCAACACCGACGGCCACCACCTGGCTGGGGAACCACCAGCACTGGGGGTTCCCTCACAGGCTGGGAGGAAAAACCGTGGTTTAGGCAGACTTTTTTTGTTGTTGTTTGGTTGTTTGGTTGGTTTTGGTTTGGTTTGGTTGGGTAACCCCCCAGGTAGAGTGCCCCACCCTATAGCTGCGGCGCCCCGCCGGCTACAACACCCGCCGAACCGCGCCCTTGGGCGGAAGCTCAGCCTCCCGCAACCACAAGCCGCTCTGTCCAGACCACCGGACAAACTCGGACTCTCTAATTCGCCCGGCCTGACCAGCGGAGCCGCTCCGCGGCCCGGCCGGGCGCGCGGGGGCGCTGCGGCTTTACGAGAGACCCGCGCACCGGCACCGCGCTGCGGCCCCGCCCCGCCCGCGCAGCGCAGCGCGGGGCGGCCGCGCAGGGGCGGGTCGGGAGCCGCGCTGGTGGCGCGGCGGATGAACCGGGGGCCCGGCCGCGCCCGGAGCGCGGGCGCTCTGACGGGCCGCAGGGCCCCGCTCCGCCCATGGCCTCCCTGCTGGTAAGGGCTCGGCCCCGAGCTCCAATCGCCGGCGAGGGCAGCCGAGCCGCGGCCGGCGGGTGTCGCCCGGCGCCGAGGGCTGCACGGCCGTGACCGCCGCCCCCGCCGGTGGGAGCGCTCAAGGCGCCGGGACTGCTGGGCTCCCGCCGCGCGCGGGGCGTTAGCGGCCCCTTCGGGGGCCGCCCCCGCCCGCAGCCTGACGGTGCGCACCCTCTCCCCAGGAGGACCCCGTCCTGATCCGGCCTTTCCGAGGCCACACGGCGGCGGTGACAGGCGTCGCCTTCAACGCGGACGGAGCAGGGCTGGGTGAGTGCGGGGCCGGGCGCCGTTTGCCTTCCGGGCGGGGCAGCCCACTTCTTCCTCCCTCCCTCCCTCCCTTCCCGGCAGCTGGCGGAGCCGCTCGGCTGTTCCGGGCGCAGGTCCGGCCGCGGAGGCGGGGCGGGCTCCCGCGCCGGCCGGGCGGGCCGAAGAGTCTCTGCCCCTTCCTTAAGCGACAACTTTTTGAGCAAACCACAGGGCGGGAGGAGGGGTTTGTCCCGCGGAGAGAGAGGAGGAGGAGGAGGAGGAAGTAAGGGGAGCGCCGAGGCCGGAGGGGCAGGGGGCTGCTCCGTGCCTCCGCTGCTGCCCCGCTCCCCCCGCGGTCCCTGTGGAATCTGCTGGGCCCGCCGCGGCCGGACTGCTGCAAACTGCCGGCGGCCCGAGCCCACAGCTGGGACTGCCTGCGGTCCCCTCCGCCCCGGGGGCGCGGAGGGAGCCGACAGGACTTCGCGGAGCCCCTCTCTGTTACTAGCTGCTTTTAACCACCTACGATGAGGATCCGTCTGGCGAGAAGATGGACGTGGGTCCGTAAAAGCTGCATGTTCCTCGGCTTCTTGACGATCGCTTACTTTGTGGTCGAGCTGTCGGTTTCTTCCTTCGGTGCCTCCCTCGCCGGAGAGAGCATCACTAAAGGGAAATGGGAGAGGCGCTTTTCTGACAGAGCAGAAGAAGCTGTAGATTTGGCTCGTCCAGTTTATGACAAACCCCCGCCTGATCCTCATGCCCCAGGAGAATGGGGTAAACCCTCTCGCCCGCAGCTGAGTCCCGAGGAGAAGAAACAGGAAGAAGAGCTGATCGAGAAGTATGCAATTAATATTTATTTGAGTGATAAAATCTCTCTCCACCGGCACATTGAAGATAATCGACTGAGTGGTTGTAAGACTAAATCTTATGACTACAGAAGACTGCCCACTACATCTGTTATAATTGCTTTTTACAATGAAGCCTGGTCAACATTGCTGCGGACGATACATAGTGTTCTTGAAACATCACCTTCAGTGCTTCTGAAAGAAATTATACTGGTGGATGACCTGAGCGATAAAACGTATTTGAAGGCTGAACTTGAAAAATACATAAGCAGTCTGAAAAGAGTTCGCTTGATAAGAACCAACAAACGAGAAGGATTAGTTCGTGCACGTTTAATTGGCGCTACCTTTGCTACTGGTGATGTCCTCACATTCCTAGATTGTCACTGTGAATGTGTCTCTGGCTGGCTGGAACCATTGCTCGAGAGGATTGCTGAGAATGAGACTGTTATTGTTTGTCCTGTCATTGACACCATTGACTGGAAAACATTTGAGTACTACATGCAAACAGCAGAGCCCATGATTGGGGGCTTTGACTGGCGTCTGACATTCCAGTGGCACTCGGTGCCTAAACATGAACGTCTCAGGCGCAAATATGAAACCGACCCAATCAGATCCCCAACTATGGCTGGTGGCTTGTTTGCTGTCAGCAAGAAATATTTTGAGTACCTGGGTACCTATGATACAGGAATGGATGTTTGGGGAGGGGAGAACTTAGAATTATCATTTAGGGTTTGGCAGTGTGGAGGCATGTTGGAAATTCATCCGTGCTCCCATGTGGGTCATGTGTTTCCAAAGCGTGCACCCTATGCTAGACCAAATTTCCTTCAGAACACGGCACGTGCTGCTGAGGTGTGGATGGATGAGTTCAAAGATCACTTTTACAACAGAAATCCATCAGCAAGAAAAGAAAACTATGGAGATATTTCTGAGAGAAAGATACTTAGAGAGCGTTTGAAATGCAAGAGTTTTAACTGGTATTTAAAAAATGTATTTGCTGAGTTGCACGTACCAGAAGATCGTCCTGGCTGGCATGGTGCTATCCGCAGCACAGGAATATCTTCAGAGTGCCTTGACTATGTCTTACAAGAACATAATCCTACTGGGTCTCACCTTTCTCTCTTTGGCTGTCATGGTCAGGGAGGCAACCAGTTTTTTGAATATACATCAAATCAGGAGATTAGATTTAACTCTGTAACTGAGCTATGTGCTGAAGTTCCTGAACATGAAGACTTCATTGGTATGAGGAGCTGCCCAAAAGATGGTTCTCCTGTGCCAGAAATTATTATCTGGCATTTCAAAGAAGATGGGACTATTTATCATCCTCATTCAGGGAAGTGCCTTACTGCTTATCGTACAACTGGGGGGCGTGCAGATGTGCAGATGAGAACTTGTAATGCTGCAGATAAAAACCAGATGTGGAAATTTGAGAAATAATCACTGCTGGTAGTATGAATTGAATGGACTCTCCAAGGTTTTTGGAGTAATCTCCAAAGTTTTTACGTGCATGAACAGATAGCAACATTTGATTGAATACTTTGGAATGTTTTCAGATGTGTCTGTAGTGGTGTAGAAACTATCTCTTGTGGTCAACTGTATAGAAAGCAAAAGTAAATCCTGGAGTTTGGTTTCTAAAACATGGAATACAGATCTAACGCCTTTTATTTTTGTAAAATTTTGATTCATTATTTTCTTACTTTGGCCTGTCTTGCCTATGGTAAAACAAAGGCTTTTGAGTGGACTAAGACGGGGTTTTTTTGGCTTAATAAAAAAAACAATTATGCAATAATCCTGCAAGATCACGTTACATGAAAGTAACGAATCTTTACTTACAGAAGTAAAAGTTAGGGTTCTTGCAGTGGTATTAGCTGACCTGTGTTGCAGATACGTTATAACATATGTGTCTAACACCATAAGTAAGGCATGTGATTGAATGGACATTGATGTGGAAAATTGAATCTAAGCCTTGTAATATTCTGCATTTTTCTAGGAACGTACCTGTTGTTAGGGGTAACAACTAGCTTATTACATAGAAGAACAGGAAGTTTATTTAGTAGATGGGCTTTGGCACTGCTTTGCGATGTTGTACCTGTTGTAAAAATCTTACCTCATGGGTGTTAGTCAGGAGCCCTCATGCATTTAGAGAAGAGTGTGGTGGCAGAGAAACCAAGGACATGCTAATGGTACCACAAATGGGACAAAATAGGGATGGCAACAACTAAGAATTCTGTTTAAAGGTAGTGGAGAAGGAAAGAAAGCACAGAATTGCATTAGGTACTATGTTTTGTTAGCTGTATATTTAATATTTACATTGCCTCTATGTAAGCTTTTCCATGTTCAGCCTCACATCCTAGGAACACAAAACTTGTGTTCTAGACCATGTATCCCTTTTTTTTTTTCATTTGATCTGTCAGTGGAGGAGAGGAAGGTAACAGAGGAAAACTCGGGCTGTTTTGTGTTATGGCAACAGCTGGCATGGATCAGTCCTAGACAGAGTTTTGAAATAATGCAGCATAAGCTGCCTCTTTCTAGTTACAACAGTAGCACAGGAGACCTTGGATGAGGTTAAGAAGCTGGCATTGCTGACATGAGGGGAGTTGAAAAGGCAAAAGACAGCTTGGAGGAAAACAAGATTTGTGGGGAAGCTGTTTAAGCCACAGAATGGCTTATTCAGAATGTTTTGTCTATCCTGTTATGCTGAGTTCTGAAGAATATTGATTCTTGAATCGTGTCATTAATCTGTTTTGAGCGTGATTATAGATGGTAGATGTGATAGATATATTGTGTGTTTGAAGAAAAATCTTGTGTTAGTATCTGTTTTTTAGATTTATGTGATTTATATGATTTAAGTTGAACACTTTTCTTAATATTTTGGGCATTCCAACTTTTTTGATTGCTTTCACTGAAGTGATAAATATTCTTCAGTAGCCACAGTGTAGTAATTCTTGACATGGGGCTGGTAGGTAGGAACTCAAGCTAGTGAGAAAGTAGGTGTGCATTTGCTGCAGGTGTTAGTAGGTAGAAAGGTTAAAAAGGGGTGAGACCTGATGTAGTTGAAGTTTTGCCAAGAATAAAGCAAGAGTAAATTAAGACGTATTTTTAAATCTTAGTGGTTTGAAAGCATTGAGAGGTTTGGGTGGAAGCAGGCGGAACGGAAGAAGAAAATGTGGAGCTTGGGATGTAGAATTGAATCATGCTAAAAATGCTTGCCACTGTGTGGCATGGGTTCTTTTAAGTCCTTAACTTATTTTTAGTCAGTTACTTGCAGTTTAATATTTTTTTATTTTTTTTCACTAAACTTTTTTTCTGTTTTTGTTTTTTTTTTTTTAAAGGAACTTTTTGCTACATAAGGGAAACGTTCCTGAAAAATTCCATTCCACTCTGCAGTAAGGAATTCTTTTGTGAACCTGCAAGTTATGAATCATTTATCAAATTTTAAAAGGCAGCCAGTCATTATGTACTGGAGCAGTTAATTAAATAAAGTATGTGCTTTTCTGAAAAGCTTGCTGTAGATTCTTATATTCAATAGAAATGACAGGAAAAAGGCCTAGGTTCTCCTGTATGGCAGGATGAGTTGAGTTGAGGTATGAGTTGTATATGCAATGCATGTTTCCTCAGATGAAAGCAATTAAATGGTGTGAATGTAGACTATGCAACTTTTATACAGTTAACTTTTTTAGCACTTGGCGAAAACTGCATTTCCTATAAACTACCTTCATGTTAGAACTGACATTCGAAGTGTTCCTTATCTATTTAAGCAATAATTTTAAGTGAATCTGCCTCTTAGTTTGAAAGTTATTCTCTCTGCATATATCTAAACCCTCCTTCCTCCCCATGACCTCCCATTCTATTTTTGGAGTTATTTATAAACTAATTGGAAAAAAAAAGTGGAAGCCCTCAAAAAAAAATCTTCCTGATGGGAGTAAAAAATATGGGAATAAAAGGAGGAGGGACTAGAGAAGGAGAGAAAAAGAAAGAAGAGAAAGAAAACCTACCTTGCCATTTCATTCAACTAGTTTTGAATTGAGTTGCGGCAACTCTACAGAAATACTCCAGTTATATTTCAGTATGTATAGATTTCTGGAAAATCTGAAACTCTGAATGGTTTTCTATTCTTTTAGACTTTGAAAATTTGGGAAACGCTTGTACATATTTTAAACTACTGATTCTAAGTGACTTAAAAAAATTGAATGTAAACGTAACACTGAATAAATGTGGAGGGCCTTGGGGTTTCTATTAAAAAATAAAATCCAGAATGACAATTAAATGTTTACTAGTGTGCTGACTCTTCAGTTCTCTTTCTCTTGTGTAATGTATACAGTGTGCGATAAAAATTGTCATGAACTTGAACTTATGTGAGTTATTAGAAGTTCCTTGTGTTTTACCCACTGTGCTTAGAGTTCCAGATTGGCTTTCTTGACTGAAGTTCAATTAATAATTGTTTTTTGCCAAGTAGGAAATCTTGCAATTCACAAACATGTTTGTATTGTGATGTTGCACCTTATGACACTGAGAGTTGCAAAGTTTCTGTAAAGTGTGGGGGTTTGTTGGTAGTGGTGATATTTGAATGTTCACACACCCATCATGTGCACAACCCTGTATTCCATCTACCCTGTAACTCTTGCATTGAGCAATTAATTATATTAGAGATGCTTACTTTGAGAGAGGTACATCTAGGTGTTAAAACCTGCTGAGTTTCTCTTCTGATCTTTGCACAATTTTCTTTGTCACCACTGTGGTACTGTGTGAGTGAAATGGTAATTCTGTATTACAGTAACTTGTGTCTTCATATATATGTGGGTATATATGAAAATGTATACCATAGTATACAGTCACAATTTATAAATTGAACTTTGTTTCATTGCAAATACCACACAATTTTTTCGTGGCATACCTGAAGCTCAGATATCTGTTTAGAGATCTGCACCAAAGTGGTGTGTAAACTTGGCCTTTGCCTAAGGCCAAGTCTTTATTCTTGGGTGTTCAATTCTGTTATGACTCATCAGCAGAAAATCAAATTACCCAGTGACTTATCAGCTATACTTGCATGTGTACAGAAGCACTGATGTTTAAAAAAAAAAAAGGCACTTGGGCTAGAAACTGGACTAAGTTGCATATTGGATTCAGCTCAGTGTGAATTTTCAGCTTTCTACTTTTTAGTTGTATTTTGCAATTGATCAAATATTTTCATAGCAAGGACATGTCTCTGGTTGTGTCATGTGTTCTCTGAGGAGCAATAGACCTGTTTGTGCTATGGCACATCCTAAAAAATTCTTATGGACCTTCTGTATTTCTTTTGTTTCAGATCCAGTACTTTAAATTAGCCTTGGAGATCTGTTCTGGACTATTTAGTGGTGATTTGGTGACTGAAAGTCACCAAAATAAAGGGTGCTGATATAATCAGTAAATGCTGTCAGAATGTATCATCTGTGCAGCCTTAAAGTACTGTGCTTGAGTAAATTGGAGAAGCAGCATTCTTATAAAGTAGGCAAAAGCCCTTAGAATGGAATAAAGAGAAATAGTGACGTTTACTTGACCAAAGTACATTTTCATGGATAAAACTGGTTTTAAAATTAGTATTGCTGTCAACATACTATGTACTCTTGTATTTTCTGCTTGTGGTTAGTTAAGGTAAAACGTTTACCATTACAGTGAAATGTTTGGGTGTTAGCCATATGCACCAAAATCTTTTTCAGCCCGCTTGAACAGGGAATAGTTTGGCTTGGCTGAGCCTCATTAATGTTAAAGGGACTGATTTCTCTGGCAGGATAGGGGCCAAAGTTCAGTATAGATGTAGAGTTTTGGCTTAGAGTTTCTTTGTCTCTCCCATGGTGTTCAAATATAGAATGACATCAGCCCGTGTGCCTTAGGAAAATATTTCCGTAACGGGTCTGTCAGTTACTCACCCTTTTCTGTGCAAATCCTGAACCTTCTTCCCTCCATCACCTCTGGGGTGGTGTTGGCTGGGCTGGAACTGCTTATTAGAGATAGTAATAGTCTTTGTGTGTCATGGTAATGGGCAGGTGGTTTCAAAAGAGACATATACATAAGGATGGAGAGAGGATGCTGTGCAAGCATAGGCAGCATAGTCCAGAGGGAAAACAAGGAAGATGATGGTGGATGTACCCCAGAAAGAACTTCAGGTCACTGCTTGTGTCTCATTAACCTTGGGATAACGCATCTGTGAGCAAGCAAGCTACAAGAAACCAGGCTTTGAATGTATTGTACTGTCATCTTTCAAAGAATATTTTCTTCAGTTTTTAGAACTGAAAGCAGAAACAGCTGGTATTGCACAGCCTTCGTACAGTTCATAAGGTACCATAGGTATTTGGTAGTTCCTTAATTATTTGTTTTAGAAACCATCAATCTTGTCTGTTTCACATTTCCAACTTGATGCCTTTGAATTCTATTTTAGCTTACATTTCACTTTTTCCTTTTATATTTATGCCACTCTAGATTCCATTTTTCTGAATCAAAGTGAAAAAGAAATTCTTTCAATTAGAAAGAACCTGCTGTAAAATAGAGTTCTGAAAAATTGAAGCAGGGGGAAAATATCCTGTATTTATTTGTCAAATATAGGCCTATTGATATGGGCATAGAGATAGTCTGGTCTCATGTCTTTTAGCAGAGGCTAGTCTTTGGGGAATAAAAATAATATTTCTGTATCAAATTCATAAAGAGAATTTAATATCTAATATTTTATATTTTAGCATTTTGTTTGAGGATTGCCTTGACACCCATGATAAGAAACTCAATTCCTTTGTGCTGCGTTGGTGCTTGAAAGAGGCTAGGAAGAGAAGAACCATTCTCTTCATGTCCTCTTCAACTTCTAGGAGGTCTTCTTCCTCTCCCTCCTTTTCTCTACTAGGGGTAGGAATTTATAGATGAGGGATGGGTGTGTGAATACCTTGTTTATTTATGTCCTGCATACTAGCAGCAGAGATGAAGATAATAGGGACGTAAGAATATCACACATGCCAGTTTAATTCAGCTGCTTATTCCCTTTACTGCATATAGTTTCCTGAAAATGATCAAACTCTGGTAGAAGTTATGCTTGCCTTTTCAAATGTAGATGGTACGATCCACCTGTAAAGTGACTGCAAAGAAAAAAAAGTTCTTTCTATTATCAGACTGACAACTTTACGTTGTGTTTTGAACTAGGCAAATATTAGTATTATAAAATCAGTACTTAAATAGGATTATAGAATTATCATATATGGATATCTTTAGTGTAGATATCTGAAGTGTTAGAAATCATGTCTTGAGTTCAAGTTGGCTTGTTTTTTCAGAATTAAACACTTGATCCTTGAAACAAATTTCATCTCAGAGATCAAAATGACATTACTGAAGAGTTTGTCTATTCGTCTTAGTATTTGGTAACACCAATCTGGATTCATACTTAATGATGTGCGTGGTGTTTGGCTTTGGATTTTTTGTTCTGTATCTTCCAAGTACTTGCAAGGTGGTTTGCTTAGTATGTGAGAGAGCTGCCTGTTAGGTATTATCCTTTACTCCTCCCAGTCTTGTGATAACCTTTGAAAAGCCTGATTTTGGCATTGTTTGCTGCCAGGCTTCTGCTCAGGTCAAGTATCCATTAAAACCCAACAACTCCTCCTTCCCCCTAAGACTCAGTAAATTCACTGTTGAATCCTAATCCATAGCCATTAGCTCTGATTTTTATAAGAACAGTGAAGAGACTCCTAATATCTTTTACTTCTTGCCAGCTACTTGCTCTTTGGATAGGTTTCTTATGGTGTGGAAGCTGAAGACACGATGCAGAGCTTACAGATTTGTAGGCCATGTGGAAGCAGTGACCAGTGTAGAGTTCTCACCAGATGGGCAGCTACTGGCTTCATCTTCTCAAGATCGTACTGTCAGACTATGGGTTCCTTGCATGTGAGTATAACCTGGCAATGTTACGGTATGTGTTTCATTGAAGTGCAATGTGAATACTGGAGTCTGCTCAAGAGAAGTTTCTTTTTCCTTCCCACATGCCTGGGCTTTGACAGAAACAGAGATCAGGGAGCACAAATAGCACAGTTCTTTACTGTGTTACTTTGTTCTTTACTGAATATGCTGTAGTTTCAAAAGAAAAATGTAGCAATTCAAAGGTCACAATTTCATGTGTGTAGGACTATGCCTGGTAGTATTTGTCTGGATTAAAGATTATATTTTAGTAAGGATTGCATGGCTGCACTTCATTTTGGGGAGAGAAGTGATGAAGGAAGCAAAACGGCTTTTTGGAAAAAAACTGTTTTTAATCTACTTGCCTTATTACACTGTTCTTAAATAGTAGTGATTATAAGCAATTCGAAATGATCGTAGAAAAACAGATGTTACTTTAACTTTTAAGCATTTTGTAGATTACTGTATAAAAAATTCTCTTTTAAATATTAATGCTAATGGTACTAAAGGTTAATGCTTCTAGTTATTTGCACAGTTCTCTAAAATTGTGTCATATTAAATGCAATTTAAGGAATGTTATTCTAATAATTAATATTGGAATAAGTAAAAAAATAATGGTGACACTAAGATTTAGCCTCTATATGCTGCTTTTTCATTTGGGTGAGATTCTAAATATGTTAACATTGAGTTTTATGGGGTTTTAAACTCTTTAATATAATTGTGATTCATGACTTGGTGTTTGGGGTTTTGTTTCTTTTCCCCCTACCCCCTTAGTCATGGAGAATCATCAGTATTGAAAGGTCATACAGCATCTGTTCGTAGTGTGAGCTTCTCCCATGATGGCTGCTCTCTAGTTTCAGCATCCAATGATAAATCAATAAAAATATGGAGTGTTTGCAGTCAGCGCCTTTTGTTTACCCTATTCCAACACACTCATTGGGTTCTCTGTGCCAAGTAAGTGTTATTTTTATTCTCTTGGTAAAGTAGAAGAACTCCTAACAAGGTGTTTTTATGTCCCAAGGTAGAACTAAGGGAAGAAAAATCTGTGAAAGACAAATGATTATCTATCAGTAATAATTAAATTTTAATCAAGCAATCTTATTTACACAAGTTTTGTATATATGTCCTAGTTGAAGTATGAAAGCTTGCTCTGTGTTAATGTGTACATATTAAATCTGTTGCTGTATATTAATTCTTTTACTTTAAAGGACCAACATGGTCTTCTGTATCCCGTCTTTCCCCAGTCATGTTTGTTTTCATGCTGTATTAACTTATTTCACAGCATTCACTTGTTTTTAGATTTATTATGCGTGGTAAGGGTTTTCTCAACTATTCTTGTTCTTTGCTGGTTTTCCTTTTCCTTTTTACCATATTGATGGGCAGTTTGCAGCTAAGAGATGCCTGATTTAAACCTCTTGAGAAAAAAACCCTGGTGAAGTGCAGAGCCCTACAAAGTTTCAAAGTATCCGATTGTTGAAAAGAAAAAGAAAAGCTCTAGGAAATCACATGTGGAAGTTCTTGAACAGTTTTCTAATGTCCTTGTGCAGTTGCTCAAGATGTGAAAAAATAATGCTTGAGGAAATTCTACACAAATCAGTTTTACTATTTAAAAACCTAGTCTACTAGTCTAGGAGTAATTGTGAATGCTTTGCTAACAATTTGTAAGTCTAGGGGGAACTCAGAGGAGAACATATATGTAGGTTAAAATGGAACACAAGGTTCTACTGTGTCCTCTTTGTCTTTTGCCTATAGTTTTCTATAGTAATATCCTCGGCATCTAAAGTGACATCCTTGGGCTGCTGCTACCTTCCTCCCCTATCCCTCTCTTTCTCTTGTTTATGGCTCTGTTTTTAATTGTAGTTGATTGTGAAATGAAGGGGGGAAGAGTAAGGGGAGAAGCTTTTCAGTTTTATTACTCCCTGAGAAATATGAGACATTCAAATGTCCTTTAAATGTTACACATCTTTATTTCAAATGGGCTTTCTTGGCTCTGGTATTTTGCGACTTATGTCTCTAATGCTCATCTAGGTAGTATCAGCTGTTTAATAATGTATTCACTTGCATGTTCCAGATTTTCACCTGATGGAAGAATAATAGCATCTTGCAGTGAGGATAAATCTGTTAAGATCTGGGATACAAGAAATAAAACTTGTATTAATAGCTTCTCAGATTATGAAGGGTAAGTGTTACTAGAAAAAAAGGAGGAATGTAAATGTGTCATTTTAATGAGATTAAATGCACCTTCTGTGGTATTAACATCTGTATATGTTAAATCTGAAAATAGATCAAACTTCTACCATCCACGTGAAGTAAAATAATTCATATAGAGTCCTTCTAAAGAGGTTAACTGGCTGCACTTATCCAGCTCTTTTCCAGCAATCAAGAAATAGTCCGGGCAGAAGTGGGGTTATTCTTGGATTTTTGGAATGTTTTCATGTTTTCCCTCCATTTTAATAATGCTATTTGATATTGGATGCTTCAACAAGAAGAAAAGTTGGAGAATTTTCCATTTGTTGATGAAAACAATATTCTATTAGCTTCAGTGATCTGCCTTCTTTAAATATAAAAAATACTTGCTTTTACTTATATGCAGTTTTCTTAAACATCTTGGAAACAGAGCTTTAACAAGTCAGTGGAATATATATCTTGTATATGTGCTTTGCTGGTTTCATGGCTGCCTTCATCCTTTTTACTAATTTAAAATATTGTTATAGCTAGATATTCAGTTTTTAGACATAATTATTTTACTTGTTGCTTACAAACTCTTTGCAGCACTATCTTCTAGGGACTTTATACTCCAGCACAAACTCTGAAGATTTGAGTTGGGTCAATTATACTATATTTTCAACAAAAGCCACATTATACAGTCTGATTTATCAAGCACGTCTTGTTTTCTTATGCTTATTTCAGTTACTTGAAATACCTTGAGTTTCCATACATGTGGATTTCACACAAGTTTTTGGCGACTTAATGTTAATATTGTGGGGTTTATATATATATATAGACCTAAATATTTCTATGGAAACACATAATCAATCTGTTTTCATTAATTATATTTAGATTTGTAAATTTTGTGGATTTCAACCCAAGTGGAACGTGTATAGTTTCTGCAGGTTCCAATCATACAGTGAAACTGTGGGATATTCGAATAAACAAGCTACTGCAGCATTTCAAAGGTAAAAGCAATGTAGTTAGTTTCACTTTCTTTATAAGAGAGCTCTTTGCAATGAAATGTGATTTATTAAGAGTATATTATTTCGTTCCTTACTGGGAAAAGTGGACAAACAAGTCATATTGGCATATTGTAAGTATCTTCTTGTAGTCTCACAACCCTAAAAATCCAATCTGAATCCTTTTTATTTCTTTGCATCTCTTAATTTTTCGAACAGAACTAAGAAAATACTTTGGAGAGTCTGCTATGCCCCAGCACTTTGGTTGTTTTTTCCTTGAATGAAGAGGGCTGTTCTTCGGGAAGTAGAAAAGAGCAAAGAAATAAAGTGTACATTTCTTCTTAGTAGATATCTACAGCCTTTGAATATTGTCTTCTGTAAATTAGTTCACAGAGCAGGGGTTAACTGTGTATCATTCCATCCTTCTGGTAACTACCTCATCACTGCTTCTACTGATGGTACCCTTAAGATTCTGGACCTCTTAGAAGAAAGACTTATTTACACTCTCCATGGACACAAGGTATACACAATAATCCCCTTTAAGTGGAGATCTTAACAGATTGTTCAGTATCTTTTCAAAGAGAAAGTAACGTTTATGCTGTTGTGTCTGGTATCTTACAACTTGTGGATGAACTTTAGTGGACAGCAAGATGTTGTATTAATGCACCTTATTACAAGTGGTTAAGGATATGCATCGGTTTTACCTGTAGCCATGCTTTTTATCTGTCAGTGTTACATGCTTAATGTTAAGTAATAACTCATGTTCTGAATTAATTAAAAATCCACTCTTGATTTTCATAATCATGTTATTTGGCACTTAGTCTTTTTGTCTGTTGAAAAACAGTGCTTTCTAAGGAGGGGGAAGCTTACAGAAGCCAACTTTGGTGAAGAATGGCAGGCATTTCCTCCCTTTCCTCTTATGCAAAACAAACCGTATTTTTGATAATGAATTAAACACATAGCCTTGAGCAATATAATATATATTTTGTAATTTTTTGTTGCAGAGTTGAAGTATAAAATCTAATGAAAATGCCACTATTTTCCTAGTATTGATTATAGTAATTGTAATGCAGCATCTAACTAAAAAGTGCAATATTAACTCTTCAATGAAATTGTTTGGCAAAAATTTCACTTCAGTAAAATTGTTCCTTATTTTATTAAAATTGAAAAGTATGTTATAGTAGGTAATGGCATCAATGTTTTTCTCTTTGCATTAAAGTACCATGATTACAGTAATAATGTAATTTTACTGTATGCCTTTTTTTTTCCCCAGGGACCTGTACTTTCTGTGGCTTTTTCAAAAGGTGGTGAAAAATTTGCCTCAGGTGGAGCAGATGCTCAGGTTTGTGACATTGTCTCTTTAAATTGAATATCTTAATGTTTGTTGCAGTGGATGGGCGTTATATATAGTATGTCACAGTAACATGCTAATTACAGTGTGCTCACATGCATTCTGCCTACTAGTGTGTTATATAGACTTTCCACTGGATGTTATGATGAGGAGTAGACGACAATATTGGCCACTTCTATTTTGAATATTAAAATAAAGGAATGATTTTTAAATAAAAATACTTTAAGTGTTGCAATTCAGTGTCAACAAAGTAGTTGTGTTGCAGTTAGTATTAAGGCCTAGCTGCTCCGTTAGGTTTTGGCTTCTTTTAAAGTCCGTACTCTGTAATTGTAAGAATTAAGTTGTATTACTGGGAAAACTTTGACTAGAATTGGGGAAAAATAGTCCTGTGTTAGCTTTGCTAATTTGCTTCAGTGAAACAGTGAAGTAATGGATTTTACATAGGGAAGAGTTGTTTGAGCATTTAAAATAAAAAAGATAAATTAAACAGCAAGTCAGATAATGAATCTTCATCTGCTGTGATGAATCTCACAATTAAAAAAATATTATCAAGCTTGGAATCATCTCTATCAGGTCTTTATATTTTCCAAATGAAAGAACTTTTGTAGCACTAGGCTTAAATTTTCAGTGTGAAATGTTCCCTAATATTAGTTGTCTTTTCCATTGTTTCCTGTTACAAAAAGCTAAAAGCTCAATGTAGATACAGAAAGCCATGATGTAGAAATTAAGAACTTTTGAATTTACCATGATTCATGCTTATATTCTGTTTCGTGGAGCTTGAAATAAATTTCAGCTATTGAAATAATAAATATTTCCAATTAAAAACTTCCGTAACATTAGAAAAAATGCAGTCTGTTTCTTGTTTTTACTTATTGCTTCCAGTAGCACACTTTTCTGGAATGACTTGAAAGCACTCAAAGAAAAAGAAAAAAAAATTTGCTTTCTGTCACAAGGTGTTTATTAAGAAGCACTGCCAAGATTTGCAGTCACTGGAAAAGTGAAAATGTTGTCAAACTTCTAACAGTAATTTTACAAGTGGAAAAAAACCCCAAACAAAACAGAAAACCCCAAACAGCTAAAAACTGCCCAAACAACCAAAAGAAAAAACAAACCCAAGAACCAGGGAAAGAGATTTATTTCTTCACTCACTAATAGAATCTTTTCTTTTCCATACTAAAGTTTTTAATAAGATTTTTTTTTTAAATTACAAAATGCAACTTAGATTCCCAAGTAATTCTGAATTGTTGACCTTACCTTTCATGAGTACTTCATTTGAGTTTTATGATGATTTGTATATTATACGTAACTTGAGAGGAAACAAAGTGCATGTATTAAACTCGGTCACATAACTGAAGAGTTATCTGGAAGCTCTGATGATGGAAAGGACCTATTGCGTTAAGCCTAACACAACCTCCCAGTTGGATGCCAGCATGCCCTGGGAGTGCCTGTCTTATTTCAAACTTCCTTTGAATTTGGGGCACCCTGAATGAACAGGCATGTTCAGTGCAGTCATGTCATTGCCTTTCTCCTGCCCTGGTTCCATGCTGTAGAGCTGGTGGTGCACAGAATCATGGAGAGAGTAGGTAAAAATTTATAAGATGCTCATGTTTCTCAGCAGTTTGATGTAGTGGTTTCATGCTGAATGCAAGAGAAGGAAGATCCAGTTTCACCAGGAAGCACTTTCTTAGTTAAATGTTGAATTAAAAAAGTAGTCTTAGTAGTCTGATAATGAATCCTGGGTTTAGTTACCTTAAAAAGAGGCATTCCTGCATTTGTTGAAGTTTTTCCCTTTGTTTTATGCAAGGTTTGGTGGGAGAGGGCTACTTATTTTGGTGTAGTTTTTACTTTTCTAAGTTTAAAATGTTCATTGCTAACCACTGAGGTAACTACCAGTGTGTATATCTTTATCTATAAAGTAAACATAAGAACTTTATTCTTTGGTGTTCATTTTCTGTTGGTGTATACGCACATGTATTCCACAAACATCCTATTTTGCTGATCTGTCCACAACCCTTTTCCAGGTCTGCCAGGAGAATAGTTGTGGGACTTCTTGACTCACTCTGTTGGTTTACTGTAAATATAGGATGTGTTATGGTTTGGTTTCCTGGAATATCTATAAGACTGAACGGATAGAACATCTTTGGACTACCTCTCCATTCCGTGACCTCACTTCTGCTTTTGGCCGTTGTGTGACTGTTGTATATTGTTTCTGCCTAGAGTATAATTGGACAAGGTTCAGAAAACAGATTCCTGATGCTAAAACACTGGAACCAGGTGTTTTAGTGTTCTGTGGAACTCTGTCATTTCTCTTATGCCCTCAAACTTTCTTATTAGACTTGCAAGCCTTTATATGGGGCAGAAACTTAACGGTGTATGACCACTTGATTTGTCAGAAAAATAACTTGGTCCAGTGGGACAGAAGTTTCCTTTGGTTTATGATTATGGACATATTTTAGAATTGTTTGTTTTTTTTTTTAATACACTGAACCACATCTTTTAGACTTGAAGTACAAGATACTCTGGGGAAGTGCCTGTGTTGTAGAGATCAGACTAAGTGATCACTGCAGGCTTATTCTGATGTAGTGCTCTATTAGTAATAACAGACTTCACTCAATAGTTATGTTTTGAGCACTGAATAGGCTTCTAGTAGTTACTGATATGATGGTTTCTTACAGGTATTACTATGGAAAACCAACTTTGATTCTTTTGATTATAAAGAAGTTCTTAAACACAATTTTAGAAGAACACATATTGATGAACCTCCTCATCTTCTTGATATTTACCCGAGATCACCTCATCTCCATGATGAAAAACTTCAGTCAGTTGAGGTGAGTGCAATAAGTTATCTAATATAGGAAGCCAGAAGCTTTTGTACAGGCTGTCTGGCATTTATAGTTAAATGTGTTCTATGTATACCAGAGAGCTTTTTATTGTTACGTATAATACTTTGGGAGCAACCATAATTTATGAATCCACATTAAGTTTACTAGACTAGCTGATGCTGTCAGATTTATGCTGAAATTCCTTTCATGCTTCTAATATAAGTCTGTACATCTGATTTAGAAAAAACATAGATGATGATCTGGTTTGTGAAGTAACTTGGCAAGTGTTGCAGAAGGTATCTAAATCTGCATTGAGCTTTAGAATACTAATCAAAATACATCATTATAAGCAGGACAAAGTGACATTATTACTGAAAGTCAAATATTTGATTGTAACAAGTTGTTCCTCTTTCCAAGACCATTAGGTATCATGAGAAGATCTTGATATCTATCTAAAAGTTTAGAAAGACTTTATAGGTTAGTGGTTTGTTTTATGTCACTATGTAGTCTGATTTCATGATAACTTCATTATTGAACTACTCAAAGCATCTACTGGCATCCCTTGGAAGTACTGGAAATTTGGGAACCAAAGTGAAATATCAAATATTCTGTTTCATTATCTGGAAAAATCCTGTTTGTCACATTGTCTAAAAGCAGATTGGTAAAAAGTACTATGCCTTCAATGAGGCCATTGTTTATGCTATACTTGTGACTGTCCTTGATAGAGCTGGCTAGCTTCTGCATGGTGATTACCTGTACTTTTATCTCTTTTTTTTATTTTGTCTGGGTGCCTCTAGTGTGGAAGAAGTGTCTCACAGATAAATCTTGGGACTTTTTGGTTGCTGTCATATACTATCATAGGACTATAGAAATTCACCATTACCTGGTTGTGTTCATATAAAATGTAGATACTGCTGCCATGGCATTTGTTTCTTGCTCAGAGTTTTAAAACATTGACATTTGGGGATACTGAGCTTTTTTTTTGGTGGGCGGGTACGTATGCAATATAAATATATGTAATATGAATAGTATAACGATGGCAAACACTTTGGTGGAGGAGGAGAACTCTGATAGAATTCATCACTGAGATTTCTCATGTGCCTGGTTCTATTGTCATGTTGGATGTGGAGCTTTCTAATGCTTAGCATTTTGGTCAGAACAAGAACAGGATGACTGCATGTATGACAAGCTTCATAAACAAGCTTCTGTGCTGGACTTTGATATTCATTGAAATTCAGTGGATGAAGTTAAGTTTGCTGGTACCAACCTTCAGTATAGTTGGTCAGTGCCAGAACAAACTCTATCACAGCATTTACCAGCAGATTTAAGCCACTCTTGCTGTATCAACAGTTTGCTTCAAGACCCATTCAAATTGCACCCAGTTATAACATGTGCTAAGTAAACAGTAGCTTATAGCTGCAGGGTTCGGTTGCTTTCTGTTCAGGTCAGTGTTTCCAGACCTCTGCTGCTCAGATGCCTGGCAAAGATGTGAATGTACTCTAAAGCAATTTTTGAGGTTTTTTTCCTATTCCTGATCCCAGGTAATTGAGAAGCTCTGAAAAAGCTTTAATGAGTTCAGGCTAAAGTTAAACTAAGGCTAGGAAGCACCTCTTTGTCAATACTGAAAGGGCACATCAGGGAAATTTGATAGTTGAATGTCAAGAAATTATTTATCAGTTAGTTTTGACAGATTCACTTAACCTAATGTCTGCATTTATTCATAGGTGCTCCATAGTAGTGAAGGGCTCTATGGCTTTGACATTTGTCATAGCAAAGTTTTGGGCTCTTTGTGGTTTATTTTCTGGCCTGATTTCAGGATTTTAGGAATAGGGTTGTTGTGTTTAGTTTTCTATTAACATCACTGTCAGTGATGTTAATAGAAAACATCACAGTCAGTAGAATATCTTTCTCTCAAATAAACATGAAGTATATTATATTCTTTGAGACAAAACAGTGTCTGATAGTTCCACAAAACTCATATTATTGTAATGTACTATATTCTTATATATGTAAATTAAATATTATAGTAGTAGTGATTAGGATCTCTCTTACAGCTAATTTTCAGAATTAATGTAATAATACAGTAATTTAGACAAAGTTAAGGTGAAGTTACTAAGTTCTGTTTCTCCGTATGTCTTTTCCTGTTTTTTTAATTGCCTCTCCTGTCTACGAAGGGGATATTTGTTATGGTGAGGAAGAATAGACCTTACCAACTGGACAGAAACATAATTTATCCGGACAAAACTAGCATCAGGTTACTACCAGCAGTAATATGCTTTAGTGGCACTAACTGTGCTTGAAATTTTTCGGTGTTCCATCATCTTAAATATTTCCTCTTGTAAATGAGAAAAAGCATCATGTCTAGCCCCACTGTGCTATGCTGTACTCTGGATAAGAAAAGAAAAATTTGTCCTTCTTTGGTTAAAACTTGTTACTTTTTTAATACCTCAACCTCTTTCTAAGGTTGAGGCAATAGACAGAATTTTGACATTAGGCAGTTCCACCACAGTATCACCCTCATCTTTCAGTGGCTCATCGTGTTTCTCATATATAAGGGAAAGGAGGGATTGAATCACAGATGTGTCAGAGTGAGTTTTTGGAGGTCAACTGTTCTTCTTGTTAATGGTACATAAAGTCAGCTGTGTCTAGTTAGAAGGCCTTGAAGAAAGATGGAGATTCCCCAGTCTTTTTGGGTGATCTATTCCACTACAGTACAGCAATTGTAATGACACAGTTTTTCCTGGTATCTGCACCTCAGATAATATGCAGAACTGTTTCCTTTCTCTTTATTTTCTTCCTTTCTCTTCATATTTCTGTGAATGGGGTAAGATAATCGATCTTAACTAAATGGAAGTAACAGTTTTCTAAGAGACTTGGTAACATATGCAAGAATTACAGGCAGGCAGAAGAGGCAGTTCAGATATGGGATATTTAAAAGCATCGATGACCATTTAAGGTTTGCTACAAGACACTACGTTATCTAGACATTTGAGATGTGTTATAATGCATTGCCCTGAGTTATGCTTTGATGGTTTCTTTGGCTGGCATCAGAGACACAGTGCAGTGTTTTCCCACATCACCTGTTGGAAATGCTGTTTTGAATAAAGCAGCTTGCACAAGGGCGTTAAGAATTACAGGTATCACCTGGTGTCTTGCCTTTCAGGATAGTGACAGAAACGTGGAGCAAGTGTGTACTTTCACCTTTTCTCAAAACTTTTATTCACTCTTCCAAACTATACATGGAGCCATTAGTATTTGAGTCACCTTCCCTAGTTTGTTTTTTTTTGTTGCTTTGTTTTGTTTTGTTTTGTTTTTCTCTCTCTCTACATACCTGGGGTTTTTTGACACATAATTAACTTTTACAAGAACTCCTCCTCCTCAGACCTGCAGTAGCCTGAATTTTAATGAAGTGTTGAATTTCCTGTTCTTGACTTATAAATCTTTACAACTCTTCTCCAACTGCACTGATCAATGTGATTTCTTGAATATTTGAGTAAGTAGAGATTTAATGCTTATAATCATTACAATTATTCAGACTACTTGGAAATGTAAGTAAATTACTTGTTCTCTGAAGGCACCTACTTTTTTTTTCTGTTGACCACAGAGGTAATCTTGGGTGACCAGCTCAAATATAGATGTCCAGCAGTATGTCAAATTTAGCTGAGATAAATCCCAGTCATTGTATCTCTTTGACATAAGGATCTTTTGGAGTTATTTGAAAACAGTATGTTTAAACAGTAATGCAGTTTTAGTGAAAAATACTAAAAAATGCATTCCACTAGGTGACAGTTCTATTTATGAATTTGTCATATTTGTACATAATTTACCTTTTATAATCTAGAGACCTCTTTAAAATAAATGGAAGGTAGAAAAAAAGAGTTTCCTTTCAAAACATAGCTTTGAGATTTGAACAGTATTAAGGTACATGGAGTTTATATCTTGAGCATAAATAGCTTCTGTTGATTTAGTTCGTGGTTTTTTTTTAATCTTAAAATCTTCAGTTAGAGCCTTCCCAAATCTTCGTTCGCGAAGCCTAGCCATGAAAAATCTTCAGTGTAATTTCAGTTGTAAATATTTTCCTAGGTGAAGGAAATCCAAATATACGCTAGGTGGCAGTAGAAAAAAGAACATATGGCTCGCTTGGCTTGAGGGCTCCAGTCTAGAACAAAAACGGTGTTTAATGAAATTGAATGCTAATTTGCTCTTGGTATGTTTGGAGAGACTATTTCACATCACTTTCCTAGGAAATACTTTGTGTGAGAACTTCCTCTTTTAATTTTATTGACTTCATTTTTCTAATGCATGGAAGGATTTATAGAAACCTTCCTTCAAATATATTTTCTTGTGCTATGGATCAAAATGTGATAATTGTATTATCATATTAAAAGATGATAATGAAAATACTTATATATCAGTCTACCAAGTAATTAAAGCATTTAAATATAAATTAAATTTAAATTGAAAACCTTTAATACATGACAGTTCTCCCTACCTTGCTTTTTAGTGTTCTGGTTTTTCTGTCTTGTTTCTTAAAGTTAAATCTTTCCAAATATGTTTGGTAGGATTATTTTACAGCTAACTACATCACCTTGTTAGGAAATGTCAAGTCATTTGAAACTTTCACGTTTAGAGTAATTCCATTATCTCATTAATTTTTAGTGCAACATTAAACACTAATATTTGTAAGAAGGGTTCATCTACAGCCTTCATGTTTTTGTGCTCATTTCTTTAGACACTTTTTAGATGCTCTGGCTAGTTGCTTAATAGTTTCATATTTAATTTTTTCAAATATTGTTTATGATAGTTCCTGCACCCCTAGTCAGTGTTTACAGTGCTCCTCATCATCCCCTTATCTCTGATAAAGCAGTAAGCAGAACTGTATGAAGAGGAACTTTCATTCCAAGTCCAGGATATGACACTTCCACATAAAGACCACATTTAGTAATACCATATATTTATTTAGCAACCTGTATCAAGAAAAGCATTTAACTCATTCTACAATATCTTTCACGTATATAAGAAGGAGATACCTCAAAGAGGATGTTTCAAGAGCTATTAGTAATAATACTACAGTAGCTCCTCCACATTAGAGTATTGATAAGTGGTAGGCATCTGTTATCCCTCTTCTGCAGAATCCGGCAGATGCATTGTCCTCTCTTCAGCACCCAAATGATTCATGCCAGAAAACTACTTTAGTCTTAGCTGCTCATAGTAGGATTGATACTCTGATAATGCATTAATTATATTTATTGCAGGACTGACTGAATGTCAGAAGCAAATGACCCTAGGCACTGAATAAATGTAAGCTCTTTGGGACAGTTGCTTGTTTAATCTCAATAGGCATGTCACGTATGGAGGGGAAAAAAGTAAAATTTGTGGTTCCTCTCTGCTTTGCTTTAGCACTGATAAAGTGGTAATCAATACCATATTCAGAGGAGACTATGTCTGATCATATTTCTGTTGAGAAGATGCTTTCATTCTCCTTTATCCCTTTATTTCTTCCAAATCTATTTGAGAAAATTGGAAGAAAGCAGGACTTGATCCTAATATCTGTATATGAGGGAGAAGATCCTAATATCTACAAATGAGGGAGAATTTTAAGTATGCAGCTTGTGATGGCCCTGTAGCAGTATGGGTTTTCTTGATTGTCCCTGAGTCCCTGCTCATTCTTGATTGATGCAAATATAATCTGAAGACAGAAAAAAAGAGTTCATGAATGAAGAATGGCTTGTTGAAACTGAATGAGAGAAAAAGCTAGTCAGAAAAGTGAACAAGCTTAAAAACAGAATTAAGATCTCCCCTTAAGGAAAGCTTGTCATCTCTGATTTGTAAGTGCTGCAAAGCGTGATAATCTCTCTCACCTTGAGTAATCTGATAATATCTGTATTTAAATGTTTCTTTACCTTCTAACTTGCTAGTAAACTTTGTTTGTCTTCTTCCTCCATGTACACTTACTGAGGAATATCTTGCTTCTATTAATTTTAAGCTAAATTCTGCGTGTAACCTATGGAAATCCAAATGAACTGAATGAAAAGTCTTCAGGCACTACAAGATGTTATTGCCCTCCTTCCCTGGCTACTAATTCTGGATTTAAGATTGCATTCTAGTTACTTAACAAACATGTATCTGACCTAAAGGTCTGTATGCCAATGTGTGGACCCTAGCATCAGGGATTCTAACTTGTGGAAATAGCACTGAAGCAGTTACTGAGGGAGCAGCTCTGGCTGAGACAGAATTTTGACCGTCTTCAGGTGAAATGGTAGGATCTCCCACTTGAAAAGGCAAAATAAAATGACCCTTGTATCTAAGAAACTTTCAGTGACTAAAATACAACCTGTCACTAGGACAGTGTGAGTTTTGAGGGGTTTGTTTATTTTTTTCCACTTTCAGTATGTTGTTTGGAATTAATGCTCTTTCTGATAAGGCTGCTGTTGGATAGCTGATAAAAAGTTGAAAAGAAAAAAGTTCATTTCTCGTTATTACATTAGGCTTCTTGACAATTTGAAAGTCATCTAGTCTTTCTGTGAAATTTGCCAGTTTATAAAATAATGAGAATAGTACTTCTATAAGTCATACTGTGAAGGCAAACATCTTAGGCTGTGATACACCTAGATAATATAATGGTAGGGAAAATGTGCACAAATTTTTATAGGGAGGTTATTCTGATCCTTAGGTGAAACTGTAAGATAAATGAAAGCAGCAGCTTTCTCAAACTTTATATTATCTGATATTTTGTCAATGCTTCACTTTCAGGAAAGGACATTAGTAAAATATTTCTAAAGCTACAGAGTAAGTCCTATAACCAACAATGAGCAAGTAGTCCAACTGTGATATTAAAAGCAAAATTGCAGATGTTGTGATGAGATGTCTGATCAATCAGCCTCTGACATTGTCTCAGTATTTTCAGTAAGAGTGTGATTTGTATTTGGGTAGTTAACTTATCAGAGATTTCAGTGTGATCTCCTACCTGGTTTCCACAACGGTGTTTTTCAAGTTATTTTGGTAATCAAAGTTGGGACACAACAAGTAAGCATGTCAACAGTCTGTTTGTTGTAGATGACTTGAGGAACCTGAATGTGAGAACTGACTGACCTGGATTGTTAACTGTGTGCTCACTTTTTATTTCATTCTTATTTCCCTTTCTCTGCTGATGCTGAAATAATAGCATAATTCATTTTCAACAGGTTGACCCTACATATGATGTAACTGATATGCAAACACCTGATCCACCTGTCATAGAGATTAGAACCTCTTCATCTTTCAGTACTCTGGTAAGTTGCTTTAAAAAAAAAAAGATATGATATAGCTGTTATCAGAAATGTGCTCTTTCTGTCCATACGAATAAAATATTTCTTTTAACAATTGTCGAGTGCTCAGAGCTCAGTATCCTAAGCTTTCTGTCACAGTTCCCAAGCCTAACCAGAAGATGGTGTAATAGCAAAGCTTTCATGTTATTCTGTAATTTTACCCCATATAGACAGAAATTCTATTTGTAAGCCCATGCTAATTACATCTAAATATTACTGTTAAAATTTGTGGTTTATTCTCAAACACTTTTTGTAACTCTGTTTTTATCTGCAAATAACGGGAAATCTGAAGAATAACTGTCTCACTGATACAATTCCAGAAGTGCTGCTGTAATTTTTTTCCTTTTAAGGCATTTAATAGTTCTCTAGGAGGAAAAAAAGTAAGACATTTTAAGACAGAATATGATTAGAGCCTTCTGATGTTAGCTGTACGTATGACATTGGTATGGCACGTGGGAGGAAAGGAAGGCAATGTTTTAGCGGTGGTTTCGTAGGAGGACAAATATGCTCTCCTGGTATGAAATCTAAAAGACATGCTGTTCTAGAATTAGGTTAAAATGAGAATTTTTCTTTTAGCTCTGAATCTGGACCTGTGAAGGTATAAACTGTATCTTAAGCAATTTTAGTTACCATAAAAAGAGTTTGTGTGGTTGAAGGGTTAATACGTATGAATAGGCAGCAGGTGTGTTTTCTGCTGTTCTGTTTTGTCATGAATGCTTTGTGAAAGGTATGTTGTGAAGGTACTATATAAAATTCTTTAGGTTCAAGATAGAGAGGTTGATGACAAACCTTTACTTCAAAACAACTAATCATATAATAATTTATATTTGAGAAGTGATAATTTAATGTATTTTAATTAGCATTTGTTTTGTTGTGTTTTCACAATGGACATGAGGTTCTTTAAGATAATGTATGTCAAAAGTAATTTGTAGACTTACAGACATCTAGTAGGCTTGACTGGTAGTGGATTGTGGTGCATATAATTTATTGACTACCTATCACTTTTAAATACTCTGTTCATTACTTACTGCTCATCACAAAATTCAAATGTATAGTTATACTGTAATTCTTTATTACATAAATATAAAATCCGTCAATTACTTAGTCTCCATTAATTCTTTTAATATGAAAGCAGTTTACAAAATTTTGCCCAGAACTCATTGTAGGAATATGTTGACCAAATAGATACATTGTTTTGACTGCTATCTATCTGGCTTTACAATCTTCATTATAAAAATGTTGCTTCTAAATGCATGCCTTTTGACTGTGTCAATAATCATTACCTTTTTTTTTTCCCAATATCTTAATCTACTGTTCGTCATTGATTCTCACCTTTCTTCATTTCAACATCACCGTCTGCATCTTTTTCCATCTAGAAATATTTCTGTATCTTTGTTACATGGACTGCAGCCTTAAAGACAACTGTCCTGTTCCACACCACTATTGACACAAATTCAGGAATCATTTGCATGTTTTCCTTGCCACTAGTATCCTTCCTCTCCCATAGTCATTAACACTTTCTCCAACTTTGCCAGCCTACCTGGTCCTCCCTGCTTTCTAATGCCAACTCATCTTTTAGTGTCATCTTTCTGTCCATTGTCTGTCTGCTGCATTACCAGTGTCTGCTGTTTGTGGAATAATCACCTGTTTTTTAATCAGACCAGCCATCTAGACCTCTGTGTCTTGTTTCTAAAGGGTTCTGGATCTCAGTGACTTGGACCTTTTCATCTGAAGCTGGTTCAATTTTCCTAATGTATGGAGGCCCCATCTATAGAGGCTTGATGTGTTCTTCATAAGAAACAAGGGGGAAGGACAGATGCTGGATTTCGTCCAATCACACCTTCACTGCCAGATTTCCTCTTGATACAGTTTGTCCTCACTTGAATGATATTGCTTTTGTGCATTATTTGTGTATTTTTTTTAATCCTTCTCTAACCTGAGGTTGCCAGATGGTAGTCTAATTCACCATCTTCCCTAATTCATGCCTCTCTCTGATTCCAACCCCAGTGGGTTGCTCTTTTTCTACTGATTATCAAAGGCAATCATTCTGCAGGGTTTTTTTTTCCCAGCAAACATACCAAGACCCATTTTAAAGCTGTTTATGGCTTTTTGGTCCTACTTCTACTGAAAGAACACTGTTCAAATGACTAAAAGCCTTTGATCAGGTTGACAGGTTAATTTATAAATGTTCTGTCTATACCTACTTATTCTTTTTGAAGTGTTTTGCTCTAGCTTAAGGAGTTCTTCTGCCCTTCTAGTATTTGCAGTGAGAAAAATGCACTCTGCACTTAGATATCTTTAGGGGTTCTTGTTCAATGTATTTATCATGCATGTAATGCAGCAGGGTCTTAAAAATACATTGGCAAGTCTCTAGACCACTGGAAATAGCTAATCAACATATTTAATTTTTCTACTGAAGAAGAGAGAGACAGCCTTTATTAGATCATAGTCTCGAAGTATTTAAAGACTCACAGTTTCTCTGGAATAAGTAACAACACTGAAGCTTTTGTAGGTTCTTTGTTGATCTCCCTGAGATGTCTTCAGGAAGATTGGAAGCCTATGCAAAACCTTGCAGTGTTTCATTGAATAGCTATCAAAATTTCTGCCAGTAAGCGGGCAAGTGTCCATACGTCTCAATCTAGTCTCAATCCAGGAAATAAGAGAAAGTGCTCTTCTTATTGAGAATCTTTTCTTCAGCTGGAATTATGTTCTGTCCTACCGCTTTATGGGAAATATGCTGTTACTGCCCCTGAGATGACTTGTGACAGAGCAAAAAGGTATTACTTTTCTTCCCTTCAGTAAAGATTTGTTAATGAAAATGATAGAGTAGTATAAATTGAGAGGTATGCCTGGAGTCCTTTCATCTAACCTTTCCCTTGAAGCAAGGCCAACTTGGATCAAGTTCTTGAAAGCCTTGTCCAGTTCATATGTTAATAATGTGCAAGAATGGAGATTCCACCATCTTTCTGGGCAGCTTGCTCTAGTGTTTGATTGATGACAATATTTTTTTTTTCATAATATGTAACTAGAATATCCTATTTTCCAACATGTCTGTTACGTGTAATTCACAGTGGTCCTCTAATAAGTATCTATATCTGTCTTCTTTCTATCCACCCATTAGATATTTGGGATGGCAGCAAGATCTCCATGTATCCTTTCTTCCTTGAGGCTGAACAAACCTGGTTATCTGCCTCTGCTTGTATATCATGTGTTCCAGCCCCTTCACCATCTTGTTCACCCTCCACTGGACTTGCTCCAGGATGACAATGTCTATCTGGGATGAAGAAGACCAAAACAGGACGCACAACTCCATACGTTTAAGGTGCAGTGAAGTATCACTGTCATCTATTCTTTACAATAGTCTGCCTGGAGAAGACTTGTAAAACAAGTATTTAAAAATTTAACACTCTCGATTCTTTATTATGAATTTAAAATATATGTTTAGATATTTTCTTAGCAGTCCATTTATATTTTTGAGCTGTAGCTGTATGAAAAAATTACTGGTATTTATCTCTTCCTCCCACTCCTCCTCCTCTTTTTAAGGAATTTTAATTTCTTGCTTCATCAAAACCAACAATTCATCACAGCTTCCCCACTTGAAATGCCTACTTACATGTTTTTTTAAATTTAGTTGTATTTTCTTGCTTCAAAGATTAAGCTAAGATATGCAGATACGAATGTTCTCATAGAGATTTTGCTAGAAAACAATTAAATTATTGAACTACCTGAATTGTAAACAGCTTATCTTTTCAGCTTGTGTTCTAGCTTAGTTCTAAGGCCAAATCTTTTTGAACATGATGAAAAAACCTTTTTTCATCTCAGATTTACACTTGATGCAAATGCCTTTTTAAACTTAGTGAAGGGAATGTGGTCGTTGTGTCAGTGGAAAAAAACTTCAATGTGATCTTCATATGGAGTTGCTTTCTTTTGGGCTACAATTAGAAAAGCATTAAGAACCTCCTGTATATTATTATGGTTAGGAAATAGCTTTGAATTTGATGATTCATTTATTCACTTCTCCTGTGTATTCCTGAAACCAGTGTAAAAATGAGCCATGGATGCTTAGGTAACTAGTATGTGTGCAATGCCCTGACTTCTCCTGTGGTAAGACTCTTAATATGTTGCAGTTACTAGAAATCATGCATATTCTAGCCTTTTGCACTCTGAAAATGTTCACTGAATTGGAGTCAAGGTTTGGGGTCTGGGGGTGGTGTTTCATTCTCCTTTCTGTTTCACTGAAGACTGAAAGCATTACTGCCTCTCTCCCACCCCTTCTTCTTTGTGTTTCAAGCAACTTAAGCTTAATTTCGGAACTATTGAAAAGGAAAAATTGGAAGTTTTGTTTCCCTTTGGGACTGTTTCCTCCTGTTTCATCCTCCAATTTTAGTTTTAGTCTTGAAGGAGCTTGGGTTTTTTCAGTTCTGTAAGGCGATACATTGGTAACCTCCAGTCCCTGATAAGCTGTTGGGAACAAGGGAAAGTTGATGGTGTCTGTAGTTTTTACTGACAGCAGCAGGAAATCACTGTAGAGGCTCTTTAATCTTCCATCCCCTGACCTTGCTCATGTAAACAGGATTTGGAGGAAGCAAAGCAATGTACTGTAATCTGGAAGTCAGAATGTCTGCGCTGGCTGGGAGATGTTTGCTGTTCTTTCTCTTCCAGTGCTGTTTAACACTGAAAACATGACATGCTTATTTTTTGTTTACAGTACAACTTCTACAAAGTTAAGACTGGATTAATTACTGAGTGAAGAAAGATAAGGATTGTTTCTGTTTGGATCAAAAAGAACATACTAAATTTTAGAATAAAAGGTTTATCTGTACTGTATTTGTAGTAGGTGTCTTGATGCAAAAAGTAGAAGTATCTGTACTCTCCATTTGTCCTGTACATGTTGCTTTTGCAGTATGTATTTCAGGGTTTAGGGTTTTTTTGACACACTGTTCTCTGTGTTTATTTTAAATACAGAAAAACCCAAACCCCACAACCTAAAAGATACCCTCTATATTTGGAAAGACAGCAATTATTAATGCAAAATTTGCATCTATTCTTCCATGTATACAATGAAGGCTTAGTTAACTGTTCTGCCTCATGGAAACTTACTTTGAAAAGATCTTGGAGTAATGTCTCTTCCTTGCATGGCTTATTACAGCTCCAGAATCCTGTAGGAGAGGATGACAATAGAAATTATATCTTAAATGCTATTTTTAAAAGCTAAAAATGCTGAATATTCTCCTTATTATGCAATGTCAAATTTATTCTGATTTACATCCTTTCCTGGCTTCAGACTTACATGAAAATAAACACCAACTGTCTTCAGTGAGGTTAAGAGGAGGAGAAAAGGAAGAAAGGAAATAATAGCAATTTTATACATAAATCATCTCCTCCCAAATCCAGTTCAGAAGGGAACAGCCAGTAGAACAAAACCCATATGTCACTTCACAGTGCAGAGTAGATGCCTTTACTGCTTGTTATAGTTCATCTGAAAGCCCAACAACTTTCTGTAGTCCGTGGATATCAAGTTTTCTTGGGACCTCAGACATTTAGCCTTTCACTTAAACTCTGATCATTGCATGATATTCGTACATTTTTCTCTACATAAGAAAAATTCCAGCACTGTTCCCTTTGAAAGGGTGACTGGAATCATTGCCATTGAAGAAAAAGAGAAATGTCCTGGTTTTGTTCCTTATCCAGAACTCAATTGCCAATTAGAATGAGCTCTGCATTGATTATTGATCCCAGCGGCAAAGGGGCTTTGATAAAAATTGACAGTTCCCAACCTCTTCCATCACCTTACATTCCTTGCTCCCAGAGAGGGAAATAAGAAAGGCCACTCCCTTAATAGCTGTGGATTTTTTCATATGCTGCCATTCTTCTGGTTACTGGTAAATCTGTATTTGAACAAACTGTCAACTCCCTGAACTCCCAATCACAAACCAGAATGAAATTTGGAGAAACAGGATCTTTTCACACTGTTTCCTAAGTTTTGAAGTCAAGTGGTCTGCACCTTCTCCATAGATGAGCATACCAGAAAACTCTCAAACCAGCTCTGAATCTTTCATGTGAAGTCTTATACAAACATAGAATAAATACTCAGAAGTGTTTGGTGCAGCAGAATAAAAATAAGAATTGTGCTTTTGTGTCTTTGCAAATGAATCTTTCTCTCTGTCCCATCTTGCTTTTAGACAGGCAATTTTTAGTGTTATCTTGGCTTACAGCACACTCTAGACAGACCTTTCTACTCTTTGCATGCTACACAGGTACAGTGTGTGGGACTGGTGGGGGAGGATAGGCTACCTGCTCCCCACAACTGTGCAGCTGAACATGTTCAGCTGCTCTCAGGGAAGTCTCCCATTCCTCCCAAAGGCTGCACCTAATCCATCTGGAACAACCATGAGGCAGTAGAGGCAGCTCAGCTTTTTCTGTTGCCCAGCGAAGAGCCTTCCAAAGAAGGTATGGTGTATGTGAGCAAAATGACTCATCTTCTGTCATAAGTGCCAAAAAGACAAAGTGTTTTGGATATTGAACAGTGAACTTCTAAACTTGCATTTTGAGCCACTGTAGAGGCACAGGCATTTTTAAAAAGATTTGTTTACTTAATCTTAAAAGCAATCTTTGATACCACTAACATCAAATAAAGCTTAAAGATCAGATACTTGAAGGTGAACTCAACATACGTAATAAAAGAGGAGTATGATCCAAATGGTCCTTGCATTTTGCAGTGATGCTATTCCAACACAGCATGTAATTGCTGGTTTACAAGGAGAGAGCAGGAAATATGTTGTACCTCTACATAATTAACTAATAATACATATCCTGATGTTCCTTAATAGGCTTCATTATATTCTCTGAGTGAACTGGAGCTTGAGAGAAAGTCAAGTTTTCGTTGGAGACTGAATTCTGAATTTGGGCACTAGAGAGTGCAAGAATATTTCCTATACTATTTTTAACCTGCTTTCCTGAGGAAATGTACCTTATGAGATTGTACTGGTTTTTTGTATGTCACTGTTCTGTCTCCCTAATAATTTTAGAATCAAATAGTTGGTGGATTGGTTTTTTAATGAACTTTGGAAATAAGCAGTTAGAATAATATATTATCGCTGTAACTTAAGAAAAAGCCAGTGGAATGTGACCCTGAATTTGGTGATACTGGAATAGGCATGGACTAGCTACTGGTGACCTGCCCTGTAAAAATGTCACAGCGCATACGGAGACAGCTTAAGTTGCTATAGAACAGGAAGTGGAGGAGAGGGACATAACAGGAAGATATTACACACACACACACACACACACACACACACACACACACACACAGTTTTTGTGAGGTAACTGCCTTTTCAGAGCTTGCAAAATTTTACTTCGTATAGGATCTTACTCATGGCAACAGTGCAGTACTTCAGGAATGCTTTTCAGATTGATCCATGTCTGTATATTGTTCTTTTAGTAAATTAGCAGATTTCTGGGAACTAAAGAGATGGAAGTTTCAGGTATTATTTCTCTTTCAGTTTCCTGAGATACTTCATGTGTACATTCTGACCTTGTCTGCTCAAAGCAGTGTTCTCCTCCGCTCTGACTGGAAATCTAAGCTGTATTCGTGGTTCTCACAGCTGATTCTGCGGCATGCAGAAAATGCCCGACAGCTATCAGCCCACACATCCAATAACAACTGGTTCCTTCCTCTTCCTGGGGAAGAGTAACATCCTCTGAGAAGAAGTGTCCCCTGAGGAATGCAGGAACAGCAACAAGCCTTTCACACAGGAAATTACTACTATAGCACTTGTAAAAAAGTGTTTCTGTCACTTGGATTGTCAGTCTGTAACAAGTTTCCTGCTGACCAAGATGATGATTTAGTACTGATCTAAATGCCATTTTTGAGTCGTTTAGCATAATGGAAGTTAATGAAATCATTCAGTAGCTCTGTTACCCTGTAAGCACCTGTTTTAATTTTTTTTTTATGCAGTAACACAAGTTAAGTTTTGAACTTCTTAGTGTTCATGGGACTTTAATAATTCCAAGATTGCACATTTTGTATTACTAAGAAACAAGGTAATGCTTAGTTCATAATGCATGACTTTTTTAGAGAAGGTTCAAGGTTTTATTTTTCTTTATAATAAAGAAATAAAGCATAATAAAGCTGAGCTACAGATGAAGTATGTCAGAAAACAAGATATTAAAGCTAAACTACTGCCCTTGAATTATCCTTTGTTCTTAAATGCTGCTGGAGTCTTAAGTTGAGCGCAGCATGCTTACAACTGTGTGGTAGAAACTTGACTATAAAATGAAATTTATGTATATATAAAACCCATGTGTTATTCAAAATTGTTAATGCAAGTTTTTTACAAAAGCAAGCACTTTAATACTGGTTAAATATTTTCTTATTTTTTCCTAAATGAAAATGCTTGAACAAGTGCTAGCAGATTCTGTTTATCACTTAGAGTACAGTAATATCTAAACCCAGAGGGTGCTTTCTGCCTAAAAGCTTGTTTGAGTGTTTTCCAAATATATCAGTTGTTCCAATACAACACATCTCTCTTTGAAGCCATGCTGCATTACTATCTAGTTTGCAGTAAGAAAGGTAGTTACTTGCTTGATGTGAGATAATGGAAACACTGAGTCAGATTCAAAAATTACATAGGACTGAGAGACTGAGACTTTTCAAATAATATTCAGCAACAAGAGCAAAAATGTTCCTTCATCAGATAGGTGTTTGATATAGAAAAACTCTAGAAGTATCTTGGCTTGCATCTTCCATCAAAACACTTTTGGGGTCAGAAATTAAGTAGGACAATGCTAAAGTCATTTTAACTTAACAACTGTTTTTATTTGGTTAATTCCATCCAAGTCAATTCCCTGGTCTGCTCAGCTATCTGAACACAAATATTGCACACAAAGGAAATAATGAGAAAAAATATTTAGAGATTAAGGAGAAGATTAGTGCTGGCTGTAACCTGACTGAATTGGATGATGTCCATGGAGCCACGTATCCAATGTGGTTGTGCAGTAACACATACAGGTGCGTTACAGGCTTGACACAGCTGAACATCATCTTTCTTAAGATGCAATGGAAAAAATACGAACAAATGAGGTGGTAGTAATGACTTCCTTTTGTTCAGGCAGTAGGTGTGTTGTATTCAGTTTTGAGTTTTTTCAGCCTAAGAGGTTTCAGCTTGCTTTCTTCTGTCTGCATGGCTGTAACCTTAACAGCAGGTATCAGAGGCAGAGGCTGAATGAAGGCAGTTCCATTCTTTTGCTTGAATTAGAAGCATTGTAAAGTAAAAATTGAAAGTATATGACATCAGAGGAAAGCAAATGAGAAACAGCCTATGGTTAGTGATTAGGGTCTTCTGGAAGAGACACTGGATTCTATTGCCCTTATGCATTTTGCAATAAATAGTATTTGGGGAAAAAGAAAGAAGAGGAGCTCTCTGAGTGATACCACCAGTGAAGATACATGGCATTACTGTTCTGAAAAGCTGGTTGGTTGATTTGGATTTTGTTCTTTTTTTCTCTGTATACCCTCACAGTATGGTACTCTGGTTGTAGCAGTTTGGGTTGGTGCGAAGAAGGGAGGTAGGGATAGAGAGATGCTATCTTCTGGCATGTTCTAGCTGCATGGAGATTGTACTTTCTGAGCGCCAAGATGCAAGTTCCACACTGCATGTCAGATACTTCACCCAAAGGCATAGCAGCGCAACTCCAAGTTAACTATTGCGTATTATTTGTAAAGAAATACAAATCTTGCCGTGGAGATTTAAAAGAATTACTTTATCCTTAACCAATTCTAAGATAAACCAATATCAAATGTTCCTCACTGAAAAGATTACTCTTCCAAGACATGTTTCATTCTTATAGGTGTTTCCTCATTTCTTACATAACTCATAGGACAGGAATTCGGTGCCCATACTAGTGTAGTGGAACAGTTCAGTACTATTTGCTTAGTAGTTTCAGCTAGTTGCATGTAAGAAGATACTGTAATTCTTCACTCAATAACCTGATCACATCAAAGTTTTATCATTTTGCTCAGTTATATATTATGTAATTGCAGATATTTTCAACACCTCTGCTTTTTATAGCGCGTTACTCTGTAGTGTCTTCTTCTCTGATGTCTTGTATGAGTACATCAGGTTGCATTTTGACAGCTGAATGAAGTCAGATTGCCAAGTAACCCTGACTGTGTCAGTGGTTTCCAGGATGCCTTTTTGTGTTGCCTGTAAACTTGATTTTCCAGATTGCTGATATGTTTTCTATGGCACTAAAACAAGACGAGATATCAGTGGAATCACTAAAGCCAGCATAATTCTGCAGTTAGTTTCTGATTTAACTATTTTTAAAGAAACTAGCTAGATAATTGACTTCATACTACATTAAAACCTAAAATGTGTTAACAAAATTATAGCGTGCATATTATGGATTTAAAAAAAAAAGGTACTTTTTCAGGAAGAGTTTGACTAAATATTTCACTAGAGAGGTCTTCAGTTTGACAGACAATTTCTTTTTATTTTTTTTTCCTCGAACCATACTGACTTGTTTGACATTAGGCCTTAAATACTTGCTATATGTGTCCCAAATCAACTTTTCAGGTTTTTTTCCCTGACACAGTTCTCAAGGTGACTGTGACCTGTGACCACACAATTATCCTGTTTATCCTTTCTGATTACTGATGGAATTTCAGCTTCCCCACTCCCCTGGTATTTTCTCCATTTTTACAGGATGTATTAAAAATCAGTATCATTACCTGACTTGTTATTTCAAAGCCATTGAGTTCAAACTGCATAATCCAGGATATAAAAGTATTTACCTACAGTGTAAATTGTTTAATAGTATTTTTTCTACAGTTGGAATAGAAAGTACTTTGCCAGAAATACAATTACAGCATTTATTATCTTCTGAAATGGAAGATAAAAATACTTCATTAACCACTGTAAAAAAATTATGCATATTTCTTTAATGCCTCTAGCTAATAAGTATGCCATTGTTGGGGCTTCTTTTGTTTCTGATATTTGTAAAGTACAAAAAATCCTTGAGTTATAGAAATTGTGTTTACCTTGCTTCCTATAAATCTGTTTCATAGCTGACTGTAAGGTTTTATTTGAAACTTTTCTCTGACTTTGAAGTATTTATAAGTTCTATTTCTCTCATGCCATCTCTGGTCTCCAGTAGTGTGCAAACTTATGCCAGAGCCTTTCTCCCCATGGCATTACTTACTGATTTCTCTCCTTTAGCCAGCAGTCTGTTCTCGGGGACCTTATGTGAAATCAGCTCCCTCTAGGATTTCTCTTCCTCCACCAGACCCTCTTACATCTGCAACAAGTTCAAAACCTGTAAGTGAGGTCTGGGGACAAGCAGACAGAAATGATAGCCTCAGCATTGTTTCCTTAGGAAAGCGAGCTAAAATGTCCTTTTTATTGCTCCTAATTCTAAGGACTGTAGAGTTTTTGCTAAGACCTTCAATTATCCAAACCAGCTGTGTTTCATCACTTCTAATTTATGGTCATTTGTATTACTCTGCCTTTTACAGTTGAAAAAGCAACAGTATATTTTATCTGTGAAGTCTCTAAATCCCCAACAGGAATTTGACATTTAGGACTGGAATGCCAGCTGTTGATCTGGGATTATAGTGCCAACTGCTTCCCTTTTACTGTCATTTTCACATCAAGTATGGAGTGCAGCACACCGTCAGGTTGTATATTCTTCCATATCCCACTGAGTGTGGCATCTCCACATCTTGACTAGACCACTGCCTCTCACAACTGATACTGTACAGTTGATCATTTGTCATTTAGCTCTTCTATCCTGTTGCAAGCACAGTCAGCCTTAGTCAAATGAATTGACAAAGGGGATGTAACAGTATGATATTCTGTTTTATAGGTCTTTTAGCATAGTAGGCTTTGTATTTCTTACCTGTACCCTAGCGGATAGTACTTAATGCAGTGTTTCGTTAATGACTTCATTAAACTTTAGTGAAGTATTTATTATTTATATCCGTACATATCTTTCTTTCAATTCAGTTATATCCCTTATCCAACCCTAACCCATGCAACCAAGCTCTTTAGAGAAACGTGCTTTTCTTTCCAACAAAGTGCCCTGTGGGAATGAGCACAGGGGAGCACAAGCATATTTTGAAATCTGAGGTGCCGTTCTTAGCAGGAGTATCTTATCTGTAGGCGTTACACGCTTAGCTTGATTGATCTCTAGAAAATACTTACATTAGTGTTGTCCATTATTATTATCAGTTATTTTCCTTAAGATGCAGGGACGTAGAAGACTGAGAGAACCCCCTCTAGAGAGTTTTCACTAGAGTATGGGAAATAATACATCCTCTTGTATCTTGCATGGACACACAGTTCCATGGATTCTTGCTGTCACCAGGCTGCTGCAATAAAATACCAAAGTAATCTTCCTTTCAGAAGTTTAAAAAGATCATAATATTAACAGGAATAAGGGAATTTTTTCTAAGAACATAAAAGAGGTAGAGAGACTGCAACTTTAAGAGGACTTCAGTTTGAAATTCATGGTGCATTTTAAGAATCTTAAAATTTCTGTTCTGTTGCTCAATAAAGCGTCAGACCTCAGTGCCAAAGAAATGGCAAGCAGGAATAGAATAAAAGTTTCTTGTTTCTCTTTGTCCCAGTCTAACCAGAGGACTTTCCACAAGGTGGACATGTGGTAGTTTATTGAGATACAATGACATGAGCAAGTTCTACCCTTGTGCTTCAGCTCCAAGTTGTATATGTACTGTGGCTTTCAGTCCTGTCTGTGTAACACACTGATGCTCCTTGTTTGGTCTGCCAATGTGATTAGTCACGTTAACCGATGTTCCTTGACATCAAAAAGAAATAGCTGACGATGCAGATTCGTTTGTTTTTTTGGTCAGGACTTTCATACAGCATTCATACATGAATATGCTGAATTATTAGACCTATATAAAGACAATTGATACTGAATGTTGTTTTAGATTGTGATGGTTTTGATCTGGATGTCACTAATACAAATAGAATTCAAAGACATGTTTTGTATGCTAGACCAATAGGAAGATAAGTTAAACAATGACTTAGTATATATATATGTATGTGTGTTGTCATATGTTTCCCATTTTGAATACATGGAGGATACTAATGTTAATCAATGTTTTGTGTGGCTGTTAAAAACAAACAAAAAAATGCCAAACACACCACAAGTACTAATAATGTAGCAGCAAACATAATTAAATATGGAATGTATGCAGAAGAGTTACATGGGTGTTACATCTGGATGGATATATTACTAAAGTAATGCACTGTGACCAGTGAAATTTAGTATTTATCTTCAAGTGGTAAACCCTTTATTTAGTGTTTTCCATTTTCCTTATATATATATATATATATACACACACACACACAGTTTGTGAACTTTTCATATTATAGGGGACAGAGCTGTAATTTATTACACACATGGAAAAAATTTAGATATATATAAAATACATATAAAAATAATATATAATCTTTTATGTATAGCCTTATATTCTAAGGAGATATTTCTTTGTGTATATATCCTTTTTTTACTGCCCTATGAGATGTTATGCTCTGTTTTTTAAAAGTCATAAATTACATTATTATTTTCTACTTTTCTACATTAAATGGAGAGATGTGGCAGTCCACAGTGAACCTTTTCTGCAGAACCTCTTCTGTGCAAGAGGTGCTGCACCTTGCTGAATGAAGGAGCAAGCATCGCTCTTGTTTGAGTTTTATGTCTGCTTGTACCTCAGCTTTTCTGGTCACATAAGTATCACTAAAGAGAATGGAACATGTAAGTGGAGTTTTCTCTTGTTTCAAGAAAGAGTAAAAAGGTGTGACAGCAATTGGATCTGGAACATGAAGTTTTGAATTGTTATGGACACTAGACCAGGTTGTTCTCCTTCAGCTGCATTCGTCAACTGCTGCTCTGCAGCTCAGTGGCAAAGGAGTTCTATAAGAATCATGAGGCAGGGCTTCCTCAAGTTGTTGGCCTTGTAACACTTTGCTGCTGAGAGAGGCAGGATTTTGTACTAGATTTCCCCACCACCACCTTCTTTTGGGTTGACAGGAATGAAAGCTGGCTGCAAAATAACCAGTTGTATCACATCACTAACAATATGAAGATGTTCTCACATAAAAAACTAAGGAAAAAAGGGATTTTCTCCCAGCATAATTTGCAGAAATGAAGAACAAAGACCAACATTTTAGCTGACTGCTTCTGTTATTTATCTGTCTATCCATATTTATTTTAACAAAAGTCAACAGGATTGTAGATGAGATCACTGTGATATTAAGAGCATCTGTTGATGCAGAAATGGGAATGTTTTATCCTTTCACTTGGCTAGAACATAATCTGTATAAACTAGGTTTTGTCTGTATTTGTGGACATTCATCATTAAAATTTAAATAATAATAGAAGAAATTCACCATGGGAGATGTTGTCAGTTCCACAATAAGAGCTTGTTCAATGAGAATGGTGTAGATGCAAATTCCTCTTCGTCCCTGAGGATCAGATTCAGTGATCAAGACCTCTTCTACTAGTGTGTTCCTGTGAAATTTAAGAATACCAGATGTTCTTGGAATTGTAACTCTGAGTCAGCCACCGTCCTGTTCTTCCTCCTGCCCTGACCACCCAAATTCAGTCAGAGCGGTGTTGCCATTTATCCCATGCTGACAGTTAGTCACCTCCAGTGGCTTGTTAATATTTGTCACTTGAGGTAAGAAGAAATTGGCTAAAATACAAATATCAAGTGTCAAACAGGGAGAATATAAATCTTTAGATCCTGGTAGCTTGAGCAATGAAACTCACTCTCTCAGCTGATCACAGAGAGATTTTTAGTTTGTTTGTTTTCTTTTTATATATAATTCTGATTTTAATGGACTGGCAGAATTACAGATCATATTCCTAAATCAGTAAGATGTTTATTTTGGTTTCCTCAAAGTTCCAACTGTCGCAGCGCAGCGGGGGGAGAAAGTTATGAACCATTTCAAAATAAAACTATTATTGGCAACCTTAATGCTTTAACTGTAATTTTTATCGTTGTTGAATTCCTTATTTAATACAGCCAAGCACAACCTATCTACCAGTCTTATGTGCCAACACATTTAGCATTTTTAATTGGTGCTGACATAAGAAAACCATGTAGCCAGTTTCTCATTATACGTGTGAAAGAGCTGTTGTAAACTATGATATAATTTCTTTGCATAAAACTATCTGTCAGGCTGAATTTGTTGTTTTCAAGACTTGAAGTGCTATTCCCTTTTAGGTGAAAATGCCTGTTTTGCTAAAGATTACAGTCTGATAGTCTGGCTTGGTTTGTTGGCTGTGAGTTTGTATCCTGATACCGCTCCTGGTGGTCAGGTTCTAAACTGAAGGGTGTGCTACCTTCAGTGGTGCCTCATGGTATTTCCGAGTCAGATTGGATGTGATGCACTTACATTAAGTGCTTTAAATTTTTGGGTTTAGCTTAGGCATTCTTTTAAGAGCTGGAGAAGACTCAGGTGCATAAGATGACACGAAAGACTTTTAATTAAGTGCAAAATTCCGTGTTACAAGTTCTGAAAGAGGACTGCTCAAGCTAGAAATGGTTAGTAGAACTTTGTTTTAGATGCACCAAGTAGTTTATCTGTATTTTACTGCTTGAATGCAAAACTTCAATTAAAATTTGCAAATAAATGATACCAGGACTACCTCATCAGATAGCAGGAGCAGAAAGCCACAGTTGGCACATGGCAGGTTGTTGCTGTGCTGATTAATGTGCATGCAAGAGGAGAAGAAATGAGGAGTGCTGTCATCAGCTGAAACTACAGGGAAGTTTTCTTCAGTAGGGAACTGATGAAACAAATAGTGGTTTAACATATTTACTGTTAACCTAATAGACCAGAGACTCTGTTTTATGTGAGCCACTCATTGACTGAAAAAAATAATTTCAAAGCAATAGACATGATCTGTGAATAATTATGGCCTACAAAAACAACAATAAAACAAACAAACAAGCAAAAACAGAGAAAAAACCAAATCCCAAACAGTTAAATTTAGCATATCCACAGTGAACCATTTTTGCTCAAGGGGAGGTTCACAAGAGGAGGAAAAAAGCAGTGATAATGATAGTACTATTACTTCTGAGAAACTTCTCATGATTTCTAATAACCAAAAGACACAGGAAATCAAGGTCTGATAAGGTGGGAGACTACTCTGTTATACCTTTGCTCTTTGGTCTGTTTGAGCTTCATGCCCTACTTACGACTAATTGTTTGTGGTTGTTTTAATCACAGTATCAGAAATGTTTCAGTATTGGTAGACAAATGTACCATGTGTTCACAATTTAAAAGATTATTTTTAAAAAGTAGACCACGCCAGTTTTTGTGATTCATTTGGAAGCTTACCAATGTCACTTTTTCATATAAGCCCATCTTAATTATGAGATCATTTAGATATGCATTTGGAAGCTGTTGTCTGTATTTTCCAAATTTGTAGCTCTTACAAGATTGAAGACTGTTGATATCCAGTTGAGTGACAGAGGCTTGTATTTTTTTTTTTTCACTTGAGGGAATTTTTTATCTCTATAAATAAAACTGCTCAGGCATCTTTATGTAAATGGATGCAATTTACTCAGATTCTATTCTTAACCACCATGAAGCAAAGGAAGACTGGGATGCAGTGTTTATTTCTATCTGCTCTGTGAATGTTTCATGGGAAAACATTTGGGAACAGGCAGAGGTGATAAGGTTATGTGTAAGGATTTTTCACAAATTGATCAAGTACCACCCACAGAGTTTTGGCTATTTTGCTTGACAGAAAACAAAGATGAGCAATTATGACTTGCTGTTTGTGACATCATTTATAAGCTAAATTTAATTTTCTGCTGAACATCCGCTGGTAATGTCATGGTAATGACTTCCTATTGATTTATTAAATCTGTTCCTTCTCCTTATTTGTAACTTGCATGAAGTTACCCAAATGTGATTTCATGTTATTACTAATGGGCTGTGAATGGAAACACTATGCACATTTTAATTTTCTTCTTAGTTTTGCTCAGAAGTAACAGTTTAAAATTGATTGCCTTATAAAAATTTATTCTCTCAAAATAAGCTATAGCTCTGATGTCTCTCAGAATAGTTTATTTTTTTGAATTATGAGACTTTTTACTACATTGCTGGCGACATATAGAATTGTTGTTTATAAATTGTATTCAGAGTATTTAAAGTACTTTAGAAGGGGGGTATTTGAAGGAAAGGCAAAATCTAGTTCTTGAAACACTTCATGTGAATAGGCTGTGGGTAAAAAAAACTTTCTATAAATAGAACTTTTTAAAAATAAAATATTATGCTGAATGAAAGTGTTGGACGTGAACTGATTGGTATCCAAAAGTAAAGGAAATCTGTTCGGACACAAGTTAGATAAGTTGAAAATTTGAAGTGGTCTCATTTCATTTCCCCTCTTACAAATTTTGAAAGTTTAGAATTCAGTTCATTATTTGCTTGTCTGTGTTTGATACTTTGAGTTTTGACAAACATCAAGGTCTTTGCCTTACTTCTGTAAGTATTTTCATGTTGCATACTGCTCATAAGTCTTTGAGAATGTAACAGAAGAATCTCAAGAAGACTTTTACAAGAAGACTTTTCTACTACTCTGACTTGCAATGTTAGTGGCAGTTTACCAAGATACAAAGCATTCTTTCACAGCCTATTTGTCCAATACATTGAATTTTTGATCAATTTTACTGTAAGAAAAAAGTGTTTGGTGAGATTTTTACTAGCTTAGCATTTACTCTGTTTACTGAATTGACAGCTTTCCTCCTTGTCAAAGTGATGGTTGCAGTTTGGATCTGTTGAGGGAAGCCCAAAGTGATGAGGGAAGAAGCATTTAAAAGATTTATTTTGTAAATGTGGATATTTGTAATATAATTAGAAATAAATATTAACTAGCTCAATTTACTTCAGTGTAAAAATAAACTAAAATTATCTGAAGGTAGAAGAAGTTTTCGAAGAAGTCTCAGAAAGTCATTAATAAATCAAGTAAAGTTGTTGTGAGGGAGCTTCTAATGAATTAGTGATGATTTAATCTTTTATGACTCAAAAATGCCATTAAGAACTTCAAGGCACAGACAAAACCAAAGTGATTGGAAAGTTCATGCTCTGTCACCCTGGAGTAATGTTTATACATCAAAGTTATTTCTCTCAACTTTACATTGTGTAGGTCTTTTCTGTTGTTTCCTTCTCCCATTTTCTGAAGGAATCAGTTTCTCAACAAGTAATGTCACTGAATAAACAACTAAAAACTACCTTTTATGCTGAAGTAAGAGGTTAATTCATACTAAACAAAGGTTTCATACCATGAAGTTGGAAGGAACCCTTGTGGTCTTCTAATCACATACAAATTTTTCATCCATATGACTGCTCTGAGTGAATTCCTTTGTCAACCTGGGCTATCTTTTTGAAGAAGACACCCCTCAGCGATTATATTAATTTGAGCTTTAATTCAAACTCTAGTGGTATAGCATGTAGTTCCTCAATCATATGTACCTGAAATATGTACCTAAAGACTGCTGAAATTACCCTTATTGCCTCATCCATCACAGCTGGAATTCTCTCTTAGGTCAGAGCAATTTGAAGTGTTATGAATTGGACCTCGTACAAAAAGCAAATCTGAAGGCCCTTGTGTGTGTGCATATATGTGTAAATAGATGTTTGGTTTTTTAAATTAAAAGCCAGACTTTTCTACCTATCTTATTGGATGATTCTACTTAAATGAGGATAAAGCCAGCTGAATCTTCAAATGGTGTTTCTGTATTAAAGGGTGATGGCAAAACTGAAGCGCTGCACCAGCCCCCTGCTTCGGTCTTGGCAAGAAGTTCAAAAAGGAAATCAGAGAATGAGAGCAGATCAGCTGTGCATAATGAAGACAAGCAAACAGGCATCTCCCCCTCCCTGGACAGTGCTTTGGAGCACATTGTGGGACAGCTGGATGTGTTAACTCTAGTAAGTATGCAATAACGGATAACACTTGCAGTGGAAAATGACAACACTGTCAATGGGCAAAAAGCCCCAGGAACTATGTTAATAAATCAGAACAGTAAAGACTGTGAGGTTATTTTGAACAGTTGTATAGTCAAGTGACTGTTTTGGTGTTTTCCTTTCAGCAAATATCGATCGCACGTATTGTGTTTGCTAAAGTGAAAGCTTCCTGATACAGAATCATAAAGATTGTTGCACTTTTAACTCTGGAGGGACAGAATCACTATTTTTCAGTAGTGAAATCTAGCATAGATTTGTCAGAAGCCAGTCGTTTAGCAGACATTGTCAGATTCCAACCTGAACAATCATGTACTAGCAGGGGATGAACAAAGTAAATTACCAATGTACCATTAAATCCCTTTTCAAATGCAGTGCTCAAGGTGTTGGCTTAGGTAGGAATCTAAGCAGTGGAATAATTCCTAGTGTCAGTGAAACTGCACAAATACTAGTCTCAGTGACTCTGAGTCACTTGTTTGCAAATGCTCAATACTTTTTAGTAATGACAGATTTAGTCAGCCCATGTTTTAAGATACTACTCTGTAGTCTGTAATATATTAACATTAAGCCAACTAAAAAGGGAGCAGCTAAGAGTTTTTTTTTTGTTCTGTATTCTTTTGCAATACATATGTTAATTGAAAAAATAGGTTTTTGGAAGTATGGAGTCAAGTCATCAGTTGAAAATTATTTGTGTGCTAAATTGGATTAAAAAGAAACTGCCAGCCTGCGTCCAAAAAACTACCTTTTCTGATGAAGATAGTCTCTTAGAGAATGCCTTTTAATAGTATATTTTTTTCTCACTTCCTTTTTTTGGGGATGCCTTAAAAGTTTCTTTTAGGTTTTTGGAAAAAATCATTTGAGGTCATCAGTGATGACTGTTTTTCTACTGAAATATGGATGCAACTTTTACATAGTATTTCAGAGTAATTTATATTATGCATGTATGTATTTCTCTCTCTCAGTGAAAATATTTTGTGAAACAATTGGAAACCTTTAGACAATCTCCGTGGATACCAAGCCATAATTTTTAAATACAGTTATAAATAGTGGAATAGCTAAGGAGAAGCCATTTTATGATTTTTTTTTTTCCCTACTGAGTTAAAGTTACTTTTCTTATGTTATTATGTTGCACACTTTTATAATACTGTGTGAGTAATAGAAAACCAGTTGAAATTACTGTCCTCTTCATGCAGACAGTTTCAGTCTTGGAACACCGTCTGACTTCAGCTGAAGATAAATTGAAAGAATGCTTAGAAGATCAGCAAGTATTACTTCAGGGAAGCCAGGACAAATAAAAGCTGAAAATTAACTATATTGGTGAATATGTTTCTGCATTGGATTTTGCTATAAGCAAAAACATCAAATCAATGTAATAAAAACTGAAGAAATTAAAAAAAGAAAATTTTAAACAGTCGTGGCAAGCAGATATTCTGCTTATATATTTAATGAAGTGTAGCACAATCAAAATGTAATATTTTCTAAAATCATTTCCATTGACTGTTACAGGACTCTTATTTCAACCTAACAAGATCTTTGAATATAACTAAGCCACTAACTACATATTTTTAGATGAATAGCAGTTGTTATGGAAGTCCACTATGCAGGTTTTTAAACTTGGGCAAGGGTTGTGAAAATAATGTTCTTTGTGCTAAGGCAACATTACCCAAACACCTAAATTAAATAAGACCTAACTCAAAAAATGCCAGAGGTTTTGTTTTCTTTGTCCCATTACATACTCTCAAGTATTTTACAAAAAAATAGTGAGTTATTCTGTATCTTCTAAACATTTTAGTAATGATTGCAAGAAGAGGTAGTATGAAGACTTCTAGTCACAAATATGAAAATTCAGTCACTTAAACTCTGAAGCATCTGTGTGAATTCAGCTGCAAAACTGATGCATTCTGCTTATCTCATTCCCATCAAAAGTAATTTTTCATATTTAGAAAAATCAAAATCATACTTCTGAAGAATCTATTTGAATCATACACAAAATCATAAAAAATCTAGGTCATAACTACAAAAGATTCTTGCCCTACAAGAAAGTCCACATATGCTCAAGCTTTGCATGCTATGAGTGTCCCCCATCAGGTAATGCATTATGAACGCAGATATAAGTCAGGAAAGACTTCTCAGTGTATGTTGATTTGGGTTTTATTTTTAATAAAAATGCAAATCTTAGATGATTCTAGGTTTATTTTTTAATGGAAAACATCTAATTTTTTCATGTCTATGTATTTTTTTTTTAAAATGTCAATTGCAGAACACGTGTTGTAAATCCGTAGTCAAAACTAGGTAGTCATCCAATTTCTGCACCTTCACATGTATGTTGAAAAATGGGACAGTTTAAATGGGGGGAATATTTTAATCCAATTCTGCAACTGACTGTATATAGATAAAGCTCATTTCCCTGGCTGAACCTCATTAACATCAATGGAGTTCAGCTTAGGTACAGAAGCTCCCTGTGCAAATACTATTGCAGTTCACGCCACGGAAATGTGCAGTCAATTTTTCTTGTATAACTTTTCATTTTTTTTCTTAGTAACCACCTTCAGATAGCCGGACATCACCTTGCTTTCTTGGTAAACTCTGAATTTTACCAACAGGTGCTACATATTTTCAGCTCAGTCATAAGTACTACTGTTTATGGCAAACAAGCAGTTTCTTATAAAAATTTTGGGTGCAATTATTTTTATGCAGCATTCTAGCCACAGATTATTTGTGAAAGAATGATCTTATATATTTCAGCCTGACCTTTGATTATGCAATTGTTTATAATACTGTATAACACACAGTTATGTAAATGCTGTCTTTTAGATCAAATGTACTTTGCATTTTGCATTTGCAAATACTCTTGTAGTCTTTTCCTGTTCTTGTCTCCATTAGAAGACACAAAACCATGTAGCTATTAAATTCTTTTGCTTGTTTCTTTTTCTTTCTTAGTGGACTATGTATATGTTTTAAATCTGTAGAGGGTTTTTTTTAAGGTTTTTCAGGATTATTTATCAACCAGATTTGGATATTTGTTTTACTTCTGTATTTTTTAATAAAATCTCTGCTGAAATTTTCTTTTCTGCCTTAGCTCCTATCACTGTTCGTTCTTCCTTTTCAGTACCTGGAATGTTCTCTGGAGCATTCAGTACCTGAATGTTCTCTGGAGCATTCACTGCTTAATCCAGTTTATTCCTCTGCTGTTTGTGAATCTGGTGAACTAACAACAGTTCAAAATTAAGACATATTCTTGTCATTCTATCAGACAGTCTGTTGATTTTGGAACTCAACATGCATGACACTTGTGATTTGTGTATAACTAGTCATGGTTGGTTGAGAACAGGACAGATATATTTTCCTCAAGCTATGATGGCTCTCCTAAAACACAGCCACAAACAGCAAACATGACGTTTCTTTTAAAGAAACACTGATGTGGGCTAGTTACCTTGTTCTCTTGATCCATATAATTTCAAATAAAGTTACAGAATAGAAAAGCTTCCTTTAAAAGCACCTAAAGAGGCTGGTTGAACTCTCAGAAGCACTTACTCTGGGGTTTGTACTCTGTCAAATAACTGGTGACTTGACTAATTTGAATTATAAAACCAGAAGAAAATGACTGCTATTTAGCCTTGGTTGTTCTTTTGCCCCATGGGGAAAAATAATTTCATGGGTCTATAAATTATGAAAATTATATATGTATATTGTATAGATACAATACACTGTATTGTATCTATGTCTGCAGTGAAGTACTGAGAACCCATGTGTATTCTAAACAAGCTGAACCATGTACCTGATGTAGTACAGCTTTCCTGAAACTTAAATTATGCCTCTGATAGTAAATGTAAATAGGCCACACTTGGAGAAAGACTGCTTCCAGCATTCAGGCCAGCTACTGCAGAAATGGCTCAATTACTTATTAAAAAGAATAACCACCCGTGTGTGAATGATCCCCAAGGTTTGTGTGGTGACAGAGAGAAGGTGGCAGCAGGAATAACCTCTCCTGCCGTGGTTGCTGGGAGACTGTCTCTGGAGGAACCCAACTTCAAATTCCTTTAGTGTCAAAGCACTATGCAGTAACTCAGCAAATCTTTGCAATGCACTTCTGCAGACATTTTGAACCAAAAATGCTCTTCCAAATTGAAAGAAATTACGCCAGTTATTATGGTGTCTTAAATTTTATTTGTAATTCCCATCAAAATTTAGTGGAGTTTAATGGAATTTTTTCTTGGCTATTGCATAAATTATGATGTTGAGGCAATAAAGGTATTTTTCTCAGTTTTTCGTTTTGGATGGCAATAGGTATTTCCTTTGTGAGCACATTTAGAGGTTCCTAAGTATAACTGTGGGGGTGAACACCAAATGGCAAAATGTTGCAATGCTATACCTTAAGGCATTTCACTTTTTCTTTTGATCTGAATATAGTTTCTCAAATACCAGGGGGAAATCAGACAGAGACATCAGTTATGCCAGTTGTGCTTTATGGTCCATTGTGCTTTATGGACCAACATGACAACTCAAACTGTATTCTGGGTTTTCTTTATTATTATTTTTTTGGAGGTTGTTTAATTTCTTAATTGACTTTTTTTTTTTTAAACACACCACTACATTCTCCACAAATCTTCACTATTCAGTATTCACTTTTTACTATTGTTGACATATTTTTTATAAACTTAGGGTTTTGGAAAACCAGTTCCTGGACGTGAACGTATCTGAACAACTCCCTTGTCTTCGGGGGATTGTTGTTTCTTGCTTTTACAGGTGTAATATAATAGCTCATTGTTTCATTATCACCTTTATGGTGAGAAACTTAACCTGTAGTTTTGAATTTTGATTAAATTAATTTCAGGGAGGAAAAATTGTGGTAGAATAGGTTCTCACTGCCATTTTTTGATGTCCGGAGCAGATCTTTGTAGCATGAGGAATTTGAAACATACCACTTCCCATCTTTATTTATATTTATTTGAATAAATAAATATGCGGTCATATTTTTAGGGTAAACAATGTTCTTTTTTCTTTCTAGAAGTCTTATTACAGTGTTTCTGAATTATTTTCATTGCCATTTCATAGCTTATTGTCACTCTTAATTTTTCTATTAAATACGCAGCTGGGATGTGACTATTTCCTGGGACATAGCTTTATGTAACCTGTTTACCTTGTAAGACTTGTAAGAATCAGAAATTCTATACTGATTGCCCCAAACAATTAATGAATATGTATGTTCACATTGGATCCAGGAACAGAGTGTTTTTTCAGAGTACCCCCTCAGGGACTTTTGCACGCTTCGGGTAGATAATACAATTGAAGCTGTTTCTTTGTGAGAAAATAGGTTAATGACTTGCCAAAAGGCAGATGTTAATTGGAAAAAGTGCATACAAGTCCTTTCCTTTACAATGTATATGGGTTGCATCCAAGAACAGGTGCAATTTCAATTGACTCAACTAGCAGAATGTGCTGAGTACACTCCTCACCAATTTCACCAAAAATTTTAAATCTTCCGGAAAAAAAAAGAGTTTCTAAACTAATCAGGGAGTGACAAGCTGCACTTATTATCTGTTACAGAGCATATTTATAACTTAATATTGTACCTATAGTTAAACATCTTAATAATATGATAGTAAGATCTTTGATTGTTTATTAGTGTTGTCAAATTTTACTAATGAGCACCGAGGAACCTTATATTAGACAAAATGTGTTAGCTCTTCCAAATTATTTCCTTTTAAGACAGTCAGCAGTGCTAGACAAGGTACCACCAGTGTATTTGTAAACACAACTTAAAGCAGAAAAACTGTCTTTTTCACTGACACATTTTCTGCCACAAAGCTACACAATCCGGCTAAGGTCTTTGCTTTGCCTCGCTTCATTTTCTCTCTGTTCAGAAACAAAAATTAACGAGACAGGTGGAAAAAACCCATGTGGGTATGTCAGGGTCAGAAGAGCTGCTGTTTGATAGTTTAATAGTTTTATTCAAGAATCCCTGGGAATTTCTAGGCTACTCGTACAAGTCCACTGCAATAGGAACTTTGGTGTGGATCCATGTGCCTAGCCTAACCTTGTCCTTCAAAAGTCACTCACCTGAGGAGGGCTGAATGTAAAATTCCTCTCTTTAGGATGCAGCAATGATCTACCCCAGTGCAGGAATCCCCTGTTCAAGAATCCCCTGGGAGCATTGGCATTAGTGGGGGTACCAAGACTGCTGGTGACTGGGGTCATATGATTTTCCCATGCCTGTAGCAAAGACCTGAGCATCAGAGTGCTCAGTGCACTTGCAGAAGCAGGAGTGGACTGAGGAGAAATACTGAGAGTCTCAATGCCATCTAAATGTAGAATTCTGCAGCTCCAAGTAGTAGGTTTGTAAGTCCCTTTATGGCCTGTGCCCTTACAGACGCGGCTAAACCAGAGGGACAGCTTTTCTTCAGGGCTGCTGAAGAGGAAGCAGTTGCCAGAAGAGAAGACCACTCTTGGTTATCTTTTTCATCCTTTGTGCTTTTTACTGTAAAGAAATAGTATCTCTGTCTTGAGTTTTTTTCTTCCTCCTAATTCACAGGGGAAATCCCTGCTCCTTTGAGAGAGATAAAACCTTAGGACCCAGAGAAAGTAGCAAGAGCTGGGAGTCTCTGTGCTAAAGGGTGTCGCTGAACCCTCTTCTGGCCACAGTGGTGGAAGCCAAAGGCTTACAGTGTTTATTCCAACACCTGTATCAAATGTCAATTCTCTCAGAAGATTCAGAAAAAGATTCATAACATTCATAAACAAAGCATATTTGTGTGAGTCTGCTGTTTATTGGGACTTCATGAACAAGTGTCAGAGAAACAGAAGTCTGGGAAGGTCAAAGCAGTAAAATCTTTTCTCTGATTTCTTCTAAGAAAGATTCAGGTGAGCCATATGCAAAGGGTCCTTCTGCTTTGTACTACCTGCATCTTGCACATCTCAAATAGAAAAATTTAAGATGCAATGGACTTGGATGCTAAAAAGAACATGAGTACACTCGTCAAACATTTTTTTAATCATCCTTTAATTAATATTTTTGCCCTATGATACATGCTGGGACCACAAGACCCAAAATGTTTGCTAAAGCCTAAAAAGAGCAATTTAAAAAAGAAAGATTAGATGATTAATGATGGTCTCTATGTCCAAGTTCTGTACTGATTACTGGGGGTATTCTGTTAAACCTCGGTGATGCTACACGTAGAATTTGAGGTTGTGAGCAAGAGCAGGGCTTAGCCCTTAGTAAGACTTGAAAATTCATGTACTTCACAAAAACAGCTTTCACTTCTAAGAAAATTTTGTAAATGTAATAAGATGTGATTAACTTTTCAGTTAAGCAGGGAATCTAATCATGCAAAACATAGCAGATTATAATTGATTGTGTGTAACCATGCTAAGTAGTTTTGGTCTGCTGTGATGTCTCTCTACAGCTTCATTGCTGAAACACTGCGAGCTTTTGTGCAGCTTCTGCAATCTATTCAGTATAGACCTAGCCTATAAATAGCTGCATTATTGAAAGACTGAGAGGTTCATTAGAGAAGTTGTGAAAGTCTCATTCAAGCCAGGCTGATACAGTACCACTCCAAGTTACCAAAGAGTTTCAGCATGTGGGTAACACTAGGCATGAAGCTGGGCTTTTGGCCATGCAGCACCATCGATACCCCCCCCAGTCATCCCCTCAATCGGCCCGGCTGCAGTCTGTCACAAAGTACACTGCACTTCTTACTGGCTCTGGGCACAGGAACGAAAGCACAGCATGTGGGAACTCGTGGTCAGACCAGTCTTGTCCCATACCAGAGCCTGGACGTAGCCAGGGCGTATGCTGGGGGCCAGGGCCACAGGACGTCCTGCCCGATGTACCTACCGGCCTGTGCGGGCACAGCCAGGGAGAGTAGTCATCTTAAAACCACACGCAGGCATAAGTACTTTGCTGACTCAATAGGAAGCCCCTGGCTGAAATCAGTGGGACTTCTCACATGATTGAATTTCCATGCTGGAAATGTCTTAATGTTATGCTCTGTGTTCACATAACTCGGGGGCAAAGAAAGAAAATTTGAATAGCAGCTGATGTCTGTTTTCTTTCAAAGGTACATGAAAAACAAATACAGCCATTATAAACTTCTGGTTAATTTAAATGGGTACTTTGCAATTTATTTCACAGCTATCTGAATCAGAACCTCCCATGTCTGGCTCTGGTGCTCAGATAAATGAGGAGTATTCAGGACTAGGTCCCCAGTTTGTATGCAGACCTTATCCTACAGCCTTTTGGGTACTCCTTTGGAAGAGATGCTAGAACAAAAGAGGTTTTCAGTATCATTCAAACCCATAAAAGAAGAAATATCCGTCATGTTATCTTTTTTTTTTCATTTTATAAAGTAAAATGCTCTCAGCTATTCAAGTATTCCAAGTTGTGTATATGTTTTCTACGTTTCTCTTTCTCTAAATGCTTAACTTAGTAATTTCAAAGTGAGAGAGTTATGCCCTTGTTATGTAAGCTGAGTACTGCAGAGAAATTATCCATATTTTTCTGTTTAATGGATTCAGTAGGAACAAGGAGGAATTCAAAACTAACAGCCTGTAATATCTGAAAAATGCTATCCAGAATGAAGAGATGATGGATACAATAAAATTGCTCTGTCTTCGCCCAAAATCTCACCATTACTTTTATGTTCGTGTACATTGTAGGGTAAAAAATCTGAGCCTTCAGCACTTGTGAAAAATCAAACTGAAATGCCTGAGGTCTCATTTTTAAGATTTTCTCCTTTAAGGAGTAACTTACAAAACTCTATATAATATAGCCCACTATTATTAGCAATGACATAGTCAGGGATTTTTTTGTCTTGTTTTTGGGGGGGGGGGAGTTTGTTTGGCTTTTTTTGGATTTTTTGGTCGATTGGTTGGTTGGTGTGGGGTTTTTTTGGTTATTATTACGTAAGGAATGATTATGCCGTAAGGAACACTGGCTTGGAGGGTTCCAACAGCACAGGTTTTTGTCAGAGAATGCCGATTTGTCATAAGCAAAACGTTTCGCAGAAGCATCTCTGTTTGAATGAACTTCCGATGAAATACAGGGCAAGTTTCCATCACAAACCCGCCTGACTTCCTGCCAGCTTTCCTGGCAACTCTCCAGGCTCCATGGCTCCGGGATGGCTTTGGACTGAACCTGTGATTCTTCCTGACTTCTTTTTTGATTTTTTTTTTTTTTTAGATTAGAGGGAAAAGGTCTTAACATAAATAAAGGTCTTAACATAAAGCCAAGCTCTGCTTGGCTTTTTCTGATTGTTCTGAATTAAGTATTTTGATAGTAAGGATCTTGCATAGCTCAGCCTCATGTTTTGTTATGTGGAAGACCCAGAGCAACTTTCCTCCCTTCCAAAGGAGCTGCTCCAGTTAAACTGCCCTGGAAGTGAAATATTTTTCATACCATGTTGAGCTTCATTTCTGAGCATTTTCAGGAGACCTCCTGGGGCCAGTATTGTCTCTTCTGTTTTCTAAAATGCCTGGTTGCATTGCAGTTTCTCAGTACTAGCAGTGCCCTTCAACACTGTCTCCTTCACTCAGTTCTCCCAAGCCAATTTCTGGGACAGAGGCTGCATCAACCTCTCTGCTGTCTTCTGGTCTCTCATGGCTGCTAGAATTGTGGAAGTGAGGTGGTTTCTTGGGACCCTAGGCACAGAGATATGTTCCAGAAAGCCACCTTGGTGGCTGGCTGCTGGTGCTTTGGCTGCTGCTCCCTGGTTTATCTGCTCCATTTTCCCTTGGAACCAGAGATGTTTCTCTGCACTTCAGTCTGAATCACCTGGGGGGTGCTGGTTGTTTCATTTCTTCTCTTTAATGTGGGGTTATCTGAGGGCTGGGCCTTGTGCAGGCGTGTGTCTGGATGCTGGGGGCTCAGTAGGTGAAGCAAGCTGAGGAAGACAGATAGTTTCTCCTTCTCCTCAGGGCTCACACTGTAAGCAGTCATCTTTATCTGCCTTTGTACTCCAAACTCTTAACCTCTAACAACCTTCTATACATTTTTTTTTAACTTCAGCCCATGAGCATCAGTATGTTAATTGTGTCTGTGCACTTGGGTTAACCTGGCTTTGAAAATATCTGACTGAGAAGAAGCATTTGGCTAACATCAAGATCTGATGATTTAAACTGTGGAGTTGATTTGGTCTTGTTGTTACCAAACAACATAATCCAGCTGTAAGCATGATTTTATACTCTCTTTAAGCATTAGAGTATGTCATTTTTTCCAGACCTCTCAGTATTAGTATTTTCTCAATCAGGGACCCGTTACATCTGAAAATGATTGCTCAAGAGGCTAGCACAGCCAACAAGATCAGCCTGTATTGCCTGTCACAGCATAACCCGGAGCTATAGAAAGAATTGGGAAAGTGATGTGCCCCAGTGTAATTTTCTTGGCAATGTTGTAAGTCCTGCCAGACCCTGAAACCTCCAAGGAGAAGAGGCTTTAAGTCTTAGAGGTGTGAGAGGAAGAGACAACGCCAGCAGAAGCTGAATGCAGGCAGAGAGAGAGGTAGGGAGAGGACAAACATGAACCCCATTCAGCTGAAGTACAGCCTCTAATAATTAGGTTGTTCAGTCTTCACAAATGTACCCACAATCGCTGCCTCCTTCTGCACTAATACTTTGTCCTGCCTATATTGTCCGTCCCACTGTAGCCCATCAGTTCTTCGCTTCTCTCTTCCGCTCTGTGTTTTCACCCTCTCTTCTCTCCCATCATTTTCCTCTGAAAAATTATTTTGCAACCTACGATTAGTGCACTTGGCTGAAGTCTTGTTGGGCATATCAGGAAGTTTTCCGGATCACTCATAGGTGGAGTTTCCCAAAAGCATCAATTTGGTGTTAATGCTGTGCAAACAATGGGCCTGCCAAACCCTGAATAGTGAGGCAACCTCAAAATGTGCCTCCTCACAGATTTTTCTCATGGTTCCTTCACATGACAGAGACACAATGGTCTCCACAGTCAGACAGCAAAAAATTACCATCAGCATATGCCAGGAGAAATCTGCCTCGTTCACATGTTTCTTTCAATTTGCCTGAAGTATCAGTACCAATCCTGTTCGGTAGAAGCCTGTCCAAGTGGCCATTAAAAAGTCATGGTGGGTGACAGGGTTAGAAGTGTAGGTGCATTTTCGAAGTTGCATGTGAATTACAAAGCTCATTTCTACCAGCTGTCATGGGATAACAAACCATATAATAATGACATTGTTTGCAACAGCTATGGGATTGAGTTTAAATCAGGACATTGTCTGTAAGAGGATTTTAAGTAAATATTACAGTTCATACAGCACTAATGTGGCTTGACATAGAGAATTACTTAGCTCGTTTGGGAGCTCTTACTCCTGGTTAGGAGTGGGCAAGAGGTCCTATAGTTATTTCAGTCACAGACTTGGGGTGCCACAAATAGCCCTCCTTTTCCCACATTTCTTTTTGTAAGAGGCTGTTCACACAATTCCCCAACATTTGAATGAAATTTTCCATGCTAGATATCCTTTTCAGGATGAAGTTTTCTAGAAATTTTCTGCCTTTTTGAAGAGTGAGATAATATATGACCTCCCCCTTTGGACCTTTGCTGGAGACCTTCTGGCATCAGAATGCATACAGACAGCTGATGGGAACTAACTGGTGCAGGCAACATTTCTTCTGAGGACAGTCAGGCAGCTAGCTGAAAGCTATCACAGCAAATGACCCAGGCCAGATCAAATGGGAATACAGTGTGACTGAGACTAGCTCGGCATGGAGATTGAGCCTGGGGTAAGGAGACAAAAGAGAATATCTGAAAAATGCATAGAGTAGCTGGGGTCTGTAGAAGATGCTGAGAAGTTTGGAGAAGGACTGAGGAGCTTTGTAGTATTGGGAGAAGTCAAGCTTGGGGCAAAAGGAAGAAATGACCCTGGTCCATTAGATCCTGTTTCCTACCAGTTTGCAGAGCAGCCTCTAGCTCAACTAAACATCTATGGAGCTTGGTATTTTGCCCAGCTGTTCACTTGCCCTGTGGCAGGAGTGAGCATGGAGGTTAACACCCTGCTTCTGCTATTGGTTGCTTCACCTGTTCAAGAGGCAAAGGTTGATATGGTGAACCTAAAAGCATAAAGAAAATGCATACAAAAGAAACTATCTGAAACTGCATGTTAAAATCCTTTTACTGAGGCAGCTCTTGAGAATTGAATTTTGTCTCTGCATCTGTATCATCAGCCTGGCAGCTGTACTCTGTGTAGGAAGCAGTGGGATGGAGATCTGAAAAGGCTGATAAAGAGGGGGATGTAGAACCCAAAACCTGGAGACTGCGAAGTTATAAGCAAGTGGTTTGAATTCTTGATTGACATCTGAGAGACCCTGCAAGAGAGAAAGCAACAGAGTTTAAATCAAGAGACAGTGAAAAGCAATGTTGTGATTATAGGTCCAGTCAATAGCTTTTATGTCAATAGGAAGATGAGGAGGACAGGGAAGGACCTTTAGAGGGAAGTAATTACTTCTGCATTAAAACTGTGAAAAGTGGAAATGTGAAAAGCTGCAGAGGAAGTTGCCTGTTCTACCTGAGAAAAGGGTTCTGCTATCTATCTAACCAGAGTTTTATAAACCATAGACCATGTTTATTTGTTGCTCTTCCTATTTGATTTTATAATGGTGAGTACATGCTTTTGAATTTCTTAAAATCAGTGTGGTGCTTGCACCACATCCTCTCCCTCTATTTATTCAGCCTCTAATAAACAGCCCATGCTGCCTTCCTCTCATGTGTTCATGACCTCATTAACTCCAAGGTATTTTCCAGTCTCCTAAGCACCCTGCAGCATTTTTCCCCTGCCCCCTTCTTGCCAGTGGCACTGAGAAGGTATCACCTTGGCTCCTGTGGCTGCTTCTGTACACCTGTTGAAGACAGAAGGTCCCACTCATCTGCTAGATGCTTCCCCTCAAGCACAGGAAGCTCCATGCCTGGGAAAGGTGCTGAGCTAAGCACAGCATCCTCAGGGAGCCTAAAAGGTTTGATTTCCTGCAAAGCCCACCATTGCCACTGAGAAGGCTTTACCTCAAGCTGTGTCTGCTGCTTCCCATTTAGGAAGCTCCCTTGGAGTCCCTGGCACGGTGTGCAACGCCTGGCTGTGTGGCGAGGGGAGACAGGGCTTGCTTTAAAATGCATGGCGAGGGTTTGGAGCAGCAGCCTCAGGTAGATGCAGGGGGAAAGAGAAAGGAAACCTGCTCAGTGAACTAGAAATTCCCACACTCTGTTGTCAAACATGCTTGTTCACTGGTGTGGAAAAGGGAAGCTGCGGAGAAGAGAAATGAATTTGAATGCATTTTAATTGGGATTATGGGCATATGGTGTGGTGCCATTTGTTTTCCTCTTCCTGCTCTGCACTGGGCCTCTAATACCTTCACACATTTGCCTTTATTTGCCACGTCAAAAGAGAAAACAGCAAGCGGCTTTTTTCTCCCCTCTCTTTGGGGCCACACTAAAAGCTCTCACTTTGCCCTGAACTTTGCCAAAGGAACAATCATGATTTTCAGAAAAAGTGCAGCCACATTGCAAAAACAGATTAAGCAGCTCTGACTTACTTTTATTAAACTTTTCAGCTGCTCCTTGGAGGACCTTTGCTATTTTCCAGCAGCAGAAAGGGATGGATTCAATGGAGGAGAGGAGACGTGATGTCCACAGGACCACATGTACATAATTCACCAGCAGCTGGATAGTTATGTTTTATTGTTATGATAGTATATTTAGTGTTTTGTTAAAAGCTACTTAGGGAGCTGTTTCCCTTGTTGTGCAGCAGTTTGTTAGCTCTAAGATTCAGACATAAGCCTTTAATTATGCGTAGCATCACCGCAAAAACAATTTCAGTTCTCTCCCCTGCCTCATGCATCATCTTGGGATGCTCTGCATTTGAATGTGAACAAGCTATTGTTTAACATAGCTTTAAATCATTACAGAAATGTTCTGTAGCATCCATTGGGAAAGGCTCCTTCCATCTGCCCTGTTCATTTCTCAGTCATGTTGGGAACCAGGGCCAGTAATCACAGAAATTTTGTTTAAAGGTTAAGCACAGAGTAGCTTGATCTTCATACACTGTGCAGGCTAATAACAGGTGAAGGTGTTACTCAGAAACATTTAAATAGGAATACAAAGCTTAAGATTAAGCATCTTTTCCAACCTTCACATAAGTGTCTTTCCATTGATTTTTCAAAACTGTGTATGACACAGTATAGGCCGTACAGGGGACTTTAAAGCTAAAGCCCACTTAAAATAAGTCTCTAGCAGAGTTGTAGACAGTTGGCATCTCCTCCTGGCACTACTGACACAAACCCTCTGCAGCAGACTTTGGCCAGCTCAGTTCCATGGCATTGCAACCTGATCCAAACTCTAAGTCTGTAGATCCTGAAAAGAAAGTCAAAACTTATTTTTCTTCTGAGAAATATATATTTTTTATTATGACTTAGATTTGCATAAAAAGTATAAAACACTGCCTAATGTTTTTCCATACATCCTATATTTGATGCTCCTATTGTCCCATAGTTTCTGTTTCAAATAATGATGAAAAAAGTTGTATTAAATTTATATCAAAGGAAACTGGGGAAGCAGAAACATGAATAACAAACACATGCATAATGTGATTCTGAACAAAGAAACCTATGCCGACAGTGCAGGGATGGGCCATGTGTGTACACATGTATGTCCTTTCAGTGTATTGCTAACAGATTTTGGGGTTCTGTCTGACCAACTTGATCTCCTTTTATGATCAGGTGACCCGCCTGGTGGATGAGGGGAAGATTGTGCATGTGGTCTATCCGGACTTCAGCAAAGCCTTTGACACTGTCTCCCACAGCATACTCCTGGAAAAGCTGGCAGCCCACGGCTTGGACAGGGGCACTCTGTGCTGGGTTAGGAACTGGCTGGAGGGCCGGGCCCAGAGAGTGGTGGTGAACGGTGCTGCATCCAGTTGGTGGCCGGTCACTAATGGTGTCCCTCAGGGATCAGTGTTGGGCCCAGTCCTGATTAATATCTTTACTGATGATCTGAATGAGGGGATTGGGTCCACCATCAGCAAATTTGCAGATGACACCAAGTTCGGGGGGGAGTGTCGATCAGCTAGAAGGCCAGAGGGCTCTGAAGAGGGACCTGGACAGACTAGAGTGATGATCTGATTCCAACAGGATGACATTTACAAGGCCAAGTGCCGGGTCCTGCACTTTGGCCACAACAACCCCATGCAGCGCTACAGGCTGGGGACAGAGTGGCTGGAGAGCAGCCAGGCAGAAAGGGACCTGGGAGTTTGGATTGACAGGAAGCTCAACATGAGCCAGCAGTGTGCCCAGGTGGCCAAGAAGGCCAATGGCATCCTGGCCTGGATCAGGAACAGTGTGGCCAGCAGGACCAGGGAGGTGATTCTTCCCCTGTACTCAGTGCTGGTGAGGCCACACCTGGAGTATTGTGTCCAGTTCTGGGCCCCTCAGTTCAGGAAGGATATTGAGGTGCTGGAGCAGGTCCAGAGAAGAGCAACGAGGCTGGTGAGGGGACTTGAACACAAGTTCTATGAGGAGAGGCTGAGGGAGCTGGGGTTGTTCAGCCTGGAGAAGAGGAGGCTCAGGGGAGACCTCATCACTCTTTACAACTCCCTGAAAGGAGGTTGTAGGCAGGTGGGGGTTGGTCTCTTCTCCCAGGCAACCAGCAGTAGGACACGAGGGCACAGTCTTTAGCTGTACCAGGGGAGGTTTAGGTTGGATATTAGGAAGAAATTCTTTACAGAGAGGGTAATCAAACATTGGAATGGGCTGCCCAGGGAAGTGGTGGATTCTCCATCCCTGGAAGTTTTTAAGATGAGACTGGATGTGGCATTTAGTGCCATGGTCTAGTAACCACAGTGGTATCGGATCAAGGGTTGGACTTGATGATCTCAGAGGTCTTTTCAAACCAGTTGATTCTATGATTCTATGATTCAATGATATTAAAAAAAATTATGGGTGATAATCATATCAAATAATTTATAATCAAATTAAATTCTGAAAGTAGTTCCTACACATCTTTAAAATGAATGGAAAAAAAATTAATTAAATTGTAATGAATTTCACCCAGTCAGAGCTCCAGAGCAGTTCAGCGGGTTTTTTTTCTTCATCAGCATGCAATATTACCAGCTTTTTCAGTGAAATTCAGGTCATGGCCGAGGCACCACAGCTCTCCATGGAAGTGAGGGTGCATTTGCCCAGAGTAACTGGAAGGTTCTTGGTTCAGAGCTCTTCCACAGGAACCGAGGACATGCTAATCCTAAAGGTAATTCAGACTGTTTGTTCTGGAAGTGATTTAGCACTTTATACTCGTTACACAGAATTAGGTGTGCTTGACATTTTTTAGTAATACTCCTGCTTTGGTTTGGTTTTGACAGGCATTTGGAATCTTGAACAAACACTGTCTGTTACTCTGAACACATTTCTTCTTTCCTTTACAAGCAGCTCTGGCCCTTGTTCTGCTGTCCTTCATGTCACCCTTAAACTGAGACAGCGTTCCACTGACTGGCTGGCCTTTAACTCTAGATTTCCGAATGTTCGGCACCCGTAACATTGCAGATTTTCAGAATTGGGCAGCCATCAGTCATGGTAACTACAGTTTAGGCCAGATTCTCAAAAGAACTTGGCACAATGCCCCAGATCTGATCCCAGATGTGTACATAGTTCTTTCCTGCAGGAATCACAGCTCTGATTTTGGGAGTCACCTAATTCTGTGCTCCACAGAGCTGGGCAGTGTGCAGTCAGGATGAAGGTGGCAAGTAAGTGCCTGTCACAAGTGATGATGCTGGTTTGTGATACTTGTTGGTGCCAGAGAAGGACAGAAAACAAATGAGAATCCATCTATTACAAAATTATTTTTATGAAGAGGAGGAATCCATAAATTCTATGGTCATTTTCTGCTAATAAAATCAGGTGGCTAGTCCACGGCCTGCAGGGGTTGAGATGAAAATAGCCACTTAAGTTAAGTTTTGGCACATTACAGGTAAACATACTAGAGCAGGTCTTTAAACCTTGGGCCCCTAAATTACTTTTAATGCATCTCCAAATGGTACCTAAGGAAACTAAGATTTATGTTCATTATTCTAGGATCTTAAATTTCCATCTAAATTATCATTTAGAGCTGATATGATTGCTTAGAGCTGCAAAAATTCAAAAGCTGAAAAAAATTAACCGGAATAAAATTATAATCAACCTTAAATTAGTAGTTTTCGAGACAGTAACCACTAAAGTCAATTGTAGAAGTACATTTCTTGAATTTCTGCCTCACCAAAGGCAGAGCCAAGGGTAAAATAAACTAGATGAAATCAGTGAATGTAGTATCAGGGTTATTCAAGGGCCAGTTGGCTCTTCTGATTGACCCTCAAACGCTATTCTACCTATTTTGGGAGCAGACTAAATGAGGGCAGTTCACCAACTTTTAGATTAATCCAAACAAATGTTAAAAAGACAAACAACAAAGGGGAAAAAAAAGAACCCAAAGAAAAAGTCCCCAAGCCAAAACCAAAGACCCCTGCCAGCCCCTTAAGGTGGGCAAGGTCACTCCCTGGCAATACTCTCGTGAGTTGCAGGCAGGCAAAGCTGCTCCAGCCCAAATGTGAGGCAGAAAGCCGTGACAGCACAGCGATGCAGCATGAAGCTTGGCTTGGGGACAAGCCCTCACGCCCCAGCTGTATTTCAGTGCTCTGCCAGCATGGCCCAGGCTGCCCTCCCCAGTACTACAATGAGTAAATGTGCTCACAGTGTGCCTGAGTGCTTGCACAAGGTCCAAACAGGCACAGAGAGTTGCTGAAGCTCTGCTCTGCCAAAGGGAGTTTGTTCACTGACTTTGGTGCAGGCAGGATTTCCCCTCAGAGACACACACCTCCTCCGGGATGCATGTGCACGTGAGTGTTTGTGTATATACATACACTATACAGTACAGAGTACTTACAGGAAAGCATCTTCTCTCTTTAAATATCTTTCTTCAGCTTCATATTGCGTGAAGGCAGACCCTCACTGTCAGTTTCTCACAGCTTAATGGTGTTAAAGAGCCCTTCTTGCTCCTGACTGCTGTAATAACAATCAGGCTGGAAGGAAGGGGAAATGAGCAGCGCAGCACACGCTGTACCTTCCAGCCACCAGCTATTGTTAAGAGCATGTTGCTCCAGACAGAGTGGCAGCAAGGCACGAGGTGGGAAGCAGGTGTAACCTGCCAGGAACAACCAGTCTAGCAAAAGTTTATTTTTAATTTAGATGAGTACCCCTACTTCTCAGATACCTCTTGTCACCAAACTGAAAGAGATTTTGCATTTCTGTTGCTCAGCACTTCAAAGCTTAACAAATGCCTTTATGGCAAATCAAGAGCTCATTTTCTCATGTTGATGCTTTGGTCATTCATCTGCAAAGTCACCAATAATTTTTTCTTCAACTCCCTATCATAGCACAGCATTTCATGTGAAACAGTTTGTTCTCATGAAGTACATTTCCAGGCACTTTGCTATAGTTTGGGTTCCTTACAGAATAGTCTTCAGTCTCTCCTCCTTGCTTGCCCTGCTTGTCCAACTTGGTATTTTTCTGATCTCTTCAAAAAGTCCCACCAGTAAAGGCTGACCAGGCTGTGGTAGCCCCAGTGCAGGACTACACAGATCTGCACAGGTGTGTAGCCTGGCACAACTGACGGGATTTTGACTGCTGTTGGGTGGCCCAAGCCCAATTCAGATGCCTCACCCCCTAAATTCAACTGCAATGTGTTGGAGAACTAGGCAGCCCTTGCTGAATCCCCGTGCTATTCACAGACACCCTTCAAGATGGTTTATAAACATCAGTGTGAAGGTCCTTGCCAGAGTGCATGAAGCCAGCAACCCGCATGCTCAAAATGACTCTTTATTTGCTTTACTGCAGGAGTTACTGTCTTGCAATGCAATATTAAAGCCTACTTGTGATCACATTTAGGTCACTCTGCTCCTGATTTGCAGCCTTTATTAATACCTTGTTTTCAGATACCTGCCTATGTTCACTGAGCACTGACACACCGTGCAGTGCAATGCAATACAAATGAACATGTTCAGCCCAGCTGCCACACTATAAAAAAGCATGATGAAAGAACATCACATCTATGCCTGCTATTACCCATCAGGACACTACCTTTGCTTCCTTTCCTCCACCAAGTCCTGGAGATGAAGTACTGGCATTGTGTACATCCTGCTCTTGAAATGCCTTCTGAGGCTGGCTGTTCCTTGTCCAGGATTATCTGTCAGCAGCAGGACGCAGCTCCTTGGCAAGGGAATCAGTGGACCATAAGAAGGCCTGGCACTCTGTGTCCCTTACTAAGCATTTTCTCCACTTGTCCCTTATATACCTTTTTTCCTCATAGTTATTGGTCCTCTTTTACCACAGGATCATTTTCGGGAAAGAGAATTCACCCCGTCTCCTCCTTCCCTTCCTGTAGCAGCTCTCAACATTGGACATTGCTTGGTTTTCTTCAGGAGTTAGCTCAATAGCCCTGCCAAAAAGCCCCAGCAACTGATTCCTGATTATCTTCCTCTCCTTCCCTAACTGCTTTTGCAACACTCAGGTGATATTGCCCTGTTTCTGTTTTTTCCAAGTAGCTTGGCTTACTTGGCTGGCTGAAAAACAATGGAAAAAAACCATCAGAAATGGTCTTTCCTCCAGGGAAAATCCTCCTCTTTAAAAAGTCCCCTTGCATTTGGGAGAAAAAATACAGTTTTAATCTCATGAACATATGGCTCTCCAGTCATCTGCACTTCTAAGCTCTATACCTAATTTGTGTTCATTCCTAACACATATGATTTAACCTGGAGCTATGATATACAGATTCAGACTATGAGAAAAGGACTGGAGATTCAGTGTTAGTAATCAGTTTATCTTTATTTCACTCAGTTGTGACTCTGGACAACAAAGAATTACAAGCAATTTTGGACTAAACAAGATACATCTGTCCCTGCACTGCAGTGGAGATGCATCTGTCCATGCTCCAAGACCTGTTGTCTCCTCATATATCCCTTCCCACTTGTGGCATCACTTCATCTAGTCAATAGTAACTTGTCACCTGCACTGCCAAGAAACTTTGAAAATGTTCTGAATTTCATACCAGGAAAGACCATAATGTGCACTTTGTATGTCAAATGCCTCAGGAACTCTTTCTGTGCTACAGTAAACTCCATCCTATACGTGGGACTACAGTTCTATGCTGTTTGTAGGGGGGGGAGCTGCTGCATTGTTTTTAAGCACTGGTATAATATATTCTAATAAATCATTTTACATTTTGCCTTGCACCTTTCAGCATTGCATTGCTTGTGTCTGATTAAGAAATGAAGATGGGAAGGGGCAAGAAGACATCCCCATGTGGGACTGTGCAGGTACAGTACAGGCCACAGCATGTAAACACAGTGATGCAAAGTCCCATCTCCCCCAAATTGTAAGTGCTCCTGTAAGAATAACAAACTTGTCTAATCCTCACAGAGTTGTAGTGATGACAGCTGGTGTCAAATCTGTTTCTATCCCAGTGTCCAGGCTGCTGAGCTATCTGAGGGACAAACAGTGCCATTGGGATGATGCCTCAAACCAGCTGGGATTCCTGGCTTGTGGCAAGCACCATGCCATGCCTGTACTGCTTCCAGAGTCAGATGAGGCAAAAAGTAGAATAACTGTGTTTCTCTATAGGGCTAAGCCCAAACCCATCAGCCCTACACAGAGCTGGCTGGGACACTCGTACACCACCTCCTGAGACAGAAGAGAGAGACCCAGAATGTCTCCAGTGTAGCTCCACTGTAGTATGAATCCTATGCCCAGGCCAGCTCTTCTTCAAGCCACTGAAGTGCCATCTCTTCAGAAATCAGAATGCTGAATGATGCCTAAGCCCTCTGTGAGAATTAGGAGCAGTTGTACCTATATTATTTCTATTATCAGGAGTAGCCAACCTTCAGCAAAGGAAATCCATATGTCATTTTATAACGTTAGGAAAACATGCACTTATCATAGTAACCCTTGCACTGGCTCCTCCATCATCACACCTCACAATTCAGGTATAACTGATCATAGAATCATAGAATCACTTAGGTTGGAAAAGACCTCTAAGATCATCCAAACATTAACCCACCATCACTGTATTCACCACTAAACCATATCACAGGTGATACATATCACTGGAGAGAAGCTTACCCACAGCTCTCATCTTCACAGTATTTCTTTTTTAAGTCTTTGTGCTGAATAGCATCCTTCAACGGTGGATTTGCTAAAAGCATTCATGTTTTTATCATATTCCATTCCCAGAAGTCAATGAGGACTTCAGAGGGAGCAGCTATGCTGGCTCTTAGAGTCCTTCCTAACTGAACAGTTTAAGCATCTAAATGGCCAAAACCCTCAAATTTGAGTTTTATAAATCAAAGTATCTAGAATGATAAAAGGAAGTTATCAATTAACATCTTACTTTGAAGCACTTTTTATAAAGATTAATAAAATATTTACATATTTTGCAAATTCATTTCTAATGAGATTTCTAATTTGTAAGAAACCTTGATGCTACTGTAGCTTGCTGGATTGAAAAGAAAATGAATTTCAACCTGTTGAAAATTGTCCTAAATTGGAAGTTCCCAGTTTCAATCTACTCTGAAGATCACACTAACAACTTTTCATATTTTTATGGCAGCAGATCAGAACGGAACCATTCCTTTCTTCCATATGGCAAGGATAATGCAAAACAATATCTGAAGCAAGAAGATAGTTGAAATATAAAGAAAAAGAACTTCATCAAAATTATCTTTTCAGAGCATCACAGAATCACGGAATATGCTGAGTTGGAGGGGACCCATAAGGATCGTTTAGTCCAGCTCCTGGCCCTGCACAGGACAATCCCCAAGAGTATCATCCAAACACTTCTTGAACTCTGTCAGGCTTGGTGCTGTGAACGCTTCCCTGGGGAGCCTGTTCCAGTGACCAACCACCCTCTGGGTGAAGAACCTCTTTCTATTATCTAGCCTAAACCTCTCCTGACACAACTTCAGGCCATTCCCTTGGGTCCCATCACTGGTCACCACAGAGAAGAGATCAGTGCCTGCCCCTCCTCTTCCCCTCACGAGGAAGCTGTAGACTGCATTGAGGTCTCCCCTCAGTCTCCTACAGGCTGAACAGACCAAGTGACCCCAGCCACTCTTCATATGGCTTCCCCTCAAAGCTCTTCACTGTCTTCATTGCCCTCCTTTGGACTCTCTCTAATAGCTTAATATCTTTCTTATTGGTGCCCAAAACTGCACACAATATCCAAGATGAGGCTGCACCAGTGCAGAGCAGAGCAGTACAATCACCTCCCTCAACTGGCATAATACCAGATAGCTCAGAACTTCTCAGCACAGGTCTGGTATAAGCTGTGCTAAACCAAACTTCTGGCTTCAAGGCTTCCATCTTCAGACTTACAGCTAAAGGTGCAGAATCTGGCCCTGGGCATCCTGCTCTGACTGATCCCGCTCTGAACAGGGGCCTTGGACTGGATGGTGTCCAGAGATCTGTTCCTGCCAGCCTTGTCCTATTGCTCAAATAGCCCCTTTATCTCCAAACCTCAGTCACAGACTGCCTCCCATTTGCTCTCTCCCCCACTGTCTTCTTTCCAGAAGCCATCTCCCCACAGCCAGCTTAGGTGACGGTAGTAGTACCACTGTCCTCTGCTACAGATGTCAGCATTGGGTTGCACCTCTCCATGACCAGCATGATCCTTCTGCTGCCTGGCAGGCTCTTGCCAATGGCATTGTCCCCTGAGGGAAAGTGTGGTATTATGTCAAGGCTTTATTTTCACTACCCAAAACACTGAGCTTTTTTGCTGCAAAATGGCTGGTTTGAATGGCTTTTTTTTTTCAGTGAAGAAGGTCTGTGCTTCCAAACATTTCTGGGGTGCAGGCATGGCAGCCACTGAGAGAGCAATACTGGACCAAGCCAAATACCCTGCTGGGCAGCACCAAAATAGCCGATTACTTCATAGCCCATTAAACAGTGAATAGCCTAAAAGTTATCCTGCACTAATGGCATCAGTCGTCCATGACTCCCTTCCAAGAGGGTGAGAAGAACCATTCATTCGCAAGAGTTAGAATGTCCTCAGATGCAAATAAAAAAAAAAAAGGGCTCATAAGATCCCCTGTTCAAACAAAAAGTGACAAACAGAACCTACTACCTCTTACTTAGGACAGAGCTATGGAAAAAAAATATGCAGACATCTAAGCAGCTGCCCTGAACTCATCATTTTTTAACAGAAATTAAACATCTTTGCCATTTTAGATGCTGCTTCTGCTGTTCTCCTTCAGCAATTTGTGATTTGAATTTGGGACCTGGGACATCCCAACCAATTTGGATTCATTTTAAGGCAGAGCTTAAAGTATCTCTTGCTTATGGAGAAGGAATGAATTTATTTTTTTCTCTAATGATGTATTCATGCATCTTGCACACTTATTTTACAATCTCTTGTAAATCAAGCTGTCACCACCTTGGCATGTCTAGTTAGAATTATTTTTTCTTAGACCAGTATAATGATATCATGTCTTTGCTTGTCCAAGGAGGACAAAAACATCTTGTAAGAATAAAATTCTGAAAATCCTTCCACAGACATTCTTATCTACACCCTGCAAGTAGGTTTTTGTATTCTGTGTTCATTGTGAGTTTGGAAGTTAGAGTGACAAACCAAAGTGTGCTGCTATAGCTGTGTCCCTGTGATCATGTGTGTGAGTATCAAATAATTAGGTAACCAGTGGACTAAGCAGATGGTATTTCTATCCACCTTGATGAGATAAAATATTTATTTAGCTTTAATTTCATTTCTCAAAAATAGTTTCTACTATGTAACTCAGTCTCAGTGCTGAAAGGTGCAGGATAAGTGTTTGATCTGTGGGCAGCCACATACATTAACAGTAGCAAATCACCTTTCATTTATACTAAATCAAACAACAAAACCCAAGTCCACTCTGTAATAAAAAGGTGAATGGACAAAACCCCCTGCCCAAGGTACTGGGCTACCTGAGAAACCTGGTGCAAAACTAAAAGCTGCAGTTGAACTGACAGCAAATTCAAACCAAACAGATCCAGAGCAGGAAGTGTTTGGCATCAGATGCAGGGGATGAAGAAGTATGCAGGGGTGGCTGTCACCCCTGTGACTGGCTGCAGAGCAGTCCCCAGTCCGAAATGCCCAGCTTCAGGGCAGCCCCTGCGTCAAGCACTTCCAGCACTTGTCCTCCTTCTGGGCAAGGAGAAGCTGTTCTTTGTCTGCCTTGAAGCAATACCCAGAAAAGGGTGGAGACTAGTGTATTTTCCATTATCAGAAGAGCTCACAAACAAGTCTTCATTCTTTGCTCCCCACCACTGAAAAATACTGGAGGCTGTCTGGAAGGCAGCCTCCTTCAGAGGGGCACAGAGACACTCCCAGGCCAGGCTGGTAAACACCTGCAGGGAGACGAAAGAGCACTGGGGCACCTGATATACATCACCAGGGATTTAGGGCTGCATCCAGGGTAGGTGATCCAAAAGCCTTTCTGTAACTCCCATTAGTGCATGTAGGGCCACAGTCCTGAAATTAGCTCAGTTGGTTAAACTTGATGCTCACAACACCAGGGTCATGGGTTCAATCCCCTGTATGGGCCATTCACTTCACAGGTGGACTTGATGATCCTTGTGGGTCCTTAATCACTCAATTAAGAAAATTCTGTGGTTTGTCTGAACTGCAGTGCTTTCCACAGGACCCATCAAAACAGAAAAACTGTATTCTTTTGGCGAGGGCAGGAGCGTGTCTGTTCCAGCTGAACTGACTGTGTCATGCACTCTGGTGCCCAAAGGGGAGCAACTTCCATCCCAACATGAAGCCAAACCTTGGACACCAGCCCAAACCACTCACCTGCATTTTGGTAGGGAGTGGGTCCTACCTTTGAGAGGAAAAATCTTTTACTGTCAGCAGATTTTATGTCCCCCTGAATCCACTCCTGGCCACCAAGGTGTTATTTCAATTCTGAGGAAGGGTTTGACCTGTTGCAAAGGATTTTGGCATTCATTGTGACCATCCAGTATAGGAGGCTTATAAAAAAGAGGGAGAGTGACTTTTTATATGGGCAGATAGTGATAGGACAAGGAGAAACAGTTTTAAACTAAAGGAGGAGAGATTTAGATTAGATATTAGGAAGAAATTCTTTACTCAATGGGTGGCGATGCACTGGAACAAGTTGCCCGGAGAAGTTGTGGATATCCCATCCCTGGAAATGTCCAAGGCCAAGTTGAACGGGGCCCTGAGCAACCTGATCTAGTGGGTGGCATCCCTGCCCTTGGCAGGGGTATTGGAACTAGGTCATCTTTAAGGTCACTTCAAACCCAAACCATTCCATGATTCCATTATACCTGGGCCTGATGCTGCATACCTATCCCATCACCTTTATTGATACAGGTGTCTCACTGACGTTATGCAGGTTCCAATGGGAAGCCTGCTTAGTATTGAGTCTGAAAATTCTGTCAACAAGCAGAAGTCATAGCATGATCAAACCCAAAAATATCAATATTCTAATTCCTCAAAATAGTATTTGATTTTAAAAGTCACCATCCAAAACATATCAGTAATAGGGATTTTGTTCTACACATTATGCTCCACTGTCTTTACGATTTCAAGATTTTTCTTTCTTAGGCAGGAAGATTGGATTCAGATTCATGAAAATTGAAACCATCATGAAACTGCAAAACTTGAGGAGCTAGGGCTTAGTGGAAAATAACGTACATCATGAGATTCACACTAAAATTGGAAAAGTATAACTGCAGTATAACTGCACAGGTGTGCAAAGCTGTGGTAACTTCATTGTCAGGAAATACAGTTGTGCAGTAGAACTGTCTCTTAAGCCTGTATTTCAAGCGAGTCAGACCTGACACTTCTTTACAGTCATGGAATCCAGCCAACAAAGCCTGCAGGGCTTGTGCTACCCTCCCACACCCTCCATAGTATCAGAACAAAGGCATATAAGAACTGGTGGGCAGCTGCCACTCAAAGCTGCATTGAGGCTGTGTTTTTACAGGGAGTTTGTCCTGGGGAATGTTAAGAAATCTTTCCCTTTAGTTTCCATATCAGGTTTTCAGATCAGCGCTCTTCCCAGCCTCTCCTCCTCTGGGCTGCTCGCAGTGTGGAGTACTCTTTTCCTGTTTACCCTCACATCCCTTTTTATTACTAGGCAGGATTTTTTTTTAAAAGCACACTCAGGCGCCTGCTTGTTTTTTCGAAAGCTCTACGGGGATTTGTCGGCGTCTTTTGCAGCAGGTCATCCTGTTTTCAGACAAAGTTCCTGTCTTGTTAAAAACAATAATTTCTGGATGTCTCTGTAGGGCTCCTGCTTTTAATCATCCTGAGTCCTTGAGCCATGCAATCTGCACTCCAAATATTTAGTGTTTGTCTGTTTGTAGCTAAAAAAAAAAAAGGAAAATAATGGAAAAGCCCAGAAAACATTTTCAAACTGCTGCCCTTCTGCAGAACAGGAGAGCTCTGAGTACTCCAGTAACACAGGTCAGCTGTGCACAGGCTGTGGCACACTCAGGACAAAGGCTGTGACTATCAGACAGAACAGTGGCAGCAGCAAGCCTCTTTGCCATCAATCAAAATGCTCTTGCTGCTCTGGAAGCAAGTCGCCTGCAGGCACCTGAGTCACAGATAAGTGCCAGCCAGCACAGCTCTGACAGCCACACAGCCCTGGAGCAGACCTCATGGCACAGCTAGAGAATGTGTTGGGCCAAAGTAGGGCTAGCCCATCTTTTGGGCCCAGTCTGCACCTTGAGCCCCTAGAGGAAACAAAGGAGTAACATTGTCTTATACAGCAGCAATAGTTTTTGGACCAGATCAGAGCTCTGCATGGCTTTGAAACTTGCTGATAAAGAGTAATAGGGCCAGTATAATGCTATATTATTTATTGGGGTTAAATTTTATGATTAGAGAAAAATTCAGACAACCATCTGTCATATTTCATCTATTTTAATTCTGTATGTGCCCCCTACTACTGCAATAAGGACAACTATTCAAAGAGTACATCCACGCTGACAACACCTCTTTTGGTGAGGGGATTGCTATTGTTTTATTTATATTTAGGCTGGGACGGATATTTTGCATGGCTTCATTTGAGACAGAGGCTGGAGATTACTCTCCATGGATCCCTTTGTAGCCAACAGTAAGAAGGTATTCTCTATTAGGGGGCAGATAGCACCTCTAAATTAGGATGCCCTGCTGAGCTCCTCCCCGTACAGTTTCTCCTCATTACCATTACCGTAGTGAAGGAGGACAGTATCTTGCCTTTTAAAAGTTGGAGTATGTGAACAAGCCCTCAGTAATTGGAGATATAAGATGTCAAAGTGTTTAACAACTGTATTTAGTACTATTCACATGTAAATAGATGGGGGAAGTTGGTTCACAGATGATATGTCTCACCTTAAGCCAGGACAAGAAGTCAAGTCCCCTTTATCTAGCCTCAAAGGCAGGATTGAATCTATCTACCAGGCTGTGCTGTTGCCTGCAGTGCTGCAAGGCGGACACAGGACTGAACCTCTGAGCTCCTGAGCAAGCACTTTCCAGGCTCTTACCTATTGGGAAATGCTGTTATTACAATGGCAGAGGGCAAGAAAATAAAAAAAAAAAGAAAGAAAAAAAAAAAAAGAAAAAAATTAAACCCAAAACACAAATAACTTATTCTACCTACTGGCTCCAAATCTGCACTACACCAAGCTGCATCTTAAAGAATCTTGGGTCACCTCCTTGGAGCTGAGGGAAAGCTCACTTTCAAGTGCACCTCCAGGGTTTCGTGTACTGCTATGTTCAAGGAGGTGATGAAATGTGTTTCAAAATATGTATGTTTAAAGAGGCCACAGCCTGTAGCTCCATTAAGAGAAAGGGTTTATTGTGTGCTTCCTGATGCTGAACACTCCTGCAAAATGATCATCAATCAAAGTTTCAGGCTTTGGTAAATTTATCCCTGACAGTTCTTATAGGAAGATGTTACAAAATCCCTAACCAAAATGCTTTGGTCTCCTAAGTCAAAGTCAATATGCCCAGCTGGATAAATAGCATTAAGCCCAGCACTGCTTCCTGTGTAAGTGATAAAAAATTGATGAAATCCTGACTTTCAGAAGCACAGGTGCTTTAAATCAATGCAGCACAGTTCAACAAAGTTATTAATACCACCTCTGGAAGTCTCTACTGGAAGCAAAGAGCTTTGAAATTTTCATGCTCCTTAGTTCAGAAATGGAGTTTAAATTAGATGGGTTTTAGGTGGCCACAACCACTCAGCCATACTCTGTGCCAGTATCAGTCAGAACCATGCCATTTGCTTAACTGGATCAGAGTCCCAGAGCTGTGATTCAGCCTCCTGTACTGTTGAGCTCCCTGCTGGGCAGCTGGATTAGCTTTCAAGGATGTGCTCACAGAAACAGTTTTACATCCTTGTTCCTAGTCCCTGTCCAAACCAGTCTTTTCTTTACACACATTACAAGTGTCGCCATCCCCCTTCCTTTCAGGGTCCTACCATTTTTCGAACCCCACTTAGTCTCCTTGAACTCCTAATTGACCATGGTGAGAATGTTTCTTCCTCCTCCTCCTCCTTGTATTATCATGGGCCCACAGCCCCTCTTTCTAGGCAATAGCAGGGCTGGTAGGGTTCACGCAGGTTTTCTGCCCTCTGACTTATCTGCTTCCCAGCATCAATAATCTGTAACAGATCCTGTCTTACTGCCCATTCCCCTCATCCCCCAATAATAATGACATTCTTGAAAGCTTGAGATAAATATCCTGTTACAAAACAGATGATCAGGATGAATATTACTTTCATCCTCTAAGTCACTACTTGTGGGGGAGTGCAGATAGTCTGTTTAGCCATATGGATGATTTTCCATCATTCACAAATGTCACTGACAGAGGGGCAAAAATTTTTTCTTTACATGATCTTTGGGTTGCTTCAGCTGAAGTTGATTTTTGGAGGGTAAAATTCACCCCGATCCAAGGGCAACTCCATAGCAAATATAGCCCACATGTTCTTATGGGAGTCCCGAAAACATATGTGAAATTTCAGAAGAACATGGACCTTGTGCTAAGAAAACCCTTGTAGGAAATCTTTGACATACAGATCGTAGAAATTCATTTTGAATGAATGAAATGATACACCAATCTTCTGAAATACCTGTATGATATACCCATCTTCTCTCTTCCAAGTATACAGTGACTGCAGCTTCCTAGAAGTGCTATGTCTTCTAAAACAAACCCCAATAAATTGCTTCCTAGAAACCCTTATTTGGACCTAAGGGGATGAAAGAAGTCAGAAAACAAAGTCCTCCCTGCCACTTCTAAAGAAGTGTTTTGTATTTCCTCCAGATGACCATGCCCATGAAGAAGTGTGGGGTACCCTCTCACCTAACAGCAGAAACAAAAACAGACACCTTGAGTTTCCACAAATGGCCTGGCTGGGCAGATTACAGAACTAAAAAAATAGTCTTTATCTAAGAATTTGTCGGCTAGGGTGTTTTCTCCCCATGCTGGTAAGAAGAGTTCAAACCAGACTAGATGGGCATCCTGTTTTCAGAGAGAGCAGGTTTCATGGGGGCTATTATCTCAGCTTCAGCAGCTCCATTTTGTCTAGATCTTGCTCCTTCCTCCTTGACCTCAGCCACAGTTCATACCACCACCCAAGTGAGCAGAAAGTCTCCTGACTGTTCCCAAACAAGTTCTTGCTCTAAGGGGTGGCCTTAGGCAAAAGCAACCTCAGCAAATTCTTAGCTCCTTCCTTGCCAGCCTCTGTAACCCTCCCATGTGTGCCTCACAACAGGGCACGTAGGACACACATCAGATGCCCAGGAATTGCTCGCAGACAAACTCTTCAACCCATAGTGAATGGAGGCAGGTTCACATTTTGGAGGCCTGAGTATGAAGGTCAGGTGGAAATCTGGGAGGAAAGGAGACAGGGGACACAGGCCCGAATCTGCACAGATTCACAGGATAGCCATTGAGATAGGGGAGATTTTGGGATCACCTTTACCTTACTTGTAATCCCTGGTTGGACCCCACCTTGCCACAGCTGGACCTGATCCCTCTGGCTTGTTTTTCCCATATTATCTGTGCTGTCTCTGTGGTCAGAAGTTCATCTTCCCCTTCTTTCTAAAGGCAATGTTCTGAGTCCGTCATAATGGGTGATCAGAGCAACTGATCAATTTCAAACCCTGAGAATAAAAAACCCTTGGTTAATTTTTCTGCAATTTTGGCCCCATTTGCCTTCTAAAGTAATATGCAATGTATTTTTTTCAGGGACTCAGTTGCAAAATCAATATAGGCTTTGCCTTTAAGAGCAAAGAGACAATCAACACCTACCATAGGTCCTATTCCAGGCACTGCTTTTTCCTCACTATGTCAGCTAAACCTAGCTTGAAAAACTGCAGCAACACCACTCACAGGGAGGTGAGCCACTACATCTAAAATGGTTTTCACAGCACAAACTTCTGTTTTTCTAATGGCTGTGCATTTTTCTACTGTATCTTGCTACTATTTTAATGTTACAATTACTATTCGTTGTGAAATATATCAATGAAGAGAAATTGGGTCAATTTACCTGCAGTTGCCTCATCACTAAAACCATAATACCTTCCGCTCTATTTGTTTCCAGTCCAATCTGTAGCTGATCATCTTACTCAGATGAGATCAACAATATCAAAGTGACTGAATCAAGAGATATCCCCTCAATAGAGAGGGACAATTAACAGGTAGTAATAAGTATTTTCCCATAACAATATATCTCTTAGCTTTACAAATGAATAATGCAGTATTCGTGCATTTACTTTTGTGGGTTTTCAGTAAATAAAAAAGTCCAACTAATAAAACCCTTCAAAGGAGATACCCTGTGGTACATTTCTGAGTTGGCCTGAAGCTGACTGATGTGGGTAGGTGACCTCTCTCCTTACCTGTATGTAACTGTTCTATTCCATCTGACATAGCAGAGGCATCACATGTGTTGTTAATGAATTTAAAGGAGCAGGAGGAGTTGTTTTTAAATAATTAGTCTGTTTCTGAATCTAAGAGAGATATTAATTTTATCACTGAGCGTAGAGAGCTCTTGGAATGAAAGAACTTATGCGTATTTGCCTCCAGATTTCTCTGAGTAACTACATGAATCAACATGGGTAGCACTTGAAAGTACTGGGGTAGAGTAAAGAGCGCTCTCATCTCAAGCTCTCAATGCAGAAGACTTGGTTCCTTTATTTACTTTGCATAAATCCTGAGGAAGAAATATGAGGCACTGAGAGTCCCTTTGTTTTTGCTCATTGGATTTAAGCAATTTCTCCTGCACACATCAGAACAATGAATCCCTTCAGTCTACCAGACTACAAGTAATATAAGGCCATGGGTTCATGCTGCAGAACTCCAGAATTTTCTAAGTTTGGGGGAAGCAATTGGATGATTGCAGAAACTTCAGATTCAAACTGTGATTCTGCTGTTTTCAGAGAGAAGTAATAAACAACACATACACTCACGCACACGCAGCCTCCCCCCCTCTGTATCCAGTTATCACAGAATATACATCACAGAATATTCTGAGCTGGAAGGGACCCACAAGGATCATCAAATCCAACTGTTAAGTGAATGGCCCATACAGAGATTGAACCCACAACCTTGGTGTTATTAGCACCAGGCTCTAACCAACTGAGCTCATCTCATTTATTACAGCTCTTATAATGAACACATCATTAAGAGAGAACATCCAGTCTGAAGTTGTCCTCACTAATTAGAAAAATTTCTGGCCAAAACTATATTGGTTTGAGCCCAAAGAACACAGGTAACCCAGTGATTCCTCAGCATATACTCTCATTGGTAGAGTCCTCATCTTCCAGTCTCAGTAAGGGCTTGCTAACACAGCCAGGGTACTGTGTGTGGACAAGCATCAACACAGCTGGTAGGCTGTTCTCCCTCTGAACCCACAGACCATATAACAGAGCCCTTCTCTCTGACTGACCTCAGAAAATATACCATTTTAGATGAAAAACATCCTACAGCCATTAGTTGACTTTCCAAAATCCACTGACAAATACTGTTTTGCTAGATGTTCAGGCATGTCAGTGGGATGCTCAGCACCATTTAGAGTTGTGATCTGCTCATTAATTGTTCCATGTAGAAGAAGAGGCAGCCAAGGCCATGGACATTGGAAATATTTCATATTTATCCAGATTAAAAAAAACAAAATCCATTGGCTAGTTTGACTACAGGGTTTTTGTACCAAAGGCACAACTTGGATTAAATAAGAAAGGAAACAGTTACCAGTTTTTATTTATTTCATATTTAATCTCTAGAGAGAAATAATTTTTGAAGGTGCCATTTGGACACTGACCTGGTCTGACTAATTTTGATATCTTGTTCTTGGCAGACAAACCAGTTCTCCTTTTTCTGTAATACATGTGGAAAAGCAGTTGCCCTTGCAATGTAATCCATCATTTGTCGATTGAACCTACTCACCCTGAATATAGGAGATAAAGTATTTCAAGCATTAGTTTGGAGGTTGCATTATCATTCTCCAGACCAAAAACTATATAAGCAAAAAAGTCTGACAAACTAAAACTTAAAAGAAAAGAAAGGGAAGGGAAGGGAAGGGAAGGGAAGGGAAGGGAAGGGAAGGGAAGGGAAGGGAAGGGAAGGGAAGGGAAGGGAAGAAAAAAGAAAAGAAAAGAAAAGAAAAGAAAAGAAAAGAAAAGAAAAGAAAAGAAAGAAAAAAAGAAAGAAAAGAAAAGAAAAGAAAAGAAAAGAAAAGAAAAGAAAAGAAAAGAAAAGAAAAGAAAAGAAAAGAAAAGAAAAGAAAAGAAAAGAAAAGAAAAGAAAAGAAAAGAAAAGAAAAGAAAAGAAAAGAAAAGAAGAAAGAAGAAAAGGTGTTGAGGGTGGGTGTGATTAGGAAAATGCTGACGTGCCCTTGCATTCAGTGGCAGTAATTAGCTTTACCATAGTAAATTCCAGGCATATGGCATATCAACTTTCACACCCTCTTATATGATTTAAAATGGTTCTCACAAATGTTCGTCTCACTGTAACTGTGAAAAATCTCCTCTTTTCTCAGGAATAAAACTGCTCCAATATCTTTCCCTGACAACTGACGCTTAAAAAATGCCTCCCAAATCCAGTTAAGGCAATGATGTGTGTTTAATGCAAGAGAACAACAATTAGTGTATTTTTGACTGAAAAGAACTCAGTTAAGCTGCCAGAAATGTCAAAAGTTCCTCGTTACCCTGACACTTACGTAATTGTTCTGAGAACACCCACATGCCAGAATAGACCTGCTCCACCAAAAATTGCAGGGCTGACTCACTGAGTGTTCCTCTACGTATCTGAAGATCTAACCATCTAGGATACATCATGCATAGCATAATTCTAATGTGACTTCCCTGATTCAAAAAAGTTACACTTCACTCAGGGGAAAAAAAATAAATCTGTATCTTTGGGATCCTGTCCACCCATCATGGAAGAAGCAGCAAAAAATGACAGCAGTGCAGGTGGTATCTGCTCTCCAAAGATCTGCCTGAGCCCCATACAAAGGCGAGGCTGGGGTCAGATGGGGCTGGCCATGGTCTTCTGGATTGCTGAAACATGATACAGGAGCAATTGTACCTACAACCCACTCATTTTGACCTCTGTGCTGTGTAATGTTCACCTTTCTCAATCCAATTATTACAGCTGGTCATGAACTTTCTTATCCGCAGGAAAGTGTTCTCCTCCATGCAGCTCATCCTAACCCTGTGCTAAGACACTAATCTGGTGCAGACTGGAAAGGGAGCAGGGAACTCTTGAATCCTGGTCCTTGCTTCCTGCACATTTCTTATTCCCATTCAAATCTTGTTGAGGTCCAGAAATGCCTAACCTCTCTGATCTGATGGGACTGCCATGGAAAATAAAGGAGATTGTTGCAAACTGGGACTAGAAGCAAAACCAAAAAAAACAAACAATATTTTAAAGATTACTAGACAAAAACCTCTAAGAGAAAGCAGGAAGGCTCCAGTATATCCCTGGAAAGCATAGGGCGCAGGCATCTCTACAACAACCTCTTGTGAACCCTTGAACAGAGATTTATGTGCATAATTTAGGCAGAATAATTTGTGAAAATGGTTTATACTTTACAATTCTACTACAAAACTGCACAGAGAAAGTAATATTTTAATATAATTTACCTCTGTGGTATGTTGGTTATACCAATGTGCCAAATGTGCCAAATGAGTAACAAAAACTGTGACCATGAACAGTACTGTAATCATCACATCATTGTGCTCTGACATAACAAGCAATGACCTGGTATTTGGATGTGACAGTTCTACTATTAAGTTCTCATAAATACGTAAGCATACTAAAACCAGGATAAACTTAACAACAGTAACTGTCTTGTCAACATTTGCAGAGACTACACTTATACACACTCAGTCTTCAAGGCATATTTTACACTGTAAAGCTCTTAAATGCTGAATCAAAGATGATGAAAGAACTACCATACCCATTTATGGCTATACCTTGAGACGTATGCCTTTCAAAAGGACTCTGCGCCCTAAATATATGCCTTCCTAGTAATGGTCACAACCCAATACCACTCCAGACATTTTTAATACTGCTCCATGTTTAGGGCATTATCCTTTCCCCACTTGTTTTATTTACATCAAATTCTTTCTGCTGGTTCCCCTCTCCTACCAACCAAAGTCTCTCAAGCTTCCAGATGAAATTACTAGGTTTATCTGTGTGACTTAGGAGTTGTGCTGACTGACCTCTTAAGACCACTGCAGTTTGGTAGCTTTATTTTTATGTTCTAGTTTGTTTGTTTGTTTGCTTGCTTGGTTTTGGGGGGTGGCAGTACAAAATGTAGCAAATAAACCACAAAGGTTTAGTGACTTATGTCACATTCCATTCCCTGGAAGCCAATACCACTGGTGCTTCAAATTCAACATGTGATTGCAACCTATTTTTTTTTAAACAAAGTAGAACATTTTAGCAGCTACATCTGGCTGCTTCCCCCTCAACAAGTTTTTACCAGCCTTTTTTGACAGCAGCAGGTCACCAGGGAAAGCCTCAGACTCAGTAATAAGGAAACTCTTGCTTCTGTCATTGCATTTACCCCATTTGGTGCAGGTCCTGCCTAGCCTTGGAGAAGTCTCTATAAGGAACTTTTCATTTGTGAAAAGTGAAACAGATGTGCTAAATGGGAGTTGCAGAGGCCAGGACATATATTTGTCCATGTGTCTCCCCCTGTGATGTCCTGCAGCCAAACTGTGCGCTTGACTCCATGGGGTCCCCAGGACACATTCCAGTGGCCATATAAAAAACAAACAGCGGAAATTGAATTGTTCATGCCTGGGTTGGACCACTAATTGCCTCTCTTTGGAACCAGAATATAAGATAGCTCTACAGCATTTCTTTTCCTGAATATGCCTGTCCCAGGATGATGATCTTTTTCTTACGTAATTTGCTGTCCCTGCTCTGCTCTCTGCACAGCTGATTTACCCTGCACTGTGCAAATGCAGCCCTTGTTTACTCTTTTTATGGTTTAGAACAAGCCTTCAGTCATCCCAGGGGCAGGGTTTATTTCCATGGTCAGAACAAGAGAGAGATTTGGTAGCAAGGGATTTTGTAAACACAGAGGAAAATAAATCTTTAGCAGTGAGAAGAGAGAGCTGCTTTCTAGACTTCCTTGATGCTGTCAGGTTTCTTCCTCATAGGATGAGTGAATGGGACGAAAATGGGACCGTGCTATTGAAGGAAAATACTTTAGTGGCAGCACTAATGCCTCCCCAGGTAAGCCCACATGTTAGTGCCTAGTAAGCCAAAATGGGCAGTACTAAAGAGATTATAGTATTTTCTCAGCAGCCTCATCTGGTGTGATGTATGTGCCCAGTATACTGCGATACACACTGTCACTGAATAGCAGGCAACAGCAGGGAGGAACACATCAGCCTGCACAACATGAAAACACACTCTGGACACTACTGAACTCTTTGGTATTGGCAAAGAAATAACATAAGCACACTGTTGTCCCTATACAAATAGCAAAATATTCCTGCACCATGGATCATGACTTTTGAATGGAAATTACTCTCTTCCTTAGCTAAGGTAATAGAACCATATAAATCTGCATCCTAACCAGTAAGTGAATTTATTAATTTAATCACTGCCACCAATTTAATGGTGTGTCTGTATTTTTATGCAATCACAGTCGCCGTAGCACTTTTATATTTTAGCATGCTTCTCTTTTTTGCCTCTATTATACAGTCCATTTTTTATTTGAAAGCTATCAAATTAACATGTAATTAATTATAAGGAAAGCATGCAGACACACAGCCTTCTGTTCTCTTCATGTTTATTATTTTTAAGAGAGAGCTGCCCACCTGTGCTACATTTCTTTTGCCAGCAGAATGTAAGCCACTGTGAAGTGATACACGGGTCAGTGCCACCAAAACTGTCACTACAAATGGCAGCATGTGGTGGGAAGAAAAAAAGAAGAAGAAAAAAATGTTAGAGTGCTTGCCTCTGTGCTTGCCCAATATGAGGCTTGCTATATGTGTGCCTCATGCTGCCCTCCTACAAGCTTAGTTTTATCCTCTAAGTAGAGAATCCAACAGCCAGCAGTGAGCTGCTGTCAAACAAAGCTGCTCACCTTTGCCCACCCTAAGGAACAATTTGAAGAACTCACATGTGAGCTGCATTCAGAATGGAACTTTGTTTATGCCATGAGAAGTCAAAAGAAAATAAAACCTCTTAAATAAATGCATGTCTGTAGTAGCTATTAAGTATTTTAAAGCATCATTCCTAAGTAATTGCTAATTACATTACTTTATTACAAGGCACAATTAAACATATTCTTGAAGTCATCCAGCTATTTGCCGTTTAAAGGAAAGCACTTGAGTCAAAAGGATTTCCTAAATGGTGTCATTCAAGTGTTTTATTTCTCCAACTTCAGGAATTATTTTAGGCATGAATAATTGGACATTGAATAACCAGTTAAATGTAATTTCCATAAATTGTTTGCGTTTTACATAAAATAAATAAAATGCTTTATATGGTGCTTTTGTTCTCTCTTTGAGACATCTTGCACTAATGAGTTTTGCACCAGTGGCACTGTACTTTATTAGCAGTTTGGTCTAGGAGGACTTGTGTCTTTCTATTTTCAAGTAGACCATTCACACAAACCAACACAGACATAAGCTGATTCTTACTTTCAGTGAAATTAAAAGGAACTGTATAAAGGACTTACAGATAAACCTGAAGGTGAGAATCTCACAGACTGTAAGGTAAGCATGTAAAAGTAAGGGCTGGTTCCACTAGGTACCATTTAGAGACAGTGGAAGGAACTGAATGGTTCGAGTGCAGTTTGTCCTCTCTGATGACCCTCTAAAAATGGTAAATAAGAGAAATAAATAAATAAATAGGTAAAATGTGAACCTCTAACTTCCAATATCTAAAGCTGAATGACCATTTAGCTGCATCACAGGCATTTGTTGTTCCAGTCAAAGCTGACAGTCATGATCCTCAAAATTCATGCCTAAGTATGACCTGTCAGTGGAGAAACCTGTCCTCACTACATTTCCAAGCTCTTGCATTTACAGAGTTGAGCTGAGTTGGCATCTCAACCAAAATCCTGATGCCAGCACATTTCACACTCCTTGGCCTTCTTCAGCAGACAATCCCAGAAAATACTGTACTTGCCCAACTTCAGGCAGCGCAGATACAGACGACGTCTCTGCCTTTTTGATTCAGGTCATCAGTGGGACGTGGAAAACCAAGGCTAGAGTCCCTGCTCTCATAAATATTGATTGATGCAACATGGGAAAAGTCTGACCAAGAAAGCAGAAAAACCTTTCCTATTAATTTTATGCCCCATCTTCTCATAGAGAGACAGACTCCTGTCAAATTCTTCTCCAAATCAAGTAGAAGAGAGGCATGAACTTGTACCTTTAGAAGAAGAAAGCATTTGCACGACAAAAAAATTCTCATCCCTGATGTCTAAGGCAAGAAGAAACTTCATCAGTACTTAGCCTTGTGAGGATGCCTCCGCATCGCTGCCTTAATATCCCAGACTGTGAAGCATCTCAGAGAGGCCCAGTTGGCCTGGTTTCAAAATGTCATAGACACCTGCCTTTTGGGTACTTCTCTCTCCCATTACACTATGTAGATAGCCAGAGCTTCTATTACAGGGACACACGAAGGAATTGGGCAAAGCAACACTAAACTCTAATTGCCATCATCCATGCAATGCTTTTGTCCTCTGTGTCTGCATCTCTGTCCAAGACAAGCTCATGTCATAGGCAGAGATCTATTGGAGTCTCTACATATGCTAAGATTTATGGTCCAAAAGCCAGGAAAATTGGCTATTTGTGATGAGTCAGCTTTGAGCTGGACTGAAGAAGTCTTATTCACCAACAAGGAAGTAAAAAAAACCCCAACAAAATAAAAATAAATAAACACCCCCTCCCCATCCAGAAATTAACATTTCAGGGTTCAAAAGCTAACTGCTAACAACTGGATGAATGAAGGGATTATGGCTGACAGGAATAGGCTTTTCTTACTGCCCAGGTACTATAAAAACTTCTGGAAGTTGAAGGATAAGTGATCTCCTGGGGAAGCTTGTGTGGTGTGTCTGGTCTCTGACAAAGCATCAAATGGTAGCATGGTTAAGTGAATCTGCTCCAGCATCCCTCAGTGACTGACAGAACAGACAGAAAAACGAAAAGTGAGTGCATACATGCATGCAAACACAAAGACAACAAGGTGGCACATAGTTTTCTTTCTCCTTTAGAGTTCTTCGGCTGATGTGTGCTGAGGGAGATATTACTACAAATTCAAAGGGTTCTATTTTTATTTGACTTGTTTAACTCTGCTGCAAAATCTCCTGCCTGGATCCCAGCTCACCAAATGCCACCCTTAAACTGCTGCCATGCAATGAGCTGGCTGTAGCCACCAACATTACAAGTCTCTGTCTCTAGCTCCACTGCGAAAATACAACTCTCTGGAATGTACTTCATCTTATTGCCTTCGTATACTTAACCTTTAATTCTCATAGTATTTCAATCGGATCTGAGAGTACTAAAGATAAAAATGTCTTTAAATTATATCATTACTTATTGTTGCATTACCACTAGGCAGGTCGTCATCATCATCATCATTATCATCATCATGGCTGGGCTTCGCTATTACTACTAGGCGGGTATCCCCCCAAAAAATCCCCAACCTAAAACCTACCAAACTTAAATAAATAAAATCAAAGCCTCCTGCTTTCTGCTTTGATCTGTCGCTGTTCTGCTGCTCTGGACATTTAAACACCATACACTGAACAGCAAGTGAAGCACCTGGTAAGAACAGCCTGCAAACTCTTTAACAAGAGGGGGCAGGTCCATAGTGGGCAAGATGGACCGGACCATTTGTCCCCACCGAGCCGTGGAAAAGATGTGTGGTGTGTGTCCAGTGAACTGAATATCAGTTCGAGGAAATCTCCTGGCTTAAAAGAGACAGAGCAAGGTTTGTGTAATACTTCAGTCCCACTTTCAAGCCTCTGAAAAAGGTAGCAAGCAAGGATCCTCTCAAAATCCCTGCTGGGGAGGATGTCGTTAATGCCATCTGGGTGATAGCCTTGCTTCAAACTGCAGGGACTGATGTGCCAACTTTAATTATCATCACGGATGTTTCCTGTGTGGAATACACAGGATTGTCCATGCCACTATCTGTTCCCAGGGTCACACTCTCCAGCCACTCACTACCTAAAGAACCTCCTTCAGCTGCAGTTAAAAATAGTGAGCCCTGAAGCGCAGCAGCAGTGGAAGAGAGATTAGCCTCTCCTGAACAATTTTACTTCCAAGCAGATGTTGGCGGCGGGATTAGCATTTAGGCCAGGCTTCTCTCGATTTATTGCCGCTTCTCGCTTTTCCCTTATCCACTTGGTAACACGCACTTTGGAATAACCGCTCCCAGCTCAGCTCCCGGCCCCGCGGTGCCCCCGGCCCTCCGGCCCCTCTCAGTCCCTTCCCGCCCCCTGCTACCCCGGCGCCGCTCCGACGGGCCCCTAGCGCAGCCACCTCCCCTCCGACCCCCGGTACGGCGGGCCCCGCAGTGCCCTTCCGCCCGCCCGGGACGAAGCACAGGACGGCGGCGGCGACGGAGGGGCCCCGCCCGGAGGAGCCGGTGCGGCGGCCGGGGCCGCCAGGGCGGACGCTGCCAGGTGCGAGGGGGCCCCACGGACCGGGCCGGGCCGGACCGCGCTGTGCCGGCGGCGGTGCCGGCGTTCCCCGCGCCCCGAGGGCGGCTGCGGGCTCGGCGCTGGCGAAGGGCTCACGCCGAAGCCGGGCGAGCGCAACTCGATTACAGGCTACCTGGAGGAGCCGGCCGAGCCGAGGCGGGCCACTTTCCCCGGTCACGTTTTTGGGGTGGCCCGCCCGAGCTGCAGCATCGGTGCCTACAGGCAGCTCCTGCGGCGGCGGCGGCGCCGGCTCCCCGGCTGTGCTGCGTGCAGCGAATAAAGCCGGCCCGCGTAGGAAGAGATTAGCTCGGGGTTTACCCTTCACCCGCGTAGAGATCAGCCGAGGACAGAGCCCACCCGCCTCCCTAAAAATGGGATTCCCGGAATGCCCTAATGAAAAGCCGGGCCACGATCAGCGCGGGGAAATTAGGGGAGACACGGCCGGCCCCCGCGGGGTCTGACTTAGGGAGCGAAAATATGGAGGAAGAGAAAAGAAAAAGTGCCATTTGTTCTGCCGGCTGCGGCGGCCACCCCGCGGCTGGTGCTGGCGGAGGGAAGGGGGAGCGCCGGGCCGCGCCCCCTCACCTGCCCCCGCCGCCCCCGCCCGCCGCGCCGCGGCTGCCGCTTGTTTGCACTCGGCTTATCCGGAGCGGAAATTCCTTTCCGTTTTTGTGAATGACAAACTCATTAACGATTCATCAACACAACCTGTTCCAGCCGGCCCGTCGCCGCGGCAACAGCCCCTTCCGCGCGCCCCCATTGGCTGCGCCGGAGAATGTATCCATTGAGCGGGGCCGCGGTTGTGCCCATTGAGAGCCGAGCGCTGCGCGGGGCCGCGGCCGAGGGCCTGGCGGGCGGCAGCCGGCGAGGGGAGGGGAGGGGAGCAGAGCAAGGGAAGGGGCACCGGCACCGCCGCGGTGTTTCCGTGCTGGACCGGGGAGCCCCGCTCGGCGGCACGTTAATTGGATTTCATTCACTCGTGGCGGAGGAAAAGCCCAAGGGCTCGGGCTGCAGGGGCGATTAGGCAGGTTCATTCAGGGCTTCATTGACAGAAAAAAGAGGAGACAGGGCAGGCTGGCTGCGGGCACGCAAGCACACACACGCTCACACACACACACACGCTCACACACACACACACGCTCACACACACACACGCCGGAGCCAGCGCTGCTTCTCTCTCCCCGTAGCTCCACCGCCGCCCGGCGCGGGGGAGGCGGCGCGGGGGGGCTGCGTGATTCATTTTCCTGGGGCGGAGGGAGATAAGTTGTGCAGAGTTGGTGGGGTGCAGCCCGCCCGCCGAGCCAGCCGCATGCCTCTGTGAGAGAGAGGGGCGCTTCCAGAGCACGGTCCGCTCCCCCCGTCCTTCCTCATGCTAGATACGTTCAGACCCGTCCCTTTCGCGTCGGAAATGGCGATTAGTAAATCGGTGGCGTGGCTGAACGAGCAGCTGGAGATGGGCAACGACCGGCTACTGCTGATGGACTGTCGGCCGCAGGAGTTATACGAGTCGTCCCACATCGAGTCGGCCATCAACGTGGCCATTCCTGGCATCATGCTGCGGCGGCTGCAGAAGGGCAACCTGCCCCTGCGGTCCCTCGTCGCCAGCAGCGAGGAGGACCGGGAGCGCTTCGCCCGCCGGTGCGGCACCGACACGGTAGTGCTGTACGATGAGCACAGCCGCGACTGGAACGAGAACACGGGCGGCGAGTCTGTACTGGGGCTGCTCCTCAAGCGCCTCAAAGATGAAGGCTGCAAGGCATTTTATCTGGAAGGTGAGAAAGGCCGCGCGGGGTTGGGGGAGAGATCTCTGCCTAGGGCCCGAGGCTGTGGGGGACGGGGACCGAGCCTCGAGGCTCTCTACCCGGGGAAGAGAGTGGAGGATGAGTCTGCAGCGTCCTCCGGGCAGTGCACTGACGCTCCAAGAGGGCACTGATCTGTATAGGGGGCTTTTCCGCCCGCTTCATCCCCCCCGCCTCCCCCCGCCATCCCTGTACTCGCTTCGATTTAGGGAGACCTCGAGATCTGGAATCACTCTGGCAGCGTGGGGAAGACAGGACTAACAGGGATCCCAGCTTGAGCCCGGCAGAAGGAATTGCCGAGACATCTCTTCAGAGGTCCCCGCAGGGCGAAGCGGCACAGAGCTTTAATCTTGAATGTGCTGAGCCCTCCGCCGCAGCGGGCGATTTTCTTAGCCTTTCCTTTAAGTTAGAATGTCTCCGTGAGTGTGTGACATTTTTTTTCTTCTTTTTCCCGGAGCTCGAGAGGGTGCGAAACAGACGTCCCTTTGCAGACAGGGCTGTACCAGGGAAGTAAGTTGACTTGCCTTCTTATATCAGGCTGCATTTTTTTTTCCTCTTTGCTTTTTATTCCAGGTGGTTTTAGCAAGTTCCAGGCCGAGTTCGCCTTGCACTGCGAAACTAACCTAGACAGTTCGTGTAGCAGCAGCTCTCCTCCTTTGCCAGTCCTGGGCTTGGGAGGCCTCCGAATCAGCTCCGATTCATCATCAGACGTTGAATCTGACATTGACAGAGACCCCAATAGTGCCACCGACTCCGATGGCAGCCCTCTCTCCAACAACCAGCCTTCCTTCCCGGTGGAAATTTTACCCTACCTCTACTTAGGCTGTGCCAAGGACTCCACTAATTTGGACGTTTTAGAAGAGTTCGGCATTAAGTACATCTTGAATGTTACCCCTAACCTACCCAATCTCTTTGAAAATGCCGGTGAATTCAAGTACAAACAGATTCCGATCTCTGACCACTGGAGCCAAAATCTGTCTCAGTTCTTTCCTGAGGCCATCTCCTTTATAGGTGAGACTTCGTTATTTGCTAACAGTTTTATGTCAGGAGGCAGAAATTTGGGAGATTTCGGGCGAGAAGCGGTAGCAGCGTTTATGGCAGTCTCTGGAGAATGCCCTCTTTTCTGTTTTTAAAGCTGGCTTAATTTGGGGGGCGGTTGGGGACTGTTTGGGATTATTGAGGAGCCCCGGTGAATTGTAAGCGACTTTTGCAGGTTGCAAAAGCATACCTGGTTTGTCTGGCTGTGGAATTCCTCCCTGAGCCGTTTGTGGTGGAGCTGGAGAGACTGAGCACTCGAAGGATGGGGGATCTTCTTAAATCAGTTCCTGGCTGGGTGGAGGTGGGGGGAAAATGAGCCTAGTTGATGGCTATTTGCCCTTTTTTGTTATTTTTATTGATTGGTTTTGTCGGGGTTGTTTTTTTTTTTTTTTTTTTTTTTTTTCCTTCTTGAGGTTACTGAAGAGCAGTATAACAAAAAGAAACTATCTGGGAAGCTAACTTTAGCTTTTAAATGCAAATTATTCATAAGCGGTATCTCTGACAAGTGTATAGTCAGAGCTTTAATTAAATCTCGTGGTAATAATAATATACCCTTCGGGCCCGGTGCCTCAGTCAGCCGGCCCTTAAACATCACCCATCAGCTCTGGAAACCCGTCCCCTTGAGCCTAAAGAGTTCTGGTTGAAATGTACACTCTCCTTAATTTCGGGGAGGACTAAAACCATCCATCGGGGTGCGGTGAGGTGGGCATCGCATCTGTTGGGAAGCTGTGCTGTGATCCGGTTGAATGATACCGGTAATAGTGGAGAATGTAGGTAATCTGAGCCCAGCAGGAAGAAATGTGGGCTGGAAGCCACAAAGAAACTAATCTCCAGGCATTGTAATGCATTTCCTATTACAAAGGAACCCATTTTCAACCAATGTTGACATCCTGTTCCTCCTAATGGGTTGTCCCCTGTGACTTCCCTCATTCTTTTAAAATGCCTGAATACCTCCATTGTTAGCTGCACAACAGTTGGAGAATAATTTAATAGACCTTTGCAGTCTGCTAGTCTGTATAAAAGCCATTCAGTGACATATTGCAGGATTTCCATGTTGGGGCAAGGGGACTGTAAGAATTTAAAGACAAATCTACAGGCAAAAGCGTGTCTTTTAAAACTGACTTTTAAAACAGTGTCATGCAGCGTGTCCTGCTCCCTTTGTCTCATTCTTAGCTTTCTCAGCTCTTGGACTCGGGTACTAGAGGGAGTGGATTCTCCTCTTGTCCTGGTTTTAAGCCACTAAAGTTAACTCTTAAGTTGCACTGCTGACCACTGGGATCAGATTCACCCTTTCTTCCTACTTGATACTAATCTCATTTGTGTTGGGAGATCAGTTACCAAGCCCCTGTTTTACGTGTCCTTCTCTGCCTCTGTCTGTACAGATGAAGCACGGGGGAAGAACTGCGGAGTCCTGGTGCATTGCTTAGCAGGGATCAGCCGCTCGGTCACAGTGACGGTGGCCTACCTCATGCAGAAGCTGAACTTATCCATGAATGATGCCTATGATATTGTCAAGATGAAGAAGTCCAACATTTCGCCCAACTTCAACTTCATGGGCCAGCTGCTGGACTTTGAGAGGACTCTGGGACTGAGCAGCCCCTGTGACAACAGAGTGCCGAACCAGCAGCTGTACTTCACCACCCCTTCCAACCAGAACGTCTTCCAGGTGGATTCCCTGCAGTCCACGTGAGCTCCTACAGCCTCCCTTCTCCTGTCCGTTTCATGGGATCACTCCTCAACGGTTTCTCTTTGGCAGTGATAAAGGAATGCAGCTTTCTCTTTTTCTGGCCTCTGCTGTCAAAAGCAGCTGCAAGGCAAGGAAAGGTTACACAGTATGGAATTGGCTATTGGAAAGGGAGGGAATGTGGCAAGCTCTCTGGGCAGGACCACAGCGAGCAGGCAGCAGGTGGGCAGTGTGCTCATCCCTGCTTGTGCAGTGGCTTGGGTCTGAGGACTTCCAGGGAGATAGGGTGAGGCTGAACAGGCTGGGCACATGTTCTCTAGAGACTGGAACTCTCCTGCCCTCTCTGCTCTCAGATCTGTGACGTACATCTTTGTCTTCAGTGAAGACTGGTTATTTTTGTTTGTTTGTTTTAATTTAGAGGAGCCAAAGAAAGAGATTTCAGCTTAGTGTATTTGGAGTACTTGTTTGCTGGGAGTTTGGTAGTATTCTACTTGATCAATGTAAATATTTAACATTAAATCAATTTGCAATTTTTTTTTTTTAAATTCACATATATTTGAAAAATCCATCCAAGGGACACCTGTGTTTTTGTTCTTTCCATAAATCCTGCTTTATTTGTTGTTGTTGGGTTTTTTTTATGGAAAAGAATATATTTGCAGCATGCTGGATTTTATTCTTCAATTGAAGCAAGCTTTCCATGAGGGAGAAATGGCAATGGTGAGAAGTTTGCAAATTATGTTTTGTGAGCAAGTAGAGTCTCTTCTTTCATATATCTTTTCCTTGTGGTGATTTTTTTTTTCTCATGCTTTTGATGTAGGTTCCACATGATACATATATATATATATTTTTAAATTAAATTAATTTTTTGCCTTACCTTTTGTAAATAGATCATCTGGGTGGTGGTTTGTCTTTGAATGCGAAAGATTTTTGATCACTTTTTAAAACTTTCAGATGTGCTAAACAGTGCATTACCTCTGTACAAATTCTTCAGGGAGCTTCACCTCAAATGCAATATTTTGCGTCTTTTCTTTTTTTTTAAACAAAACTGGAAGTATGTGCGAACATTTGTACCTGCGTGTACGCACAGTGAACCTGCACATGGTTGCCAATAAGGGAGAGTCTAATTCACAGTGTAAAAGTTTTAAGATGGAATTTATTATAAGAATGTAAAACCTTAAATTATTAATAAATAAATAACTATTTTTGGCTATGGAGAACCTGGCTGGTTTATTCCCCTTTTCGCCTCTGTGTGGGTGTGGTTAATTGCACATACACATATGGTTATGTTTAAAGATAATGATTGCTTTCAGTAGCTTTTGTACAGCCCCTAAGACAATAAAGCCTTGATTGCCCCTTAGGTCCACTGGTGCCTAAATGGTGCATGTGCTGGATTCTCATCTTGCTTTTGTGAAGGGAATGCTTTTGAAGGACTTAATGCTAGTTGCAAAATATTCCAGCATCTCTTTACTACCCTGAGGATGCACCTGGGCCATGAGAGTTTTTTCTCATTATTTTTAAGAATAAGGAGCTGCTGTTTTCTGGGTTTGTTTATGATTTTTGGTCACTCTACTACAGATGTCAGGAGACGGGACTGTGCTCTCCTTAGCTGTCTGGCAGAACTCATTTCACAGAGATCCATCAACAGTCTGCAGCCTGTAAATTATTTTTCTGTTGCCATTCAGCCACCTTGCAACTTAATGAAGGCATGGAGGAAAAGTCTCTAGTCTTTAGTCTTAGTCAACTCATTTCCTTTTTGGACCCTTCAAGTAGTTCTGTCTACAGAAGGAAAAAGGGGGATTATAGCAATTGCAAAACTTCCTGCTGCAACTTATATTCATTAACATCCTTCCTGATGAAAAGTGGCCCAAGGTAGGGTGGTGCCAAAATCTGTGTGCAGTTCCATGGTGAGGGGCTGATGCTACAGCTGGGGCTGTCGGCTGAGGTTCTGCAGAATTCCTGGCAGCCAGAGCACATTTCAAGTAATTTTAGAAACTGCAAGTGTGTGAAATGAAATGCAAACAAGACATGGGAAAAAAGTGAGTCAGTGTCTCATGCAGTAGTGGCCTAGATTGAGTGCATAAACTGTAAAAGTAGAAGTGGGTTGCAGTTGAACTTGGCTTGTGCTAATCCAGTTTTGAACGGTTTCCGCTCTTGGCATTCCCTATGCTGCTCTGTTCAAAGTGGAGATTTGCAAGCAGCTCTAGCAATTTCCTGTCCAGCTGCAGCTCAAGTGACTCCCTTGGTTTTTTTCTTTTTTCTTTTTTTTTTTTTTTTTTTAATATGGTCTGTGGATAATTTTAGCCAGTTTCCTCTTTGTGGATTATTAATCTGCTTTCCTTGTAGAACCTACATAGCTGTGTCCCTACTGTTCTGCTGAAGTTAACAGATGGCCTCCCTGCCACTTCCTCTCGTTTCGCTGTGGGTTTGTTGTCAGGCCACTTCTGAAATTAATAGTGTTTTCTGGCCGGCTGCCACAGGCCATTACCACAAAGGGGAAGTAACACATCTGAATAGCAGGAAGCCGGGCAGGGTCACAGCGTGAACTGAACCTGTTGAGTGCAATCAGGCCTCTCCCGTTTGGCAAGTGTATGGCTCCTCTTCCCTCCCCCTTTTTTAACACGCCTTGAACAGAGAAAGGACTGACACCAAATGCCTCAGCTGTTTGCACTGGGCAAATATTTCCGGCTGCAGGGGTTGTGAATGTTAATTGTGACTAGGTGCCCGTTAAGGTGATGGCATAAAGAGCAGTGAGTGGCTATGGAGCCTAAGGGAGGAGGGCCTTGGCTTTCTTTGCAAACTGCTTTGAAAAGTTAATGCTCAGAAGGGCTTCCTGTTTCCTTCCTGCTGCACCGAATGACTAACACCAAATGGGTACTTCTGCAATTCATCATTTTTCATGACAAGCAAGCACAGAAGACCAGCTTTGCTCAGATGCACACACATACAGCAGTCAGGCTGAAAACTTCTTCCAGACCTTTTCTCTAGCAAGGCCTGAACCAAGGCTGTTTTAGACCATTGGCTGAACTTGAACCAGGACTAGGTGAGGGCAACTTTGGTTACAGACAACCCCAAAACAGAGCTGGAGCCAACCCAAAACCTGGTTCAACCTCTGGTTTTGCTGGCGGTGTTCACAATCATGTGCTGGCTCCGAGTTACAAGTGGTTTGGAGGGAAGAGTGGTGAGGGCTCTCACCAGCAATGTTCACCATCCCCACACAGGCTCCTGAGTAACTCTCTCCCAGCATGCTGCAGGGAATGGTTCATCCTACATAAGAACTTACCAGCTTTTCTCTGCTTGCTCCTGCAGTGTGTGTCCTGTTCCCCTGCCCCGTCACACCACCTCTGCCTCTGCAGCACTTATTTCAAAATAAATCACTTCCTCTCTCCCCTGCCTCATTTCAGCCTTGCTGGGATGGGGCAGAGGTCTCAGGCTTCTGGGGGGTTTGGCAGCTATTGCAGTTCCTCAGCTGGTGAAGTAATTTGTAAAGGGAAGAATAAATCCTTTGTGCCTGTAGGGACGGGCCTGATGTGTACAGGGGGGAAGGAAATATCCCCCCTTTGCAGCTAACAAAATTCCAACCTGCTTCATATTATAATGCGGTAATGTGAGTTACGGAAATCTTTCAGAAGCTATGGAAATACTAGGAAGGAAAACTGTACCCTTAGGAGTCAGCAGGGCTTTCTCACATGACCCATCTCTACCTTAATTACAAAGGATGAAATTGTGTCCTGTGGCATCCATGTCCCCTTTGCTCTGGTAAGGCCAGGGTTTCCTAAAGGAAATTTTTGGGTGCACACTAGATGCTAGCACTTCACTTTTCATTTTCTGTGCATCAGTGAAGTGTAACTCATTGTGGTGGTTTCCCTTCTTGCATTCCTCTTTCCCACTCACGCTCTTTCAAAACATTCAATGGCCACCTTCAAAGTGTTTTCTAAGTCTTTCTGGTTTTTGTTGTTGTAGCCATAATTTTCTCTTTCTCCATACTCATTCTTGTGCTTTTTAATGCTTCTCTTCCCCTTATGCCTTGTATTCTTCCGCTGATCTTTTCTTAAGCTCCATAGTTGTGACTTCTCATTCTTTTTCTTACCCTTTCTCTTTTCTCTGTTGCTCTCTTTCTGTTTTCCTCGTATTTCCTAAATCAACTTTTCTTTCTCCCAGCCTTAAGCCTTCCTGCTCCTCTTTGTTTTCAAAGTGAAGAGCAGGATGAGTCTCGTGGACTCGGTCAGTTATAGTGAGCTATAAGAATTAAAGGATTTAAACAACAATTAAAGTTGAGAATTAAGTTATATGAGAGGAAGAAGTAAGAAAATACCTCTGCTGTCCTCTTTCCACTTCCTAGCAGATGGCCTTATTCCCCATCTCTGTTCCCTGTCTCTGTGTAGATTTGGTTCTGTGTGGCTTCACTGGGTTCTTTCTGTAGCACCCAGGACTCTGCTGCTGCTAATAGGGAAGGCAGGTGTGAGGAAGCAGCCATTCCTTTGGGCCCATCCAGTGTCATAGGGCACTGACTGCCCCTTTGAAGAGAGGGGAGGGGTAAGGAAAGGGGTGAGATAGAAAGTGTGTTGGATCAAGGCAGATCTTTTACCAAAACTGAAGCAGGGTTTAACAGTCATGTGCCTGGAGGACATTTCTTCAGCTTCTCTGAATAGCTTATCCAAAAATTTTTCCCTGTTGAGAAGTGTGATGACACTTTATTCAGAACTCCAGGAAAAACAATTGCATGTGAACATTTAAAGAAAGCTACAGCTGAAGCCCTCTCTCCACACTGCTATAAATCACTGAAAGCTTTGCCTGAGTGAAGATGTTGGAACAAATTGCTAAACTCAGTTCAGTACCCCCCTAGACCTTGGGTGTGGGTGCTCAGCATTGCTCAGTTACCTCACAAACACAAGTATGGGGCCAGACCTCTCCATTGTGTAGTAGTGCATACGAGTGACTCCTGGGACTCCAGTGAGATGCTGCATTCAAGCAAAGTGTCTGAGTTTGCTCCAAACACCCCATAATCATAAGGAAATAAGGGCTACCCACCTGTGTTCTCCTATGGTGTGTGCTGACTTTGGGTTACACAAACCCTGCCCTTTCTTCCACCTGCAACAGCCAGAAAGGGATAGTGCTGCATCATGCGTCTCCTTTCTTCATTGCCAAATTTGAGAGATAAGCATGTGCTGTAGCTTCGTAGATAGTACAGACAGAAAGCTGGCGTGAACTGCTTGTCTCTGTAAGGAAAGGAAAAAAGCACGTTAGATGCTTTCTGTTGTTTGTTATCATAGGGATCTGCAAGCACTAAGGGAATTTTGAAGTGCTTACAGCCATAGCTTTTCCTCATAAGGCAAAGATGAAGGATGTTGACTTACCACAAACACAAGGAGACGATTATCAGATGGAAAATAGGGGTATGGAGTCTGCTTAGGAAATATTTCTTAATGACAGAAGTTGCATTCAGAACTATATTTGAGAGATACAAGAGAAAGTGTGCCTTGCTCTACTGCACAGCTGCCATCCCCAGGATGCAGGAAGCATGCAAAAATGCTGGCACTCTCCCATCCCTAAGCTGTTCCAGAAATGTAGATACTAGTACATAAAATGATACTACGTGGGAGGTCTGTTTACCATAATGTGGAGACCATTGTGAAGCACTTTCCTGATTTTGTTGGACACACAAGTGTTTTGCAAAGTCCTGCTACCAAGATCTTTCACCTTCTCAAATGGGCAATGTCCTTGCTTAACTCCTAGAATTTTATTTTAATGAACTTTGTTTTTCTGTTAAAGCCATGTTCTGGGGCATTACAGAAGTCTATTTTTTTTAACTTTTTTTACCTGCTTACCTCAAATCTGTAGGAAATAAATTCCCATTTGCACGTAAAGCCATTTGAAAAACATGGATGGCTGACACTAGGTTTAGTCAGGGCAAAAGTTCTTTATAGTTTGAAGGTCGCAATTTTTACCTTTGCTGTGAAATGATGTCCTACCAAAACCAGACTGAAAGCACTAGTATTTAGTATTTGTGAAAACGCATTAGTTGTTCAGTTGGTAGATTGGACACTCAAATGATGTAAATCAGTATAGAAGTAGAGACTGCCAGTGGAATCTCTGCCACAGACTGGTGGTCATAATGCTCTTGAAACCCTTGAAGACATTATCTGCCTCTACACAGACTATTAAGGACATATGTGGGTTTTTTAGTTCCTTTTTTCCTGCATACACTAATGTTATAGTATTCTGAACTAAACATAGAGCTAGAAAGTCAAATTGTCTCAATTTAAGTGTCCTGGGGACCAACTAACATAAAAAAAAAATAAAATCATGGTCAGTGAGGCTTTAGCTATGGCTTGATTGATTAGGATTTCCTGTGTTATCAGTGATCTAAACTGCATTTTTTGTGTCAATATTTCTACCAAATTAATTTGTTTGATGGGTTTCTAGGCCAACTTGACTCTTTGTGAAGAAACATAACACAGCACCTCTCATCTAGGCTGAAATTCAGCCCAGCACTGAGCTGATATTCCATTTTTAACATTAGGAGCTGAGTAATACTCAGATTCTGTACAGGATGTTTTTGTTATAAATAAATACAAAATATGTCTGATTTCTTGAATAAAACCAGGAAGAACAAATTAGACTTTCACACACAAACTTTACAATCCTTCACTCATGTTTTTTGTTTTAAGTGAAATTTTGCAGGCTACTGTATGTGAAGGAAATATTTTTTATATTTGCAAATTACTATCAGAGTAGACAGTAGACAATGCCTGTTATTAATGTGGACCAATTCTTCCCCTTAAAAAAGACTTTTCAGATGTTTACAGCTTTACTAGACTTTGTTTGGACTCAAATATAAATGCCTCAGGCTGGTCTATAAAGATGAAAAGAAATGAATATCCCTCTGAAAATGTCTTCCTAAAAGGCTTGGCTCTTTTTTTTCTGAAGAAAATCCCTTTCTTTTTTTTTTCTGTATAACAAAATCTGTTACTGTTTCCTTGAACATCCTCAGCATTCTGTGCCTGGAGGAAGGAACTTGAAATCTGGCAGGGTGTGTCGAAAACGCAACTAGTGCTTCTTCCCTGAATAGCTCATTTTGCCCAAGATTTGACATGTTGGGAGATGGTGATTCGAACAGACCAAGCAATTGCATCTTTATAAGCAACTTTTTTTATAGATTTGCAGCAATAAAATTTAGCTGAGCAGGCTCTTGATGTTGACCTGCCAGCCCTACGAGCAGTGATGGCAGCCCTTGGAGGAGGCAGGGGATTTGTGATGCTGTGTCAGTGAGGTAGAGGATTATGCAGTAAGTCTGCCCCAAAATTAGTAAATTTGATTGGAGAGCTGTACCATTTCTGTATCTGAGCAGCTGCCTCAAGTATCCCTGTACTGTGCAGTACAAATACTCTTTTCCATGTTTCCTCTGGACAAGATATTACTGGGGCCAGTCACCTAAGAACAATTTTGGTATTAAGCAGAGGAGAAAATACACGCCAACTGACAGAAATCAGGGCACCTTGGTGATGTCACTGGAAAGGGCAGAGATGAGAAAATGTAGTTGTTTCTGGGGTTCATCAGCAGTCTGTTTGTGTTGAAGTCATCAGGTGTCATCTAGGTGTACAAGTTCTTCTATAAGATTCAAAATCCTTGACATTGCAACCTTAAGAATATTCTTCTAATAGCATTTTTACTTCATGCCAGCAATATGCATTTCAACCTCTCTGTCGAGGTCTAAATGAATGACATTCCTATGGCTTTACACAGAAGTAGCAAAGATCACACTCAAGTCCCATTTGTTATTACAGTATTAAGATTTTAAAAGACCGTCAATTATGGTGAAATAAAATTAACAAGTTCCTCATTTTTTATGTTTCAAAATGTATGTAAACTTCCTTTAGCAGGGATTTAATAGTCTGGTGTGTTTATACAGTACCTTGGCTAATGAGAGCTGGTTACAGCTATGGGACATTATTGTGATGTTAAGAATAAATATAATAAATATAATAATTATCTGAGGTCAAAAGAAAAATTCCTTTTTCCCTGAGTCCTTCACAGCCAGATATATTGATGTGCATGTTGTTACATTCCAGAATTACAGTTCTTATCTATATCCTTACATTGCTCAGTCTTACTACAGAGTTTAGTGAGCTAATCCCTGTCAGTAAAATTATTCCAGTGCTTAACTATTTGCAAAATCAGACACTTTCAGGGGCGTTACTTTGGCTATGAAAACACACTACATGTTGCTGGCTGCAAAATAATTGATAATATCCACTGATGATTGAAGAAGCTAGGAATTCTTGAGCAGGGCATTTTCTCACATTACTAGAAATTTCTGAACTAACTAAGGAGCTAAATGATCTTTTGTTTTGGCTGCTCAGCATAAGGGAGGAAGAAACAATTTTTTGGGAATGGCAGGGTGCTCACATCCTGGGGAGTTCGTCTCACAGAGGAGCATCAAACAGGGAATTGGGCAACTGAGTCCTAAGTCAGGAGCCCCCTAAAAGGCCATCCTACCCTTTTACTTTTGCGAGCATCACAGACAGGATTCACAGTTCATGTAGTTGCTGCACTATAAATGGAGTCCCTGAAATAAAGCTGAAGTAATGCAGTGATGAATCAAGCCCAAGAGCTGTGTGTGTGAGTGCCATTACTTTGGGAGAACAAAGAAAAATAGGTTTTCTAATGTATTCCTGTAAATGTGAGTTACTCTTAGTCAAAAAACATAGAAATGAACCTGTATTATTCCAAAGTGAATGTCAGATGATTCTGTTCCCTGCACTTTCTACCTACAGTGATGATGAGGATTGATTCATTCTCTATAGAAGTTTCTAGCTGATTTTGAGTGTCTGCCTAGAATTTACAATTTTTGTCAGGCAAGTCTTTTAATCTGTTGATAATCACAGAGCTGGATAAAGACAATGGTTTTACCTCTTTTGGGCTCAGTACTGGAGAGTTTAATAAATGTTTTTTTATACAACGATGGTAAGAAGCAGACATGGGTTACGGCCCAAGGCAAGGAGTGCATGACAAAGCTTGAGCAGTACTGGAATACTTGGTCTGTGCATACAAAAACAAGAATATGATGTACAAACTGTTGTTTGTACAGAAAAGAAAAAAGTCACCAGTCATGGTGATCACATTGAGATGGAACAGTCAGTGAGGGTGCAGTGCACAGTCTGATGCTAGGCCAGGCAATCAGATGATCAGCTGCCTCTGAAAAGGCAGTCTATTCCCTTTCTCCTTCTTCTCTCTTTTCATTTGTGTGCTTTTGTTTCTTCCTTTGCTGTCATAAGCGCTTGCATGTCTGCAAAGCTCTGCAAAACTTATCTATACTTTTTTTTGTGATCTAGACCTGATGTAGTACACCATGAGGTCAGAAAAATATCAGACACAGTGCAGTGCTGGGAATAGGAGTATGCAATTAAAGGCAATAGAAGGACAGACAGAACTGAATCTTTTGGCATTAGCTTGAGCTGAGATTGACTTAGCTATAAAATCCAACCATGTCCCCAATGTCTGGGCATAGAATTGATTGGAAAGACAGGCTGGGGGGAATCTGGGCGAGGAAAGTGCTTCCTGATTTCTGTTTCTTTTGGGTTCATGGAAAAAATCTTTAAGAATTAAAATAGGATGGTAAAAGAGGGTATGAGAGACTCACATACTTGATTTCTTTCTTAGGGCAACAAGCCTTCAAGATCCCCAACGTGGCTTGTCAGCTGTCCAAAAGGGTAATGTCCAGATGTGAAACTACAAGTTCCTTAAAGAAAATGGCCAGTTTTTTATTCTGCACTGTAATTTTCTGTCTACTTTTTCTTCCCATTTTGAACAGACCTTTGTGTAACAGCCACAATGTTCTTATAAATGATATTCTAAAACCAAAAGCTGACCTAATTGGAGCAGTATTGCGTGGTATTTTGAAGGACAATTTTCACCAGTAACCACAAAATTCCATTTTGCATACTTAAAACAGAAAAGAGTATGGATGAAGGTATTTGAATTAGGAGACAGGCTTGCATTTTAGTATGAGAAGTATTTGACTAAAGACCAATTTGTTATATTCACACAGATACAGGATTGCTTAATGGTACAGTTACACTGGTTAGTTTAATATGTGAAGCATTTAAACCAGGCAAAGATTAACTAGTTCTGGTGTTGCCAGTGCAGCAGAGAAAAGTTACTCCAAATCTGAACCTTGAAGAAATATATTCCAATGGCTGTTGCACCATGGACACTGCTCTTGTGCTAGGTTTCAGAAAAAAAGTCAGACTTCACTTTGGTGAATTTTAACATTGTTGTTGTGCCGCCTATCTGGGATAACTCACATGGACATAATCAACATAAAAGTACATCGTCATGCTCTCCCTCCATGTCAGAAGAATGCTTCAAAAGAAAGAAACAAATACTTTATGCCGTCATTAGTCATTACCACTAGCTTATTTTACTCTGATATAATTAAAAGAAAATATATGCAATCCCTACCCATCATGACAGAAAGCTAATATTGATGAGCCTGTTTTATATAGCTCATGTATGGAGAAATTTTATATTTTCATGAAGGTAATGGCAACCTGGGGTCCCTAAAACCCTGGGAAATGCCAACAAAATGATAGGGAAATAAAGAACACTGATTATTGCCCTTTTTTCTGGAGAGGCTAAAAACTCTCCTTCTGCCCGTAGCTCAGGAGGGAGCTCTAGGATACTACCTCCTTGGGAGGAAGATGTGGGGCTGGAGATGTCTTTCCCTGTGCACTCAAGTGTCCCACCACAGAGCTGAGGGTTCGTTTTGCTACCATTGGTCTTGTACAAAACACTTTTTCTTCCCATGGTAGTACCTGTACCAGCTACTCTGGGAGCTTTGAAGAAGTCTCATGAGAGGATTCTTCTGATAGCTCAGCTTGGAAGCAGAAATCTGTTTCCACTTTACTTAGCTTAATCCAGTTGGAAATTGCAGCACCATTAAATGCATCTTGTCCTGAGAATTGAACTATGAGGTAATTCCACTGCTGTGCTAATTGCCATCATGTTTCCAAACATACCCCTTGCCTGTGTCAGCTGAAGTATTTCCATCAATTTCCCAAAAGTGAGAGAGGTACCAGGGTGCTGTAGCAGAGCCCAGCAGGACCTGGCATGGGAAATAGCTGGCCTCAACATTTCTCCTCTTCCACTCTCATATAGGGACTTAAAAGCCACTGGCAGCAACAGGCAAAGACCTGCTCACAGCAATGGGGGAGAACAAAGTGCTACCAATCCTGTTGGATCTGTCAGCATTGATACTAGAGAGGGGATAGCGACATATTCGTTGTCCTTGATGGCAGTGAGTGAAATTAATTTTTGAGTGACTCCATTTGTTGGAATGATGGCTGCCCTGCTCTGTGATGAATTTCCAGGCAAAATCTGTGATTTTATTTTGAATGTTTGAAGATTTTCACTGTTTGGGCTCTAATCCCTTAAAAAACTGGAATCTCTCCCTGACCTCTGCTGTGTGCAAGTAGCAGAGGCACAAAATGCAGTATCGTGACATATCCAGGGCACTGCATGGACACCACTCTCTTCCGAGCACATTTCCTCCATGTCTGTGTGAGTCTGAGCTTTTTTATCCTTCCTGCCACCCAGCAAGTCTCATTTGTCCCCAGGACTCTTAAGTCTAGAGCAGAAACCTCTCAATTTCTAATTAATTTTTTGCTCAGGCTTTTGGAAGAGAGAGAGAAGATATTTAAGAAATAACTTATTCAATTTAGTAAATCAAATAGCTTTAGGAAACAGGGTGGCCCAAATACAATGTGGCATAAAAATTATTTTACTTTGTCTTATTGCATATAGGGGCTGAAAATGAATTCCAAATAAAAGAAAGACAATAAATTCTTTATTGCTATGTTTTCACCTTTTCAAAGAACTGCTCTAGCCTTCCCTTCATGTCTTTCATTCAGGTAGTTTCCAGAGTGAAAGCAGTCAATTCTGCATTATCTCAGTAGGACAGTTTTAATATTAACACTATCTACCCTGATCTCTCTTTGTCCAGTTAACATTTCCGTGACCTAGAGTTCAACCTCTTTTACAAAAGTAGCCTCGGGCTTTGATGGCAGTAATTCTACCTTCACCCCATCAGATTCTGAATATACAACCTCCAGGCCCAAAGGAGATTAGCAGACTTTACCCTAATTACTTGTTATTGGGTAGTTGTTAAAAAAGATTTTGGCTCCAGAAAATGAGGCTGTAGCCAGACAGAAGTTAGCCTGGGGTTCAAAAGTCTAGCAATCTTTGGCTCCACAGGCCTATAAAAGCAAAGTGTTGACTGAATGCAAACAGCCTTCATGGTGAGATTCCCCCTCATAGTGGGTGACAGCAAGCCATTCCTCACGGGAGGTAGTGGAGGTCGCTTGCTTGTTAATGGGTAGCTCCATTTGATTCTTCTGTCTGTGGGAGTGCCAGGCTTTTTGATAGCTGCAATGTGCAGACCTTCCTGTGCACATTCTGTTCTTGGGCATTTTTTAAAGGATGAGCTATGTTTGATGGAAAAGTACCCCTGGTACGGTAGGTACCTGCAGCTTACTGACCTGCTGCTTCTCCAAGTACTCCTTTTAGCTTGGTGTAATGAACACCTATCAACAAATAATGATGGTTGTTGCATAGGGGGAAGGATTTTGGTGCCTTTAGTGAAGTGAGAAGCAGTCAGTCAACTCCTCACCTTCAAGCATTAAATGTCATGAGAGGTCAAAAGGTTTTGCGAGGAATGCAAAGTTTGGAATATTTTTAATTAAGCTACATCCTTTGAAATTCTTTCAAGTCAATCTTCAAACAAATCAGGTCTTAAATCAACACCCTTTAAAAGCACATTCACCTCTGGTACGTGCCTTCATGCAAGCTCTACTGGGTATCACAGAAAGCAGTTAATTTAATTTTGAGTCATTAAAAACCTCCACTTATTTTTGTGTTCATTCACTATAGGATATATTAATATTCCTTTTCCCTGAATACCCAAATTCCTTATCCTATGTAAAGGTAATTTGTTTGTGTTTGAATGGGTTTACTATCTGAATATACAAATGTCTTAAATATATGGGTTATGAGGAAGAGTTTGGAATATCAATGTTTTGATTAACCTAAAACATGCCTTCATCTTTGTTTGTTTTCTATAATCTATTTTTATGAACTGCCTGTCTCTTGGAGAGTTACTGATTGGGGGATATTTTCATCATCCTATAAATAGAAGCTGCAATTGACATACAAACAACTGTATTCTGTCACTAGAGTTTAAGGCCCTTTTGGAAAGTTTTACTTGTACAAAAAGATTCAGCAGCTGGTGAAATACTACAACAGACTACATAAACTAGCAAGATCAAACTTGACCCAAACATTTAAAAGACACTAAATGCCAAGAGAAAGTAGTGGCTGATTTGTTTTCCATCCTGGCTGTCATTTTCAGGTCTGTACACTTTCTGTGTTATTTTTGTGACCAGCACACATGGGATTCAAAAGACTCTGCTAACAAAGACCTTTGATCCCTGGATTAACTCTTCTAACACTCTCCTTAAGCAACTAGGAAAATAAAATTATTACCTCATTATCTATTTTGAGAGAATACTTTAACTGGCCCCTGAGGAGAAGGGCTGGAGGGGCCACCCCAGTCTCCTGGGCAGAGCTGATGGTGATGGGTGGCACCTATCAGTGTGAATAGTTCAAATTCCAGCTGTAAGCCTGGAAGCAAAATCCTTGTTTGGAGCTTTGGCCTCTGCCCTGGCTTCTCAAGGGTGATGACTGCTACCAGAGCAGATGCCCCAAGGGTGATCTCTGACCCAGACCAAGTGGTCCAAGATGGCTTCTGTCCACCTTGCTCAGGAGTAACTACTCTCTTTGGGGCAGCATGACCAGACTTGGTGTAGTATTTGGCCCAGGTCTCCTCTGGCCCCATATTGCCCTGAGAGCTAATTATTAAGCATTTGTGATTTACTAATTCAAAGCTTGTATTGCCACTTGTGCTATGCCATGACAGCGTGTAGGGCATTTGAGGACAGGAGGCCTATTGGAGTAACATCAGACAACTGTCATGGGCCGAGGGAGTTAAACTTTCTGCAGTCCAAGTCCATTTTGTCTGTCTGGAGTGGAGCCTGGAGCAAACTATTCTGTTAACTGTGTCCAGGCTTCCTGTCCAAGGAAACCAGTAATTTTGCTTCAGAAGGGATCCTGGGAGTGAGTGAGCATATATACAGCATGAATGGTGAGAGGATCAGATGCTGCCAGTAAACAGGGAGCTGAAGTATGTGACTGTGGAGATGTCAGTTGATCTTTGACAGGAGCCTGTTTCAACTGTGGCAAGGGTATCACTTTATGCTTGAAAATAACCCGCATTCAGTATTTGATGTCAATGTTTCCTTAGTTTAAACTCAGTACTCAGTTTTCAGCAGTAAGCCACTCAGCAAGGGCCTTTATTGGAAGCTTAGCTGCATGTTCCTTTCACTTTGAATATGGTTATTGCACAGGTGCAGCTACATCCATTGTCAAATTTGGCCTAATCTGGAATGAAGATACTAATGAAATCACAGTTTGGCTGTACTCTGAAGGTCTGCATTTTTGCCATTTTGAGCTATTTCAGCTCTAAATACGCACCATATTCTGTTTTATGAGAAGCAGAACAAGGAAGTCCATCTTCCTATGGATTTTCATCTGACCTTTCCGTGATAATCACAGTTTCTCTCAAAAGTCTGTAAGACTTCCCCAGTCATGTCTCCTACATATCCTCACATTAATCCTAACTTACTCCCAGTTTCTCCATTTCCCTATTTTTTCTTCACCTCATTTCACCCCGATGTCCCTTAACTATATAGGCTGAAGTAACACAGTGCTGCAGATGTTATGGCCAATCTGCATGCAGAAACATACAAAGTGATTGTCCAGCCAGAAGGTCTTGTGGTGCTCATATTAAAACATTTCTCTGGTTCTTTTTTCTCTAATTTGCGTTAGTTGCTTTCCTCTACCCACCTGTTGGCTTTCACAAGGCTTGTAGGAATTCATTTCCTATTGGAAATTCTCCCTTTTTGCCTGATGTGACTGAGCTGTTGTCAGATTTAAAAGCTGCTAGGGTAGGAAGCAAATGACAGGCAAACTGAAATACAAACGGAAAGACAGCATGACTAGAGAAGCTCAAGTTCCTCAGGAAAAGAGGCTAAAGAGAAGGTGATGGTGAGATCACCTTGGAGATCTGCTGGCAGTTGGCACAGATAACACAGGTGCCAAGCAGGGCAAAGCTGTTCCTCAAAACTGTTTTCTGCCATTTTTTTCTCAAAACTGTAGTGTGATCAGGGTGAAATGGAAGTTCCTCTAAGCGTGATTGTTTATGCCTTCTTATCAGGTTTGTGTATTCACAGCGAAAGTCATTGCAGTGTCTAGGAGACATTGATACCATGACATCACCAGTACCAATGGGCACAGTTGAAACAATTAAGCCAAGAGGCTTTTTGTGTATGAAACAATGAAGTGTTACACATTATTTACCACTTTAGATCCACTTACACCTTAAATACTTAAATCAGCTGAGGTGAGTTAACTGGTGATAATGCATATAAAACAAAGCCATTTATATGCCTGTGGTGATGGTCTGGTGTCAGCTACATGCCTCTGAAGTTAACAGAGTCCAAAATCTGACACAGTGTATATCCGGAGTAACAGCCTCCAGAGACCATTTGTGTTCACACTTTTGATGAGTGTTTCTCTGTGTACAAAGCCAACAATTCATGCTTATTTTTGACTTTGAACATTTCAGCTAATGCATGTGACTGGACCACAGAGGGTTTTAATCCTAAAGAGGCAACAAAGTTTCTCTGAGGAGATTAACTTAAAATCATGATAGAAAACCCCGCTGGTAGAAAAAGCTGCTAATAACTGAAATTTTCTTGGTGCTAGAGTTATATGCCTGTGCTTTTTCATAGAGGTCTCATTTGAACAAATGGCCATGCAGGTCTCATCTGAGACCAGCAGTAGCTGTTCCATCATCTAAGTTCCTTGGGAGACTTCTCATGCTCCTTAATATACTCTGGTAGCATAAAGCCTCTCAGAAAAGCAGCACTTTCTTTTGAAAACCTAGCGAATGAGAAGTCCAGCTTTTCTGTAATGGCTTATATGTCTTCCCTAGAAGATCTGGAGCCCTTCTCAGCATTAGAGATTTCAAATCCAACTCACAAGAAGACCGATCTGTTCTGTCAGTGATGCCACTGTTCAGCAAGGGACCAGCACTGCAATGGCTTGGAAACAGTCACTTTGCAGAGCTCCCTTATAAGGACTACTAAGACCATGGAGTCATTCCTTCTCCTTTTCACCAGTCTTTACTTCTTTGCTTCATAGTTTAGCATGACACATAGAAGTGTCTCCTCAGCTCCAGGCTAATCGCTAATGTGCTTATCCATGTAATCTCACTTTGCAGGGGAGATATGGCTCTAATCCCATGCAGGCAAAAGAAAGGCGCTAGAACCACTAGGCAGTAATAGAAAAGATTGGTTCCTTCTCTAGGGATACCATGTAAGAAAAAAGTGCATATTCATCCTGTCCACAGGTGAGAATCTGGGGATTTGAACCTCCAGGATATCGCAAGACCTTTCTCTGAAGATGTTCAGGCACAAGTCAAAGAAAAAGTGATTTCAAACACAAGTCTAATCTTGATGTTTCCTGCTGATTAACTTTGAATGAGTGACTCAGTAAGTGGGCTGTTTAGATTCTCTATCAGAAGTGTGTAACTCCAGCAGCTGGTCCTGGACATTTGAGCATCTTACAGATTCATGTCCCAAAAAATAGTGTGAATATAACTTTATCCTGTATTTCTAATAGGTGTTTAGGCCTGATCAGAGGACAAAAGCCAGAACTTGAGAAGTCACAGAGAGTATCTCATGGAAAAAACTATTGGTGATTTCTACTAGGCAATTAGGCAAAGCAGATAACTTAAAAACATAGACCATTCATTCTATAAAACAACACATTGCCATGGACAAGTAAAATCATTGATAAAGATCTGAAACACATAGTGTGTCAGAGGTTTCCTTCTTTAAGCTCTCTTGTGTATTTGCCTGTCTCCTTTCTTGCTTGGTCCCTTGTACAACAGAAACAGGATGCCTTTTATTATAGGACAAGCCTTTATTCAGAGAGCCAAAATTAACGGGCTTGAGTGCCAAGAGTCCTTCTGTAGCCACATCTCTTCTATGTTGTAGGAAGTATTGATGGCTTTTTGTTTGTCACTTCAGCTGCACAGGCTAGAAATGTATGTGGCTTCACTGTGTCCTTTCTCTTCCAGGCATGAATCCCACTGGCATCTTACACTCAGGAACCCTGGCAGCCTCAGCTGAAGTTTTCCAGGGTGAAAGTGAAGGTTTATTCTGTGGCTGGAATGCTACTCCAGGCCTTGGGAGATCTTGCTTACAATCTCTCCACAGTATTTCTATACTTTTTTTCACTAAGTCATGTAACCTTTTTTTCAATTAATCTATGTGTAAAACAAAGACAACAGCCCTTCACACAACACTAGGAACGTTTGCACATGACATAAAGGTCAGCAAAAGAGAAGACTGTTAATGAATGTAAACTGTACAAAAATTACTGCTGGTATCTGAATCTTTCCAACAACCTGTGAGATTTTTTCTTTTACAAGTAAACCATGCAAATGCCTAACAAGACTATAGAGCTAAACAGAAATGTTGGCAATACCAAGAATGATTTATTGAAGAAACATCTTCATCACTATAGTTTCTACCTTTGTAAAGGTTTTTTAGTATTCACAGAAGTTAATCCTAGGTTTGACTGTTAGCAGGAATAAGTCAAGAATATTGATTAGTCTGTTTCTCTCCTTTGGGAATATCTGTGTATTAGTCAGTGTAATAGGTTACATTTATAAAGGTAAATATGGGGTAAAGGAGAAGGGAATGAGAAAAGAATTTGTTTCATCTCTTCAATGCAGTTCATAATGTGTGGTGCTGCAGCAAGTGAAAATATTCTGGCAAGGACTACATCCATCCTACCTCTGGCTCACAGTCTCATTTCTAATCTGTTCTTGGACTTACTGTAGCCAGTCATCAGTCTCAAGGCCTGGTAGAAAAACTACAGCTGGGCCCATGATTCACCTATCTACTCATGAAAATCATCCCAGGAGATTTTAAGTGAAGTGAAGACTGACATGAGTGTATATAAGAGTTCAGCAGGTAAGTGTAAACCTCTGCTACCTCAGGTGGCCACATTATATTCTCTTCTTTACAAACTCTTTAAGCTCTACGGCAAAAGTATGATTCTACACTTGTAGGAAAAAAGCTGTTCCAGGTCATAACATTCTGATAGTTACAAAATTTTTCCTAATTTCTAGGCTATGTTCACCCATGGCCAGTTTATACTTGGCCTTAATCATACCGATATCATCCAGCTCTACTACTTTCCTCTCTTTCCTTTGCTGCTGAGATGCAGCAAACATATCACCTCACAGTTCTTGTTTTATTGGAAAAGTTAAGCGCTTTCAGTGGCTTGCCATTACTTTGTTCACTATATTTCTTTCATCTTGCATTCATCTTTCTTGAACACAACCAATCAGTACTATATACACAGGTTTCACAAGTACAATGACATTAATGGTTTTTCATCTCTCCTGGAAAAAAAAGATTTATGGGGATTGTGCTTGCCTTCTTCACAATCAGATCACATTGATGGATCATAATCATCCTGTGAGCAACTGATACTCTCAGTTATTTTTCTCTCTCACTTATTTCCAAGTAGTGTGTTTAAGAAAAAAAAAATTTCATTAGTATATTGAAGAGCTTAACAATAATAATGTTGCATTTTATGTGATTTCTAATACTGTAGCCCTCAAAGTTGTCCAGTTCTTCCTTTAAAGTAGCTTATTCCCTTACTGCAATGACAAATACTTTCAAATAAGAATTATCACCACCTTTCAATAGCTCATTTCTATTTCTGTGCTGAATTCTCTGATGACAGTATTGAACAAGATAGGCCCTAAATGATCTTTTAGAAATTCCTTTCCTAGTCTTCCTTTAGCCAGAAGTTCCCCTTTCAACACTATCCATGATCTCTTTGCTGAAATAATAATTTTCCAGTGGCAGTCCTCTAATGATTTACCGAACTTTCATTCATCCTGAAAGACAGTTGTCAAGAACAGACATCTGGATAGCTTGGCGTGGTAAACACATGTTACTTGATTTCTTCATTTTTCCCCACATCTCTTACTAATGTTTCTTCAAAATGCTATTTAGATACTATTACTGATTCAATGAAAACCATGAAAAGTGTTGGTATTTGATTCTAGAGAAAAGTGGATTATCTAGGAGTTGGAATCTGTTTTTAACTCCCTAAGCTGGGAGGCAATGCAAAAGAGTAAGGTAAGCCTTTTCCCTGCTTTGGTTTCCCCACATCCACTCTCTTTGGGTGACTTTATTTTACTATCTATGTAAATGTCACCCTTAGAAAAATATTTCTTTCAAAAAGAAAGACATTACTCTCTTTGGCTGTAATAATTAAACAGTACTCTAAAGATCAGAATATGATACTGTGTTGGCTTTCTGCTCTGATCCAGTGTGTCTCAGTGACACTTATTTTAGGTACTTATCATTAAGAATTTATGGGATGTTCTTTTCAAGAGCCCTGACGGCATCGAATAAATGAGATATTTGTCTATATATTGGTGCTCACATTAGCACTCATCATGCATTCTACTACATTACCCAATGGGGCTATGAATTACAGGAAACAAATGTCCAGTCTCTGGGTGGCTCCAACAAAATAGTTGTAAAATCCATCCTTAGCAGAGCTTCACATATAACTAAACAATGATCTGCTAATTGATCTTTAGGGATCACTTTAGTTCCCACTGAAATTAATGGAAAGGTTCCCATCTATTTTGCCGAGAGCTGGGTCATGCCCTGAGTGAGAAAGGTTAGACCAGAAATGTTCATGGGAATGAATAGCAATTAAAACTAACTAAAAAAAATAATATAAGAAACGCTCATGCTAAAAGACTGTGCAACTCACCTTGCTTTAGAGGTACTGTGTTTGATCGAAGTGATCTCATCGTCTGGGGAGAAACTAATTTAATTAAAGAAAGCCTCTAATTTCCCTGTTTAGCAATTACTAAAGTGGATATTTTGAGAATCAAATGAGCAAAAACATATCAAATATTATCCACTGGCTGAATGTTGTGTGTAAGCATGGACGATGATTCTTTCTTCACCGTCACACTAGGACCTTGAGCTGCTACAGTTTGAATTAAAGAGCCAAATGTCTATGGCAAGAGTCTGCAATGCATTTAACTTCTGGGTTTTGTCACAAAGAGGGATTTGTACCACTCATTCACCAGAAAGTTAAACAATCTGATCAGAAGTTTGTAGAACTGCCCAGTTTGCATAATCCCACAGAAATTTAAAATAAATATTACATACGTGGAAAGGAGCAGGAAGTAGAATATCCTTTAGAAGCCAGCTGTCTGTTTACTGCCCAGTTTATAATGAAGCTGTTTGTTTTTAACTTGAATGTTACTTGTAATCTCAGCTACTCAGGTAATATTGTATACATATGATATAACCTTTGAGATAAAGGTGGTGTTTTATGTCTTCAGTGTTTCTATGTTAAGACACATCTCTATTTGCGGTCATTCTCTCCTTCCTGAGAAATAATTGAGATAAAGAACCATAATAAGCCAGCTACTGTGAAGTTTGGAAAGGCATCAAGATCAGGGATCAGTTGTTCTGGCTGGGTGAACAGATGAGGAGCAGAGGTAAGTGTATGATAATCAATAGGAAGTGAAAATATTTAATTTCAGATGAACCAAGTGATGAAGACAAAAATAAAGATTGTTTTAGCTTGTTCATACTCTTTATAAACTAAAAAAGCAATTTATCCCACATGAGAGATCTCTGGATTTGGCACTCATACAAGAGACTGCATGCCAATGAAGTCCCACACCGTTATATCCTTGAAGGATATATTCATCTGGGGAGGCTGTGGTCTTTATCAGGAGAGTTTACCTGCAGTGTTTAACTCCTGACTCAGAGAGCTTGTTTTACAACTTTGCTGAGAACATATGAGGAGTGCCTGGGTGCGGGGTTGCCCTTCTGTCAAGAAAACAACCAAACCAAAATTTATAGCAAGGAGTGTTCAACACAGGTATCCTGTGTGAATGAATATCCTGTATGGGCTACAGGCCAGTTACGTTCTCAGCTTGTTATTTCCTAAGGTTCTGCGGTGCAGTGTGCTCATGTGTTTATTTTGCATTTCTACAAACAGAAAGTGGAAGTCCAACCTAGTTGACCCAGTTTGATAGGCAGTTCACTAGTTCAGTAAGTCTGGCCATGAATTTTTTTCCACAGAAATATGCATATCTACTTGACCAAATTCCACCTGTCCACCTGCGGCTGGTTACAACTGGTCACAGGTCAGGCTGGCAGGCTTTGAAGCAATGCTGCTGTTTCTGAGGCTACTTGGACCTTCGATGGACCAACTGAAAGAAACAATGTAAAGGGCTGTAAATGGTCCCAGTGGTGTACACAACAGGCTCCTGGTTCAGACCATTTTGTGCATCCTAACAATTTTAATGAAAATTGTGGCATCAACATCCACACACTGCAAGAGGGAAGAGTGGCTGGGTAGTCTGGATTCAGTGAAAACTTGCTCATTTGTCTTACCACAAAGCTATATTCAATTTCTTGGGTCAGAAGGTATGCTGAAGTGTAGGGAGCTGCGTGCTGTGTGGTTACACAGATTCCTGGGAAGATGCTTGCTGAGCAAATGGCTACCAGGCTTTCCAGGTTAGGCTCTGCCAGGCTGGACATTTGGTCTTTTCAGCAGGTCGGCATGTCCATGGGCCAATGGTGCTTGAACAGGGTGAATGGGTACAGTGGCACAAAACCAGAAGCAAAGCCACGGGGCTCAAGGTCTTTCTTCCTACCATGTAAAAAAGGAAGAATTGAAGGTATGAGAGGAAGAAAGATATGAATGTTAGGCTGCAGTCACTGCTTTTCTGTTTTGCTCCAGGAAGATGACAGTGCACCACACGCCAAATAGCCCCACCATCTGACCCTTGAACACAGACAGCAGGGATATGGCTTTAGCCTATAACATCCCTGATGTGGCAGGGACTCAGGAAGAATGTCGCCCTCAGAATCAGACAGAATTTGCAGAATTTACATAAACCTTTCCCAATACTGGGTGGAAACCCAGGCTGAAATCTGTGGTGGTTCAGCTCTCCCAGGTTCAGGACAGTGGCGTCCATCAGGAGGATGGTACGTTTATGCAGCTGGGGAGTAGCTGTGTCAGCCATCTGTGATTTACTCCCTGGAACAAATGTGTCATGGCCCTCATTTTCACCTTTTAATTAAAGAGCCTTTTAAGATTTTGGATTTTTTACTGATATTTTAATGTATTTTAAAACTTATAATAAACTGTTGGTATTATTGTGTCAATTGGATTATTTGGGTAAGAAGCTTAACACAATGTCAGAAACAGAATGCATTTGTTGAGTCTATTTTTAATCTTTAAACATGAAATCTAACTATGTTTCTAGACAGTCAGAAAGGTGATCATCTCTGTTCTCTCCTTCTAAGGTAATGTGCTTTCCTAATAACGTTATTTATAGCTAGAGGCTGTTAAAGTGTAGCACAGACAGTCTGCCTACATATCATGTAAAACTGCTTTCTGGAGTAATTACACATTTTCCTTAAACAACGTGGCAACAGAGAGATGGCTGAGTAATACGTAAGTGCTTGCTTGTCTGCTTACTTGCTTGTCCCTAAAGCTCAGTTCAGCTCCAGATGTACTGTATCGGAAGGATCTTGCCATATTGTGTGCTGCTCTTCCTTTACAAATTTTTGCTAAATGGTTCTGATTCACAGCTTAAAGCTGCAGGTCTCCTCTGATAAGGTAACCTGAAAAGCAGCCCCACTCTTCCGAGATATTAAAGATGTTGTAAAAAGTCCAGAAGTGTGCCACACAGATGGCTGGAAAGTGATGCAGAGCACCACTATGTGTCTTGTAGCTGAGAAGTTGTGTTTGGAAACCGAGTATTGATCCCCAAATCAACTACTCTTAGGTTCACTTGAGGTGTCCCTGGGTGCCTTTTGGAAATGATTATTCACCTCCTTCCAGATAAAGAAAGATTAAATATATGAGCATTTGAGTTTAAAAAGGAGCTGAGGCTAAGGGAAGCAGTTAAAATATCATATATGGCAAAGGGAAGACAAATTTGGAACCATAATTCACTATTTGTAGTGATTTGGAAATGAGAGCATATCCAAATAAGTGACTGAGTTTAAAACACACACAAAAAAGGAATTGTTTTCTCACAACACATTCGTGCATAGTGGAACTCGTTGCCACAGGATGTTCTGGAAGCCAAAATCTTACATATGTTCAAAAATGGATCAGGCAAATTCTTACAAGAACACCCTTGCCTACTAGAAGGACTCTCTGGCTCAGGAAGTCCATGAGCTGAGTGTCAGAAGCAGGCTGAATACCTTGAGAATGATCACTGAATTAATTGCATGTGATTCTACTATTCCTTAAACAACTTTTGCCATGCATTATCAAGATTGGTAAATTGAGCTCGATTGAATTTTGATCAGCCAAAGTACATCAGTTCTTATACTGTGATATTCTGCTGTTTGTCTGCCAAAGAAACAACTTCACCCAGATAATGTTTCTATAGCTAGCAAAGAAAATGTAGAAAAATGGTAGACTGAAAACTGAAAGATGCAGAGTCTCAACACAAAATAACTTATGACAAACTAGGAAATAATTGTCATTCAAACTGACACCATGATGAATTGCTACTAAAGAGTTAGATAAAGGGATATTAGAAAAGTCAGCAGGAAAGTTAAAATATGGACTTTAACCTAGAGTATGCCAGTAAACAAGACTACAGTGGATAATCATACCTAAGCAAATCTCTAATTTAATACCGTTAACCATTTTGTTCAAGGGGAAATAAAGATGAAAGAGAATTCTAAAAGCAACAAAACTGGCCAGGGGAAGAATGAAATAAGAGAAGACCCATTTCCATCAACTGGGAGAGAAAAGGATGAATAATTTGAGATAAATTTTAAAAAGCTAGCAAGATTAAAAAAACAAAAAAGGGAAGAATAAAGCCCAAGAATACTTGTCTTTCTTGTTTTCACTCCGTGTTCTATGTGCTTGGTACCTTTGCTGAAAATTATTAATGATGGTAGGTTTGAAAGTTGTTTTTCAGATTGCTGTAATCACAATTCAGGGACGAAATGTCAAAGAATACAGGAACAATGAAAAAGAAATGAAGCAATAGTACAATGAAAGCATGATCTAGGGGTTAAGGTACTGAGTATGCTCCGAGTGACTTTCCTGAGTAGTCACAGTCAAGTTTGTTCTGTATTTGCCCTTCAGTACCCTGTGTGTGTGGTCTGTTTGTACTTCCTGAGGTAGGACCACCAGTCAGCCTAAGCAGACTGTCACTTTAGCAGTGACATGGTGGCATAGCTGTAAACCAGGTGGTGCTAACAGAAAACAAGACTGCACAGGAATCAAAACCACATCACGTCATTTTTATTATAGGAAAACAGGAAACATCTGAAAGAGTCTGTCAGGCTTCTGTCTTTGTTTGCAAAGACATTGCTAAAACATTACAGTAATTTTTACTATATAAGGCAAAATAAACAAATAGATATAGGAAAGGTTATTTTTTTTTCTCCATAGGAAGAAGAATTACTCAAAGAAATTGAAATTGAGATGTTACCAGAAGAAAGCTGAAAAAAAGCAAAATAATAAAGCTCTTGTGCCAGAAAAATTTCCTGCTGTCCCTAGGCAAAGAAACAAGTTTAAGTACTTTAACCATCCTTTCAAGGGAGGGATGTTTCATCACTCTCCAGAAGTTAATCTGTCTTTTACCATGTGATTTGCTTCTATGGAATAACCAGGAAACTATTGACTGGTGTAACTATCCTATCCAGGGAAAGTTAGGTTGTTCATGTAGATCACAGTTAAAGCGCAGGATAAATTATGATTTAATTATAACTATTAAATATGAAATCACATGTGACTAATTGGACGACTTGCCAGAAAAAATTTTAAAAGGAAGCTAAGAACTTCATAATCCTGGATTTCTAAGAAGTTTTCTATGGAGTGCAAGTGAAAAAAAAATACACTACAGGTTTGTCTAGGCAGCACTGGTACACGAGCTAGCTCTGCATGTGATTTATCTGGGGACCCCGGCAACGGCACAGCTGTTAGCACAGTGTAGTGCCCCTGAACCAGGGCTAACTAGCCCAAGGGGAGTATTGCAGTACCATAACAGCACAATGCTACTTCCAGTTTGGTGAGTGTGTTTAGCCCACTCTGGACATCTCTGACACTACAATGAAATCAATGACCCTCTGAGGTTAGAAATTAAATATGTTTACATAGTGTGAAGAATTGTTTGGATAATCTCTATTAAAGAACTTAATGTAGAAAATATCCCAAAGATATATAAAGATGAAGTCTCTAAAAGTTGAAGTCTCTAAAAGTTGAAAAAGGTATGATTATAGGGCATTTTTAGCTGAATATGCTCTTGCTACAAGTATCAAGTATCTACTACAAGTATCTACTACAAGTATCTACTACAAGCATCTTGCTACATATGTCGAAGTCTATGCAAAGGAAATTAATCACTGGCATGGGGTAGACAGGATTTTTTTGGTGCACTTAGAAGATACTTCTAAAGCCTTGCCAATTCTAGATTGAGCTTTAGAGATTTTTTCAGACTAGGGTGAATTAAGGGCATTTTTCCAACTAACTTAGCTCAAGCTACCTATCACAATTTAATGGACAATTACCATCACTTTTGCTATAACTCAGTATCTCCTGCTCAGCTCTAGTCATTTGGGCAGATAGTAAGAAAAGTTTGATTTTTTAAATCAAACCTTGCTAATGTTCCAGTGCTGACCACTTGCCGGACTTGTAGTTCATCAAGTTGATCAGATTATTCTGAGGTAGAGTCAGGCTGGTGTGGCAATCATGGAGTATAGCTGTATAAATGGATAAATGGCCTCAGTGTTTGAAACAAGGAGAATTGCTTTTATGGGAGGTACCAAGAGAATTGAAGGAAGGAAGGAATGGCTGTACTAGGTTAACTAGCTGAAAAAGTAAAGAGAAAAACAGTAGCTATGTAGTAGTCTTAGGGAGTCTGAGATACTGGTCAAAATTAAGTTTGGGCCATTAGTTCCTGTGTTTCCATCTTGGAAGAACTGAAAATGTTGAAAGCAAAATTGTATCTGGAGTACGTGATGAGACTCAGTTTTTAGTAACTAAAATTAAGTCACACTGCTCTGTTCATGACCAGTATGCATGGGTATATGTAAGGAGAGTGTGTGTATTTTACCTCAGTGTGACTCGTCTTTTACAGCTGTGAATATATCTGTTAAATTGTTCCTCCAAATTTCCCAAATGGATATAAACCTTCACAGGTTTAAAATTAAAGGGCTAACCAACTTATTAAAGCTGAGGCAGTTATTGTCTATCTGTGGCAACAGAGAAAATTCAGTAGACTGCTCCAAGAGGAATACAGAAAAACCAACCTAATAAAAAAGACTAGGGAAAGCAGTTGTCTAGGAAAAGTAAAAGGATAGGAGGTCAATGTTTCTACGTGAAGAGCAAAGGAGACATTACAAGGCTGTTGGGAGTCATGTTAGAGGGAAGTAAGGAAGAGGAGTTATACTGTTCAGATTATTTCTTTAAACAAGGATTTAAAAAATATGTACTATAAATATAGTGTTCTCTGGAGACAAGGAACTGGTATCTGGCCACAATTCTCAATAGAAAATGAAAAAATCTTGGAATATAAAAACAGAATTGGAGAAAAAAGCCACCCTAGGTCAGGCTTGCTGACATACCATCACAAAATGTGCTGTAACCTTCTAGATCACAATAACAAATAAAATGTAAGTAGCTGTGTGAGGGAGGCAAAGTCCCAAATATGTCTGGGACATTAACAACGTTAACAAGTTATGGTAACACATTAACCTGTGGTTTAATGAGCTATCATGAAATATTTCCATAAGCCAGTACCAAAACTAATTTCTGTTTTTGTGCTGAACCAATAGCTACAAACCAGTACAAACATTCCGATTGATAGCTTAGGGATATTTGTTGCAAAGCTGCACACCAAGAAACATAGCTGGGGAAATGGCAGGTGTTACTTTTCAGTTTGTGTCATCATTTGGAGCTTGTCTGATGTTAGTTTCCTGGCACCTCATGTCTTGGAATTGCTATAACAAAATATTTGTCCTGAGATATCACTACACTGATTATTTCTCATCACATCATATAGCAGAGAAGAAAAAGGGAATCTCAGGTTTTGCTTCTCTTTTTGTTTCCATGGACACAGTTTTCTAATTCTGTAAGGCATCAAGATCTGCTGCCTTCATTAACTTCAGTCTTGGAAAGAACTTCCCTATCAGCTTTTACAAGTCCTTGAAATAATTTGGAAAAAAAGAAATAGAAAGGAAAATAAACACAAAATTGGAAATAAATTATATACTACAATTCCAAGTAAACAGGAAGTTGTAGGTTGAGACAGAATAGAAAATATCATTTAATAAATTGTCTTAGAGGGAATTTTATGAGGATATAACACTGCAATTTAATATAAAAGCTCTCTTCCTATGTTTTTTGAGGAATGGTTTTAGTTTGTTTTTTTTTTTACTTGCTAGCCCAACTTGTTGCATATACTCTTGTGTGCCTTGCTTGTCAGCAATCTGTGGCAATAGGATAGCTGTGTTTAATAAAAAAAAAAAAAAAAAGATTTTCAGACATTTTCGTCTGGAATGCTTTCCTACCTGATAACTTTTTAAAGTAACTCTTAGCAATTTCACATTATTTTATTGCTTCTAAAGGTTACTTTTTCATATATGCAGAAGCTATTTTTCCTCATTATAGATTAAACCTGTGTCTGGACTGACATTTAAGAAAACAAACTTTTAGTGTCCAGTTGTACAATGAGATGTTGACTATCTTTGGGTCTGCAGCAGCCGCAGAAAGATCTGGTAGGGCTAAGGAAAGGATTTGCTCATTGAATGGCAGGGCCACGTGAACACAATAGGGTCAGACTCCATCTGCATCATTTGCTGCAAAATTTCCTTCCTTCCCTGCACTGTGCATCTGCTGGGAGCTGCTGTTTGCCAGCTGCCAGTTCCCACTGCCTCCCTTCTGCCAAAAACCAGCTGAGGTAGATGAGATGCATTGGAAAACTGAGCTCTGGGAAAGAACAGGCTCTGGGCAGTGAGCCAGAAATAACAGGGATCAGGGAGAGGTGAATGAAAAGGTGTGGGATTTGGTGTGCAACAGAGAGTCCAAGCTCACTTTTGCAAGGAGTGTCTTGGCTGAGAAAAGAGGACAGGAAGCTGAAGGATTTAGTGATGGGAACAAATAGTATTTAGAACAATGACACGTATTAAGTGCATTTTGAATTTTACAAATGAATTGACAATATATTTCTGTCTAGTGCTACAGTTCAGTTACAAGAGTAAATACTAGACAGTGTTTGAAAAAATTTTATGCTGCATTGCCACTGCTGCTTGTTTGGCTGCTGGAAGATTTCTATGTAAGGAAACTCCAAAACATACCTCTAAACAGACACATTGGCCACAAGTCTTGTGGCTACCCAGTGTGCTAATCATTGTTGTTTCTTTTACTGTTAACTTTATAAACAGATGATTAAATCTAAAATTTAAATGTCTTTCGAGACTAGAAAATATTTCAGAAAATAGAAATTCTGAAAACAGAATTCTGCCTGTTCTTTGTGCTTCTTAAAGTAGACTTTATCAAACTTCCAGAAGTACAAAACTGAGAGGAGCTACTGACTTCCTCAAAGGCAGGAAGGCCCTGCAGAAAGATCATGACAAATTGCAGGACTGGGCAATCACCAGCTTTATGAAGTTCAACAAAGACAAGTGCCAGATTCTGCACCTGGGATGGGGCAACCCCAAACGTACAGACATACTGGGGAATGACATGCTGGAAAGAAGTGCCGCTGAAAGGGACCTGGGGCTCCTTGTCAGTGGCAAGTTGAATTTGAGTCAGCAGTGCCTTGGCAGCCAGGAGGGCCAGCTGTGTCCTGGTGGGCATCAGGTAAAGCATCACCAGCCAGTTGAGGGAGGGGATTGTCCCGCTCTGCTCTTACCTGGTGTGGCCTCGCCTTGACTATTGTGTGCAGTTTTGGGCATCGCAATGTAAGAAAGATATTAAGCTCTTAGAGACCGTCCAAAGGAGGGCAATGAAGATGACGAAGAACCCTAAGGTGAAGCTGTATGAGGAACAGCTGAGGTCACTTCATTTGTTCAGCCTGGAGAAGAGGAGACTGAGGGGAGACCTCATTGCAGTCTACAGCTTCCTCATGAGGGGAAGAGGAGGGGCAGACACTGATCTCTTCTCTGTGGTGACCCGTGACAGGACCCAAGGAAATGGTCTGAAGTTGTGACCCGAGGAAAGGTTTGGGTTGGATATTAAAAAGAGGTCCTTTCATGCAGAGGGTGATTGGGTACTGGAACAGGCTCCCCAGGGAAGTGTTCACAGCACCAAGCCTGACAGAGTTCAAGTAGTGTTTGGATGATACTCTCAAGCACAGGGTGTGACTGTTGGGGATGGTCCTGTGCAGGGCCAGGAGCTGGACTCAAAGTTCCTTATAGGTCCCTTCCAACTTGGCATATTCTGTGATTTAATATTTGTTTTTGACTAAAGAACAAGAAGTAGTGACCCAAAGGTTAATTTTTTTGCAAGTGGCATTACAGTGTCTGAGAGACTTAAACTATCTCTTCAATTAAAATTGTTATTTCTTCCCACCAAAATGTGCACTACAAATTAGCATCAACCCACCACAGAAAAATTCATTTAATGGAAGATTTTTTTGTTCCACAGAGGCTTAGTCTCCTTCTCATTGCATTCCAGATACCCGAAGATTTATTGATATTGTTCAAAGGAGCTGCTCCTTTTTGAATATTCTTTACTCACAGCCTGGTCTCGTTGCCAAAAGCAGCTACACTTGTGGAGGGGGGCTTGGAGTCCAGTGCTAATAAATATATCCAATGCATCTAAACTCAGAAGTTTTGTATTGCAAAGGGTACCTCTCAAACCTCTAGAAAATGTAACACACTTTTATCCCATCTTTATACCATCTCCCAAAACAGCAGATGTTGAGCTCCTCCTGGACAGGAGAGTAAGAACCAGTTAAAATGTGTGCTGCAACTGCTTATGCTCATGCCTCCACCCTGGAGGACCTGAGGTGCTGGTGACAGCTGCACTCTGTATTTTGCAATCCCCCCTTCCCTGAATCATCTTGCAAACCTCAGCAGAGGCCACAACCACAGTTTGAGCAAAACTAATACACACACAAACGTCAAATGGATATTTAGAAATCCTGTTTTGGGACCTACTGGTCTGCAGAGGTTAAAATTAAACTGCATGCATATTTACTGTTCTTAAAAGTACAGGTTGCATTTCTACTTGGAATTTTTGTATGTGTATGCATATGTATGTGAATGTATAGCGTTTTGTGAATGTACAGGAATAGTAAACTTACAGCATCCAATTCATACAATAGGGTGTCTTAAGTTTAAAAAACAAAAAGAAACCATTGAAATGTTGCTTAGAAGAGGCCTTGGTGGTCAATGTGTACTGCTTCCCATAAAAAATGGTTGAGCCATTGGTTTGCCACTGCCAAATCAGGTGAGCCATGACTGTTTAGTCAACTCCTGAAAACCTGCAGGGTTGAAGAACCCACATTCCTGTGGGCAGCCTTTCTCTAGTTCTTCTTCACTGTTCTCCTTGTGAAGAAGTTTTTCCTAAAATTCAGTCTCAGCTTGTGTGCATTGCCTGTGATATTTCCAGGGAAAATAATTAGATATGAAGTAGGACTTGTAAAACCTTTTGTGCTCCAGGTTGATGGGAATCTGTACTTTAACACAAGTAACACTACTGAGCCAGGTACTAAATCTTGCCTGAGCATGTGCTTGTATGCACAAATCAGGCATCAGCCTCCCTACCAGCTGCTCCACAAACGCCTGAAATAATCGTAGATGCTCTAATTGTGTATGTGCTACTCTAACCACCTGGGATTTTGAAAAAACAGGCTTGAAAGTGTGAACATGCGATATCTGTTTCCTTTAAAATCATAATTGTTCCTGGCTTGACTTTATTGTGCCAAATGCAGCAGGAAGTAAATGTCAATAAAGGGGTTTTAACTGAATGTAGAGACTGCTGAGGTATACAAACATTTATTAGAGGTAGTCATGGTAACTAGAACAATGTATCACACAGACTTAACATGCAATCTTTATAAATGTAGCGAGTATTCCACCGCTCCAAAAGCAGAGACTTTTGACTATTCCAGGTTCTGACCTGGCTATGCAAAATTGATGTCAAATACATTACTGGGAATAAACATTTAAAATTCAAAGAAGAGTTAAAACTAGTTGCAGGATTACTTAAATTCAAGAATTAATTTGAAGTTTACACTTCAGAGAGTGGGAACTATCTCATTCTTCATCAGAAAATGATAACCCGAGTTAAAACCTCACAAGCAAGTTATGAAAATAATTCCAGGAACAGATTATCTTGGATTTATAAGTTTTCTCTTCCTTCAAGCCAGAAATTTCTCTCTGTTGGCAACAATAGTCTGACTTAAATTTTTTAGTTCACTGGTTGGTGCATTCATATTGCAATTGACATCAACACTTGCTGTGACAACTACCTGCAGATGCAGAGCTGGGTGTTCGTCCCTGAACTTACACCAACAGACTGTAAGAATATTTCCATGTTGAAGAATTTCTCCTATGTGACAAATAACAGCACCATTCTAGTGACAGGGCTTTAATTAAGTCTCTCTTCTCTGATCAGCAGAACCTACCCTTCCTGACATAAGAATCTTCTGTCATCTGCTTTTGCCTCTGGTCAGCATTAGGAGAATGAAAGTCACATAATCAGTCAAAGCAAATGAAAAGTAAAAGGTAAAAGTACCTTCCAGAATGTTTAAAATAATTTTTCCCTTAGGAACATGAAACCCCCTCTGGTTTCTCACTGAATTTTATTTTGCTCGGTTTCACATTTGAATGCTGACCTGTTACTACTAGGTCCTTAAGAAGTCAAGTTGACAGATTTGTCACTAATCACAGAAAAAACAGTAGTGTAAGCACATTGTCTTAGAGGAAAATCTCCATCCCAATTACACTCACTCATTTTTTCACGACCTTATGCATATACTAGAAACAGAGGCCAACTTTGCATCTCTCAAGCTAAAGACTGCCCTTTTCATCTCTTAAATCTCAAATTAGAGCAATGAGATGTGTGATGTGTGGGTGTGAAAGTGTATATCACATAACCCTGAAATTCCCATCATCTTTCTTCAGAGTTGAACACTGAATTATGCACAGCTTCTAATCTTCAAGTGATTCAGGTGTTCGAATCCTTACTAGTTATCACTCTCTCAGACTGCTTTTAGAAAGGACTAGATTAGCAGAGCAGGTGTAGAGCACTCTGCACATCTCCACAATGATTCACAAGTGTGATGTCTCTGTTTGCTATTGTTGGGTGACCCAAGAGAGGAACTGATGTATTACAGAAAATTGAACTGGAGTTGAAATTTAAGTGAGAGATTGAAGGATTAGATGGGGAGAAGGGGAAAAGGGGACAGTAGGGAGGTACTAAGAAGAAATGCAATGGATAGAAGGGTTGTATGAAGACAAGGAAGATCTGTAAAGAGGAAGTCTGGCAGGCATAGACTTGGCTTTGCTTTAGTGGCTCCAAACTGTGGGTGTAATATTCCTTGTGATGAGCTCTATTGCAGCTCTGTGTTCTGTACTTGTAAAGGGCTTTTTAGGGAAGATTTTATTTTTTTGGGGATGTTTTTATAGTTTTGGGGGGTGCATAGCAATTTTGTGCTTCCTCTTAGCTCCATAGTCATCTGATGTCACTCCACTACAGCCCTGTCTTCTAAGATCAAAGCACACCAAAGCATGCACGTAAAAGTGGTGCTTGTAAAGTAGAAAAATTTTCATTCTTTCTGGTCACAGCCACATGAATAAAGTTTAATTGCTTTTGCCCTCATTTCTTTCCCATTTCAACTAAGAACCCGAGAGCTGACAGAGCAGTTTGACTGAGTGTGGTGGAGTAGGTAATTGGGGTTTCTTAAATGGTAACCAACAAAAACCTCCATGGTGATTGACATAAAATTCTAGGTTACAATCAGGGGACTATGCCAGAACTCATGTTTTGGCATGCAACTTGCCTCACAGGACTGGTTTGGTGCCCTTGACAGTAGTGCACTGTGAAAGACCCATCTTCTGAAAAGCCTCTGTGATGGAGGCTGCTTCCAGGTCACAGAATAATAGAATCATAAAATGTTAAGGGGTTGGAATGGACCTTAAAGATCATCTAGTCCTAACCCTTCCTGCTACGGGCAGGGACACCTCACCCTAGATCAGGTTGCTCAAGGCCTTATCCAACCTGACCTTGAGCACTGCCAGGGTTGGGACATCCACAACGTCCCTAGGTGACCTGTTCCAGTGTCTCCCTACCCTCACAGTAAAGAATTTTTTCCTAATATTTAACTTAAATTTCCCCTCTTTCAATTTGTACCCATTATTCCTTGCCCTACCACTGCAGTTCCAGGTGAAGGGTCCCTCTCTGGTTTCCCTGTAGGCCCCCTTAGATACTGAAAGGTTGCAATGAGCTCTCCATGCAACCTTCTCTTCTCCAGGCTGAACAGCCCCACCTTCCTCAGTCCGTCTTCATAGGAGAGGTGCTCCAGTCCTCTTATCAACTTTGTGGCCCTCCTCTGGACTTACTCCAACAGTTCCACACCCTTCTTATGTTGAGGACACCAGAACTGCATGCTGTACTGCAGGTGGAAGTGTACCTCCCCTCATGAGGAGGGCAGCTTACGGTTGCACCGAAGCATTTCAGGTCATAACAGAAGCCTTTCTGAATTAATTCAGGAAAGAATCTAGTCCTTTCAAGTAATGGTAAAATACTAGCATCAATTAGAGTGTAGTACCTACCACGATCCACTAACCTACAATGCAGGAACTAACTCTTCCTAAGGGAGCTCTTCTGTGATGAACATCACTCAGCATGTTGGTCAGTATGATGCTCACTAACCGACTCTTGAGCTGCTTCACAAAATGCTGCCTTCTATAAAATGACTTTTTTTTCACTCATGTCCCTGTTGTAACTCCTGCATGACAGCCTAACCTACACCGGGACTCTCCTAGGCCCAGAAAAAGAAGGTGTAAGATTTTAAGAGCAAACCTTAAAGGAAATTTATCACTGTTGTTTTCTTTGGCCTGGAAGAAAAATGAGGACAAGTATTGAATGCTTATAAAAGTGCAAAATCAGAAAACAAGATTTAGACCCAGGAAAAAGAGTGCAGAAAGTTTCCTAATTATTACAAAAAGAAGATAAATTACTGCATTTTTGATAGCAACTACTGTGAACAGAGGTTTGAATAACTTGGTTCAGCAGGCCCTTAGAATGATGCATCAGCTAGCGCTGGTGGGCTCCTATGACACTGTGACAAATAAAAATTGCTTAACAACTTCATCAGGGTAAGAAGCGCCCAATCTCCTGCGAAATGAGGGCAAGATATAAGCAGGCCAGTCTGTGTGTCACTGTGTGTATTTGCACCAGATAGTATGAATAATTATTAGTAACAATAAAACCACCAAGTTACAGCTATTGTTAAAAAGTGGCAAATATTTTTGATAAATCATTTCAAATGAAAAGTTAAGTAAAAAATTATAAGTAAATGTTTTGGTGACATGCTGTCACCATGACTTCATAAGCTTGAAATGATGAATAGATTCCAGAGAACAAGGTTTCTGATGTTTACTCTGAATGTTTGAGAAGATATGTGTGGTTCAGGCCTTCTTCAAGACAGACACATGTACATGCCATCCTGTAAATGCTGTGGCTATTTATCTATGTACAGATGGATACTAGATAGATATATTTGTATATCTGGGCAGATGCATAGGTCAGTGTACATATTTATAAAATTAAAGGATTACAGTGACTGTATTACTCAAATGTATTGCAGATCTAAATGGGAAATCATCATTGAAACAAGAGAAATGTAGTATGAAAGTCATCTTTTGAAACATGTTACAGGAGTATACTTTCTCCTATACTACACTTAAAAAACACCTGGACCCTTAAATACGCAATTTCTTTCAGATCCAGATGATGCAAGATGACATCCTTATTGCTCATTACAACTCTTGTCCAATCAGCAGCTGCAGTCATGGAGATAGTATATGTTTCGCAATATCATAATGGGCATAACAAGCAAAATCCTTTCCATGTTCTTCATTCTACCGAAAGCCCAACGTCTTTGGCTTTTCACGTTGAACAATCATTCTCCACCAGCCAAGCACAAAGAACTCGGACTATGGTTTCAGTCACCTTCATTTTACATCGTTTGCAGTGTACAGTGGAGAATCACACTGAATGGCTCTATGCAGCTGGTTGAATCATTCAGGAACCTACTCCATATCATTCTGATTGCCTAAAGAAAATATGTATGTGTTTGGGCACTATCTTTATATAAAAGAAAATAATAGTCCCAAAAGGAAGATATATTTATGACTGGACAAAAAGTACAACTCTCTGTACAATTATTCATCTAGTTGCTGGGACAACATGTGCATAAAAATGTAATATCAATCAAATAGAGCAGAATCTGCTCCATCTTTTCTACTGATAGAGTATAACATGATACACATAGGAAATCTTACACTGAGTTTCCTTTTATGTTAATCTAGGAAAAAATGAAAAACTTGAAATTATTTTTTATAAACTTCTGAGTATTTTTAACTTGATATGGAAATAATAAAGATGTATTCCTAATTTCTTACAGTATTTGGATTTTATGACAACTTATTCAGGTTTATTCAAATTCTCCCAAGCCCACAATACCTAACAGATGCAAAACAAAGAGCCAAATTCAGTGGTTACCCTATGATTGGTTAGAGTGTAGGCAGATGTTAATTAAACCCTGAATTGCCATCCTGCTGTCAGGAGGTTAAGTGACCTGGGTGAACACTTGAGTTTAAGTTACAGGACAAAGCCCTTGGATTTTGAACTCTGATGGTGTTTTGGTACCCACAGAGCTGCCTCCAAGAAAGAGCTTTGGCAGTGGCAGCCCTACATCTGCTTTCTTCTTCAGACACCTGGACCATCCAGCCTTGGAGATACATCCCCAGCAATGCTCTGACTGCACCTCCTGGAAAGCCCAGGTGCACAGCTGTTTTTACGTTTTCAATGGACTTTTTTGGGGTCTAGAGCAGAAGGAGCCGAGGAGAGTGGTGAGGTTTCAGCTGTGGCAGAGTAGGAGAGACTGATGTCTGGCTTCCCACTTCTTAGGTGAAAGCCTGTGGGATGAGGGATCTTCATTACACATTCCTATGCAGAGACAAAGTGTAGTTTTTCTCTAGCTCTTGTCCTGGTTTAGGAATGGTACTCCCCAATTTAGTGCTTCCACTGAGAGTCTCCAAAACCTGTGCCGCTCACTTGTTTGCTGCTCTCTGTCTTCCTGCTGCAGTCTAGAGAGGAGAATTAGAGGCACAAAAGGTAAAGATCATGATTTGAGATAAGTACAACTTACTGGAAACAGCAATGAGATGAGAAAACAAACAGAAACACCAATTATACTAATGACAGAGGGTACAAGAAAGAGGCAAATGATTCACACAAAACCCCCCTGGCAATATCTGACCACTCCCTCTGCCACACTACACCGACCTGGAAGACAGCCCCTCCATCCCCAGAAATGATGTGAGGTGGTATAGAATAACCTCTGGGTTCTGGCCATGCCCCCTCCTGGCTACTGCAAAAATTAACCCTGTCCTGGCTGGAACCAGGACAGCTCTTTAAAAGAGAGTTGTAGGAGAAAAAAATGTGAGCTCCAGATCCTAAGGAGCTGGAGGTACTTGCTGTTAGCTCTGAAGTGAGATCTCAATTTCTGAAAAGGAAGTGAGTTGAGAGAGTTTCCTGTGCAGTTTCTACTTGGTTGTATTTATGTCACTGCCTAATCGAAGCTGGGATTACTCTTAATGGATGTCAGCTGCTTAGGAAAGGTAAATACCTAAGTCTGGGTTTGGGATTTCCCTCTGGGAACCAGACGTGTAAAACACAGCACAGGCATTGCAATACCTGTACTTTATGAATTACATCCTCTAGGTATTTAGCTAAGGTTCTCTGCAAATATTATATGAATACAAATATAAAATATTTAGCTTCAGTCCCCCCTTCCCCTTTTCTTTTGTTTACTTGTAAATGGGCATGAATCCTCACATACAGGACATTATAAAAAAATAATGATCTAATTCTTCTTACCTGAATTAGAAAAATCTTTGTAACTGTAGTGTAATTCTTAGAGTCACATTGCTATGTCTGTGGAACAAAAATGATACACGTAGCTTTTGTACCCACCTACGAGGACACAATGGAGTTCACATTTCAGTGAACTGTTCAGAGATGGCCTTAGTCTGGTACCTTTGTTGATGTCTCTTTGCAAGTTAAGTAGTGAAATGTCTGCTGAAATCAGTTTGCCTTTCTTTGTGGAAACCTTTGTATACCACGTGAACAAGGGGCAGAATCAACATCAATCAGCAATCAACAGAAGTAGAGATAGCCCCCAAAATACTGTGTTTATCCCTTAACCTGTGAAAGATATTTGCTCTTTGCCAGCTGAAAGCTGAGATTTGTCAAGTAAAGCATTCGTTATCCTTGTTCCAACATAGCAGGTGTGTGACAGATACATCGGAGCTGTGAGCAGAAGGGGAGAGAAATGCAAAAACTATTAGATAATAATTCTTATTGTTACAAGAATAATACAGTTGTTGTGAGTGCTACAAACCATTAATCTTAGTAGCAAAGCACTGAAAGATGAAATCTATCTTTGTTTTCCTTTCCTAAGGCACTAAAAGAAATGAACTCAGAGCTCTACAGACCCCACAGAGACATGTCTCATTTTCATTTCCTCTGTCTCCTTTAGAGATAACAAAGGGTCCCTGCAGGCTGTTCCTCTTGTCTAGTTAAGGCTAATGACTTTTGCTTGATGATATTAAAACCCACTTCTGCCACTGTTTTGTCTCCTTTGATGGGTGACTGACAGGCCACCAGAGCATGGGGGATAAAGAAACCTCCCCTGCTGTCTTCCTCACCTGTAAATCTCAAAGATAAGCTCTGACAGCTGGATACTAGGGAGCAAAACTGCAGCTGTGCCACCTGATCTTGGCGCTCTTCTCCACCGTCAAGGGAGGGGAGGAACTGAGCTTGTGGTAACAGCTGCGGGCAAGTGGGACAAGGTCCTTTGGATTAGGAAGGCAGCTGGAAGAAAGACAGGGCACCAGGAGACCAGTGCCCACTACAAAGGGATAAACAGGAGAGTTGTTTGCCTTTGTGCTGGTTTCAGTTCCTTTTAAGAAATGTGAGAAAAGAACTTGATTCTTTCAGTGACTTCAATTGATGTTAAAACTTTATCAGAGGGGACCAGGCAGAGGTCTCCAAGAACTGTTAAAAGTGTGTTCTCCTGGCTTCTTTTTTTCCTAGAGCGGGGCTGAGAAATGAGCAATCATTCACACAAACCTTTGTTGGATAAAATTTTCTTTCATCTCGATCCTTAAAGATTATCATGTCACAGGCATCTCTGTTACCTAGCAACTATGATAAAGCCAAGAAAAAGGCCTAAATATCAATTCCTTAGGAGTAATATAAACACTAATACACTAAGCTTTAAAGGCTTAGGGAGTCTTTCTTTTATTACTAATGAAACTGCCATGCTTTTCCTAACACAATAAAGAAATTGTCTTAATGAACTCTGCCACTATTGATTCATGTCTATTTTTGAAGCAGACCTTGTGCTCTTCAAATGTTTTGTTGTCACAGTATAAGTCTTTCAAGTTAGCCACTGAACATCAAAATTACTTTGGAGTGTTGAAAGTACACAAGATAATTCCTTATCTAGAGGTGTCTAAAAGAAAACCTCGTCTTTGAACAATCCCAGATCCTATGACAACTTACAAACCTGATCTGTAACTTGCATTTTGCCTCCAACCTTCCTCCTTTTGTAAAGGATAACACTATTCTGCGATTCTGCAGAAGAGAAGTGGTATCACAGGTCTTTTTCACTGTTTTCATTCATAAAGCTATTCAACGCAGTTAACAAAGTTTCTATTCTAGCTGCTCCAAGAGTAACCACATATGGGAAAGGACTGCTCATTAAAATGGTGGTAGGAGTCAAGACTCTAGAAAAAATACAGTCCCTTGGGGACTGCAAAAACACCAGCAGAACTTGTAGCAGGCTTCACAGTAATAAATAAAAAGTTCCCATAGGCCAAACACGATCTTCTGATTCAGTTAGCTTTCAGGCAGAGCTTGTGAGTAACAGTTTTATACAGATCCAGTTAAAACCAGAATTTGACACAAGATTCTTCTGTACTTGTATTCATAGAATCATTTAGGTTGGAAAAGATCCTTCAGATCATGAAGTCCAACCATTAACCTAACACTGTCAAGTCCACGACTAAACCATGTCCCTAAGCACCATTTTTTTAAAGACCTACAGGAATGGTGACTCAATCTCTTCCTTGGGCAGCCCATTCCAGTGCTTGACAGTGAAGAAATTTTTCTTAATTTCCAATCTGAACCTGCCCTGGTGTATCCTGAGGCTTTTTTCTCTTGTCCTGTCATTTATAAATATGAAGTAAGTTGCTAGTGCACTCTTGGTCTAGACAGGTGCTTGTTTTTAGTTTGGTTGGTAACTCTATTAACAGTCTTGTTTTGTTTGATTGGATTAGTTCATTGGTCTCATGGAGCACTCATTCAACTTCTGGGTCAGGCCAAGATGATTAAGACTTGATACCATGGTATGTCAGGGCTTAGTTCTTGCATTTGCAAAATGTTCTGTGGGAACACTTGCACAAAGGGGGTTTCCACTGGTAGTGCATGATGTATCTGCAGGAAAACTAATTTTCCTATCCCCACAGCCCCCTTCCCAACAGATCTCAAATCAAGGGAGATAGCAGGAATGTCGCAAGGACTAGGTTGATCACTTTTGGCTTCAGCTTAATGCAATGTTGTGTCTTAAACCAGCACACAGCCACTTCTAACATTCTCTCTGCAATTCATCTGGACCCCGCCAAGATAACACAGATTCCGCACCCCACTCTTGGTATTGGATCCCTCTTGCCCATTTAATAGATAGAGTTCAAAATGTTAGAGCAACATACTCTTGGGGGGTGAGGAAATTTGCAAGGCCTAGGTCTAAATCTTCTGCTTCTCTCACCAATAGACGCTCTTTCTGCCCAATCATACTTAAGTTGGTACAAACATTCAAGTATTGATTCCCCAGGTTGTCCTTGACAGGTTAACTGAATTTGTCACAGAGCATCTGTATTAAAAACATGAGCTTTAGTGGTATCTTGTCTCTGTGGTTCACCTACGAGTGTACCATCACTAATGATTTCTTGTTTGATCAGGTGTTATATCGACACAGAGTTACTTACTCTATTGGCTTCCTCATGAGACCTATCTGGTCTATTCCAGGTGTTTCCATCTCAGTTGCTATCATACATAACTGTACAGACTTTTATGGGGTCTAGATCACTACCTTGTAATAGCATTTCACGGTGTTTTCTTGCTTTCTCTATAACATGTGACATTAATTGTATTTGGTGGTGGTTTTTTTTTTTGAGATGTACCCTTTTCCTATACTTGCTGTCAGCCTTTAATTCACCTTTAGTTCTCAATTCTTTGTTGAAAATTCACTCTTTCCCTTTCTAATTTCTTTTTCTAACTTCTCAGTCTGTTCTCAATTTTCCATAGTGCAACTAACAGCCAGCACAACCCTTCCTCTCTTCTGTATTTTTTTTACTAATATTGTTCCAATTACTGAATTCATTCCATAAGGCTTCCAGATTGTGGCTTATTGCCTTTAGCCACTCCTTATCCCACTTAGGAACTTGCCGTCCATTTTCCATGAAAACCTTTTGTAACAGATGTCATTTAGGAGGGGGACTCAGTCATCATTCTAAGCCAAGGATCTTGCTGACTATGCCAGTTGATTCTGTCACCCAATGCTATGGGGACAGGCAGGTTTTTTTGGGGCTCCTTGGTAGAACAATTACACAAAAAGTTGTTAGAATTAAAACTTTATCCTGGAGCCTCTGTGGATTGCGTCCTTTTACAAAACTGATATCGGAGATCCTCTGAAAATCAGATAATTTTAACAAATTAGCTATAATTTGAGCTCAAAGTGCACATAAAAAAATCACTCAAGCCTCAGAGGAAGCAGCCTATGGTGAAGGCAGCACTAGCCGGGGGATAGCAGGCTTGGCATCCAGCAGCAGCAGCTCTGGCCTAATCCCATCTTAGTTCCCAGATACCCAGGACCCCTTTAAAGGAAAAGTGGGTACACGACAAGCTTGCCCACATATAATGGCCACCTGCCCAACAATACGGCATGCTAAGAGTAAGGAGCAGGGAGCACAGTTCACAGAACCTGATGCAATTGCCCACTGGCACAGAGTGCCAGACTTCCAACACTGCCCTTGGCATGACTGTGAGGTGCACTGAGGATTCCTATGTCCCAAGAGAAACAGCCTACAGCCGGACAGGTGAAGTGAGGTAGCAGTGACTGGTGCATGCCTAAGACCTTATGGGTCATGTCCCTTCAGGGGTTCTTCTAGACAAATCACGTTCCTAATTCTCAGTGGTTAAGAATTTTGTCAATCCAAGAGTGAAATTTTGTTTTTCCTCTGAACGTGGACTGCCACTTGCCATCAAGAGAATTTTGGGCAGAACAATGTAATGGCTGCCCAACTGGGGCACAACACTGAGCGCAGCATGGATGGAGCTCTGGACATATCTCTTTCTCACTGAGATGTCCAGTCCAGGTACAGCCCAAAACCCATAGATAATCAATAAAATGTTTGAATACTGTGCTGGTTTAAAGGTGAACCAGCAGAAGAAATGAACTCAACTCAAAAGAGATTATAAGTCAGAGTTACAATTTAATAAAAATAATACAATAAATATAATTATATGGACAAATAATTGGTTTTAACCCACAAAACCCAGATGTATAACACAGCACCCTGGGGCACAAACAGAGCGGTGTTCGTTGACCCCCATGCTGAGCCCCACGTGATCCCCCTGAGTCTAACGTAAAAGGAGAGGGAAAACCTGTTGGTGAGAGTGCTGGTTACAGTCTGGTTGAGGGTGGTGGTTACAGTCTGGTCAAGGTTCTGGTCGTCCTCTGGATCCGACGAATGGGGCCAGAAGTCCCAAGACCCCAAGATTATATACACTCAGGTTTGAGTGGGAATGCCCAGTACCTCCCCCAGGATGGAGAGTTCCACAATGAGTGATGTGAGTTGTGAGATGTTTTTGGAATCCTTGATGGCCCGTTAGCAGACATGACCCATCAGGCTGGGTGTGGAGGTGCTAATGACTCCCTGGAGGGGAGTTAACATCACCCATAACTATAGCCTGAGGGGCCAGGTTCACTCCGGGCAGCTGCTGCAAATGGTCTATTGTTAACAGTTCCTGGGAAATGACATAGAGGGTGTAGAATACACAGTTTGGGTTACATCCGCACAGTGATGAAACTGGTCCCTGCTGCTCTAACTAGGACAGATACAAGTAGATTTTTAAGTCCCTTTGAAATTAATCACTATTTGCAACAACTTATTTAATTGTTATCTTCTTATTCTTGATTTTGTTTAATTACTTGGGACATAAGGGAAAAAACTGACCTAGTAGCACTTGCATGGAAAAGGAAAAACAGTTCTCCACAAACCCCTCAGTACCTTCCCTATACAACTCTCTTCTGTTTATTTGTTTGATCAGTACATTTGGTTTACTGTAGTGAGTCAATAACTATGATGATCCCAGGGAGGCGAGAAAACTGGAATGTTTTATTTGGATTTACAGCTTGGCATTTAAGGTTTTCAGGATCTACATATTCAACAGGGGGCATGCATAGTCATTCTATTACAATTGGGGGGGTTTCACAAGGATGAGGTAAGGGAAAAACCTAGGTTGACAAATCTTGAGGATCTTACAACTACATCGTAGTAAAAACCCATTTTATCTGGGGGCATTTCATGGGGGGAGAAAGATATTCAGGATTGCAAAATACACAGGATACATAGAACATAAAAGGAGAGATAAAACACAATACATCTCCTGCACGGGTTGATGAAATCAAGATGGGACACTCTTGGCTTGGGCAGGTGTGGTAGTTTAGTCTGGGCCTTCCTTGGTGACCAGTTTGTAACCAAGGAAGTGCCCAGATTTACCTGGTATTCCCTACGATTTTTACGTAAGCTGGGGTATAAGAAGAAAGGAGGAAAGGCCTTCAGCTCTCTTTCCTTTCAGTGGCTTTGGAGGTGCGGGTTTCCCTGCTGTTGAGTCTGTCGTGTTGGGGAGCGAGGCCTGGTAAGGCCTTGCCGACCTTGGGAGACGGAGGTTGCTGACGATCGTTCCAGCGCGACTTTCTGTTGTCCCAAAGGGAGTAGTAAGATAGTCTTTTACTAATTCTTTTAGTTGCTAGATCTTGGGCTACTGATCGTGTATATTTTATTTTGGTTTTTGTTCCTTTTTTTCCCCTTCCCCCTTCCCTTTCCCTTTTCCTTTTGAAATTGTACATATATTTCAATTGTATATAAATGTAATATAAGTGTAAATATATTTATATATATTGCTTTAGCTGTCTCTCTCTTGTTTCAGTTCTCTTGTTTTTTTTTCTTTTCCCTTGGTTCCGGAGGCGGGGGGAGTTTTCATGGTGAGGTTTGGAGACTTGGCAGAGAGCCAGCTTCAAACCATATCAGCAGGGCATGTCACACTGATGGTATCTTGTTTGCTTCTTGCATTGAGGTTTTTTTCCCCAACTCTCGTAGCTCTTGGCTTTTTGCAGAGACTGCTCAAATCCCTCTCTGCAGATATTATATTTTGGAATCCAACACTTTACCTGATAATTTATCTGGGAAATTTGAGCTTTAACTAGTTTTGAACTTCTCTGTGAAAACAAAGAAAGTAGGACTTGGTGGTTGTGGATAATTATTTCAGGTCATCATTCTAAACATTTTTCAAGGGAACATCTTCTGGGAGTTGAAGCTAAGTCCTCCTACAGTTTTGAAACTACTGTTTCACTTCGTGAAGGGAGGGAGGGTTTCCTGCAGAATATAGCTCAGGGTAGAATCCACACTTTTTTCCCCACATGTATGTAGGAAGTTATGAATCAGCAAGCATAAATCCAGAATGCCTTCTTAGGGCTGGCTGTTTCTCATCCTTATGAGTCAGTAGCACCTTTTCCATCCAACTTGACTGTCTCCCCACTTATCCTTTTGGAAAATAAAAATAAGGTGGAAAAAAAAGGAATTAATACAATTTAATTCAAAGCCCCCACAATACTCCCACACAAAGACTATCCTTGCCAATTTTGATGTACAATCACACAAGATAAAACTCTGAATAAGGCAAAGACTTGCATACTGTTTTTATAATGGACTTAATGGCTATTTTGGCTAAGTCTGTGTAGTGGGTTTCTGTGGCTGGGTTTTGGTAGCGAGGGGGGGGCTACAGGAGTGGCTTCTGTTAGAAGCTGCTAGAATGTTCCCCTGTTCCATGGAGCCAGTGCCAGACAGCTCCAGGATGGATTTCCTACCGCTGGCCAAGGCTGAGCCAATTAGAAGTAATAGTAATGCCTCTGTGATAGTATATTTAAGAACAAAAAGATTGTTGCGCAGAAGAAATTTCAGCCAGGGAAGAGTGGAGTGAGAACATGGGCATAACAATGTAGACACCAAGGTCAGTGCAGAAGGAGGGGCAGGAGGTGCTCCAGGTGCCAGAGCTGAGGCCCCTGCAGCCTGTGGTGCAGCTGCACTATGGCAAAGCAGGCTGTCCCCCTGCAGTCCATGGAGGACCATTGGGGTGCAGAGACCCACCTGCAGCCCATGGAGGAATCCACGCTGGAGCAGGTGGATGCATGAAGGAGGTTGTGACCCCGTGGAAGGCCCAGGATGGAGCAGGGTCCTGCCGGGGACCTGTGACCCGTGGAGAGGGAAGGCCACGCTGGAGCAGGTTTTTCCCGGGTAGGACTTGTGGCCCCTGTGGGGGACCCACATTGGTACAGCTCATTCATGAAGGACTGCACTCCATGGAGGAGTGACTCACGGGACAGCGGTTTGGGAAGAGCTGCTGCCCCACGGATGGACTCACGCTGGAGAGATCCATCAAGGACTGTCTCCCATGGGAGGGACCTCATGGGAGCAGGGGAAGGACTCCTCTCCCTGAGCAGCGGCAGAAACAACAACTGACCGCAACCCCTATTCCTCATCCCCCTGCACCACTGGGGGGCAGGAGGGAAAACATGGAAGGAAGGAGAAGTGGGGGGAAGGTGTTTTTAAGACTGTTTTATTTCTCACTCTTTTGCTCTTATCCTGTTAGCAATAAATATAAGTACTATCCCCACTTTGAGTCTTATTTTGCTCGTGAAGGTAATCAGTCACTGACCTCTCCCAGCTCTTATCTCTACTCATGAATTCTTAGCTGCTTTTTTTCTCTCTCCTCTGTCCAGTTACAGAGGGAGAGAGAGAGAGCGGCTTTAGTGGGTACCTGGTATCTGGCCAGGGTCAACACACTACAGTCTGGTATTGCAACAGTTGCATGTAGGCTTTTTCCTGCAGTATAGTGTCATTCCTCTAGCTCAACAATGAGACCTTCACCTATTCTCAGATCTGGAAACTGTAACAGAGGAGAGGGGATCAAGCAGGATACAGAACAAGAAGGCTTGAGTAAATTGCAAAAATGGTAAAGACACTACTCCTAAGCTCCACATGTACTGCCACTGCAGAGGCAAGTCACATCTACACAGAACTGTTTACACGAGCCAATGATGTGAAAGTCTGCTGGGCCATGAGGAGGTAAAACATCTGTAGTGCCCATTGCAAACCTTCTCAGCATCCCTTCAGATGCAATTATCCTATAGTGCTTGATGCAAATGAAAGTGGATTATTTATGTGACTGGAGAAATATATACACAACATTCTGCTACACACAGAATATGGTCAAGAGAAAACTTTGTCACCAAAGGTACACGAACAGATAAATTAAGAGGGACAGATAAAATGGGGCCAGATATCAATATGAAAGTTAGGATGAAAAGAACCTCTAAAGTTTAGGGATGCAGAATATTTTTTTTCCCTCTGTGCAGGCCTAGCATACATTGGCATATGCGTAAAAAATGGTATAAGGAGAGTAGTAGGACAAATCAAAATCTATAATCATCTTTGCTATTAGCTCTACGTTTTAGGGGCATAGATGGCTCTTCTGAGAGCCAAAAATTGGCACATAGAATGTCAGAGTGGAAACCTTTGCTCCATAAAAGATGTAAATCTAAACACGCTTCCTAAAATTTAGCCTGTGAAGAAAAATATTAATGTTGAAGACACTGCAGAAAAGTTTCAGTCTCGGACAACTCCTGTCATTCACCCCATAACTGTTAGCAGTAAGGATTTACTTATATCCCCTTAGAGGGAAAAGACCTGTTGTATGTACAAGGTAATTAAGACTGAGTTAATGAAGTGTGGGTATTACTCTTTCTTTTGTGAACTGGTAAATTCACCTTGGAACAAATGTGCTTTCTCTGACTAGTAAGAGATCAAAATGTCCTGCTAGCTGTCATGGGAAATAAAATGAGATCCTGTGATAATTAGTATGGATTTCACAGTTCTCTTCTAGAGGATGTAAAATATATGTATAATACTCATAGGTATGCTAGCCTGTACCTTATAATAAAACAACTAAACAAAGTCTTCCTTCCTTAGAAAAAATAGTATTCAAAAATGGCTGCAGCCACTGTCGAGAACAATTTCTCAATGAGTCTTTCATCACCATAAAAAATGAGTTTAGCTTACTGAGAAAATGTTTTGTTTCCTGCTATAATAAGAATGCAGTAAATCGGCAAGGAAATTGAATCATCTCACTTGACTGTAATAAACAGCCAAATTATACTGAAATTATAACCAAGTACAGCAATCAAGTACCTTGAGAAACTAAAAGTGTTGTTTAAGCTGAGCAACTGAAACTATTAACTCCTGAATGAAAAATGAATTTGATTTAACCAAAAGCAAACAGCAGTGACCACAACAAAAATTTTCCTAGCTACAGTGTGGGTAATACACCAGGTGATGACCTAGAAAAAACAGACCCATGAGCAACTCACAGGAGCTGAACATAAGCTCTACTGTATTACAACCAGTGCTTCTGTAATTGGATGATACCTAAATCAACAGGTGTTATCCAAGTCATGTTAAGCTCTTAGGATCAAAGCTGACCAAAGAGCAAAAAAGCAACGCCTACACAGAATGCAAGAGGATAAAAATATATAGGAACACAGAGTGTCACGAATCTATTGTTGCTCTTTGAAGCACCCATTCCTCACACTTGTAGCCTAAGCACTAAATGAAAAAAAAAATAAAAAAAACAACAACACCCCAAACCAACCAACCAAAAAACCAAAACAAAAGACAAAGGCAAAAATGTGGGGGACTGGAATGCCAGTACCTGATATTAGTTTCTCTTCTTGTGATGACCTTTTCCGGTAAGCTTGTCATCAACAGTAAAAGCAAGAAAAGGACTACCTGTGTGAACAGAAGTGGCAGGCAGAGAGAAACATTACTGAAATAAAATAAAATCAGGATGCAGCAGCAGGTGAAAGTGCCTGAAACAAAATAGATGTAGATGACTTTTCTTACAGTATTTGTGAGCTTCCTTAGGTCATAGAAATGATCTGGAGGGCATTATTAGAACAGACAAGAATGAATGCTTTAAAAAAAACCCTCCTGCTACCTCCCCTCTTTCCAAAAGAGAGGGAGTGCTCAGATGTGGTAGTGCTGTATACAGGATAAATGTCTGTGTAAGGACGGGACAAACAGTAGGCAAGAGCAAGTCAGCATGAGACTAACTTAGGGGTTTGGCAGTAGAGGCGTGTCTATGTGTTGCTGTATGATCTTCCCAGGGCAGAGACTTGTACTACGCAGTTGGGTGCTTCCAGTTTTTTATCTAGGTTAACAGCACACAGCACATCAAAACATGTAATATTGTACTAACCTGAATAATGCAACTGCATCTTCAAGGAAAAAGAGGTAGTTGGATGCCAAATGGGTGGTGAGGACCTACTCTGACATGGAAGAAATAGAGGCCAGGTCTCTACTTTTCAATCTGTCTCTGTGAAACTGGATAATTAAAAACTTTGCTTTTTCTGAACTGACTGGAAAAAATTCCTTTAACAACCCTCTTTGCCCAACACAGACCTTCCTTGAGGTGTGTGTAGAGACTTGTTGGCTTGGGGGAGCTCTTTCATCTTCCTCTGCTGTTCAGACTTGGTCCTGATACTCTTTGTACTTTGTCCTACCCAGTGCTCCAGCTCTGTGGGCTGTGAGCAATTTGACAGCCTACCCAGCCAGCATCCATGGTGGAAGTAAAATCTGGAGGGACTGGAAAGAGAAATACAGAAGTATAATTGGAAATATGGGGATAAGAATAAATCATCACAGGCAAGACTGTTTGGAAGAGGGAATAAGTGTGGACTTGTAGCGGAATTATTAGAATGGAGAAAAGTTGGGCAATATACAGGTCAGTAACAGAAAAAGGCCAGTTCTTGGTGTTTGCATGAAGACATCATTATTCTCTTGTTATGTCTTCTCTTGGGAGGGACCAAGAAATTCTCCATCCTCTCTATAGCAAGACTTGCAAAATCTCAGTTAGCAGAAGTCTTCCAGACAGCAGAGTGACTAATCCCCCCACACCGCCTCAAATCTGTCTCCTACCAAGTTCCTCTCTTTGAAGAGCGTTCTCATCTCGCCACATGGAAAAGCTCACCCACGTCTGTGTTGCTTTTCCTGGAACAACAAAAACAGTAACAAAGGATGACAAACTGGACAGAGCCTAACCCAAATGTGTAATCAGTTGTTCTGTAAGCACAGGGGTAAATCTGAATCACTCACATAAAATATTAACCTCCAGCCCTTCAACATTAGACAGTGACTATTGCCACAACACTGAGACCATAAATTCTCTTCTTAAGGACAGATAGCTGTTATCAGAGTGGAGTACATTACAGTCCAGTAAGTGTTAAGAATCTTATTTAATTCCAAAACATCACAGTTGGTTTTATTTTTTCCTTAAGCTTCCCTTTCTGATCAATATTACTTAAAATCAGTAGTGGTTCACCTTTAGCAGTACCTAGGCTGTTACACAGTTGTTTGGCTTACTCCAAACAACAGTCAGGCCAGAATGTGAAAAACCAGATTTGATGACAATATTCTTTGGAGAAGGAAAGTGTTCACCGTGGAACAGACAAACATGCAGGTGAACAATTAATTTCCGGTCTCTTTAATACTCCAAAAAAGTAACACCACATGGCTTGCCACATGAAGGACACTCCTGCTCACACTGATTTCCACAAGAATGATTTTTTCATCTTGAATATTAGGTGTGGCAGTGGAGGACAGGATAAGAAGACACTGAAATCTATACTTTATCACATCTGTCCCTGGCCACCAGTGTGTTAGTGACTAGGAAAATAAGGACTTATAAAGTAATTTCAGCTCGGGACTTTGAGGAAAGCAGATTGGAAAATGTGAATGTTTTTGTCATATTGCTCAACAAATACTGCTGGTTGATCATTTGCTTGTCTGGGCCAAACATTTTCCTTTGTTTTTTTAACTGATTAGAAGGTTTTTTTAAAATAGATGTAGATTTGTTACCACTGCTGTTATATTACTTGTAGAGTAATATAAATATCCCTGTAATGGTATCTAATAGCAGATACCTGAACTGATTTGAACTCCAGAAGGAAAACATGGAGGATGGCAGAGTTTGCCCGTCCAACCAAGGTAGCTTGAATGCATAGGCTGTTTCACCATATGAAAATGGCTACATCAGCCTCCTCTGTGCTGTACCATGTGTGCTCATTGGCTTCCCCAGAACTACCTCAGGGGTCTATGTCTGACATGAACTAGACCGTTCCTGTATGATGAGAATGTTTTAATGCTCTTGCCAGCTATAACAGGACAAATGAAGTTGAAATGATGGTGAAGGTTAAGAAGGTTTAGAGGCAGTGTTGGATGTTTAAACAGGCCATTCAATGCCAAGACTCATGCTTTAAAATGTCGACCATTGAGAAATTATGCAAACGTGAATATTTGTAGCAGCAGTATTCTCTCCGAGAAATATATCTCTGGGTGTATCTTACTACAACCACAATATCCAGTCATGCTATAAAAAATAGTCACATTTCAGACAGTGATGAAAATAAATTAAGAATAAGGAGTGCTGAGCCCTGATTTTGTGAAGTCATTTTTACTTTTTAATAGGGAGTGTATAACCTTACAAAACCTGAAATGCTAAGCCACTGCCAGGCAATTGCATTTGACAACCACTCAGCATAGGTATGACTAAAAATGCCCGTTGTTACTGACCTATAGTCAAATTTTCTTTGAGTTATGCATAAAGAGCCATGAGCTTTTAGTTTTGGTGTGTCCTACCAGGGTATGTTTTACAGCAACATTATATAAGACAAGTTCTAAAGTGAGCTAACAGCATGTGACACTTTAGTTGACTTAACATAACTTGAAAAAATGCCCTAAATTCTTGGGATTGTTAATTAATTGTGGAACTTGAAAGAAGCTGGAACCCTTCACATTTTAATAACTGTGTTCTTTGGTGGTGACAAATTCCTTGGTGAACAATGTCAACTAAATACAAAATGCATTACAGTCTTGTTGGGGATTTAACTGGGACCCCATGTTTGTCTCCATGTCCCATCTTAGATAGATAGGTATATATATATCTATATCTATATCTATATATATATATATATATTTTCAGGAAACTTTGCTTTTATGGAAAAGAAAGTAAATCTAAGGTTTTACCTTCCTTCACTGTAGTTATGCGAACAAAATTTACAGAATTTATTGCAGGCAATTCTCTCTAGATGCTGCAATTTTTACCTTTGGAGAGCACAGAAGTGGAAGGGACCTCATGGCTATTCTCTTCCAGTCTCCTTCCTATTTTCAGTCACCCTCGTCTCCTGCCTCATACACTGTAAGACTTTGCTCTGAGTGACTGTGGGAAGCGAATTCTGCCCCGTGCTCTAGAAAGGTGAACAACACTTGAGCTCTTGGAGAAGGTTGCTTCTCTCTCTATGGACCATCAGTGAAATGGGAGAAGGCACATGTTTTGCCAGTAACTTCTGTGAATATTTGGTGGGACAGGGACACTGAATTTGAAAATGTGTGTTTCCTTCACACCCTGCTGAGGCAGGCCCCTGATGCTTGCTTCTGCTGCGTCAAAAATGAGGGTCAGTGGGAGCAGCCGATGTTTACTCTCAGCTCCTCCTTCCTTCATGGGAGCAGTTACTTTGTTGGCTTTGTAGAGGATGGATTACACACAGCTTGGGCATGCAAACTTGGAGTTTGTTCATAATTTTCCTACAGTTTTTTTCTGAAACTACTAAGTAAGTCAACTGGTGATACCTAAAATTGATTTAGTCAGTCTTAAAATGCAACTAAATTTTGGAAAAAGAGGTGTTACAAGGATGTATTTGCCACAGTTTTGTCTCACATTATTAAAAATCCCTTTTCCTAGACACTCATAACCTAGAGCCATTGTTAAGGGAGTAGGGGAAAGTAGTAAGATAGTAAAAGAAAGGCACTTGGTGACTGAAAAGTAGGTGCATCAGCTTCAGGCATTTAGAAATATATACATGACCAGAAAAGATGATGCAGCCCAGGACACAATTGGTTTTCTGGGCTGTAAGTGCACATATGCTGGTTCATGTCCAGCCTCTCATCCATCAGCATCCCCAAGTCCTTCTGAGCAGAACTGTTCTCCATCTGTCATACCCCAGCCTGTATTGATACTGGGGGTTGCCCTGACCCAGGTGCAGCATCTTGCACTTGGTCTTGTTAAACCTCATGAGATTCCCATGGGCCCACTTCTCAAGCTTGTCCAGGTCCCTCTGGTGGCATCCTATTCTTTAGGAGTGTCAATGGCACCACTCAGCTTGATGTCATCTGCAAGTTTGCTGAGGGAGCACTTGATCCCTTCATCTACAAAGATAATAAATAACACTAGTCCCAGTACGGATCCCTGAGGGACACCACTCGTCACTGATGCCCACTGGGACTCTGAGCCACTGAACACTACCCTCTGGATGTGACCATCCAACCTTCCGTTAGATAATTTATAAGGAAGACATGCTACAAAGAAAAGCAAGGTTCCTGCCTGACCCAGAAAAAAATGACATTCTGACTCCAGATTGGTTTGCAGGTTAGATCCTGAACATAATACCCTTATGAGTAAAATAGGAACTGAATGCTACCATGTTTCATCACTCCTTGCCTATGTCCTATCTTCATCTGTAGCAAACCTAGAATGCTCAGAGGAAGCTATCTTCTCCTTCACCCTGCCAAGATGGGTACAAAATATATGCAAGACTGCAATTTCTTCTCTGTCCCTTCCAAGCTACCAGAGGACCCCTGAAACATGGCATTAAACACAACAGAAATCTGGTGCAAACAAGTAGCACAAACATCCTTTGAAATAGAAGAACACTGGATGCTCACAGGCTCAGAACACAAGCACTAAATTTCCGGGAGTCATGAGACTGTTCTTTGTGTGTTTTCTAGCTTGATTGCTCTCTTAAATTTAGAAATGCTTAATAATATTCTGGATCCTGACAGTGCCTTAACAGAAATTTAACAAAGACAAGATATCTATCTCAACTTCAGAATCTGTCAGGAGGACTGCACTGCCCCATGACCATCTGGTTGTCTATCAGTATCTTGTATTTCTTTTCATTGATATACATGGTCTTTTCTTTGGCTTGAAGTTAGACTTCCCTTTTTCCTCTGGATTTTTTTTTTTAACTTCAGACATATTTTTAAAAAATTCTGTCTTGCTGTAAGCTTGCTATTCTCTTCCTCTTTGAAATTGAGTCTGGCTTTGTATTTCTATTTCTTTTTTGCTTTGCTTGGGGATCCCTTGTGAGGGAATAGATCACAAATACAAGCTTGTAAACCATGGTTACTGCTCCAACTGTAATTTTCCATGATAGGATAATGGTTGTGAATAATAATCTTACAGCTTCTTTTACAACCCAGTGGAAAGTACTAAATAAGGAACTAAACCTTCTGGCCACTCAGAAAGTTAAATTAGTGCGGTGGATGAAGATGCCAGTCTTTTGACTGGGCATATTAGTTAAGAATCCTTAACACCATTGCACTGTAATGACCAACTCACCTTCAGGTTAAATTGCAAACACCTTCAAGACATAGATCTCCCAGGTCTTATCAATGGCTGCTTGTGTTTCATCCCCAGTGTTTCATTCACTGACATTGATTTGTCTGTTTTCCTAAAAGTGAAGGTCAGGGGAGCCAGGGACAGGTCATGCCTTAGCTGTGAATCTTCAGAACTGGAAAGGCAATTAAGCTTGCACACATTTATAACTTGTATGAGACACTTTTTTTTTTGGCGGGCTTCTCTAAAACTGCAAGCTCTGAAAATCTTTACAACTGGCCTTAAAGTGTAGGTTTTTCCCCTCTATTTTTTTAATAAGGCCTTATGATAGTGAAAAGAGTACTGCTGCTGTCAGTATTTCCATAACCAAAACCAGTTTCCAAACCCCCTATCTCATCAGTAAATGTCTTAATAAGTATCCCATGCAACATATCCATGGTTATATATATTCATAGCAGTTAATGGCTTCCTGTTTTGTAGGAGTTGCTTACAGAATTCAGGAGAAACTGCTTAGTCTGCAGATACTAATATTTTTAATGCATTCGGGTAATACTTCTATTTCTATAAAATCCTCAAAGGAAATGAAAGTTCACAAAGCTACATTAAAGTAACATGAGGGATAAACTTATACCCACAGGAGCTAGGAAATTGAGTGGTAAGTCATCTGAAAACCTAGGCTGACAATATATGGTTGGAGTGTTGAGATATTGCCAAATAATGGAATACGCTGCCTTCATAATTCTACAGGGAACAGTTGTCAGACAGTACATACACTGATTATTGTTCTTAGCATTAAAAATCACTGACAATCATGGTTTACCATCTCTGTGAGGCACAAGATTCTGGGGCAAGGTTTAACTAAAAATGAGTAGCATATATATATTTTCATTCTAGAGATTGTGTCTATGTATTTCTTGGGTCATAGGAAGCAAAATATTAAATAAATAATGAAAACATTTTTTCTTATGCACTGCATTCTTCCAGATAGAACTACCAGACTTCATTAATGTTTTAAATAATAAATTCAACAGTTTGTGACAATCTGATATATTGGATAAGTTTACACAGCACTCTGATTATAGAGTTTATAAGGTCAAGATTGTGCCCCAGTCCAGACCTGTCTCATGCCTCATGTTTATGTAGATCTCTGCTCTCAGTGATTTCCTGCTTTATGCTGGAAGTATCAATCTTTCACCACTAACTAGAAGAGAATTTAATAGCAAATACAATCCTAATTTAGCACTCCTCTCAAGTGCTTATAGGTAAGTAGCCTGTGTCTTGTTTGTAGAACCAGCTTTATACAATCTTTTCTTGATTTGAGTAACCACAATGCAAGATTTCATTTATTTTCATATAAAGTTTTAGACTTTGTTTAGCCTGGCTGTTTTATATTTACTAGTCATTAGACAATGTACAGAACTGGACTGGGAATGAACTAAGAGTCCAGGATACACAGGCAGAGTGCTCATGTCAGAGTCACAGAATCACATCCCAGCTGGCTTCTCTCATATGTTGACCCCATATGCTTCAGATTCTGTGCTGCACACAGTGCTCTCAGTCAGTGACCCTCTAGTCCTGTGTTCAACAATTATGCTGGGAATGATGTATATTAAAAAGAAAACTTCAGTGTCAGAATATCTGGATTTCAGGTGCATAGCCTTAAATTGTACAAATTATATTGACATATAGAGATAGTTTGGTGCCCCAGAGGATGACTCAGATCATCTATGTACTGGGCTGCTAGAGTTTGGGACATAAGCTCAGGGACGTTGGTACTTCACATAAGGTTGCAGGAGCCTTTCTAGGCACCAGCTAAACCACTGGTAGTGAGGCTTAAAACAAGGATTTTTTTTCTTTCCAGAGAAATGATAATGAGATTGAGTTCATGTCATTGATGACTTATTCAAGTAAGATAATTTCCTTTGTTTACTATGTCTGCTTTTGTGCATTAAATCTACCTTTAGTGCAGATATATACTGCCTAGTTACAAACTGTTCTCAGGGACAGAGAATTTGTTTGGACTGCAAATGTAGTTCACATGATATTTGGGAACTCATGAGATGTTAACTTCCTGAAAATGATATCTACATATCAAAACACAAAACCCAAAAAACCAAAGTGAAGAAACTCAGAGACAAGACTGCAAGAATGTCCAAGAAGCAGTTCTAACTAGGAATCAAAAAATCTTTATCTTGATGCCGGGGGAGGGCTTCTTTATACTTGAAGCACTCAATCTTGATATGACTGCAAGGACATTTTCCCTACTACTTTATGAACTCATTTCCAGTTCTCCAGATGCTCCCAACATCAATGGGACATATAGAGCTAAGCAGTCATGATTGCTCTTTAATGCCTGCAACTAAGGCAGATTATCTTGATAGGATGGCCTTAAGGAAAGACAAAAACTGTAAGTTACTCGTGTCTCATGAATCCATCCACAGGGAGTAGCTCAGAGAGATTTTGGCAGCTAATATTCAATAATTCAAGTCCTACCATTTAGGGGAAAGGAGGACTAGATTAGTTGGATTTGCATTTTAATTTTCCTTGGAGTGGAAAAGCAAATAAAAAAAATCAAAGAAGAAGCACATGGTTTCATATAGAGTAATTGAAAACATCTGTAAGTAGTTCTGCTTTACTAGTCCTTCCAAGGGCATATGTCTGGTTAATTTAGTATGGCAGCCTCAATGAAACAATCCCTGGTAGCGTGTTGTGGCTAATTGCTTACTGTTTACCAGATCCTTTGAAAAAGGATCCTTCCTTTCTCCCAAGCATGTCTGTTTTAGATTGAAGCCAGTATTTTTAATCTGATTATTTAAATTTAAGATGCCCAAAGCAATAAAAAAAAGAAAGTCAAACAAATGAATTTACAGTCCTTGCCATTTGTTTAGCAGGTGAGGAAAGAACATATGTTATTTCCTTAGTTTATTAGAGACTTATAACATATTACAGATTTAAAGTGTGCTATAACAACGTTAGTGATCATTACCAGTAGCTCATAGAGGTTGTATGCAGGATAGTAAAAAGAAATTCGTCTCCCTGGAGCATTCACAATAGACTTTGGATTTGACATACTTTATTACTTCAGGAAAAAAATTCTATTTTTTCCCTTTCCCTCTGCTCCCCTGAAACAGCCAATTTATGTTGCACTCCTAATGTGTCTAGTTCAACAACAATGAATGTCTTATATTCGTTTTAATTTATTTCAAAAAAACCCAAAAATTTATTGAAAACAGAAAATATTTTTTTAAAAATTTTTTATGTACAGACTATTCTGCAGTCTGTTGCATCTAGTGGAAGAATTTTAGATCTTTAATGCAAATCCTGAAGTCTGAATCTGGAGTTTAACACAGGCAAATTGTTTCGACACTTCCAAGAACCATTCCACATCTGCAGAGAAAACCTTGTTTTTCAACCTAGTCCGCTCATTGAGGACACTGAAAACAGGATGAATTGCTTCAGTTTGGGCACTATTGAACATTTAACTACTTCACTGAAATACCTTGAAGAAAGCCTAAAGAAAACTTACTGAAAATCTAAAAAGCATTTATTTTCACAGATCAAGGTAAAGGAGAAAGTGGTAGTCTCATCTCACAACGCTTCCCACTACCACAAGCACATTCTTGCTCTCTGCACTGCCTGTCTTCTCCAGGCTTAGTGTGCAGATTACACCTGCATTCAATCCTCATGGCCAGCATTTCTTGAAAACCCGTTTTCAGATGCTTTCCACAGCCGTGGTTGAGCTCCGTCAGGAGTTACACAGTTCCTGAATTGAGCTGTCATAGCTACTCTAAGCACAACAAATTTCTAGAAATTTCCTATCTCTGGAGATTTGAAGCCATGCCTGTTAGATGTGACAGAGAGCTGGACCTCTGCTTCACAACCCAAGGCCGAAAGCTTTAAAAATCCCATAAAACTAAAAGATCTGTTTGCAGAGTTGTCAGTTCTTCTAATTTTATACTTCAATATATTTAAAGAAATTTCAAAATCACAGTTTGAAAAAGATTTTCAATGTTTCATTCTGAAAAAAAACAAACCCAAGAGGTAGAGTTGTTGGACTTAAAGTGGTTTGAAGAGCATCACATGGGTTTACAGATTGTTTCTTTCAACTTGAAAATGCATTTTTCAAGAAAAGATTTACCTGTGAAATTTTGCTAATGCCTCATATATGATATCTGAGTAATAAAATACCACATACTCCTTACCATACTGTTCGACGTCTGTGCGGATATAATGGATCGGCATGTTTTCTTTGCCCGCCAATCATCAATTCTTGCCAAAGAATCAAGGTTGTCATATGTTACAGGCTTTGAAATTAGCATTCAGTTAAGGATTTTTAGAGGTAGACAGTGAGCCTGTTCTGACAGAGGCATATTCCAAAAATATACCAACCTTCTATTTCCCCTGTGAAGAATTGGAGATGGTATGGAATGACATTTATCACATGGCCACAGTGAAAAGAATCCATAAGAAATGCCAACTTTATTAGCTCACCAGCTGTGCTTGCTGCCAAGCCAAATCCAGGTGCCATTTCAGTTGCTCTATCACTCACAACTTCCCTTTTCCCAGGAGAGATCTTTCATTATCCTTCAAAGAACTGAAATATGCTTGAGAGATACAACAGAGGAAAAGGGCAGCAAATGCTAAGCAATGTCTGAACTATAAGCATTTTTACCAAAACAGAGTATTCAACATATTTGATGAACTAAGAGATCATTAATCCTTTACTTCTTGAGCTATAGGAATGCAAATTCAGAAAAAAAAAACACTCCACAGTCATTTCTCAGATTCCAATCTTCCTGTTTCCTGATGAATTTGTTCTCTTTCAAGATTGGGTGATTGCACAAGTCACCCTGGTGTCCTGCCTTGCCACAAGTGCCTAGGTTTTTGTTGACTCTTCTCCCTATTTAATTTACTCTGCTGCCAAATCGTAAGGCAGTTATGAAGCCAGGGGTCCACAACCATTAGAGCTTTCTGGGCTTGCTTGCATTAAGAAACTCTATAGAAAGAGTGATGCTTTTTCCATCATAAACACTGTTCACTCCTTTGTCGTCTGTTGGAAAGAAATGAACAGTTTATCAATACTTACAGCTTTTTTTCTTATTATTTTTCCAAAGACTGGAGGATTCCATTTCTTCCCACTGATTTTTGAGTGAGGCCCAGAGTGGTTAATTAGTTATATTAAATTTCTGCAGTTGATGACGCATGAGTTCCTTCTAGCAAGATCCTACAGTCTGGGAGGAGAAGCAATGGTTTCTCCATTGTATTATTTTAAAAACTATAAAGCCGCCTTCTATTTTACAAAGAGAATATACTGAAAACTTTCTATACTATTTCACTCTGAATATCGTTGTTTTCCCTGGGAAGGATTCAAATTTCACAATGAGTGTTGTCAACCTGAATTAACCTTGGAATGGAAAGAAAATATAGCGGAATGAAGTATAGAGAAACCAGGATGAAAGACAAAACTAGATGTTACAGCAGAGCTGAAAAAGTCTTGTATTTTCAATGCCAACATCTTTAGGGTCAAACAATGTGATTATTTCACTATATTTAGCATTTCGTAAGCCTAACCTGGAATGATGTGTCTACTTGTAGTCTGTCCAGTTCAAGAGACAGATATAAAAAATTTAGATAGTCCAGTACTCCAGTGAAAGGCCACCAAGATGATCAGAGAGCTGGAGAAATGAAGAAAAATTAAGCTAATTTGGATTGTTCAGGATAGAGAAGAGAGGGCATAAGAGGGACATAGTAACAGTCTTCCAAAATCCAAAAGATAGTTACAGAGAAGACAGAGGTACTCTCACCACACAGATGCATGGTGACGGGACAGGAGGCAATGAGTGAATTGCTAGAGGAAAAGTTCCATCTGGTGTTAAGAAAATGTTATTCACGAAGAGAAACCCCAAACATTGCAAGAGGTTGCCTTGAGAAGACGTGAAAATGCTCAAGATCTGGTCTAGAAGGGTCCTAGATAACCTCGTCTAAGGATCTGTTTTCAACTAAAGTTTGGATTGGAAGATTTCAAGAGGTCCCTTCCAGCCTTGTTTCTTAGGGTTATTTTAGTGATACTTATTTTATACATTAGAAAGTAGAGTAAGATGGAAAAGAATCCTGATCCTTGATTTCCAGGGAAAGAAGACCAGTGCTTGGTAACATTAGAGGATTTTTCAGATTGTGTTGGTTTTCCAAGCATCCTCTTAACCAGCATTTCAAGTTTTCTGTAGCACTAGTCACTAAATCTGTTCTACATTTTTTCTATCTCTGCATCTCTTTTCTCTGCTATTATGTGTTAACAGCTTCAATGCTGATGCTTCTTTAGATGTCTGCTAGCCCAGTCAAAGCTGTAGCTTTGTCTGGGCTTTGGGAAAACAGAATATTTGTTACATACAACCTGAGGCACAAGTAGATCAGCTCTGTGTACATGGTGCAGCCCACTGTAGCATCAAGATACCAAAGCAAGTTCTGGTTAACCTAACAAGGGTGATGGAAGCAATGACCACACATGACTTCTTGGCTCAGCAGAAGAGTCTAGGCAAAAACCCATTTTATGCCACTTAAATTCCTGGTGCCTGAACTTAGATAATTCAAAGTGTACCTTGTTTACTTTTGAGAAGTAAAACCAGACTAAAATAATGTGAAAATATTGAGTTTGTCTTGACCAAGATTTTACAGTGGATGCAAGCTAGGATTGGAGCCCAACATCACTGGTCCTCAATCCTGTGACCTTTAAGACAGAAGTAATTTCAGTCTGTCATGTAAAGAATCTACCAGGACTAGTGGAATGTTTTAAATTAAAAAAATATTGATTCCCTTACCCCCAGTAAAAGCCCTTATGCCAAAATACTATATATACCCTTTTGCTGTTTCTGAGACAAAAGTTAGAAACTGAAATCCACCTACTAAAAACACATGTGCATAAACTCTTTATCTTACTACATGACCACCTACTACAGATATAAGTTCCAGTTTGAAACTGAGACTAGCTTTGCAAGTCCTGGTTTCATGTTGATTCAAAATGTAACAGGTGTACTTATTTCATTATAAGAAGCTTGGGGTTGTACAGTGTGTGCCAAAGAGAAGTAATTATATATTTAATGTTTTATGGCTATGATGTAGTCCCTCTTTTCTTGTTTCAAATGTGTTACATTTAGACAGAGGTGAGAAGTATTTCTGAGCCATCAGTAAATATTCTGTAGCTGGTTTTGATGTGATATCATACTCCTTCAAAAACAAGCTTTCTGCCAGAGTGTTGGTTCTGTTTGCTGGTTTATCACTCTTGCGCAACTGAGATGGAGTCATTACACAAATATTAAAAGCACTATCAGTACTCTGCCTGTTGCTTTTATAAGTTCTTGGTAGGGAAGGAAACTGGTCTGACATTCAGGCAACAGCTGAAATGTGTGAGTTTTCTAACAGATCAGATATTGATAAAAACCCTAGCAAAGTAAGAAATTAGTTGATTTATGAAAAAAAAAAAAGGAAAAAACCTCAGGAGAAGTAATCAGTAGGGTCCTATAAGACCCTGATTACAGAGCAAAGTGTGTATAGCCCATGCTCAAGTCTGCTTAGTGAAGTTTTAATTTGGTCGTTAACAAAGCAAGAAAATGCTATTAAAATCATCAAAATACATGTAAAAGGGTTTATTTCTACTGACTGTCAGCAATCACTGGTAGATACTAATAAGAACACTAAACATTTTAATAGTAAGGTTTAAAATATATTTCAAATTTCTGTTGAAAGTTCACATCAAATTGGCAACATTATGGCAGGTTTCTTGATGCTGTTTTTCTGTAATCAAGATTTTTCAGGAGGAGAACAGAAGGAAATGTAAGAAACTCATGCCTGGGTGATGAAAATTAGCGAGGGTATAATGATACAGCATTGGCTACCTCTTAATTATCAAGAGATTTGTAACTAGAGGAGTGGATTGTTAAAAAGAAACAGGTGGCACTGAGGCCATTACACCTTCGTGTTGTGGTTCAGGGAATTTAACTGGGATTGGATTTTGTCTTGTCTACTGGGTCATACATCCCCTGAATATGTGATTCAAAGCTGCCCGAAGAAGTGGGTTTCGGCTTGGTCCCTTTTGCCTGATTTAGTGCTTGCAGCACATGAAAGGGTATGTATTTAGCCTTCCCAACAGGAATTTGGAAAAGGTGCACCAGAAACTCTCTGGTCCCCAATCAATATGTGCTAAGTGCAGTACATTTGAGAAATTGCTTCAACGCTGCGCTAATGACCCAAACCAAAGTGCTAGTATAGGCACAGCAACATGTGCTACTATGAGCTCAGCCTTGCCTCAGTACAGCATGCTAATTTGGGGTGCAGCAATGCCGTGGGCTCTTCATAAACACAAAGAAACTGATCTGTACTCACCTCTCCCCAGAAGACAGAAAGGAAACAGATTACTGTACACCTCTACGAGCTTCACAGCCATCTTCTCTTGGTGTCACTCATGCTTGTAATTTCTGTGGTTATTTGGCAATGAGGTGAGACTGCACAAGCAAGGCAGTAGGAAGGTAGGTGAGAGAAGACAGAAAACAAGCCAGGGAGAGGGTGGTTCTGGAAGCATCATTCCCAGGGAGTGAGGAAGTCCTGTTGAAGAGTGTCTGTGCTGATTTTACAGATCACTTTCTTGTCCCGGGAATCTTTCCCGGGAACTACAAGACCTGCAGAGACTCTGTTCCCCTCATCAGGAAGCAAGAGAGTAGAGCATACTGAAGATACTAGAGGTGCCTCATGTTACGCAGGATTTCCATCTGATCTTTGTGCTTCCTCTGCTGTTATTTCAGCCAGAAAACTCCCTTCACTCCTGCCATGGCCACATATAAGTGCTTCTAGATACTATTTCACTTTCTGGATGTTCAAAGCCTCAGGCAGCTGAGAGACAACAGCTGAGGGGAAGCAAGAAAAGAAGTTGCTTTACTAAAGCCCTTTCAGGAACATTTCAGACTGGTGGATTCTGTGGCTGTGGAAAAGGACTTTTCAAGGCAGCAAGATTGGTCTGTCTCTCTCAGAAGGATAACATTCTGTCTCAGAAGAATTACTACTGGTAACTCCTAAAAAAAGTTAGAAAAAAGTTCTGCAAGAGGGATATGTTACAACAGCTCTGAACTGTTAGGAACTTTTCTTTTTGGGGAAGGAATATCTGATTCTTATTTTTTTTTCAGTTTGCAACAAGATATATCTATGCTTAAAAGAACCCATGAATCAGAATTCTTGCTTTGTGAGAAAAAAGATTAAAAGATCATTTTGAGTTAGTGGAAATATTTCTCTTGCTACCTGCATTTTCTTCTATGACTGTAATTATTACTAATTTTTTAAATCACTATAAAAAAATCCAACACATTCTAAAATTCCACTGTAACAAAAGGCAGAATAAAAAAAGTTTAGAAGGAGACAAAAGGACACAAGGGAACAATGAAGTAATACATCTTTACATGACAGACAGTGGGGCCAGTGGCCTGATACCATGACTTTACAAGCAGTTTAAGTCAGCAGAAACTAGTATCACTGCCAAAAGAGACAGTCCTGCCCTGTCTTTTTTTCTGATTATTCTGGCTACTGCATCCCCTGTGCACCCTCACTTCACCAGACACTCTAGCCCAGCACAAGCATTGATGCAGAAAACAGCTAACCAAGCAAAATATAGTTATTTTTACCCATGTCAACTTCCCGACTCTTTATTGTGCTGCCATACAACTGTTTCTGCTGGCACATATCGAAGGACCAGAAAAAGGGTAAAAAGTAGTGATCTGTACAGGTGGGAGGGAAGTGCCTTTTTCAGTGGCAGTGTTCTCTATTGCAGGCTCAAGCTGGTATTGAAATGAATGGCACAGTAAGTGTTGTACTTTTTTATAGACAGAAAAAGGAAGTTCAGGATGGATAATGAATTTGCCTGTAGGATGCTTTAAAGGAGCTCCACCCTGTGGAACACAGCGGACAGAGTAAAATAATTAAATGTATTGATTAAAAAATGTAGGAAGCTGCTGATATTCCCTGGTACCTTGCTTTGACTAAAGGCAGGAGTCTTTAAAATGGATGAGACACATTGGCCAAGCATAAACCAAAAAAAAAAAAAAAAAAAAAGAAAGACAGTTTAGATGATAAAGAAAGAGGAATAAATGGAGAGATGGACCAAAGGTGTGATATAGATGGAAAAAAAACTGTGGAAACAAACGTTCGCCATGCATAAAATGGGGCACTGAATCCCACCTTCCCTTGAATCTGAATATACTTCTCTTTTTCTCAGTACAGAGGAGAACCGGACTAAAGTAATCTGCAGGTATCCTACAAAGGAGTGATCGAGGCACTCTGTGACAATTATCATTGGTTGAAAGAGATGTAGAAGTATTACAGGACCTTTAGGTTGTGACAAAGTGATCTCCAGTACCCCTTGTTCATATTGTTTGTTTGCCAGCACGACCATAATACAACAATTTGTTCCCAAGCATTAGTTTTTAAGATCTGAGTTAAAATAGTTTGCTCATTTGGGTCTCTATCTGTATTTTCATCTAGGTGAATGTATCTAGTTATTTTCTCTCTCCCTGATCTCCTCATGCCTTGAACACTGAAACAGTCACCGCTTCTGCAGGAGGTCTTACAGATACTGCAGAAAGAGGGGGTTTTCTTGAGGCAAGGATGTAGGTTACTAACATACAAGGAAAGGGTTGCTTTGCTGATAGAGACCAGAAGAGGCTAATTATACTGCAATATACATCTCTTGGTTTCTCAATGACTTAGTCGTTCATGCCCAGGGGACCAGTAAAGAGACACTTGCCCTTAATGCTGATCACTCTAGAAACAAAGACATCCCACTGCCATTCTCTGATCTCCAAAGACAGGTACACCTTAAAAATTTTGCAAGTTACAAGTCTGAGATTTCGTATGTATTAAAGACCATTGTTCAGACGAAATTGTTCTCTTGCATTACCAATCGAGTATCTGAGGCACATATGAGGGGGGTAGTTACCTTGGAGTCAGCTAGGAGCAGAATCCAGTTCTTCTGGATCCTGATTCTGTGCCTTATCTGGTAGATCATACTGCCCCTTCAGAGTTTAATCGGATATTCAATGTATGTTTAGCCATGGCTTAGGATACACTAATTAATGTAAATTAAGATCAGTTGGGTATCTCCATTATATGCAACAATGAGCTAATCATTCATAGGATGTTAACAGAAACAATGAATGCATGGACCATATCTCTTAAGACTATTTGTTTGGCCTCACTGGAAGCATTAAGACAGTAAATTTTGTAAAATATTCTTAGGTTCATTTGGTTTATTATTTTATAATGACAGCTCCGGTATTAAAAATTCTGGGTTTGTTTGCGTCTGGAAGGTTTTTTTTCTCTTCACTGTAAATCCTCTTTTCAGCTCCTCTGCATGAAGCACTGTGAGCAAGAATCATGCCTGAAGAGAAAAGAACACAGGGGTTTTAGGTTAACATTGCTGTTTAGGCACGGGCCAATGATCAAACATCAGCTTGTGTGGCAGGGAGAGTGCTATATAATTTATAAATCCAATGCCTTGTTCAAATGACCAAAAGACACTGAATAAATTTTAATCAAAAGTACTTGCACACTGAAAAGCAAAATACCTGTAAAATTCTATCTTGTGTTACCATTTTTCAGGGAGATGCTACTGCAGTAGTTAGGTCCACAACTCATTGGAACCCATTGACTCGAGGGTGATTTTCAAAGGGACATAGTAAGCTTTTGTCAGCTTAGTGATCATCCAATTTAAGAAGAGTCTGGATAACTGGAAAGGTGTTGTTCTGGAAATGCCTTGGGTTATTTACCCAAGTCCCTGAAACAATGTCACCATATTGTAGTGTAAATATGCTTTCTATTTGCTAATAGAATATTTTAGTCATTGCTAATTTCCCTCATGCTTAAACACCAGTATTTCTCTTAGAAAACTGTAGGAAATATTCAAGTAGTGTGATTATGAGGTAAAATGTATTTTTCGGCCAGAATGTCTTGTCCTATTAGGCTTGAACATCCTTTTATGAAATATTTTATGAAAACACTAGTTAAATTTGTTTATCCTTAGCAAAATTGTCCCTGTTCCAGCATTCCCATGTGCTTTGCTGTTGCTGCCAGCACCATTCCTTTTTCTCCCTTCTGAAGGTGCAGGCCAGACAGCAGGATGCTGTGCTGCAGAGCTATATCTGTAGCAGAAGAGGGGACACTGGGGCTTCAGCTGGGAAAAAAACTCCTGTTACAATTATGATAGAACACAACTTGCTAAAAGACACAGAAGTCAACTGCTGGAGATGAGAAACAGGCTGCTAATTTGCTCCTGAGGCTGTGATGCAATTTCTACTGGTAGCAGGCAGAGTAATTCTGGCATACGAATGAGTTGGGAGAAAGCAATCTGGAAAATTATGACATTGAAATTGCAATTCTTTTCTAGTAATTTTTTTCCAAAAGACTTGAAAATAAACTAAGACCCTAAATGTGCTAGTGCATCTGTTTTTGTCTACCTAAAACAGTGTTTAATTGCTCTGTCTTCACAAATACCCAAAACCTCAAACACTGTCACTCATGATAACATAAATCTCTTATCACTGTGGGACTGTTAACAGTGAATCTGTGGTTGATGAGATATAGTTTCCTTCAGGGCAGGGAACTGCAATACTTTGTTTCTGTGCAAATGATGCTGCAAGATATCTCAGCACTTGCTACTATGTGGAAGCCACCTACAAGTGTGGACTTTCTTAGCACTAAAGGCAAAGACCAAAGTTTTTCGTCCATACTTGAAACCAGGTCAAGTTGAGTCCCGAGAGGAGATGTGAACAGCTTCTGCTACCACAGCGTGTGTTGGTGCTGTCAAAGCCACAATTGCTCTGTCATCCATTCCCTCCCGGCATGTGTGCTGGTTGGCCTTTCACTCCAAAGGCTGCTTAGGCAATACAGGGCTGCCTAGGAGAAGTGTTTCTCAGTCTGTGTCTGTCTGACCCCATTGCCTTTTTTCACACTGAGCTCCTTGTGTAGGTTGATAACTGCTGGATGTCCTGGTAAAGTTTGTCAGGCTGACTGCAGAGGGGCTGGACAAAGAGCCAAGTCACAACACATCGGTGATGCAGCTCCAGGTACACATTTTCACCCCCTCTCCAACAGAAAAGACTGAAACCAGAACAGGTTTCAGTAATGAGGATATTCCTCAGAAATCTTGCCTGAAGTTTCTTCCATAGGGACAAATCATGTCCCTACCCTTGCCCAATTCCTTGTAATTTGGGCAAGCAAACTGGATTTTGTGCACTGGCTATGCTACTGTGGCTTCACTTATTCAGCAGGGCCTTCTCTGATACTCAGTAAAGCTGTGCTATAAAGGTGTATTAGCATGTCATCCCAGGGGAAAGATTTCCAAAAGTCTGTGTCCCACTTTTTGGCCTGTGCTGCTAGGAATCATTCTTCCCACCGATCCAATGTGGAATGACAACTTGTTGCATCAGGCTAGATAGAGGATAGATCTGGGTGTTGGCTTTAAAAAATGTTCAGAGCCCTTAAGCACTTTATATCAGGTATTCTTATGCCTTTTAGTAGGTCAATGACTCCCTGTAGCTTTTGTGCTTTTAGCATATACAGATACTGTGACACTGATTCCATAACCCAACAAAAAAACCGTGTAATAAGTTTGAACCTTACACTGATGAAATAAAAATAAATTAATGGGGTTTGACTGCTTGTAGATTATTATAAAATTTTTTTCATGGCTCCTATTCATAAGACTCTTGGAAGATAATTTGTGCAATTTCTCATGTTAGGAAAATATCTGCTAAGAATTATGACTCTCCAGCACTGTAAGACTCTGTAAGACTAACATTTGCATATTGATAGGGAATAGAAAAAAAAGTGCTTTTGAAATAGCTAGTTAGCTTTCCATCAAGCGTGAATTACTGTCACTACAACATTTAGCATTTTGACCTTTTATTTTATTTTTTGTAAATTGTGATTGCTGCTTCAATGCATGAGCCAACAGAGGAATTTTGAACAAAATTCTGAGTGTTTGTTAACCTCAAATGTTGTGTTCACCCACAATAACCCCACAGATGTCCATATCTTTGGCTTTCTGAATTGCTACTGTGATTTGAATTCATATATTTTTTTGTCCCCTAGTTTGAACTTTAGTTCAGTATTTGAGCAATACTGTTAAGATAAATAATAGTCTCGCAGAAGAATAATTTGTCTTAGGTACAGATCATAATACAATAGTACTGTAAAATAAAAAGAGATGACTTAAACCACTTGCTATTTCAGGTTCAAATCCACCCCTACTTTTTTGAAATACAGGGAAGTGCCACCTCCCAGTGAAGTTAGTGAAACACGTTAGTGTCTTGTCTCTGAAAAGATTTTACTCTTGGTTTTCTTCCTTGACTCCAAATCTGGGGAGCTGTATGTGCTGGGGCCTGTGAGCAACACATGCAGAAGGGTCATCTGGAAAAAAAAAAAAAATCATTCTATCCCCTTCCCTTTCTGTGGTTTATCTCAGATGCCTGTTGCAAGGAGATAATCCTTCTCCACCATTGGAGGGACGCTATGCAAGTAAGGATGGAAATGTGTCCAGAGCCATGGGACTAAGCTTCATCCTTTGCTTGCCCAGGCTGAAAAATCAACCCAGAAGGAACATCTAGTTGATCCTGCAAAATCATCTTTTCAAAACACAACGGAGTTTCACATAACAACTGGCAAATAGATGGAAAAATATAGAAAAATAGAGTTGATGTCTTCTGTAAACTTTCACACAAAAGCAAAGTCAAGAGGGATGAGGTTAATCCAGGAAGCATAAAAGACTATTGAGTTTACCTCTTATTCTTTAAAATGCATTTTTAATTTCCATCTCGGAAGACAACCATTAATAGTTGCTTAAAGTTGAGTAGACTTGGTTGTCTGCAGGGAGTAGGGAGATGTACTTTGGGTTTTTTTTGGTGATTGGTTCTCATATTCAGAGCTATGATTTCGGAGTTTTCTGCCAACTCAGCAAAGATGCAATGAGTTGCTGATTCTGTTCCATCTTAGTTTGCCTCTATAACTTGTATATGAGTCATCAGACAGTGCCCTTACAAATAGATTTTTTAGGTCTATTGGGTTGGTTTTTAGAAACATTTAAATTGTGGGGAAAGCATACGGTGACCAAACTCTTTTTCCTGGAGGTAATCAACTTTTGAGGAGAGATCCAGTTAGACTGGGAACTAGAACAAACTCTTCTGGTGTGCACCTAATGGAGCTGATAGTTTTGGAATGGAGGAAAGGAGGTCTTCATGAAATGTGCAGGGACACACCAACACAGAGTTCTTCTTCTGTGAGTCACCTTTCAGAAACAAGTAAACAGATGCAAGAAAAGGTTGGGTACCAGAAATCTGATCAATTGTGGAAAAAAATCCTGATTTTTGTTTAGAACTTTACCAGAAAATACTAAAAACAGAGCTGAAACAACGGTTGTACCTAATAAGAATATAAAAATTTGCATCCAGTAAGGTTACAGTGTACAGTATATTTTCTAAAGTAGTTGGTAGAAGACTGTTATTTGTTCTTTGAAACTTTCTCCACCATTTAAAATGTTTCTTCAGTTCCCTTTTTCTCCTGTTAGAAACTAACCCTGTATATATTGCTCAAAAACACTCAATGGGACAAGTACCACATTAATATAAGACAAGAACTTTGCCCAGAACGTCTTTCCACTGCTCTTTGCTGTCTGCACTCATTTCTCTAATTCGGTGACCCACTTATCAAAAAACTTAGTCAGAAATGGAAGGATACAAAGCTGTACATTTAGGTTCATCTATCTGCAGCAAGGTGGCCCTTGGGATTCTGATTTGTGACTGAGTTCAAATGTGTCATGATATTTCAAATATTTGAAATGATATTTCAAATAATAAATAACCATTGGCCTGTCTGAGTCTGCCAAGTCTTGTTTTTATTTAGGCAGAGGATGTTTTGCAATTAAAAACAATTATTCTAGAACAGGGCAAGTACTTCTCCCTTGAGAACAGTAAGGCTGCAGGCTAATGTATTGCTCTCTTGGGAGACTCTTTCTCATTGCCTGCTGCTGAGCATACCTAGGTGTAGGTAAAGAGAGAAAAAGAGGGACAGGAGCCTGTGGGCTAAACCCTAAATGTCTCCCAAGAAATTGGTTTTATATGTCACTGCAATACAGTTTGCAGTTAATTTGATTCTTCCTATAATATTTGAGTAGAGTTGTGTGGAGAGAGGTAAAGCCATTTCACAAAGAATTTTGGCACTGCAACATTTGATTCTGATCTGCCATGGAATGAGAACCACAAGTACCAAGATGATCTCTGAAGGCAAGGGGAGCTTTGAACCTGGGACAGACTGGTGGATTCTCGGAGCCTTTTGCTACCAAGGAACTGCAAGGCTGGGAGGAGTGGGAAGACATGAACTTGACAGGAAATCATAAACATGTTTCTGACGGGAACCTATGGGCTTTGAAACCCACCCCATGTCTATTCCAAACTGGTGAAACTGAAGGGTTTCTGCAGAATTTTTCAAATTATAGAGTCTGCTCATGCTGACAAAGTGGGGTATCTTTTGGATCAGCAGAAGTTATGAGCTAATTGAAACACAAATAAAGGTTTTGAATTTACTTTTTATAGCTATTTTATCAAATTAGTTTGCTTTTAGGTCACTGTGGAACAAAAATTTCATTCTTTCTTTGAATAATATGATAAAATACAATTGCTTAGCCAAATTTTTGTCACTGATTTTCCATCAGATATGGATCTAGTTCATTTCCCTTCCCATCTCTCTCCCTGAACCCATATGCTGTATCCCATTATGTCACATCACGTTGGGATACCTCTTATTTTAGCAACACATGCCATGATTTGACACCCCATAATTCAAGAGACAGGAACAAAGTACCCTAAACAGTAGAGTGATTGTGCTGCTGCAATATCTGGGCCATCTGCAGAGTGCTGGATGATGGCACAGGTTTTTAGCTTTGTGAATAAAAGTTGGATAGCTCAGCAGATATGCAGTGCTTAATGGGCTAAAATGCAAGGGTAATCAGTACCATAAAGAACCTGGTGCCTGGAGTCTCAGCAGACCATGGATCAGAAAGTAATCAGCTCAGCCTTCTCCAGAGAGTGTCACTGCAACTTCTACATGTGGTTTCAAGGTGCCTAAATGAATTCAAAGTGAAGGAGAAAAGTAGAGCAGAAATGTTATTCAATCCATAATATCCTGTTTCTTAAAGGAGTTGTTATTTGGAAACATCTTGATGAACAGCGTGTTGATGACTGAGCTGTTTATGCTTCTAGGGAGGTTAGCATATGAAACATGTAGACTCATACTGGTGATTATTCATTCTCTTTCTTGTGGTTGGGCTTCCAAAGACAATATAATACCCCCTGCACTGTCTGGAGTATTAATCCTAAATCAACATCTGTTCCACAAGACTTGCAACCTGAGATTTAGGTAGCAAGCAGTACATTAATAAAGGCACACTTGCTGCAGTACACCAACAAATCAACAAGTTAGAGTGGTTTTAATAGTCAGTAGTCCTCATTAGTGCAATCCTGCTAATGAGTGTTATCTTGTAGATGACTTTGGTGTTTCCAGAACTCACCTTTATGCAGTATATGAAAAGTAGAGATTTTATTTCAAATAAGAGGTTAGTAGTAGACAATCTAATTTGCCCCAGAAAGAACAAGAGCAGGTCCTTTGTGAGGAAAGAATAGTCTGTTGTTATGTTTCAGCCATGGCAAACTCCTTCCTTCGTGTGTAAAAAAACAGTGGACATGCATTCAGCTAACTCGAAGACAACTTCTCCTCAGCCATCCATACTACAAAGAGCATAAGACGGAGTGGGGCACTGCTGAGATTTCAGAAAGGTAATCAAAAGCAATTAAAAATGAAGCAGAAAAGAAAATGGTAATGGCAGGGGTTAATTCACTGGTTTCAAAAGAAACCATCTGCCAAACAATGATTCAGTGAAATCACAGGCTCTGGGTTCAGTTCCTTGCATGCTTTATATTCATTTGCCTCATTTCCTACTCTGAAAAATTAAGACAATTAAAAATTTTCTCATTCTTTATGATTTATAGTTCTGAGTTTTTTAGTTTTTTTTAGGAGGACCTAAATCTTGCCCAGTCGTTCCTATGCTAGGACAATCCAGTCTCACTTAAGGTTCCACACTGAGCCACAGATCTAATTATTGCTGCTTTACACTAACAGTAATAGTTGTGTTAGTGTTAAGGAACATCAGGAAAGACCCTCAGAGTCTGCTTTCACTGCTCTTTCCACTGTTCTGCCTCAAGCAAAGAGAGAACAAGCCTCTTTGATCAGGTAGATATGTAAAAAACCCCATCAGGTTAATATTTATTTAAAAAATGCTGTTTGACCAAGAAGAAGTTACCTTCAATACTCTAACTGTAGGTCGGTATCCAGCTACCTAGAGAAGTGACCAGGCTGGGTTCAAAACACTGTTCAGAAAAGGAGCTACTGCATTTAGTATAGCATTTGTCACTTTATGTAACATAATATAGTATTACTGAATTAAAAATATAACTTCTGTGGTGGAAGGTTTTTCACTGTGTCCTGTACAAGTGGTTATGGTCAAGTATAACAGATTTTAATGCTTGTCCGAATGTGCAATCAGAGTCCAGAGAATTTTATGGAAAGTATGTAGGGTTATAAATCTTGAGTCCAAATGAGTCCAGCAGAATCCCATGGTCATGGCTGCACTACATGGCTCATCTTCCTCCTACCCCATTCACATTGGCATTTGGTTTTGTTATGTCTGTTGATTTGTTTCATTGTGTACCAGTTCGGGATCTCTTTTGGAGAGTTGGGTACCATATATTGATTGTAATGGAGGCCTGCTTTTCCAACCCAAAGTCAGGTTGAAATCCTTTGAAGTAAAAATGAAACATTCACAGCTTTAGTGTGCGTATTTCATTTAATTACTTGGACAAAATTTGACTCAAAACTCACAAGCACAGAGAAATAAAGTACTGCTGCCAAAGTATTTCAGATTTTTGTGGTGTTCCATTCTTTTCAAAAACAATCAACATTTTCTACACTAGCCAACCACTTTATAGAATTTATCACTTAGCGGAAAATTACCTTTTCCTTTAAAAATTATTCTCAGACAGATATTTCAGTAAATCCATAACATGACAATACCTGTATTCTCTATGAATGCATTTTTCTTTCTATAAACTATTAAGATCAGCAATAGACTGCTACCTGGAATAATGTACACATGGTGTCCTTAATAAATGCTTAAAATTAAAATGCTTCAGAACTTAAAAGACAGCAGAAAAATGTGATCCAATATTACTGCTCTTTTAGTGCAATATGCTACATACATCGGAAAGTAAAGAAGCAAAAATTCAAAGAAAACAATTCTAATTTCCTGGAAAATCTGATTAAAAAGAAGAAGGGTAAATAATTTAAAAAGGTATTTAAAAAGGCCTACTGTTATCAGTAGAGTTTCAAAACATTATTCTTTACCATGAATATGTACCTTTTCATAAGTGTGTCCTTTGATGAGCTATAAAAGAGAACAATAATAGGAGAGAAACTGAAGTTCCCTTTTTTAAGAATCAAAATTGAAAAAGTAAACCAGAAAAATAAAATGATCTGACAACTTCAAAAGAATTTCAAAGCATGAAATTCTTTTAGCTTGAGACATAATTTAATGACTTGTGTTTAATGATACAGTGTAGTGCTTCAAAATCTTGAGAAAATGGGAAAAAATGAGTTGACTTTTTCTGTGACTAAAGAAAATATGTTCACAAAGGGTTTCCAGTTGTGATAACCCAGATGTTTGGGGTGTATGAACATGTCACACCTAGAAATGTTTTTAACTTTCAGTTACCTTTTTTTCCCTGTGGATTTATATGAAATAAAACATTGTTTATGGCCAGCTTTCTCAGCACCTCCGAAGTCTATTTAGAATGAAGAAAAAAAGATCTCTTCCCCTCCAAAAAGGGGAGGAGGCACCTGTACTGCATAATCCTTCTGTATCACCCAGTGTGTCTGCACTCCGAATTCTGTTAGTTGTGAGGGCTGCCATGAGCTGTGTATTTGTTGATATTACTTGTGTTGACCTTGTAATTTCACTATAAACAGAAATTAGCTAGTGCCAGAAGACTTGGGAATCCTACAGGTAGCATCACATGGGACTTTCATTCCATGTAAACTTACTCTCACTCCCTCTCTTGAAATGGGTAGAGTACTAAAATGATTAGGTTAGACTAGTACCTTATTTTTATTTATGTAAACTTGAACGAGGCCAATCCCCTATGCTATGAACTGACAAGGATCAAGCACGTGTTATTGACTATCTCCATCTCTGGTCAGATCTTCATTCTTCATAGCTCCTTAAAATTGTCCAGGTCAAAAGCTCTTCCTTGGTCTGTATGGTTTTATTTTCTGTTAGTTGCTGAAATTAGCAAAAAATTATTGATAACAGAAAATTTATTGTTGCTTCATGTTTGTTTGAATGAGGCAAGGGTGAGTTATCACTCCTCCCCTAGGAGTCCTGGTGAATGTTAAAAACAGTGTGTTTTTATAGGCCTGCTTTTGGTAAGGCATGAGTGCAAAAGGAGCTGAATTCTTGCTTGCAAGTACAAGCCTCTTTTCATGGATGCCAAGAAAAGACAGAATAATTTGTGAGGGATACTATGGATTGCAGCCATTTCTTACAGACATATGTGCTTGCCTCTATATACGGCACCCTGTACTCCTGCATTTAGATAACACTATTTCTTTAAAAATAAGGACAAAGCTTGAAATAGGAACTCTTTGGTTTAGTGTGTTTGCTGAACAAACACTGAAAGGCAGCAGAGAGGTAAATCATTCTTGCATGCTGAAGGGAAGCATGGCATTACTTATGAATGACTGCATGCATGGCTGCCTGACTCAATGAATGAATCACCCAGAATAAGGCTGTGCAGCTTGAATGAGCACAGAAACTGCTCTGTTTTTCATTTGCAAAGCTTAATCATAAATATTTTATATTCCACAAGGCAAAGAAGGAAGCAGAGTCAGACCTGGTTAATGTGTTTTATTTCCGTGGGTGGGTACGTTGGGTCACTGTGGTACTCACCCCTCTGAGATCACCTGTGGGCATACAGTCCTTGCAGTTCCAGCAGTGCAAATATTTCAAGCCAGGCTGGAGTTCACTGATGCAACTTGATGGGTTGCATCGCATACACATTCATTAAAAACAGCAGTGCCATTGGGAAAAATTATACTATGAACTATCTCTTATACTACAGACTTTTAAAACCCAGGGGTATGTTATAAAAACTTAAATATTGCCTTGCTGGATTCCATTATTAAATAAAAATATGTAGAGCCTAATGGGCCAATATCAACAAGGTATTTACAGTATGGCAAATGCCTCATGTCAGACTATCTAAAATGTCATCAATGTACCACATTTTTGAGCTTTGGAAGTTTTGTAGGAAACCAATTTGATGAAATATTGTATGCACTGGGAGACAGAGCCTGTGCTATGAGTATTTTAACTCCTTAAGTGAAAGTTACATATTGTAGAATCAAAATTCTCACAATTTTATTCTGATTAAGAAAAAGTAATGAGTAAAAGACCACCCCATTTTGTGCTTTTTAACCTCTACTTCAAAAATAATTTACTGATTAGCAAAAGTCACTCTATGGTGATCATAAGTCACTCTATTTCTCCAGTAAAAATAAATTTAATATATATTTATTATCCATTAATAACAAGTGATTTTAATTGTCCACTCAAATGCTTTCAATACTTTAAACACACACAAATATTTTAGGTCTTTGAGTCCCATTTCAAGCTTTCTGAGTAGAAATTGATTTGTAGTGATGAGTTATGATGCACAGACAAATGATGACATTTTATTTAAAGATAACACTTAAGAAAAGCAAACATAAACAGCAAATTTCTAAAAAGAAACTGCAAAAATATCTCTTCTGGGTAAACCAGACGATTTTTAACTGAAAGACAATTTGGGTCTTTGGGCTCTCAGCCTAGACAGATTTAGATATAATACAGCTGTCTGTGATTATGTTACACACAAAATGTATCCTGAAATTGAATGATAGGACAGAGTAGAGCATATAACATAAATTTCAGAAAAGATATCATGCAGATGGTGGAAAACAAATCTAGAGTAAAATTTTAAGGCTAGTATAAAAAGTTACGTTTGCAGAAACAACATAACTAACAAGAAGAGTTTTCTGCTTGTTTTTTTCAAGAACTGTTTAAAATGGAACTAGGTTGCTGCAAATGAAAAGAATACAGGCTTAAGGTGAAGTGAAAAAAAAGTATGGATAGTAAGAAAAGCAGACAGTTAGGATTTGTATCCCACTGTGCAAATACTTAACCTGCACTGAATACAATGCCATTGAAGTGGTTTGTAGTGGGATTAGCAGCAGCTCACGTGCAGCTGTACATAATGAGCTCAGGGACGTTTAATATTTGTGGACAAGTTTAGCAGAAGATCACCGCTGAGACCATGAGCAGTGTTGTCACGCACCAGTGATGCTCAGGTGGACACTAACTTGGTCACAGCCTTGCAGATACTTGCAGAAAATCTCCCGGGCTGCTGGTAACATGCACCAGTGTCCCGGCTCTGGCCAAGACAGAGTTAATTTTTGTAGTAGCCGTGAGGGGATGTGGCTAAGACACGAAGGTTATTCTATACCACCTCATGTCATTGCTGGGAGTGGGAGAAGGGACTGTTGCTTTCAGGGAAAAGGGATTCCTTCTGGTCAAGAAAATGTGATGGATGGAGATGCTTGGTATTGTTTATTGTCAGGAGATTTCCATGTAAATGGTTTCTTTTCTTACACCTTTTTCTTATTAATATTTTTGCTATTACTGTTCATTTTCTTATCTCATTGCTGTTTGCAATAGTTGTAGTTCTTATAGTGACATGTGCCTGTTATGCCTCCAATTGGACAGGGGAGGGGAAGTTTTAGCAGAAGTACTGAATTGGAGAATACCATTCCAAACCACGACACCCATGTAGGTCAGAGGGAGCATTTATGGCAAAGAAGTCCTTGTCTCTTAGTGTCGACTCTGCTGCCTTGGCTACCACTAGCAGAGCTGTTTTATGTTGACCAGCTAGGACCTGTACTCTCGAGAGAGGTAAGGTACTCACAAACCACTTTCTGCTTGATCCTGGTATAAGTGGGACAGAGGGGTCAGCAGCTAAAACGCAGATGCTCACTGCATGATTTACTATCACCATAGCCATAATCATGGCTCCTCGCTCCTCCTCTCTCAGCACACAGCTGTTAACATCTGACACGGATTTTGAGCATCTTGTTGGTAACACAAATTGCCATTTCCCAGGACACAACATCTAACATTTGCTTCTTTTAGTCAGGCAAGATGGCTCTTGCAGAACATGGGAAATGCAAGCCACATGCTGCTTATTTCAGAGACCCAAAGGACAGGGAAGTGCTCACAGATGGGAGGTGACAGTGGCTTCCCAACATGCCTTTGCAGATGCATTGTGTTGAATATGCTAGGCTCAGTAACTTTTGCTGATTAGTTTCTCCTGCAGATGGAGAATCATGGGAGCAGCCCCAGTACAGTGTCACTGCCAGTCATCCTAGTTGTGTAGCGCAGCCCCACCACTGGCATCATGATGTAGCAATTCAAAGGTTAGATGCAAGCTGTAGAGATCTGTTATTGCTGGCTATTCTCTGTTTCTCTCTTAGTTCTAGATTTAGAAATCTCGCTCTATTGCAGTCCTTCCTACTGCAACTGGTTGTGCCACAGGGTCCTCCTCTGCCTGCCTCTAGGCATGGGGCTAGAAACCTGCACAGGTTTTCCAAATCCCCTTTACTTAATGAACACAAAACTACCATAAATGATCTGTGGAAATGCAAGCATAAAAAGTAATGTCTTAGCCAGGCACAATATCTAGCGTGGGCACACGAAGAGGCCTTTGTAAAGGGGTACCCCAAGGCATGAACTCCTCCTCCTCCCAACCATGCAGGCACAGCTATGACTTGATGGTTGGTTGCCCTTGGTAAACCTCCTGTTGGGGCAATGTCTGACCTGCCAGCAGCTCCTCCTGCCCAGCCATTCACTACCTTGGCTTCCCCACGCAGCAGCTGCTTCTGCTCACACACAGCTTTTAGGACTTCACTGAACCATGTCTCCTCTGAATGCAAGATGTATTTCCTCTTCCTATTTGCTTACACCATGGCATCCGAGAGTGCAGTGCAGAGCAGGGTGACAGTGCCCTCCCCTGCTTGCCGAGCTGGGGGGTTGAAAGAAGAAAGTCAAGTTAGGGAACCAAGATTAAGTACCCTGAAAGGCATCAGGAAGATTTGTTATGATAATTTAACCTGCAGTATCATTCGAATCTACAGCTACACTCACTCTCTTGTTCTTCCTTGGGGTTAGAAATCTGTACAAAATGCAAATAATGCAGACAGCCAGATCAGGAGACTGTACACCACCAGATTTCTTCTTGGCTGTTAGATTCTGGGATTTAGGTTTGATCTAGTTCAAAAGCTGGGGGAGTACTAGGAAATGAAGGTCTTTACCAGGAGGAAAATTTCCCCTTTCCCCTGTGACTCAGTGCAGTAAAGAACAGCTTCTGCACAGATGCTTCCAATTGTAAGTGTGAAAATGTTTCTGGCCTTGGCTATTTTAGAAACCAAGTTTCCAGGTCAGGTCTTGAATGTATTTTAAATGTACAGTTTTGCATTTGTTGTCCTTCCCTCGGCTTTTGCTGGCAGATTATGTGGTGCAATACCAAATGCCCACAAATAATAACATGGGAATCGATTTTTATACTTTCCTTTTTGTTTCATTCTCTCAATTCAATTTCTTGGATCTGTTTTGCTGTGACTGTACTTTATCAAAGAGTTCTTTCAGTGAGGGAGCCAGTCCTTTTAAAAAAATGTTCACTTCTAAATAACTGAATGGGATGAGTCATGTAGCAGGACAAAAGTTAAGAATCACAAACACTGACTCCAGTAATACATTGCTTCTATTAGTAACAATTGCTTTATGACCTTAAGATTTCTGTAGCAGCATAAATATTTTAAATGTTTGAAGCAATTCAAATAATCTTAGTTAGCTCAAGCATTAAAAATGCAGCAGTGAAGTGAAGGAAGCTTGCTGACAGCATCCAGGCTTAGATTTATAGTCCCAGTCATGACCGTGTCACTGCACGGTCATAAATTTCCAGGTGGATTTTCAACACAGCAGTCACCTGGTAAAAAAACCACAGAGAACCAAAGCTGGGACCTTCAGAATCAAAATCATAAGCCACAGTTTAAATTGTAGCCCTGTAAATACTTGGAGCCCACTTGCCTCTGCGGGCTAAGGGCTTCATGCCAGGAGTTACAGGACTGCCCAGCTATTCTTCAAAGAATGAGCCACAATAGTTTTACAAATCATGCAGATTTCATGTTTATTACTGTGCTAGTCCCTCTTTGGTAAGTACTCCCTTTAAAAATAAGGGGTAGAGAAATTTGGACTACATCTGTGATGCTGAGTAAAATAGGATTGGTCTCGTGGAGTTCCTGTGAGGGGCAAAAAGCTGCAAGTAATATCAAAGAAAAATAATTGCAAAGTCAAATTCTTGCTTTGTTTGGGGACTTTCTCAGTTGAAAAAAACATAACATGGGAATGGCCTGCAGGCTATCAGAGGGTGTTTTCATAACATGAAATTGGAGCTACATGTTGCACACATGCACAGGAATCAGAAAGAGTTGAGACTTATGTACCAAACTTTAAAATACTAAAATAAACATGACCCTACTGAAGACCATGCAAGCTTTCTTCCTGATTGCTTTCCTTTCTGTTTTGATATATTTATCGTCTATATTATTTAAATTTGATGCTTTGAGGGTAAGAGCACCTAGCGGGGGTCATTATTATTGATAATTGAGTCATCATCATCACATCATGGCTAGGCTTCGCGAACGAAGATTTGGGAAGGCTCTATCCACATTTGTTACAGGCACGCTGGTGGCTTATGAGGCCAATACGTGACAGACATATCCGATTGCAAAAGACACAGCAGAAGGACTCCTTAGATGGTGTATTCTGCAATACACGGTTCTTTCTGCGTTGCCTTTTTTCCTCGAGGGTGATCCTGCGTGTGTTCTCAAAGGAGACAGCGGCGTTATAGATGGTGTGTCTCCAGGCCTCCCGATTTGAGGCCAGAGTAGACCAGTTATGATGATCAATATGGCCAAGGCTGAGATGTTGTTTCAGGGAGTCTTTTCTTCAGGGCTCCTCTCATGCGGCAGCCAGTGCTAAAGGTGAGTGTATTTGTAGGCTGTGTGTGGGAAAAAAACACTTCTGATCCAGATCTACTGTGGATCTGCTACATGAGCTAGACCTTGCTAGTCTAGCTTGTCTCATGTCTAGGCTCAAGCACTGGCTTGGACATAGACTCTCAGAGTAAGGTGGAAAGACATATTTTGAATATCATATATGCCACGCCTTTGTGATATTTATGCTATGATTTAGTGAGAAATGCCATTTCTTGACTATTGCGATTGTCATGGCCCTTGGACCTATATCATGTTCAATATTTGCTGAATGAAAGTCATTCATTTGAGTACTGTGGGTACAGTGTTCCATCCTTTGCTTCAAGCTATTTCTATGTAAACTTCTGCTATTTTGAAACATTTTATTTTCAAGAGGAAGAAACCCCATTGTCTTTAATCTTTCTTATATATTAATTTAATTAAATCTAATTGTTTTTTCTGTTGGCTAACATTACAATATTTCCACTGTAAGAATATTATGCCTAGATTATTTCACTTATATTCCCAGTCATTGTCATTGCTAGACTCAAGGCTGCCCAGGATAGAGGCTAAGACATAGCTATTCCTTCTTTTCTTTCACACAGAGTATGACCTGAACTTTACATAGGACTGTTCACATGAGCAAATAGTTGACAAGGTGAATTAGGGTGGAAAAATCTGTCTCTAAAGCTTAACCAAGAGACATATCAGACTAATTCTCCAAAGATAAATGAACAATGTTATCATTTTAGTAAGACAAATACTACTTTGCTCTATAGAATAAACAAGCTTCCTCTCAGTCCTGTCATATGATATTCATGCTGGAATTCACTTGAATAAGAGTGCATTCATTTCATAATAAATAACTGATGGTTATACAACACCTTTGACCACAAAGTATTCCAAAGGCTCTGTTGTGTTCCTTTCACAGTTACAAAAAATCCCCCCAAAATCGAGAAAAGAGTAAGGCATAAGTTGAATAGTGTGAGTAAACTGAAAACAGATGATAGATATTTCACAAGTAAAAGGCCAGGTTTATCAGAGAGCTATTTTTTGCCTATTATTTGCTTGAAACAAAAAACACTCTTGGTGTGTGACACCACGGAATTGACCAATAGTCAACGAAACATTTGTTATTGGAGCTGGTTTTAAAACTCAGGAGCTCCTGTACTTCAGTTCTTTGTTCACAAACTGCCTTTCCCATGTGAACTTCGTGAAAAAAAAGTGACAGTTTTAATCAACTTTTCTTTTTTTTTAATTTTTATTTTTTTTGGCAGGGATGAAATAAAAGTAATCCAACAGGTAGGAATGCAGCATTTATCAGCTTTGAAAATGCTGAGATTCACTTTCACATATTAAAGAGGGCTTGAAGCTCAGGGAACTCTTAACCTGAATCTGTTTCTCAGAATCTGCAGAACAAGTTGGTTCTTCTGGTTGCTGAATTTATTGTTTAGATGACTATAAACATATTCATGGAAAACATAAGTAAATCATGAAAATCTTATGCTAGTTACCGTGAATAGTCATTCATCTGAAACTTCATCTGGGAAGTGTGTTCATCATTCATTATTTCAGCATTGCCATTGCACAACCAGATAGTACAAACAGAACTGTATAGCCTAAATGACATGTTGCTTGCCACTAATGGCACACAGTGAATAATGCTGAAGTGCTCTCCTGGCAGACTATCTGCAGAGTGGGGTATGTCCATCTAAATCATGCAGTAAGTCACCAGAATTACAGACAGACAGGGAGTGTTCTGGAATGACTGGCAAACAGGAAGAAAACAACTAATAATCACTGAGGGAATGATTCATGATACATTATGTGATATCACTTGCTCTTTCATCTGCATGTTTCTTAATAGATGGAAGCAAACTTAGCCCACATTCATCATAAAATAGTTACATTTTTGAAGCATGAAAGTCGTCAGGCTAATATAGGTCTAACAGCTCTGTGTCAGTCAATGGGTAAGGTTGGATCAAACAGAATTTTAAAAGAGTTTGTATTTAGCATGTTTGAAGCTGAATCTTCCAAGATGTGTTTAGAAGATGGTTCAAATCCGTGTATTTGTGTACTTATGAAGGTTAGAGCTTGGATCATGCTGCATAATGCTAAGCTCAGTATGAATTTCCTATATAGGTGGCTTTTTCATGTATCTGTTCAAGTTTAGCGTACCTCAGCCATGCTTGCCACAACTTTAGTCCTCTAACAATCATTTACACCACTGCAAAGTATGGTGGAAATATCAGCACATCACATCCTAACAATTCTATATTTTATCTCTGCTTGAAAAATAAGGACTTAAAGTCCTAATCTCAGAGATATATTCCGCATATAAAGCATACATGCGTCTTTAGGAACTTGAAGTGCAGAGGCATTTATAATCCTGATAGATTCATTTTGTGCCTTAACATGTCTAATCCAAAATTCTACCTTCTAATTGAAGATATTTCTAAAAATGTGCATTCTTTTTTCTGGAGCCAATATTTGACATGTGTCTATTTTTTGCACTTGCCAACAGTATAATTCTCATTTTGGTTTTCAAATCCATAGTAGCAGTATTTCCAGAGGAAAAAAAAGTGCTTCATTTCAAACTATTAAAATCCAAAGGGAGCTGTGGCGGTGTTAGCACTTATGTTTATTTCAGGCATATCTACAGAGACGTATTGCTCAACTGGACCAATATATTCCTTTCTACAACACAGATTTTTGCTGTAATGCTCCAAGACTGGTTCCTTCCTCTTTTTACCTCCTCATCTACATCTTTGGTACTTGCTTGTCCCTTAAATAATTAGCAGGAAGAGGAAGAGGTTTCTCCTTGCAGAGGTTCCTATCACTGATACTTTCCTATGAGAAGCTCTTACAAATGGACCTTTCTCAGACTGCTACTGCTGGGATTAATGATATTTTGGAGTTAGTTTTAACATGGCAACTGCATAAGACACATACATATGAGTAAAGGCTATTGGTCACAGGTGAGCTTTTCTCCTGAAATAACCCTGCTTTGCTGAACTGCCACTGCTGTAGTGTCCATCCCAGGAAAAAAATCAGTTTTATTTCTCTTTTAGCTCTGGAGACTTTTTACATCTAGAATCACAATAAATCAGCCTTACTTTTTCTTTTCTAAAAATGGAGCTTGTTCTGTACTCTTAAGGTTTGACTGAGTGCTTTCTAGTTGATGGAAAACTTGTCGTTTACTTCAGTGGCCTTTGATTTATTCTTCATTTCTCTTCAACTCCTTTACTATTAGAGATGGTAAATGTTAGCCTTTTTGTTTTGGAGGATAAGACTTTGTTCCTATGCCAGTCATCTCAACAATAACGAATCTCCATCCCTCCCACTGGAAAAAAAGCCAGCCTAGATCCATGACTAGCCATTCAAAATCAGTACTGGATTTTACTTAGAGAATGTGGATTTTGGGACATTGAGTTTGTGGGAGGAGGTGTGACAAACAGTGCTTAAAAACAGGTGGGTTTGTGTTTCACTGAGACATATGTTGTTATTCACCCAAGGAGTAAGGGAAGGCAGGAGAGAAGAAGGGGAAGTTTGGCCCATACAGGAGGGTAAGCGGAAGTGGGAGAATTGAAATTAATTTAGTCAATAGCATTGTATGGCGGTTTATAACCTGAATCCAAGGAAGACAGAAAGAATCCAATTACTCAATTTGTCTGAGAGTCAGTGAAAGGGATGCTACTTAGAGTTTTGAAGCATTTGACAGCAGAACAACTACATGTGAATGATGTTGCAAGGGTGGATATAGTACCAGGACAAAGATTTCATACAGATAATATTTAGCTCCAGACTTGCAAAATTTAGATATCTCTGATACAAACACCAAGACACTAACAGGAAAGATCAAACACACCCAATGAATTTTTATTACCTTATAAACATTGAGAAAAGCTGTCTAACCAGCTGTGCTGCTCACCTTCTTCTGGGTACATAAGAAGTTGAAAATCAAAATCTGAATTTTTTCATATTGAAAAATTCCACCTTAAAGTACTTGTCTGAAAACTGGTATCAACACTATTTTTCTCCAGTTTCCAATTTGCAGCTGCTGCAGATCATTTACCGCATCCCGGAGCAGTGCTGCAGACTCATCATTGGCTGACCCTGATTTCCCATTGAGCTGTCACTAAACTGCCGCCCCAAGCCCAGTGTCCAGCAGCACAAGTGGACACATGCACTCTCTGGGGCCCTGTAATTCTGGTGAAATCAGTTAGACGCAGTATTAGCCTCCAGAAGTTAGGATTTTGGTGTTAGAGTCCCCAAGGCACCTTTATATCTTCTACCCCCTCTATAAAGCACAAGGGCATATGTGCAGACTAATATACATTGTCCACCTCTAATGAAACCAGTGCATTTATCTTACTGTTTAAGGACAGTATGGTCAGGCTACAACTGCACTTTGGCTAAATCAATCTCAACTCCCCAGCTGGAAAATGGGGCTTACTCTCTTTTATACGCTGACAGCTCTGTCAGTTTGTCATAAATGCATAAATTTTCACATGCTACTTGTTGACAACATGGTGGTGTCCTGCTCCACAAGTGAGGGCAGTGTGAACTTCCTCAAAAGCAAAGAGTGTCAATAATAATAATGCAGATCACATTTTCAAAGCAAAACACCATACTGATGACAGAAAAGATCTAAACACACTTGCAGAATTTACCAAAACCAAGTGTTGTATATTTGGTTTTTTGCAATGTGCTGAAGGCAGGGGATAAGAAAAAACATTGCGCTTTGGGTAAGAAATCTTCAAATTTAGGTATCAAAAAAGTATTTCCAGTGTCTGTCTGTAATCATAGAATCATAGAATCAACCAGGTTGGAAAAGACTTCTGAGATCATGAAGTCCAACCCTTGATCCACTACCACCGTGGCTACTAGACCATGGCACTAAGTCTCATCTTAAAAACCTCCAGGGATGGAGAATCCACCACCTCCCTGCGCAGCCCATTCTAATGCCTGATTACTCTCTCTGTAAAAAATTTCTTCCTAATACCTAACCTAAACCTCCCCTGGCACAGTTTAAGACTGTGCTCTCTTGTCCTACTGCTGTTGCCTGGGAGAAGAGACCAACCCTCACCTGGCTACAACCTCCTTTCAGGTAGTTGTAGAGTGTGATGAGGTCTCCCCTGAGCCTCCTCTTCTCCAGGCTGAACAATCCCAGCTCCCTCAGCCTCTCCTCATAGCACTTTTGTTCCAGTCCCTTCACCAGCCTCCTTGATCCTGGTAAATGTGGTGAAGGTGTCATAAGTGTCACATCGTGGTGAGATATGATACAGTGTCTGCCAATGTTGCCTCAGGCTCTTCTTGTCTGAGCCTTACTTTGTCTGCAACAACGTCTACTCATTTTCCTTCATCCTTCCACAGTTGAAGAAAGAAAAAGGGAATAACATCTTAACAAAGTGTTCTGTGAACAATGACTGCCTTCTTTTTAGAGATGGGAGACTTGAAAAATATGATTAGGACATCATGTTGCCCATGTTCTGAAAGGTAAAAAAGAATTAAAATATCTTAATAGTCTAAAGAAGAGTTTGCAAACAAGAAAGATATGATCCAGAAAAATCCTTTACAAGTATCAGCATTCCATTCCTATATACTTGCATGGCAGGTACACTTTTTGCTTGCACATGAGCAGGAACCCCAGAGCAGTGCCATACTTTCATGGGTAATTTATTAAGGGTATTTTAAGTTACATATTGGCATTTTTTTTGAGATGTTTTATTTGTGATTCCCCGTGTTTTGTGTAACGTGAAAGCAGGTGTAGCACAGAGAGATTGACCACATGGGGCGGATGCTATGAAGTCTGTTTTCATTTAGGAACAAAATACAAGCTGAAGTTAGGAGAGAGGAAATATATATCGCATCTATGCCAAATGTCTAATGCATAACATTAACGCTGGCAAAAGAGGAAAGGTAATTTAAATGTGGGGAGTCATCTCTAGGTAGAAGGCACATTACAAAGAGTAAGAGTAATGAACCCAAGATGCCACTGTTTTTATTTGAAGGACCATAGCACAGCAGCCTGCTGAGAGGAACTGAAAGAGTCTCTTTTGTAACAACGGGGATTTTGAGTGTTGCAAAACCAACTGAAAAGCATTCTGAGACATCCACGAGGCTTCTGTGGATAAATATAGAGAAGGAGGAGGAGGCAGCTGTTGAGCTGCTCACAGATTACAGACAGGACACAAAGCTTTTAGTGCTTAGGCTACTAACCTGTTGAAAATAACTCTTTTCTGATATCTGGGAACCGATGCTATGACAGTAGTGGGGACAGGGGACTATGTCTCTCTCTACTCCTGGTTTTTGTCCTGTCAGCATCTGCTCTTCTTCCAATTACCTCACAGACCTGGGAAACAGAAAGGACTTGAGGCTTGATGTGCAGGTCCTGTGTAGGGACCTTGCATGCTCTGAGAACTTCTGTCTGTTAGGAAGACAGAAGTGAAACTTTCCCTAAAGTTATCACATTTTATTCCTGTAAGTTATTTTCATTAGGAAAAATAAAATATCAAAGAGGAAAAGCCAGCAAATCTGAAATTAAAAATCCATATACTCATACACACAGAGTTAAAAATATTTTCTTTTTTAAATTGTTATATGAAGACATCTCTATTGCCTTAGCAATGAGTGGCAATTGATTTGTCTCTTTGTGGCTGGATGTCTTGAATAAGGGTAACAATACTTATAATACTGGTCATAATTGAATTTTCTTCAGTTTAGGGAGTAGAATTGCGAGGCCAAGTTCTGCCCTTATTTAATTTCATAAAACCTGACTGAAGATGTTGAGTGGTACTGTGGTCTAACTGAGAATTATTGTTACTGATGCCTTGCAATACTGATTCCATGTATCATCATCTAACACAGGTTTATTCTGCTGTGCTTTGTAGACAACAAACATGTGGCAAGGATTCCTGCTAGGGATTATCTCCTGCATTCCCAAGGGTTTTCTAAGGCTCAGGAGGAATTTTGAGATTACTTTACTGAATGATTTTCCCAACTGTTCCAGTGGAGATATGTGGATTGGTGTCTACACAGGGAGTGCAGTGAGCTGGCATTACAGACCTTTATAAATTAGGACTGTCTTGGCAGGGAAATTTTCTATCCTAAGGCTTGAGAAGATGCGTCTGTTATTCTCACCAACTGTGTATAAGCTAACACTAATATAATCACTAGAATCTTGCAAGTGATGCAAATGATTGTTTTACTGTAAATTTACTGGAATACTAGAATTTGAGACTTGGCAGGCGTAGCAGCAATTTATTTATGCTGGTTCGTGACAACGAGGGATTGTTGATGTCTGTGGGAGCAGAGCAAAATTCAGAAATAATGAAAGTTGTTGGGCAGAGCACAACCCTGGAGTGTTCAGCCCACAAAGCTCATTGATTAGACTTGATTCATATAGAAACAGAACAAATTACTGCATGATGATATTTTCTATTTTGAGAAGAAAAGATGGTGCTATAACCTTTCAGGCTGTGTCTAACTTGCCTCAGGGCTGATTCCTGGTCCTGGGACAAAGTCACATGGACTGGCTCATGTTCTACCCCTTCTATAGCAGCTTTGTCTTGAAGAAAACTGGTTGCAGAGAGCAAACAATAAAACAGTGTGGACAATCAGAGCTCCAGTGTTCAAGCATCCTCCTAGGCTTTCTGTTACTTAGCACTGAAGACATATCCTCAAAGTCCATTGCAGACCTCTTTTCTGTGACTCTATGAAAGCGATCATTTGTTATATTGAGTTGCTAAAAGAAACTGGACAAGCTTATTAGAGTAAATGTCTTTCAAAGAATATGTGGTAAGAGGGGGAGGGTAAAGTAGTTTGTTATTTATGGATATACACTGAGAGAATAATTATTCTAAACTTTTGGTTAACAAGATTTTAAGGTCTTCCAGCTCCTTTGTCCTACTGACTCAGGCCAAGTGTATGTCACTTATGAAAGTTTCAACATGAAATAGCTCATGCTATTATGGACTGGTGCCTATCCTGTAGAGTCCAGAGGCACAATCACAGAAAATCTCAGCTATAGCTTTGCTCACATGGGAAGGTTCCAAAGCCCAAATGGATTTACTACCCAAGGGCCCTAAAAAGTGTTTGGTGAGGAATGATAATTGAGCAACTTGTAATGCTGATGTCTATGTATATCCCTAGTGCCTGTCTCAAAAACTTTGTTCTGTGTCTGGTAGTGAGCATGAAGCCAGGTAGTTAAACTGAAAATTGTCAATTCATGCTTTGTAATATTGAAATAGGGGCAGACTGAAGAAACAAAAGAGACCTATGAACAGTGTAGATGTTTCCTTTGCACAGACAGACTTTCCTGTATGAATTACAAGCAGTGTCTAACAACTGAACCATGGAGGTAGAAAACAGGATCCAGTTGCACGAACACTGGAGACTTCTCTTGATTAAGCACTGTGGAACGCTGGGATCATTGAAAAGAAATAAAGAACATGAAACAGCTACCCCATACTTATAGCAAATCTATCCTGCTGAAAAGACAAGGAAAGAAAATTAAAAATTGTTCATTAAAATAAATTACTTTCTGTATAACTTTTCTCCTGTTTCAGAGGGGAAAAAAATCACACAGGTTGCTGCCTGACTTTTGAAAGGCTTGTTGTCAAGCATATTACTTGTTGTAAGTCTAGATATTTTCAATTTCTGTACAAAGTCATAGATGTACTTCTATGAAATGGAACATTCAATCCTTCTGAATGGGAAAACCCCTTAAGTTTGATATAAATGATCTTCTTGCTTATATGATGCACTGAAACCTTAATACCAGGCAGCTTTCTAAAGTAATTAGGTAGTACTTTACCACTTTGTCAACTCTCTCCTTACTCACAGACAACGCTATTATTTAAATTCACTATCTAAAAGGGCCATGCTGCTATTGAGTTCTTCTACCTTTACTTCCAGAGCAGTGTTATTTGGCTTTTCAAAAGGGTTCCCCACCTAACCTGGAAAAAACCAACTGCAGCGATGATGGGCTATCATTACTCATTGACTATTAATCCATGAGTAATTGCTCATGAAAGAACTGATTTGACTTAATCATGGCTTATAATTTGATGAACTGAGCTCACACATATAAGGGTCCAATAAAGCTAACACGATCCCAGATACGGGGGGAAAAACTGGAATACCTTTATTGAACACGCAAAATGCTATTTAAGGGTCTCAGGGGCTTAACATGCTAATAAGGAGACAGGGTTATGCCAAATAGGGGATTCCACATTCCTCTATTAGCATTTCCAGTAGCAGGGGTGACATAAGGGAAAAAGGGGATTTACATTTCTGAGATCCAGTATTTACATTTGGGGGAAAAAAGATTTTATATTTCCAGTAAGTAAGATTATACTGGGGAAGGGTGGTCTGTTTTTCCCGAAATAAGGATTATACAGGGAGGGGAGAAAACAATGGGGTATCTGATAGCATCATGCAATGTCTCTCCACATCCTACTGGGGGAGGCAGGTCAATGGATCTTGTCTGGTCTTTCAGATGGTGGGTTTTTCCCCAGCCCCTGTGGCCCAAGGTTTCCTGTTTAATCCTAGCAGTTTGTTTTCTGTTGGTATCTGAATTTCGGACTGCAACAAACACGCTTGCAATTTCTGAGAGAAGCAGCGAAAGAATGGAATAACATTTACAACACAGTGTCTGGGACACCACAGACTCTCTATGTGGAGCACCAAGGCAAGCCTCTAGTGTCAGATCATGCCTACTTTGGATCCCCAGTGACAGCAGATTATTTTTGTGAATACAGGCCTTATCACAAAATCAGTCCTTGACATCCTTACTGGGAAGTTTTTCTCCTCACCACTGTGTGATGAAGACAAAAAGAGGTGAAAGATGTGGTAAAGATTTTTCAGCTCCACACACACCTAACAGTATGATTTGAAAAGTGAGATTTGCCAATTATTTTGATGTTTTCTGGATCTTAGTCAGAAATGATTTGAGAGATCAGGACTGGAATTAATTTTGGAAGCCATATAAAAGGACAAAATGAAGACCCTTTCTATAGGAAGATCTTTTTGAAAATGGGGAAGTTATTCATTTCACCTCTGAATTTTTATCTCCTTTGAGACCAAAATATTTTGTATGCATTTGGCATAGCACTGATAATGTACCCTGAGAAAGTCAGTAGAGTAACTTTTCATGAGCAAAGGAGGAAAGAAAGAGAAGGCAGATCTGATAAGATTACAGCACATACCAGTGACAACCAGAGCTGCTCTGCATCAAGATGAGAGGGAAATAGCTGCTCTGATAAAAAGGAAATATTTGGTCACTGTCAGCTTCTCAAGAGCATCTACTAGCACAACAGACCTAATGAGTAAATCCACACTGGCAGCATGAGTCATTTCTCTCAGCTGCACGAACAGAGCTTAAAGACTATGTGCTAGGCACCCCAGCTTCTCCTATTTCAAAGCAGCAGAGAATATTTTAAAGAAGCTGAAAGGAATAATTGTCTGACTGGGAAATAATACTCAAGGACTGTTACCTAGTGGGGTGAATTATAAATCAACACCACTTAACCCATGCAGGGAAGTTGTTTGAGTAAGAGCAATGCAGCCTTTGAAAAAGAAGCCAGGAGATCAGCTGGCCTGTATTCAGGCTGTGGCTCAGCTACTGAAATGTCTTGTGCAACTGCAACTGTCATCGTGGTGGTGAGACTTTTGCTGGAATGGATATAAAAAAAAAGAACTCTGAATTATAATGACAAGGGGTGGTTGGTCTGGTCCTGGAAAACATGGCAGGCCTCCAATTACATACAGAATTTACATAAGCAGATACTTAAATTTAAGCAGATAAGTAGCCATATAGAATTAAGTTACCTTTTGGATGATTTATAAGGATGGCATTAGCAAGGTAAAGACCATCTGCTTCTTTTTTCCACTCTCTCATTTTATTCAGTATATTCAAGTTGTCAAACACTTGGTTGAATATACTGGCAAAACCACCTACCCAACGCTTGGACTGATTGCTGGACCATATCTTAACATCTTCCAGAAAGATAAAAATACTGAAAAAGCAGTGGAATAGGAATTGGATTAGTTTGACTTCATAGTATCCTAGGTCTGATCTGGCCGTGCTTGGAAATGACACTGAAGCTACTACTTATTTTTTTGTTTACGTGTTTGATTGTTTAAATGCGGTATTTGGAGTATTTTGCAAGGCATATGGAAAGCTCTAGTATTAATCTATACAGAAGATGACTCAGAAAAAAGCAAATTGCTCTGGGAAGGCTACATGCAGGTGAAAGCAGAGAATTTGAAATTGTTCGTATTTTTTCAGGCATACGCTGAACAATGTTATACCTAATTCAGGATACCTAAGGTAAATGGATCTTGCACATAATATCTGAGACCCTGTTTTCATATCTTACATAGTACTAACTTTAAAGAAACTGGTCCATGTAATAGGTTCAGCCTGCACAAACTCTTTTGCCCTAGCAGAGGCTGATCATTTTGAGCTTTGCAACCATCTATCTTTACGCTTTCATATATTTTCACAATACCCCAGACCTACTCCTTACTGATATGAAACTGATTAAAAATGAAAGGGGGGCATGCTTAATTCTACCTACTAATAGGAAATCCTATGATATGAGATACAGAAAAATAGTTTTGGAGTCAGATTTAAAAAATGAAAACTGTTTTGTGCAAACTTTGGTCATGGTCTGAACATGGGGGTTTTTTCCTTAAATGTGCACTTGAACCCATCCACGCTAGACTCTTGTAAATCTGGGAAGCTCCATTAATTTCAACAAAGTAAAAATTCATCTTGGGGTGAGCATCAACAAAATATTTTAAAGGAGATTTGTATGGAAAGCACTTGCTTCACTTTAATAACCATTGAGACAATATCCATATATTTTGAGTGACAATGATTAAAGAATATTTTACAAAAGCCCCATGTGACACACATTAGCCTTCCATAAAATAATGCAAAAATAATTAGCAGGAAGCAGCTGAATACTTAAGAGAATTGTAGGAAATAGATCAGTAAAGTTATGAGGTTAAATTCATCCCCTGTGTAATTTCACTGACTTCATTCTGTATAAAGATTTGAAATAAGCACCTCTGTGCACATGCTGGAAAGTGTCAGCTTTAAACTGACCTGTTATGCTGTGCCCCACTCCTGTGTTAAGTTAGATCCTGCTCTCTTCTGCCAGGTTTATTCAGATTAATGACATTGTGGGTATGCATGTCTTCCCCAGGAACAAAACAATGCTACTTTCCTATTATCAGAAAATTGAGGAAATTTTACAAGGGTGTTATACAGCATCACTGAGTTTTTGGGAGCCTTTACTAACCAATGGCAGTGTGTGTGTGTGTATCTGTATGTGCATATGAAGGTATATTTAGACACCAACTGTGAAAGTACTTCCTCTCACTGATTAATTGATTGTCTCTAGTGGTCTACTCAACCGTATTATCTGCTTTAGCTAGTCAAATGAACCCAATGAAAAGAAAGCATTTTCCTGGCCAAAAAAAAAATAAAAAATTGCATTTCAAACAAATATCTAAAACTTTTAGGTAATAATTTGCTTAAGCTGCCGTGAGGAAAGACTAGCAATTTGCTTTTTTACATCATTCTATTAGGGCACATTAGGACTGGATGTTTCTCAGCACACCATGGAGTCTATGATCAAGTTCTGAAATATTCCATTGCAAAACAGACACAGGAAACATGTCTGTTGAGAGCCTTAAGGTGGGGGGTGGGCAGGAGGAAAATGCTGGGCAATGGGAAAAGCACAGATTTATAGAAAAGTGGTAAATCATCATCTTTTCCTTATGACTACATTTCAGTCCAAATGCTTTTCCTCATTCACTGAAACAAGCTTTTCTCTCAGTTACCATGCCTGGCAATGAGCAGTAAGTCTGGATCACAGGAGCTGATGCAGAAGAGGTGATCTGTGAGTCCTCTGCCCTCTTTTTACTTGACCTTCCATCATTCAGTCCAAGCCAGTTTTCCAAATTTCTACTGGGATTATTAATGTCAGCTCATAATTGCTGCTGAAAATTGAATAAACAAAAAAACCACATTGGTTATATTGCTGTTTTAATCACCTACTGTGAGATTCCCTTTCCTGGCTTCTGGATTCTCTTCCCATTTCATCCTCCATATGCTGCTGTGCCCCTGCTCTTCCAACCACCTCTGCTACTGTCCATGCTGGTCTTGCATGAGCCATGGCCCAATCCCAATCTGAGGCTCCTTAGAGTGAATCATAAAGACGCCTCACTTAACTATGAGCACACATATATAGTGGATATGTGTATGATTCCGAAAATTCATCCTAACTGGTGTATTCATTATGTATATCAACATCACCCAAAACAACTCCATGTTAGCTCATGGATTTATTTGCACATCATTATGGTAATGCTTTACTTTTTATTTCCCCCCACATATTTTGAGCATGGTGCACACTGTGGATGTGAGAGTATATTCCTCCAGCTAGGTAGCTGTGCTCCAAGATTACAAGCACCTTCATATGACACAGAGACTAGTCTTTTAATTTGCCTTTATATGACTTCTTTCTTCGCTTCCCTATAGAAAATAAACCTCAAAAATTTCCCTCCTGCTGCCTACAAATAAAGTCAATTTATCTAGTTGAGAAACAACTTGAAAATAAAAGGGCATGTGTCCCATCTGAAGATCTGTGTATGTTGTTTGAGCAGGAAAAAATATATCTTTCACAAGCAGCCATAACTGTATCTCTGACATTTGATAAGGGAGAGAGAGATCTCTTTGTGCGCAGAATTCTAAAGTCATTTAATGATCAAAGAGCAATGCTGATTTTATCTTCCAGTACTTCCTCAGTGGTGATAAGATTAATTCTTTTAATGTTACATTGGGCTGTTCTAACCATAATAGATGTGTAAAAATACAAACATGTAAAACTTGGAAAGAAACAAAGCAAATTACTTTGTTGCTCAGAGAGAGAACACATTTAAAATAAATATTTTAATATTTTTCCTCTAATTTTGAATTTTCATTACATTTTCTTAAATAAAAATGTATTAAAATTAGAAAATTATTGTTTATGTACAAACCTGTATGTTAAGAGCTGCTTGCTTTTTTCCCCATATCTTCCTTCTCTTTCATCAATGGAATGCCATACTGATTTCAAGATTTTCTGATATCTATTCTCTATCCTACTCCTAATTCTGTCTGCATTCTGCTTGATAGATGGGATGCTGGAAGAAAGCCCTTCCCTGCAGGAACTCAGTTGTCGCTTGCAAAGATGGCTGTCCCCGGCAGACATCAGTTCTGGAATGTTACAGGGGATCCCCTTCCATAAGTTGTGTGATACTGTAAATGCTAGTAGCTATTAATACTGTCTGTATTTTTATGGTGAAAAATTGGGACGTGCAAAGCTCTAAGACCCATTCCTACCCAAAATGTGATTGTGGACGCTGACATGAGACCAAGTTGGTGACTGGAGTCTAGTAAAACTAACCTTGTTAGTTTTAGTAGACATGGTTAGATATGAAACTCATATTTTACTTACACATAGTAAGACATGAAACTCAACCCTTAAGGAAATCAAATTTGTTCTTAGTGCGTGGCGTAAAACAGTAAAGGTTCATTCTATCTTGTACAAGAAAAAGTTAAAATCAGTAACCTTTATGATCTTTGTGACCTTCCTATAGAGTTAAATGGTTAGATTATTTACAAAGTAGTTTTAGGTGTCTTTTTTGAAATAAGTTCATATATAATAATAGAATTGAAAAGTGAAAAAGTCTTTACAAATGCATTGGTATGCACAGTGTAAGATCCGAAAATCTGAAAATTGGTATGCCAGTCTGCTTTTCAGCTGAGCAATTTTGGCAGATGTATGAAATGACTGTTCTAGAAAGCACAACATTTAACTTACACTCTAATGATTCTTAGATTCCTGCCATTTTTGTCCCCACAGTATCACATCAAGGACACTGGTGGCATTTTGGATGTCAGGGTGAATACAATATTTACTAACTAGAGCTATTCCTAGAGAAGTAGCCTGAGGGTAGGGAACTATGGGTGTGTTCTGTACTTAGATGGAAGAGCAGGAGGAAGTCTGGATATATAGTGAATATTTACTGGCAGGAATTAGGCAGAAACCTTGCACCTAATTCTTTTGTCAGTGCTGAATATGAGAGAATAGGAAAGAGATGAAAGTAATGCCTAGAAATTACAAGTGGGTTCAGGGTTCTTTAGTAAAAGATGTGATAACTCTAAGGCGTGGATTTACAGAGTTGGATAAAAGTGAGGAGAAGGGATATTGAGGAAACTGAAATGCATGAAGTTACTTTTGGAAGAAGAACAGTCAGAGTTGGGATTATAGTTAAAATCTTCACAGGCCTGAGTGAACAACAATTTCAATAGCCTGTGCTGCCACTTCATCAAGTACATCAAATACATTTCATGAGCTAACTCTCTGTTAGCATGGTAACATGGGGCTGGTCATGGCAATACCACTGTGTAAAAGTGGTAGTCTAGATACTCTTTTAAGATACAGAGACGAGTACAGATGAGTCTGACTCCTGGGTTTAGACAAAGCTTCACATTGAGTCCCCAGTTCCCTGAATGACTGTACTGACCAATAACTAATTATGTACAAGTGGATATTGCGAACAGCAATTGTTTTTGTTAATGAAGTGGTGAGTTCCAGATTGAGATTAAAGTACCTGCCTATGTGGCCCCACTACAGTCAGGATAGACCTAATCAGTGCAGTCTCACTAGAGCTGAGAGTGATATTCAGCTTACCAGCCATTAGGACTGCAAGTCATTTGCCCACACAAAGCCATTTGGGATTCTCAGAGCACCTGAAATGTCTGCAGAAGGCTGGTAGAAATGACCTATGACTTATAGGACATCCTCAGCTCTGGAATGGCAGCTAGAGGCTGCGGGAATATCCACAGCAACCAAAATAGCCTTAGACATCTCTGTCTAGGTAGCTCAGTCCATCCCTGAGAAAATTCACATTTCTTATGTCCTACCAGCTTATTACTTTCTTGTCTGGCTTCACTAGCCCAGCTGATCCTGCTCTGCTAAAATGCTTTGTGCAGTGCATAACCCAGACCTATTTGTTCTACCAGCATTATTCAGCTCTCCTTAAAAGCCCCATTGAAGCACAACATTGTTTAAAAAAATGTAACAAAAGAATAATTATTTGTCCCACGTTACAAGGAACAAGATGAGTCCTCGGTTTGCTGCCCTACCGCTATTGCCATTACTGTTGGAGTGGGTGCTGTTCCTGTGTAGTTATGGGCCAGTGGAGAACAGGCAGAGCCCTGTGTCCATCCCACCTCACTGCAATCTTGTCCTTCAACTCCAGAGCTGCAGGGCTTGCACTTGAAACGTGGGTAGCAGGTGATGATCTATGCATACTATGCCTTCATCCATAGTATGCTCCTTCAGAGTAGTTTTATTGAAGCTTTGCCCCTGCATGTATTAGGTGAGAAATGCAGAAGGAACTAACTAAATGGATGTGATGTGCTTAGTGGATGCAAACTCATGTCCTATTTTACTTATCTGTGGTGATTTCTTGCCTCCTGCCAGCACGAATGCCTTCCCAGGGAGGCAAGGTCTCAGCCCCAGGAATAGATACTGCTGCACTATTTTCTGCTCTCTCACATATCTTGTATATGAAAGGGCTTCTCCACTTTTTTCTGGGTTGTTTAGAGGGCAAATACTTCCCAGACAGGATCCATTTTTACTTCCATGTTGCGGCTGTGAAAAAGGTGTAGCAGAGTACTACAGTAGAGAGCTGGACAACACACTCTTTATTTCCAGAACAATGCAGCCTTTTTCTGTCTTGAGCAAACACTTTACGCAGCAATACTATCCTTGGCAGTACTACAGAGTTCCCAGATTCCATGGTCTAAGAAGGTAGATTAAGTTTCTCACCTGATTAATCGCTCCAGAGGCTCTTGCCCAACCCAGGTGTCTCTGCGGAATAAAACTTCATCACTTGCTGCAGTCATGATGTTCTTTGTTGCTGCAAACCTTTTGAGAATTTTTATAAAATCCTTTCTTTCTGGATATTCACTTCCCACTCACTGCTAAACGTCTTATTTGAATGTATTTGTTCTCTAGATTGTCTCATTGCTGCGGATCTCAGCTGTTCCTATCAATCAAGCCAAGCTTGTCATGCTGAAGAACTTCTCCTCTAGTTTTCTTTTGTTTCTTGCCCTCCTCCCACTGACCTACCAACTAGTCTACAATTATCTTGCCCATTCCCCTGTCTTGGTTTTGGACTGATAATTGTCATCTCAAGTGATATTTAAGTCGATACAAAAAAATTAGTTTTGTTCATCCACATTTCATGCTTTCTGCTTTCAGTGAGTGGACATGTCTGTTTGATATTTCCTTCAGACATGGTTCACTTTGGTGGGAACTCTGCTTGTCCCAGGCCACGACATCAAGGCAATGGGCTTTTCCTGAGCTGCACAAAAGGGATCTAGCTCTGCTTCAAAAGCATAAGTGGAAGAGAAGATAATGGTTAAGATTCATAAAACAGTGAGGAAAGGTATAAATATTAGAACTTGAGGCAGTAAACAGGCCATTGAAAAAGGGGGCTCACAAAAAGTGAAAGAGGACCACATTTTCAGTAATCTACAGGGGAAGGCCATACAAAGCCTTCAGCAAATTTCTGTTCCAATGTGTTTTAGCAAATTATCCGGTTGAAGCAGTGTGTGCTGTATGGGTAATGTTAAACCCTGCTTTCAAACTGAAAGTCATTTGCACTTAAAAAGTTTTGCCCCAGATTTGCAAACTCTGCTTCTGAGTTGTAAAGTATGAGGGGTACACCCTATTCAAACCATCCCTTTCTAGGAATTCCTTCTTCCTACCAAGGTAGAGGAAAGCTCTAAGGACTTCTGCTCCCCTGAGCATCTTTTTGATGGGTAGAGCCTATCTGTTCTCTCTCCTCGAAGTGATGGAGGTCACATCAGGTCCCCTTCCTCTCAGGTATCAAGGCAGTTCTAGAGGAGGTGCGTGCAAGGGAGGGCTGCAGAGAGAAGCTGCTGTTCTATTTCCTGGCTGGGGCTAACTGAAAAGGGTCAAAGCAGTACCATTAATCACTTTGTCATGTGATGGATGGTGATGTCCGCTCCTTTTGGTGATTACTGTTACAACTCTCTCTTTATATCAAATCAAAAGCAGCCAAAACATAATGTCAGCCAGTAATTTACTGGGAGCTGCAAGCTAATTCACTCTGTTAATAAAGCACAGTGGTTAACATTGAGAGGCTGAAGCCATAATAAACAAATGAAATCTCCTGACAGTGGAATGGATGAGGTTGGTCTCACTGGACATCTGTCAGCATCTATCTCTTCCTGAACCCCACTTTCCCTCATCACAGAGCTGCTTCCTACTCCTAAGGGGTTTCCTTTCAGTTTCTGCCTGTTTGCTGCTGGAGTAAATTCCCAGATTCCAGCCTGCTGCTCTGGTGTATCTCACTCCTGTTGGCGGGGTGGACAGTGGTACTTCTGTAGTATGGAAAGGCTGTCAGGAGCCTTCCTGAGCTCTTAGGAAACATAGGAATGGCAGACATCTGTGTGCTGCTTCAGCATCTTCTTTTTCTCCCTTGGGATGGAGAAAAAGAGCTGGTTATGATGTACAGCTGCAGAGCAAAAGGAACAAGTGTGGGATCCCCCATTCATTTCACAACATATGACATTTATTTCATTACTCCCCTCTTTGGGTAAAGAAGTCCGTTGTAAAAACAAACATTAAGACTTTGAGAACACCTACCCACAGCTGCATTGGGGGGATTGGTGGCACCCTTGCCCTCTTAACACACTGCACTGGATCTAAGAAGAAATGTTTGCTGTGGGAAGTCTTATCTGAGGTATAACATTTCTTAGCATGACTATAAAGAGGAACTTGTGCGGATTGGATATCTCAGGCTCTCTCCCCACCATCCTGCGACTTGCTGAAGAGGCTCTGTGAAAGCAATCCCTATCTTCAGCCTGGTAACATTATGTAGGTCTTTGTACAGCCCCACAACCTTGTAGATATTACAGTAGTCCTTTCCTCTGGGTAAGATATCTGCCAGTCCTCAAAGGATGTTTTCCCTAATGCTACTTGGAATTAATTTTATTGCATGACAACATGAAAGGAAAATAATACGTTTACTTAAAAATGTAGATTTTTAAGATTGGGGCAATACTTCAGAAAGACCATCCATTAGCAGTTCTCTTTCTTTCCAGTTCGTATTTTATCTTGAAACTGTCATTAAAACTAGCAAGAGAATATGAGGAAGGAGGTCACTGGTAGACAGTTAATAGCAAAGTTTGCTACTTTATCTACCTTGAAGTGTACCTTGTAGCTACGCTCAGATATTATGCAATACGTTGTTTTTTAGTAACCAAAACCAGAATCCTCCCCATAAAATTTCTCTGGCAGAAGAACAGAAATAGTTGCAAGCTGCTCTGCCAAAATGCTAATTACTCGCTAGGGAATCATCCAGTTATGCAGAAACATGTGCCTGTTTATGTCTTCTGCATAATGCACATAATATAACTAAGGCATCTTTTCTGTTTCTTGCACAGTAGATCTGTATATGAGTTGATATTATGGAAGCTGCACTTCCAGAAATTGCAGTAGAAAGAAACAAATGAATGTTCGTTACAGGAATGCACAGAAGTCAGCCATGAATTTCACGTTACAAAATATTTTATGCCTTCTCTATATAGCAGCCACGCACATCTTTCTGTCTTCTACCAGCTTTCAGATTCTTGGGGGATTACCATATAAGTCCAACATGGGCTCACTACCAACTCAGAAACAGGCAGAATGGATGATGAAGTGAAGAGATGTTCCTCTTTCACTCCTCACTAAAGGTAATTTGAGGGAATGGGAGTTTCTGTGTGGGAGAACATGTGATGCAAGAGCAATCTAAAAATATTTCCTTTTGCTTCCATAGCAACTCCCATGCTGGCACGTCTTTGAATTGGTTAATTCATTCTTTCAGCTCTCTTTGTGAGCTTCATCCAGTTTGCAGAGGTGCAAAGTGATCTTTACAGCTTGTGTTCACAGATGTGTGCCTACAGTCTGTTCTGGCAGCAGAGTATATCTTATATCTCCGGGGAGACCTCACTGCAGCCTTCTGGTACTTCAAGAGGGCTTATAAAAAAGAGGGAGAGTGACTTTTTACGTGGGCAGATAGTGGCAGGACAAGGGGGAATGGCTTTAAACTGAAAGGGGAGGGATTTAGGTTAGATGTTTGGAAGAAATTTTTTTGCTCAGAGAGTAGTCAGGCACCAGAACAGGTTGCCCACAGAAACTGTGGATGCCCCATCCCTGGCAGTGTTCAAGGCCAGGTTGGTGGGGCCTTGAGCAACCCAATTTAGTGAATGGCGTCTCTGCCCATGGCAGGCAAGTTGAAACTATGTGGTCTTTAAGGTCCCTTCCAACCTAAACTGTTCTGTGGTTCTGTGATTCTCTGCTGGAAACAGCACTTGCTAGGGGAAAAGATGATGGCCCTTACCCCACACACAGAGTTAAAAGACAGCAAATGTCCTCTGCAAATTGTTCTCTTCTTTGCATTCTGACTCATGCTACAGCTGACCCAAAAACATCAGAAGCAAGGCCCTGACAGCTCTCATCTCATGATACTGTGTTGTAAAAGCTTTCTTGCTCACCATTTATCTCTCTCTTCTGTGACATAAAGGGGCAATTCTTAAATTTTATGCTTCTGAATTGTGTCTGATGGCAGCATAGTATATTTCCCTCTTTATAAGTTATAAACAGAGCCTTGAGTGAAAAGTGCTGTAGCAAGAAAGGTTTTATTGCTTTCCATAATTTTATTTTTTATATTTTCAGAATAATTATATTATTTTAGAGGATGTGTGGGTGTTCCTCAAAATTCAGTGAGGGTTAATAACAATTGCATCCCTACAAGGACACCCGTAAAATTTCTGTGTTTACATGTGTACAGTTTTAGACAATGCTGGGTGAGCAATTGGCCATGTTTGCACATATCATAATTCTCTGGGATATGGAGGGTGAAAACAGCCACAGCATGTCCACCCTTCTGGAGGCTATGGTGAATAAGTGTCTTAGGCTTGATACAGGTTTGTATAGAAGCAATTATCCTGCAAAATGATAACCATGAGGTGAAAACCAACATGCCGGCAGTTCTGATGGTGGGAAAGTGCTTCCAGTGAAAGGTCCACAGTAGTCCATGTGAGTAGATCTGAGACAAGGATCCCCTTGGGCTCGGTGGGCTCCCACAGCTGGGGCGCATGGCCTCAGTCAAGCCCAGGGAGTAGGAGGAATTACTCTCTATCTCTTGAAGCCCAAACCCAGCACTCTTCTTTTCTAATCCTAAACTTCTGACATCAAAGCTCTGAACTTTTCTTTCAGGGTGTTGTCCAAAATCTTCTAGTTCCACAATTCAACAACTTCTCTCAGACTCCAGACTTTTATATCCTCTTTTTCAAAGGAACAGAGATTCAGCTGATGTGGCCAAATGGCTGATGGACATTCCTTTCTGTTCCTTTTTTTTTAATCTTTTGTCACCCTTAAACTAGATTATAAAATTTATTTTGATCCTCTTATACTTTTGACTTCAGTCTTCAACCAAGAAATTCATTAAAATCAAAAGGCAGCATAGATATCTAACTCAACACCATTTCAAACTGTAATGTCATAAAATAAAGTAACAGGGAACCACTCCTGAAGATGCAATTTTAACTAATTCTAAACAGCTGCTCTGCCATCTAGTGTCATTGAATAATGTATGCTAAACCACAACTTTCACCCTAACTGATGAAATACCTTTACCATGTACTTTTCTTTCTAGTAGGTCTCTAAGGTCAGGCACATGCCTGTGGGTATCAGTGAGTGACAGAGACACGGATGTAAATCAGGAGTAGCCTCCATTCAGAAGCTTTCCCATGGCATTAAGATGAATGTAAATTGTCTCATATAAGAGGACTGTTTCTTACCTGGAAAAGTGAGCTGCAAAACTCGGCACATCTGGAGAACTGTTGACCTTCTCACAGCGATTTCTTAGCTCTATTTAGAATGTTAGACATATTCTTTATTTTAGGCAGGAAAGCAACAAGCTTGTCAGGAAAATTCAATCTTTTCAAGCCTACCAGATGTTCATTTTGCCCCAGGTATTTTCTCCTTCATAGTATGAGGTCAGCTTCAGAAGTGAAAAATTGCTTAAATTAGGCCATAGATGTCTGAATGCTAGTGGTCTTCACTGGATGAAAACTGGAATTTGGCTTTTTTTTTTCATTTGTTTGTCTGTTTGGGTTTTTTTAATTCTCTGTTTTATATGATTCATATTCTTCCCCCCCCCACCGCCACTTGAACTTGTATTCATCAAGCTGAAGGAACTGTTTGTTTTTAAAGAAGTTAAAAATAAACAATAAAAGATAAATAACATTGTCTATTTTAGTGCTATATGTATGTACTTAGAAATAGTTTAGAAATATTTTTTTTCCAAGCCCAAATGACATTCTTGTTTGAGGAATCAAATACGTGGCAATTAGGAGTTATTCACATATCTGTTTCTTACCCAGACCAAATCTCCTTACTTAAACATTGTCCTGATAAATCTTTAGAAATAGACCTAATTTGCCAGAATAACTCCAAATTTGGATCAGTGCTCACTACTTCAACTGATAACAGATGTTTGGCTCCAGTGAAAGGAGTATGACTTTACACATCTTCTTCTGAAATGTCACAGCTCTTTGTACTCATAACTAGAAGCCATGCCAGAGCAAACCAATACTGTCAATAGCAGAGCTGAAAGAAAACACACAAAGCACAAGACTGTGCATTCCAGAAACAGCACAAATGGGGTTTGGAAAAGCTCAAATTGGAGGCTACTAAAGCTGTGATATAAATCCTGCAGTGCAGTAATGGTCTGCTTAATTTAGGAACTGATGAGAAGTACTGCCTTAAATCATTCTTTCTTTCTCAAGCAAGCCCAAGAGATTGCTGCTTTGTGGGGACATAAGTGCAACGAATCAGATCTCAGTTACTGTTACTAATTATTTCCTTGCATTTTTGAATTCCCAGTCCAAATAGATGTCCATCCTAAAATAAGGAGGAAAAAAAAAGGAAATCTTTTAGGACTAAAGACAGTGATTTTAACTTACCATAACATCTCTAAAAGAAACACTCTTACAGCCTCCTGTTTAGCTGGTAGGCCCTCTAAATCCAAATTTGTTCCAAAAACACCCTAGTCTGAAGCGCTTGTAGAGGCCTCTGGAGCCTCATGAGGTGGCTCTGCTGAACATACAGAACCTTATTGTGTTGCAGGTGACTGAAGAGATCCAGGTTTTCCTTTTCTCACCAAAGCTGACCAACAGACTACTGGGTTTTCAGGTGTTGAGTGACAGCCAGAGACCAGCAAGCTTGATGCATGGGTGTTGTTTACTCTGATGTGCTCCAGTTCTCAAAATAAATAAATGATCCCTGTCTCACCAAAACTGAGTCACATTTTGTTTTTATCACAATAGTCCCAGCTGTTACAAATAGCTGGCACTAATAATCTGTGGTTTAGACTGATTAGCATCCTATATCCCTGCATTTCTGAAATGGAATTTTAATCAGATTGTAATTCCTTGAAACCTCCACATCAGTGAGTACTTCCCTAACCATTAATCAATTGCATTTTGCCCTCTATTAAGCTGCTTAAATCCACTTCACATTACTGATTGATAACTTTCATTGCCTCCAGCATGTTGTTGACACACTGTTTGTTTTTTTTTTTTAACAGCAGGGCCATGACACTAATAGAAAACTAAGAAAAAGAGCAGACGTTTGCATTGCTGCTATTGTGGCTTTTCAGCTTTCTCATTTTAAATCCCTATTTTCTTCAGGGATTTGAAAGTGGGTCATAAATTCATTCCAAAGTGAAATCACTTTCATTGGTCTAATCATGCAAGTACTCAATGTCTCTTCTGGGAGGCCAGTTCTTAGTGCAGAAGTAGCTTAGCTCCTTCTGCTCAACCCCCCTGCATTCTTATTTTCTGGCCTCTTATGCTTGTTTTTTGTCCTTTTTTTTTTGCTGGTTGCTTTTGGTGCTACTGTACTGAAGCACGAATAAATTTTACCAACTTCCACAGGGAAGTTGGTAAGTTGTGACTCTAGAGTGCAGAAGGATAAAAACTGAAAAAAAATGAAGTTATTTGACTTGAGTTCAAATGCTTCCTATAGTAATACATTGCAAACTGGTTTACTGGAAATGTGAAGAAGTTATGTTAGCATCTTGGATCATCAATAGCTTTAATGATTTGTGAGGACAACAACACGCAACCTGAGGGAAGAATTCTGCAATCCTTATGCAAGCCAAGAGGATTTGAGTCTCTCGACTGGGTCAGGTATCAACTGGCAATGAAACAAGAAACACAGAACATACTTCTCAGAACAGAGGGTCTTTTGGGCTACCTAAGAGTTTGTTATGGTGAGACTGACTGAGGTATGTCCTTTCTTAGGGGCCACTTAAAATATGTGCTTTCCCCAAAGCAAAATGGGTGCTTTGCATGTTAATTTACTGCAATATGTGTTGTGTTTCAGATTTAACCTGGTAACTTGTTCCGGCTATGATGCATCCATGCATTTAAGTACTTATCTGAAAGGCAGATTCACGGACAGTAACATTTACAGTCTGAAATTTAGCCACCAGCATAGACCAGAGGAAGATAAATCCTCCGAGCTCCAAGGTAATACAGAAGTCACCTTGAAAGATTAAGCTGAGTTCTCCACATATCTTGCTACTGATGTAAAATAGAAAAAACCAAACCCCACAAACCCAAGCATTTCCATTATGATTACTACTGCTAAATCTAATTAACTCTCAGTATGTGCCAGACACAGCAGACCTGATCAAAGTCTTCTGTTCTGGTGTTAAAAGATAATCCAAGGCTTTTAAGCTTTTATTCAGATGCCTATGATTTTGCTAGAACACCTGCTGTACAGCATATGCTAATTAGAATTTTAGAATTAAAATGGTCTACATCACCCATGGAAGGAAGGAAGGAAAGAAGAAAGGAAGGAAGGAAGGAAGGAAAAATATTTTAGCGCTAGCTGACTGCCAATGGCAGCTCCTGAAGGAGTGGAGTTCCACTGCTCTCTGCAAAAACTTAGGATATTTCTTTCTTAATCTTCTCTGTTGGAGATTAACTTCACTTTGTTTCACTTCTACCTCATTGAAGTTATGTTCCTTACCTTGGTATATGTCATTCAGGCTGCTCAAAGACTGCTGTTTGTGGCTAAAGGTGTATTTTGGCTCCAACTGAGTGTAGTTTTTGCTGCTGCAGTGGAGTGTTTCCAAGTTCGGAGAGTCCCTCTTTTTTTTTTTTTTGTTCTGTTCTGAGACATTCCATCCACTTCTCACCAGAGGCAGACTCAGAGCAACTGTGATGATCTTGGTGGTATCGTAGCCTGTGGAGAATTAGCAACACAAGGTGTTGTGTAGTAGGAAGTCACTCTATCCTGAGTTAATAAAAATCTGCAATATAACACACAAGCCCAATTTGATTATAGTTCGTTATCTCAAAGACTTTCATATTGGCCAGAAGAAGGGCACTTGATTTTATTTTGAAGCATTTCTATTATTTATGGTAGGTTCCATAGCTATTGGAAAAAGACATATAGTACATTTTGGTATTTTGTTATTTGCTAAAACTCATGAAGTCTTCCAAAGTTTGTAAAGATTTTCCTAATGCAGTCCTTTAATAACTGGCATGAGTCCTTTGTTTCAGGGGAAGTCTGTCCCTCTTCTATTGACACTGCAGCCTCCTGTGAACACTGAGTGAGGAGGTGGAGAATCAGGGCTCCTATTTATAGCTTTCTAAATCCATAGAAATAATCCCAGGAAAATTTTGAAGGAGGTCTTTAATTAGTTAACACTGACCCTGGAAAATAATTTCCTGTCAAATCTAACTATTCAGTGGGAGAGAGGGTCACCTGGTGCTTTGTTATACTTTTTAAAGAAGCAATAAAACAACTGTATGTATTTGTTATTGTCAGGAGTATTTTTTAAGATGGTAATTTGAGTTCTGACTTAGAATTTTGTTGGGCCAATTCAGATCACCAGTTTTTCGTAACAGAAAATACCTACATCTATGTATGGGAGTTCCTTCAGAAATGCAACACCATTTTTTCTTTAGACACTGTTAATATCTCAGGTTGACACCATGCTAGGAAAATACAGAAACAGCTTTTCCTTGACTTTTGGGTTATGCTATCTGAAATGTATTCCAATGCCTACAAGAAGTGTTGGTGCAAACTGCAAACTTTTGTAACGGGAAATCCTGCTGTATTAAGTCTTGACTGTAATCCCATAATCCTGATCTGAGAGAAGACTTCAAAGTTTTTCTCCTGCTCTCCCATCAGTCAATCACCAATGAATAAGTATTTGCATATGTGGAAAAAAAGTTGGCACAGTTGACACAGTGATAATAAAACAAGGTTACAGAATTTTCACTGTAAACCATCCAAGGTTCACTAAAAAATAGAAGTGCCTTTTCCAGGTTTTTCTTTTGCTTGAAGACGCTTTGTCATTTGTATTTTCAGATTTTTTGTGGCAGCTGTGAAAGACAATGTAAAAAGAGAAGTTTATGATTTACAATTATAAATTTTGTATACCTATTAATTAAAGCAGATTTTGATTTCCCTTCCCCTTGTTACAACTGAATCCCTTCCTCAAAGGCTGAAAAAACTGCAGAAAGATTTATGGGATAACCTTTCTTTTAACCACTGCTTTATTCTTATGGCTTTACCTTTCTCTCTGTCCATTGCTTGTTCTGTGCATATGTGCCTTTATTTCTTTTGCTTCCTTTTCTGTGTTTGTCATTCTCGGTCCTTCTATTTTCTCAGTGTTTGCCTTTCTCATGCATGCTTTTAATGTACCTTTGCTTTTCTAAAATCTATGTGTGCTCATATTCTCTCAAGGTACAGGGTTATGTTTGGCAATCAATAACTCAGGGACTGAGTGACCGATCACACTGAATTAATGCTCCACCTCCAGTATCCTCCCGTCACCTTTTTGAGCCTGCTTCTTTCTGACACCTCGAGGATTTGTTGTATTACTGTGCCAGCGTAGGAAAATATCAGAAGCTTGCTCTGAGATAGTTTCATTTTCTGCTGTGATCTAATTTGCTCCTTCTTGACCTTGCATATTTCATTGCCTTGCCAGAAGCTGTAATAAACTCCCTGCTTTGTCTGCAAATGAGCCCATATATTTTTGGTGAAGCCGTGTCCTTTTACTCCACAGTGAGCCAAAGGGAACGTGAGGATCTTGACTCTGCTTCAGGATGTTTGTAGTGTGTTAATGCCATAGGACTGGCACAGATTATTACCTTAATATATGGTATGTGATGACCTATTTTGCTGTGATTCAACATCTCAGCCTTGTTACTATGATTTTTCTTACCACTTTGTGTATCTCAGTACCTCATGTGGGTATTATTTACAAAGTTTTTTACCCTTGCATTTATTGATTGTGTATGAGCTCCCCACAGAATAGAACTTGGAAATTTGACTTATTTTAGTAGGAAAGATATGTTGATCCTGAGATTAGCTCAGTTGTTTAGAGTCTGGTCAAGGCTGTAGGTTCAATTCCTATACGGGTCATTCACTGAAGAGTTGGACTTGAAGATCCTTGTGGGTCCCTTGCAAATCAAAATATTCTGTGATTCTGTGCTGTTGTGTCTGGAAGGTGTGGCATACGGTAATATTTGCTGAACAGCCTTGTCTGATTCCCACTGATACATCGTTCACCAGTACTGCCTCTATCACCTGCAGGAAATGAATGGACTTGTAACTGAGCTGTCAGCTTGAATCAGAGAATGAAAATAGATGTTACAAGTGTACATCTTCATGCCTTGTAAAAATCAAGGGTGCAATCTCCTCTTGAAAAAGGTGTTGATTTCTTTTGTCCTTGTTTCTAAAGCAAAACTTCAAATCTAAAAAGGAACAACATGAAATATTTTTGACTTCGGAAATCCTTTCATAAAATGAGGATTCCATTTAAAGGCTTTCCATGTAAAAACCAGAAATATTTTAGGAAGGTAAAGGATACATGTTGATAGAATAAAAAATGAAGGTCATTGATTGAATGACCTCAAGCACAGACAGCTTTCCTATTCACAGAGTACGAGAACAGTAACACTGAATGTAGCAAGTTTAGTATAGTTTACCAAGTTTAGCAACTAGTATAGAGATACAGCAGTAAAAAACTCCAATCTGTGAAAATTCACTTCACTGAAGATGTTAAACGAGAATAAATTGGTAATGGCCAGTATACCTTTAGGCACCCTAGCTTACAAAAAAAGCTTTCAGGGAATGCAGTCAATGCAAATTTAGAGATAAACATAAAAAATCCTCTTTATGTCAGAATTACTAGATACATGTCTAAATGTTTGGTATTATATATCTTTTGGTTTAGTGCACACCTCTGAGACTTTTAGTGGTGATTCCTCTTAGACAGGCTATAGGATTTGATGTACTGTGTCTGAAATAACTGGATAATTGCTGTGTTTGTGGGACAGCATGGAAAACTCTGGGTTTACCTGGGCCAGAGCAGACACTGCTACAAAATTGATGGAGCAGGACCAAGGGAAATGCAGTGTGAGATGGTCACTGGAAACTTTGGTCTAGACAACACATGCAACATTGAATGGCACTAAAGGGCAGGAGAAGGGTCCCAGTAGGTCTGCATTTATCTGTGGTTGAGTAAGGAGTTCATGGGTAACTGTCAACTTGACTTCTTTCACAAGTGCTAATTTCATGCCACTTCCCTGGGGAGTCTGTTCCAGTGCCCAACCACCCTCTGGGTGAAGAATATTTTCTTAATATCCAACCTAAACCTCCCCTGACATAACTTCTGCCATTCCCTCGGGTCCTGTCACTGGTCACCACAGAGAACAGATCAGTACCTGCTCCTCCTCTTCCTCTCACAAGGAAGTTGTAGACTGCAATGAAGTTTCCCCTCAGTCTCCTCTTCTCCAGGCTGAACAGACCACGTGACCTCAGCCGCTCCTCATACGGCTTCCTCTCCGACCCTTCACCATCCTCATTGCCCTTGATACCTCTCTAATAACTCAATGTCTTTTTTTATATTGTGGTGCCCAAAACTGCACACAATATTCAAAGTGAGGCTGCACTGGCACAGAGCAGAGCGGGACAATCTCCTCCCTCAACTGGCTGGCAATGCTTTGAGGAAAGGGACCTGGGTGTCTTGATAGGCAGAATGTTGAATATGAGTCAGTGCCCTGGCAGCCAGGAGGCACAACCATGTCCTGGGGGGCATCAGGCAAAGGATCACCAGACAGTCAAGGGAGGAGATTGTCCCCCTCTGCTCTGCACTGGTGCAGCCTCATCTTGAATATTGTGTACAGTTTTGGGCACCACAATATAACAAAGATATTAAGTTATTAGAGTGTCCAAAGGAGGGCAATGGAGATGGTTCTTCTTGCAACCTCAGAAAAAAACCCCACACCTCTGACTTGCCTTTCTATAAATTCACTGTCTTGACAAGAGTCCTTACTGTTATAACCACATATTCTTGTAAAAAAGTGCCAGTAGGAGAATAGTACGTAAAGTATGACAAGTCAGCAAAAGCTCAAGTCTATATGAGCTGAGATCTTTTATATACAAACAGACAATATCAAGTTTTGAAAAGATGTCAAATGTGAGACTTTGGCACAAGGATGTAATGCATCATCATTTCCAGTCTGACAAACCTTAATTGGTTGTGAAAATTAAGAACCGCTGTTAACAGTGCCCACACATGAAGTTCCTGCTTTGGCATCAGGCCTGAAGAGCATCTTATGAGCATGAAACATTGCTCATTTTTTCCAGTTCTGACAGTTCCTCTATGAAAGAATTCACCTTTCCCCGCAAACCTTGCCTTTTTGGTAATGGCCAGGGAAGCCGTACTGCCAATGCACTGTGACGCAGGGTCCTGCCTGAAATCACTCAGGCATGTCTTAGGCGCCAGCTCAGTGTAGGGCTACCCAGTATCCCAAACTTTATGCCACACATGCCTGTTTTTTAAATTGCCCTCAGTCATTTCTAGAAAATATTTTGGGACACTGCCCATTTTCAGAAGATGCTGCAGCTCAAGAGGGATCTCCTGGGATATCTATCAAATTCACCTGACTGCTGAACAGACTATACCTCACTTCTCAGGACTGACAACCTGAGCAGATCCACAGCCTTGCTCATTTGGGCTAGATAAACTGTAACAGAGTGTTAAAGTAATTTCAGGTTCCAGGTTTTCACCCCATATTGCAGGCACGAGTAAATGCTGCCAAAGGGGTTTAATAGGCTGCTGAGTGCTGTAATCAATGTACAACTTCAGTTCTGTCACTCCTTAGCAAGTCTTCCTGGCTCCTGGAAGTCTTGAACAAATGGTCCATGTTTGCATGGAAAATCCAGGTTTTGGCTGCTTGGCCAGGCAATTATGAAGCTCACGTGCAATGGCTACTGGAAAATTCCAGTATATCAGACACTGCACAGTCCACATTCATGGTTTCCTTGTATAACACAAAGAATAGAAAGGATCCTTAGGACAGGATTTAGGATTTATTATCCTAAGTAACAGTCCAGTGAGCACTGAATTTTTTGGAGAAGCTGAGAAGCATCAGCTGAGTTCCACTTGGCCGGGTACCACCAGGATGGAAAAGGCAAGCAAGAAAGTGGGAAATGCAGTATCCAGCACAGCAGAAAAGAAAGAAGACTAGAAGTGTGACTGGGGGCTGTCTACTGTGCAAGACAGGAAACAAAGAAGGCCCTCAAAATTAGAAAGTCCTGCAAAGGAGGAAGATAACAAAGTTTTTCAGCTGAGAAAGGTGGCTGGTGAAGAACTCAACAAGAATCTTAAAGCATATTTAGTTGAAAAATCTGTCTGTATCAGACCCTGATAAACTCCATTTTACAACTAGAATGTGTAAGCAACGGAAAAGGAAGTAGTTTCTGGGAATGAAGTAATTTTATTTGTATTTACAAATGCACTGAGTGTATGCACACACTCTCACCCACTTATTTCTGTACACAGAAGCCCACATGTATATATATTAATATTACTGTGCTCCTCAGGATGTAATTCTGGAGCGCTTGGCTGAGCACCACGGCCCTGACCTGTCAGCACTGGACAGAGAAGGTTTAAAGCAGATCTGGTGTTTGGAAACTTTCCATCTGCAGACTGGCATGCATGGATGGTTATGTATGGGAGGGCTGTGGTGAGACCAAAAAGGTAGGCAGTTGTAAGGCTTGGGAAATGATTTTTAAACCCATCCACCTTATCAAATGCAATGTTTTAAGATTATTTCTCCAAATGCCTTGTTTCCTCTAAAATGTCACCAAGGAAATTTTCCCTCTAATGAGGCAGACAGTTGTAGCAAGTCTCACTGCTCACAGAGGGGACTGGGTGATTCAGACAGACAGTGATGATCAATGAGCAAAGCTGTGTCTAGCATTCACAGATGAAACAAAAAGGTTGGGGACATCTGAATGAGGGAGATGAGCTGTTACCATCAGCCTTGCCTCCAGGTTTCATTCTGAAAATTGCAGGGAAGCTGTGCTCTTCCTCTCTCGAGATTTGCATACGACATTTACTGCATCAGGGATTCCTTCTGACATTTCTAGTGGAAACAGCTAGAAGAGGGAAGTCAGATAGCACAGTGTCTCTGTGCACTGTGCTGTTGCCAAGCAGATAATGTGCCGTAATCTGTAAGCACTGAACTGTGTTTGAATTATGAGGAACCTCTCCTTTGCTTTTGTTTTAGCCCCCTGGGAGAGGTGATATTTCCGGACTGCTAATGTCACAGCGTGACCTGTTAATAACCTGCAAGAACCTCCCTTCACTCCACTGCGTCCCACTCCCCCAGGACCCGGCAGCTGCCATCACATGGATCAAATGCCTGCCTTCTATGCAGTTCATTGAGAAAAATTCAAGCATGTGGCCTGAGGTTCCCCTGATGACTGTCTGGGGATGATGATTTCTACCATCTGCTGTGGCTGCCTGTGGCTCCCGGAAACACCGAGGTGTATGTTGCTTCTGGCCATACGTGGGATTCCTAATGAAACCTCAGCTGCTGTCCAACTGTCTGTGAATATCAGATGGGTTTGAATTATCTTCCGCCAAGAGGGGAGGGAGAAGCACTTTGTTTAACTCTTTAATCTGAACCACTACACAGCACATGCATAATCACAGGGTACAAAGCCACTGAATTATTAGCATCTGCATCACGGTGGCAGCTGTAGTGTTTGCACGTGTGCTGGGTCTGTCTGATTCAAGATGCCCGGGCTGGTTGTTTCCAGGCTAAATATAAAGCCCCAAGTCAAATTCATCTTAGTGTAGCTCACTTGGAAGCCTTGCAGTTATACCAGAGACTTATTTGATTCCTTCACTTCTGATTTGTGTTAAAGAAACAATTCAGATGCATATATTGTATATCAGTATACGAAAAAAGACCGCTTATCAAATGTTTTAAATGCAGCTGAAGAATTGCAGCATTTCCAAAGCTATTTATTGAGATGGAGGAAGTTAGAGCAAATTGATATTAATTTTCATATATGAAAGACACATTTATTTATTGATAATAAATAAATATAAATTGCTTCTCTTTTAGAATTTGACATCCTGTCTGTTTTTTTCCCCTGTAATTTATCATTTAGAAACCTTCCTGTTTGCTGAATATCAGATTTCAGTGGATGTTGAGGGGCACTACATCACCTAGAAGACCATGTCTTAATGGAAAGAATTTGGCATTCTTTCTTGTTAGAACTGCCTAGATTTCATCCCTTGATATTCACATTGTTTTCTCCATTGATATTCATACTATTTTCTTGGAATGAATAGATGCTCTCAGTAAAAAATACACTGAATTTTATGTGGTCAGAAAAATTGTCTACAGAGACAGTCCTGGAGCAGAGAAGTTATTACAAAATTGCTGAATGGATCAGGAATAACTGATTACATTTTTTGAAGTCATTGTTCAGACAGGGCAATGCAGAATGTAAGACTAGTGAGAGACCTCAAAGACAAAAGGAGAAAGAGAAGGAGAAGGAGAAGGAAAAGGAAAAGGAAAAGGAAAAGGAAAAGGAAAAGGAAAAGGAAAAAAGGAAAAGGAAAAGGAAAAGGAAAAGGAAAAGGAAAAGGAAAAGGAAAAGGAAAAGGAAAAGGAAAAGGAAAAGGAAAAGGAAAAGGAAAAGGAAAAGGAAAAGGAAGGAGATACCCAGCAGTAGGCAAGTGACAACCTTGGGTTGTTAAATAGTAAGGGGAGAGTATCAGTATATGGTACTGGATGCTTCCCATTTTCAGATTCAAGTTAAACACTTCTTAGCGTGACCTCATCCACTTATTTTTAGAGGCTCTTTTTCTACTTATTTTGTGGATGCTAATCAAAGAATGCAAAAACACTTCTTAGCAGTGCCTTGACAGGGGTGTTTGATTGTTTTTTGCTTTTAGAGCTTATTTTCTTATTCTATGAGATATATAACAGCAATCTGCAAATATATTCAGCAGCCAGTGGATAGGCATGGGCGGGGGGAGTCAGGGTTCCCACAACTGCTGGAATGCCTTTCTGTTATCAACTGACTCATGCAGAGACGTGCATATACCTCTTGCATACACACATTGTCAGAAATCAATATCAGGATAGAAGGCCTGAAAGTAGATAGTACCAGAAAATTCATAGAATATGCTGAATTGGAAGAGACCTGCAAGGATCATTTAGGCCAAATCTTAACCCTGCACAGGACCATCCCAAAGAGTCACACCCTGCGCCTGAGAGCATCATCCAAACTCTTCTTGAACTCTGTCAGACTTGGTGCTGTGAACACTTCCCTGGGGTGCCTGTTCCAATGCCCAACCACTCTCTGGGTGAAGAACCTTTTCTTAATATCCAGCCTGAACCTCCCCTGACACAACTTCAGGCCATTCCCTAGGGTCTTGTCACTGGTCACCACAGAGAAGAGATTGGTGTCTGCCCTTTTTCTTCCCCTAAAGAGGAAGTTGTAGACTGCAAAGAGGTCTCCCCTCAGTCTCTTCTTCTCCAGGCTGAACAAGCCAAGTGACCTCAGTCACTCCTCACATGGCTTCCTCTCAAGGCCCTTCACCATCTCTATTGCCCTCCTCTGGACACAGTCTAATAGCTTAATATCTTTATTATATTGCAGTGCCCAAAACTGCACACAATATTCAAGGTGAGTGTGCAGAGCAGAGCAGGACAATCCCCTCCCTTGACCGGCTGGTGATGTTTTGCCTGATGCCCCCCAGGACAAGGTTGGCCCTCCTGGCTGCCAGGGCACTGCTGACTCAAATGCAACTTGCCATCAGTTAGGACCCCCAGGTTCCTTTCTGTGGCACTGCTTTCCAGCATCTCGTTCCCCAGTCTGTCCATACATCCAGGGTTGCCCCATCCCAGCTGCAGAATCCAGCACTTCCCCTTGTTGAACTTCATATAGTGGGTGATTGCCCAGTCCTCTAATTTGTCAAAGTCTCTCTGCAGGGCCTCTCTGCCTTCGACAGTGTCAACAGCTTGGAAAAGTATTTCTATTTCTAATTTTCTACTTTACTGATCCTATTTTTAAGAAAATCTAGTCAAAGACACAGGACCTACGTATGGAAACATTTCACACATTTATCTTCTGTAACCTCAAATGATCCAGTAGCTACCTCCGCCTTCATATTTCAAGCAGTTTTCCATTTTGCAATAAATCCAAGGCTACTGTATTTTAGTAAACATGAGCTAGTTAAGTAGGGCACACAAATACAGAGGAGGTGATTTGTCTATAATGCAATGCTTTTCTAGCAACATTTCTCTTTTTGTGTCTTGATACAGAAAAATTTAACTGTACTACCAGTAGCTGTCCAAAAAGAAAAAGAAAAAAAAAACCCAAACAAAACTCCCAGAGCACTAACAGGACCGAAACAATACAAAACAAACCAAACACCAACCACCTCATTTTTTTCTTTCAGAGCTTTTTAAGGAAAATCTGGTTTTTCTTTCCTCTCTCTACATAGATCTCTGCATCACTGAAGAGAGATTTGACAGATGGAGACAGCTTGTAACAATGCACTTGAAGCTCTGAAAGACTAAAATGAGTAATCAAAACCATTCCAAAAAGGACTTTTTCATGAATCTATCTAAAAATATATGTCCCAGAGGATTTCTTTCCTCTTTTTTCCACTCTTCTTTTTTACTTGAAGTAAGATGGGTATTTATACTTAGCTGCATCTCATTATGTATGATTTCCCTTCTCTGTTAGTCACATCACATCTTGGCTTGCAGTCACAAGTGACGTAAGATCTTGCAAAATGCAATAAATATGTTAAGAGACAGTAAACTAGAAATAAAACATGGAGATCCTAATGTGAATCTCATCTTCAAGTTCTTCTGCCATAGTCCACTTTTGATGAAATTTTGATTATGATGAAACATTTGTAAGAATTGTTCTGAAGTGGAAAAATATACCTTGCAACTTCTAGGTCTCAAATGATGACTGCTGGGGACACAGCATGAATGCTTCCCTCGTTCTGTCACTTGAAATATTTCCTTTAGTCTTAGAGAGTTATTAGAGGGATTTGAGTATATATACCTGTGGGACCATTTGGCTTGAAGAGATTCTTTTTTGGTTGCTATTGAAAATTGACTGTTGCACCGAATTCCCAGTTGTCTGTGCCACAAATCCAAAAGGAATTAGGGGTAATATTGATGAGAACATCACAGATGATGGAGGAAGATATGGCTGCCAAAGCAATTTTATTGCTAGCACAAGAGAAGAAAGTCTGCATTTCCAAATACATCTATACATATTCCCTGCTTCAGGTTACGAACATACAGCCACAGGTATAACAAAGATCTGGCTTACACAGGTGCTGAGTCCTTACCCTTATGATTGTGGTGTTGGTAGCTTGCAGTTCTGAAAATGAAATCTATGATTTCTCAGAAGAAGCATCCATTTATGGATGCATGCAGTAAAAGTATCCAGGTGGCTAGGCTTTAGTACATCTGATCAGGGTTTGTGTGTGATTACATGTGGAGTGTTAGCTGCCTATAAACAAAGGAAATTTCAGTACTGAGGGGCTCTTTTGAAAAAAAACCCTAGAGGAACCTGGGTTTTCCATATAATTCAGACCATAAAGAGAATCCTAAACTTTTAAAACCCTCCTACATGGACTTGTTATATAGAGGGGACAAGTAAATTTTACATGGAGTAAATGAACAAAGGTAACTTTTCTAATAAAGGGAATATATCAGATGGTGGAGTACTTTCCTACAGAAAACATGCAGGTGCTGTCAGTCAAAATGTTCATAAGACTGACTGGAACTCTATAAATCAACACGCAAGATTAATTCTATGCTAAAATAAGATTCTAATGTGACTTTCCATCTCTAACAACTATGGTGACATTCCTTTGCCATGGCAAACTCAGAGTGAGCAAAGAATAGTAAGCACTAAGGGAGTCATCTGCCAAGTAAGTGTCCCGTCTTTGATTAAAGTAATCTTCTAACTGCCCTAGGTTTTCCTGCCTGTCTGCTGTTTCAAGGAATCGATACAGCACCTGGAAGCCAGTAAATTTTCTTATGACAGGAAGTGCATACACAAAGAGTAGAAATCAGAAACTGCTGGATATTTTAAATAACTTCACAAGATCTCAAGTAAATCATTTGGACTGGCCATCAAACAGATAAAGCCTAGACATTTTCAAGTGCAAAAATGGTGAGCCTTACAAAAATAAAATTACTAATAAAATTATACTCTTTGAAGAGGCTGTAGTTACCATGCCGCAGAAGCTTTTTTTTTTTTTTGTCTGTGTGTTTGCTCTGTGCATGCCACTGAATTTCAATTGCTGAAGGTAACATTAGGTTTAATAACAATTACAAATGTAAGTGAACTCCTTAACATTCCAGCTAAATTTGTATCTAATTTTGAATTAGTTGTAATGAAGTGGAGAAAACCAAACCAAAACACATTTTCCAAATACATTATTAAGTGCATGGTTTTGACTTAGTTTTTGCATAATATAATTGTGTAAGTAACTTAATGGGATTTTGCTTTCTGAAGCAAGCAAGCAGATATCAAAAGGAGCAGTAGACAATGACACAAAACTATTGTTATGTCACTTTTTTCAGTTAAATCACATCCCAAATCCTTATGATACACAGCATGTATTAGTGAAAATTTCAGCATAGGACAGCCAAAGTCTGGTTCTGGGGAACTGGTATGATTGTTTGGTAGCCTTTATCCCTGAGAGGCAACTAATACAGAGCAGGGTTCCATCATCTTATTTTAATCCAGAATCCAGGTCAGACTGTGTTTTTCTTGTTAATATATCTAGGAGGTCAATAGGACTACTGTAGGAATAAGACTTTTCATTAATGTAATCAGGTGTGTGAGACTGTCCCTTTGCTAGTATGCTGTTTTCTAATTTTGCATTCCTGTTTTTACTGTCCTTATATTCTCATTCTATATGTTCATGCATAGTGTTCTTCAGGGAAACTGCTGCACTAAAAAAAATACTGTCAATGACAGGAAGGATAATAAATGCTGTGATATCAGGAATGACTGAAGAAATGCCATTAGTATGAAATTTTTTGTGGTAGAGACCTTCTTTGCTAGCAACTAAAAACAGAGTATATTGGTTACAGCTTACATGCCTTTTACGTTTCTAGGAACACAAAAAAATTTCATAAAATTTCACAGCTGAGGAGAAAGGAATGACATCCCCAAAAGCTGGATCATGTTCTCCTACCAGGTTTTCCTCAGAGGCACTTGCCCACTAAAGGAAAGCACAGTTTCAATTTCAGTGGATGCAGTTCTTATCAATAAATAAGAACTGGGTACAGCTGATAGGGTGACTCACTGCTCTGTTAATGACAGTCTGGTGTTTTGCCTTTAAAAAAACTACATGCTGAATTCATTCAAACAAAACAGATTTTGCTTGCTGCCTTTATTCTGCTATTTTAAGGGTAGGATTAGAGGACTATGCTAATAGACAGAATTAAAGAGACACGTTTGTCCCTTCATGGGCATGAAATGAAAGCACACAATTAAAATCCCAGTGAACTATAAAATGAGTAATAGCAGATGTGCAGGTCTGTGTGTCTTGAACATGGCATAACGTGGTTGCAATCTTAGCCTTCCTGTGGATGGTAAGAACACAAAGGAAGTGTAAAATGTCATAGCTCTGCTGAAGTAAACGGAACTCTGCTTAATCACCTTAGGTAAGGATTTATCCTCTCAGCTGGAACCTTGCCACATTGCCTCGCAGGTGTCTCTCCACCCCACCTGCCTGATCTTCAGCTGTCATTTACTTAGGCAGACAACAGAAATGCTCCTTCCTATAACCTGGATCCCAGGGATATGTCTTCAAGGAAGGGAAGCTCTGATGTTCTGCACTCCTGCTAACAGTAATGTCTGCCTCAGATGTTAGGCACACCTTTCCCTGAACCACTACTCATACATATTTTACATGAGATTAAACAATATATTATTTTTTGTATTACTAACATGGAAAACATGCAGATCTAGGGGGGCAAATAATGTGCTGAAACCCAGATGCATTTTTTTTCTGTTTTCTGTTAGCATAATTTTTTTTGGGGTTTTGATTATCTGTGTCCAAGTTCCACCAAGTCATTAAGCATCTCTCCTGCTCTGCTGCCTACTGATCAGTTTGTCCATTTCTGTGACCCAAATTGAACACAATCCTCCAACTGCTGCAAAAGTATGCTCCTCTCTCCCTACCAAGATGCCTACTGAGTAATTCTGTGATTTCTTGATCTGTACTACCTCTGTGTTCTTAAATAATGCAGTTGCCTGGGGTTTTCTACTTTCACATTCAGCAGTAAAGAAAGCCCTATTTTCTTCCAGCTTTAGCTAACCAATCACTTAGTACAGGTTCATCCGAAAAGAGGGACTTTAATGTTTGGCTACAGATTGCAGTTCTTTGTCTTTGAGAGATATTTCTCAGATTTGTCAGTAAATGTGTCTATAGTAATTATATTCTAAAATACTGGTACTTCTAAGTTAACAATTCAATAAATTCTATATTTTCATGAGATTTATCTAGTTGCCATCACAGGTTGATCATCTTGTTAAGTTCTAAGTGCATTTTTATTGTTTAATGAGTTCAAAGACAATTTTTAAAGGTAGGTTTTTGCTCCCCAAAGCAGGTTCAACTGGAGCAGGTTGCACAGGATCACATCCATCATCATCATGGCTGGGCTTCGCGAACGAAGATTTGGGAAGGCTCTATCCACATTTGCTACAGGCATGCTAGTGGCTTATGAGGCCAATATGTGACAGACATATCCGATTGCAAAAGGCACAGCAGAAAGACTCCTTAGATGGTGTATTCTGCAAGACGCGGTTCTTTCTGCGTTGCCTATTCTCCTCAAGAGTGATCCTGCGTGTGTTCTCGAAGGAGACAGCTGCGTTATAGATGGCGTGTCTCCAGGCCTCCCGATTTGAGGCCAGAGTAGACCAGTTATGGTGATCAATATGGCCAAGGCTGAGATGTTGTTTCAGGGAGTCCTTGTATCTTTTCTCCGGGGCTCCTCTCATGCGGCAGCCAGTGGCAAGTTCACCGTAAAGCAAGATCTTAGGGAGGCGGTGGTCCTTCATCCTGGAGACGTGCCCTGCCCATCGCAGCTGCGTTCTCAGTAACATGGCCTCAATACTTGTGACTGCTGCTTGTTCTAGAACAGATGTGTTGGTCACATAGTCTGACCAGTGGATGTTTAGGATTGTATGGAGGCAGCGTTGATGGAAGCGTTCTAGGAGTCGCAGGTGGTGGCGGTAGATGACCCATGATTCGGAACCATATAAGAGAGTAGACAGCACTGTGTCTCTGTAAACACTGATCTTGGTGCTTTTCTTCAAGTGTTTATTACGCCATACTCTTTTGTGGAGTTTTCCAAAAGCACTATATGCCTTAGCTAACCTGTTGTCTATCTCTCCGTCGATCTTACCATCTGAGGAGATGAGGCTACCTAGGTAATTAAACTGTTGGACTGATTTGAGCTCTGATTGGCCAATGGTGATGTGGGGATGATGGGGGACTTCCTGAGGTGCAGGTTGATGGAGGACCTCTGTCTTCTTTAAACTGACTTCCAGCCCAAAGAGCTCAGCAGCATTTTTTGGTCACGCACTCTTTTGGTCAGGCAAGCCCAGAACCGAAAAACACCTCTCAGGAGTCGGCTTCATGATCAAAAACTCCATTGTTCCTAAACTCGAAAATCTGCCAACAGGTCACTCTGACCGCATTATCTCCCTACGCCTTCCACTAAACAACAAGCAACATGTTGTCATCTTTAGTATATATGCCCCAACTCTCCAAGCTGACCCTGCTGAAAAAGACAAATTTTATGCTGACCTGCGCCGCCTTACCCAAAAGGTTCCTGCAGACTATAAGATCATTATCCTTGGTGATTTCAACGCCAGAGTAGGCAAGAATTTTGAAGCCTGGAAAGGAGTATTAGGCAAGCATGGTGTTGGAAACTGCAACGATAATGGTTGACTTCTGCTAGAATTCTGTGCAGAGCAACAACTCACCATCACTAATACTATCTTTCAGCAGAAAGATAGTCTGAAGACAACATGGATGCACCCCCATTCTAAGCATTGGCACCTCATTGATTTTGTCTTGGTGAGACAGAGAGATGCCCGCGATGTCCACCATACCCGCGTGATGCCCAGTGCAGAATGCCAAACAGACCATCAGCTTGTGCGCTGTAAACTCAATTTTCACATCCAGTCGGGTTTTAAATATCTCCAGAAAAGGAGATTCAGCATCCTCTCTGGGCAGACTATGCTCTCCACAGTACAGTTCTTTCTTATGTTCAGATGGAACTTCCTGTGCATTAAATACTTTATGTCTCAGGCTGCAGCAAAATTAAGGAGACAGTTCTGAGTATATTTTGTTTGCAAATAGAGAAATAATGAACATTTCATTTCTAGTATCATTATAATAAAATGGAGAAGATTAGATAACTTCCAAAGCTAAACCTTTTGAAAAGAAATCCTAGCCCACTAAAGACAATGAGATGGCTTCCTGTACCTTGAATGGTGCTCATGTATCATTTTACTGTTTCATCAGAGTAAGTGATGCAAAACAGGCCCTTTTTTGTATACAGAGGTTTTCTGGGTCAAGAGGCAAAACATAAAAGATATAGACAGATGGCTTCAACACTTGTTATAAAGCCTGAATGTCCTTTATAATTTGAGGTAGGGAATATGTCTCATGTCTGTGAGAAGAGATAGAGGAAGGGAAAGTGCTAATCTGAAGTGCAGACTTAAACCCAGTGCGACTGGAACAGTTCTTGAGAGTAATGATCTAACATGCTGTTGTGACATTTTGCCAGTTTTAAAGTAAAATAAGGGCTATACTGCAACAAATGTGTTAACTCCAGAAGGGTTAGGTTTTAATTTTCTTGAGTGTCCTAAAAGCATTTTTCTGTTCTGCATTGGCTGAAGAAGGAGAAGAAATTTTTGTCTTGTTCTAATAATCCAATGCATTCTGCAGTCAGAGTGCACTGTAACATGCCTGGAGGGATCTTTTTAGTTTTACCTGAGTTCTGCTCTTATACGAGAACATACAATAGCATTCATCAGGTTCTGAGGGGTGTGCTTTCATTTGTTGCAGTACAAAACACAAAATAAAATCTACAAAGGAAGTCTGCTGTTAGCTGGTTAGTCCCCCTGGGTATATTTGCTTCTTGTATCCATAGTTAGTTCACTTGAGATGGAGAAGCAGAGACTGGACTTGCCCCTGTTACACATAAAAGGTCCTGCACAGTTTGGCAACTGCACTTTACAGAGCCATTTCCTGTGAGTCAGTAAAAGCTCTCAAAGAGAAGGAATAGTTTTGCTAAACCAGATAAGTAATACCTGCATTTACGATTTCCAATCTTAGGGGAGTAATTTTCTCTATTCGAATTTCCACGGTATTTTAATAAAGGACACTGGATGCTGTTTGCCCCTGTTCTCCCCAAGATTTCCACAGCTTTTCTTGTTCAACAGAGGTTTTCAGGAAAGTTTTGTTTGTCTCTCTCTCTCTGCTGCACACACCGTTCCAATGCCAGGTGGGTAAACTTCAGGTTCAGCTCCAAGTGCTTGTTTACACTGTCTTCTAGTGTGGAAGACTAACACAGAGAAGCAGATATTGGAGAAACAGCACAATAACAGCAACTAATTAGCAGAAACAATGTTGATGGGTTCTCAGTTAAATTGCACTAAAATATTCGTTGTTAATTGTGTATTCTTTCAAAGTTCCAGGTTTGAAATCACCTACTAATGACACAGGAAGTACCAGGCAAGAAAGGTCTGTTCCAGCTGCCCAACAGCAGCAGCTAATGTGCTCAGATCCATTTTCAGGGATGAGGAAGCAGGTTGTTTGCTCTATTCATTCTGTGCCAGGGTTGCCAGGATGTTGAACAAGGTTGTATTTACACAAGAAGTTCTTTGCTGATACAAGAATACTGGTGTACTCTATTGGCAAAAGGTTTCTCATGCAATCACAGACTACAATAGCAAAACTGTGGAAAGGCACTCCTCACCAGTGGGAAAATGGTGGAAGTAAACTAGCTCTTTTTTCTGTCTTAACTCTATTCGAACTAGAGAGTTCTGATTGTGCAGCTATGCTGGGGCAGAGGTATAGGGAACTGAAAGCTGCAAAATACTCCTTCCCTATTACTGTGTGCAGAGTGTGTATTTCTGAGTAAATGCATGCATGAGGAAAAGAGGTGGCAGGGTAGAAACAATGAGAGAGAGCAATAAAAATTGTCCTCTAGGAATTCTTAGAGATCTGGGATTCACTTCATGTAAATAACTGCCAATTTATATTTTGTATTGAGACGGAATTGCATCATCCCATGGAATGATCTAGGAGGAAGGAGAATTGAGTCATTGATAATTCAGACATTAACATAAGCACATAAGCACAAGAACAAATGGGTGTAAATTGGACATGAACAAATTTAGTCTGAAAAACACAGGAAAACTGCTAACCATTAGAGGTCTAACATCCTGTAATGGCTTGCCAGTAGAGAAATTGTAGGGGCAAGAAATGTCAGCTGTTGAGGGACTGACAGTAGGATACTGGTCACCAACGCACTTGATGACCCAGGAGGACTCTTCTAGCCTGAAGTTCCCAAAAGCACTTTAGGAGTTACAACAGAAAATAATAAAAATTTAGAAAGACAGAAGTACTGTTTCCTGGATGTCATATGGAAAGGAGTTTCAGCTTCAAAAAATGTCTAGGTGAACAATGCTACTTCACATTGTTACTGCTGGCTACAGCTTTTTGAGCCCCTGATAATGTATAAGACCAATGTAAGAAATTAGCTTGAAATTAGTTGGATAACATTATTTTTTAAGGAGAAGCCTGTGGTAGTTTGCAGAAGACTGTAGAGGGAGCAGTAGCCAACTGCTCTCCTCTGTCAGCAACAAGTTTCTTTGCGAAAGGAAAAGAAAGCAACTGTAGGTATATACATACAGAGTTTCCCCCTTGTCCCCACTGCTGAGCCATAATTCTTGTATACCAAGTACCAGTTCTTCCTAAGCTGGATGTAAACCCATTACTGATGAAGAGAGAGACATCTACAGGAGTCGGGACATGACCCAGGTGTTATCAGGTATCTCAGGACAAAAATGTTCCTCTCTGCCTGTCATTGCTGGTTCTTAGAACCAGTTTTCCCTAATTCACAATTTCTGACTTCCTAGTATTGCTAGGTATTGTGGAAACAATGGGTAAACAATTTGAGCCTGTCCTGCAAGACTGTTGTTCTTTGGTTTATAGTTATAGATCCTCTTAACACACCAATGCCTTTTACAGCAAAAATTACATACATGCTACGAGTGATGTGAATCACATTAATTATATGCCAATTCAAATGCTGCCATAGTATCTCATGTAGTGGTAATGCCACCATCTGGTGGTTGCATCACTGTCAAAAGGAATTCTGACAGATTTGGTATTAGGTTTTGAGCTGTCTCTGCTCAGGGAGAGCAGAAATCCCGGTTTAGATTTAGAGATTAGGACTCCCTGTAAATCATTTCTCCTGGACAATGTTTCAGTTTGTGAGTGTGCCAGATAGGCCCAGAAATGCAGAGTAGGAGACACCAGAATGAATGTCTTTTTTTTTTTTGTGATGTGATTTTATTACTGAGAAGCTGAGAAGCTTGTGATGTTAAGACACTTCTAACATGAGCTATATTTATGGTTGCCTTTTTTTCAGGAGGACTTGGTAGGACAGAGTCACAAGATGACTTCTATGCGAAACATACAGTGACCATCTGCACACTTCTTGAACATGAAGCCTCTCCCTCCTTCTCTTTATATGCTTCCTATGGTCTTGAGAAAGGACAGGTCTGACACTGGCAGGAGCTTATTGTCTCCCTACAAGATACTCTTTAGAGTATCTTGCCTTTCTCTTGTAATTTTTTTGGCTATAAATGTCACTTTTTTCCAGAGAGACTTTTGTTAGGGTGCAATTCTAAAAGCATCCTTCTGATATTGCTTAATGAGTTTTGTTATGATTGTCACCGTGTTCTAGGCCAAGTAAAAATGTTCCTGAAATAAGTAAAAACCCCCAATTATTCTGTTCCTGCGTTTCAGAAGGGCAGCAGAAGAACAGAGATAACTGCAGTAAAGACACTTGGATTTACCCTAGGACAGAAGAGAGAACAGTAAATCTTTATGCTTATGCTTATAAAGAAAGAAATTAGTAATAAAATTTGAGCAAGCCAGAGGCTTTTATGCCTTTTGACTGAAGAACTTACAGTTTACCTCATTTTTGAAAACCAGATTTGTGATTAGGTTGTTTTGTGCTGTAGTTCAGACCTGAAGTTCACAGCAAAATGAATTTGTGTTCTAAAGTAAAGTTCTGCTCTGTGTAGCAGAACAGAACTGCAGAATGAGATATTCTGTATAAATTGTGGAAAATTTAAAATGAAACTTTGATGCATTTCAGCAATGTGTTATATGGAGCAGCTCGTCTGTGTGCTGCAGAAAGTCAAGTTTTTTTATCTTCTTCCAACCACTTTTTATTATTTTCAATTACATTTAAAACTCTTGGATACAGGGTCTCCTTCTCCTCACAGACTTGTATGGTGCTTAGTCCAAGGGATATCAATCTCTGCTGGGATCCCTTGGCAGTACTACTATGTGAGACAGGTGCTCTTATCTTGTGCAAATTGCTTTGACAGCTACAGCAGCCTGTTCTTGGCTCTCCCTCTTTCCTGAGTACTTCTTGGATGCAGATAGGGGAATGCAGTTAGGAACTCCATCCACGTGCATTAAATCCCATGAGGTAAAATAGCTAAGATGCATTGATGGCAGGGTCTGATGCTTCAGGGGAGCACTGGAGACATAGTAGAGTGCACATAGGACATCCTGCCCCATCATGTACACATCCAGTCAGCAAAGTTGGTCATCCAGGTCTAAATAAGATTTGAAAATTGTGCAAATCAAAAAAGAGAGCAATTAATACATAATTTTCTGTTGAAGTCCTTCTGCTTTTATGCAGTCATGAGAAAGCACAGTTGTTAATGCATGCTAGATTTTTTCAACTGGCCACTCAACTTCTTCCTGCACCTCACATCTCTCTGTTCCTAAGTCAGATCCATATGTTACAGCCAACGAGAAAGGCTGGAGTTATGTGACTGAAATACAGCAAACACCCTTGAAACTGATTTTTCCTCTCCATTGTTAGAAAACACCAGGTTGCTTAAAAGATCATACTAGGATTTGCAAACTTCTTCCCCACCAGCTCTTTGTCACTCATTGATTAAATGCCCTAGCCTGGGCTTTTGCAATGGCTTAAAACAAGGACTGACACGAAAATATTTTGTCAAAGGATAACCTCATTCCAGGCATTTTTAGCCTCACACTGATATTGGTTTCAGCTGCAAGAGGTTCTTGGAATCCCTGAGCTACTTTCTCTTGGTATTCATTGCCAATGATGCCAATGGCAAGCCTGTACCCTGCCACTCCATGTCTGGTTCTTCCCAACAAAACCAGTGTGCAACGACACCTGCTAGCAAACGAATGGAGGAAAAATGCCCAGAGAGCAGGTATTTTCACTTGCTATGTGTAAGGACATCTGTCAGCTGCCTGGCACCTAAATGTTTACTGGTTAGCATATGTGCCTGGTTGAAGACTTAATTGTCTATCACTATTATTAGTTACTAGTTATTGAGTGCCAACAATGTGTTCCCTGCCCTACAGTAGGAGACACAGTTTTCTTATCTTCAAACAGCTCTCAGAAAACTATAATGAGAGAAGATAAATAATAAAAAATCATAAACTATTTGGCTGAGCTTAACTCTTACACAAATAGAATTCCTCTTCTGCTTTCCCACTGTATGTTTGTCTTTCAGTAGATTCCCCTAAAAATGCAGGAAAAATGGATTTATGCAAGTGTTTATAATGTGTCATCCTGTTTTATTTGCTCCTAAGCAGTGTCTAGGATTACTGTATTGTCTAAATATGCATAAGAAGGGTTTTCGAGCCACAGGGATTTCAAGCTTTCTTGTTACCTAATCCTTCTCTCTATATCATCCAATTAATGCTGGTTCTATCAAGACTTTCAGACTCCACAGAGAACAAAATATTGCTCCAGTGCCATGGGGACATTCTGTGGAGCAAGACAATCTGTGTCCTCTAACCACAGGAGATAAAGTCACCTGCAATCTCCCCCCCCACCTGAAGCTTCTGGAAAAAAACCCACCACAGTAAAGAATTTCTGAAGTGATTTTTAAATGCATGACAGGTTTGATATTGCATTACTTCAACGTGTCACATTAGCCTTAATAGGAGTATGTTATTAAATAAGTCAATAATCACATGAATTTCAGATTCTGTTTGACTGAAGACTACATGAAAGAAAATAGATTGAGTAAACAATCTAGTCGCTTCTTTGGCAAAGTAGGTTTTGTGCCTAGACTACCTAAGAGCCGCAGTAAGCAAAAATAAAATTAAAAAAAACCTATGCATTGAGAACCTTCAATCACCTTTTAGCTGAATGTCTAGGGCTTCGTATGTTCATATCGATTAACTTAATACTTGAATGTGGTCATAAAAATAAGTAAACTACATGTGGCCCAAAGTCCTTTGGAAAACCAGGACTTGTGCTCTTCATACACTCCAGAAATTTACAGTCCAGTTTTAATATTCTGAGGCATAATGGGATGGTTGGCCTGAAATGGGTCACTAAACAAAGACTGCTGTCAGGTCTCTCCAACAGCTACAGTTTCAGTCTTCAACTTTCCACTGGCTGAAGCTGGGCATCTTACTGATACTGAGTACAGTGTGTCATGTAGGATACTCCCTGCTTTGCTCAGATAGTGCCCAATGTTAGGAAGAAATTCTTTACAGAGAGGGTTATCAGGCATTGGAACGGCCTACCCAGAGGGGTGGTGGATTCACCATCCCTGGAGGTTTTTAAAAAGAGATTGGGCATGGCCCTTAGTGCCATGATATAGTAATTGGAGTTGGATCAGGGGTTGGACTTGATGATCTTGGAGATCTTTTCCATCCCAATCTATTCTATGATTCTATGATTCTATAATTACCCACTCAAGTGCGTACCTGCCATAAACAAGAGTGTAAAGACCTATAGGAAGAGGCTACTGTGGAAAATAGTAGTAATGTAGTTACGATACACATCACCAAGTCCACAAAAACAGTGAGGGTAGAATTGAGAAGTATATTCTGTTCTGTGTTCAAAAATAATTTTTAATAATCAAAATGTGCATAAAGCACTTCAGGAGATTTTACTAGCAATTAGTCTTCAGAGATGTCCATATTATTTTGTCCTCAGAAGTTTAAGAATTTTTGGTGAGAGCCTGTCCTCACAAGAATTGCTTTGCATAGAAGCAGATAGTATAAATAAAAATTATTATATTCATTATTTTCCTAGGCTTTGCTCTGATTTTGGCAAGTGCATTTTCCATGAATTTACTTCAGTTGAGAAGGTTTTACACAAGTGGTATATGTGTGTCACATCCTGGATTTTCATTAGAGTACTGTTTTACTGAGCAGCATGGTTCCTAAATTCTCATATCTTACATACAAAACCACACATTGTCAGAGAGAATTGGATGATGTATTTATGTACATAATGTATACTGGTCATATTTCTCCATGTCCTCACAAGGCCAAACAAGATGGAAATTGGCCTGAATGTCTTTGTCAGAGATCCACTTCATGTATGAATGTGAGAAATACAGTTGGTAGGTCTAATTCCTACATCATCTTTTCAGGTGGCAGTCTGTCAGAAGAGAGTTCAGATGGTGGACAGCCTGGGGTCCTATTTGTAGGTTACTTTCAGACTAGAATAAAAAAAAATTGTCCCTGCAGCTGTACAATGTCCTTCTTCCAGGTATTTAGTGTAAACTCTGGGGGACAAGACCTCTCCATCCTTTCCCCATCACCGTGCAGAGCTCTGGACTCCAACAGAGGAGTTTGCTGTGCAGACTGTATGTTGAAAATAGCGGATTGATGAAGTTTGTCAGTCAGCTTGATATGAACTTGAAGAATAGTTTTAATTTGAAAAATAATTATTAAACGTAGATTCACAAAACAGCTTTATAAGAGAAGGCTTTAAGGTGTCTCAACAGCAGTCAACCAAGATACATGAGGTGGTTGCTGAGCAGACATAGCAAGGCTGTTCTGAAAATGCTCTTAGCACTAGGCCACTAAGGTTATAACCCAAGCTACTCAGCAGCCAGCTTTGGAGAACATTGTGGGGGGCAGATCCCATTTGATGGAGGCATGTGATATTTTTTTGTTTCTCTCTGGATTCATGGTGTGAGTTAAACTGTTCAATTTGGGCAGGTGTCAATTAACTCAAGAAAATGCCCACATACTTACATACTTTAAGCATCCTAAATGTGACCATGACATTCACATCCTCTCTGTATCAATTTAAAGAATCCAGGTGAAGTGAAACACCTACAATGAGAAATATTTAGAATTATTAGCCATCAAACATAGCCAAGTGATTATAGCTGTTCCTGGAAATGTTATGAGGCAGTTGAATTCCCCTCTGACAGAAGAAGGAAATGAATTTGTATTTACTGCTTTCTGGCAGGCTACTCAGCAGTTCGACCAGTAAAGATGAATTGTACCAGCTCTCTGTAGCTTCTGTAAAACTTACTCCACGTCTCTCAATACCCCAAACTTAGTTGTCTTGCTGATTTTTGGACACCTTTCAGAAGTAAAAATCACCTTTTCCTTTCAGTTGTTGCCATGCAAGCCCAGTCTTAAGTGTGTAGTGTTTAGTCTGTGATGTTGCCTTTCCCCTCTTGTACCTCCAGTGGGAACTGCATGCTTATAAGAAGAGTGCTTTACACGTGGACATGTGAAAAAAGCTGGGAGCATGGATTTATTGTTCTATATCCTCGGAGACATAACAGCATGGGTATGCTCTTCCTTCTTCCCAAGATGATTATTTCTTATTACTTCTCACTCAGCCACAAAAGACTATAAAACTGTCATTCTGATCTGACGACTAAATCTGCCAATGAATCAGTACTAACACACCTGCAGATGACTCCTACCTCAGTTATGCATTTCTGGTGTGCTTACAGGTATTACTTACCTACTGCTTTGGCACTATGTACTGCCATGTAAGCCAAACCCTTGCCCTATCAACCTAAAAAGATTTCCTGAGGCTCAGCAAGCTTAAGGATCCACCTGGTGGCAAACTTAGATGATCATATTCTTGCTTTTCCCATATGATTCATACTTCCTGAACCTTAGTAATTTTGGACATTTCACAAAAAAAAGTACTAACATGGCATTCATATAGACCTGTTTTGGAGTTGAAATAATGCAAAAAGATTAAATTATGAAAAATATCAAAGTTGTTTTTCTTTAACATGGCTGAAAACAGACTACTTTCTGAAATTTCTCACTAAGCTTCTAAAATGCTGGACATAGATTTCTTTTTTATTCATAATAAAACCATAAATACTCTAATTGAGAATGTTCTTTATCCTGTTATAGCAAAACAAAAATTATTCCATTAAAGAGATTTTCTTTTTAATTATTTAATTAGATAGTTTATTTATTTATTAGTATTTGAAGACAGTTGTATTTCCCAATTTTAGTTTTCAAAACAACTCACACCAAACTGTATCAGATAAGCATTTTTAGACTGATCCTGCTGTGAATAGTTAGAATCTGTCCATTTACCTATACATTTAGTCTTTAAATCTGAAATGGAAGGAATTTGCAACATAATGATTAACAAAAATTTATTTCTCTTAATTTACTCAAATTTATTTGCATTCTTTCAAATATGAAGAGATGACTAGGTAATTAATTAAAGAACCAAAAAATCTTAGCTAAGTGAAATGAAAATAGCAGTACAAAACTCGGTAAAAGCGCCTAGGTGAGGTGTGCTAAAACTTTATTTCATTTGCCTACTTTCCAGTTTTATTCATCGACTTATCTAGACTGTTTCTGTCACTTTTGACATGACACTCACTGAAAGCTTTATCACTGCATGAATGCAGTGCTTGGTAGAAGCGTAATTAACTTGTCTTATGAACTAGTGCTACTGCAATGACAGTTCTGTACTGTTATTATGCTTTGTCCAGACTAATTTGCTAAGGAGAAAAATTGTCAGTGTAACAGTATATGTGATCCTATTATTATTTCACTTGTGTTATCTGTGCTGTAGAATGATAAAGTTTATTGGGATTACATCACAGGGTAACCCATCTGTATTTCTGCTCCTGTAGGGTTCTTTCTGGAAGTACTCAGACACAGCTTGCATATCCATGTTCCTCAAAATACCTTACAGTTTTGTGGCCACCCTCACTGCTGTTCAGAATCCGTGGATTTAGGGTTCTCAGGCCCTGGGTCCTAGAGTGGCATTCAGCTTTTATAACTTGATAGACAGGTACCAGAGCACAGAGTTTCTGAGTAAGCATGGCAAGCCCAGCCTATCAAATGTGCCATGCATGCACACAGATACAGACTGCAGATATATGCTTGGGGTGCTCAAGGTCTGGGAAAACTGGTGCTTCCAGCAGCATAACTGCAGTCTTCGCTGGTGTTATATTTGTGCAAATAAGAAGTATTTGGGGGATATAATTTGCCTTTCTGCCTAGGGGAACTTCTGCGCAGAGATCATTAATTCTTTTCCCGTGGCTGAGATCATTCTGTCCACAGTTCTTTTACCAGGAAATATCCGTCTGTCTTAAGACTGATACATACTCCAGTGGGTTAAAGTTGAATGATAGAATATGATCTCAATCTCTCTGATGGACATTGTTTTTCTTGAAGAGGGAAGACTTAGCTTTTTCATAAGCAGTTCCTTAATTCTGGAACATTTCACAGAAGGACACCAAGTCCAAACCTACCATAGTTTAGGAGCGGTTAAGAGGTAATCATGTTCAAAGGGAGGCTGATAATAAGACTAAATAACAATACATGCTGGCCATTTTTCATTTATTACCCTGTATAAATCAGAGCCTGTAGATGACTGATTTTATCTACGTAAATCTACAATCCTATTATTTCTCTCCATTTCCTCTCAGGTCTGTATTTTATTTAGGCTATATGTCCTCCTGTTTTCTTTTTCTGTTATATTTAAAAATATTTTTTTCCCCTTTTTTGACTTAATTTTCTGTCTTAAGTGTAACCTCACCTGAGGGAAATACTGCAATAAGGAGAAAGGGTGATTAGGTGATGTTACAGCTTGATCGTTATCAGCTTTTCTTCGACTTTTCTCAAGAATTCTATTGTTGTACTGGAAGATGTTAATGACTACCATAAAGTTTGTCTTTGATCTGCAGAAAATTCCAAGCCTCATTAATCCCGTTATGGCATGCACCCTTCTTTCAGTCTAAACACCAAGCAGCAGCTAAGCTCCTGTACAGAGTAAAATTGCTGAAAATAGAATCCACCACTCAGGCACTTATCCTACAAAGAAAAGCTGAAGTATGAACTAATTTGTGGCGAACAAAGAACTTTCTGGGAAATTATTATGTATTCACTGACTGAGGCATCAACTGATAGAAGCTATGTGTTTAGAAATAATCACAAAGCTGGGAAAAAACATATAGGCAATGTGGGTGGCCCAGGGAGAAAGCCAAGAGAAGAAGCTTGTTGAGTAGAGTACCTACTGAAAAAGTAGAGCTAGATTACTGAGCTAGGAAATAACCTTCTGCTCTTTGTTCCTACCACATTCAGTGAAATGGAGCTTAGAGTATATTCTTTGCAAATACACGGTATTTCATCAGAGAAACTTCAACTGCTCCAAATCACAGTTTCTCCTATGAAAACGAACATGTCAAGATTATAACTGGTGGCTAAATGTTGGGATAGGACAACAGTTGATTGAAAATGGGAGATATTTTATAAAGTTTGCTTGTTTGCTGAGATAGTACACTTTTTTGATCTTGTGAATCCCAGTTCATGTCCGTGACTGCCTTAGTGAGGCTTAGGGAATTGAGGCATCATGCAGCTCAGATTGCCTTTCCTGTCAGATGTATGATCCCCATGACTGAGCTGGTGAATAACCTAATTCTAGTAGGTTTGGTGAATTTCTCCTTAGCTCTCACAATCTTTGCAAAGTTAGTTCCCACTTTTATTGCTGTATATGGTGAAATAAGATTAGAAGATTGTAAATCTGCACTGAGTTGAGCCTAAGACTAGACAGAGGTGTTTCAGGCTCCTGAGCTGGTGTGGTCAGTGTCAGAGCCCTTTTGAATAAATTCAATTGATCTAAAGAAGTTTTTTCTGTCAATGGGAAATGGGTCACTGGTTGTGTTTTATTAGGCCATAGTTTAATGATAGCACTTTAAAAAGCTGATGATGCCTCTACCAACACAAGGATTTTTCCTAAATTGTGTAATAATTTAATGAATGAAAGGATTTTTCATTTCAAGCTAAGAATTGTAAGGAAACATTCCTGGAATTTCTTTCAAATTTAATAAACTATTGATATTATTTTACTTTATCACAAATGGCTTTGGGACTAATTAATGTTCTACATATATCTTTATTGTCTGTAGATTCATACATTTATTTTTCCATTTATCAGTTTGTCTTTAGACTGATAAGTTATAAAAGAATGTTTGAAGTCCTTGTTAGCTAATATCATCAGTGCTTTCTTTCATTTGGGTCTGCTTATATGCATTTAACCTCTTAAGTCTGAAAAAAAAAGTCACTGTAAGGATCTACCGTTGCTCCATTCGTACTGATCTTTGACCCATTTCCATCAGAAAGAGAAATTGCTAGTACAGGTAATATGTATCTGGATCCAGACTTGAGTCTTTTTGGATTTAAAAGCAATATCTTGAAAAATATTTGTATCTTTCAGTTAGTTACAAGACACCTTTTGGAAAATTTTGCTGTCATGAGATCAGAATGGGAATTATGTCTTTTGATTGTAGTATATAAAACAAACATTCAGGGAAAAAACACGTTAGTTGCTAGCTATCAATTGTTACAGCCCTTGTGCCTTGTGCCTCTTCCAAATTTTGGTTTATTGATCCTAGATTACATAGTGAACGGCTGCAGAGCAGCAGACAAATGGGACTTGACACTTTGCTCTGTGGGATTTGCTCTATGAATCAGTTAACGGTAGAGGAAACTTCTACCTAATTGATTTTTAGCTTATTGCAATTTCTTCTTGGACTATCACAAAAACACACCAATATAACTCTGTCATCTTCAGTAATTCTGGGAGAGAGAAAGGCTGAAAAGTTAGGAAGAGGGATTTACCATGTAATTCCTAGTGAGTCTCTTCTGCTTGGAGAGAGAGAGACAACACCCAATAAAAAAGCTCATTTTGCCACTCAGAACTCATAACCTTAGTCTGTCAACAGTAATACTTAACATTTATATAAAGCTGCACTGTCATTAGCTAATTAATTCTTACAACACCACTGGGAGATGAGTTACGAAACACCTTTAGAAAGACTTTCTTTTTAATACCTCTGGTGATCTTATATGCTGAAATGCACAGGTTACCTGCATTCATCTCAAAGAAAAGCTAGAAGTTGATCTTAATATTTTATGTGTGTCTTTTTAAATAAAAATCAAAAAGTTAAAGAGGTTTATTAAAGAGAGAGAGAAATGTTTATGCTTTTAATCTTGATTCAAATCCATCTTGTGTTAGTAACAAATAAAAGGGAATTTCACTGTATAACTGGCTAATTTCAAATGAAATCTCAAAGGATAGTGACTGGTGTCAAACGAAAACCCGCCAATGCACTTGCAGCAAAACAGCACCTTCAGATTGTTAATACAAAGGCAAAAGCATTGAAAATAAAAAAAAAAATTATTTTCTCACCATGACAACTGGGCCTCCTGGAGAGTACTGAAAGATATCATTATTCTATCACAACAGAAATACATTGCTTGCCTCAGTAAACCCTGCTGGCAGCAGTGGAAATGTATTTTTTTCCCACTCAGAAAGCACCATTTTTGGAGTGGGTGCTGGTTTGTGTTGGTGTTCATCATCAGTTGTGGGCACTGCCATATGTGGTCCTTGGCAGGCTATCCTTGCACCTTTCCCATTGTGGCAGGTGATTGCTGGTGACGGGCTTTCTGAGGAGCATTTTCTCTGCTTCCATCCTGCTCCCCACTCCTCCTAGGGCACCCCAGCTCCTGGGCTGATGGCCATGCCTGGGGTATGATGGGGCAGCAGCAATGCAGCCTTCCCATATGTGCCTTGCAGGTGACAAAGGGAAGGGCAGAGCACTTACCGCAGTGCTATTTCTACTGGAGGCAGGCGTAGCATGTATGGTAAAAGGCTGAAAATACAAATGTACTGTTGAGCTACAAATTAATGGATTCTGCTTTTAGGCTCACCCAGAACATCTCAGTTCCTAGCTGAATAATTACAGCTGATGCTTTCAACTTAAAAGCGGTCTGCTCTCTCTCCAGTGCAGGTATGAAACATATAAACTGATAACTTTGCCGTGAGCACCATGGCTACAACTGAAGGAAAAGAAGGATCTTTCAGAAGGGAAGGTACCACGACATCTGAGTCAGCTAAACAGGGTGCTATTTGTTGGGATACTGCTATGTTCTTGCTCACAGAAATACACTTCTACATACTAAAGTACAGCAAACTGCTGGTACTCCTATTTCTGCTGTATGCCACTGATTTTTACAGAGAAGAAATGTCTTAGGAATTTAACTATTCAGAAAATGCACAAAATAATTAATCTTAAATAAGTTAATCTTAAAATCAATGCATGACATTAGAAATCACATATCCACACAATTTTTCATTGATTGATTTGTTTGCTGCAAGGACTATTCAACTCAAAATACATCACAGGAACCTATCCCCCCCAAACCCCACCCAAGTGTTACAATACATGGTCTATTAAAATATTTAATATATAGATTGTGACAACCTTACACTCTGCATATAATGATACCAAACACGTAAAAACTAACCTTGGTAGTTCCTAAAGTATTGAAGTTTTGTATACATATGTATGCAACATCAGTTTAGAAATTATTTTAATGTACAGACTATATATCTTTTATTATCAAAAGTATGCTCATAATAAAGTAATATATGTTGCAATTGATATTTTTCTGAATTTTCACAAGTACATTTTGGTTCATGTAAAATGAGAATATATATCAGAGTTGTTTGTCAGTTTAATGTATATAAAACAATAAGAAAACACAGTATGAGAGTAATCTATATCTGAATTTTTTTTACCATAGAACTTTAATTTGTCTGTCAACATACTTAGGGCATTCACACACACACCTGCATTCCGTGGCAGAGATTTAATATATGTGATTATGTGATCAATGCATGGGATATTTGCTTTTTTGAAGCTTAAAAAGTAGCCTGTAAGAATTCTGTAATTGTCTTTAATTGAATTTAGAGCTGATTTGTTCTCTGTGTTAGTTTTAAAATAAATTCAGGAAATCCTTTAATGAGATACCCATAGAAAGTGCTTTTCAGGCAAACACCTCCGATTTTGCTTGCATATATTTAGAAGCAGCCAGCAATGCTATACTAACATGACAAGCATGTGAGTTGATTAACAAGCATGATTTAAGTCTGAAGGTTTCAAGAGTTTATAAAAAGACAGGTGAAAAATTAATCTGGAAAACATTTCCACAGAACATCAGTAAAGAGGTTTCAGATTTTTTTGAGAGACTATCTTATAGTATGTCTATAAGGATCCTATAAAGGATGTCTATGGCAAGAGGCAACCAACTAGCACTATTTTGTAAGATCTTTTTTTCATTTGTATTGTATTACTCTGTGTGTTTTGACACACTGGTCTCTTTTACTCATCTTTGTCACTTATAAAAGGTCTCGAAGATAAGTCTACTTCTTTATTTAATGAAATATTTTCTGCTTTCAGTTGCAAACAATAAATGATTGATACATCATGGCTTTTTTTTTCCTTTAGGAATGCCAGTTTGTCTCTACTGGAGCCAGCAGTGTCTGCCAGCTCCCTGCTCAGCGCAGGAGTAGCCAGAGGGCTGGGATGGATGCATCGGTAATGCAACATGTGGACTGTTTGTTTGGAGAACTCAAATGAAATGAGGCAGTATGATCAAGATAAAGCTTTTAATGATGTTTGCCTTATTATAGTTATGAAGGCTGTCTATTGATTCTTCTCCTCATTTACTCAAATTGCTAAGTCGTTTTCAAGTTCTTCCTACAATTAACATGAATGAAGCTGCCTGTTGTCTGGCTAGAAATCTTTGCTACTCAATCTTCATTCATTAAAAGCTGTCATGAACAGTGGTCAGGCACATCAGAGGTGCTTAAAATGTATACCATACCTATATAGTAAATGATAAATAAAATGCTTTAGAAAAGACTCATTTATTTTAGAATTTAATTGGTGCAGAACCTGACAACTTTTCTTATGACAACAGAACAGAGTCTCAGTGTAATTCGAACAATAAAATGGAATGTAAAATTTTTTACTGTGCCAACCTGAGTTCCTGACATCTCTTGTTTTAAAAGTTGCTGTGGTCTCATCAGCTTCAGCATAGCTATTCCTAGAGAGGGAGTAGCTGTGTATGAGGGCATATGTAAACGGAGTTTTTCTCAAAATCCAAATGAAGTTGAAATTATTTGCTGACGGTTTTCCTTAACCACACTTGTGAGAAGAAAATATGCCATGTGAGAATGATTGCGCAATGGTAGTTCCACAAAGTAATAAAATAACCCTCTGTTTAGTGATTTGATCCTTTCATCTGCCTCTAGACAATTACCAGGGCTATGTAGTGCCTAATTCTTTAGCTTCCATGAAATTGTTCCTGATATATCCTGTGGTGTTGAGGGTGGACTATATGATGTCTGGGGGTCCCTGACAAACTAAAAGCGTTTATGATTCTGTGAAGATAAACCAGTCAAAACCTCTGAAATTTGGTAGTATCTAGGAGATATTGTCCCCAGTATTAGGGCTTTCAAAAGCTCAGACCCTCAAACAGAGCAAATATTCACATTCGACTTTTTCATTGTCTGTCTCTTTACTTTGGTGATACTTACTGGAATATCTCCTTTTCTCTTTTCCTGCTCCTTACATTTTCTGACAAGAAACTGGACAAAGAAGCCTAAAAGATGTTGACAGTGTCTGTAAAGATCAGAGATGGAAAGGTAGTGTGGATATTAAAGTCCCCTGATCCTTGTATAGCACAAATTATTGCTGGGTTTGGGTGGAACAACTCAGCTATTACTTATTCTCAGAAGCATCATCCAGCATGACCTCCATGCCATACCTCACTGGCACCATGCAACATACCCAGTCAGGCATTCCTCTTTCATAGGAACATTTAGTGTTACATGTCTGAACTCCCTCACCAGTGTATGCTACTCCTTCGTCATCCTTAAGTGGACTGCAGAGTCCAACAGTGCTATTGGTTTCTTTGCTAAACCTCTGTGCCTCTGAATTACGCACTGGTAAATAAAGACTTAGATAAAGTTGAAGTCCAAGTAAACAGTCTTTCCCAGTGACGGTGCTAAAAGGGAATAGAAATCCGTTTTTGGAAGAAATTGTGCAACATAGTATGCAACTGATCTATGCCTGGAGATTAGGTCTACATTTAAAACTGAAATGATTAAATCGTAAGTTTATATTTATGTATCCCAAATGCACATACTGAAATTCCTTTTTTCAGCTGTTAGTTTTCTGTCTCAAGGGATTCTACTTTCTATCAGCAAAGTTCCCCAGGTGCTGGAGTTCTGCTTCTGAGCATGGTATTAAGTTCCTGTCATCCGCACTGTGGATTTTCTTAAAAATCCAAAAATCTAGTTTAGCAACTAGATTCTCTCAACAGGAAGAAAAGACATGGATTCTAGTTCCTGCATCAGTAGAAAGGATAATGTCTGCTGGAAATCAGTAGAAAATGAAACTTGTATGGTTTTGTATCCTGATTGTTCACTGGGGCAAGGACAGGCATCCAGACATTTTTTTCTTGCAGGTAAGTGCCCAAGTCAAAGACTACAGCGTCAGGTGACTCTTGCTCATACTGTATGGTCCACTGAATACTTTGTTCGTTTGTGAGATCAAGAACTAATCACAGAAAGGACTGTGATTAGTTGTATACTTTCACACACATACAGCTCAATTTGTATTCTGTTCTTGCAGCTTAAACATGTGGGATGCATGACTGACATCACATTAGTAAAAAAAAAAAGAAAAACCGCAGACATGCCGAAAAAAAAGTTTTCTAACAGATGAGCACTTCTTTTTCTGAGTGGTAAAATGATAAATGGTAAAAAGGCTATGGCCTCCAGTGGAAAAAAACAGATAATATGCTACTCAGTTTAGAAAAGGAAAGGTTTCAACATTTTACTCAGCAAAGACTGCACCCTGAAAAGAACAAGAAATGACCTTCTAGTTTGGAAAGAGGGCACATGGGTCAAGCAGAAGGTGTGGTGCAAACTCCTCTTTGTCCTCAGAGCTTCCCATGGCACAGCAAATGATTGAACAGTCAGGGTGCTAATTTCTGCAGAGCCCATTCAAGAGCACATTCTGCAAGAATTACTCATGAACTTGTATCTCACTACTGCTAATCTGCTGTAATTCTCACTAAATGTAATAGGTAAAAAGGATTAAGTCTCAGAGCAGTTTGGATAACTGTCATGATTCCTTCTGGGCAAAGATTTAATGAGATAAAATGACATGAATCAAAAACTTACTGTAGCCACAATGGGGCAGTCTTCATCCCTTCCCTGTCCCATTCCCATATCCTCCTTTGCTCCAGCGCTTATATTGTGGGAGCACAGGATGTTGGTCTCTTGCATATACTACTTTAACTCACAACTGTAGAAGAAAATTAACAACAAAAAATAGATGTGTGCTATTTTTCTGCTTCAGGAATTATTTGAATTGGCTTACAGATGGCTGAAAGCTAACAGCAGTGGAAGGAAGGAACATGCTTGGGCTCCTGAGATCAAGAGGGTAGAAAGGCAGAAAGGGGCATAGGTGGCAGGAACAGAAAATAAGGGTACAGAGATCTCCCCCTTTTCACAAGATATGCCATTAAAAAATTACTGAAACATAAGATACTCTGCTTTCTGTCTGCCAAATGCATAGCCCATCTTGTACCAAAAGTCAGCTTTTTCAGAGGAATGTTCCTAAATGCAAATTTAACTGGTAAAATTGTTCTCAGTGCAGCTATGGACCTGCACTACAACTCGGTTCATCGAGCTTTGGCAAGTTTCTTAGTCCCTCTCAAACACCAAATTCAGAATAACACTTCAGTTGGAAAGCTTTCTTCCTACTGAAGTTCTTCAAAAGATATTTTGTGTCTCCTAATCTGGGGTCATATCTCATAGTTTTGGTTTATGTGTTTGATCCTCCCTTTAATGAATTTCAGCAAGATTATTCCATTTAGTGGCAGATTAAATTCATACAGCCATGGGCCTGCTACTTCATAAATATAACTTCAGAATATGGAGGGGTATTATTTCTGACTCATTTTTTCCTGCTTAAATAACAAGATCACAATATAAGATTCTCCTTACTGGTCTCTGAGGAATTTTTTTGCTCTCTTTCCATTGATGTTTAAAAATTTCCCACCAGGACTTATGTCACAGCTGCCAATTAGAATATTGTGAGGAGAGTAATACCTTTTATTAGACCAATTCATTGATACAGTGTGGAAAAAACGAACAAACTCTCAGCTCAGTAACCCTTCTAATGAAAAGCTAGTCTGTGTTTTCCAACTTTCGTTTGCTCTGATAAAATATACAGTTTCTCTATACAAAATGTCTTGCAGATTTCCTTAGGCCAGCACATCTAAACTAACATTACAATTGTCATTAAAGTATTCAGCAGAGTCTCCTGATCCTGATCAAGACTAAAGCAGTTTACCCAAGAGGTGTATTGCACTTCTGAATACCAACCAAGTTTTTCTGTGTAGTTTGAAACTCAGATTCGCACTTTTCTTACATATCATCAGACCCATCCCCTCATCAGGGATGGTCAACCTATGTACAAAGACAATAATCCATTACCCTGTCTTCAACTCAAGACAGATTTGACAGGTTTCTCCCATTTAAAATGAGTCCTTTCCATTGCACTACAACATATGCAACTTGATAATTTGGGTAGTAAAGGAATACAATCATACAAAAAAAGTATTGCGCACAATCTTTGGTTGAAATTGGGTATCTGATAATCTCTAACTACATACAGGAATTTTAGCTTTCTTCCATTTACACTTTTTTAATTGAATTGGAAAACATAAAAAACATCACTACAAATTTTCAGCCATACAAAGAATGTTGAAATTTTATGTAATGGAGATGTTGGACTAGTGGTCACTGAGTAAATTGAATTACATATTGACTGGGCAGCAGTCAAGCAGTAGGTGTACTGAGGCCAACAAGAAGACATGATTTTCCAAATACAGACCACTGGCTACATTTTCATTTGATAAACAACAGCAGCAGCAGTTTTCTCACTGCCTTTCTTCTGCAGGACCTTCTCCTTAACATTGATCATTATGATTTCTATCCAAATTTATCTCTGTCCAGGGGATGAAGATGAGTGGAGAGTTGCTGCTAATGCTCAGCTTGCACTTAAAGTAGAAGTTAACTCTACCAAACACACTTCAAGTTTTGGAAACTCCACCTTTCTGACTTTGGAAAAGAATTGGAGTAATACCAGGAAACTAGTGGAGGCTCAGCTCATAGTGAATTAATGTGATCAGGAGCCCTTTTATGATGAAGGATATGGACAGACTTAGGAATAAAGAAAAAAGAAAATACACACAAAACCAGTCTCTTCTTTCCTCGTTCACTTTCCCTTGACATCACTTCTACAATTGCTCTTGTTCTGTTATTTGTGTTTGAGATGAAATAAAAAATAAAAGAGCCATGAAAATGATAAAGAATTAGGAAACATTTGTATAATACAAAGCCTAAGAAGCTCTGTCCATTTAACTTGAAGAAAGAGAAGGGTGCAGGAACATAGCCTATAAACACCTGTAAGAGAAACATTAGAAGACACAGCTCTTCAATCTATCCCACAAATTTTTAACAGCCTCTAGTGAAAGATAACATTAGAGAAATCCAGTCTAGAAATAAGATGCAATTAATTTTAAAAAATGAAGGTAGTTAAGCAATGGAACAGTTTTTAGTCTTTAGAATGGATTCTGATTTTTCACATTCTTACAACACAAACTGGCCTATTTATAAAATATATTTTTCTATTTTAACTAGAGCTATTGAAATCAGCTAGTGAAGTGAGACATTTCCTATATTCTTTATTGCAGGTCATACCAAAAAAATCCCTGATAATCTTAACACTGATATGTTTTCTGCTGTTACTTCCAGAATTACTGACAGAAGACGAGTGCAAGTGTATATGGTCCCAATTGCAAAGGATTTACTTTTCTAACTCTCATCAACAGCCTCTTTGTTAGGACTCCTGTGTGAAGAGTTGGACCTTGTTGAACTTCTTACACTCAGCTGTTAAACATTATATGAAACAGAACACTTTAAATGAAGATGTGTACACTTTAAACTATAGCATCCATTTTTTACAAGTTTTTCAGTATGTGAATGTTAGGGAGCCCCACGTGCAGAGAGGGAGAGGGAGAACAGAAGACTCATGGGAACAATGATAGCAGCAATGAGTACTCACAGTCTTTTTCTGCAACATTTCAACCCCTGCCTGGAAAACTAGATGTTGCTTGTTTGCCTTCTAGTGGCTTGAATTTAGAATAGCTTGGGCCAAGAATAGGCTCTAAAAAAGAGCAAGGTGAAACTGAGAAGTTATTAGCTCACAGACACTTACTATTATAATAGCAAGTTCTGAAATGTCAATATGCCTTTGGTGGGAAACATCTGTGAAATGCCACATACCCTAATAAGAATGTGTAAGGACTAGATTAGCTGTACACGTGCAACTCTAGAGAATCACGATTTCAAAAGGAAAAATGTGTTCAAAGTAGATATGGTTTCTCTGATACTAGCGTCTTTTCATTCAAGCAACTACATTAATATTTTTGGAAATCTTTGGCACAGCTGTGTCTCTGAAACAGTGGTCTCTCTGGAGCTGCTCCACTAAGTGTCAGATGGGTCCCCCCTGGTGCAACTGGGCCTACTGAATATAGCAAAAAAGACTGAGTGTGCTTTACACGTCATGACATAATTTGAAATGACCTTCACAGACTCCTGTAATTCCCTCATGGAATATTTGAGACTAAGGATATAGGCAAGGACTGGCTTCTAAGTTGATGTAATATAAAGAGACTGCAATACAGACAATCCTGCTACTACTGAGGATGTAAACTCATGCCTCTTTCCTCCATGGAGCTACATTGATTTACATTACTGCTCAGGGCTAGACTACAGCAGTATATGAAGTGGTGAGATATGAATTTACACCTGAACTGAACGTTTTATGGTATATCTTAATGTGTAGTTTGTAGCTCATTTTTACTCCTGTACCATCTAAGTATATTTAGACTTACAGGATGGGCTTTTATGTTAATAACACACTGTTCCTTACTGAGAGGTATAAACTCATTCAGAGATGACTTTTGTCTGCTTGGGTATCAAGACTGCTTTCAAATCTTTCTGTCTTTCTCCTCTCCTCTCCTCTCCAGAGCACTAGTGACTGTCTCAGTACTAGCAGGACTAAATTAGTCTGCACTCCTCTGATCCGTTCTGCTGAATACTGAAGGCTTACTCAAAATCTCTGTTGCTTATATGCTGTTCTGCTAAATTTAAGTGGGTCAGAAACTATCACCATGCTGTCACAAAAGCTATTTTTAAAGTTAATACAGCTCAGAGCTGGATTAACAAGCACACATCCCTCTAGCTGTGCATGAGCTCAGTATGGTCCAGCAGGAAATCGTGCCCTTGGAAAGCACATGTGAGGTGCATCTTTCTGTGTCAAAGCTCATGGCCACCTGTTCAAATGGCCTAGTGCCCTCTCACAATGTGGTCAGACAGCTGACTTTGGGTATTCATAAAAGCAAGGATAAGGTTTAGAGCCATACAAGGAATAACACTGCAAATGTCAGCTCTTCAGCAGGGCTGCATGTGATAACATCAGTGGCACATGCCCTTTTCTCATATGCTACTAAAAGTGCATCAGAGCTGTCAAAACCACCAAATTTCTGGCACATAATTCTGCATGCCAAAAATATATACATTCTGCACGGAGAGAAGATGGGAGAAGAACATGGAGAGTTGGATTTTTCCTGTATTGATTTGCATTAATAATTACATAGTCTAATTTCACAGATAAAAAGAGTATTTTTTTATTTTCAATATGGAAAAACTTTCCATATGTATATGATGGATCTTGTTTAGATGAGATACACACCCAAGCACTCATTTTCTACACAGAGGCCACCCCATAGCTGTACCAAGACAACAACAGTGATCAGCAGCTGTCCCTGTGTGAGATATGGCAGGAGTACTTTTCCTAGCTGAAGTAAGACTACATAAGGATGTTCTATTATTGAATGTATTTACTTATTTCAGTTTATGAATGAGTCTTTATTCCTTTATACACCTATATCAGAACACCTAAATATCATTCAGTATACTGTTTGGTTTGCTCTTGAAAAATACCTGCTAGCAAAATTACTGTGAGAAACACAGAACAACTTTACCTTCTAATTCTACTTCCACCCCAGATAACCTTGAAAAAGAAACATTTTTCAGTAAGTCCAGAACCAAAATGGGTTTGGATAGTAAAGGTCAAAAAAGAAATTAAACTCCAGAGGAGGAAAATAGACTCCTTAACTATGTTTCCAAAAAGGAAATCCTTCCTGCTTATTCACTAGAGAGTCCTTATGACCTACTAACTGGTAGGTGTAACTGATAACAACCTATACAGTCATTTCTGGACACGAATCCAGCTATGTTGCTGGCTTCTGGCTAGATATCAGGAAAAATCAAATTTCTTGGAAATGAAACTGTTTTAATGCACTAAACCCACGATTTTTTGCGTAGCGAAAGGCAATTAAATGAAGCAAATGACAAGTTAAGATGGATAAGCCATCTTAAAAATTTTTAATAAATTGAAAATAACAGTTTGACTCATCTGCATCAATGACTGGATTGTAACTTCATATGATTTTATATGTCAGCATTAATTTAAAAGTTCAACATTAATTTAGTATAATTTTTTCAATATTTCTTTGTGGAAGTGTCCTGTTTAAAAACTGAACTTCTTGTTTATAATTACCCAGTTAAATTAATAAAATATAAGCTTCCCTTTGGTGTAATTAAAAGTTATATTATTTTACTTACATAGACATTGTCAAATCAAACTCTCAAAACAAATCCAAATGGAGTCTCTTTACTCATGAATGAGTGATTATGAAGAGAAATATCTCATCCGTACAATAATCCAAGTTCTTTGGGATGTGTTCTATAAATCCCATTCTTGGGTTTTATGTTTCTCATGGTTTTCCGGTCAGAGACTCCTGGTCTGCCATCTGCTCACTGGAGCTGTATGTGTGTCCATAGCTGCCCTCATGGAGGGGGCAAGGCCATATAGATTACTAAGACCAGAATACCATGACAGCAATGAAATAGAGTGATTATTATTAATTATACACATATGAACAAAGACCCTGAAGGTATTCAGATACTCTACAGTTGAGGTTTTTTTCTTATTTTGAAAATTTATTCACAGGCACATACCAAGTAAAGGCATTGAAAATTTGGACTTTAGGAGAGACCGTCATGCACCATTATCAAAAGAACTTTACATCCTAAAATAGCACTGTTTTGTCAAAAGTATACTTAATGTCACTGTTCTAGAAATAGCAGAGAAAGAAATGGGACATGAAAACTCTGCAGGTGATCTTCAGAGACTGCTCATTAGACCTCTACACTGACCTGAGAGGTGACTCCATTGTAATAAAATTAAGCTGAATCTGTCACATGCCTGCATCTAAAAACCTCTAAGTACTTTTAGGACAGACTGTGATTGGATGTAAGTGATATTTTATTTGAATAAATCCAACATCAAGGCTCATGTCCACACAGCCTCCCTGTTTTATATAACAACTGTTAAAGATGCTGTTAGAGCTAAACAGGGCAAGAAAGATGTTGTCGTGCTTCCACTTCCAACCTAATCAAAGAGAATTACATTAAGGCTTTAGGGGCAGAAACATTTTCTGACTGATAGAAAGATCCTGGTAAGAACCTTCAATAAAGTGGAGTTGCACAGTCCTGTAGTGATTGTGGAGAAAGGACTGCTAAATACATGACAATCAAATTCATGGAAATGCGTCATGTTTTAGAGAGACTATGTAGGCTACTATGTTAGGAGGCAGCTGGGTATCAATGAACTCCCACTGACTGTTTGCACCAGCTGGTAAATCTCCCAGTTCAGAATACTGGACAGCATGGGTCTTTTTTAATGTGCGTTAAGATAATCTGTATTTCTGAGATTCATGATCCTTCTCAACTTGGCTTACAGCCAGAAGCCAAGTCATAATGTTGAAGAAGGCTGCTTTTGGGTTTGCAACAGACATTTTGTACCAAGTTATGTGATTTTGGCTGTAAAGGAAGATTGATTGGAGGATAAACTAAAGACAAGGTGAACCCTGAACACTGGAACTAACAAAATATTCATGACCCTAATAAATTTTGTCTGATCTGCCAGAGTAGCCAGGGAATCAGGACGGCTAGAAGACAAATTTGTGTAAAACGTTACAGACTGCATAGAGGCTGGAATGAATCTCAGACATCCTTTGTTCTGGATCAAAAGGAAAAGCATTTCCCATTCTCAGTTCTTATAGTTCTATCTATCACTAGTTGATAGCATCTTGGGACAGACACACTGTGAGTCAGGGCACCTTTTAACTCCCTCTCGTGGTTTGACAAGAAATGCCCACTGGGTTTTGTCGATAAAGCAGAAATTACATCAGATCAGTGGTTTCTTCTCATCAAAGCTTGTCTGAAAAGTTAATCTCTGTCCCAGATCTTTTGTAGCACAGAAACAGGGACAAAGAGTGTCCTTGGAACATGAACAAGAAACAAAACATTACAGGAATCTATTTTTAACAGTTTTAAATGTAAGATCTACCACTAGTTCTCCCGAAACCATTATCAGTTTTCCTAAAAGTATTGAGCAGTACTAGTGGCAGGCTAAACTGAAGCTTTAGATTTGTTCCTAAGACCTCTTGTCCTGAAGAGCTCCCAGAGAAAGAGAAAAAAAGTGAATAAATCTCCTTTTCTTTAAAATGAGTTCCCAGTGAACAGAGAGGATGATCACCACAATTTCACGACAGCAGACAAGACTAGTGCTTTTCCATACAAGCATAGTATAAAATTGTCATTCTTCTGTATCAGTGTATCTGATTTCTCTACACCAATTCTTTTTACTTGTTTGTTTGGGGGCTTGTTTATTTTTATTAGATAAGCTCCTAATAAAGGAGTAAAGGAGATTCTAAAATTTCTAAGCATGTTATCAATAGAATTACAGGTCGGGGAGTTAGAACCTTTGGTAAAACTTGGAGGGAAGAGCCTTTCACTCTTGGGATATATTTGTGCAGTTACAGTGATTTTGCAAATCCACCCTGGAAGAAAAAGAAAGAACAGACCTCACTGGCCAGAAAGGATTGAAAAAAATTAAACAAGTGGAGAATCTTGAAATCTGCTTATTTTCTTTGGATTTAAGAAAAAGATTGAAAGCAAATTGCTCTCTGCATAACTCTACCTAAATACTGTGAATGTATTTTTTACTTGACTATGGACTGCCATCTGATGGTTGTAGCTAATAATGCTGAAGGAAATGTTGACTACCTTTTAAAAAAAAAATGGTCTAGCTTAAATACAACACACAAAGGTCCTCATATAACAGTGCTGGATGAATTTCACTTGACTGGTGATTCACAGTTGAGGTTAAATTTTTGACATACTGTTTCAAATTTACAATAGAATCACTCTGAAACATTTTTCACTAGGAAATTCCAATGTTGCTCTACAGAACAGCTTTAAGTGTCTTTAGGTTGGATTTTCCAGGATTCATGAAGCTCATGCGTGTCTGGCTGTCTGAGAATTTTTCTGAAAAGGAACACAATCTCTTCCTGTTACCAGGCTTTAATGACTTATCTCTGGCAAATCAAAGGCTGAACTGTAAAGTAGTTCAGTGATGAAGAAACTGATACAGTCTGTTGATAACCTTGCCAGTTGTTGCTAAAATCTAATGCTCTTTGCTCAAGACCAGTTGAGAAACCAGAACAAATATCAGTGCCCGGGGAGCTATTTTTTTCACAGTTCAGGGAGCAGTACAAACCAGGCTGAAAACTAGGGAGAATATCTTTGTTCATCCAACTGTGTCACCCAGCAAGACGTATGCTTGCTACATGTTGGAAGACATTCTCAGTACCAACGAACTCAAAAACTTCCCCTTTTTCTATGCGTCAAGGAGTGTGTTAGCTGGCAATATTTATTCTAAATGAAATACTGGAACTGAAGAAATCTCTTGTTGTAATTCAGTCTCAGAATTTACGAAGAACATAAGCATTCTAGGACTAAATACTTTTTGGGTTATATACCACAGAATATCCTAATTTAAAATAAAACGTATCAAAATAGATATCATGCTGAGTATCTGGTTGTGCTTTTCAAAAGGAGAATTTGCCAGGCTTGGGAAACTTCCCCACCCTCCCCCAGGTAGTTTTAAAAAAATGAAATGTGACTGTTCAGATAATCAATATTCAGGTTAAATATGTTATTAAGGATGATTTTGTTGAAAAGTGTTTTATTGCAATTCTTTTAACTTTTAATTGTTCAAATAAAATGCAGGGGGTCAATGGTTGATAACAGTGTACCATATGGCCTCACTTAAGCAAAGTTTTATCAATACTTATTCAAGATAAATTCCTTCGTTCCCCGTATAGTGACTGAAGAAGGACAAAATTTATGAAGTTACAGCAAAAGTTCAAGGCATAAACAATCACTGCTTAAATTCTTAAGGCATCCTTCTATACAGTGAGTGAATTTGAACTTATATGCACATAAATTGAGTAGAATTTGTATAAGTAATGCTTATGTCTGGAAGAACATTGTTTTGACCACCAGAAGGCCTCCTTACACTGGGAAAGGTGCTGCAGCAAAGTCATTATGCTTTGCTTAGATTGCAAATTGTTGGGTTAAAGAAAAAAGTGATCAAATTTTTAAAATGTTTTTCACATCAAATTTTTATTTTAGATTTATAATGTTTTATTAAGGGGAATGTCTGAGAAATATTTCTAGTATCACGTTTCTTTCCTTATAGTCCTCTCCTCTTCACTGAACACTTTTTATTATTATTTTTAGTGCTCAGTGCTGGGACTTTACATGCCCATCTCTTGCATCTCTGGTCTTCCTTTGCAGATACAGCTTGGGACACTTGTTCCATGTTTAGGTGAGAAAAGGTTAGAGTCCCCTCATATTGTACCCTCTGTTTAATAAGGTGAAATGCAAAATTTCAGATTAATTCATTGAAGCAGTACATTAGAGATGGGACTAGTTCTTTGTAACTTATTTTGTCGTTGTGGGTTGAATTTAGAATTCTGAATTTATACTGAAAATCTTTCTTTTTCTTTTTCTTTTTTTCTTTTCTTTCTTTCTTTCTTTCTTTCTTTCTTTCTTTCTTTCTTTCTTTCTTTCTTTTTCTTTCTTTCTTCCTTTTCTTTCCTTTTTTTCTTTCTTTTGTTTTGTTTGTTTGTTTTTGGTGTGGAAATGGACTTTAAAATTAAAAAGTTTCTAGGATTTAGCATTTATCATCCTACTCAGTCATCATCAGACAAATAAGTCAATGTTGTAAAACTAGGATACTGTTAAAAATGACACAGAACAAAAATTTGAAAAGTATACTCCGATTTCAATTTCTTTAATTTTCAGGTTTCTTAAAATATGGCTCAGGTTTGATAATTTAAAATAAAGGTATCTGAAATCACGGATACTCTAAAACTTCAAACTGTACTACTGGATTTCATTTAGCCTCACTCTAGCATAAAAGTAATTGATTTAAGATTTGCAGGACAGAGTGGAAATACACATTATTTTTCAAGGATGCTGTCTTCTTATTTACTACGACTGTTCCTCTCTTGTACTGGAAAAAAAGGACAGACAAACCAGAGTTTATTATATTCCATGGTATGGTTTCATTACAATGCTCTTTTATGATGTGAGATACAAGATATATAAATAATAATTACAACATGGACTATTGTGGCAGTAAATTACAATATTATTTTTTCTTTTAATGATTTTTTTCTAAGGAAAAATATAGAACTATTAGTTCAATTTTCATTTTATTAGGATTTCTTAAAATAATAATTCCAATGTCAGCAATAAAGGCCCAGAGTCTCTAGAGGGATTGTATGTCAGGAAGAGAACACCTAAGGAACAGAACAAAGGAATTCCTGCCACTTCAGCCAGTAAGTCAGCTTCATTGGGGACCCAAATTAAATGCCTCTATGCAAATGCACATAGTGTGGGGAATAAACAAGAGGAATTAGAAGTGTGCAGGGCTCTGATCTTATTGGCATCACGGAGATGTGGTTCCTACGATTGGACTGTTGGAATAGAAGGGTACAGCCTCTTTAGGAAGGACAGGCAGGGGAGAGAAGGAAATAGTGCTGTCCTCTCTGTCAATGGCCAGCTGGAATGCATGGAGCTCTCTCTACCTGGGAATGGATGAGAAGCTGACTGAAAGCTTATGAGTCAGGATGAAAGGGGGGGAACAGGGACAGATGGCATTATACTGGGGGTCTGCTACAGGCCTGACCAGGAAGAGTGAGCAGGTGAAGCTCTCTACGGACAGATACGAGCAGCCTTGCAGTCACAAGCCCTGGTCCTCACGAGGGACTTCAACCACTCCGTTATCCATTGGAGGGACAACACAGGAGGACATAAACAACCCAGGAGGTTCCTGGAATGCATTGATGACAATTGCCTTCTTCAAGTGACAGAGGAGTCAACGAGGAGAGGTGCTATCCTGGACTTTGTTCTCATCAACAAGGAGGGGTTGGTGGGGAATCCAAAGCTTAAGGGCAGCCTGGGCTGCAGTGACCATGAAAAGGTGGAGTTCAAGATCCTTAGGGCATCAAGGAGGGCACACAGTAAGCTCATTGCCCTGGACTTCAGGAGAGCAGACTTTGGCCTCTTCAGGCATCTGCTTGTTTAACATGGGATAAAGCCCTGCAGGAATAGGGGCCCAAGAAAGCTGTTTAATTCTCCAAGCTCAGAAGCAATGCATACCAACAAGTCAGGCAAAAATGCTAGAAGGCCTATGTGGAGGAAAAAGGAACTCCTGGACAAGCTCAAATACATAAAGGAAGACTACAGAGGGTGGAAGGTAGCCTGGGATGAATACAGAAATTTTCTGAGCACCCAGGAATCAGATTAGGAAAGAATGAAACCTGGCCAGATGCAAAGGGAAGCAAGAAGAGCTTCTATAGGTGACGAAAGGCAGACTAGGGAAAATGCATTGGGTCTGGCTGAACTGGAGTTCATTTCCCCACAGTAGCCCTCACAGTGCTGTGCTTTGCATTGGCAGCTAGAAGGGTGTTGATAACACACTGGTGTTTTGGCTACGGCCGAGCACAACACCAACACTCTAACATTCCTTCCTTAGTTGAGGGCAAGATCCTGGGAGGGGATCCAAGTAGGCCAGCTGACCCAAACTGACCAAAGGGATATTCCAGACCATGTGACATCAGCTCAGATATAAAAGCTAAGACACAGAGCGGGAGAGGGGGCATTCATTGTCTAATGGCTGCCTGCTGAGAAACCACCACATGTACCAAAGCCCTGCTTCTCGGGAGTGGCCAACCATCACTGCTCATGGGAAGTAGAGAATAAACCCTGCTATCTTTTGCTTCTGTGTGCGCAAGCTTCACTTTGCTTTTTGCTTTAAATAAACTGTCTTATCTCAACCCACAAGTTGGTTTTTTTTCCACCTTACTCTCTCCCCTGTCCTGCTGGGAAGGGGAGTGATAGAGCGGCTGGGTGGGCAACTGGGATCGATCCAAGGTCAACCCACCACAGTGCCTTCACCAGAAGGAAACAGGAGAACTGCTTACCTGGGACACGGAGAAAGCTGAGGTACTCAATGCCTCTTTTGCTCAATCTTCACCAGCAGGTGTATCAGCCACACTGCCTAAGTTGCAGACTGCACAAGACAAAGGCAGGGACTGTAGAATGAAGAACCGCCTGCTGTAGGAGAAGATCACATCTGAGAACAGTGAAGTAGCCTGAAGTTGCACAAGTCCATGGGACCTGATAAGACGCATGCACAGGTCCCAAGGGAACTGGCAGAGGTGTGGCAAAGCCACTACTCATTATATTTGAGAAGTCAGGGCTGTCCATTGAAGTTCCCACTGACTGGAAAAGGGGAAATATAACCCAATTTTTTAAAATGGGAAATAACTAAAACCCAGGTAACTACAGGCTGGTCAGTCTCACCTTTGTGCCCAGCAAGATCATAGAGCAGATCCTCCTGAAAATTATGCTAAGGCACATGGAAAATAAGAAAGTGATTGATGACAGACAACATGGCTTCACTAAATGCAAATTGTGCCTGACCAATTTGGTGGCCTTCTATGACAGAGTTACAGTGGGGGTGGGTGAGGAAAAGGCAACACGTCATCTACCTGGACATGTGAAGAGCATTTTACAGTGTCCCACATGACATCCTTGTCTCTAAACTGGAGAGATGTTAACATGATGGATGGACCACTCAGTGGATAAAGAATTTGCTGGATGGCAACAGTAACAGAGTTTTAATCAACAGCTCCATGTCCAAGTGGAGACCAGCAGTGAGCAATGTTACTCAGGGGTCGGTATTGGGACTGGCACTGTTAAACATCTTTGTTGGTGACATGGACAGTGGGATTGAGTCATTGTGTCAGCGTGTTTGCTGATGACACCAAGCTGAGTGGTGTGATTGACATGCTGGAGAGAAGGAATGCCATCCAGAAAGATGTTGACAGGTTAAAGAAATGGGCTGTGCAAATATCATGAAATTCAACAAGGCCCAGTGCAAGATGCTGCATGTGGATTGGGGCAACCCCAAGCACAAGAACAAGCTGAGTGTTGAACTGGCTGAGAGCAGTCCCACAGAGAAGGACTTGGAGATACTGGTTGATTAAAAAATTGGACATGACCCAGCAATGTGCGCTTGCAGCCCAGAAAGCCAGCTGTATCCTGGGCTGCATCAAAAGAAGTGTGACCAGCAGGTCAAGGGAGGTGATTCTCCCCCATCTGTTCCACTCTTGTGAGACCCCACCTGGAGTACTGCACCCAGCTCTGGGGCCCTCAACATAAGAAAGACATAGACCTGCTGGAGAGGGTCCACAGGAAGGTCATCAAGATGATCAGAGGGCTGGAACACCTCTCCAATGAAGACAGGCTGAGAGATCTGGTGTTTTCAGCCAGGAAAAGAGAAGGCTGCAGGGAGATCTTATGGCACCTTCCAGCACCTAAAAGAGAACTGGAGAGTGAATTTCTACAAGGATGTTTAGTGACAGGACAAGGGGGAATGGCTTTAAACTGAAAGAAGGCAGGTTTACATTAGGTATTAGGGAGAAATTCTTCATCGTGAGGGTCTTGGGACACTGCTACCATTTTCCAAGAGAAGTTGTTCACGTCCCAGTCCTGGAAGTATTCAAGGCCTGGCTGGGTCGGGCCTTTGAGCTGTCTGGTCTACTGTAAGGTGTCCCTGCCTGTGGCAGAGGGGTTGGAATGAGATGATCTGTAAGGTCCATTCCAACCCAAACAATTCTGTGATTCTATGATAATTGGGAAATTTATGTGTTTGCAGAACATTCAGTCACACACTTCTTCTCATTAGGGTATTTAAAATGTATTTATTTTTTTTTTTTAACGAACAGACACTTGAGAATGAAGGTTGTGAAATTTAAGTAAGTTTTTAATATCCATTGAAGTTAGGCCAGATAACTATGTGAAAATAATTTACATGAGTTTGATTTTGCCACTGCAACATAAAGTCACTGATAAAAGAACTGCCCAATTCCTGCTCATGTATATGAAAGCAACTAACACCAATGATTCAACCAACTGAGTGAAAGTGCAAATTAACATGGTTTTCTCCCACATAGAAATCTACATAAACCAAATGTTCCATATTCATTCCTCACCTATTTTAAAGTGTAAGTACTCAGATATCACACATCTAAAGGACGGTATTGAAACTCAGAGAGCAAAAGACTGAAAAATAAATATTTTTCTCTCAGAATATTTTAAATAATAAACATAGTCTTGATTTATTCTTTCCTGAAACTACTGAGATGAAACAAGATGAATGTATTCTAGTTATCATGGTTTTGTTCAACCAAATGTACATCCAGCACTTCCACAGCTGAAAGCCACTTTTCAAATTATTCATACCAGGGCTGGACACTTAGAGTGTGGACACCAGAGCTTGAGCAGGTTTTTGAGCAGATCTGAGCCCTAGGATTCAAGAATCAATCCAAATCAGTCTCACTGTGAGGCAGGTATTTCCAGTGCTCCTGAACTTCAAAGTGTCTGGAAACTCATTCTCCTATTTCACACAGCCTACTGGTCTCATCTCTGTGAGCAGCATCCCCTTCCAGTTCCTGCTAGATTTCAGTCGTCACACTGAAGAACTAATTTGAGAATGGAAAACTATGATCTGGCTCATCATCACTCTTGAAAGATTACCAACCCCCTCTCTTTAGTAATTACAAGCTCCATATCCCAGGAAAAGCATTCCAGAGAATAAAATTCCTCTCACATCAGCACCAGACATCTCTGTTCACTGTGGACGCATTTTGATGGCAAGGGATGTTCTAAGTGCAGACTATGCAACAGATACCTGTACTACCTGTACAGTATGGGAATAAGTGATCTCACTGGGTTGTTCTCAACTTAGTTGTAGGATGTATTTGTGAAACATAAGTGTCTCCTGTAATTTCTCATCACCTCAGTTTCCCTAGGGTAGGATGGGTAGAATTCATTAACATTTGAAAAGCCATCTGAGATCTTGAGATGGAAGATGATGCATAAGTGCAGATCAAAGAGAACTGTACGTGTACACTGATAAAAAGAACACCACAGCTCAGGCTATAGCTTTAAGTACACCATTAGCGTAACCTCAGTAAAATTTATCTGAATGAGTAGAGGTTGCGAAGGATGCCCAAGGACATGGGTAAGCTCTTGGGGATCTGAGGGGCGTCTTCAAAGTCTCCTCAGCTATCCTCTCACTTTAGTGGGAATTATCGGTATTTATGACCTGACAGGACTGGTTTGTAGACATACAATGTTCTTGTAATTTTATTTAACATCTGTTTAAACAAAACGTTAGCACAAAAAGATCCCCGATACAGAAGGAATGAATCAGAAGGCCTTTTATCTGTAAGAAAATAGTTGAAAGGAAGAGTGGATGATGAAACTATTTTTTGAGGTAGTCGGTAATTTATGGAATGAGATATATACCAACATGAAGAGCATCACAAACATGCCTAGACTAAATACAGGTATAATCTTCTATTATACTCTCTTATGCAAACAGATATATAAGGAAAGATTCTTTTAAAAAATCACCAGAAAATTCTCTTTTTCCATTACCCTTTTCAGTTCATAGCCCATGCTTTCATCCCTCACGAGGACAAAGACAGGGAAAATAGATCTGAGTGGTTAACAGAATAAAGTCCTTTTCTGACCTGATTCTTAAAAAACTGTTATTTTTAGATTTCCCACAACAAATGACATATCTTTTGTCCTGTGACATAAGCCTTTGTTTAAAAGGAAACCTAAAGCGATTATGACAGTTTTTCTCAAGTAATAGCACTGGGCTGAAAACCTCAGGTATTTAAAGTTGTGTGTCATTCTTCTTTGAGGTTGTAAGAAAATTGCAATGATGTACCCTCACACCTTTTTTATCCATAGACTCAATTTATGAAAAACAGCTGTGATCAAGGTAACTGATTAATGTGGCTTCTAAGGCAAATTCGTGACTTAGCCTGGATGTGTAGAACCACAATGATTTTAATCTCGACTTTACCATCAAACACCTTTATTTTGGCATGCAGGAGAATTACCCTAATTATCTGGAGTTCCTCTTTCTTTTCTTTTCAGTTGGACTAAACATTAAAAAACTGCTCCAAGAGTCCTAAATGCTTCATTAGCTATAAATCAGCAAATAGAAATGTTGCAGGCTAGACCTCAGAATTCACAGATGTTCTGGCACACAAACCTTCCCACAATGACCTTGTCTCCCCACTTGCCTCCACTCTGCATTTTGCCTTCTGCAGCTGCCTAGGCAATATGCACACTGGACAGCAATCTTAAGAACTGACAAAACAGAAGCCATTCAGATGAATCTGGTTTAAGACCAGACAGTCTATAAAAGAGACTGCTGCAGCTAAGATACTCCAGGGCTGTCCATTAATATTTGTCGCTGAGAGATGGACAGGATATTGTTTTTGCAAAGTAAATTAGGGATTTTCTTTTTGACATCATGATATTAAGCTTGGGATGTTTCCAGAAGTGCTGAGGAAAGTGAAAAATGCTCAAATGACTCAGAAACACCTTCTAAGCAGATGGAGGGACTCTTCCTGAAGGGTAGTTTCTTTTGAAAGGTGCCCAAATTTTAGCACCCCTATTCCATGCACTGTTACTTTTCATTTTACTAGAAATATTGGTCTCCTGTTTGCACAGGTGCATTGAGTCTTCTGTGTCTCCACCGAATACATATGCTCTCTATCCACCAAATACATACACTTCTCTCTTGTTAATGTCTGCTTCTCACTCTCCTGGATACCTTTTCATCAGTTCTTGCTTTTCTTCTGTATTCTGTGTTAATGTTCATATTCTATCCTATTTGATATAAGACAATCATTTCCTGTCTCCAGCTAGAAACTGTACCCTCTTTCCCATTGCCACAACATTTCTTCTGCTAGTCCCACCAAGAAGAAGATTCTGTTCATGCATCTGCTGGTGGGTACAGCCTGTACCCACTCCCGGAGGTCTCACTGCTCTCCTGCCTGGATGCTGGAAGCTGGAGAGATAGCAGATGGTTCTTTGACAGAATTTTAGGTGACCTAAAAGTTGCAGATATGTATGTGAGCACATCCCTGGCATCAGGACTGAATTGGTAGATAGAATTTTGTATACCAGACAACATGTAATGGAATTAAACTTAAGTGCCTATCTCCAAAATTATATTGTTGAAAACTCTCAGCTGCCACATAATCATAAGGACCTCTAAACTGATTACACTTTCAGGTTTTCCAGACTTGAAGATCTGCAGGTATGTGCCTCACTAATATTTAAATCCAGTTTTGACTTCTGAGCAATTCAATGCACTTATCAACACAAGCTTAGTAGTCCAGACCTCAGAAAATATAGAAGCATGTGTCCCTTTCTTTTGAATTGCTCAAGATGTTCCCAGAATTCATCCATAGAACAAGACTAACCACAGTGTTGGAGGTCTGGGTTTAATTCTGCCTTCTGAGGAATTCAAGCCAATGTTTCCTGTATCTTGGGAATGAGATTTAAAACCAGATGATAGACCATGCCGGCCTGAGTCAGACCTAGTGATAGAATTCTAGGAGCTTCAGAAAGAGTTGAAGACATGGACGCTTCCATCCTTACATCTGCATACTGAATAACTTTATGACTGTAAAATTTAAGTAGAAGTGGTGTTTCCCAGAGATGGGGATTCTAAGTAGTTTTCCCGGTTGCTTGTGCCTCTCTGCAGTAATACTTTGAATCTACATAGTTAAAAACATGTAATTCAAGAATAAGTTGATGCCACCAAAAGTGGCTTACTGAAGATGGCTTCACTTGTCATTCTCCTCCAAGTCCAGAGGTTGAGTAAAGCTTACAGATATGCTGAAAAATTTATGAAGACTGATTGTTTGCATAAAAGGACCCCAGTGCAGCCCTTTGCTCACACTTATATTTATACAGTATTTACACAGCATTTACTTTATTTACAGTGCATGTGTAAAACAAAGGATCCTTCTGTTTTGGCAGGATTCTGCAGTAAGCTCAACTTATCTGTAGTTTTCCCCCCTGCTTTCCCCCTCATTGTTCCAACTTTTGCCTTATAACACTGTTTCACTTACTACTATTGGTAGGAGCTAGGATATCTCAATCACAAATTGGTGAAGGACAGAGATTCTGTGCTCAGACAAAGAAGCTTTATAACCACTAGTGGGTAATTTTCATGTTTTAAAAAAAAGTTGAATTTGAATTTTAGCCATACCACAGAACAGTTTAAAATAGTCATGCAATAGAGAGAATAAACAGATACTAAAAGGGAAAGGTTGGGATGGTTTTTTTAGGTATATGGCTTTTGTGCTACATATTTTGTGCCCAGTGTGGTGGTTAAACTTGCAAACACACCAAGGTCAAGTCTGAAATTCAGAATAGAGATGAACTTGTTTTTGTCAGGATCAATTTGTGGCAACAGCAGTTTTATCAGCAGGGTGTAGTAACTATGGCAGAGGACTGTCAAACTGCCAGTTGAGTCTCTGGGAAGCCTATTATCAGATAGGGTGATGATTATTACTACAGTCCCATCATATCGGCTTTGCTGAAATATTCTTGTGGAAACATGAGACAATAATTGCTAGACACAATACAGAAAATAAAAGGACTTGTCTCTGAGACTGTACATTTACAACAGATCCTCTATCTTCTTCCTCTACCTCTTTCCCTTATTGTGTAAAAATGACTGAAAAGAGATGGACAAAAAGGTGAAGGCAACAAAGAAAAACCTAGAGCCTTTCTTCAATATTAGAGACTGAAAGCTGAGTGGTAAAATCCTGTACATACTGCACAGAACTTAACCTGAACAGCAGAAGAGGAATCCTCTTCTATAATGCTGATAAAGTTGTATGAGTTATAACATAGTTGCCACAGACACTGCATAGTACCTATAAAAGTGTACCAAAAAATCTTCGAGAGGAAGGTAGAGGGAAAGTGTGTAAACCAAAGAAATTGACAGAGACTGGTGTCCAAAGACAAACAACATGATAGCCAAACCACAAAAAGTACTAGACAAGTGAGAAAAGGAGATAAAGAAACTAAATAGCAGCAGACGGGCTGCCCCAGCAGATAAGGCGTAAATTCTGCATTCACAATGTCTTGCTATGACCACACACATGCGCTGCCCACAGAAAGTTCATTCCAAGGTCCTGCCCAAGGTCACTTCCTTATGATTGCACAAGAGGAGAAACATTTCACTTTCTGGTATTCTCTTGGCAAACAACTTTCTTCATAGCAGCTTTGAAAATATGACACAGCAAGGAATGTACATATCAGATGCCTTTGGAAGAGTACTCAGTGCCGTGTACTTCATGTACAATTCTCTTCCTCTAGACTTCTGTGTTGCACACAATCTAGAGGAAAGAGGAAGACGGAGAGTAGAAAAGATTTTACTTTTTTTTCTATGTCTAAGTTTCTAAATGTCTCCAAATGTCATTGTCTGCAATATATGTACCAATTTGTAATTAACATGTCAATAATTGCATGTTGAAGTCAGAGTGACTATCTTAGCTTGCATGATGTCACAGATGCAGATGGAAAAGAATCTCAGTGATTAGTATGAATTTTTACTCCTTTATTTGTGAAGATTTCCTAGTTCAAATTAAAGGCAATATGTAAAGGAAATACTCACTTCCTTTTTTTTTTTTCTTTGAATTACATTACTTGTCACCAACGTAGATTTTCAATTCAGTAAAAGCAAGGAAATTTATTCTCTCAGAGTCTCCACTTGGCTGAAAATCACATCATTTTCTAATATTAAACGACAATTTCAGGTCAACAGAAACAAAAAGGATGAGGCTTAAAATAGCCTCTATTCTTCCTTCTCTTTTTCTTCACAAAGTATTTCTCTAATTATTTCTTATGGTTTTAGTTTGGCCATTTTGTTTTGATTATCTGCCCTTTAGTGTAACTTGCCTCTATCTCCTTCAGACACTTCCTGTGCTGCAAAGATATATAGTTCTTTCTGGATAGTCAATTTACTGCCATTACAGTAAACACATCAATCTTTCAATATTAAATCCTGCAGCTAAATTGCAGGTCTTGTCAGAGATTTTGAAATTTTCTAACTGATGCATCCAAAGGGAGGATCAGGCTCTACTTGATGATTTCTCCCTCTGCCATTCTTTATTTCAAAGTTCCTGTGTTTGCCAGGTAGGTGAAAGTTCATTAAAAACAACAGAAAAAATGTGCGGTTCCAGCCTTCCCATGCAGCATTGCTAGTATGTGTGCATAGAAGGGTATGTATAGCAATGTTCCCCTTCTTCCTTCTACTGTAAAGATTAAGAAGCATTAGCCATCATCTTCTTCTTCATCTGACTGTTAAATCGATCTCATTTACCTCCTAAAAACAAGTACTTCCATTGAAATTGGTCATATTAGTCATAAACAGCACAGAAACACAGCTATCTCCCCCCCCCAAAAAAAGGCAATTTTTTGGGTGTGTTTCTCAGATGGCTTTGGTTCATTATTTAAATTATAAAAGTGAGTTGGGAAAGTTCATTTCTAGTCAAGCCTGTTTTTTAGTTAGGGTTGTTTTCTTTTTTAATTTATTTGACTTGGTAATGCATTTGATGGTATAGGGTTCGAAGGGATGTATCTGAGAAGAAGTGCCCCAGGCTCTATTAACCATTTGAGCCACTCCCTCTGCCCCAAACCAGGATGAAAGGTTAGGTAAGGAAAGGATCAGAAACTTATAATCACAGAAAAGTACAGCTAGACTGTGTGATCTCAACTAAAAGAGTTTTTAAAATTAATTTTAGTTTGACAGGAATGCTGAAAATATGGGCAGAAGCAGGAAGAAAAGGCCAACTTGACTCATGTAGGTAGAAAGACATGCATACAATCCCTCAGACTATGCACAGCTTTTAAGCATCAGTTGAGGTCAGAATACTTTTATGCTCTTGTACTGAGTTACCCCTCAGGACAGAGATAGTGGAAAAGCAGGAGAAAAGACCATATGGGGTGCAGAGGTATCTCATACATCGAACAGCTGAAAAAAGTCCATACCAATGATCCTCCAGGGTCAGCACTGAACACCAGGGGCAAGACCTGACAAGTACAAGATCACAGCTCTTTGTCCCACAATTCCCATGCTCAGTATCGTACTAGCCTCCATAAACAAGCCTTATGGCAGTAAGCCAAGATCATCTCTTTTTTTCCTCCTTACTGCTTTAAAGAGAGCATTGCCATTTGTAAGAAGTAACAGAAACAGCAATAAAGGTTCACCAAAGACAGGCTGGCTCCTGAGTTAAGGGAGTAAGGGAGATAGGTGACCTTACTTGAGAGGAGCAAGGCATCTGTCTGAGCAAAAGAGTGACAGGGAAGTCTATTCAGACTTTGTCAAAACCCTGGATATTTATGGCTACAATGTGCCTCTCAAGCTCTTCATCTTAACCCACACCCACATATGAAGACCGACCCCTAGATTTAGTGACAAACAATATTGCATAATAGCATTAAAGCAATGTGCTGTCAAGTGTCTCAGTCAATTAAGTCCAATGTTTGCAGTTCCCTTGGCAACCTAATCCTAGGGTGTGTGGATATTTCAGTTTTTCCATTCTGTTAGATAAAACAAGGGCAAGGAACAAGCTTGAGCACTGGCCTGGTGATCATCCACACTGTTTAATTGCTAGCATGCTTCCAGGCTGCTTTAGTTTATGCCAGTTCTTTGGAAAGAGGTGCCTAAGCCTGGCTTGAGGGATAGCCTGTGCAGGGATCAATTCCAGTAGGCAGTATTAGACTCCATGGCACCAGGTTTTGTTCCCTCCAGCCTCAACAGTCGACCAACATTATTCCAGCTTTACATATCCGAAGATTCCTCATGCTGTACCCTAGAGCAAGCAGTGTGTGAAAGCATGACTAAAAAATCATATATTTCGTGTATGAAAGCATCATTCTGATAAGACCCCAGAAAAATGCCCAGCTTTTTTTTGGATGCTTTGTACCAGGACATACAAAAAAAAACAAACCCGAAAATAGTTACATTTTAGTCCAAGAAGGGTACCTTTCAAGGTACATAGGTCACCAAACATTACGTAGCATAACTGTGGCTAGGCTGGGCCACCCACTCTCAGGGTCAGAAAATTGCTCTAGTCTCATTTAGCAACAGTGATGTAGGGATTTCATCTCTAAAAAAACTCAGTGGTTCTACAGAGCATTATGGCAATAAAAAGGCTAAACCACAGCTAAATTTTCACATAAAGAAAAACAGGGGAAAGGGATGCTCTTCTTTTCCATTATGCCACAGGAGCAGCACCATGATCTTATCTACAAAACACTGGGGAGCTCAAGGGAAGGAAAAATCCAGTACTGTCTGTCATTGCTCCACAGGCATCTGCAGGCAGTGTATGCAGGTTAGTGCAGCAACAGCTCCCTTCTCTTTGAACAGATGGAGTAAGCAACAGAAGATGAACACGTTCCTCTAGTAATCCTCCGAACGCTATGACCTGCCATAGTAGCTTGAAATCAAGGCGGCTTTAACTTAAACTGAGGTGTGACTTTCTGGAGAAGAAAAATGAACATTCACAATATGTATATTGAAAACATAAATCCCGTGAGATGCCCCTACCTGCCCATATCTCCAAAGCCAGTGCTTTGCCAGACTTCTCCCCTGTACTGCCATGTACTTTGTTTACCCAAAACCCTCAGTCTTCTATCACAGACACACAAATTTTAATTACTTTTTTTAAAAATTTGCCTTATATGTGGACTGGTACCAAAAATAATTCAACTAAGTTCCAGCAAGAGTTAATTTTCCCTAGAACTCTGACTTGGCTGAAACTCAGGGTATGTGAGCAGAAATCATAGCTCTCGGCACCCAGGCTGCTTCATTATCATAACACAGATCTAAACCAATGCAGCCCTCTTGTGTGTTCTCTACCATACAGCACTGTGTCCTCGCATGGCTATTATTATTAATAGTCTTGTTATTCTGACTTTTGACTACATCTCAGTACAAATGAGTTCAAGGGTCACAATTAGAACTGGGGACCAGTGCACTGGGACATACACAGAAATCCTCACACACAGATAAGTCCCTTGGCTCCTGTCCCAGAAGCTTATTATTATAATTAAGATTTATATTATAAAGGCAGTTAGAGGTGCCAAAAGAAATTGAGGCCCATTATGTCATAAGTACATCTACTGCATAGATACATAGTAAAAAGCAGTTCTTGCCTTGAAGAACATGCAGTCGTGAGCTTCAAGCAACTGCTAAACCTGCAACTGCAAGTTTAGCAACAAACTTTGAGACACACCCAGCTCAGGCAGGAGATTAGTGCCATTGCTATCAGCTGTGTTACTCTTGCCTCCACACTGGGCTGAATCATGCATTCTGTTTGATAGATAGCAAAATCACAGGCAGAAGAAGGACTGAGGATGTGTTCCTATCAGATATTCTATAAAGGATGGCCAAGGGCACAATATGATGATTTTGTTACTGACTCGGTTTCAACTCTTCTCATTAGAGAATTTCCATCTTCTGCGGTGGTTTTAGTACCTATTTCTTTCATAGTAACCATTTCCCTCTTGTCCCTACACAATCACCCATTAACTAAGGAATTTCCAACTTTTTTGTTGTTATGTAGGGATCATGTAGAAGTGGCAGGAAGGTTGGAATTTCGTTTGCTAAATACAAATCACGGGATCTATTACAATGATATTAAGGCTTCTGAGATACCACCAAGATCTGCCCATTGCTTGAACTCTCAGTTTATTTTGTCTCTTTCTCCTCCCTCCTTGAGTCAGTAGTTTCTTACAAATAGCAAGCTATCAGAGCCTGGAGATCGGGGCATTCAAAAATGTATGAGCCTGTAAACAGAGGAAAAGTGGTTTGCTGAGTTCATGTCTCCTGGTTAGGACAAAAATTAATGATTCCTGTGCCATTCACACACAGATGACAGCAGGGAATTGCTCTTAAAGCTAATTTCGTCAGAGAATCTGAGGAAAAGGTTAAGGTATTCAGCCACAAAGAGAGCAAAAGGAAAGGCAAATGGACTGTACCAGAAGGTTGGGAATTTCCTTTTTCTGAAGGATAACTAGACTTTGTTTATTTAAAATGACTTTTTGGAGGACTTTTGCTTAATCTCACATGCTTGAGGTATATAAGAGTCCAAGGCAGCACTCACACAGTGCTTTCCTTCAGTATGCTTACCTGATTTTACAGTTGCAGCGGTTACATTAATTGCTCTTCAGAATGCATCTTGCTTGGTCAGAATGCATCTTTGATTATCGTTCCCATGCTTAAAAAGCTGATGCTGAACACTGCCAACAATGAACACTATAAAGCCCAAGTATACAGCAGGAATATAAAACACAAGGCACACAAGATAACCTGCTCTCTGCACTAATGTCCTCTAAGTATTAAGTCAAGTTGAAGTTCAATATTTAGAGTCTCCACAAAAAAGGGCCTCACTCCTTGTTGCAATACCTACCTTATTGACCTTCTCTCTGGCATAGAACCAGAGAGGGTCACGTACCCTCACTCCCTTGCCAGTGTGATGAGGGTCAGAGAAATCAGCCTACTTGGCAAGGAGTTGTCTTAAGCTGGTGGCAAAAGCATAAGAGAGACTCCTGTACTCCCCCTGACCAAGGCACAGGAAGAACAGAAATTATTTTTGTCTTCTAAAATTCATAACCCTGACTGCAGGGTTTTGCTGTCCCCAGCACTGCTGAAAATGTTTCTCTCTATATTCACATGCATGAACAGAGATTCCAGCCTTACTCTTCTGATCCACTGATAAGGGTTCTGTCCTGGAAGGTTACAGGGTGTCTTTGACCAGTGCTTTTTGTTCAACTTAGTAATTTTTTTATTCAACTTTTTCAGTCTTGTATAAAATCCCTGATAATTCTTTGAGTTACCAGAAGACAGATCCTTTTATGTGGTAAAAGCGTTTCACAGAAAGTGCAAGTTCCCGAGCTTGACCAACCATACAGTAAAAATGCAAACTGAAAGATCAGAGATTTAAGGAAAGGCTCACCCAACAGATAGCTAATGACTGAGGCTGGCTATATTGTTCATTTTTACCTAGAAAATTCGGGAATGAAGATTTTAATTCAGATTATATTTGACAATAATTCACAGAAATACAACAGGAAATACTTGAATGTAGAGAAGGAACCTTAAGTACCCTGTCCTTTCAAAAGAGTTATTTCTCACCATGACAGTAGATTTCCATCTCCTATATCAGCTGACAACCAAGTAGAAAATTCAGATTTCACCTTTAGATATCTCCATCATTTCATTCACCTAGCCTTAAGCCCCTCTATGAAAGGCATCTAGACTTTTGGTGCTAGTACAGTTAAAAGGTTTAGCCATGGCCTGGATTAAGGACTGCCATCTACAATTCCAGCTGACCTGCTCAATGTAATTCCTGACAGTGGACCATACCCACTGAGGAGCTTCAGAACATCATGGATTTTTAAAAACAGACCAAGTAAACTAAGCACTGCACTGAAAACAGAATTTTTCCCCTAGTCATGAGAGATAAAATAAATTGTATTTGACAGTATGTAGCTGTATTTACTATGCTATTGAAAATCCTGAGTTTGCTGGTGGTACGGAAAGTATTTATAATGGAACAAAATACAGTGAAATAAGACATTTATTGTCTCTTCCAGAAACCTGATATTCACCAATACATTTTTTTTAAAGTTATAATCAAAGGTGTATTAATTACAAAGAAACATTTAATATACTACAATTTTTCTGTCTGCTGCCAGCACCTCTATTATATCGAGTCTCTTATGTGCCTGCAGCCACAGGCATGTCAATACTACACACCGAAGCAAAAAACAAATTCGTGTCTTATTAAATTTGCAACTGTAGCCGCACCCATTTCACACCTGAATTTCTCATCCTCCAGGCAGATTTGATTTACTCACTTTCAAATAAAACACACTATGTAAGAGTCTGTTTTATCATTTAGGCTTTTAATGGTAGTCTTTCTTCTCCTTTAAAAAATTGTATTTGGGTGGTCAATAGAGGATCATCAGAGCATAAAAGACTCTCTTTCAGAGTTGAAATCATAAGAATATGGTGTACAATATAAAGCTCAGGTTGCATAGTCTGCTTTTTCCTATAATGAGAATCCAGAAGAATTCAACAGCTTCACATATTTTATTGTCATGTATATTTAAAAGTGAAATGAACCAGTTTGTCTTTTTAATTACTTAATTTTTTGCCATACTCTAGTTAGACAAATTCTAAAACTAACATCTTTTTCCTTCTGTTTCAGTGCATACAGGTGAGACCTGAATCACCTGATATTCCAATTTATTTATATGACAAGACACTCAAATTCATAAAAGAAAAGCAATAGTAGGTAAAAAGAAAGAAAGAAAGAAATTACTTGGGTAAGCATAAATGCAGTTGACAATTGCACATTTAATTGATGGGATACAGGACTGTCTACCTCTTTTTCAGTTATTTACTGTGCAATAAGAGAGTTTTAATAAGGGACACTGCAGAAGTTTCCTGCTTTCTAGGACATCCTGGCCAGGTGGTTGGAACACTGATTGAACCTGTTGTGAATTCAAGTCTCCCACAACCCACACGAGTTTTCTAATCACCTGGCTACTGGATGGGGATGCAAGGAACTTCACTGCCCTTTCCACTTCTTGTGCAGAGCCTAACCAGAGAGGCCTCTTCAGAAAAAACATACACAACTTGGCCATGCAGGTGGATAAGGCTGAGAACATACAGGCTGTGAATCTTGGCAAAGCTCAGGTGCCTACTATCTCAATATTGCCAACAAGACCATTCTCACAAAAACACTTCTATGTACGAGGGTGTTACTGAGGAAACTTTAAATGCTTTATACTTTGGTCATCTTTAGAGCCAGATGGCATTTTAGTAGAGGTTTTGGAAATGAAAGTGCTAAGTTTAAGAACTTGCACATACAGCAAAGTTACTTTCATATGAATACAATCCACTTGCTGGTTGATAGATGTGGACCTGATGGAAGGCAGGTTGGTTTTATCCCATTATGAGGAACACTTGTCATCCTTAGGGAAGGAGAATAGTCAGTATGTGCAAAGTTGTCTGTAATCTTGGACAAAGAAATTGAATAGGGCTATGATATGTGGGAGCCCATATACCACAGGAAGGCACCATACCGGTCGCTAGCTCTTTCCCATTAACTAATAATTTCTACAACTCTTTTGAAGGGCTGTATGCTGAGGCAATGTAACTCTCTTAGATATTTTTCCAATACACTGATATTTAGCAATCATCACTTTTCCAGGATGATGTGATATTTTTGTGATCTATATCCCCACGAGGACCAGTTTCTTGTACAAAATACAATGCCTTTCTGTAAACCTGTGAAATCCTCAAGGACAGGGACACAATGAGAGATCAGAAAGTAAAGTGGAATCTGAAGAATTTCTGCTGTAGGTGTTTTGTATGGCTTTAATTTAATACCTTTAGTTTTTTAATCGCATTTGCTACTGACATGATTGAAACTAAGACTACTTCATGCCATTGGAGATTTTGGTCTTGTGTTACCTCAACTGTAGAGTGAAAATGATGCTCAGCTGTTGCTGTGAGAGCTGGTGGGAAGGTTTTGGGAGTTAATTCTCATTTGCAAAGTGCTGCCTAAATGCCAAATAATAATGGAAGGTACCACAGTCTGACTAGTCTCTTTATTCCTTACATCACTATCTTATATTTAGTTACTTGTTAGTGTTCTCATGCTTCCTTTTCCTTTTCCTGAGACGTCATTATAAAGCAACTTTTCAAAGCCAAAATATTGCTCACAGATCCTGAGCAAGCCTAGCAAGTGTAAGAATAGTTCAGATCTCTGTTTTTCTCATTTTCTTTTAAGACTGTCTGCATTCTATATATGCTGGTCTCTTCTTTTTGTCTGTGTGTCATGTCCAAGCATTTTAAAGCATAAACCAGAAGGACATTGCCTGAGCTAGTAGGAGGGAATGGAGGAAATCCTATACTGGAGGAACAATTACAGGAAGCTGACACAGTCATTAAGATGTTTAGAAGAATCAACTGAGATGAAAGTGGTTTTGGTATGGTGCCAAGTTAGAGAAGGAAATGGCTTGTACACAGAGATGGATTTCAAAAAATAAACATAATAAAAAAAAAGCTTAAAAATGGTTGTGTTAACATTTAGCTGAAAACAATCTTGCAACTTTGAGACAGTCTGTTGTCTATTCACCTGCTGTACAGAAGTCAGAGGTCACATCTTTCCAGAGAGTCATTCCCTCAAACTGGGGATACTCCAAGTGGGAAAAGACCTGTCAAAACCTTGTACCCATCTTCATATGTCCTGACTGTGAAAATGAATGTGAATGAATTACATTGTATTCAGACTCTATCCAACTGTCCCATTAGGAGCTTTTCGTGTCTTGAATAAATTCATGTTGCCTGAAAGTCTTACCCGTAATCTGCACTGGTCTGAGAAATGGGAAGGCACAGGTGGCTTCATTCCTCACCTTCAAAATTTTCTAAGCTGTGGTTCTTCTCCCTGGTCTCCCAGATCTAGTTCAATAAAAAGACATAATTTCAGTCGAGATCTTCAATTTAAAAGATAAAATTTTCATGCTCATGAGGCATATTCATATCCTCCTGCTGATGGAAATGCTGGATAGAAAGTCCCATTGTCAAGAAAGAATTTATCATATTCTGCTTGCATATGTGACAAGACTCCATTTACTCCATCTCTGTAGAGTGACTGAGTGTACACAGTACAGAGTGAACAAGCACACAAATGGACATCAGGAAGCACAAGGTCTTGGTACTCTGGCAATTAGACTGGAACTACCCTTGCGAGGTCTGAAAAATCTTTTTCACAGGAAGAAGAAATATGTTGCAAAAAGTTTTGAGATTGAGAACTGTATCTGGGCTTGTAGGGGGAATGAAGCAAAATGACTGGATGAAAAGAAGAGGTCATAGGAGTAGAAGTACCTGTTTGTTTATTAACATAAAATTAAAAAACACTATGTGGAAAATTGTTGAGTTAATAGCTGGAGAGGCTGGGATCCCATCAGGAGCTGGGATAGGGGAGGACCAATGGGATGAGCTGATCTAAAAAGCTGAGATGAGGAGAAAAAAAGCAAAAACGTGGAACTGATTCTGGTCAGTGAGATTAAGTCTGCTGAACAAGATTGCTCTGACAGAAGTGAAATAGCAGAAGAATAGACGGAGCCAAAACAAGATGTAAGGAAAAGGGTGAAGAAAGGGATAGACTGAGGAGAGAAAGAGAAGTGGGAAAACAAGCAAAAGAGTCAGTCCTAGCTAAAAATCAGTCAGTTCCATAATCTTTACTGCTGTGAGCCCTGATGTCAGAAAATATCTGTGAGACCTGCAAGCAAAATGTCAGTCTAGTACCGTCATTAACAATGTCTGCATTGGAGGACTTATGTATAAAGTCATAGGAATTAAGTCTTAAGATATCATTAATTCCCAAATGTTCAAAAGGAATCCACTCTTGGCTTGGTGACAGGAAAAACCAGAAAATGTCTAATCACTTAAAATGAAAATCAGTTTATGGCTTCTATTACAAACTCAGGTTTTTTTAACTTACTGTCACAAGTGCTTGTTATCTCTCTTTCAGGATATAAATTTTTTCCATTCTATTGTTTCTCACACTACAGGATTTAAATTCTGAAAACAAATAACTGTTTGATAGTATTTAAAAGCTAAATAGATTTAGCCATTTCGGTTTCTCGTAGTTTTCAGATAGCAAGTAATTTTGTTGCTATCATTTACACAAAGCCTTTCCCTTTACGGTAATAGCAGTTGGAATTGCCTGTCATTTCAGTGCTGCTTTATTGAACTAACCCAGTTCTTTGGTTAGTTAAAAAACTTACATCCTAGATAAATCCACACCATTATTAAGTAATTATTTGAAAGATTTAGGAGATCATTCAGATAACAGAATCGGGTTTCACTGGTAGGTCCCTAATAATTTGCCATTGTAAATTGAACCCAAGGAGTCACTAAGATATACCAGACCTGCATATGAATTTCTAACTAAGCTCATGACTCTGTACTTCTACGGTTGTCGATGAGCATGATGTTGATCCTTTTAACTGATCCTAAAATAAGCATTAGACTTTTAGTGTATGACCATTCCTAGGAGTCACGCCACTTCAGTAATACCTTTTACCATATAATATTTACATACCCAAATGTTCAGTAGCATTTTCCTTCATTTTGTCTGAAAGTAGCAAGAAAATTCTTAGGAGAGCTTTATCAGGAACTACTCTGCTTTAACTTTCATAATATATATGTGTGTGCCATTATATTATAGTACTCTTTATGGTCATAATTATGCAGTTAATCTAGAGCTATAGCATGCACTTTGTAGACAAATTGTCAGTAAGGACTAAGATCTCCTCAGGATGTTCTTATCTTTTCCCTCTGACAAGAAAGCCACATTGTCTGGCATTTCTCAAAGGCAGGTAAGACAACTAAACACACATATGTCGTTCATACTGAAAACTGTACACTTCTTACTTTTGATGTATGAAAAAGGTCATGTCAGTCATTGGCACTTAATTTTCAGTTTCTTCTCTATGAATGTATTCCTCCAGCCACAGGTCTGTCCAAAGGAACCATCTATCTCATCATTAAACTTGGTACTATAGGTTTATGTGCATTTCCCCCTTTTTAGGGTTCATGGCATAACAATGAGTAAATTGTGCATTAGCTGCTTAGCCCACATGGGCAAGTTTTTATGTAGAAGTTAAGGTTTTGAAGTCTCCTGCTTAACCATACTAATGTCGATTCAGCAATGCTTGTGGCTTTTTCAGTTTTCCCTCTTTTAAAAATAGGAAATTATGCAACTTTTATGTCTTTCACATTAAAATAATACTTTTATTGAGTATTAAGCAAGAAATTCGAGATATATCTGTATCATGCCAGTTAAGCAACTAGAGTACACTCTCTATGATGCAAAGTATTACTTTTTGAAGGAAGGTTGGATTTTTGTGTGTGTGGTGATATAAAATGCACAGTTATTTGCTTTCAAATATTAAGATATGCAAGTGAAGTTTCTTTCTAACTAGACCTTTCTTATATTATCTGTTCTGTGTGCATTATCTTTTGCTTTCTTTATCTATCCAGTTTTGGCTGTTGGAACTGCAAAGACAGAGGTTTATGTATTTCCCTGTAAAGCTCTGCTGTTTGAAATGAGAAAGCATTTTCTAAAAGCCAACATATTGCTTGCAGTAAATGTGAGCTGTTATGTATCATAGTGGGATATAATTTAGTAAATACAAGGGGTTTATCAGTGACTATCATGTGAATAATAAGGCTAGGTCATTTTAATATCCTTCTCTGTGAAACCAACACACATAATGTCAAGGAATACGTCATTCACCCAAAAGATTCATTCAAGCACAGGCCAATAGGGCAACAAAGACTGGTACTATTCAGGAGTCAAAAGAGAAAGCCTCAGGCATCCCCCAATCATGACACAGTTCAGAAGGCTATGCCATGGTCAGAGAGCTCTGTAGAGAGAACTCTGTGCCCTTTGCCCATCAGAAAGTAGCAGAAGTATAAGAAATTTGTGAATTCAGGAAAAGCATGTTGCAAGAAATGTTATTTGGAGTTGATTAAAGGAAGAAGCAGCTGGGAGTGGGCGGGGGATGGAGAGCTTGCTGTTGCATGTTGTTATTTTCAAAAGACAGTCGTATCTCCTCACACAGTCATAGTATTCCTTTATGAGCAGAGTAAAACCTGGACTAAAAGCTGAAGAAAGATGCAAGAGATCAAGAGTATCTGCAGAGAAATCCCTGAAACACCCCTCAATCACCCACACTTCTGCATCCCGCTAACTCCCACAGTATGCAGTGTGCTGCCCCTACAACAAACAGAAGATGCTAACAGTCTGAGAGTGATATCTGAGATGGCAACAAAGCAATAGCCAACAGAAAGAACAGCAAGAAAACCTTGGATTTGTCTGTCTGTATGGCTTTCTGAAGGAATATATCCCATCCTTATCAGGATTGATAGCCCTAAATCCTCTTCTATCCTTTCTCTCAAGAAATGGCTTAAATTGTAGAAAAAGTTCCTTCTTTCAGTCAACTGCTTCCTAATCATCATATCTTCCCTGGGGGGAGAATGAGTTAAAATATTTCTTGCAGTGATTTGAACATTTTTTACCTTATGAGACAGTTCAAACAACAGGCTATGCAGTGTCATGGGGTGCATGCCTTCTTTTGATGGTATTCTATTTTGAATGAAATGGTGAAATTTGCATTAAATGCAAGAGTAAAGGCAAATTCGTACGAGTTTAAACACTAACTGAGCAAAAAGCAGAGGCTAATTTCCAGCCCCTGGTTGGGGCAATGTTTTGTATAAAACTCTGAAATCTTATCTGAATTCTATGTGTCTATCCATATTATTGATAAATGCTGTTTAATCACTAAGTCTTAACTACATGAGGCACTTAAATCCCATAGGTGAACAAAGCATCTTATGTCTGTGAGTATTTTAGATATTTTCTGCTTTGCAATGTGAGTGATGTGAAGTACAACAGAAAAAGGTGCCTTACGTTGATGTTGTAAGTCTATCAGATAATAAATTATCAAAGCATGGAACCAGTCCATGATATGATATCAGAGGCTCCTTTTTGAACCTACGCACTCTAGACAAGCAGTGGCAGAAACATGAGTACCTGTAGAATGCCACTGCTCTTATGGTTCAGTCAACAGCCAAGCTGGGGTTTGTGGATGAATATCTTGTACTTAAAAGTGCAGGGAGTTATTGTAATGCCCAGGTCCCTCTGCAGATATAGCTGTCTCTCTGATTTTATACTGCAGGGTTAACACATAGTGATATTTTACAATTATCATCTACTTAACCCTTTATTCTCCTTGGGAATTAGGACTTCCTCATATTCAAAGTCCTCCAAGGGCTGGAAGGGTATCTAGACTTTTGGACTCCATGGTTACATATTCCTAAAAAGGAAATCGATTTTACAGACACTGAGATTTTGTTCAAGGAACAACACATAAACTAGCTTTAAATATTTCAGATACTCTGGTTCAGAAATTTGCAGTAAGCTAATGAGAAAAATTAACTCAAACTATCTCAAATACACATGTATTTTTTCACAGAATTAATTACATTAAGCTTTCAGTTTAATTCTCAGTAGTTTATTGAGAAAACTATTTTAAATTATTTACTTACCTAGAGAAGAAGCAGAATTTGGCCATCCACATATTGAAAAACAGAATGTTGCTTAAAAAAATAACCATCAAAATAAAAGGAGACTGAAAGTTTTTACCAGAACTACATTTTAAGCCTGTTTTTCTTCCTTTCAGAAATCTTAAGTAGGAACTTAATACATACTCCATTAACCAAGGATTCTGCAAATAAACATATTATTTTGGAAAGCTATGATATGATTTGTTCTAGCTAGCGTCAGGCACAACAGAGCTGTTGTTAGTGTTATTATAGCAGAAGCTGCCACATCAGAAATGAGAAAACAAGAGTTCCAGTTCACATAGGACCAGCACAGTGAGCTTCGAAGTGCCTGCTAACACAGATGGATATCCTAGGATATATAAAGTAGCCCTAATAACAGTGCATGGTAGATATCTGGAACTGCAGTTCTTTTTACATTTGTATAAATATAAGTCAGAATTATAAGTCAAGTAACTTTCAATAAAGGATGATTAGTAACATACTTCAGCAATGTTCATATAAATATTGAAGGTGGAATTATTTTTACATTATCACTGATGAAGTAATTGCTTTTTACAGCAAGGGCTTTTCATTCCCATCAGCAACAACTGGGAAGAATTATGGCCATAGCCCTTGTAGTGTGATTAAAATACTCCATTGAAAAAAGAAAATGTGAAGTAAGATTGCCAGAACTGTAAAAAAACTGATATTGTAGAATTTCTGTTCTGCCCTCCACAGCTTAAAGGCTGATGTTGTCCTTAAAGAACAAGGTGGGAGAGTATAAAGTTCATTACTAAGATTTCTTCCCCTGCTCTACAGTTTTGACTGACACTGCGCAAAGAACTTAAATTCTCAGAAGAGAAGAGAAGTTCTCCTGAGTGTTTCAGTCTTTTTTACTGTTTCCTACCTCTTACATAGGGTCACCACTACTCTTTTGCCTAAGTTTTTAGCCACTGAAATGGTAAATATCCTACACAACTTACACAAGTTTCTTCAGTGCAAAATACTCATATGAATTAATCGTGACTACTTGAAACCTCTAATGACTTCACCTCCAATACCAAAATCAGAGACCTAAAGCAAGATTTGTCCCACCTAACCCAGACACCTAAATTAGGAGTTCAGTTTCCTTAGAGTCCTTACAGAGAGAGAGACGTATACTGAGGCGTTTATGGTGCCATGGTGGGAGATGTACCTTACAGGACCCCCCATTCTTCACTGACTTCAGGAAGCATAGAGCACCTTCACTCCCACCACGGGTAATTCAATTGCCTGAACTTAGTTGAGCTGGATTTATATCTTAGTTCTGCACTGAGCAAAAGGAGGGTGTCACATAAGTACCCCATTCAACATAAAATAGGTACAGATAAAAAGCGTGTAGAAGGAAACATAATATCACTGAAATGCACTAGAATATGCCCACCAAATTTCAGACTTTGAAATTAGTTTATTTGCAGATATTTTTCTTGCCAAACTTGGTGTATTCATTTAAGGAGTTAAACATGAGACTGCTGTACTTCACTAGGAAGGGAGGAAAGAATGTCTCTTTGAAAAAGTTTTTCATGCCCTTCTCTCATGCACAAAGATATGTGCATTTCAGTTGCTCTTGTCATATTTTCCAGCCCTAACATCCCCTTAAGTAATTATTACCACACAATTAAGAAAATATTTTGAATGGAAAAGTCATTTGTTAAAGAGTTGCACTCTAAACCAGTGCTGTACTCCTGTGCTTTGACTGATAACCTTTCCCCTGACAGCTTGCTGGGATCTGATGACTGTTTAGGTTCACTCATTACTGATTCTTGAGTTGAATTTTCTGTGACCTGACCTTTCAAATAGTCTATTTTCTTGCTGAAACAAACACATTTTGATAGGTCAGTAAGGGCCAGTTTGATGCTCCTTAAGGTACAGAAGACATATTTACTTAGTTTAGAGCACAGAGACATTTTTTCAGTATTTTTCTTCACGTTTTGATGGGTTAACACATAGGATTTTCTATAGTAGAACTGAATTCTGTACTGTTCCTGTTATGTTCTCTGTGTATTTATGGTATGTGTTAAGGAAACTAATGTTACTGTAGAAGAAATCAGTCGAAAATACTAATAGCAAAAATGTTGGATTAAATTAGAAAAAGAATAAAATATACCACATTTCTTTCAGAAATCAGATAATTTAAGTAAAAATCTCCATGTGCAGAACATTGGTGTGTGGAAGACTATATTGAATATATTACATTTATTCCCAAATAAAAATGTTTAGAATAATGCTAAAATAAAGACAAAAATAAAGACACAGAAAGGTTCCACTATAATGGGAAACTATTAAATTAAAAATAATCAAATAATGAAAGGTAAAGATGCATTCAGTTCACCTATTCTTTCCATTTTTAATAAGCACGCAATGCTACACAAAGGTGGCTAATGTTGACAAGTGCTTAAGATATTGAATTCCTCTTCCTTGTCTGTTATTCACCTCATTTTAATACTTCAGTTATACCCTCAGCTTTACACTTATCATTTTGAAAGCTCTGCAGGACTCCGTTGTACTTTGCATGCCTACCGCTAACAGGCAGAATTTTGCCTTCATTCTGTTCCCATTTTCCTCCTCTGTGTTTATTCTACACTCTTGACATATATTTCTGCTTTTTTTTTATATACCTTTTGTAAAGACTAATCTGTCTAGGACCCTTTTGTGAATGTTTCATGAATGCCTAGCGCATATGAGGAGTTAGTATTATTTTTTTTTAATTCAAAATAAATATTCTGAAGTTGTGTGCTGTGACTGATACCTTACACATTTAATAACAGTGTAAAATATAATTGGACAAAGAGAACAGACTGATTAGCAAAGGATTCATAATCTGTAGCACTGCATAGCATGGAGAAGCTTAATAGGATTTCTGCAAGGATTTAACAAACAAGATTTGAAATTCTTGAATTTTAATTTAATTTGAAATTAAAGGGGATTTGAAATTTCATGTTGCCAATTCAGAAGGAATTAAAACGAAGAGAATGATCTGAAGTGCTGATGGGCATTAATGGGAGTCTAAAAATCATAACTGTTTATAAAAATGTTTTGAAACATCAAGAAAAATCACTGCTTGCAGCTGTGTATATTATGTACTCTAAAAGTGAACAATCTGTCTGCATTAAAATAAGTAGAAAATAATAAAGTAACTATTATCAATATATAATATATAACAGTAGTTTGGACAAGGTAATGATAATTGCTAGGAAAAATAGGAAAAAAATTGATATTTTCTTAGGAAGGAATGGGGCTGTTACAATTCTACAAATTAGTGACTAGCTGTCAATTGTGAAAGCAGGCCTACCTCTTTCATTTATCCTCCAAAATCAAGAATCAAAGACAACTGGTTGTTACCACAGGGAGGACAGAAACCTGGCTGTCAATATTGTGATTAATAACATTCAGAAAAAGGTGATCTCCACTATTCTCTGGTTTTATTCTTGTGTTTCTGCTGCAAAAATAATTTGTATGGGATGTGACAGATGTGAAAGTGCTCCTTACTACCACCAGTGTCTGTGAGTATTCCTATATACTGTAATATAAAGTATCCAACTGACATCAATATATTAATAGTGTCGATTTTTCATATTAAAAAATAGCTATGTTTAACATTTGTCTTATTGAAACTGTATGTTGAAAATACTTGAAAAAAATTGGTCATTTAACCATTTTACACATTAACATAATTTGCAATCCATCTTAACTATCAATAACAACAACAACAACAACAACAACAAAGGAACATTTCCAAGTGCTTCCACAATGTTTAGAGACAGAAGAGTAGCCTGTTTCAAACATGCTCTCCAAAAAAGTCTTTTTAAGATTTGATTATTTGGAGTTTGAATAAATCCACAGAAGGGTAACATTTCAATGAAAGTAATTACCAGTACACTTCCAATTCTGTCCTAAAGCTACCTAAAGTACAAACCTGAAATCTTGCAGATGAATGGATTAAATTATAATCTGTTACCAGGAAAAATATGTGGTCTGTCTAATCCATTTGTAAAGAGTTTTCTAATTTCAAGTGGTGTAAATCCAAAGTAAATCTACTGACTCAAATGAAGTTCTTCAGAGTGATATTAGTGCAAATAAAGTCAGAATCTGGCATGAGATATCATAAAAACCTTTTTAAGGAAACAAATTTAATAGTTTGACATGATGGATTATTCTGATCATTATTATTCTCCTAAAGGCTACAGAAGGATAAACTGATTAATGGTTGAAGAATGCACCATGCTCTTTCAAAGTTGTTCAGTGCGTGTACAGTCCACTTAAAGTAAGCTTGTATTTTTAATGTCCTCTTAAGCACATATTAATGCTTTGACCCAATAAAACACCTAAAGAAGATTTCTTCAAATCACTTTCTAGGAAAAAAGTTGGAGTAATGGTTATAAAACATTAAGGACATAGTGCCTAACCAGAGCTGGCAACTCTTTATGACCACTTTTGTTAGAGCTCAAGAGCTCTCTATCCCCGTGTGTAGGAAGTTCAGCAAGGCAGGCTGGAAACTGGCATGACTAAGGAAGGATCTACTCCTCCAGCTGAGGAGTTAAAAGCAAATGTAAGGCCAGTAGAAGCAGGAACAAGTGACCTGGGGAGAGTACAGGAATGTGGTTCAAATGTGTAGGGCTGGGGTAAGGAAAGACAAAGCCAATCTGGAACATGACTTGGCAAGGAACGTGAAGAATAACAAGGAGGGATTCTATAAGTACATAAGTCAGAAAAGAGTGGCCAAGGAGAGTATAGCCTTCCTGACAAGCAAGAAGGGTGAACTAGTGGCGACTGCCATGGAGAAGGCTGATGTACTCAGTGAGTTCTTTGCCTCAGTCTTCACTGGCAGTCTGACATCCCTCTTCTCTCCAAGTCCCTGATCCTATGGGTGGGTGTGGGCTGAATTAAATCCCTCCCACTATAAGTGAAGGGCAGGTTCAGGACCACTGATGAAGTCTATGGGACCTGAAGACATGCATCCCTGGGTTGTAAAGGAAATGGTTGGTGGTGTTGTCGAGTCACTCTCCATCATATTTGAAAAGTCATGGCAGTCAGGCAAAGTCCCTGGTGACTGGAAAAAGAGAAACATCGTTCCCATTTTTAAAAAGGGGAGCAAGGAAGATCCATGAAACTACACATTGGTGAGCCTCACCTCTGTGCCTGGGAAGATCACATACCAGATCCTCCTAGAAGATACGCTAAAGCACAAAAAAGACAAGGAGGCAGCCAGCATGGCTTTACTAAGGGCAAATGGCGCCTGACCAGTCTGGTGGCCTTTTATGATGGAGTGAGAGCAACAGTTGACAATCTATCTAGACTTCTGTTAGGCCTTCAATACGGTTCCACATGACATCCTTATCTCCAAATTGGAGACATGGATTTGATGGATGGACTATTCAGTGGATAAGGAATTGGCTGGATGGATGCAGCCAGAGAGTTGTGGTCGGTGGCTCTGTGTCTAAGTGGAGGCCAGTGATAAGTGGTGTCCCTCAGGCTCTACCTTGGGACCACTGCACTTCAGTATCTTCATCAACGAATGACATAGACAATGAGATCAAGTGCACCCTCAGCAAATTTGCAGACCACAGGAAGCTGCATGGTGCAGTTGACGCAATAGAAGGAAGGGATGTCATCCAGGGGGACCTGGACAAACTTGAGTAGTGGGCCCATGAGCACCTCATGAAATCCAACAAGTCCAACATCTGAGTTGGGAAAATCCCACACACGAGTACAGACTGGGAGAAGAAGTCACTGAGAGCAGCCCTGTGAAAAAGGACTTGGGGGCTCTCACTGATGAAAGGCTGGACATGAGCCAGTAGTGCACTCTCACAGCCCAGAAGGCAAATTGTGTCCTGGGCTGTGTCAAAAGATGAGTGGCCAGCAGGTCAAGGGTCCTCTTCTCTGCCTCTTCTGCTGCTTCTTGTGAGATCCTGCCTGGAGTACTGCATCCTGTTCCCTAACACAGGAAGGACATCAACCTGTTAGAATTGGTCCAAAGGAGGATTTTTTGTGTAGTCAAGTTTGTCATCAATTTTGTGGCCAGGATGTCACTCTAGTCCAAAGGACTGGTCTGTATGGCCATCGATACATACATTAACCACATTGATAGGCCCAATTTTTGTTGTTTAAACAATTCTGCTAAAAGTAATAACCAGGTTAAATCACAAAGGCATAGACTCGTTATGTCTCCTTGAAAAGGAGGAGGAGGGGGAGGAGGATTACAAGGAAGGGACAGAGTCACCTTTCACTGGTTTTCTGGAGAAGCTGAACTTCTTGATAAACTGTTCTTGGGGAGAGATGAGGTGAATGAGGTCCAGTAATTATTCTCATCTGCTACAGGTAGTACTTGTGGCCAGAAAGGCAGAATCTTCACATTTGGTGAAATGCAAGTCAATCAAGTGTGGAAATAAGACAGTAAAGTCTGTCATTATAGAATTTATCCTGTAACAGTTAATGTTACAGAGTGTTAGATTTGCTCTCTCCAGATTGAAGCACCTCTATTCACAGCAGATCATACAAGTCAAGACTGACCACTTTTTGAAAACACTTTCACTAAAAAGAAGCATACGCTCAGTTGAGAGGAACAAAGAAAATTATTCACCTCTCATGCTTTGCTGCTTCTTTCTGGCTAGAGAAAGTGAAGCTAGGATTACAACTAGGTGAGTTGTTCTAAACTGCTTGAGCAACAACTAAAATGCCTAATAAAATTTGGCATATAGGTGTGTAGAGACTACACACCAGTAGTTTTTTTTAGAGTTTCCTCAGACTTCCTTTGGCTGCTTCTTGTCTTTTCAAATTTCTCCTGTCTCCTTTAACAATAGGCTTTTAGGTTCAAAACTGATGCCAAAATAGGCATTAAAATTCTGAGTTATCTGCTCCAACGTACAGACACTGTGAATATATTTGCTACTTTGCACAGGTGCTCTTCAAATACCCAGACACCTAGCCCAGATAGTGTGTTGACATATTTTTTCTTATTCTTTTGGAGAGGGGACTATCACCTACTCTGTAGCCCAGTCACAGGGCTCCAGTGATTTTTTAGGATTGCTTCAGTTACCAGGAACAGTAGGTGGCAACCATGCTCCCTGCTCTTGGTAACAGTTCCCTTAAAGTGCTACCTTCCTTAGTCTTGCACCTAAAAGCTGGAGGTGTCAAATTTTGGCAGCAGTGTAGGCAAAATTGAATGGTAGGGAACTTTGAAGGAAAGGACTTGAACACAAGTCTGTGCTGGATGAGGCAGGCTGCGAGAGTTGGGGTTGTTCAGCCTGGAGAAGGAAAGGCACTAGGGAGACCCTGTTGCATTCTTTCAGTATGTAAAGGTGGCTTATTAGAAAGATGGAGAGATACTTTTGCCAAGGCCTGTAGTGACAGGACAAGGGAAATGGTTTTAAACTGAAAGAGGGTAGATGTAGACTGGATATAAGGAAGATTTTTTTTACTGTGAGAGTGTTGAAACACTGTAATAGGTTGCCCCAAGGAGTTGTGTATGCCCCGTGATTGCAAGTGTTCAAAGGCTGGCCAGATAGGGTTTTGAGCAACCTGCTCTGGTGGAAGGTGTCCCTGCCTATGATAGGGGGTTTGAAACTAGATGATCTTTAATCATCTCTTCTAACCCAAAGCATTCTGTGAATCTGTGTTTCTATGATCTTTTAGTATTGGCATTGCAGTACGTCATGGTTAAAATAGGTTTTGTATTTTGTTCCCTTTTTCTAACTTTTTTTTGAGAAACTCTTCCTTTCAAAGTGAACCCCTCACCGCAGCCAGGCGAGGGGGACAAGGGGGGGCTGGAAAGAAGCATGTACTGGGTAGTCCTGGCTGCCAGAGTGGAAATGGAACTCTCTCCATCTGGGAGCCACCTTTCTTCCCTGGGAGAAATAAATGGGAGCAACCACGTGAGCCCTGCCAGCCATGCAGCTCCACACATCTCAGCTGCTGTTTGGGATGGGAGTCACTGCCACTGAGCTGGAATGGAGCTGAGCCCATCTGGATGGCTTAGAGAAGCAGTCACCACCACCTCACAAATCCCACTCCACGAAATCCCACTGCAGAGTCCCAGACAAGTGCAGCCGAGTCCAAGCATATCTGCTAGAAACTTTTTGCTTTTGTAACAGGAAGTCAGCCTCTCTGGAATGAAGCAGGAGAAAACACATAAGCCTAATCCTGGGAAAGATGCCCCAGCCAGGAAAGCTTCCTTGAGTGACATAGTCTTGCCTCCCCAAAATAAGTCGTACAGAAAGATTCTTCTATACTTACATCTAGGCTGTACTTTGCCTCTTTTCCACAGGTTTTTTTTCTAGCTGGGCAGGGCATTAAACCATGGGAACTTGTCTCCAATAGTACTTTTTCTATTGTCTTGGGGGGAAGAGGTGGAGGAGAGCATGTGTTGGCTACCATCTTGTCTGTGAACCAAGGGGGAAGAGACTAGGAATAGGAACAATTTCTGTCTCTTATTGGCTTAAACCATTTTGCTTGTATTGTTAGTTACAATTCTTTTCAGTAGACTGTTATTTTTTCACTCATATCTCCTCACATTTTTTCTCTCTGTACTGGTGAAAGGGGGAGAGGTTTTAATAAAAGAGGAGGGGTCTCATTTGTTGGAGTCTCCACCCCAGGATTTTTCTTAAACTAAAACACAGTACTCATGCATGTTCTCTACTAATTCCTTGGTAATGGCTAAAATTAAAGTGTTTTGCTGCACATTATGTTAGGTCTTAGGTAAACATGAATTTTTTATTAAGTTCAGAGACTAATGACACTGGATTTATACTCTTAAGGTCAGAGACTAGAAACAAAGAAGCCAAGAAATTCCTATTTGATATATGTGCAGCACATCATACTATGTAATCTCTCTTATTAGACAGAAAAAACAAAAGTTTTCATTTCATCCATAGTGCATTGTCAACCTTGCCTGTTTTTAGCTATATCATATGGTGTGAGAAAACATTCTTTCTTTTTCTCAAGTCTTGTTTGATGCCTTGCAGAAGAAGTTACTCTAGGAACTTACCCTAAAGGCAACCAGCAAGCACCACTTTGGACCATCAAGACTACTATTGACCCCTGCTGAGCTTAAACCTACAGATATCAGAGGGAACACCACTGTTCAGCTACTGTATTTTCGTGCTTTCTAGAGTTTGTCCTTATTTCTTCTTACCAATTTGACACTGGTTAGAGAATCAGAATTCTTAACTGCCTTAAAGTGAATTAGGTCAATTATTTGAAACATTTGATGATTCTTGAAGAAAAAGACAGTAAATGAAGACAATGTTGTCATTACAGACTTTGTCTTCTCTCTGTGAAAAACCAGTTTTTCAGCTCATTTACCTAGTGAATAAGTATTTTTGCAATCCAGTGTATTTTTCCACAGCTCTGTTCTGCAGTTGCTTTGTCACAATACACATTTTTATCTTAAGAACAGGTGCTAGAGCCTCTTAAATGGACAAAAATATTAAGCTACATAATGTCTTTCCATTTCAGTATTTAATACCAAAATGCACCATAAAAGACATTTCTGTTAAAAATGGTAGCTATTGGATAAATATATTAAAAAATTCTAGAATTTAGGATCACATTACTTTCTTGAGGGGAAGGAAATTAAATATAATCTAACATTGAAATCAGAGTTATTATTTTATTAATTCTTTCATCATTAATAGGTGGTCTGATGTGAATAGATTGTCTGCTACAAAGCAGCAGACAAAATACAGACATTTCTCATTCAGCTCGAGTTAAAATATTGCTAAATATATGGCTTTTATTGAGGTTGCAATAACTACTGGAGACATCAACCAGCTGAGGACTGTACTGTATGGGAGATTACTCAATCCATACTGAAGAATTAGGATTCACTTTTCCTCATTTTCACTGTCTGAAAGATGGACAATAGGTCTACAATAGATATCCATACTCTCTCTGCAGTGAAGAGAGACAAAAAATAAAAATAGATTTAATGTATTCCAGTTGTCTAATACATATGTTACGAAGGTGTTGAGTCACTGCTTGAAGGTGTCTATTTATCTCTGCCAGCTACAAGAAAAGCCTGAAAAGCTACTCAAGCCTAATTTTATACTTAACTTTTTGATATCTAAATTATCAAAGATAAATCACTTTATTCAATTTTTATTAAATTATTATTAAATCTTTATTCAATTTTTATTAAAACAAATAGATGGAAAAAATAGATGATGAGAAAAGTGGAAATCAACAGTATCAGCAGTCAAGCAAAATATTTATAGGCCTGAAGCCAAAGCATAAAGCATATTATTAATACATGGGCGGTATTATCTACTGAAGGCTTTTTTTTCCTTCATTAAAAGGCATTACTTGATTTTCTACATCTGATGGAAAGTATCCAACTGCTTTGGGTAGTCATATATTTTAACTTATCTATCTTTTTTTTTAACTTACCATCCTCAAAACTTCTTTCCTTCTCACAGAAGTTGCTGGTATGTGTGGATTTCTCCTCTTCCCCCATTTGGATTCTTGAGGATACTTACCCAGCCTTTGGAGCTCAGGTTTGTTGGGACCCTGAGTCCCCACAGAGAAGTGCTGAAATGGGTCTTCATGGTCCACACACTCCTGAGTTGCCCCAATAGTCAGAGGAGTGTGGCCAGTCCTGGCACAGGTCCAGGCTGCTTCTCAACAGTCATGAGCATCAAGGAGTTCCTTGGTCTTCAATAATGTAAGATCAATTCAATAGCTTCAGTGAAAAACTTGAAAAATCAAACTAATTTTTTTTCTCACTTGAGGCATCTCAAGTACACTTTCCTGTTAACAGACCAGCTCTGAAGAGTTTTAAAATTTGGGGGTTGACTTTTCTAGGGATCCCATTAAAGAGCCTAACCTCACACTTAATTTTTCAATCTACATCCGTTTGTAGAGGGAAAAAAAAAAAAAGAACACCACAGCCCAAACCCAAAGTGTCAACATTTTATTTTTAAAAATAGAAACAAAAGCAAATACATGTAAAAGAAAACAAATAGGTTCAATATCCAATGCTCTGTTGTTATGAAGTACTGCCTGTGAATCTATTTGTCTTTAAAGTTGCCAAGAATTTCAATTACAATTAGTTGAGCTCAAAGCACATGTTTTTGTTGGGTTTTTTTATCAGTGAGAACAACACAAGTTAAGGAAAAGAAACAAGTTCATTCTTAGAATAACTCCAGATCTCAATATTCTATATTTGATCATATTTGATCATAAATACAAAGTTTGACGGACAGGTCCTATCCTTCACTCCAGGTCCTTTCATTTGGTGTGAAGTCTTCACAGTGGACTACTTTCTAATGCTATTCACATAGAAGGGCTAATCACTGGTTGCTGCTAAGCCTCAGTAGCAGGACAGTGCAGTGACAGTAGCAGTGGCGGATAGTGCAGTGACAAAAACAGAGGAAGGAAAAAAAGAAAAATTGCAGGAGAAACAAAGAAAATGTTGCAAGACTACATAAATGAAAAGGAACTGTAGAGCTGAAAGGGTAGTTTTCATGTCCTGGTTGTATTTCTACTCACATTTTCTGTACATGTTTTCAGAATCTAAGAAATTAATTCAGTTGGAATATCCAGCTGTCGACAAGTGCACAGGATGTAGGATAAGAATTATATTTTAGAAGAATTTTGTATCCTAAACCCTTTTGGTCTCTTTTCAGCAGAAACCAGTTGCCAAGATAAAGATACTGTCCCAAAAGGGCTGTTTCAAAATTGGTATTTATAACATTATCCAGTGGTTTTGTGATGGGATCAAACACGCACTGAGTACAAGGTCAAGTCTACAAAATGAATTGACTTGTGACCTACTTTGGCTTTCAGATTACTCCACCAAGGACAGTTGAAAGGCTAGGTAGCTCATTACATGTTGCCTTTTAACTTCTTAACCATACCTCTGTCTGAGGTTTCTGGACTTTCAATAACAATAACCCTTGAAATACATTAGAAAAGAGGAAAGCAAACTTTAGCAGTCTGTTCCTTTCTACATATCACAGTATCCTCCTCTGACCAACTAGTCTCCAGTGCTGTGGTGCTAAAAAAGGACTGAAGTCCTGAGAGTTTGCAGAGCCCAGCTGATTTCACGCATTTTTATTTTAACTGTATTTTCTTGAAATAATCAGTTGTCAGGCTGCCTCAGTCTTTAATATCTTGCTGTAGACATCTAAATAAAATGACTCATGCATGCTCTTTGTCTTGATCATAGCTTGGGAGAAACTGGTGACAGATTTAAGCAGGGCTTTTGCAGGAACGTACTGTACCAGATCTCCCAGATATTGTGAAACTAACAAGAGGCTTAAGTTTCAATCTTTTTAGATGACTGCCCCTTAGCCAGAAACAATGTTACATTTAAACCTTTTCCTCTAGGCATTCAGGGAATACAGGAATTGTCATGCTGACAAATGACATGCTTTGGATGTATTACCACATGCAAACTTGGAAAAAATACGAGTTATCTGCTGCCAAAACCTTTGTGCCATTGGAGGATTGACTATAACAGTAGAATATGCCACTGTTTGGTCTACATTTAAGATAATTGTCTCACATACCAAAATAAAATCTGTTCAGAAGAACATAAATCTATCTGAAAGTTTTATCAGTTAACTGCATTTTTTGTTTTGATGGTTATTCTTTTTGTGGTATTGCACATCTTCCCATCTCTCCCTAGAGAGATATGTAGTGACAGTACACATTCCAAAACTTTTGGAAGGCTTTGTGCTTGCAATTATGTTTCATTTGAGAAAATAACTGTGAAAAGTAACGTGTCCCTTCCCCAGGTTCAGGGATGCCTTTCAGCACATCTACATGGAAGTCCATCATCAGATGGACTCGTTGAAAGCTAGAAGTAGTGAATGCAAATAGCACCGTTGTACAAGATGAAACAGTAGGTTTAAGCAGAGAAAAATTCTGTTCTCTTTGAATAGCTGTTTGATAACACTGACTGTGTTCACATACCTAGAAATATTTTTGCCTCTGTCAGTTTTTGGGGAAAATTCCTTCCTGAGGTACTGTTAACATATTATATTCTCATTCACATCTATGACACCAGAAGCTATTACTCAAACCTAAAAATTATTTTTCCAGTTGGATAATACAAGATAGATTTCTGTACAGCAAAACACAACAAATCCCTCATAGATGAATCAACCCTTTTTCCATTCCCATACCTCCCTTGATCTCCTAGGGGAAAACTGGCCTCAGAGGTTCCTTACGTATTGATTGTTGCATTTCCTTTTAATACCAGTCAATCTATGCAGCTGCAGGAATGAACAGAATTAAGTCTATCAGACAAAATGGTCTATGGGCTGAACAACAGAAAAAGCTGGATATAATTGCACAGTAAATGACTGCTCTTGATAAGAAGAAATATTTCATTTTTATAAAAATATTTTACCATTCTAGTTTGCATCTACTGAGATAATAGAGAGAAAACACTAGACAAGGAAAAAGTAGGGGAAAGACAGTGAAGCAGGAATTACTGACTGTGTAATTAAGTTAAACTTAACAGTGCTGAATACTTGAGTTTTGTTGTACTATTTGTATAAAATCTGAAAAAGAAAATCTGGGCATTTTATAATGGTGTGAAAATACAGATTAGCTCCCCAATCTGCCTCACTCACCTGTAATTATACTTTGTTTTTTAATGAACATGAATTACAGTCTTTCTGCAAAGGTATCATTCACTCCATATAACTGTTGTGTTGTCACTCAATGCATTTAAGACACACAATTCCCATTTTTATGGACTGCTTTGCTTTCTGGAATCAGGTACCTCACTTCAGTTGAGATTTAAAGCCAAATCTTGTTCAAATACTGGCAACACAAAACATTCCCAGGAGAAAACAGGAGAAAAGTTTGTTTAATTGGTGGCAGTGTTTGGTTGCTTTGTCCCCCAATGGGAATATCTGTCTCAGACTTAAACCGTGCAGCTGGGAAAGCCAACCTGAACCTCCAGCTCAGGCTGGCTGCATCCAGACACTGTACTTGTCAGCTAAGGTAATATATGCTAAAGAGTCCAGAGATTTCATGACTTTCTTCTTGAGAGAGCCAGGAGCAGCCTCACTTGAGACTGCACAGCCTGTGCAGAAGAGATCAGATAGTTCAGCCAAAGGCAAACATTAGTATGCTGGTTACACAAATGCACAGTAGAGACTTAGCAGCTTTGTGTTATCCCTTCAGAGCAACATCATTTCATACTGGTGAAAGTTAGCTAATTAGGCATATTAGCTCAGAGTTGGAACCAAACTAAAGCTCAGAGTATGGCACCAAACTAAAGGACTCTACTCAATAGTAGTTTACAGCCAACTTGCTCTCACAGACAAGCAACTGAACACAGTGTAAAAGAAGGAAACCAAGAACATGTATTATCAGCACAGATTATCTGGGACTAGCCCAACACACAGAGTATAAGGCTTTCTGTGCTCACATTTAAGCCACGAGCATCTGGTCTTGGCCATATTTGGTCTACTACCAATGAATGGAGAAATCCGTCATCTGTGGATACCCTAACAGAACTAATATCTTCCAAATAAATGTCTGAGCAAAATAAACGACTAAGGCAAAGCTCTGTTCATTGCACTGCTCCAAAAATAGGTGTATATTAAAATAGAGTCAAGTGTTATACAAAGTGCCCTGGCAACAAGAACTAATATTGCAGTGAGTTGTAAGTCCCAGGAATGTAAAGAGAGTTGGGCAAACAAACTGAACGGCTCAGTTATAAACATGGGCTGCTGCTGCAGAGAAAGGCAACAACCATATTGAAACGTGAGGGAAACCTCAGCATACCGCAAATCTAATGCACTATCTTTGGGCAAAATATTGCAGAGGAAATAAAAGCTTTGAAACTTTAGAAAAAGAAGTTGGGTAACTTCAGCTGCACCAGAGAGGCATGGCTAATAAAGTTGGGACAGTTTCCAGAGTGTGACAGCATGTAAAAATTTTCTGGTGAAAAGGATAATAAAGAAGAAGCTTTCAGCGTTTTAGTCTCTAATTTTGTTATTTGTGAGATACTTACTAGACAGTGCAGTAGAAAACATCACCTCTGGTTGCATATAACCTTCGGTCCATTTCTCTGTCTGCATCTCTTCAGTACATGTTCCAGTCATAAAATATTTAGATAACTAATAATACTGTCCAAAAAATACTTCAGATGCTTTTTGAGAAGACCATTCTTATTACATGGAAAACAGTTGCAATGGATTTCAACTACGGTGTGCTCTCTGTCTGGATGCTGATAATGAATAGAGCAAAACCAGTCATAAATTTTACTACGGAGAGAAGTCCAACTATGCTAATTTATTCCAAGAGATACAGTTTGTGGTGACGCATGGCCTTCTTTCTGGACATATTAGCTTGGGTATTTAGAGTCCAGGAACACCTATTTACACTAACATATTTTAAATCCGTGTAGAACTATCAGTTCTTTACAGCTGCTAGTTCTGCATAGCTGAACTTCTGGGAACCAGGTGGTTAGAGTCCTCCTAATAAACTTGGGTTATCTGAGCTATCAGTTAGGAAAGACTCACCTTTCAGATGTAATAATCCTAATGAAGATCCCTGTGAACTGTATTGCTATAGACCTACCTGCAGGTTTAAATATAGGCTTATTTTTGCAAAAGTGTCAGTCTTTTCATTTGTCTGATTTTATGTAGTTTTACTATTCACAGTTATCAAAAAAGAAAATAAACAGAAATTCAGCACAATAGGTGAATGATAAAAGCAAACAGTCTGTTGGTGTCTTGATTTAGAAAAATTATGAAGAGACAGAAATGGCAAGAATTGCCAGTATCTCCACACCTTTAATTTTTGCAAAAATGCCCAGGTATTTTCTTTCAAATGAGAGAAGAATATGGGAAGAGGTTACCTATTTTCCCACTAGGTACATGAAAATCATTAGCGGAAATATATAGCAATCCAAATATTAGGTTACATACATTTGTGTTCCTATAAAATGATGATTCCACTAATTTCTGGAAACTATGTACCTACTATGCATGAGAAAAATGAATATTTTGTTACTACTATGTTTACACTAGGTACAATTTTCCCTCAAAAATTATTTCTCCCTCTCAACTTTTTTATAATGGTTTGGTTTTTTTCTCATTATGAGTACCCAAGACCTACCCATTATTCTTTGGCATTTGAAGTACATTAGATTTATTTTGAAGCAAAGCATGATCCTTTTCTTCTTGATTTTCAGTTAAGCTTCTGATCATAACACAGCTAATATGACTGCAAAAAAATAAAGCTTAGCTCAATTATCTCTATAGTCTCTATTCACACACAAGGCTGTCTTACCTGCTTCTGGACAGAAATGCTGTGAATTCCTTTGCAATAAAGTCATATAGTCATATATCATTGCCTCCACGAAGATAAAACCAGGAAACAGACAACAACTGACACTTTTATTGCGATATAGTGTTGAACAAGTTCTTTCCATGCCTCAGAGGACTTTAATATTTACCATATTTTTCTTACCTATGTAAACTACAGGATTCTCAGGAATAGCAGAGTATGGTTTTTACCACCATTGTAAATAAATACTCATTACTTTCTAATAACACAAATGTTTCCTTGCATATTTTCTAATTTATAATTATTTCTGCCTGATAATAGATATACTATATTTCTCTGAATAAATCTGAGGCCCGTTACTCTCAGTGTCTCTTACTTAGGAGAAAAAAGTTATCTACAAAAACTGAACTAGCTGCAGGATCCTGTGCCCACAAAGTACAGTATCACTTGATTTTCTGAAGAATCTTGTTTGAAATTACATAATTTCAAAGGTGACCTCTATGGATCTATTGACCATGGAACCAGAAAAAGGGCTTCCTGGTCTAACTTGCATGACATGGCTATATGACATTTCAGAGTAATTTAGTGCTGAACTAGATCACGTGAATTTAGAAAATGTTTTTTTAAAAATTTTTTCATAAAATTACATTATAATTAAAAAGTATTTAGTGATGAAGATTTATCACTTGAACCCTTCTTCAGTTGACCACAGAGGTGGCAAAAAGTACATATGATATCTCTAAAATCTCTCTCCACAGCGTTAACCTATAGTCAGTGTTCTAGCTTTGCTAAATAAATCTAAAAGCCCTGCTATCAAATTAATGATAAAACCCTATCATTCTTTGTAACAAATCAACTATATTGAGGTTGGATTTCCACACACTGAATATTTTCTCATACTTTGAATATTTTGTTTTGACCTTCTTGGACACTTCTAATTAAATTACACTCTCTAGCATTGAAAGTAAAAGATCTGGTGTATTTTTCTATTCAAAGTCTTCCTAGAATAAAACTCCAGCATCAAATATTTAGTTTCTTTATTCTTTGAAACATCATTCACGGATCCCACTTATATATGTGTCAAAATCATGTTTGGGATATGATAATATGTGCCTTCTCCTCAGAAATTTTGGAATGGTTGTACTCATATGTGCAGCATGAAAGCAACTCTAATTTCAGGGAATTGTTTCCAATTTCTGCTGAGAAGTCATATAGCAGTTGCAGATATATTTTATACTTCTTTATCACTGTCTGTGCCAATTAAATAGTTTATATGGTTCTACAGCAAAAAATGTCACCTCTGAGTTTCTTCAGGTAACAGGAGAAAAAGCAGGCAGTGTCTAGTTTGGTCCTGTACTACATCCTTCAGGACATTAAGAAGAACTCAAATTATTGCAAAAGGTAACTAGTAAAAAAGAGAGGAAAAAATATATTTAAAATATTTAATGAACAAATTAACCAATAACTGTTCTGGAAAGTATTTCTAATGAGAAAAACAAATACAGAGAATTATTTTATAATGAATTGTGTATTTATAAGCATAGTCAGGTGACTACTTTTGTTTCCAGAAAGTGTCCTAATAACACTACAAAAAAATCCCCAGGTCCTGTGAACTACGTATTTCACTAAAAGACAATGAGGACAAACCACACCTTTTCATGCATCCATTACTCTTAACAGATAGAAAAACTTTAAATGAGACATACAAAAAAAATTGAAAGGATGACTCTGGATATGAATATATAAATTATCTGTAAGGAAAGTGGCTAATACTTTTTCCCATTCTGTCCTTCATTTAATTTTCTTAAAAAGGAAAATTAGAACTGTTGTTATCGAGCACATGGTGTCTGGGAAGATTAACAGAAATTTCCTAAAGTAATTTCTGTAATTTGCAAAAGCATTAGTAACATTTAATTAATAATAGTCTCCGTGAAAACAGGTTAAGGCAACACCATCAAGTTTCTTACATTGCTTCTGGTTCCTTTGGGAATCTGTGTGAAGTTAGCACAGACTGAGACAATTTAATATTTCCCATAGGGAATATAAATCCATTTGCATTATTATCACCAAATGAAACCTTATTTCAATAACACTTAACATGATTAAAATCTATAAAAATATAGTGCAGATTATATTCTGAGAGAAAAAAAGTGTTAAATATTAGAGTGACAGTTCGATTGAACACATAAATTTTTTTGCAAGTTGCCAAGTGACCTTATTTATGATTTGTACTAGGTAGATATTTTTAGTGTACTGTTTTGTCAGGTGTAAGTATGAAGGTGTTGGTAATAAAGAAGATGCAGCAGATGACCTCTATGTGAAAAACTGGGGGCTGCCCCACGTCAGACATGGTTGAGTCCAGCCGGATCCAACGGGGACCCTCCCCAGGACACAGCTGATCCTGTCAGCTAAGCTGGTGGCACCTCTGAGAAAACACGTTTAAGAAAGAGCAAAATACCCCCTGGGCTTTGAGGACTAGGAAATAAACCTGTGAGAAGCAATTCTGCAAATCCCAAGGTCTGAGAAGATGGAGTGGGAGGAGGTGCCCGAGGTGCTGGAGTAGATTTGCCTGTTGCCAATGGAGAGGGCCATGGCAGAACTGGTATTTCCCTGCAGCCTGTAGAGGACCCCACGTCAGAGCATATTCATCAGGTGAATATGGCCTGAAGGAGCAGTGGCCTGCAGAGAGGAGCCCACACTGAGGAAGATTTATCCTGGGGGACTGCAGCCTGTGGAGGACTCACAATGGAGAAGGGAAAAAGAGTGATGAGGAAGGAGCTGCAGAGTGGAACTGTTATGGGATGACTGCAACCCCCATTCCCCATTGCCCTGCACTGCTCAGAGGGGTTGCCTGGGTAGAGGAGTCAAAAACTAAGGGGAAAAAAAAAGCAGGAGAAGGTGCTTTAATTTTTCTCTTTGTATCTCACCTTCCTACTCCAATTTTAATTGGCAAAAAATTAAATTAATTTTCCCCAAGTAGAGCCTCTTATGCCCATGATGATAATTGGCAAGTGATCTTCCTATCTTTACCTTGACCCACAAGCTTTTCCATCTTATTTTCTCCCTTGTCCTATCAAATATGATGAGTGACATAGTGGTTGGGTGGTTGTCTGGAAGCCAGCCAAGGTCAACCCAGCCCACTGGTGTATGTTATCTTCTGGGTACAGTGGTTTTGATTAGTAAGGTTCAAGCTACAGTTGCTAAAGGGCATTTCAATGCGAAAATCCCATTAAAATAAATACTCGTGCACTGAAATCAGAATGCAGAAGGAGAAGAAGTAAGAAAATGGGGAAGAAGGCATATTAACCCATTTTAGGGTCTAGGTTTCAGATGATGAAATGAAGTTCTGTGATTTTAGTTTATTTCCATTTCCTTTGGAAGTTACTTAAGACTTCTTTTTCAGAACTTAATTAGTGAAACCAAAGTCTCACAGAAGGGCAGCATTTATTGCAATTAAATAGATACAGTAGTAATATGCACAAGTAAGCAGTGTCTAGTCACTACTACATATGCATTACTCTGGTTCACATACATATCAATACAAAATTGAATTTAAAGTTCATGAAAATGCATTCCTATAAGAGGATGAGTGCTGATACTCCTATTTTGTATGCAAACACATAAATGAATGGCTTGTCACTGCTTAATGAATTTTCAAAATTTATATGATGTAACAAAATTTCTCTGCATGCAAACACAGTACAAACTGACAGCTTGCAAAAGACCACAACTGATAAGTTATAAACAACAGAGTGAAGATATTAATTTAGATAAATGAAGCTTGTTGAATTAAAAACATATTACATGGTACCTCACCTAATTTGCTTAGTTTTTCAGATGCTGTTTATAGTCACTTCACAACTGTGATATATTACTTAAGTTGGAGAAAAAAGTATGGTTTAACAAGTGTATATAACAGATGAAGCCATGATGCTGTCCTAAAAAGAACAGCATATTTCCAACACACTTTATTAAGCTGAATTACTCGTGAGGTTCTTAGTTTTGGTTATAATGGTCTAAAAGATTTACTACTGTTTGGATTACTATTGTTTTTTCAAGTGCACAGGAATTTAGAAACAAAATCATGAAAAGCTAGTCTAAATAGGCATCTAAATGACTCTCTTGGGAAACTGTAGTGAATTTGCTGAATGAGATTGCAGACATCAGAGGTTTACTGGGCTGCAAATATCCTAAGAACTGAAAAATGAAGGGACTGCTTTGATAACACAGTCCTAATACTTTTCTTCATACAGATTCTTTGGTAAAGAGTGAGAAAAATCCTTGGCAAAAAGCATTATGTCTGATATATCCTTTGGTATGCTGAGTGCTGTTTTGATGAGAGCAATTATAAAGAAAGTATCTGTTGTGAAATTATATACAGTGTAGGTAGCAGCTCACAGGATAATAATTTTTAATTGGACATAGGCACTTTCACTCACTCAGTCTAAGTAAATTTTACCACCTCAAAAAAATATTGTATTTGATAGTCACTTTGATTTAGAATGGATTTGGCAGGGAGGAAGCTCAGCTATAGAAGTAATCTATAATCTCGGAGAAACTTGTATCTTCAAGAGGAGTGGTTTTTTACAGCTAAAAAAGGACTCTAGCTACAAAAGAACAACTGATATTTTAGAAAGTAAACACAAAATTCTCCTCACCCAACTCTAATGTGCAAATGATATGACATGTAGAACAAATAACTAGAGTGAGTTTAAACACAGCATCAGCTTGAAGTGCATTGTTTGGTTGGTGTTGAAGTGGGGTAGTAAGTTTTAGACAATTTCAAAATCATCATATGCACATCCATAATTATCCATACAGCTTGGACCAACACTGAACATGTTTCAGGTAACTAGGTCAACTGTAACTTTTAAAATACTCTTTTAATAAAGCAATTCCCTGAAAATGGAAGGTTTACCTGCTGAGAAGTCCCAGAAAAGGGCAGGTATTTTTATTTATATACAGCAGGTGTACTTTGTACACTCACTAATCTGGAGACTCAAAGAGCTCCACTGTCCTTCAGGCATCACAAAGGGCAGTTAGTAATTTATCTCTAAGTCTGCTTATGATTGTGACTTCATGGCTAATACTTGTTAAGGCTTGCCTTGGCACAAGACTTGATCATACTGAGATTCTTAACTAGAGCATACTAGAGGTAGCAAGCATAACACTGACACTGATTATCAAAGAGTAAAAAAAGGTGCCTGACTCATGCAGTGACTGGAACACAAAGATTAAAACATCCTGTTTCCCCAGGCAAGTACTTCGTTATTCCCATTACACGGTCTTCCAGTGGTTACTGCCTTCTTTCACATTTTTAGCATGCCCTTCTTAACTGGCTATTATCCATACATTAAGCATACAGTCAAATGCAAGCAATTCTTATCATCATACATTCAGTTCATGTGCTAGCCACAAAGCAGCAAATAATAAATCAATAAATTTCTTTGTATACATAAATCCATTGTGCAACATCTTTTTGAAGGGTCATGTGTCAGGTCACAAATATTGGTTGCTATTCTCTGAATTACCTGGACATTCACCTGGGAGCACTTAATCACATATACAAATCAAATAATTTTCAAGATGACACATATTTCACTAACCTTGCCTTCATTTAGTGATATAATTCCTGTAGTACAAATCTTTATGCCCTACAATGCTTTCTGCTTTTAACATACCAGTTCTCTTGATGCCCTCAATTTTATTTCAGTTCATTTGCAATAGTACAAAATCATACATGATTCCTTAACAGACTATTTTGGTTTGACCCCACTTGGACACCAGATGCCCAACAAAGCCCCATCCATCCCCTCCTCAGCTGGGCAGGGAAGAAAAAACACAACCAAAAGCTCCTGGGTCAAGATAAGGACATGGAGAGATCACTCATCCATGGCTGTCAAGGGCAAAACAGAATCGAATTGGGGAAATTAGAATAATTTATTACCAAGCAAAGCAGAGTAGGGTAATGAGAGATAAACACAAATCTTAAGACACTATCTCCTTACTCCTCCCTTCTTCCTGGGTTTACCCTTACTCCCAGTTTGCAATATCTCCTCCTTCCCTGAGCTGTGCAGGGTGACCTACCCCTCCTTCTTCTCTGACCTTAGTGTCTGCAGACCTTAGTGTCTGTCTTTTCTCTCACATATTCTCACTCCTCTCTCCAGATGCTGCTGCCCAGAAGTTTTACCCCTTTGTAAATCTGTTATCCCAGAGGTGCTACCACTGCTGCTGATGGGCTCGGCCTTGGCCAGCAGCAGGTCCATCTTGAAGCCAGTTGGCATTGGCTTTGTCGAACATGGGGGAAGCTTCTACCAGATTCTCACAGAAGCCACTCCTGTATCCTCCTACTACCAAAACCTTTCCATGCAAACCCCATACAGAGGAGCTTAATTTTTACAAAGTAAGGTAATGCAGACACAGAGAAACTCTAAGAAAAAGCAAAATGGTTTGGGGCTACGAAATATATTTGCTATCTGTTGTCCAATAGAAAAAATAGAAAAAATAATCCCGACTCTGATCTGATTCAATAAGAAGCAAAAATGTTAGTAGTACAGCATGGTGTTATTTAATTGTAACCAAAGATGAGTTTTTCAGACTTCTTAAATAAATTCATATTGAACAATCATAGTCCTTACAAAAAATAATTTAGTTTATTTTAAAGAGTCCACATTGTAACAGGCATGTTAATCTATGGAGTGTACTGATGACTGAAACTGATCTTAAGCAGTGTTCCCTCTTACCTTTTTAACTTATTTAAGTTTTTCAGAAAAAAGTAACTATTAAAATTCTACCTTACCACTGTGGATTGTGTTTTCTGCGCTCTCACCCTCATCGTCTCTTACTCTCTTTTATATGCTATTTTACATCTTCATTCACACATGTTTTTACATCTACTTAAACTAAATACACAAAGGACTGCTTTTATGTTTTTAGACTCATTGTCTTACTTGAAGACAAGCTTAATCTCATTACAAAACCGTGGGAGACAACAGCCCCCTTAAAACAAATACTTTAAGGAACTCACTTTAAAAAAATGCAGTTAGCTATTCATACGTCATCCTACTGGATACAGCAAGTAGTATCAGTATCAGAGAAGACACACCCTGAATTTAGTGATAGGCAACAGGCTATTCACAGCTTTGCTATTTAATAAGCTTATTCCAGCATTTAGTAACTGGTATCAAAACATATGCTAGAGAGTTACTTTAATTGGCAATGGAATAGTAAAGAGCACTCTTTCCTCAAACAACATTGATCAACATCTTCATCTTAATGAATTGACCATATGGAACTGTCACCTTGAATCACCATACTTAATTGATTTTAAGACTATGAAAGACTCTTCTACTCATCTTTAACCTGTCCCACGTGACAAATTGTGAGGATTATCTTAGTCAGTTACTGCATCCAATCCAAAAGCTAAGGATGAGCTACAGCATCTCTCTTTCAATCACATGCAACCTCAATATAAAGGTTTTAAGCAAAGAAAAAAATCCACACAATATCTTTCTAAATTTTTTCCATTGACAAATTACTTTCACTACTGACATTTGTTTATTATTTTTATTCCATTCTTGCTTTTAGATATTGCTTTGGCTGTTGGAATGAAGAACAAAAACAGATTTATTATTTATTTTTAAGAAATTATCTTCAAGAAAGACTATACTGTCACATTATCGTTCTGTCTTCTCTAATAGGAGATAAAACTTGCATTGATTTAGACTTATGTCTTTTTCTCAATGTCTGAGTTTTCAACTTCCTCTTTGAATTATTAATTCCCTAATCTGCTGCAATATTCCAGTAAAATAATGCCAAAGGAAGTGATATAAAACATCCTACTTCTCTTTACAACTTATCCCACTATTTTTAAATCCAGCGGCTGCCTGAGCTCTTCTCAGTACTCTGAGCAAGTGCTTTCACTGCAATGCTGAAGCAGTTTAAGCCTTGGTATTGGGTGAATATACTCTCACCTTATACCTCTAGCACATGGTCTTTTTCATCCAGAAGTGCAATGTTACACTGGGATGTATTTCACATATACGTTTTGATATTATCCAGCTTGTTAAGTGATTTGAATTCTTATATAGCATTGATTTGTTTTTCCAAGTGATTACTATTGTCACAGTTACAACTTTGTCAGTGGTAATTTCACATCATATAATTGACTAAATATGTTGAAAGTGTTTAACTAAGAATAAGCTCATGTAAGACCTCACGAGAAGTGCCTGCAGTTGCAGGTCTGTAATTTGTAAGCCAATGGACTCTTGGTATTGCTCTAGTATTATTCCATCTAATGAAAATGTAGTGCCACAGTTAATCATAAGTCTTTACAAAAAAATGCATCAACAGTTTTACAAACCATAAAGAAAAGTATCAGGATATATATGTGTATATATAACTGTCATTATTTATAAATCTGTCATTATTCATAAATCAATTTATTAGGTTACCCCCTTTAAATGTTTTATTAATAATGTCTAATATTGAGTACTTTTTATTTTGCCTTTAATCAAAGTTGGGTGAGCAGGCCAGTAAATACCCAGATCATTTCATTTAGCTATTCAACAGTTATTGAACAGACGGATCTCTGGAAAGTTTTATTAACAATTTTTTGCCAGTGTCTACTTAATAAGAAAACAAATCATAACTTAGTATGAATTCTTTATTTCTTATTATACATTAGATAATTATTTATCCTTATACTTTTTACCAAAACTTTCTCTTTGTACCCTTTATCTTTGTCAATAGGTTCCCATACTTCTTAGTTTCTGTTTGATGTTCAGTGGTATAAGCTTCTCCCATCTTCCACTTCTTATAAGTATTTTTATTAATTTTTTCATTTCCTCTTTAAATACTGTGGACTTTTTTTTAGTTTAATTTCTTTGGTTTTGATAAGAATAATCTCCCTAATGGTCTGATAGTAAGCTTGACAGCACTTAGTAAAATGCTTTTAAGTAGTATCCAAATGTCATTCATATCTTGCTAAATTCTTACTACTATCTGATTTAGCTGTAAGTAATTTTTTGGCTTTATGATAGGATCTCTTTAAATCATTACATGTATATTTTACTTTTATGTCTTCTATTCTATATGTACATTGTAAATGTGATTCACTGGAGCATAATGACAGATGAGGGAAGAGGCTGAGGGAAGGGCTTCCCTGACATGAAGAAGAAGGTTTTGCAGGGACTTAATAGCAGCTTTCCAGTACCTAAGGTGTGGTTATCAATAAGATGAAGCCAGACTCTCTACTGACGTGCATGACAGACTAACGAGTGATAATGAGATGCCAACTCTACATAAGGAAAAAAATCACTATGGCACTAACCAAGGCTTAGAATAGAGTGCCTGGAAAGGTTGGGAATCTCTGTCCTTGGAGGTTTGTCTGACTGGATGAAGACCTGAGCAGCCCAGTCTGATCTCAGAGTAGATCCTGCTTTAAGCAGCAGGCTGGACCAAAGACCCCCAAAGGTCCCATAGGGCCTGGATTATTCTAATTCCGTGATAAGCTCACTTATAACTCTGCCAGCAATTCCCTCTTCCTGTCAGAATGAGAATTATGTTAGCATTTCACTGGGTTGGTTATGAACATGCTTTAGATTTTGATTTTTAGAAAAGAAGATGTTTAGAAATTTTAGGATGTTTTAGAATTAGCCATGTGATACCACCAGTTCTTGTAATTCTTAGTAGATTACCTACAACAACACAAATTCATTAAACATGTGAATGTCTTTTCCAGGCTTTCCCTTGTTTGTGTTGTATAGTATGTAGGCTATTCTCTATAATCTCTGTGAAATCACCACTGCATGTGTAGTACGTTTTGTCAAACAGTCATTTAAAAACTTAAATCTTTGTACGTTGCCGATAGCAAGCTGTGATAGAGTCACAAATTAGCATTCAACAGTTGTAGTAATACCTTGTCAGAGGAGTTCAGGTAACGTTGGTTGAGCAATATTCTGTTGACGCAAACTACTTGGTTTCCAGGTCCTGGGGCAGTTCGTTAACCTTTTTGTAGCTTGGCTGAAGTCTATTTGCTGTGTCCTGTAAGCCGGGTTGATACTGAACATACAATATCCTCTTCTGCTGAATGTTACGCACATAAATCTTTTCTGCTGACATGATGAGGGCCCTTATGGTGCAGATTCAGTGCTCTGAGCTATTAAAGAATTTTGTTTTCAGGATTTAATGATTTAAAAGGAAAAAAAATAACTCCTTTTCTCCAAACAGTCATTTTTGCTCAGCTTTTTTTTTTTCATTGATCAGAAAAACGTCTGAGCATGCACACCTTTAGATAACATCGAAAACTAACACCTTAAAGATAATTACTCCCATAATACTGACCTTTTCAATGTAGTGCTAATGTTGATGTCTTAAAGTGACTTTAAATATTCATGCCAATGAATTTTCTTTGCTTTCATGTCTGAATTCATGACTCCTTGCATAAACAACCTCAGTAATATGCCTGCAGGCTTCTGACTCTTCCCATAAAACCAATCACGCTAGCAATCTCATTTTGAAGTTCATATTAAAAGTGGGATAGGCAAGAGTTCTTGGATTACCATAATCCAGACAGAATTTGCTACATACAACTGAATCATAAAACTTTTCCTGTTACATGGTCTAACAGCTGAGATGCAGACATTTGACAGGACTTGGCCTGCTATTTTGTCTGTAATACATTACTGTACTGGTCATTAACTCTCCAGGCTTTGGCTTTACTGTTCAAAGTCTGCACTCAGTATATATTTTCTCTGTGTAGCCTGGGAGTAAAGTGAAGGGGATGTTGGTATAATTTATAGTTGAAATTTTACACTGTAACACAAGAAAAATGCAATAAGGTATGTCTTTGTCACCGCATGAACAAAAGCACACCCTCAAAAGCACATCTATTTCTAAAGAGGCATGAGTAGCTTGGTTAATGTTATCTCCCTCTGTTTCACCACATGGATCTTCTTTTTAGCCTGCTTTTTATATCTTCATCTCTACTTCAGGAAAATCATATAAATCCCTACTCTCACTTGTGGGAAATAAAGAGTCTATTGTCTTTAGAACAGAGTCGATACAGATCTACATCTCTGCACTGTTCTCAAAACATTCAAAACCAAGGAACTGGTTTCATTCTGCATCTCTTCAGTGCTAGGTGAAATTATCTGTAATGCAAGACCAAATAATTTTGACATCATCAGAACCCTCTGATTCAGCTCAGTGGAAATCCCAAACCTACTTATTAGTAGATACCTTAGGAGGGGAGGAGAGGGAGACAGGGAGAAAGAATTTGCATCCAACTACTCCACATATAGTTTTTCTCTGAGTATCTTCTGGCCATTGTCAGAGACAGAAAATTGGAAAGTTTTACATTCTCATAGTGTCTTGGGGACTTATTAAGGTAACAATATTTGAGATTCGAAGACTAGAAAAACAAAAAAATTCATTTGGGAAAATGGTCACATATCAGAAGAAATTTTATTACCTTTCCAGTGAAGATTTCATGCTAATATGGGAAAAGAGACATCTCTGTTAACCCGTGGTGGTTGCTAGCTGGTTGTAGGCAAGAGGTATGTTTTCAAATCATATTAGAGCAATACTAGTCTTAAGTAATTTCAGCCATCTAAAAGCTAGGCATCTAAACAATTCTTCTTACACATAGTCCTTCTCTTTAAATATTTGGGCGTAGTAAGGAGCAATTGATGCATCTCACATGCCCTGTTAGGTACCCACGGAGTGGATCTCTGCATGGGGTTACATTTAGAGACAAACTAGAAATTAAAAGGCATTGGAAGATTGTTAGTAGAGGAACAAATAAGTTAAAGATGGAAAATACATCTATTAATAACTGAGGAATCAGAATTTTCAGGTCTTAAAATTTTAGGTAAACAAATTTTGGCTCCTAAAGTTCTTCTCTACTTAAATTCTGCACTGAGAATTTTTGTTGAGCAGGCTTTTGTAGTGATTGGCCATATGACGTTCTCTTCCGTGTTTTTATTTGTACTCTCAATTATAGTACTCTTCTTAGTAGACAGGCAACACCTTTTATACTAGAAAGCTGCTCAAAGTAGCAAGCCCACACTTAGAGATCAATTATTTTAATTTTTCTGATGTGGAATAAATGTACATGCTATTTTCACCACAAATTTTAATTAATCCAAATCAAATTTCATATGTAAGCTGTCAGAGGAAATGCCCAACCCATTTGTGAGAGTATAGTTACCTAATGTAATGTGAAGAAGCCTCTGCCTGCTATTATTTTGTTTAGCCATCATAGTTGTTTAATTACATTCTTTTGATGTCAGTAAAATAATTCAACTTCCCCTGAAGACATTGAAGGGCATCTGCTATATTGAAAAAAGTATTTTCCCATGCTACAATTTAAGTTTTAAGCATAACTACTTACACAACACCCATCTGTATCTTTTCTCTGTTCAAAGTAAATTTTATGCTCAAATAAGAACTTAGCTGTTATATTTTGCTTTTAAAGTACGGTCAGCAATACACATAACAAAATGTATATTTTCATAACAAAGAACCCAATAGCTGGAGATATATTTGGAAGTTGTTCTAATGGTGCAATTTCAAATGATTATATTTCATTCCAAGGAATTTTGCTATATATCTAAACAGAAGAAGCCAGAGCATAGCTCATAATTTATAACTATATTTGAAATTTAGCAGCTGGGTCAGCATATTTAATGGTGTATAAAACTACAAATTTAGTCTGGGTCTGTGATTTTCTAATTCATTTTTGGTTACACATGGGCTACAGCACTGAGATTAGTAGTATTAAAGCATGCCTAAATAAGAAATGGAAGCAATTAATTTCAAAACACTAAAGACAAACCATCATACCAAATGTTTCTCTCTATATATTTCTCTTGTGCTGTATCCAATTGCAGTTGAAACTATTATACTTTTAAAAAACCATTTTATAGGCAAGTAGAAATTATAGAATTCCTGAGTTTAACAAAAATAGTACTTTCCACTGGTCATTGTTTGCTAAAAAAAGCAAAAAGCAAATAACAAATACAGGCTTTTAAATCTGGTTTTTAATACTTGCCCTTCAAATCACATTGAGCACACTAATGGAAATCTAATATAGACATTGAAACAAATTACAAACCCAAGGCCTCACTAAAGGTATCCATAGGTTTTTGACAGATTCGAATTAAATCTAAATCCAACTTAATACAAATCTTTCCTCAGTTAAGTAGCTGTACAGTTATGAAACTGATGCTCTGCTGCAACAGCAACATATAGTAACACATGTAAAGTTTTATAACCATAAATATAAATACAGAAATACAAATTCATCCTACTTAATTTCAGGTGTTTTAATGTCTCAGGTGAGTGCGCTTATCTCTTTCCATTAACTGTTGGGAATTTCTAGGAAGTCTAGAAACTTTACTTAGAGGTTTAAGCACTAATATTAGGTGAGATGTATTCCACTGTAAAAATTTCCATCTCTATTCTACAAAAACCTCGGTATAGATGAGGACATACCAATCTCCTCTTTCTGCTGACCAGCTGTGGGACACAAACTGCATCAGAGGAAGTTCAGAATGGACATCATTCTTCACTGAGAGGGTGGTCAGTCTCAAGAAGAGGCTTTACAGGGAAGTGGTCATGGCATCAAGCATTCCAGAATTCAAGGAGCATCTGAATGATTGTCTTAGTCACACCACTTAGTTTTAGGTAGTCCTGAAAGGGTCAGGGAGTTGTACTCAATGATCCTTATGGGTCTCTTCAAACTCAAGTTATTTATCATTCTGTGATTCTAAAAGTGGGAAAAAGCTGCAGTACCGGATGACTTAAAGTGGTAAATGATATTTTGTATTAATGAAAGATGAAGAATGGGATAAAAGCAATGGTAGTTTTGAAAGTAAACCCAAGTATCATATTTTGGTAAAGGAGACTGGGTTTCGGGCTACAAAGCAATGTGTGACATAGGCAGGGGCATATTCTTTACAACAGCACCCAAAAAATGCAAGCAATATTTATACAAGCACACAGTTTTATATTAGTCAATGTCAGAAAAAAAGATGCAACAAGTCTTAGTTGAAATTACACAATTTTTAACTGTATGGTTGCGTAGAAAAGGTCTTGCAGGAAAAACTTCAAGTATTTTATAGTATGGGAGAATGAAATGTTTGTTTGTTCTTTTGAAGACTTATCAACAATAAATAAGAACACAGAGACAACTTGAGAATAATATTGAACACAGTGGGGATCCTTTCAGTTAATACAAATAACTTAAGCGTGGGTGTCAAGAGAATGGGACCAGACTCTTTTCACAGAACCACAGAATGGGTAAAGTTGGACAGGACCACAGTGGTTCATCTAGTCCAACCTCCTTGCTCAAGCAGGTTCATTCTAGAGCACATTGCACAGGATTGTGTCCAGATGACTCTTTAAAATTTCCAGAGAAGGAGACTCCACAACCTCTCCGGGCAATCTATTCCAGTGTGCAGTCACCTGCACAGTAAAGAAGTTCTTCCCCATATCCAGGTGGAACTTCCCGTGCGTCAGTTTGTGCCTGTTGCCTCTTGTCCTGTTGCTTAGCACCACGGAGGAGAGCCTGGTTCCATCCTCTTGACACCCTCCCTTCAGATCTTGTACACATTAATGAGGTCATCTCTCAGTCATCTCTTCTCGAGGCTGAACAGATCCAGCTCTGTCAGCCGTTCTTTATGAAAAAGATGCTCCAGTTGCCCAATCACTTTCATGGCCCTCTTCTGGACCTGATCCAGGAGCTCAGTATCTCTCTTGTTCTGAGGACACCAGAACTGGACACAGCACTCCCTGTGTGGCCTCTCAGTGGCACCCAGTGAAAGGTCAAGGGTCAATGGACACAAACTGAAACAAGAATTTCCATCAGAATATGAGGAAAATCTTTCTTACTTTGACGGTGACAAAGCACTGGAACAGACTGCCCAGAGAGGCTGTGGAGTCTCCTTCTTTGTAGATATTCATAACCCGGCTGGACATGATCCTGTGCAACCTGCTCCAGATGAACCTGCTTCCAGGTGGGGGTTGGACTAAATTATCTCCAGAGACCCCTTCCAACTCCAAACATTCTGTGATTCTGTGACTTTATTATTATTCAGCAACTCACAGTGGAATTCCTAACAAATAGCTGCAAGATCCTGACCACATTTTTCTGATTTGGCAGAGTAATTTTAATGTCATTCAAATCACTAGCAAATGTACCTAACAAAAGCAATTCTTTCCCTTGTTATGTTGTTGGGTTTCATTCTTCCTATGCTACAGCATCCAGCTCCCCAGAAAATTTTTTTATACAAATATGTCAGCCGGAAAAAGATGCTCAGTTCCCTGTCACTTTCATCTCTTCTGGACCTGATCCAGAGCTAAGTATCTCTCTTGTTCTGAAGGACACCAGAACTGGACACAGCACTCCCTGTGTGGCCTCTCAGTACCCAGTGTTAGGTCAACCAGAATGGATCTTCCTGAAACAAGAATTTCCATCAGAATATGAGGAAAATCTTTCTTACTTTGACGGTGACAAAGCACTGGAACAGACTGCCCAGAGAGGCTGTGGAGTCTCCTTCTTTGTAGATATTCATAACCCGGCTGGACATGATCCTGTGCAACCTGCTCCAGATGAACCTGCTTCCAGGTGGGGGTTGGACTAAATTATCTCCAGAGACCCCTTCCAACTCCAAACATTCTGTGATTCTGTGACTTTATTATTATTCAGCAACTCACAGTGGAATTCCTAACAAATAGCTGCAAGATCCTGACCACATTTTTCTGATTTGGCAGAGTAATTTTAATGTCATTCAAATCACTAGCAAATGTACCTAACAAAAGCAATTCTTTCCCTTGTTATGTTGTTGGGTTTCATTCTTCCTATGCTACAGCATCCAGCTCCCCAGAAAATTTTTTTATACAAATATGTGGAAAAAGAAAATGAAGAATTAAAATGTCATTCTATCTCTTCTGTTTACTCTCCATTTATTTGTGACTCACACACAAGTAATAACTTTTGCTAAACAGAAGAACGAGTGGTAATATTTTCCCATGTAGTATTTACCTAAGTGTTAGTAGAATCCCTTCTTAACACCACCAGATGCCTATCTTCCAAACTGGAAGGATATGCTTGTCCGGCTTTTTGATTCAAAGTAATTAGCACCAGACTTCCTGAATGAGAACATGTCCTGTGGAAACAGAAGGTGGGTTCACTTAAGATGTTTGAGCTTTTTGCATCCTGAAAGGTCATCTTGCATAGAGAAGCTTTCTGAGAGGATTTCTATGCTTTTTCTTCTAAAATTCTTTAAAAGATACCTTTAGAGTTGTTCTTGAAATTAGAATCCAGTGTTCACCAGCAAAAGCTAAGCATGACATGTTCCAGTAAAATGACATTATCTTGCTCTCCATATCTCCCCTCAATCATTAAAAAGATTTTTTCCTCTAGATACCATATTAGAATTTGGATTTCATAATGCATCTGCCCAACGTTTTCCACAAACAGGGTATGAAGGCATGATAGACTAAAACATTTTTATTAATTAAATGTGAAAAACATGTTAGATGTATTTTCATTAAAAACTTGGTACATGGATCAATTTCAGAAAGTTGCTGGATGGAAATATCTGAAAAATATAAGAATTAGTAGGACAGACCAAGCAACGTAGTTTATTTGTGTATTGTTAGGAGGGAGTTGTAGAAGGACACATGGTACTTCTCGAATTTTTACTTAGTGGGTGTGATGCTTTGTTTGCAGCTTCTATGATGCAATTCAATCTGTGTATAGTATCCCCAAATAACACATACAGAGAATTAGGTGTTCGACAGTGCTGTCTGTAAAAGCAGTGCATTCAGCAAGGAGAAGCTTTCAGAAAACTTGAAACTAAAGGGTGTACTACAAATCTTTCCTCTTCTCCAGAATAATTACTAATAGAAGGCAAAGGTTCATAAGGTAATTCATGATGGAAGGGCTGATATCTGCCTCTTCAATTAGGGGGGAGAAAAAGACTTACATTTTCAAATAAGAAGAAATTGAGCACTTGGACACCAAATCAGGCTAGTTTGAATTGCTGGACCCCCACAGAAGAGTCAGCTGTCCTAGTTTATACTTGCACAATGTAGTGTTGATATTTAAAAGCTATCCTGTGACTCAGCAAATGCAAGCGCAACATGAACTATCTGGAGGTATTCAAGAGTCTGGAGGCATTCCATGTGAGCTTTGGAAAAAGACAGAGCTTGGAAGGATCACGAAATTACAGGACAGCTCAGGTAGGAGGGGACCTTAAAGGATTGCTTTGTCCAACCCTTCCTGGAAAGGGAGTCTGGATGAGATTATTTAGCACCCTGCCCAATCACATCTTGAAAACCTCCAATGAAGGGAGAATCTTCAGCCTTTCCTCATAAGACAGGTGTAGTGGACTGATTACAAGATGGAGCCTGCTTTGCCATTGTCTTGAGCATGGAGTTAAAAAGCCTTGATGCCACAGCTGGGCTGCTGCAGGAACCAAGCTACTTGCAAAAGCTCCAGGAGGTACCTACTAAGCCAGCAGAGGCAGGTAGACAAGCAAAAAAGATAAAAAGTTGTTACAATCAAAAAACACGGCAAGGACTTTCCCAAATAAGGTATACCAGGCAGGTCTTGCTTGGAGACTGGGGAACCAGCCAATGGACACTCAGGGCCCATGAGGTACCAGGTACCAGGTGACCTTTCCTAGGATACCGGTGAACTGGCCAGTGGGCATCCAGGGGCTACCACGGCAAGGGTATTTAGGGCCATGCCTGGGGACTGCGGGGGAGGCTGTTTGGGGACTGCTGCAGGAGCTGCTGCCACCCTGTTACCCTGCCAGTTCGGCTCATTCCTTGGAGTATACAAGGTGACCAGGGAAGAAGCCCAGCAGAGATCTACCAGCTTGCAAGCCAGCGGTACTTCATGGTGGTAACTCCTGTCCCGTGCTTTTAACAGTTACCCTTAGCTTTTCCCACTTTTCTGTCTTCCTTCTTTCTCTCTGCTCTTCTGTGTTACAAAATAAAGTTGAATTATCATTTTGAGATCCAGCATCTAGCCTCATTTGTGCCTTAATCTCACTTATGGGAATGTTTTTAGAACCTGGTTTCCCTTTGTATCTAAGCAGATTGGAACACAGGCTCTCTACCTTGCAGCAGAGCTGACTGGGCTTGGTGGTACAGTTAGTGCCACAGTGCCACAGTCTCCTGGTTTTGCTTCCTTTGGAACACAATCAGGGTGAGCTTGTGTCTATTGAAGTGGTTGTAGTAAATATACCCTACAGAGTAAAAGCAAAGGATTAGTTCCTCCAGGAGCCCTGAAAACCACAGAGCTCTGTAGAGAGTTCCCTGAGGTAGGTTTTTGGTGCTCCAGGATTTTATTAGCACCTGAGGGAGATTTCTAGAATGTCAGGCTTAAGCACATACATAAATCAAGTTCTGAAACCCTGACTTCCTTTCTAGAAAAGAGCCTAGATGCAGTACCTTTTACTGTAATGATGCACATACTGAGTAAAATACTGGGTGTCCACTTTTAGAGATATCAGCCATCCTACCTACTGAAGGAAGATCGAAAATATGGAAAAAAGCTGTTTAAACATCTAATTTGAGACTAATCATCTGATATATGTTCATAGAGGAGGAAGAGAGGGTTAATTAAATTTTTACTAGTTATCTTGATCTGATGTTCTCTGATTTCCTGGTATAATAAAGAACAAGTGAGATTCTAAAAGACGTTGTAGAAATAGGGAGAGAACTTGCAGCTGAGAAGCTGCACTGTTCAAGGCAAAATATTTGAAAAAAAATGCAAGGAAAGTCCAATACAGAAGGAATAAGGAAAAGAAGTTTAAAGCAGAAAATGATAAAAAGGGGAAAGTGCCAACAGCTGAATAAAGAAGAAAGGTATATCTTTTTACTCTTCTCCGTTTGAGTTTATAATTAATTAATGAAACCACATCTTATAAATGTAAAATTATGCTATATTTTGAGTTTACATATTTTATTATTTCAATATCTGTCTGAAGAAAATAATAATAGTGTCAACACTGTGGAAAATGTTTTCACAATTAGAGAAATGTTAGGATATCAAATGGTAAGTCTATTGTTTTAAGCACATATATATCATATAAACCTAATGTCATCTAAAAATAATAATAATAAAAATTAACATTAAAAAACATTTAATGATCAACTCTATATGTGATTTCTCAGCATTTTTTTACTGACTCAAATTTAGATGTCCAAGCAATTATGCAGGTTCCCTTTATTAACACATTACATACTTCTGCAGACATCTCACTGAAAATTCAGTAGTCATTATTGTTCCTCAGTAAATTTTATACTATCTATAAAAGGAAGAGATACAGATTAATGTAGTAATGGCATCTCATTCTGAGAAGCCACCCATTCACACATCACAAAGGTTTTACAAGAACAACCTGTCAAATCAAAGGACTGAAACATTAAAGAGTATATTTTTACAGGTCACTCTTTTTGTAGAATGTGGTAAAGGTATTTAAGGGAAGCCAAAACCTGCCGGGTGCTTCTGCACTAATACATCCTTTTGAACAAGGAACAGTAATGATGGCTAAACTTTTGGGCAATTTAGGCAATCAATAATTCAGATATTTTCATGCTCAACAATCATTTGACTTGCCTGCAATATACCAACACTGTCAAATTCATGTATAAGTACATCCAGCAGTTCTTAAATATGAGAATAATATACTTGTGGAGAATTCTTCACAGAATGAGAGATCTGAATCTATTGCTAGGAGATAATTATCTTAACAGAATTAAAAAATGGAAACCTTTGATCTTCTATATTTTACTTCTGATCTTAGTCCAAAAACTTGTTATAAATGTATGAAGCAGTTCATTTCTCCTAGAATATCTTTGAAACATCATGCCATCATTTATTCAATATCATTTTGAAAAGTGATTTACTCAGAGCACTCAATATATTTAATGATGATCATTTAATAATTCAATAATTATAAGAAACACTTTCATATACACTTCCAAATATTTTTGCATTCTTTCAGACATGTAGCTGTAATTTTTGAATACTGGGTCTATTTTCCCCTGCAGTTAATGAACTGTTTTGGAAACAGCTCTGGGTTTTTTCGTGTTGATACAATAAACTTAAATATTAAGAATGTACATTTCTGTTGGTTTGGATTTTCTAATAAACAACTTTGCTCGACACAGTTGCAGCGTAACATGGGATACAGAGAAACAGAAAGAAGTCATAACAGAAAGGAGTTATAATCCCTATTATAAATTTTCAAATTACTATGAGCTCATAAATAAGCCGAAGAGGAAAAGTTTTATAAATATGCGTGGTGACAAACTGAGTAGTTAGCAAAACATTTTCAAAGCATCATGATGTGTCTTTCTTAAATATTTGAAGATTTTTCCAACCTTTTCTAGGACATTGTTAAAAGCGCTCCCTCAAAAGTGCAAAGGTGTTATATCACGTCAAAATGAAGTCCTGCCGAGTGTTAGTGGTTCCATATAAAATATAAAACTGTGACATGCAAGTTCTTAAAGTAATTGGACAGATAGAAGTGGATTATTAGATGTATGATTCTTTTCTATTCCAATAATATTTAATGAAATCACTTACAAAAGGCTCTCTGAATTATTAGTAAACAATACAGTATGATGCTGAGATTTTTAGATAGTTTTTTCAAGGCAGAAATGTCTTGTCAATTAGTTCAATATTAGATAGAAAATTAACTTCTTTCCCAAAATGCAATGCTGCTATTTTATGAAAAAAGACCTTTTTTTGTTTACATATTCCAAAACTTACAAAATATTTGTGAAAACTTTCTGTAAGGTGGTCCTGCTAGCTGACCTGTACCCAAAGGCACAGAATTTATATACATGCCCCTCTGCAGTTTCAGGATAATTTACAAACACACATTAAACGCATCTTCCAACATTCCAGAGATACATATCTTGATTTCTGAAAAAATACATTAAAAAATACATAAAATTTCTTAAATGGGATTTAACAGCAAGTGAGTTTTACAGCCTGGGTAAAACTAAGGAGAATATGGCTGCCACATACTACACACTACAATCTCTCTCCCAATCACAGAGAAATTACTATCAAGCAGAAGGTGAGTCCACAGGCTAAACAGATTTAGGGAATTTCATCCTTGTGTCACCTGTTCTGACAAGTTTCTTACTCTTTTGTATGTACCAGCTGCTAAAATAAGTGTTGAAATTACTGAGAGCTAATTTTTGAGGGCTCTACCTGCAAATAGAAAGAATGATTGCAAACTGTATCTGTTGTTTTGGGGTTTTTTTGGAATAGATGTTTTCAAAGACGATGGGGGTCACGTCGTATGAATGATCTCATTCAATTCTGTTTGAAAAGAGGAAATCGAAACATTGCATCAACCCTGGAACTTTTTGGGATATTACTTCAGTACTGTTTCAGTGAAATAAAGCTGTCCAACAAAAATGTCCAGGTTTGGTGGTTTGGGATTTTTTAATTTTTTCTTCTCCCACAAGAAGTATCACAGAAATACTTGGGGTAGCATCCACCTAGATTGGAACCAGTGTGTAAAAGTCTACTGTAATGTGCTGGTTTAAAGGTAAACCAGCAGGGGAAATGAACTTAAATCAAAAGAGAGATTATAAGTCAGAATAACAATTTAATAAAATAATACAAGTATGATTATACGGACAAACAATTGGTTTTAACCCACAAAACCCAAATTTATAACCCAGCACCCTGGGGCATGAACAGAGTGGTGTTCTTTGGCCCCCCTGAGTCCAAAGGAAAAGGAGAGGGGAAAACCTGTTGGTGAGAGTGCTCTTGCAGTCTGGTCAAGAGTGGTGATTGCAGTCTGGTTGAAAAGTGGTGGTTGCAGTCTGGTTGAGAGCGGTGATCTGCAGTCTTCCTCTGGATCCCACAAGTGGTTCAAAAGGTCCCAAGATTATATATCTTCCAGTTCAGACAGGAATGCTCAGTATCTCCCTCAGGGCGGGGGGGTTCCTTAATGGGTGTGAAGACAAGAGCAACTCCTATCTTGTAGGCCTCTTAGCACCTAGTTTATAGCCTGAGGAGTCAGGTTCTATGTGCAGATGGTGTAAATGGTTCATTGATAACAGTTTCTGGGAAATGGCATGGAAGGCTATAGAATACACAGTTTTGGGTTACACCCATCCAGTGATGAACTGGTCTCAGCTGTCCTAACTAGGACATTATCCACCCCTTATTCTATGCCATCCATGTCGTGCCCAAATTAACCCCCTTTAAAAACTATATGCCTTTAAAACTATATACATCTATATATATATATACAATGAAACATTACAGACCATTCTCACTCAAAATTAGGTCCCCTTGTGGTACACAACGTGTCTCCCCATCTTTTTGCATTACCCACCAGGTGAAACCCGGCCCTTGGGCAAAAACAATCCCGCAGATGGGTTTACCTTTGCTTGAGGTGGGACTAATCCAAACAGTCTTCCCTAACATACCTCTCATATGCACTATGGGGACTTTATCTCCATCTACAGTATGCAAAAGTTCTGATTGGGCAGGGCCAGCTCGATTGATGGAGCCTCTGTTTAGGTCCTGGCCCACTAAAGACCATTGAACAGTGCTAGATCTGATGAATCCTTGTTTCCATCCACCACGATAGGATTATGAAACACTGTCTTCATCATTACACAGAGCAAAGACCACACAATCTCACAGCACTGCTACTGTTAGACTAGGATTGACTACCCAGAGGGGGAAAAAAAAAAAAAAGAAAACCCAGGAGGGATAATTCATTTCTTCAAGGCAAATGATAACTACAGCAAACAGCCTTACAGGCTCTGTAAGGATACCAAATCTCTACACCTCCAACATTAGGGTAAGTATACAAATCTAGATAAAACACCTACATGCTTTCCCTTGTCTCAGTTTCCTCAGCAGTTTGAAACACTTCTTTGATCTCAGATTAGAATCCCCTAGGGTGTTTTTGATCTCTGCCCCTGTAGCTCATGATTCCTGATCTGATCCCGTCTCACTTGTGTATCCAGTTTTCTGCTTTTGATACTTTTCCATTCTTTTCTCTGAAGCATACCTTAGTCAGTAAAAGACTACTTCACACTGCCTTAATCAGCTTTTAAAACCATAGCTGCTTCCTAGCTATCTTCCCCTGTAGCTTGATCTTAAAAACTGGCAACCATCTCCAAATGTCAAGAGGATTATGCAAGCAGGGGCCTTCTTCTGAAGACAGTGGCCCACTGTGCAACAGTGAAGAGATAAAAAGAACACAAATAGACCCCAGTCAAAACAACTTCATTTTGTGTTCAACTTGGAAGCCTTCTGTATCTTATTCAGTTCATAGAAGTGATTACTTAGGCATTCATGGGTAGACATTTGAGATATGAAATACTCATCTTAAATTTGGGTGATTTTGAAGAGTTCACTTTCTTGATGAAAAGCTGCAAATTTCTAGGAATAGCAAAGTATGGTTTATGTTTTGGGGTTTTTTTTAAAAAATTGTATTTCTACCAAAACCCACTTCCAATGAAATGCCCAAATTACTGAGAGAATTAGTTTCATAGACTGTTTGACAGAGTTGTAAGCTTATTTTTGAAGATATAGACAAGCATATAATGTTAAGGAACAGGATAATCTTTGGTGTGAAGCACAGTATCATAACTTTTTGAGTAACCTTGTGGGGTAATTGTAAGGAAACTGAGGTAAAATGAGTAATGAAGAGTCAAAGTTATAATGTTTGTGGAGTAGGATGGCTGGGAAGCCTGATGAGCTATAAGATTTATTATTTATTAATTAAGATAAAAATTTTGAAACGTATTCAAAATAAGAATGGTAAGCTTATTCCTGATGCTGTACAATATGATGAGTTAATAATGGTACTCATTCATAGAAGAATTAAAAAGGCAAAAATAGTAAGCTTTGAGAATAACATTAACCGTATTTTTAACACATTTATATAGGGCCAAGGACCAACTGCAGGGATAACAGCAAAATAAGAATCAAGCAGTTAGACAGGTAAATTTAGATGCTGGAAATAAATTATTGAAAAAAATCACTAAATTTTCTATAAAGATTGTATACATAAGCGTATAGCAAATAAATAAATACCTTAACTAAAAATATTTGTGAATCCAAGAACAGTAGTATTGCCAACACATACAGAGAAAAAATAATGAGAAAAGGCTTGGAAAGAATTATAAATATCTACCTTTTGTTATCTTGCTTTAAATTTCAGCAAGTTGACATTAAAAAAGAGAAGAAATCAGCATTATCACTGATAGAACAGAGACCACAGAACAAGAAAGATGAATTCAAGGTGTGTTCATACTGAACGAGAAAGAAAAAATGGGAAGAGTAAATCTGGCAAATTAAAAATACTCAGAAGTTTAGTTTCTGGTCGATCTGATTTCTTTTTCTTCCTTAAAACACTTAAGTGATGCTTTAAGTGATTCTTCCTTAGATGAGGTCATTTTGAAATGAAAAACACTATTTAACATAGATATATAGGTTTTCCATAAGTAGATTTCAAATCAGACTTCTATTTTCTCTTGCTATGTGCTAGATTTAGGTGCCAAACAGTTTTCCTTATGAAGTCAAAAGAGGTATGATACACCCCTTTTTGATGAGCTAGATCTAACTAACATGAAAACTCATATAATTCCCACAATAACACAAAATTTTTGATAAAGTTCTTAATACTAAAGAAGTAGAATTTCCTTCTTAGTTACCTCTGGCATGTATTTATAAAAGACTTTTCTTTAAAAGACTTTTCTTTAAAAGTTGTGCAAGAATTTTATTCATTTTTTTTGTCTACATAAGTACATTTCAAAAGGCCAATTAAAGATTTTGCCTAGATAGGCACAATTCTTTCTTTATTAAATTTCAAAAGGTAATCCCTGCCTCTTAAGGTTTTTGTTCACTTCACAGATGTGTAAACTCTTGTAAATGTGTAAACATTTGTACTAGCTGGTGGTTGCAGCTGTTAGCGCCAGATACTCCCATACTAGGGCTAAGGATGGAATACCCATTGGAGTAGATGGAATAAGAATTATTACTGACACAGCATAAAATAATTTAAAGGCAGAGGTTTGGAAAATGGTTTCTAAGGCCATTTGCAAAATACATTGACAGATATGGATCAAATGGTATCTAAGGTAAATAAGAACATTCCTCAGTGGGAATGTGATGACAGTGCTTCTAGTATGTGTGGGAATACAGACACAGGACTATTGGCTAACAGAAATATTTTAATGTCCTTTGATCAAAATGAAAAAGAAAAACAGTTAAATAAATTTTGAATTTAAAATACTAATAAAGCTGAAGTATAACAAAGATGTGGGCTGAGAATTCCCTGTGCTACAAAATGGATTACCTCGTTATCCATAATCATAAGCAACTGTTCATTACTTTGCCAGTCTGAACTCTTAATTTGGTTGAAAGAGTCTGAGATTTTGCATTTATACCCTGGAGAGCTAATTTTCTCTCCAGGATGCCCCTAAAGTTTTGGCAGTTGCTAGTGCTTTTCCTGCCCCTCCAGAAAATGAATAAGTTGATGAGGACTGATAAGAGGAACTATTTGCTGTTCCCTTGAAGACTAACTGGGCTGAAAGCTAGTTGTTTTCCTGGATGGGATAGGAAGATGAACCATTTTATGGTATCAGTATCTTTCCCACAACTATCTCATTAGACCTCCACAGCAAAATCTTTTTGGAAAAGCTTTAAACTCCCTTCTTACTTCACATCCAAGCCAGAATTAGCACGCCTCCTTTAAAGTGACAAACTTCCCCCAAATACAGAAGTCATTTCTCTTCAAGTCTTTCCTCAAGTTTCTGCAATCCAGACAGTTCTTCTCTACTGACAAGAAAACAAATTGTATTTGGTTTTATTTACGAATTTTAGAGTTGTTTTACTGACTCATCTTCATCATAGGAGACAGATTAGGCAGTTGAGAGCTCTTAAAGAGTACACCATATCTGTTCAGCCATTACTATTTCTGCTACAATTATCTAAAGGTCAGTTGATTTCCCACTGCTGTATTAGAAAAAATACTGCTTACACAGTAGTGCCAACAGTATAAGAGTATTTGCATTTGAAACACTTGAAAACTGACATCATCAAAGAAGCTTAGATCTTTTTAGACATTTGAACAATTAACACGAAAAAGCTGACCCCTGAAAACAGAATTGTTACCTAAATGCAAAAAAAAAAAAAAAAATTAAAAGTAAAGAAAAATTAGACAACATACATATTGGCAATTACTACATTACTGCAAAATATTTTAAACAGCAATATTTCTAAAATGATCCATAAGAGCATATTTTTTTTTTTAAATCACAATTAAAGAAGCTAGGCTTGGATTGCCTTAACGAACCAAGTCTTCCCTTTCAGATCAAAGAAAAATATTCTTAGTGGCTTTTAAAAACACTCCTGCTGATTTGAAACAATTGCCAAAATCAATTATTTTCATTCCTTGCCTATAAATAGCAATTCCAATGCCAACAAAACACTGTACACCAAGTTCTTTAAAACTTAAGAATTATATAGATGTTTCTTAGACAATATAAAGTTAAGCAGATTATTAAAACACAGCATCTTTATAAAAGGGTTCTCTAAAACTGCTCAGTGGAGCTTTCACAAAACCTGTGGACTGTGGGAGATATGCCTCTCTTAAACCATCAAAATAATAATTTTTTTCCCCCTACCTCTTTACAAACTAGAAAGAAAGTTTATGAAGAAATCTATAAGCTCTCAACTCTTGCAACATCTGTAGAATTTTTCCAGGAACTTTTTTATGTTTGAAAGGCCATTGCTACATCAAAAATCTGAACAAGGTCACAGAAATATGCTTTCTAACTTAGACCTTGGCTTTACTCCTTCTCAACACTTTTGAAGTTCCCTTGGAACTAGGAATAACAACACAATTATTGTATTATGCTGAAAATTGTGAGATCAATGTGGAATTTTAAAATCAGTTTTAGAAATTTATGTTTTCTGAATTATTAATGCCTAAAGCCCCTAAGATACAAGACCTTGGGTAAATGAGTACACCAGTGGTTATAATTTTAGAGATAAAAATTCTACAGGAGACACAGCTGGAAAAATATCTCCTGGACACTAGTTAATGAAAGTATTGAAATGAATGATATAAACAACTACAGTGAAGACCTTATTGTTATCTAAAAGCACAATTGTGAGCAAAACCAACCACTCTTTTAAAATGAAGATTCACTTAACATCCTGAATCTGTAGTACGTAAGTCTGTTACAAGGGAAAAAAACCTGAAGGAAATTGCTTAGTCATGAAAGAAGGATGTAAGGTACTCTAGTTAAAAAAATCAAAATTAAAAGGATTTTTTTTTAAATTAGGCAGACAGATGGAATATATGAATTGAGTAGTCCAGATGCCAAACCAGGATGTATTTCTCAAAAAAAAAAAAAAAAAATCAAGGAAATTTACACTTGTCTGATTTCAAGGTGAATAGCAAATTATTAGTTCCACCTCAGTTAAACACTTCAAGATATCAGCATAAATTTTAAATTAATAAATAGAAATTAAGATGCTTCTGTTTACCAGAAATACTATAGGAACAAGAGGAGGTTGAAGAGCAAATCTTGCTCTCACACTTACTTTTGCATTGATTTTATTGAGATTAAATGGAGATAAGGAGAGAGTTGTTTTTTCTTTTCTGTTTTACAAAAAAAATGGCATCTTAGATTAGTTGATACCAACTCATGAAAATGTACTGTTCTCTCATTTTATAAAAAATATTTTTCATACTATATATCCTCTACAGAAGCATAGTAGCCATCATACTGCTTGTGAACAAATGCATTTGAAAACATTCCTGACATTAGAAAATTAAAGACATGAGCAAACAAACAAGTTATTCCAAGGTATGCTAATGTTTGAATCTTTGCCACATCAGTTTCTCTTCAGGAACTACCCATATGCAATGTTCTTACCCTGAGGCACATGTAGGTAAATGATAGGGAGGTTATTCCTCTCTCCAAAGGATAAGCTCTCTCATGTTTCCACAGAGTGGGAATATGTAGACTGCTCCCGTGGAAAGGCCCTGTTGTAAATTAGTACATAGTTTCACTTGGAAAAAAAAAAAAGCCCACCCATAGTCTTAGAATTAAAGGAATTAATGCATCAAAGCATTAGCAGAGAAAAAAGATAATATAGAAAGACACAATGGTAGATGAATTAATGTCCGATACCTTGACTGTTGTGTCATATTGGAAATAACTGGGATGCAAAGAATGCAGTAATCAGCAATAAATATTTGAGATCCTTGTACATTTCCTACAGAATTGTTTACTTTAGTTACAAAAAATTAACTAAATGATATAATTTTATTAGATCAATGAGTCCTACAAGCTGCGCAACCAGTCACTCCATTACAGGTATAATAATTGGCATTTATCCAGAGGATAATTGATAAAGGCATTCAGTTTTGGCAATAAGAACTCCAAGAGGTGGAAGCAGTAGTAGTTTGCTACATTGTCTTCTAAAAACTTGAGCCTTATTCTTCCTTGAAAAATACACCACCTCACATTTCACTTAGGCACAACATGAACCAGTCTCTTTCATGTGAGGAAAGTTTTATCAAGTCATTGTATCATCTCATTTTTAATAATGTAAACAGACTGAGCTTCTCAGTGTAGAGCAGCTTTCTGATATTAGAGCTTTTTTTTTTTGTTTTGCTGCTATACCCTTCTCCAATTTTTACAGTACTTTAAAATTACCAAATATGATACTCCATCATGGGGCACAACTATGCTGTAAGCATAACTTCTTCAACTCATTACTGCTTTTTTTATATACTCTCTACATCTAAATAGAGATTTTCTCCTCTGACATTCATGCTGGTAACACGTTCCAGAACATCTGTCTAGATTTTCTTGCAAAGGAGACTTTGGAGGACAACTGAGAAGAGGAAGAATTAGTCGGACATTCAGAAATTTCAGAGAAACAATCCATGTGTGCGTGACTGGCCAAGAAAAATAGCAGTACTTCTTAAAAAGTTGAGAAACCATGAAATGGAGGCTGGCAGCAAAAGCTTAGCAGGGTCAAGAACCATCTATCAATATGATGTAGGAGGAGAAAACTCTAAAATGTACAGATAGAAAAAATAAATACAATCAAAGAGGGTGGAAAAATAGTTCTCACATGTGCTTAGAACAAAAAAAATGGTTCCACAAAGACCAACCTAGGAGAAGATGGGAGGATAGATGGAGTGGAATACACAGATAGCATCAATGGTCTGTGCAAAAGCGAGTTGTTACCTTTTTCCAGTTTCCCATTCCACAGTTGAAAAATATCAGAACATCAAAATTCTTTCAGCAGTGCTTCTATGACTTCACAGAAAAAGGTCAGCTGGATAGATGAAGAGCAAGCACTGTGACTCTCTGACAAGGATGAAGGATTAGACAAAGTTGTGGAACATTGATAACAAGTTAGAGCTACATACTACGTGCTATCTCCTTTCCAAAGTTATTAAGCCTTTGATCTACAAGGTCATTAAACTTTCCAACACGCTTAATATCCAGTCAAAGGTGAAAAGAAGTTTTATTCTGAATAATAAACATAAAATTAGACACCCTGCAAAGTAATTAATATCACCCCATTTAGCCTCCCACCTCACAGAGAGCATGTTATCGCCCAGAAGGTGGATTCATTTGTTTAACTCATTCTTTTCATTAGAAAGACTGATGGCAGACCCTTCCTTGCTTAGATTGCTATGTACTTGAAGACTTACAGTTTTATTAAGTTCAAATAGGCAAGACAGCTATGCAAAATATGCTCTTCAAATACCAGAGATATTTTCACTTCACTTTTTCTGTAAAAATACTTTTGATCTGCTGCATTAAAATCACAATAAACACAACAAGTTGAGACATACTGTATACTTTATGTAGCTAAGTCTACATACAATGAAGTTTCAAGGTTTAGTTTAACAAATTTCCACATAGAAGAATTTTCAGTATTATACTTACTTGTTATAAAACAAATTATATTACAAATTAATTACATTTTTATACTGTGTTATTTATTAGCACAGGCAGATTTTTTAAAAAACCTGGTGTTGACAGTTTTCTGAAAGCCGTTGCACATTGCTTAAAACTCTTCTACATTAAATTGTGTAGTGATTTCTCTAGCCTATTTACTTTTTAATCCTACATTTAATTGTACTCCCTTCATGAATTCAGGACAGTCTAGAGCCTCGGTAGATGATCTCAGATATGAACATGACAAGGTACTTAGATTTCCATTGTAGCTATACAGAAATATAATTTTCTACAGTTATGAGAGTCTGGCAATCACTAATGTACTTCGAAATTGACTACGTCATTTGTCCTCTCTGTCTAAAAGCATTGAATACAGGGCTAAGCATTTAGTGAGAGGAAACTATTAAAATGAAAGGGAAATCTTATTTTATAAAAGCAATAAGGAGATGCTTTCCAGATTCCTACTGCAATTAATTTCTTTTAATTCTAAAACAAAACTTTTAATAAATTATTTCATTATTAATCTCAGCATTTTCATTTTTGGGCAGTGTTGGTTTGGTTTAGGTTTTTTTTTGTTTAGGTTTTTAAATACCTTCATGCAACTGTCCTGATACGAAAGAACATAAAAAAAAATCCAGTAAGATATGCATCAGATGTTTTTATATTTTTTTTTCTGAAGGAGAAGATTCCTAATCTGTGGCATTTGAATAAAGAGATGAAGAAGGGGGGGGCTGAACTAGTGTTTTTATTTTAAATGAAAGAATATATTTCCTGTTTCCTTTTTAAAATCAAATTATCAATAGACAGAAAATGCAATTCACTGAGCATCTGCTGTTCTTCTCTTAGATCAAATTGCTTAAAGAGAGAAAGTTATTCTGTATGCAGCAAAACAGAGGGAGTAGATGCTGATCAGCAGGAATGGCTTTTCAAGAAAAATGTATTTCAAGATGGGCAACAATTATTGCCTCATTCTCCTCTGTTTGTCATCTTTGATGGGAGAACAGACAGAGAGCAGAGTCAATCTTGTATTAAATTTTAGTTGAATTTAATTTTAAAGCATTGGTCAGGACTTTGCACCTCAGAAATATCTTGCTAAGGACTGTGTCAGAGCTCTGTACACAGTAGTTATTGTAACTAAAAACACATTTAGTACATTTTAAACCAAATATATTGAAATCATACTTTATGAATACTCATTCACAAGTATGAAAAAACCCTAATATTGTAGGCCTGTCTGTTCTATCTTCTCACAGGAGCTTAAACTGGAGATATTTGCATTGTTGACCTTTAAATACCTGACCCTAATAACTTATTTCAGAGGCTCATTTCTCTGAGCTATTTGTCTAGTAAACCAAAAGAATGTGTATGGGAGCTTTAGCTTAAAAATCACAGAATCACAGAATATGCCAAGTTGGAAGGGACCCACAAGGATCATTGAGTCCAACCCTTAGCCCTGCACAGGACCATCCCCAAGAGTCAAACCATGCGCCTGAGAGTATCATCCAAATGCTTCTTGAACGCTGGCAGGCTTGGAGTTGTGACCACTTTTCTGGGGAACCAGTTCCAGTACCCAACAACCCTCTAGGTGAATAACCTTTTCCTAATATCCAATCTAAACCTTCCCTGCACAACATCAAGCCATTTCCTCGAGCCCTGTCACTGGTCACCACAGAGACAAAATCATCACCTGCCCCTTCTCTTCCCCTCATGAGGAAGTTGTAGACTGAAGTGAGGTGCTCCCTCAGTCTTCTCCAGACTGAACTGGCCAAAACTGCACACAGTATTCCAGGTGAGGCCACATCAATGCAGAGCAGAGCAGGACAATCCCCTCCCTCGATCGACTGGCAATGCTTTGCTTGATGGCCTCCAGAACACGATTGGCCTTCCTGGCTGCCAGGGTACTGCTGACTGAGATTCGACTTGCTATCCCTAACTTAATCCAGTCATGGTGCCCAGTTTGGGTAGATTACTGTAGTCCAGACATACTGTGGAAGACGAAGAGAATGGAACCCCAGGCCAACATTGTTGCCCTACATTTTCTGGTGTGACATGAGAAAGCAGATGCATGTACCAGACTTCCAAGGTCATTCTGTCCCCAGGTCTATCTTATTGTTCGTATTTGAAATGTTTTAATTTATTTTGTTCCTAGCAGAAGGAGAACCATCTACTTTCCATCATGGTAAGATTCCTTGGCAGAGTAGTAGACAACACATTATTTTAGTGCATTAATATTTATGTTTGAGGGTCCTATTTAAAGTACATTTTTGTGAACACTGTTCAGACTTGCATCCAGAAAATATTTTTAATTTTAATCCAGTTCTTTCTTAGAATATAAACACTCTTCTTTCTACAATATACATAAGCCTCATAAAAAAAAGGCCTTTTCCCCCTCTGATATTTCTTGTTTTAATATATTTTTCATCATTATGAAGAAAATGAAATATGGCTTACCATATGCTAGTTGCTAGCTATAGGCTGAGAAATGCCCTCATGTTCACAGAGATATATTTTCAAAAAATAATGTAAGGCAGAACCTTGTAGGTTGTAGACCTGAGGCTCACAGTGTTCATTACTAAACTTTCCAGTGGAAAGCTAGATCTGTCTTTGCTTAACACAACAAATGAGGCCCTGATCTTGCTTTATGTCATCTTCATCCAATTCACAAAACTTATTCCCAGATTAATGATGGGCTTGTTCTCATCAAATAAGCAAGAATTAGTTAAAAATGAAAACAAGGTTGCTGCAGGTCAGGATACAGACTGTGTTGTATTAAACAAGGAAGACAAAGCTTTTGCTGTGCCCATGTATATCATACTTCCATGAAACCTGAATTACCAGTCTTTTACTTCTTCAGTTATTAAAGCCAAAGAACTTGAAAAATGATTTTTCAAATAAAAATGCCTTTTAGTTTATGTGCTCCTTACTCCAGACTGTATTTACAGAGGCTAATAAATGCTGTTATGTTTAAGTATTTTCTTCTTGGTTAGATATATGATAACAGTAATAGTCTAGCATCAAAAGTGTATAGTAAATAAACACAGAGTTGATTTTCAAACACATAAAAATACTTTCAATTTTTTGTCCCTCATTAGGTATTTCATCTTTGATGAAATTGTAGATGTCCAGAGGCTTATATAAGCTCATTGACTTCTTTCTTTATCAAAGGTTCTGTAAGAACTTGTTTTAAAAGGGTGTTGGTATTATATACTTGAAAGCTTTTTCTCATTTAATAATCCTGAACATGACAGCCAGCTTTGGTTATGCAAACAAAACTCAGAGCTTTGTTTCATAATATTTTCCTCTGGTTATTATTGATAGCAAATAGCAACTGCTTCTCAAATAATTTTTCTACCCTTTATTTTCCTATGTATTTCAATACTAAATCATTCTTTTGCATCTTTTCATATTGCTGTCACATGAGGATTTAGTCTAGAAGTTGATGTGGAAGGAATCAGTGTTCTCAGCTGCTCCCTGATAGTACTTTTTTGAACTGTATAAATAAAAAAAATGCCAAAATAAAGACCAAAACTATGGGTTTTTTCTTGCTTTTTATTTAAAATAGAACAGCAGATATCAGAGAAAGAAGGAAACCTGAAGTATCTTCTAATTCAAACTGCTGTCCCAAGGCCAAACCAACCATCCTTAAAAACATTTGTGATGTATTTTCTTCCAACTTGTTTTGGAGAATCATCAGTGACATAAATTTTTCCATTGCTAGTAAACAGTCTAATTTTTTAGATATTTATAAAAATTAAAAAAATCTTTCTGCTTCCTGACGTTCTGCTCTTAATTCTTGTACACTGGTCCCTGGGATCAAGGAAGGACTGTGACCTGTTTGTAGTGGAAGTGAAGATGAAGTAGGGAACCTCTTTTTTTTTTTAGAAAACCAAAGACATAAACCCCAAACAAATTTTATGCTCCTACTTTGTAATGATAAAATTCTAATTTGTCCTCCCTCATCCATCCACTCCACAGTAAGAACAGTAGACATGACATGAAAAAGATTGAGGACACTGGAGATGGGCCTTCTTCACCACCTGCAGACTGAGATGACTGGAAGCCCAGCATGCGGCCATTTCCTTACTACATTCTTCTCAGGATGGGCTCAGGGCAAGTAGGACAGTGCAGATCTATGGAACTCTTGCAAAATGAGCTGTGGTGAGTGCATGGCAGTATATGCTCTTGTACTGGGGCAAAAAGGTATTGGAAGTTGAAAAGTTAATGGCATGCAAACTTGGCTTCAGAGACATCCACTAAATAAGTCTTTGAACAGGACTGGCAGCCAGGACATGAAAAGCAGCAACATCCTGCCAGAGGGAGAAGGTTTCAGGATCCTGTCCTCCCCTCTCTTTCTCTCCACCACCCCCTTATCTCTGTTGGCTCCAAAGGGGAAATCCAGGCCTGATTAGAGAGGGTTTGGGGCACAAGGACCTCCTGGTAATGAAACATGTTACATCCTGTCATTGTGAACCATTCTGTCCACACACAACAGATACCATTAAAGTGCGACTGGGCAGCTGTCAACAATTCATCCTGGCAATGGCCACCCACATCCAATGGTGTTTCCTGATGACCATTGGATGTAACTATACTGAGTGTTCTCCAAAACAGTAGCCTTGACAGAATTGTTATTTAGTACAGTGATGCAACGACCCAGTGACTGAAGACCCAATTCTCCCTCATCATGGTCCTTGTGAGGGTCTATTTCCCACTCTTCTCCCAAAAGCAAGTGGTTGACTGAAGCATGCGATCTTCTCCTTTTCATCCCTTCCCTCACCAGGAAATGTTTGCCTGTTGTTCTGGCTATCCTCTGGGGGTTTTCCCACTCCACATAGGTCTGTTACAGGATTAAGAACTGGGGTGACTAGTGTCATGAAATGGCTGCCACTCCAATGGGTATCAAGAGTACTTCACAAAATGACAGAATATGCTGAGTTGGAAGGGATCCATAAGGATCATTGAGTCCAACCCTTAGCCCTGCACAGGACTGTCCCCAAGAGTCACACCATGTGCCTGAGAGTATCATCCAAATGCTTCTTGAATGCTGGCAGGCTTGGAGCTGTGACCACTTCTCTGGGGAGCCTGTTCCAGTACCCAACAATCCTCTGGGTGAACAACCTTTTCCTAATATCCAACCTAAACCTTCCCTGACACAACATCAAGCCATTTCCTCGAGCCCTGTCACTGGTCACCACAGAGAAGAGATCAGTGCCTGCCCCTTCTCTTCCCCTCACAAGGAAGTTGTAGACTGAAGTGAGGTACCACCCTCACTCTCCTCCAGGCCGAACAGACCAAGTGACCTCACACGGCTTCCCCTCAAGGCCCTTCACCATCTTCATTTCCCTCTAATAGTTTAATATCTTTAATATCCCTAATAGTTTAATATCTTTCTTAATTGCGGTGTCCAAAACTGCACACAATATTCCAGGTGAGGCCACATCAATGCAGAGCAGAACGGGATAATCCCCTCCCTCGACCGGCTGGTGATGCTTTGCCTGATGCCCCCCTGGACACAGTCGGCCCTCCTGGTTGCCAGGACACTGTTGACTCATCTTCAATTTGCCATTGACCAGGACCCCAAGGTCCCTTTCCACGCAACTGCTTTCCAGCATCTCATTCCCCAGTCTGTAGAAACATCGGGGGTTGCCCCATCACGGGTGTAGAAAGCAGTACTTCCCCTCGTTGAACTTCATATGGTTGGTGATTGTCCAGTCCATTTGTTGAGGTCTCGCTGTAGGGCCTCCCTGCCTTTGAGGGAGTCAACAGCTCCTCCTAGTTTTGTGTCTTCTGCAAACTTGCTTCATATCCCTTTCAGTCCTGCATCCAAGAAATTTATGAAGAAGTTGAAGAACACAGGGCCTAAGATGAAATCCTGTGAAACCCCACTAGTGACAGGTTGCTAGTCTGATGTCACCCCATTCACCTTCTGTGCTCGATCCATGAGCTAATTGCTCACCCACCACATGATGTGTTTATCCAGCTGTGTGCTGGACATTTTGTCCAGAAGGATCCTGTGAGAGACAGTATCGAAAGCTTTACTGAAATCCTAAAAGATTACATCAACTGACTTTACTTGATCAACTAAGTGAGTTACCTTTGCCATAAAAGGAAATCAGGTTAAATGAGCAGGACTTTCCTCTCATGAAGCCGTGCTGGCTGTGATCACTGACTGTGTTGTCTTTCAGGTATTTTCCAATATTTCCTAGAATAATCTTCTCCATAAATTTACCAGGCACTGAAGATGAGACTGACAACCTTTAGTTTCCAGGGTCCGCCTTCCTACCCTTCTTGAAATTGGGGACAACGTTCTCCATCCTCCGGTCAGCTGGGACATCTCTGGATTCCCAAGACTTCTCAACAATCCTCAAGAGAGGTTTCATGATGACATCAGCTAGCTCTTTGAGGATTCTGGGATGAATTCCATCAAGCTCCATAGATTTGCAGGGATCCAGCTGGAGCAGCAGATCCCACACCATTTCACGGTCAGTTGGGAGTTGATCATTCTCACAGTCATAGTCCTCTAGCTCAGGGCACTGAGACCCCCTTGGTCCATCATCTGTGTTGAAGACAGAGGCAAAGAAAGCCTTAAACACCTCTTGTCTCTGTCCCTGTTTGTGAGGTGACCATCCCCACCCTGTAACAGGCTGATGATATTTCTATACTGCCTATTACCATTAATGTATTTGAAAAAACACTTTTTATTGGCCTCCCTCTTTTTTCTGACCAGTTTCAACTCCAGCTGAGTATTGGCCACGGGAATTTTCTCCCTACAGTGCCAAACAACACCTCTGCATTCTTCCCATGTCACTTGACTTTGCTTCCACTGGGCATACACCTTTTTTTGCCTTATTTCCCAGAGTCGATCCGTACTCAACCAAGCTGGCCTTCTGCCTCTCCTGCTTGACTTCTGACATTTGGGAATTGCCTGCTCCTGTGCCCTTAGGAGATGATGCTTGAAAAGTGACCAGCACTGATGGACCCCAGCATCTGCAAAAAAATTTTCCCAGGGGACCTTACTTACTAATTCCCTGAGCAACCTGAAGTCTGCTCTCCTCTCCGGAGTTGAGGTTTTGCTGAGACTTCTCCTCCTATCAATAGAGATTTTAAACTCTATCACCTCATAGTCACTGTGGCCAAGACAGCCACTGATCTCCACTTAGCTCACGAGATCCACTCTGTTGACAAGCAGCAGATCAAGGAGAGCACCTTTCTGAGTTGGCTCCCTTAGGACCTGTTCCATAAAGTTGTCATCGAGATCTTTTAGGAATCTTCTGGCCTGGGTTGTACCAGCTCTATGATGTTCCCAGTTGAAAGCATCCCTTAGTTCCTCAGAGAAATGTTGGCATCATTTTCCTGGTTAGGAGGTCTATGGCATACTATCAGAGGCTGATTTTACAGAAATTACTTTTTCCAAAGCAAATATCTTTAAGTGTAAATAATGAAAATTATAAAGACAATAAATAATGTATCAAGATCTCCAAGTCTTCTTGTTTACTCACTGTGCTGCTTGAACACTGAGGATATTTCAGATTACCATACTGTTTTCCTGTTTGTGTCTTCTAGGACCTTATTATAAGTATCTAAATCTCTCCTGATTCCTAGTCCTGTTTATGCATTTGCCTTGTTAATATTGATGATGTGGTGTTATTTGAAACCACTAATCTTAGTTTAATGCCATTCTCACAAGTCTAGCTAATCTGTGGTCAAAGGTATTCTTCCTATTCTTCATGGTATGAACTCTGCTCCCTTTCTTAGAATTTGACTCTTGATTAAGGAAACCAAAACATTTCCCAGTACCATAATCTAAGAAGGCATTCCTCTTCTAAGTTGTCCTTGTCTTCTCCTAGGCATTTTTCATCTGCCACCAGGGGTGGTGACTAGTTAATGATGAATAGCATCCAGTTGGTCCCTGTGGAGAAGTTAGTCCACCTTCCAAGGTTTTGCAGCATTGCTCCTTCTAGCCAATTTATCCTTGGTGCTGCTTTGCCATCATGAACACTTGGCTGATTATGCCAACTATTCTCAAATGTTTTCCAATCTAACTTGTCCTATTGGTATTTTTATCCCTGTTTCCTGAGAGATTTGAGTAGGAGGCATGCCAGCCAGTTTCCGATTCCCAGCTTTCACTAATAGAAATCTTTGGCTGTAGTGTCGAAAAGCAGATAAAAGACCAGGACTGGAATGGGTGAGGAGAAAGGGGAAGGAAACACTCAGGATCTTTGTGTGGATGGAGTAGTCATACTAAGAGAATCTTTGTAGTCATTGGTTGTAATGATAAACATAAGCTTTGACTTTTTTTTCCTCTCTGCAGACTTTTCTTTACATTCTTTCTCAAAGCTCCCTGATTGCTCATGGTTTATCTTCCACTATCTGTTAATCTGTTATATATTGAGCTTTTTTTTGCTTATATCAAATCCCGTCCTTTTGCTAGGTATCACCAGTAACCAAAATCTGCAATGACAAGACAGCTAGTTACACCGTGATAGTTACTCCAGCAGGAGGCCTGATATTGCCAGTCACACACATTCTTCAATATCTTTTTGTCCTCAACTTCTAAAAAAGGGTGAAGTGGGTAGATTTAGATTAGACATATCAAAGAAATTCTTTACTGTGGAGGTGGTGAGACACAGGAACATGTTGCCCAGAGAAGTTGTGGATGCCCCATCCCTGGAAGTGTTCCAGGCCTGATAGGATGGGGCTCTGAGCAACCTGGTCTAGCAGAAGGTATCCCTGCCCATGGCACGGGGTTGGAACAAGATGATCTTTAAGGTCCCTTTCAACTTAACCTATTCTATGACTCCATGATTCTACCTTTGCAACAAAAATTACAATTTCTTACAAGACTCCATGAAAATTAAGAATGCTAATACTACTTTACTTTTTCATTCCCTCAGTAAAGGATGGTTTTCTGCCTTGACCAGGAAGTTATACTGTTCTACAAATGAATATGATGTCATAACATGCAGTCATAAGGGGAGAAAACAGAGAACTAAATTTCACAGAAACTCTTGAATCTCTAATTTCACACCTTTTGAATACTACCTTAGTCACCTTAGATATTCTTAAAATTATTTATTAGCCCAGTTGAAATCACAGTTCTCTATTAAAAAAGTGCTGTTATTTTACTACAGAGTGGTTTCAATTACCTTGGAGGAGACAGTTTTTGTTTCTTCTTCAATGCACAGAGATTTGTTCAAATCTTCTTCTCTGAACTTTACTCAAACAAGTATTTTGACACCTACTTTGCTCAATCTACTTTAAACACAAACACATTTTTTCCTTATCATTGTGATCTTTCTATGCCTACTCTGAAATCCCCATTGAATAAAATTCAAGCTGCTGTTTCTCAGCATCAAAGGTTTTATTCTCTCTGCTAATCTAGTGCCCTGAAATTTATTCAGCCATACCTCAAGCCACCTTCTACTCTTCCAGAAATGCAACATTTGATTATAGGTGTCTTTCCGTTTTCTGCAATTCCACTTATAAAAACTGAATTGTTTTAAAATTCATTTAACTCATTAAAATAGTCGAATATTCTTTAAAGAATCAATCAATGTTTTCCTTAAGACTACTCGTGATATCTTTAAAAAAGTGAACAACTCCAAAGTGGTTAAAGAATAGTCATGTAATATTTTTTCATGTGCCCATAAATACAACATATAAAAATATGTAATCATATATGTAATTGTATATCTATTATTTTATCTGAATTCTCTAACTTTTCTGTATTACATCCTTAGACTTCTGAGCTTTCAGAAAATACCATATACTGGAATATCAGCAATATAAAAAAAGTTAAAATTCAAAAGTCACAGGTTATAATCACTTAGGAATTCCAACATATTTGAAAGTAATAGATTACTATAAAGACCTGAGTAAGAGTAGAAACATGGGCAGAATATATCAAGAAACAGACCATTAGACTTTCTGACATTGAATATCATCTTATATTCCTATCAAATCTGCTGAAATAAAATGCCAATTGTACCAGTTTTATTAGAACTATCAGAATCTTATTCAAATTGCAAGTTTATTGCAAGTAACTGCAACAAATTTTGGAGAAGAAAATATAGAGACAAGATACTTGTTGAGATGTGTTATATGACTGAAAGATACCATGTTCAACAAATTAAATGTGAGAGATTTGGCAGCAAAAATACTAGTACCATCTAAGCTTCACACAGGGAAGAATTAGCACACTACAGGAAAGTATCCTCTATTACTGTGGAGACACATGGTGACACTACATGTGAAATAAAATGTACGTCAGAAAAATAAAAGCATGGACAAACTGATAAGTGTTCAGAGAATTTTTAAAGTGCTTAAAGAAGGAAAACTTACAAGAAGAAATTAATGGAGCTTTTTTTTTTTTTCTTTATTAAGATACGGTTAGAGAAAAAGACTATTATTCACATTATTATTTATGTCCAAATGCTTGAACCAAAACCTCAGTTTGTATAAATCTGTGTAGTTTATTTGAGAACACAATAACTATACTAATTTTTTAGTGGAGTGTAAGGCACTAAGAATAGAAGGAAAATTTAAGTTGATATGGGTATACAGTAAGAGAATTTTAGTAGAGTAAAATAAGAAAAAAACCTACTCTGTAAAGTACCATTGCATTTTAGAGCAGACTCACGAAATGACTGGAACAATGGAGACCACTATGACTAAGAAAGTGAAAAGTGTCATAAACTTCATGATACGGTTTAGTGGGTATGGTGGTATTCAGTCAAAGGTTGGATTTGATGATCTTGGGAGTCTTTTCCAATGATTCTATGATTCTATGTTAAGTCTGGAACTGGGACAGGCTGAGATCCACAGCAACAATCAGGGGCGTGTAGGACAGAGAGATGGGAACAACTGGAAGACTAGAAATAGAAGACAACTCTCAAAGCGGTGGGGACAAGACAAGATGTGGTGGTGATTAGGAAGGTAAACTGAGGAGCTGAAGAAGGGTTGATGATGTGCAGTGTAGAGTCCAGAAAGAAAGATTATAAGCAGAAGACAGTTGAAAGGAAGAGATACGTAGATTAGAAGAAAGCCAGAAAGAAGTAAATAGAGTTGTCTGTGCCAGAAAAATGAGACTGGGAAGAAATCAAGAGTGGGAAAGAGATAGGAATGATCCTTGCTTCAAGTTAGAGAACACACAAAAAAGAAAGAAGAACAGGTTTTGAATGAATTGGCAGAAACATATGTATTCACAAGAGACATCTTTTCTGCAGAAAGCCTGCAGTGGAGCTGGCATGGCCTGAGTCTCACTCAGCTTAATTCTGGTAGTGTTTAGAATTAGAATGTTCAGGTTTAATCTTGCAAGTTTCCCATAATCAGAATTTCTAAAAGTCACTAACAAACCAGACGTATAAGTCTCTGTTTGTTATTAATGAATTACTGTATCATGAAGTTCTTATGAAAAATCTATTTAATATGCTTAAAGAGAAACTGTAAAAACAAAATGTTGCACAATCTGCTTTGTTATATTCTTGGCCAGAGTTAAATAAAATCCCATTATGAAATGATTCAGTTCTAGCAACAGAGCTCTGATGGCTACACAGTAAATGCGTAAAAATGCGTAAAAACCTTTAGTAAAAACTAAAGGTTTCCTTTAGTTTTGTTACAAAATGCACTGTTCTGTGTAAGCAACGTGGTTACAGAGGTAGAACTAAACATGGTTTTAATATCTCAGATGGCCAAAGGAGAGATCCACAGTCATAAATACTTTTACAGTTTTCTGTCTCTGAAGTCATATACAGGACGGAAAAGCCAAGGGTGATTATATTATTCTTCCTACTACTAATAGGTGTAACTTCCTCCTTTGATATCTGGAGGTTATATATAATATTTTTGTCATTACTGTCTTAGGAGGAAGGAAATGAAGTAATTCCCTACACTGACATCATCAGGAATCTTAATTTACCCTTCCCAAAAGAAACTTAAGGACAGAAGCTCTGAAAATCACCTCATGCGCCTGCACAGAAAGATTGATTTTGTTCCTATCTATTCATAAAGGTGCATCTTTGGTCTTAAAATTATTATTCTGTTCTTGAAAAGTAAATTGTGGAACTGGCATCATGCTTCAAATTTTTTTGTGTTGTATCAGTTTAGTTTACAAACAATAAATGTTCTTGTGATTGTGACAACCTTGCATACTCATTCTGAAATGTCACATTTTCTCATGCGTATGTCAAAGAACTGGCACAAACACAACTTGAAGTTAGTAGGAATATATTGAAATATATTCAACAGGCATAAGAACAGATCTAGAGATTCCAGTGATAAAATTTTAATATAAATTCCAGCATTTTCAGAGGCATATATAAGTTTGAACAATCCCAGAATTTCACAGTGCAACATGAATTAATTTTTTTGGTCATGATACACAAGATAAATATCAAATATTGTGTATATCTGCCTAGGATACAATTAGATCTCAAAGAGCTGTCCAAGTGTCCAGAATAAACGCAGAAAAATAGCAAATAGCCTGACATACAAAACAGATGGCAGTGTATTGATACGACACATGAGCCAGTTGTAAGCAAGAATCAGAGCATACTTAGTCACAAGATCCAGTAAAAACCAATATATTTTGTATGTCAGAGATTTAACCATCCCGAGTGTCATGCCAGACTGCTGCTGATAGTCCTTAGAGCTATCTTAGTTATCCTTACGCAGCATTACAGCCTGGGATGCAATCCAATCCATAGCCCCTGTATAGAAGTGCTTATAATCATAGGAAAACAACATGTGAAAGGACAGACGAGATGTTAATATACGATACGATTTTATCTTCAAATTTCTATCACTGAATCTACAAGCAAGATACTTAGTATGCACAGCAACACTTATAAAAACACATTAAAAATGGCTTTGGCATTGAAATAAACATTAGTTTCTAATATGCAGAAGTCAGATGCATAGAGTAAGTGTGCTGCTCTTACAATCTAATTTTAATTACAAATCTCTCCAACACCGGGTTCCAGGACTCTGTATTTCCAATATGATTACCAATACCCTAAACATGGTTATGTAAGACAACATAACTATTACCGGTGTAATCCTACAGTAACATTAGGAAATCCAGAATTGAAATGTAAGAATAAACTTTCAGGCTTAATTAGAAAAAAACCCCACAATGACCTGTTTGTAATGACACATCTTGTTAACTCTTTATTGTTAATTAAATTTTCAGTACTCTCTATCTCTCTCTGTCTATGATGACAGACATCATAGACAGAGATGGGTCTCCAGCTAGGCCACCATCAACCTAAAGACCAAGCTCAGTTCACTAGGAAGGTTGGTCATACAATTTGTAGGCTGTAAAATTGCTTCTCACAAGAACCAAGCCTTCCTCTTTCACCTCTTTTTCTCTCCCTGCAATATCAGGAGTCACACTCTTAATCTACCAGGCTTCTACCTCTCAGGTCTGCCCCAAGCTCTATGCACTAGCACTGTAGTCCCCCTCCTCTCAAGCTGTTTCCTCAAAATCACCACGCCCTTTTCCAAATTCTTCCTGCCTGCCACATAAATCCCAGTCACTATACACTTGTCTGGAAAGGTCTCCACCTGTCCTTGGCTCCAGCAGAAATCTGCCCAGTGAAACCTCTGAAACCAAGTGTTCAGCTCTCAGCAGCAGAAGACACCGGTTTCTTAGAACAGCAGCCACCTCCACCCCTGCTGACAGGGGTGGGTGCTGTGGACCAGCCTGCTCCTTCCTGTAGAATGCTTGGCCAAGCCAGAGAATTGCAAGATGCCAAAACAATTCTTTATTTTCAGAGGAATTAGGCAAAGAACTTCTTTGACATTACCAATACTAATGGGAAAACATGAGAGAAAAAATTTAAAAAATTATTCTTTTTTTTAACTGATTGAAATTCAAGAAGCTGTAATGTTTGTCAGAATTTAGAATTAATTTGTATGGGTTTCAAAATATTGTGCCTTTATTGTCCATTTTGCCCTGCTTCCAAAATGAAATTAAATCTAATCTTGTTAAGAGATTTGAAGTATTCTAATGCATCTCCCCATCAGCTTCCTTCATTTAACACCTTCCAACTCCTTGCATTGCAATCATTAAAGTACCAGGATGGTAGTTTAGCTCAAAACTAAAAAGCTTTTTCTTTTCTGGCACCATATTGCAAACTATCATTGTAGAAGATCATAATATCTTTGGACTAAACAGTCAAGCTAATCAAATTACAATATTTAAAACGTTTCCCATAGACATCTTGGCAGCAAATTGGTCTCTAATGAGAATTTCCAATCTTAAAAACAAGAGGTTAAAGCAAAATGTTTAAAGACAAGGAGGGAAGATATCAGTGAGTCCATGATATATATTCTCTCTTCACTGCACATGAGCCAAAACATAGCAGTCATCCAGATACACATGCTACAAACCAACATAGGTTTGTTATTTCATGGCTCCATGCTTCAACTAGAGACACTGTACAGCCAACAGTGCTTTTAATGCAACCAGTTTATGTCCTCTTTTTCAATCACCACTGTTGTTCAGCTGAAGCCCTATTCATCAAGAAAGACAAAGAAATCATCCACTAGGAGCAGGGGCAACATGCAGTGTTTCTCCTTAATTGTTGACCCTTGTGAGGCAATAGTGGGAAGATGGAATTTTTTTGGTCAACTCCTCTCTCAAACACGATCTGTTGTTGGTAAGCAGCTGCAGCTGCAGTAGTCTCTGATCCAATGTGGTCCAGCCACTGAAATTGGGAATATAAAAACATTAACCATTTTTATTTTTAACATATATTATATATAAAGAGAAGGGATAGGTTAAATAGGCAATAAGTTGAAGTGATACTCAGGAAACTGCCACATGCAATAACAAAGATAATGCATGATGAGAAATAAGAGGGATCTGATATTTACTCTCTGAGCTTTCCATCTTGGTCAATAGTCTCCATTTTCTGAAGGAGGATAGTTTCATCACAGGATAGTTTCTGTGGAAAATAGAAAACAAAAAGACATAAGTTCCAGACTTGGCAGCTAAATGCATCACATTCTGGACAAAAATGTGAAGATTTCATAATCATCTGAATTGCACAACTTCTGGTGTGCAATTTTCTCATAGCTTGGCCTTTCATTGAAAGAAAATGTTTTTATTTTTTCTTTCCTAAAAATACAACATGCAGTGTAAACCATAGGTAGTGCCAATCCCTTCACCCAGATTTGTTCTAAAATGTCTTCTGCCAACTGCAGCTACAGGGAAAATAACTGTGGTGTCTCAGTGAATGTAGCTGTTCTTACAAGGTTGTGAGAAAATGTAGAAATTGGCAAAAATTACAGTTTTATTAAGCAGATGAGAAAAACCATAACTGAAGGTAAGGTAGTTTCGAATTCTCACTTAGTCTTCTCTTCTTTTTGTAAAAAAATATAGCTCTTTACCCTTCAAAATATAATTTTCTACCAGTCACTACGACAAATCAGGGTTTTTTTGTAGTTTCAGGTTCTCTTCCTTTGTAGTGGCTGCCATTAAGGATGGGTAGATGGTGTCTTGGAATATGATAGTAAACAATTTCAAATGTTCTACTAATGTCCCTTGTCATAAAGATCTAGCTAATAGTGAAGTCAAAGTCTTTATATGTTGGATATATAACTTCAGAAACTTCTTTTGCTGTTTCCTCCTCTGACCTTACTACCAGTTCCCATTATTTTCTATCTCCATGGTGATCTGGGAGCCAACTCAGCATAAAATTAATTGCTCTAAATTAAAAAAAAAAAAAAAAAGAGTTTTTGAACTAACTTCCATCTTTTTTTTTTTCTATAGAGTCAGATGACTGTAAGGGCTGACATGAAACGTGTGGAGTATGAAGAGGACAAATTAGCTTAAAAATTATCTTGCTGCCTTATGCTCCTGCTTGAAGTCCTCTGAATGAAATGTTTAAAACAGTAACTTAGACTAAACCCTCTATCATTTGTCCATTCCTGGGGCTATACAGGGTTATCTAAGCAAGGGCTCCAACTGGGCTGAAGAAGACTCACTAAAAATATGCAGTCATAGTTCGATTAGCTGAAGAAGAAACTTCTTGTAGCAATAGGACTAGGAAAGTATTAACATACCTACACAGATTTATTTTGCTGTGTTATGCACTTGGAACACATTTGGGGAAAAAATGAAGCTGTGCAGTTTATTTTTTAAATAAAAATAATAGAGGTTATTAACTCTGTAAGAAACAACAAGCGAAATAAGCTGATGTATGTTCAATCATCAGTGAATCACATCCCATACTAATAAAAACAGTCAGAGGTGGCCAGCACTACTAGCACAATTGATTTTGGGTTAATTAGAGATAATGGCAAAAATTGCTATTATGGAGGATATCACAGTGCTTGCTAGAGTAAATTCAGCTGGTTATTTCACCAAATCAATTATTGGAGATAAGAGAAGATTTAAAAAGAGAGGGTAAAGTAGATATAGACAATCCGTTCAAAAAATGTACATTCTATTTTACATACTCTGAATATATGTTGCTAATTATATTAAAATAATATTATTGAGATTGAATGCAGTGAGAGCAAAGGCCTGTAACTGTGTTTTAAAGAGTCTTATGAAAATTGTTCCACGTTCGGTGAATCCCTAGGGTCTGAGCAGCCTGTTTTATTCTGTTCTTCTGACATTTATTAGCATATGACTGTGCCAAGACAGGCAGGATACTTCAGCAATAGAGTCTAACCAGATATACTAAAACATTTTAAAAATAATTGCCTGTATGCTTCACTTATGTTCTTAAACAGATAGACACTGATGCAGTAGATTGCACTACACAGAATTGCTTAGCCTATTTCCAGCCTGTATTTTAAAGGCAGATTTGAGTCCAAAATGAAGAATTCTAGGAAAACTTTTAGGAGAAATAATTGTACTTAAGAAACCGGACAAAAATTTGGTGTGTTTTTACCTTCTAAAGATATGTTCTATTTCAATTCAACTCAGCTCTATTCATGATTTACTGACAAAGAACAACTCTATGAAAGTGACCACAATATGCTTTAAAACATTGGCAACAGTAACAAAACAAAACAAAATAAAAAAATAATAATTGTAGTCAACTCCAAAAAGAGTTATCTAAGAATAATGAAGTCTGTTAAAAATATGCTAAAGAGGGTAGCTAAAAGATGATAAAAAGTTGACTAAATGAGTTAAATCCCTGACAGCAGCAGCAGCACAATTTAGAGACTACACTGAAGGTAAAAAGGATATGTATGCTTCCTGTCATGAAAGATTTGAGAAAAGCTAAAGGAAGCCAGTATGGCTAAACAGTACAAGAAAGATTAGCAAATACAAGAAGGCAAGTTTAAAAATGTTGCAGTAGTGTCCAAATATGGAAACTAGAGAGGATGAAAATTTGGCAGATTAAATATAAAAACAGAGTAAGACAAACCAGAAGACCACTTAAAGAAAGTTTGTAAAAAACAACAATAAATATTTTTTCAAATATATCAGGCAAAGGAAGTTGGTCAGGGAGTCCAAAGACCCAGCCGATATTCAGATGATAAAAGAAGCACTTGGGGAAGACAGGGTCATAAAAAAAGAAACAAAATTAAACTTGTGGTTTTTTGTTCACTGTGGATGCAAATGAAAAGGTTTTCTGGCCAGAAACCTTCTTTACTTAGAACTCATTACAGGAGCTGACTCAAATTTAAGTTACGGAAGAAATAGACAAAAAGAATGATAACAGTCAGGACCAGATGTCATTCACCAAGGAACTCAAGGATAAAATAGCTTAGCCAGTAAGCGTGATGTACAACCTTTGAATTAGAAGTGCCTGAGTGCCCATGGACTGGAAGGGGACAGATGTGATGCCATTTTTTAAAATGGGTTCCAGGACAGAGCCAACGAGCTAAGGACTAGTAAGTTTATTGTCTGCACTGGACAAATTGGACTAGTGTGGTTGACACACTTGAAGGATGGGATGCCATCCAGAGGGACGCAGACAAGCTCGAGAAGTAGGCCCATGGGAATCTCATGAGGCTTAACAAGACCAAGAGCAAGGTGCTGCACCTGGGCTGGGGCAAACCCTGGTATCAATACAGGTTAGGGGATGAATACATGGAGAGCAGCCCTGCCAAGAAGGATTTGGGGGTGTTGGTTGATGAGAGGCTGGACATGAACCAGCAATGTGTACTTGCAGCCCGGAAAGCAAATTGTGTCCTGGGCTGCATAAAAAGCAGCATGGCCAGCAGGTCGAGGGAGGTGATTTTGTTCCTCTGCTCTACTCTGGTGAGATCCCACCTGGAGTGCTGCATTCTGGAGTGCTGGGGTCCCCAGCACAGGAAGGACATTGAACTGTCGGAACAAGTCCAGAGGAGGGCCAACAAATTGATTAGAGGGATGGAGCACCTCTCCTACAAAGAAAGGCTGAGAGAATTATAACTGTTCAGCCTGGAAAAGAGAAGGTTTCTGAGTGACCTAACTATGGCCTTTCAGGACCTGAAAGGAGCCTACAAGAAAGGTGGAGAGAGACTATTTACAAGGGCATGTAGTGACAAGACAAGGGGGAATGGTTTAAAATTGAAAGAGAGTAGGTTTAGATTAGATATTAGGAAGAAATTCTTTGCTGTGTGGATGGTGAGACACTGGAACATGTTGCATAGAGAAGCTGTGGATGCACCATCCCTGGAAGTATCAAGGCCAGTTGGATGGGGCTCTGAGAACCCTGGTCTAGTGAAAGGTATCCCTGCCTATGGCAGGGGGGTTGGAAATAGCTGATCTTTGCGGTTCTTTTCAACCTAAGCCGTTCTATGAAATTGGTGGTAAATACATCAGTGAACCCATCAGCAAGGAGGCTGGGGGGATTGCAAGGCAGGGGCTACACAGCTGAGACAATGGGCCACATCGACCAGAGGGATATTCCATACCATATTGCATCATGCTCAGCATATAGCACTGAGGGAAGGCTGACCAAGAGGCTCCTGCTCAGGGAATGAATGGGCATTGGTTGTTTGGTGGTGAGCAATTGTTTTCATTTGTATCTCTTGTGTGTCTTGGGGTTTACTTCTCTCTGTTATTTTCCTATCGTTGCTGTTGTTATTATTATTATTATTATTATTATTATTATTGTTATTATTTTCTTATCCTGACCCATGAGTTTTCTCACTTTTACCCTTCCAGTTCTCTCCCCCCCATCCTCCTGGGGGTGGGGAGTGAGTGAGTGGTTTCATGGTGCTTAACTGCCAGATGGGGTTAAACCAGGACACAGCTGCTACAGTCTACCTGAATTTCCAAAAAGCATTGAACGAGGTGCTTCATCTGAAGTTTTTGTAGGGACTTAAAATAAGAGAGAACATTTACCCATGAATTAAAGATATAATAAGGATAGACAACACAGTGTAGGATTAATTTGATCCCTGGGAGAAGGTCTGCATGCATGCATACTGAGTGCTGCTGAAAATTTTGGAAAATAGCCAGAGTACAGTGTTTCCTTTGACTACTCCATTACTGAAGGATAGTGAAGATAAGCATTATCAATGAAGTGTAGAAGGAAAGCATGAGACATAGTGACTGGATGTTAAAATGGTAGATAAAATTCAGTGAAGACAAAGCAGTGCACAAGAGAAAACAAAAAGTGCTAATGGATCAGTGCCCCACAGGAATGAGTTCAAGGATAGTAGATGTTTCTGTGCTCAGTACTCACTAACTGTCAGGGAAAACAAAGAATGTCTAAAAGTATTAAGAAGAAAACAGAGAACATTAAAATGTCACTGAATAGACTGTACCCTTCTTCTTTCAATAAAAGGAGTCAGCAAATACAACTAGTAATTGGCTGGATCAGAAACAAGATAATGTATATGAGACAAGAAGCTTTATGCCAAAAAATTTCAAAGAGCTAATAAAAGACAAAATGATCAAGGGCAATTAAAAAATATCCTCCCTAACACAAAGAAATTTAGTCACCAAGCTACAAATTCTTGAAAGTCCAGAGAGTGTTCCAGGGAAGTAATACCGTAGACTCTCTTTACTTTTGTATTTGTTGTCCTGGAGACAAGAAGACTTAGGACAGACCTAGTAACAGTCTTCCAATACCTAAGAAAAGGCTACTGAGAAGACAGAGGTTGGACTAGAGATCTTCTGATGTTCTCTCCAATCTAAATGATTTTGTATTTCTAGTATGTATTAAGTTTCAGCAATGCTGGAAATATGCTAGTAGGCTATCTGGGCTTTGGTCCAACCCAGTGTACCAAATCTCATACACATGTATGCATTAGACACACTGTTAAAAACCCATGGTCACACTCAAGCTTAGTAGCAACTCATCATCTCTGCAAGCTGAATGCATCACTTATATTTTCAGCTTCAAGAAATAAGACTCACTGTCTGAGTTTTACCTTTATGCTTTCAAGAAGAAATAAGATTTAAGTCCTCACAAATAATATAGATTGAAATATCCTGTTTGAGTCCTTTGAGAAAATCAGTATTAGAGATAAACTCATCAACTGAATATTTATCATTTTTTTGGTAAATAGTGAAGATAGAGGTTTAATTGGCAATTTAAAAGCCAGTCACAGGATTGACATATTGCTGCCAAAAATGTGATATGTTCAGGAAGACCAAGCAAGGATATGTGGGAGAAGGCACTCTACTGTAAATTTAGACTGCTATATGTTCTGTAGAAATACAACATGTATAGATGTATAAAATACATTACCTGGTATACAGGAAGAGCTGAAAAGTTGAATAAAAGAATGTGCACAAATGAAAATAAAAGAGAAAAAAGAATATGTGCATTATCAGTACATGAGACTCCTCTAGCTACTTTCAATTGAAAGAAGTTTTTTTCTCCAGACTCTCCAACAAGATATTGAAAAACAGTCTGGCTCACTTTTTTATCTTGGAGGTAGAGGAAACTATTATGGGGTTACTACCTTAGAGAAGACTATTAGATAAATGAAATAGTTGAGAATACGAAAATGGACAACAATTTGCATGCAACTGAACAGAAAATACTGCAGTACCGCTCTAAAAAGAGTAAGGAAGGGAAGGACTGAAAGCAACAAAATAAGGACAACAGAACAGATGTTATAAAATCTAACTCAGTAGTGTGTGGGCTTGATCTCCTGGGAAGGTACAGGAAGGGGAAAGCAAAGCATAGAAGCAAGTAGTTACTGAAAAAAACCTTATCAAACACACAACTAATCTGATACACAAAGAAGAGAGGAGGAATGGTTTTTGCTTCATTAGCTTCAACTGAAGCAGAAATGAATCATACTGGAGGTAAAACACAACAAAATGCACATCAGAAAGAATCAGTATAAAGGAACAGCAAGAAGTGCATGGGGTAAATCAAGTGCTATTGTTAAGTCATTGAGAAGTAGCAGATGAAGAGAGCTGGATAAGAACAGAAAGAAATTAGCAGGGGTGCTAAAAGACAAAGCAGCATGGTGTTAAAGGAAGGCCAGTAGAGGAACACCCTCGCTCACATCCCTTAACTCCCAATCCTACAGAAAATTGGCTAAGCAGATATATGAGCTGGAATGGGAAATACTAAGGAGCTGTGTAGAAACTGCAGTCCTGGGCCATATTAAAGATATGCCATTTTTCTACCATTTCAGGATTTCTGACATTTTTTGCAGTAAACTAAATAATCTGGCCCAAGTTTTCCTGAATCTGCTGAAAGTAGCTTGGGCTGGTGAATGCCTAGAGTTTGTCATGGAAATTACAGCACTGGCTGATAAGCCTTTTGGGCCTTTCCTGACTGAAAGCTGGAGCCACCAGGAATTACAATAGCATAGGTTGGGTACTCTGTGGATAGGGGCGATGATTTGATTTGCACTCATATCTTGAAGAACGTACATACTGTCACATCACAGCAGAAAGCAGACATTTCTGTGCACATATATGCCTTCTACAGGAAGGCCACACAACAGATTTACACGGTAGTATTTCATCCAGAGTTACTTCAGCCCAATGCAAGACTGACTCAATCAAAATCCAACAGTTTTTATTTTGTTTTTACTTTCAGTACTCTTAATTATGAGACTTTTTTTTTAGACTGTTAGTCATATCCATGAATATGATTTAGTGATATGTGGCTTATTTCATGGGCATATAGAAGTCTTTCATTCACATTTGTTTTATGGAAGTTGAGGATTTTCTGAATACCTCCTTGACACATATGAAACTTGCTATTAAGCTGTGTCATAGTGCAAAATCATAACATATTCTGGAAAGTCATTACTCTGCCTTACAGGTCTCATTCAAACATAAAATATGCAGTACTGTAAACATCAGCATTGTATACACTTCTTTAGGAAAAGAAAGGCTTCTGGACTTGTTAGCATCAGGCAAAAACAGCACTCTTACTCCTTGCTCTTTCTAAGCTCTTTAATGATATTTTAAAAAGCAAGAGTCAGTACCTTGTCAAAAATTTAGGTCAACATTTATGTCCCAAGTTTGTAGATATTTCTCCTTTTTCTCTATGCTAATTATGAGTAACTATCTCGGTTAAATGCTTTTCTAAAAGGATGAAGCTTTTACAAAATTTATCAAATCTGAAGTTATGTAAAAAACAATCCTATACAAAAGAACATTAAAGTATTAAGCTGTTCTACTTAGAATTTAGAAGTAAAGTTATATAGTTTTTTTTCCTATAACGTAATTTCTCTGTAGTTTTTCTATTAGTTTACTAATAATTTTTAAATTTACTAGAATTCTATTGAGAATTAAATTCTACAACAAGTAGGACACCAGCAGTTTCACTCGGTTTCTTAACATAGCCCTCGTGACTCTGTATCCTGTTCTGGCAGACACTGGTACCACCCTTGCTAATACAGGCGTGTCACCAACACTTTATACACAAGGAGTTTATATTGAGATTCACGCTTGCACTGAGTGGACAAGTGATGAAGAATGTTACCAGTAAATTCATCAGCTTCTTTATAAACTCATAAATTACATTATTTTAAATAAATCTGCACAGTTTAGGTTCAGAGAGCAAAAGAATTCATCTTTCTTGTTTCCAGTGAGTTAGGTGTTCGTAGATAGCATTCATATTCTCTTATTCATTTTACAAAAAACACAGGATGCTAAGATCAAACACTATGAAGAATTTGGAAGAGAAATATCCCTTTTCCCCAAATGACTAACTGTTCTAGTGACAAATTGTGAATTTTCCGTTACCAAATAGATTGCCAAAGGCTTGTGATTCTTCAATTGTCAAATCACTATGAAGTTGTCATCAAAAAGATCCATTTAGAGGAAACGCAAGTTGCTGGGATATAGTAATGTTACCAGTTAAAATTTTATACTACATTTGATATATGATATTACAGCATGTGATTCTCTTCTTATCTGTGTGTAGACTGCAATGATGAAACTTAAATAAAATATTATATCTATAGAATACATCTAAACCCAATATGTGTATATATAGCATATAATATGTAATATTTAATATGCAATTTGATATATATTTATATAATCATATTAATTCTATAAAACAGATTCAAAAGAGAAAAACTTTCAAACACAGCAAACAATGTCTAATTAAATACATAGTATAGCATGAGAAATAAGTGGAAAGACTATGAAAACATCTGGAATTCACTCTCTGGATAGAACAGAAAATCAAAACAAACAAGCAAAAAAAAAGAAATGTAAGAGTAAGTTTGTTCTTCCCCATCTGAGTTTCTTCTTTTTTATTTTTTTTTAATATGGGCTATGCAATAAGAATTTTATTAAGCAATTATAACAGAAATAATGTAAGCAAAAAATTATATTTGTTCTGATACGTTTAAACATTTGTATGGTACTAAATATAATTGTTTTCTAGATAAGAATAGAAAAATGGCATTATTCATACAGCTATTCAGGAGTGAAGCATCACAGCCAATCAGGAACCAAGGAGAAGTCAATAAAAATATTGTCTTAGAACTTATTGTCTTTTATATTCTTTTATATCACTTTTATATCACTTTTGATAAACGAGATTCCAAAGGTATGTAGAGTCTATGCCTCTGAGCTTTTTTTTGTCCACTGGCAAGTTCAAGAACTGATCAAAGTTAGAGCTTCCAAAGTGGAATGAAAGAAGAGCATCTAAAAAGGCATCTATTTTGCTTCCTAGGAAATGAAGGCACAAAGTATGAATTCCCACCAAACAACCTTATAAAACATAAGCCTCTAGGTGTTCCCATAGACATCATCTACCACAGGCTATTTAGCCCTTTCTCCTTCTAACTCTGGGCTAGTTCCATAGAAAATATGAAGAGCCCACAAATCTCTCCTCAGGCATCTAAGCCTACATCTACCTTAACATGTAATTTAGCAAACAAAAGTAGATTGGCAGACTGAAGCTACCGATGCCCCTACATCCACACTATGTATGTTTCAGGGCTTGTCCTTCAGACTAGATCTGGTCTTGATGCCTTGAACTGAACATCTCCATCGTGTACATGATTCATAGCTGCTGCAAGGACTGGTCAATGGTTCGGACCCACACTAGGGGTTAGAGCACATCTGTAAGTTCCTGGAGAAAATCTTCCAGTTTAATTTTGCACAGATAAAAACTAGTGCGATGCGCAAAAGCTGCTCTATAAATCAAGTCAATATGCATTAAGTGGGGATGACTGAGAGTTAATTTCAAAACTACACTACTGCACTGAATCAACACATTCAGGCACATGAAGCCTATATGCAACATTGGAGCGTTGACAGTCTGTGGATTTGACTGCACAAAAAGTAAAATTTATACTGGTAAAAAACTAGCTCCAAACTTCATCTGTGCAAGTGAAACCAAGTTCTATCTCCATCTTCAGAGCAGCAAAATTTACCTCCATTTGAGAAATGGACATACTCCATTGACACCGCCCTTCTGGAGGGTGTAGGCAAAACCCTGCTGGAAGGGCTGGTGTGGCTGCAACGCAGACATCTGCAAGGAAGAATCAGAGAGGGCTTATGGCCAGGAAACACCTGGTTTTCCATGCTTCATGTTCCTCCACCCACTGCTGGAGCTCTCTACTATTTGCACAGCCTCCCCTCCAGCATAGATGGGACAGGGTAAAAGTGAGTGATCAGACAAGTGAAGGATCATCCCTGCAAGCAGCAGGGCTATGGCTGTTCCTGGAACAAGAAAAACCACTTGGTCCTGTCTAAGGAGGACAAAGTCTGGAGAATCACCCCACTGTAGCAAGACATGATACTTCCACTTCTCTTAGCTTCAGGCACCTAGCCCTAAAACAACTGTAAGGGTGTTGCCTGTTATCCTTAACTTATTGTGTGATATAACTCTGTGCACATTTTTTTGTCACCCTGTATAGAGATGACTGTGCTGTGAAAAGAAGGCATATGTAGAATTAATCTGGGTTACTACCAGTGCTGGCCAAACAGGGCTGATCTGGAAACTAAGAGGACAATTTAAATGCTGTACAAGTTAATGAAGTGAAAGCACCAAACCTCCAAGTCAGGCAACTCAGTTTGTGTTAATGGGCAATAAAAATTGTTGGACATGTACCACTGCCACTATCAAGGAAGAATGGTGGGTACTAAAGGCCAGATATATGATAAAATGATTGTAACTGGAAAAACTGATGGAATGAAAGCTAGGGAAAGACAGCATGTTTATTGAGCAGTTTTGTTTATCAGACTGAGCACCATGATTAGAAAACCTTACAATTTATCTGTGAATTTTTTTCTGGGTCAACTGCTCTAGTGTTTTATTCACTCACTGCCTTATTTAGAGACAAACACCAAAATGCCTTCCTTGGTATATGACTTCCTCTATTTCCCAGAGCAAAGTTAGCTTAGCACTTGCAGGTCTAACCTTGGCTAAAATGAAATTTAAGGTGTCAGAAAACAAAAAGAGGAAAAATGAGAATGTTGTTAGCCCCACCAATGCGCTTAACGTTGGCCTTGACTATTTTAAAAGCACTTGTTTAAATTTTAAAGCAGTAAGGGATTAAGAACAAACACGTGTTTCTCTTGTCTTGCTCGTGTGTAAGTAATTGTAAAGACTGAGCACAGCACTTTTGGTCCCTGAAAAAGCCCTCTGCATTTTGAAAGTTAAAAAACATAGGCCATATCATCAGCAAATGTAAATCAGCAGAGTTTGTCATAGTCAATACAGCTGGCCAATTTACACTGGTTGATATTCTGGCTGCTGTTTTGTAACATTCCAGGAGAAAAAGACTACAGTGTTTTTAAAGAAATATAACCTGAAAGAGGAGAAGCAGATTTCCCTGTTTGAGTCTCTGCCAGGGGGAATGAACTCATAAGTAACATAAATCAAGACAATGAAAACAGGCAGTTAAAGTCCAGTTCTGGTGATGACAGCTATATTGTTTCTTTAGGTTTTCAGTAGAAAGATGGTTTGTGCATGCAGGAGCTTTCTACTGAGGCAAAAGGAGCACCATAGCTTGAGGATTCCATTCCAATAATTCCAGTAAGTGTATTGACTTAACAGTCATTAGAAAAGAATCACACATGCCTCTAACATAGTAGTTTTCTTAAAATATTTTACAAGTCCTGTTGGGGTCCCTGGGACAGAAAAAACAAGTCAGCAGCCTGGAGCTCCCAGGAACTAAATCAGGTGTTTCCAAAAGCTGACTTTAGCATATGGCACTAATTACACTGTTTTCATCATAACGTATACAAGGTGTTTCTTCTGAGATATCAGAGAGGAGCTTTGTCAGTTTTTAAAAAAAAAACCATCATAATTAATTTCCGAGGTGCTTGTTTGCTGATTCTTCCTGTGATGATGAAAAAAAGAGCAGAGTGGTATCCCAGAGCTCTCCTTCCAAATACGACACTAATGCAGATCTGAAAGATGCTTAGAACCTAATCCAAAAGCCAATCAAATCAATGATCAATAGAGCAAACAAAATCAATATTACTAACCTTATACTGCTTCCATGGAAGTCAAGGAAGTAAATTTTCAATGGCAACAACATCAAATAGTACTATTAAATTTAAAGTTCTGCATGAATAAAGCACAGAATCATAGACTCCCAGAATCATAGAATCATTGAATGGTTTGGATTGGAACAGACCTTGAAGATCAAGTTCCAATCCCCTGCCATGGGCAGGGATGCCTTCCACTAGATCAGGTTGCTCAAAGCCCCATCCAACCTAGCATCTTGAAAGATTGTATAAAAAAAATAAGTAGCTCCTTATTAAAAAATTTTGCTAATTAAATCAGGCTTTTAATCATTTTTCCAGTGCTTCACAAGGAGACATTTGCAGCTCTAGGAGAAGGATTTTTGAATCTATCTTTTCTTCTCTGCTCCTATGCTGTAATCACTGCAGAATTTAAAGAACATATTCATGTGAGAATACTTTGTTTTCTAAATATGGACAACTGGTATGTTCAGGTGATTATTTTTCTGAGTGAATTTCTGAAAAGACTTGATCCTTTTCAGAAGGTATTATAGGCTTAGGTCAAAACAAATGTTTTCTTTCACTGGTTCTTTCCTATTTCAATGTGTGTAAATAATAGCTAGGTTGCAGTAAGTTTTGAACTTATTTCTATACCAGAACCGACTTGTAATCACAATTCAAGGACATAATACAATAAACAATTATGCGATTACTCTTAACAGAAGCTTAATAGTAATAGAATGGTTAGGTAAGGATTGCTCCCAATTAATAAAAATTGAAAATTATAGAGAAAACTACCCATTGTAGTTGTAGCCTGGTTGTTTGAGAGGTTTCTAATGCCAAATTTAACAGCAAGCAGGGCCAAATATTAAGCTGGTCTTTGCTCCACATATAACAACTCTTTCCTAGTATAAGCAAGCGGTTGAGTACTGGGATTTAGGCCACCTGAATATAAACACTCAATAGAATGCTTTAAAATGTCAAGTTTTAGTATTTTGCATTTAAAGTTGAAAGAATTTCTACACGAGGATCAAAGTGTAGGATTCAAAACCAAATATATGAATATCAATATACAAGCAAAACTTAAAGTACATTGATTGAATAATCTTTTGCAAAAGACCCATGCTCAGGAGCCATTTCAAACTTCATTTGACACACAAGGCAATGAATTCCCTTTGGTGCCTTTATGTTATCATATTTTGCTCTTTGACATCCAGCGTGGTATAAATTCTGCTTGTGTAAAAATTTGTAAAATGATGGGGTCTAGCTTTGCTTCCTGGGGATATTTATTCTAAGGTGACTCTTTTCCCATTCTCCTCTGTTTTAACTCTGTTCAAAATCACTAATATATTTCTGCGATAATTAATACACTTTAATTTTTTCATTTGTAGAGAGTGATACATACTTAGAGACTGGAATAAATATTATAAATACACACACAGGGAGTGAAACTATGTTCTGGATGAAGCATCTTTGTTATCTCTGCTCCCTCAAGAAACAGTAATATAAAGTATCACTATATACGGAACCTCCAGAATCACAAAGCTTGAGTTATCTTTCTAGACCATATGCAGAGATTACAGCTGTTCTGGCATGCATTTTCCAGCCTATGAAATACTAAAACCAATGCCATCCTGCTCATATTAAAATATTTTTAGAAAGCAAAAGGACTAAGAATCTGAGGAAATGCCAAATCAATATTTAGTTTTGCATTGGTTAGTCAGGACACTTTATTTCTTTATGCATCTGTCCCACACATTAAATGAAAGGAAAGCAGAAGGTAGACACATAATTAGACATTTAGTGCAAATAATTTGCCAAAAACACATAAGTGTGGTTTCGACAGACACAGTATATGTACAATTTATTAAATTAAATTCTGGAACATTCATAAAATATGGTCTAATGGTTACACTTTCTGTAAAGAGTTTCTTATCTTTTATTTAAAAGGTGGGAGTGGGTGAGGAATTTTCTGATTTGCAAATTAAGTGATATGACCAAGGAAAACCCCTAAACTCAATGCTTCAGCGTGCAAGCAGACCTGAGCTTGAGCTGCCAGTCTCATTTGAATAGCTAACAGCCAAGGCAGCTTCTACTCCACAGCAGAAAATGAGCCGCCATCGCCACCACCATTCCAGAAAGCCAAGTCCATCCTGTTGCCTTTTCTTTCCCATCATTAGAACCTTGTGTTTTGTTGAGTCTGGAAAGCACAGACAGTATACCCATCTTTCTCCTTCACCTTTCACTTCCATTATCATGGCCCTGAAAGCTTTAGGGCAATTGCAGTTTTCATGTACCTCTACAGAACAGAACAGGTTCACTCTCAGGTTGCTCATGTTCAGCTAGCATTTTGGCAGATTGCTAAAGTTTTCCCGGAGAATACCAGTCCCAACTGCATTTTTTGCAGTTTCTAATATAGACAAACATAAAGAGAGTTTCATGAGACAAAGGAAAACATATTTTTCTGGGCTAAATTTTTGATTTGCAGCAGCCTTAGAGGAGGTATTAGAACATTTAACAGATACAAGAAAAATGTAAAATGAAAATGGAACATATTAGGCAACGACACTGTTTCCAGCTCCCTGTATAATTATTATAAACCTGTTTCCACTCATCCTGTAGAAGTTCTGTATGCCTGGAGACAGAGCGGAGCCTCCTTCCAATACGAAAGTTCCCCTTGTATATAATTCCTTCTCTGCCAAGTAAGAAACCTAAAGACCTAGAGTGGTTACTGCATGCTCCTGCGGGCCCAGAATTCCAGAACTGAATGCTGCCATTTGTCTTTTCCTAATTACCATAAATTCTTCCTTTGTGCATTCAATGAAGATTGGATAAACACAGCTATTCTGCTTAAAAATCAAACCTCGGAATCATCACTTGCAGTGTTCTAGTAGGTAAATTTATAGTATCTTATCTTGCTGAGGAATCTTTGCTGTGTTCCAGGATCATTTATTAATGTCAGTGCAGCCACTGAAACAGCGCAAGTTCATTATATTGTTATTATACACACAGCGTAACAAAAAACTAAACAGCAGGTCAAATTCTGATCATGTGACTATATATATAAATCAAGACTATTTCCACTGAGTAAAATGAAATTGTTGGAATAGCTGGCCAAAGATCTAATTTGTTATTATGGCTCTTACAGAAATAGCAATTAGAAATAAATACATGGGCACACATAAAGTGACTAGGATATATAACACTATTTCACTGTACAATTAGATTTCTCTTAAAAAGTAAATGGGAAAAGATAAAGAATATGAAGGGATTTTCCACTAGTTTACAAGAAAATCCAATATGCAGCCTATATTGCTCGAAATAAAAACTTCATTTGGCTAAAGGAACTTTTCAACAGGATGAATATATTTTGCTGTGAACCACTTAGTTTAATTTTTCAGCCTTTTTTAACTACTCCAGTCAACCCAGGAAAACTGCCAATTATGAAAACAGATTTTTTTTAGAATTAAGTGTTGTCCTTTATAATCCTGTGTTTTGGCCAGTGATTAGTGCAGGTTTTGTAAAATCAACAGAGGTAAGATTCACTGTTAAATCTGTCAATAACATTTCCCCTGGATCAGAGATAGGATCAGTTTCCAACACCATTCTTAGTTCTTCAGTTTCGAGTACCCTTCCACCCCCCCAGAGTATTGAAATAGGTGGGACTACTTGAAGATACCTGAACATGTCTGAAGCATCCAAAGCTGACATGTTATATCTCCCCTACACAAATGGAAAGCACAGAGAGAAGAGGTTTAGACTGCTGAGGATCTAGTTTATGTCACAGCACCAGCAAACGATCAGTCTCTCTTACTATAAATTATGGACACATTCATATATTTTTTGGAACATCACTTCTAGTCAGCATTACTGTCTTGTAAAAGACAAGTTTAAGATAATTGCAGCTCCTTCCAACATAATTTGTTTCATTTCTAGCTTACCTTTACTGTGTAATTAGGTATTTTTCCTGATTCACAGCATAGCAACATATGACTTATGAAGAATTTAGAACACATACTGATCCCTACAGTAACCAAGATATATGCCATTACCTTATGCAGGCTAGGAAAAACTCTCTTAGACCTTATATTCTTGTATCACTCACTGCATCCCACATAAAATCACATCAGGTAGTTCTATTTCTGGAAGAACAAACACAAGATTATAAAGGACTTTGGTGACAATGCTTGACAGGGAAATGCTTTTTGTTGTAGAGAGGCATCACATACCTGTCTACAGGGGTATACATGGCTATTAATTTTTTTTTGAAAACTGGATATTAAAGAATTTAATGTACTAACATTCACCAGAAAGTTATGATTACTATCCCCCTTCTGACAGGACAGCAAGAGATGGCACTGGTTTCCAGCTTTGTGCAACCTGCAATTCTTTCCTACAAGCACAACGTATCATGCCCTTCATAGAATCACAGAATAATTTAGGTTAGAAAAGACCTTTAAGATCATCAAGTCCAATCATTGCTCCAGCAGCATCATGTTCGCCACTAAACCGTGACCCTAAGTGCCACATCTATGCGTCTTTCAAGTACCTCCAGGGATGCTTACTCAACCACTTCCCTGGAGAGCCTGCTCCAGTGCTTGAAAACCCTTTTGCTGAAGAAATTTTTTCTAATATCCAATCTAAACCTCCCCTGGCACAGCCTGAGGATGTTTCCTCTTGTTCTATCACTTGTTACATGGGAGAAGAGATCAATCTCCACCTGGCTTCAACCTCCTTTCAGGTAGTTGTAGAGACCAATAAGGTTCCCCCAATCCCCCTTTACTCCACGCTAAACACTCTCAGCTCCCTCAGATGCTCCTCAAAAGTCTTGTTCTCTACTGCCTTCACCAGCTTCACTGCCCTTCTCTGGACATGCTCCAGCCCACAATGTCTTTTTTTAGTGAGAGGCCCAGAACTGGACACAGCACTTGAGGTATGGCCACACCAGTGCTAAGTACAGAGGGACATTTACCTGGTCCTGCTGGCCACGCTTTTGCTGATATAAGCCAGGATGCCACTGGCCTTCTTGGCCACCTGGGCACACTGTGGGCTCATGTTCAGATGGCTGTTGACCAGCATCCCCAGGTCCTTTTCTACTGGGAAACTTTCCAGTCATTATTCCACCAGCCTGTAGATCTGCATGGGGTTGTTGTGGCCTAAGTGCAGGACCTGGCACATGGCCTTGTTGAACCACATGCAGTTGGCCTCAGCCCATTGATCCAGCCTGTCCAGATCCTTCTGTAGAACCTTCCGAGCTTCATACGCTGATTAAACTACATGTGGGTACGATTTCTTCCACCTGCTCATTTTGGAAGACCAATCCAGAATATCAGTCCTTTGTGGTTTATGTGTTTCCAGGTTAAATTGGTTATTAGATAATTTATATTACACATCCTTTTGTGAATATTACCACGTTACTGTTCCTGCTTTACTTCTATTTCCTTTACTTCCACAGAAAAGTATGTCTTAGCTTTTGACCAAGGAAACCAAGATCTTCTTATACCTTTCCACAAAACAGACTCTCCACCCTCCAAAATAAACCTTCTTTACAGGTGTCCAAGATTAATAATCTTTTCTTAAGGTGGTTTTAACAGAATTCTTCCTCTATTATTAAAGGTGAGAACTTAAGAGGGCCTCACGTCTCAACAATACTGTATTGCTGCAGGGTGTATGGTGGAGCAACTAACATATCTACATTTTCTACAGCTACAAGTGTCTCTGAAATATTAAAAAGCACAGCTGATCTTAATTTTTCCTTTACAAGAGGTTTTTTTTCCACTGAAAAACTTTATTTCAAAAACTAAAGAAAACCTCTGCTTTCCAGATTGGCGATTTTTGTCTTTTAGGACTAGACTAAATATTTCATTTTATATAGAAAATGAATGTGTTGAAAAAATAAACATCTTAGAGAAGATGAAGCTTGAAGCTGTCCATTTGTCACTAGCTGCAATACACAGCTGTAGAGCTCCAGGATCACACACTGCCAAGGGAACAGCAACCAATTTCAGGGCCAGGGCTAGGAGGCAAGAAGCTGGCAAACATACGCTCCTTCTTCTCCTATACAGAAAAATGGATATGCAGGGAAGGGGGGACAGCTAGGGCTCAGTCTGAGGATGAGGAAAGGCCATTCAAGCAAGAGAGCCAGAGCTACTGAGGAAAGGCTGACATTAGGGGCAGCAGAATTTGTTGATGGCAATTTTTAGCAGCTGGATCTGGCCAGATTTAACTACATCATTTCCAGTACCAACCTGAAGGGTGCTGTCTGCATCACTACATAACCTCATCTCCTGTCTGACAGAACAAGCACACGCCTTCTTTCTTCTTTCATCCTCTTTTTAACAGGGTAAGCTATGATAAAAGGTAGATAATGGAATTTATCTGTCATTGTATGGTTTTTCTGTAAAAAGGCACTAAAAAGGTTAAATTAATAGTCTAGAGAAAACATAAGAAGATATGTGTTAGATATGTAACAAATAATGATGCATCAAAAGTATACTAAGTGCTCTTCTGTAAATTCTACAATAATCAAAGTAATCAAGGTAACTAAATGATACTGAAAAGCAGTTTGTTTAAAATAAATCACTTATATTTTACAAGATGAATAGTTAGCTTATGAAATTATTACCAATACAATAATTGAGGAATAATTTCTGAAATTTTAAGACTAAAATTAAGTGAATAACAAAAATATTTGCATTACATGTCCTCTCTCTCTCTTACTTGCTTTTCTGATGCTTTCTGAAATATGCATTCACTAAACCTAGGACTGTGTGAGAAAATATGACAAATTATCCCTCTGAAAACAGCTGAGGATGATAACTGTTAGACACTATTGGATGATGCAGAGAAAAAGAAAGAAAATGAAAATCATTTCACACATCTTCCAGAGATGGAAACTCTGGGAAAAGAGTTGTGACATGATTCTGTCCTTCTAAAAACAATACTTTGAATTCAAAATACTACATAAGTGAAAGCTGACTGAATTACATATCCTTGTTTTTAGCCACTCTTCAAAATTAATGAAAGACTTAACAGATTGAATTTATTAAATAAAAATTACCACTGTTAAAAAAATATTAAGAAAAATAAACAGGAAAATACATCACCATTTCACCACAGATGTGTTACTTTTTTATGTCCGGAGGAAGAGCAATATAGTGGTTAACCCCACATGAAATTCATCTGAGGAAGGACTCGGGCTTATGTATCACAGCTCTCCATTTTGCATTAATTGCAAAACTGAGAGGTGGGAGAAAATCTCATCTTCATATTTCTTGAGGATGTATCCTGTCAGATCACGTGCATGGATTAGCACTGCCATCTCAATGAAAATCGAAGTAGGATAGCTTAGTTCTGTATTTTCTTATGCAAATAAACACAAAGTAAAATAAACTGAACTGTCAGTTTGGGGATTTAAACTATCACTCAAAACCAATTTCAAACATTTCTTACCATTCCTGTGCTGAACAGAGTCTCTCTCCACAGCAGTATTGAAGACATGCTAGTGACACTGAGTCCTTGTAAATGGAAAAAAATCATTAACTTTCTACCTTTCCTCTCTCTTTATCCTACAAAAGGTCTGGATTCATCACCTGCTCTCCCCATCCTCCCTTCTTCAGAAGTTTAGAAGCTTTAGCTGAGTGTTTCCCTGCAGTAATACATAAGGATAACAGTTTCTCAGTGCACCATAACCTCTTGTTGGCACAGCAAGATCTCACTCACTTGGAGAGCTCCAAGAGCAGAGGACCTTAGACAGCAAGAGAATACTTCAGCATAAGGTCATTTCTGCATTCTCCCCTTTGTTCATGTTAATAAAATGCTTTGATTGCATTTCCAAACCTCAAAAGGGATGAAATTTCAGAATTAAGGTTGACTTACTGCACAGGTGCTGTGGTCGGGCATTTCCTGAACACCTGTTTTACCAAACTTTTTTTTTCTCAATATAATTTGCAAATATTATTTTTAGTGTGTACACTAGAAGAGGCAGTCCAAACCACAGCTTTAGGCCTGGACTCATTCTCTGGCCCCAGGGTAAGCGGCAGAGGATGGTTTTCATTCACGCAGCAAAACTCTCTTCCTTCCCCAGAACATGGAGAAATTGCCTGCTAGAAACAGGTCCTGGCTTCTCTTCCTCTGGCTAGGTTCAGGTGTGGACATCATCAGCTGGCTGGACCAGAATCATGCCAAATTGAGTACTAAAGGTTAAGCTCCAGAGATCATTACATGCCAGTACTTGAGCTCAGGCTTTGTTTCTGTTTCGTTTGTTAGTGTATTGTCAGTAGGCTGGGCAGGAGGATCAAAAAGCAGTAGGGAAAGGAAAAAGCTATTTGTGGTAAAGGATAACTTCAGCTCAAGAACAAATGTATAAATTACCAATGAATATATCAGGCTTCAAATTAAAATATGGATTCCAACAACGAGGTGAGTCAAATTCTAAAACATTCCCATAGAAGAGCAGGAGCAAGAAATTTAACTCATTTTATGCTGGAAATGGATAAACCTTCACAAGAAAAACTGAATGATACAGTTTGTCTTTGTGGCCAGGGGCCTCAGCCTAGAAAGTCCTTCTGTTCCTACATCCATTTTAGTCCTTGCAACACTAGTAACACAATCAGACTTCATAAAATAAAGAAAGGATGACATAATATGGCTCTGAAGTCACCATCCCTGACACTCTACCTCTCCCTTTACTCAGAATAAATGTTTTATACAAAAAAAAAAAATCAGTTTTTCATTGAAGAGGAAGTGCCTCAGTTTTTCCTGTAAACAGTGAATATTTATATCCAATACCACTTACACAGGATTTTGTTTTCAAATGAACCCATTTTATCTTGAAATTCCCTAGGGTCGTGACTAGGATGACAAATACTAATGGAGATCAAGATGCATAGGCAACAGATCCAGGAGCAGAGATATTTATCTCTCATACATTTATCATCTCCAAATTACTGGAATCAAAATATGAATATAACAAAGGGCTAGTTAAGTATGGTACAAATTATAAACTGTTATTTTCTTTGGAAATAGAATTGTACAGGCAAAGTAACACTTTTTTTTTTTTTTTTAGTTTGTATAACTATAATTAACACATTAGGCATGACCTCATGAAAGGCAGAAAAAATGAATTTGAGCCATAATAAGCAGGTTGTCTTGTCCTGTAATAAACACCTAGTTGCACTGTATTTGTTCAAGGGGATGTATCAGCTCTAATCTGCTTACCTCCAACTCTGCCTGGCTTGGTAACCATAGTGTATATTTGTCTTCTTTTCTCCCAAAGTGGAAAATGGGCAAAATGAGAGAAAAGTTAAAAATCATATGAATGTTGGGAAATAATGATTATTTAGTACAGTAAGTATAATTCCTTGTAATTGCTGTAAGCAGTGTGTTTTACTCTCTCCTTGGATATGCTCCTTGGAATCATGAGTTCCAGTACTTTTGATTAGTCATGCTTGTGTTTCTGGTATTCCTATTTAAGCAGTAATGACAAACCTCCCTGTTCCTTCATGACCGGAAGCCTGGAGATACTGAAATATCCCCTAGTATAAATGTGAGGATAAATTTCATCCTTAGAAGTCATACCAACTACAGAACCTTGAAAAAAATCAATATCTGATAACTGCTCTTTTTTCATTCAAATCTCAGGTGACACTCAGCAGATGGCTGGTGGACTCCAGCAAGAGAATATTCTTCAGAGTTAGGACTAATAACTGCATCTGCTGATGAGAGACTTGAGCACTGCTCTCCGATCCTTCAACCAAGCCAAATACAGAAACCTGTGCAAGTAAGAGTAAATTGTCCTTGTGGGTTGGGTATTCCATCATTTCAGAAACAAAACAAAGGTTTGTACTCTGGTAAATTAAGCCGTGCTGAACACTGTTGAACATAACCAGTAGCAACTACCACAGCATGGTGTACACAAACTCGAGGCTTGGAAAACAGCCGATCTGTCCATTCCCATGTTTACTCAGGTCTCTTTCTGACAATGCCAAGACCAGAGTTGGATGGGCACCATTCATCCCTGCAACCTCCCTCACCAAAGAAGGAAACAGAAGCATGCAATCAGAGTAATCACAGCGCACTCCAGCAGGTCTCCCTGATCCTTCAAAATCACAGCATGTAAGTAATTCCTCAGAAGAAAACATAGTGATTTTGAGTGTAATCCCAGCTGAATCATCACAGACATGAAAAAACCTGTGAGTTAAGACCAAAAAAATCTTTGAAATGCTGCTGTCCTCTGATCTTCTTGGAATCTTAGTGGCTGCACAATTTTATGAGAGTTTCAAGGAGCCTCACATTTCTACTAACGTCCATTAACATTTGGAGAGTCATCATAAGACAAAGGGGCATTGCTAAGGATCACAAAACTCCATCAGTATCAGCTTTTCCCAGTTTGTGTTCTCCATGTACTACTTCTTTTCTATCTGAGAATTCTCCCATGCCAGTGAGATCTTCAGAGGTTCATTTTAGACCAGCTTAAAATTATAGTATATGGAAAGAACAGTAGAAATAAGCTTTCATGGAAGTCAAGTAATGGTCACTTTTTAGTATCTGCAACTATATTTTTACAGGCTCTGATTGAGTTTTAACAGCATCAGTGCAACTTCCTATTTTTGGCTTGTCTTCCTTGCCAAAAAGTTTTCTTAGTAAAACAGAGTATCCTTTGCAGGTTAAATAAATTGGCATTTTACAGCAAAATAAACCACTAAAGACAGAAGAACTTTTATGCTTTCAGTAAAAATCTATCATTCCTTCATTCCATCAGTATTTCAGATCAGGATGGTATTCAAATGAAATCCACCTTCCTTCTAGAGACACCAAAACTACACTCTAGGTTTTTCTACCTGCTTGTCTCCATAGCTCCTTCTGGAAAAATAAATCTTACACACAACTGTATAACTCTAGCCTCCTTCACTGGCACCTCTTGAACAGATTTCTAATAGTTTGAAGCCACCTGGCTCCACTCTTATGCTGCACTTCTTAGTTCTTTTTCTATTGGTTAAATGATTCCCTCACTTCTAATGCTAATTAGTTTGCATGCTCAGTCTTTTTTCTTGAGTCGGTAGGTTTCTTGGGTCGGTGGACCGTGAGTCGGTGATCACGATCTCCTCCTGCTAGAATTACATTTTACTCAGTCTGAGCTAATTTCAGCACAGTTGCTGAGTTGGCTTTCTTCATGGCCCATAAATTCTGCATTCTTTGTGTCCATTATCTGTGCTACATTTTTCTTCCTAAGCTTTTTAACCTCCCCCTAGGTCCAAGATAACACACAGGCAATAATACCACCTTTATCTTATCTCAGGTTCCCACTGTGGTGGCTTAACTTACAGTCCAAGTTCCAGGTATCCGCGGAGGCATATTCAGGGGGGCTTCAGTGGTTTTTGGTGGTCACAGGTGGTATCTGTGCCATAACTTTGGATGACCTTTGTTTGACTGGTGATATGTGCACGAGCAGTTGCTTCTTTACACAATTTGCCACAGTGGGAATTTTTGTCTGGATGTGTTAACCAGGATGTACTAACCAGATCTTGTCTCTGTCAGGCTTGGAATTAGCATGATCCTGTTGCTCCATTCTGTGCCTATCTCATGGCAAAGTCCTTCTGTGTCCCTAACAGTGTTTGAGAGAGACAACTGTGCTCTTTAGGTCCTTAGAGCTGGTCTGCCAATTAGTCTGCCAAATGAACTGGCCAGCTAGTGATTTTATCATATAATAACATCATTATCCCTAAAATGCCAGTCTGTACTAATATATTATGAAGAATCAGTTATGTAGAAACTCCTTTCGCAAATCAAGCTTTAAAGCCAGGTCATGTGAGTGAAAAAAAATGCACCTGAATCCTGTGCTCTTATGGCAGTCAAATAAATAAAAGTGGCTCCACACACAGTGGTGTATCACTTACTGATTAGTGATATTGAATAACTGCAGAAGTTCTGTTGTTTGTATAAAGCATAAAGGATGTATGATGCTCAAAAGAAACCAACAGTCACTTTGGTAACCATTAAGCATAAGAAGGCTCAATTAAAAATTCAAAATATGTTTTTTGATTCAATATTAAAGTATTAACACTCAGTTACGGTTGTGCTCTGAGATTAGAATAAAGGAGTTCTCAATCACAGAATAACACTAGAACATTTTATGGTATCAAAGATAGAGAAGATCTCTTAAGGAGATAGTTATCCCTATGTACTTCTTCAATGTCAAATTAACTCATATAATTTTCTGTAGATCTTGCAAATTTGCAAGATTTTTCTTTTCCATGGAGAAGTTATTCCTCTATAATAAAGTGCTTTTGTAAATAAAACCTAAAGAAGTTTGAGAGCAACTTTTGAGTTTCTTGGCTCTACATAACTCAATTTTAATGCTTATTTTTTATTTCTATGTGCCTCATGTAGGTTAAGAAAGCTGGCACTTAGTACTCCATGTCTTTAAAAGAGACCAGGGACGGGGGAATTAACTGAGCTAATGCTACAGACTGGGCCTCTGTGACAGCAAAGCCTCCACATGCTCAGAATCTGTAACCAATTAGATTGGATTAGTGTGCTATCTTTCTAGTACACACACACTGGTGTTTACCTTCACAGTTTAAATAGTTTCATAGAAGAAATTTTTCAGTTTTCCAAGCTGACACAGAACACTTTTTAAACCAGCAATTTCAGTGGCCGAGGCTGGATGTGATTCTGCATATTCCCAAATTCCAACTCTTCCAGCCAGCAGCCAAGCTATCAACAGACTGAGTGGGGTCATTCTTTTCAGAGCTAGAGCTATAGAAAGCACTGCAGATATTCCTTAAAATTTCATAATAAACAGCATTTAACAGCCATTTCTTAGCTGGAGAAGATGGTGAGGGTCTTCCATTCATGTTAGACTGGATAGGCTTAATTTTCAGTTGCTGTTATTTCCATATATGCTGAAGAGTATTCCTGGTGAGGACAATCCTGCTGAATGGGTGAAACTAAATCCTATGAAGAGCTGGAATGACCAAGACTGTTTTCTGTGAAGGAACAGGTTTTCAGAAAACTATGACTGGGGCCTGTACTCACTCTCAAGCATTTAGAAATACAAATGAGGTAGGCCATAAAAGATTGAATGAAGTTTGCAAATGTGCTTTGGAAACCTACCGCTCAATGCACTAATGGTCTATGGCTAATCAGTTCTCACCTGGTAAGTCAAAAGTTGGTACTATGTTGGAAATGGGCAAGACTAATAAAATCGTGCTTTCTTATGGGTTGTGGGCATAAGTTATTAATGAGTTTAAACTATTAAATTCTGAACTTCATAGAAAAGACTTCCCAAACGAAACTGAGGACAATGTCAGCAGTAATACACTTGCAAATTGCCAGCACAAAGAACAAATGAAAAGGGCGTTATTCCACTATAGCTGGGTAAAACGTAAGGGCAGGTTCAAGAAGTTGGATCAGGATAGAGAGAAAAGGTGCATGATGTCAGGGTAGTAAAGAAACTTAATTAGGCCCATTCTCTCAAGGCAGAGAAAGATCAGAACTGTTTTCCATAAGGTAGGTATCTGCTGTGACAGACTGCTCTTTCACACTTTCCAGGGCTTCTCCCCAGGAGATTAAACTGGTCATCTGTTCTAAGGAGGAATTATGCCATAACATTTGAATTTCCTGGTCCTATTTGCTAAATGTGTAGACTGTGGAAGCTGCTTTGATTGACCAATAATAGGTGATATACAAACTGTCCTTTCAGTGAGTGAAGTCCTTGATGTTTTTTGTTGTTACAGGCTTCCTCCCTTTCACTGCTTGTGTATTGCTTTAGAAAAAGAGACTATTACTATATATGTATAAAACAGTCTGACAAAGCTCAGAGAGTAACACCAGAACTCCAAGGCGATTCATCACAGTAATAGTCAAGAAATGGAAAAAAAAGAATTATTTAATCAGTACTGTCATGCTCTAAAGAAAATTATCGACCTATTTTTCCAGATTGGATGTAAAAGCAAAAAAGAGATTAGTTGTTTATCTGCTCTACTATGAAACCCAAATATATAGCAGAGTTGGGGATGGGTTTAAAATCTTTCTGTACCTGAACAACTCACCTTTACTTTGGCAGAAATATAGCCTTTTAAAAATTTATCATTAATTCTAGGTGAAAATTAGACAAACTTTTCTAATGAAATCTCTTACTGTGTACTCCGAGCATACCTAATCTCCCTTAGGAAATGACCATTGACTTGGGCAGACTATTCTTTTTGTTAATGTTCTTTTAAATTTTCAGCAAGCATCACTGTCTCAGGAAATACTAGTTCCATAAACTGCTCTACTTTCCATTCAGTGCACGCTTAAGATTTAATCCATGTTAACCTCGGAACCGTTTTCTCTAAAGAGGACTCAAATTCTGTGGCTACTGCTGTGATGGATTTGCCAAAAGACCCGACATAGTAAAAGTTGTGCGTGTAAAAGTTGTGTGTCGCTTTTCCACACCCAACACTAATACATTATTTACACAGGATGCAAGCTGTAATAGCATGTGAAAAAATCTGCAAGATCACCTTTAACAGAAGCGTTAGGAGGCACTGCTCAACAATTTTTTCTGTGGCTGGAACAAGTAAAAGGAGCTTCTAAGCTCCAGCTGAAATGCTCATCCCAGTACCTAACTGCATTCACCGATTATGGGAAGGCAGCGTTGGAATGGCCATGGCAAAGCCGGGGCTGCCTCCCGGCTCTGCGCGCCGCTTCAGTGGCTGCTACGCTGAAGCACCGGGCAGTGCTGGAAGCTCCGCCAGCCTCCGAGCCCACTGCCCTCCCGCCCCAGGCCGAGGCGGCGCCCGGCGGCGGGTCCCGCCGGGGGCATCCCTCTTCTTACCAGCGTGAGTGGGGGGACCCAGTCCAAGGGCTCGGCGCCGCCCGCCTGGCTGACCTCGAGTGCCGCGGCGGCTCCTCTGCGAGCTGCCACAGCCCACCGCGAGGGAGGCCAGAGACCCCCGCCCCGCTCCGCCGCGGTCGGCTGCGGTCACCTCTCGCGGGCACCGCCGAGCCCCCAGGGCACCGGGCGGGAGAAGCCCTCTGCACCCACCCCCACGGGGCCCGTACCCGGCGCTCCCCGCCCCGCATACTCCCCGCCCTCCCCGCATCCCCGCCCGCCGCTACCCGTGGCGGCCCGCCCGCGACCCCGCTCCCCTCGGGCGCTGGCAAGGGGCAGGCTCGGCTTGTTCCTGCCTCCAACTTCGCCCAAGTTAACTCGGGTTTCCCCCGCCCCGCAGGGTCTGCCTGGCCTCCCGGTCCTCCGGTAGGGAGAGAGGGAGGGAGGGTGGGGAAAGGCGTGTCCTGCCTGGGCTGCCGCCGCCGCCACCGCTGCCGGAGGCAGATCGGAGATATAAAAGACCTGGCCGTGGTCCGGTTGTGCTTTCAGTCAGCGCAGACGCTCAGGTCGTGGGGAGGGGGCGCAGCGGGGCGCGGAGAGCGGCGGCGGGACAGGCGGAGGCAGCGCGGGGCTCGCCGTGGGCAACCCCAATGCGTGGACTATCGGCTGCTGCATTATGCTGGAGCTACAGTTCCGCTGAAGGGAGTTTGCACACGGCCGGCTGGGCTGGACTGCAGCGCTGCCATTCCTTATGAAGAAGGCACAAGTGAGTGCGACCAGGCTTCGGCGGCGGGGGGAGACTGGGGACACCCACCTGCCCCGCGGCGGAGCGGGGCCGGGGGCGGCTGGGGCGGAGGGGCTGCGCGACCCGGGGCAGCCGACCCGTAGAGAGTGCGCGTCCGCGGGGGTCGGTGGGGGCTGTGGCTCCCGGGCTGCCCGAGAGGTGAGGGGCGCCGAGGTGAGAACCGCTGCAGTGGGTGAGCGGTTTGGGGGAGTGAGCTGGGGGGAGAAAAGAATTATCACTCTGTCTTGCCCTCGGCGCCCGCAGCCTGTGGAAAAGTTGTAGCAAGCGGCCGAACCGTCTGCCGAGACTTGGGAGACCTCGGAAGGCAGTGGGGAAAATTGCCGTAATAAATCAGTTGTCTGTGTTACCCGTGCGAGTGCGAGAACACGAAATCGGGGGCAGCAGCGCCGTGGCTGCGGCGTTCGGTGTCTCTCTCCCCGCACGCTGCCCCAGCGTGCGGCGCCTGGTGGGTGTCGTGGGAACCCCGGCATTCCGCCCCTCGCCCTCCCGCATCCCGCCGGAAAGTGACGCTCAGTGCCTCGGCGTCGGCCCCTGCCATTATTTCTCCAGGTTCTGTAGAGATTTCAGTTGCTATGCTGTGCGTTTTTTAGAAAGAAGGATAGAGACAGACACGAGTGGAAAATTGTAATAAGAAGCAGCTCAGAGGGAGAAAGTTTAAGGCTGGTCTTTGCAAGGTGCTGATACCCTCAATCCTGGTAAACTCCAGCGAGAGCCAGGACTGCTCCGGGAGAGAACAATGCATGGACACGCACACCGCTGCCTCCGCACTGGGGCTTTCTGCCTCCCCTTTTTCTTCTTGGTTAGAAGCAAGATACTTTTTGCTTCCGTCTGTTTCTTGACAACTGCTGGGTCGCCTACACACCAGTAGCCTGAAGACACCTCAACATGCAGTCATTGGAAAAGACATAAAACATATTTTAAAAGAAAGTAAAAGACCTTACTGAAGTATTTTGGGCAGTTAAATAATTTATCAAGAGATGACAGGAATTAGAAATAGTCACTTTCTGAAATATTTAAATCTCAGCTGACCAAAGCACTGGAGAATGTACCCATGTTTAAGGAGTTATAACCTGAAGACTTAATTTTGGTGATGCTGAAGTACAGTGGGGTTTTATCTTAAATTATCAGCTCTGATTTTTAGCAGTGTATATCCATTGCTATTATTCCCACTAGATTACTAAAGATGCCTTGTACCTCAAAGCTGTTGTTTCAGACCCTATATACAAGTGTATTTAAATATGCTGAATAGATTATTAATTGCGAAGGGCCTCTTAAAGTCTGAGAGCCATGTTTATGTGTGTTTAGTTATATGCATTCATTTAATATTGGAATGGATAGCAATAAAGTCACAAGATTTTTATCCTAGCCCATGGAAGCGTAGAAGTAGGGCTGTTTCTTTCATGAAGAAAAAATGTTCAGCAAATGAATGAAGATTTATGAGTGCGAGCAGTCAAGTGTTTTATTATATTCAAACTGTAAACTTTTAAAAATTAATGAAGTACTTCTGCAAATTTAGAGCAAAGCAGGAACAATCCCTCTCTCCCAATAAACTGGGAAAGAGAGGCAGTCTTGGCGTTCAGGACCATATGGCTTGACTCAGGGGCTCACAAACCGTAGCCTATGGAACAGTTTCTTGTCATGGTGGTGAAGCATCTGTCAGCCTTCAAGCAGTTACACTTCCTGCTTTTTGGATGCAGTGACAGACTCCTACTTCTCCAAAGGGTTATTTCCTATATTTTAAGGACTAGCAAACAAATGTGATACCAAACCATTAATCATTCCTAGGAGATCAGAGCAGGCGATACTTCAAGAAGACTTTCCATTAAAATCATGAAGACCCTATGCAAAGAGAGAGAGCAAGTGAAGCAGGTACAAGAAGGTAGACTTAAGCACATGGGGGCACTCGACACATTAAAGTAAATCTTAATCTATTTGCTGTCCTGTGGCTACTTGGGTCATTGCCTAGACTCGTAATTGGCATAGTGAAAAGAACAGGACTGGAAAGCCAGGAAAGAAGTTAATATTTCTTATAGTAAAATATTCTGCAATAGACATAGTACAGAAAGCAAAAACCACAACATCACTGAGTCTTGAAAAGACTTGGTAATGACTGGATAGTGCTTAAAATAACTCAGAGATTCTGATGTTTAAGGTAATGTTGCACAGGGACAATATATAACTAGTGCAGCTGAAGGAGTAGCTGAGTCATACATCAGTGCAATGAAAGTGCTGAAAGAAAAGTTGTGCTGAATGCTAGACTCAAAGTGAGCAGGTTGGTCCCTTAGTTTAAATTAGTCTTAACCTGAGAAACCACTGGAACTGCAGAAGCATGTTCCCCAAGTGTCGGTTCTAGAAGTGATGTTTTTGAAATGATGTAATTTGATAGACATATAATCCCCCTGTTTTAAACATACCAACACCTGGATTTTTTTTTTTTTTTAAAGTCGTAATGTCTTTAAAAATGTGATTAAGCATTTAGGGTCTAGTCATACAAATCCTTTTTCAATGGGGCTATTTCCATGAATTAATCTTATTGAAGGATTACTTGGATGAGAGGATTTGCAGGCTTATATACTTAGTAATTAAAACTATTGTCAGAAGTGAGTTAATGTCCTTTTGCATGTTAATATTAAAAAAATTAAAATATCATTGATGTCCGTACAGCCTTTTACATTTTATATAAAACAGGATGAGTGATGCTAGTGTGATATGATCTTGCAAAAAGGTGTAGCAGTTTTCTGATTTGCTTGTTCATTGTTTGATTTGAAGATAATCTAAATAGGATTAAGTTACTAAGAAATATGCTGTAAAGAGGGGTCACCTATGGGGTAGCTCTGAAGGCTGCTGATGTTAAGGTATCACAGATACATGGTTCAGGCACTTGATCTGCAGTGACTTATATGAACATCCTCTTAGAAACATCAGTATTAAAAACATCTTTGATCTCAGCTCAACTTTTTACCTCTGAACGTGCACATTATTGCTAGTTGCTCTTAGGCTGTCTTGTCTACAGTATGCTTATGTCACTGAGGTGGAAGCCTGTGTAGAAATTATTTTGGACCAGTACCTGGAAAAAGAATTAAACACAAATTGCCCATTCCAGTTTCATATGAACAGGCTAAATCAGAAACGCAAAGTAGATACCTGATACCTTGGTGCAAGCTTGCTTTTAGGGGAAATAACGTGCTCTGATCACAAATCTTTCTTGCTCATCCTGCAAAAAAACCCTGAACATTAGGCACTGGAAGACATTTGGAGCTCATGATGGGTATAGATCTGCTGCTCATTAGATAGAAAAAGAGAATTTGCTGGAGCCAGAAAGATGTTGTGCTATTCACATTGAGCAATGGGCTATGTCTCCTCTGACCCCTTTATTTTGACTCTGTTTAAGGGATGCCAGTTTGTGAGTACTGCAGCTGGAAGGAACATCCTGGAATAAAGAGTCATATGGGGAATAAACAGCAGCTGACCTGGAAGACTCAAGGGGGGGGCATTTTGTAAGGCATGTTTAGTGATCTTTTTATTTATTTTTTTTCTTCACCTGCTTGTATTGTAGGCCTGCAAGTTTTTATCTTTGTGAACTATTTGGCACTTGGCTTTGTAATCTAAACTGAGGCCACTGACCCAGTTCTGGCATTGCACTGAAATCTAGTTTCTCCTTTTATGCACTGAATGTTAGTCCTTAGGTACAGTTCTGTAAGCTGGCAGTGTCATTCTCCAAGCTTTGTTGTGTGATTTAATGGTATGCTGGCTCATGTAATTGCCATATTGTACAAAAGTTAAGAGTTGGCAAGATGCAGCCCTTGGCTTTGGACGGGCAATGCTCAGTATGCAGTATATAAACACAACACCCATTTATTTGAAGCAAGGCAGGAAAAATCTCTCTACGGAATTCCATTTGAGTGTTGTGGTAGCTGACATGAAAACGAAAGTGCTTGTTTTTGCCCAAACCTGAGGTTAGTCAGCCTTTTAAACACTGTAGATCTGCTTTTTTTTTTTTTTTTTTTTTTTTTTAATGGTTGGTTGTTTTTTTCTTCATGTGTTTGTGGGAAAAGGAGATGGACAAATGTAAGGTAAGTGGAGAAGGGCAACACTTCTCTGTAATTTTGTTGTTTGTCCCGTGCTTGTATTGCCTACCCAGTCACATGTAAACCTGCAAAACCAACTTTTGTAAATATCACCAATGCTGAAATAACTGGCTGCAGGGAGCACATGAAATACAAACTTCTTTGCTGGATGGTTTTACTTATTGACAAATGTAAATAGTATCAGACATCTATTAGTATGTAAAGGAAAAGATGAGAAAACAAAAATAGTGTTAAGTATTTTATTCGATTCAGGCTAGTAGCATCCATAATATCAAGAGGTCGATGACAGTAGATATGCTAATGAAGTCATTATTTCTACTGTATGTCTAAATACAAGCCATTTTAGCAATTCAGATTAATGAACACTTTGGATCACATTAATATAGGAAATAAATTGTCATCTAATTTCCTATTGTTATCTAATAACGACTGAGTGAACAACTGGTTGCTGTTTCAGTTTAAACCATGTTTAAATTATACAAGGTAGGTGGATGTGGTAATGATTTTAAATCTGATTAGGAATTTTCTGCTCTATATGCATTTTGCCATTATTGTTGCTGTGTGGAGCAGACCTAACTATGAGTGCAAGGTGAAAATAGCATCAGGTCTAAGATGTCACTGCAGGTATTGCCTGAAGAAGACCCTTGTGGTTCTCACAGCTTTGCAGCCATGCTTTGGAGCACACTGTTTTACAAAGTGGGTAAATCCTGAGCTTCCAACTATTTCATCACCACTTGAAGTGACATTAAAAGTAAGACCAACTGGTGCAGGCTTGGGGGATCAAATGCAGGCTCCTCCCTTGCAGGCGCAATAGCTGATCACTAGTTCACTGTGGCCAGTGCTCCTGGAAGGATCTCTCAAGCAGGTCTTCTGTAGACCCAGCTTTTACTTATCTCCTAGCACTAAACTTTCTCTGCTGCTAAAGAACACTTGTAAGCATACAGGGACTGCAGTATTTGGTTACTTTTCTCCATTTTTTGCTGTAAAACCCACTGGATGGAGAAGATCAGGTTCAGGACCCTCAAGATGATATTTAGCCCAAGCCACAAAAGCTACCCATTCTCCTACCTGTATAACAGTCATTCACACTGTATTTCTTAATGTTCCAGTGAAGCATTTCTAGTCCAGCTGGGTATCTCAGTACTATTCTACCTTCACTGGCTTTTCACTGATTTTGGGCAGCAGAGCTAGAAAGTCAGAGAGGGGGGAGTGCTAGCAGTCTTGGAGTTGGGGCAGGAGTGGGCTACACATTTTAGCTTAGACTGATGCTCTGCAAAGCCTGTAGGTTTAGGCTGCATTGTCACAATAGGATGAGTGTACAGAGATCACCTCTGGGTTTGCGAACAACCTTGATTCAATATGGACAGAAAAAAACTAATCTAGAAGAATTCACATGAGCATACTCTGAAGTGAGACAGGTTCACATCTTTTCTTGAGTAGCCTCTTAGGTCTCTGGGAAGGTTCTACTATCTAGTTTGTCTCGTCGAAGCTGTTATGTTGAAGGTTTATTTGTTCAGTCTTGAGGGTGGCTTACATATGAGCTAGGAATGTAGGGGAGGGGACTGTATTTCAGACAACAAGTCCAAATTCAGATTGTGAATCCTACCACCCTCTGAACCTCCATTCAGAAAGATTTAAGCATTTTCAAGTCAGAGTCTGAAAATATCAGTCTATCGGTCCTGTCTGTTCATGTAGCTTTGCCAGTCCTGTGTGACTGAACCTGGCTTCAATGCAGTCACCTTAACTGTCTCAGTGACGGTAAACCCTCATCCGGCGCCTTATTTAGTGGACCCTCTGTTTTTCATTTGTTCTGTTAACATCAGATCCAGGGATATCAGTTCACTGCCAGTTAAGGCCAGGGATAAGTTTAGTCCAATTACCTTTGTCATCTCTTTAGATATACTTTAAGAAGAACTGTAAGTATGGCTTTAGAAGCACCCTAAGTATAGTTTTAGAAATATGTTAAGAATATGAGTGTATTTATTGTGGACCTACATTCTGCATTTGCTGTGTCTGGAATCTCTCTGCTCGGTGTAGTGAGGATTAGTTGTGCTGATAATCTTCCAGTGTCTTTCCTCCTAAATGAAGGACACTATTTTGTAATTTTTCTCTCTATCTTGCGCTTCCTTGGTAGGAGCAGACCAAGGTATGTCTTCCATTTGTGTTTGCAGCATGATACATCATTGCTGGATGGATTCTTTGGTCTATTTAGGAACACATGACTTCTAATTACGTCTGGGAAAAAGTTATTCAGGCAGTATAAGTCAGACTGTGAAACTAAGTTGTGCATGTCCTGACAATCTATCTCTGTTTAAAACAGAAAATGAACTCTGCAAACCATGCAGCAACTTTTTTTGTTAGAGTTGCTTCTGGAAAAAAGAATGAACTTAATGATGTGTAAACAGCACATACCGAAAATATGGAGTAATACCATGATATAAAAAGTTAGTTTAAAAAAAAGTTAATATGATATATAAATAAACTGTAGTATATTAATATATAATATTAATATAAAACAATAAATATTATAATGTTTATTGTTGTACAGTGCTTGTAAATGTAGGAGTTTTAAAGTGTGTAGGGAATTTTCCTCCTCCATTTCATGCTGATCCAAAAAAATTCCTGTCTCTTTATGGAGATTTCATAATGGTGTATAAAATGGGAGTAAGATATCAAGGTGCTGACTTTTGTGGTCTAACTGAAGTATGACACTAAGGAGTCAGGCATGATACATTTAAATTAATAATATGCTGTATATATGCAAAATAATTCACTAAATGAAAAGAAGTACTTAGAAATTTAGGGAGATTGAAATTTAAACATGCTAATAGTCTATTGTAAAGAAGTCCTAAGTTCCAGCCCTCTAATTTCCAGCCTCCATTTGCTTGTTATTAAGTGAACTCAGCAAAATTTGTCTTTTGCGTTAAATGGCAAGCAGACAATATTATGCATTATGTCTTTAAACTGATATAGATCTGAATGTCAGTTCTTCCTGAGATTTGTTTTTCTTTTACTACTTTGAAGCACGCAGGAATAGGAACATTAGTCAGCCAAACAAAATTAGGAAGCTTGTATAACACTGCTTGGCACCATATTTCATTTGGATTAAAAAATATGTTCCTGAATAAACAGAGCTTTTTGATGGTTATTTTAAAAAGGAGGAAAAAAATATATCCAGTGTTCATAATTGCTGTCTTTTTCAAGTTACTGTGGTTCAGCAATGTGTGGATTGCATTTGCATTCTAACAACAATAACTATCGGCACTGTAGCTGACACTAGTTTAAATGGTTCTGAGGGGTATTGCTTCATTTTCAAGGAAACACAAACCTTTCTTGTAAACCGTAAGCTTAAATACTGTCACTGAAGCTGCTTTGATCTTCTGTATTGTAATCCCTGGCAAAGAATGTGTGCTAGATTTGCCACGCAGTCTCTAAAAATTCTGGCCATAACTGTAGACTGTTCTAAACTTTAGATATATTTCTTCGGTATTTGTTCCACTAGTAGCATAACACTGCTCAGTGAAAGCCCTTGTTTCAGGCTACTAAACAGGATACTTGGTTATCCTGCAAGCTTCTCTCCTCTCCCCCTTAGGATAAAAAACTAACTTTGTTTCTTTGTGCACCTTTCCTGGCCTCCACTGTGTTTAAGTCAGCATTCACACCTCTTATAAACTTCAGCACTTCTAGCATCTAAAATACTGAAGGTGTGTATATCAGCATCTTTTCTCCCATGCAGTTTAAACTTCATCGCCAGTGAATGTTCTCTGCATATTTTCATCGGAGTCTATCCAGTGGCCATTTTTATTTCCCATTACCTTTTTGAGGCCCACTTTAAATATTAGTCCTCTGTTATTGTATTGTATTGTATTGTATTATTATTGTATTTTGTCTCATCTTTAAAAACAAAGTGTCTTAGGATTAGAATGAATCCACTGTTCTGTGGGATGTGTTACATTTTTGCATTATGACACTCACCAGCTATTACTACAGTTTGGAGGAGCCCTCTGAAATATTGGTCTACCATTTCTAGAAGTGACAATACCTTTTACTCTGTAAAGTCAGTAATTTTCTTAATATATTCAGAAAATTCTTGCCCCCCCCCTTTTTTTTTTAAGTCAGATACTTATTGAGACCAAAGGAAACCCTTTAGAAGTAATTGTTATTGCTTTACGCTGTATCTCACAACTTTGTTACCTAACCAAGTCAGAAATACCTGATTTGGTGATTTCATTTGACCTTTAAAAAATTCTGGCCTAAAAAGTTCTTTCAATCAACTGAAATTAATTTCCTTGTCTTTCTTCTTTTTCTCTTCTCACACATGGGTTTTAAGGACCAACTAGACATTTGCCAGTAATAGTCAGATTGTCTACAGTACTCTTGGTCATTTTCCACTTTAATGTGATGTTATTGACATTTACAAATGGTGACATATGTGAAGTTAATCTATTTTATCCTACTAAAATCTAGTTTATTTCTGTTGAAACAAGTCCATTGCATCCAAGAACATTATTTCAGTTACTGTCGAATTAGTATCTGTTTGAAGCGCTAATTATCAAACAATTATATTCTTTTTGGCTTTATTCACTATGATAGTCGTCTTCTCAGAATGCATACTCCGTTACTTTTTTCAAAGTAAATGGCACAATTCCTACAAAATTGGGAAGAATTTTTTTTCTGTACAAGTTGACAAATATCACTCAAGTAATCTTGCTAAGAAATGGCATCAGTTAGGAAAATACTAGTCTTACTGGAATTTTGGAGTATATACATTAAAAAGTATATGTCCTGTGGAGATTTACATGAATCTTTTTGATGATGGGTTATATTTTCTGTGACTTTGATATTTTCTTTTCCTAATTAAGGAAGCAAAAAAATTTTATAATAGGCCAGGCAACTTAATGTGTGTTCTTTAATAAGAGTGATCCTAGGAAACATTTGAGAACTAGGTGTAAAAATAATCTAAGAAATCATGTCATACTGTGTTGATATTTGTATGAGTTTCTCTATCAGTGCATCTGTAACAAGGGTGCTGTTGAAATGTACCAGAATAATTTCGCTACTGACAACTGCATGTTCTAATTCACGTGAATACTTTTGACGAAATGTAAAGCTCTATAGGGTGTAATCACACTACACATGATTTACAACCCTGTTTTTTCAATAAGTAACTCCTATGAAAATTATCAGTAAAATTAAAGTAAAATAGCAGTTTTTTCAAGATGTTGCATTCTGTTGTATTATTGCAGATGCTGTGAGGATACCTAACATTTTGATTCAGTGTATTTAACTGTGTTACTGGTTTAATGGAATTATATTTTATAGGCATGTGTATCTAATAGGCATTTATATTTCTTCAAAACTGTACAGACTTGGGGAGCTTTTTTTTCTCAGATTATTTTTTTTCCAGTTATAGCTGCATCTTCATAGTCATACCAAGCTGCAAACTGAGTGACTCAACTTCTTTCAGAATGTTTATCCCACAATTTCTGTGTTTTTTAAGGAAAACCATAGGTGGAGATTCAGGTTTAAGATTAGATATTTACAGTTCTCTCTAGTTAGCATAACTCAAGCAAAAACATCCAGACAGCATTTGAATTACATTGATATTAATTCTGTGGTCACAATTCCACAATGACAAAGATATCTGGGATATATACTATGTCTCTTTGCTGTAAGCTGAGAGCACTTGCATGTTGGTATATATCATGGAATGTACCTGCTCTTCCTGGAAACGTAGGAGATTATGGGGAAACACCGATACCAGAAACGCTTTGATGGAGTTTGTAGTTGTCAGCCTATACAAATCCCAATCAAAACCAAAAACAAACTAAAAACCACCCAAAGAAACACCCTAAACCCACTCACAAACCCCTAGGATGTTAAAAATACAATTTATGTAAACAGGTCTAAAGTTTGGAGGAGGATATAAATTATAAATCGGGATTATACATAGGGTTAAATTTAGAGTAAAGGCAAGGTGTTTCTAACTTCATAAAAATAGGTGATCCTGGTGTTTTTATATTTTTTAAATTTTCTTATGTATATAGTAACTCTTAACACATTAACTCTTAGTTCTTGTCTTTAGAGTCAATGAATATGTTTAAAAGAATTTTTCTTACCAGCTTGCCTCTACTGCTGTGTTGTCAGCAGATCTTGCTGTATTTAAATCATAAACCTTGGTAGAAAGATGATGGGAACTCTATATTAACAGAGTTCAATGAAAGGAGTAGAAAAGCCCAGTTCCTGTAAAAGAAACGTTTTCAATACACTAAAAGTCTTTGTATATCAAAATGGATCCATAAGAAGAAAGAATTGAAATTACTTATTTAGATTTTTTTTTTTTTAATAAAGATCTAAGAAGAAAATCCTAAGTAACCCCATACTGTATCTCCCTTATCATAACAGTTTGAGGAAAAAACTACTTAGGACAGAAAGCAAAGTGTAGGAATAAGTCATTAATTTGTAATATGGCAAAAACCTAAGAGGTAATATTCTCTAATTGTCACTAACCTCATATAGTTCAATCTGGTAAGAGGGTTCACAGATTGATGACAATATGTGCAAGCTACATAAGTTACTCAGGTTAATTGAAACTAAAAGAGATTCTGAGGAACTTTGTTAAGGTTTAGAGAAGATAGGAGAACAGATGGCATGATGGCAAATGGAGTTCTTTGTGTTGAAGAGCAAGGGGATGCATTTTGGAAGGAATGTTTTGAATTAATTGTAACTACATTAATAATGGCAGTTTCAAATAGTTATAAAAGCTACTTACAAGCTCTTTTTAAATGTTCCTGTAGCAATGCTTGGTCAGGAAAAATGAGTGAAAAATCCCTGTGTTGTACCCGTAGTAGAACAAATCAGCCAACACAATGGGATGCAGTAGGAACAGGAAGAAATTTGAAAGGGGAATGCTTTTATGATGGTGATCGTCAACGACCCTGGAAGAAGTTCTGTTTTCCCCATTGGAAAAAAAGGGCATAACAGAAATAGGGGTCCAAAAATAAGCAAAAGTATTATGTGGGAACAATTTGCATATGAAGGGGACTGAAAGTTGATGGCAGGAAACTAATGAATGATATGCAAGAAGTAGAGAGAATAATGGCTGGATATTACTTGGTACAAGAACAAATAAATATTTAACGCAGATGAAAATCAGAAGGTGCTGAAAAGGGCAACCTTCACCCACAATTACTACTCTGGAAAGGTTTTTGACACTAGATATAATAAGATTTGAAATGAAGCTTCATATATGTTAAACTGAGCCTGAGGGTCACTTCCAGCAAAAACGGTAGTCCTAGTATTCTCATCGTTGCACATCTCATTTCCTTCTCCCCTCATTCCCCAGGGATTACTTTTTGTCTCTGAGCTGAATTGGCTAGTCACTGTCCTTGAATTTACTGACTTGTTTAGGGGTTGGGTGAATGTCAGAGAGAGGGAAGCTGTGGAGAAGGAGATGCTGAGAGCCCTCTCTCAGCAGCAGGAAGATGTTAGGTTGCTTCAGACCATCTCATTAACCTCAAGTGAAGAAAAAGGGATTATACACTTAAGTAGGTAAAAAGCCATGGTTGCTTGAGTTTGCACTCTGAGCTTGAAAGGTTGTTTATCTTCTAATTCATGTGATTAGGAAGAAATTTTCGTATGGACAATATGTTCTGTAAATGTCAATGATCAACTTTCTTCAGATTTTGTTGGCCACCAGACCGATCATGTACCAATCTGACACTTCTTATTTTCCAAATCATCATTGCCTTAATTGAACAAGTCAGATTTGGCCTAATTATAAACTCAGTTTTATATACAACCGTCTGCCAAAATTACCATCTGTAACAATTCAGCCCTTAGCTTTGAGAAAAGGAAAACACTTTAAGATGTATTGTAGCTGAACTCAAATTACATGTGAAAATAATGACAGCTGAGACATTTATACTGAAAGATCGTTCTTTTAGCATGTGACTATGAATGGTGAGAACTCAAAATTTTCTGCAAAATTGTCATGTTGCATAGCTCTAATCATCGAAAAACAGTGGAGCTTCCACATACTATCCCTGAAAGATACTCTTGTACAGCACTTCAGTATCAACAGGAAAAAGCACTTAAAAGTCTGTTGTCCCCTTTTAGGGGTGCATAGGAATCAAAAATATACTTGAGTTTCTGATGCAGTAATGCAGTCATTGGCTTTTTGTGTTAAAGGAAGCATTTTGATGAGTCCCATCGCATTTTTTGCCATCTTCAACTTACATTGTCCTGGAAAAAAGAACGTTACATGTGGGTTGAAATTCCTAAAATGACTGTTCTTACAATTGACTTTCTTCAAACAAACAAACAAACAAACCAACAACAATAAAAAAAACCAAACAACAAAACAAAACAAAAAAACCCCTACATATGACTCAGGAAAATAATTTCAGAAAGAACTTTTAAAATTAACAATGGCATGATACATTTTAGTAAATATTGAAAAACAAGGACATTTTTACCATGTGAAAATATTTTCAGTTTAGGTAAAAAACTTGAAAAAAATATAGTAGGTTTTTTTTTTCTTACTCGTATATATACGAGTATAATTAAGACAAGGCAAAATGTGTTTGTAACTCCAGCTTGCTGAGGTAAATGGCTTATTGGCTACCCAGTGCTTCCATTGTCTTGCAAGCATACTTAAATGTTTTGAAGATTAGTTTCTAATTTGATGTGTCACTTACCTGATTTGTCAGCAGTCCCACAAACTTCAAGGCATTTCAGATTAATCTCATCCATTGGTCCATCACTTTGGATAAATATTCTTTTCACAAAGAAATGTAGATCCATTCTTAATGTACTATTTTGTAATAACAATGTAAATGTAAGATTGTGCTATCCTTTTACCTTAAAGCTAAATTGTTCACTTTGGTTTTGGGTATGTATAGGAAAACATACAATTCAAATTATGTAGGAAATAAAATGCTGTCTGAGAGCTTAGAGCATTTTTGGAAGTAAAATTATTTACTGGGTATCCTTCATAAAAAAATATGAGAGAATTGAGTTGAAATCAGGATCTTGAAAAAGTTGTGGTCTTTTTTGTTTGGGTTTTTTTTCCCCAATCAGAAAATATTTCAAATCTGATTTTCTTTTACTCTGTGTTATTTGGAAATAGATGAGATAAACTTGCATGATTCTCACAAACATCTCTTGGAGCACTACTGGTATGTCTAGCTCAGCTGGACAGGTACAGTGATAAGAAGTACAAAAGCAGTATCTAGTGAAACCTCAAAAATATATCCTTTCAAATAGGTTTAGGGAGAATCTAAGCCTAGCAATGTTGTTTCTGAAGGGCTCAATGAAACTTTATTTGATTATTGACAAATATGGAATCATGGGCTCCAAGTTTTTGTAAGGTTTAAATTTATAAATTTCCTAGAGAAATAACCTAACAGATGTTATGCTAGCTATTAATTAGCTAACTACTGTACTAAGAAATGCTATGTACAAAGAAGAACAGAATTTTTGTTGTGACAAATGAATTCAACATGTTGAAAGTCTTCAGTGATTTTCCTGTATCTCCTGATGAAAGAAGATGAAAACTTAGCACCAAAGTCAGGAGATGCAGGTTTCATTTTTCACTTTTGTTAGTTTTCAGTATGCTGGCTTTTAAGCAGGTTTCCTGTAGGTGCTTGTAATCTTTTCCACCGACAAATTGTCTTCCTGAAACTTTTTGCAGTTTTTGTAAAAATTGACTATAGATTATTGTTAAAATGTCTGCAGTGGTTGTTTATGGGGCCAGAAGCTGACTTCATTGCCTAACAACACATGTTGTTGGAAACAGAACATGGTGTGGAAAGGGTTATGTATTTATCTTAAAACTCAAACTGATTCTAATAAATGAGGGACTGTTATGTTGAGTTTTCCTCATTCATTCTCTTATGGTACATACTTGGTCTTCTGTCTTCTATTGACTTAGCAATTACAAGATACTTGTAAAACATTGCATTAAATCTGTAAAGCCATGTTTCTAAATCATGAATAGCACATCATTATTAGACATTATGTGGAATATAGTAAATTTCTCAGTGAAATGAAAATTAGTGAGAAGGAACAGAAACTCAGGCTTCACTATGGAATACCATAACCTGGCCCCATTTTTGCAGCTGAGTTATGTAATGGCATTCCTTTTTCCTAGAGTAGATCAGTGTGTGCAAAATCCTTTTCATCCCTGTTACATGCCCCAAGGTAATCGTTTATGTTTGGAGTAGTGCTTGTAAAAGTATGTTTTGAATTCTAAAAGAACTACTAACAGCTTTTATTACTTATGTTCAAAATTTTAGGTGTCACTACTGATGATAGAAGGAAACCCGAAATATCTCTTAAGTATTTCCCAAAAGATCCAAGATTTAAAGCAGTGGAAAAGCAGAATGACCTTCTTTCATGGTTGTTATAGTTGGTGTTGAAAACTTTTTGACCACAAGCCTGGCTAACTATCTCTTTGGTTTTTGGGGGGTTTTTTACACCTCTTTGTCCTGGTTTCAGCTGGGATATAGTTAATTTTCTTCCCAGTAGCTGGTATAGGGTTGTGTTTTGGATTTAGTATGGGAATAATGTTGACAACATGCTGATGATTTTAGTTGTTGCTAAGTAGTGCTTACCCGAAGTCAAGGACTTTTCAGCTTCTCATGCCCTACCAGCAAGAAGGCTGGAAGGGCACAAGAAGCCGGGAGAGCACATGGCCAGGACAGCTGATCCATACTAGTCAAAGGGATATTCCGTGCTACATGGTAAACTACCATATAAACTGGAGGGGAAAGCTGGCTAAGGGCAACTGCTGCTTGGTAACTAGCTGGTCAGTAGGTGGTGAGCAATTGCATTGTGTATCACTTGTTTTGTATATTCTAATTATTTTATTACTATTGTTACCATTATTATTTTCTACTTTTTCTGTCCCATTAAACTATTTATATCTGAACCAATGGGTTTTCTCACTTTTACTCTTTCAATTCTCTCCCTGATCCTGCTGGAGAGGAAGAGTGAATGAGCAGCTGTGTAGTGGTTAGTTGCCATCTGGGATTAGACCATGACACTCTTCACAATACAAAATCACTTCCCTCACCAACATACATGTTACATCAGAATTTGACATTAATGAGCCGAGGTTTTGGGGGATCAGAGTGAAAACTTCTCATTTCCTGTTTTCAACCTTTTTAAATTGATGCAGGTGCTACTGTCTGGAATATATCCAAAGAAGCCAGCCTTTGTGAAAGTAAATTTGGAATACCTTTTATGTCAGCAGTTACTTATCAATGGGAGAAACTGCTCTGAATAATGAGGAGAGATCCCATATAAAGGTTACTTGACTTACTGTTGATTTGCTCATCTTCACTTCAGAAAGCAACCACCTGACTGGATACTGCATCCATTGTGACAATTGCAACAATACTCAGTAAAGGCTTAGGGTAATCCTCTATTTACATTTGCTGAAGCGGAGAGAGAAGAACCTGTGAAACTAAGGTATTACAGAGAATAAATAAGTACAATTTGTAATCTGAGAAGAGGTAAGAGAAAGAGAATGTTTTGTTTATTTTCCGTGAGTTTTTTTTTTTTTTTTTTTTGGGGGGGGGGGAAGGTGTTTATGCCGCTTTTGTGTCATGAAGCAACGAAAGTTAAATAGACTTTTAATTATGCTTAAGAAAGACTTAGATAGTAGGGTTGATTTTCACAAGTGCATGAAGAGAACAAACCAGAAAGATGGAAGTAAAAATATATAAGCAAAGGAGCAGCGTTGCCACAAGAACACATTGATATAAACCACTGCCATACACTTAGACTGGATAGCACAAAGCTTTTAACCATCAGAACAATGAAGATCTGGGACAGTTTCCAAAAGATTCACCTCGAACCCTGTGTTCAGTTCTAGGCCCCTTACTACAAGGAAGACATTTAGGTGCTGGATGGTGTCCAGAGAAGGGCAATGGAGCTGGTAAAGGGTCTAGTGCACAAGTCTTGTGAAGATCAGCTGAGGGAGCTGGGATTGTTTAGCCTGGGGAAAAGGAGGCTTGGGGACACCTTATCGCTTGCTACAACTACCTGAAAGAAGGTTGTAGCCAGGTGAGAGTCAATCTCTTCTTGTAAGTAACAGGCACTAGAACAAGAGGAAATGACCTCAAGTTGTGCCATGGGAGGTTTAGATTGGACATTAGGAAAAATTTCTTCACCAAAAGGATGGTCGAGCACTGGAACAGGCTGTACAGGGAAGTGGAGTCTTCAATCCTGGAGGTATTTAAAAAACAGGTAGATGTGGTGCTTAGAGACATGGTTTAGTGGTGAACTTGGCAGTGCTGGGTTAATAGTTGAACTCGATGATCTTAGAGGTCTTTTCCAACCTAAATGATTCTGTGATTATTACCTCCACTCCCACTCCTCCCCTTTATTTAGTTTTATCCAGTCCTATTAAAAATGTATGCTACCTTATCAAATTACCTGAAGTCCACAGTGACTCTGAAAGCTGATATCTGCTGTGGAGTGGTGGCAGATAAAGTCAGTGAAGAGATTTATGCTCCAAGAATACTAGTCTTCTGAATGCCTGTTGAGGAGAACTGCCCTGTATTCTGATATCACCCTGATATTACTGATATCATTTGCCTTAGTAGCAGGTGATGCCAGAGCTTTTCTGGATGGACTACAGAGTACCACATTTGCCTGATGTTGGTCATAAGATCTTCACAATGTTAGAGGGACTGAGGAAAATGGTTGATGCTGAATCCCATGATCTTTATCATGATGCTAACTATATCATTAGTGTACCCTCTGTTTCTTACCTTACCCTGAGTGCCCTGGTAGACCACCAATGTAGACAGCAGCTGTAAAAAGTCAGTATATTAATAGTCTCACAATATAGAGTGTAATACTGATGTGAAAAATTATCACCCATCAGCACTGTCAAAGCTTATGCTGGTGTTGGCATATCCAAGAGATTCAAATAGTATTCTTTAATCACATCTAAGCTTGTAATTGTAAGGATGTAATACAATTAAGGTAGGTGGATGAAACACACTTAGTCTCGACTATACTGGCATCTAGTTTTAATCTGTGTTCAGAAATTATCCTCTTGTAATGAGGTGTCATATCAAGCAGGTCAGAGAAATTAGTTCTGAATTTATATCCCTATAAAGATACAGCAGCAATTGGGGGTGTTATCAAACAAATTCAGTGTTCAGAAACAGAATAGAATGAAGTACCAGGGAGGACATTTTCATCATGTACATGAGTTTTAGTGTATGCCCAGTATCAAAATGGCTGTTGTTTTCGCTCTTCCTGATAATTATATTTTTTTTCATTTATTTTGTCAGTGTAATAATTCTTCCAACCTGAATTCCCTGTAGTTTGTAGCAGATGGAAAAGATCCAGTACAGAATTTCTGAAACAAGTTTTACTCCATTTCCTTTACTGGTGCTTGAAGGTCTAAGATTAAAAAAGGTTACTTTGTATATATTTTCATTATAATTCAAAAGAATATTCAGCATAGTGGACTTTTTTTGCATGAACTTGGCAAAGATGCAAGACCTCTGAAATAAATCTTTAGAAACAATCTTTAATTAGGTACCTTATTTAAGAGAATGTCTTTTCATTGCCTGAGGAAGTCAGATCATCTGTCTCTATACAGTGTGACAAGCTTGTCCTCCCTGCAAAGATAATCTTGTATGTTATGTTACCTTCCCCTTTCAATTACTTAAAAATGCCTTTGGATCTATGCTAGAAAACTCTTCAATAAGTTCCCAGGAGGGAAAAAAATAAGACAACTTCCTCTTTGGAGTTTATGGAAGGTTTTGTTGAGTCAACTGAAGTCTGATCTTCTGCTTATTTCTATTTTCACTGTGCATGTATTTTGAATCTCAGTGTTTTTGTTAACAGAACAAGTAAGTACAGGCCTTTATCACTCTAAAATAGATAGAAAAATTAAAAATTTCAATAGCAATCCTGGATGATTGTTATGGAATTTTATAACTGAAATGCTTTTGTCCTTTAAAACTCCTGGTTCTTTTACATAACTAGAATGCCACCTGATTGATTATTATTATCAGTAAATACTTGTATGGACGCCATTAACACAAGTTTCAAAGGCAACATTCGTGTATAACTACCTGTCTCTTGGTAACTTCACTTGCCAGTATTTGGGAACTAAACTAACTGGCTGTCATCCAGGATAGATCTAGGATGCATAGAAGCTGCCTCATTGTCAAGTGAGATTAAAGAATGGACAGAACTTATTGTGGATCAGATAACATTTTTAAAGAGCTAAAGCCTACATTTTTAGAACAGCCAAATATTTTGCAATGGGATCCTTGCAGGGACTGAAAATAAATATGTTAATTTACACATTAAGAAGACTGTTTTGTAGTTTACTGGATGTAATTACAAAATACCTGGATTGCATTGATTTGCAAGGCAAACTCTATATCAATTTGCACTTCTTGCTTATCATGTTCGTCTTGGCTTCAGCTGAAACGCACAAACCAAACTCAGCAGGAGTTTGGGTGCACTTCACCGAGTACAACAGTAGCACACTGGTTGGAGCAGCCGGCTGCTTCTGCATCTGTGGAGAAAAGCTGCAAGGGGTAGAGGATGATAGCAGTTGGCCTGAGGTTGCATGAAATGAAGTTGGCACATAGTCTAAGCAGCTTCCTAGTTTTCCCAAGATCTGGATGGTGGGAAAGAATGGTGTGATTCATGTTTTTCTCAGCACTGTAAGACTATATGTCTTAAATTTGTCTGTCTCGGGAAATAGATGTGCATAACTTGACAGAATTAGAGAATTGTTTCTCCTTCCAGCTGAAAAAAAAAACAAAATTGAAAAAGTAGTTCTGAAGTAGTCCCAAGAACAGCTTTGGGACTATCTTTTATCCATTGACCTGAATAGAATTATTTCCAATTCACTAACAGTGTACTTTATAAGGAACATGGTCTACAAGGATCTGAATACAATTGGTTTTGCTTTTGCACATGTGGCTGGCAGAGTCTAGCAAGTGCTACTTTAGCATTCTGCAACCAAATGAGCAACTAGATGAAAAGTCCTGTTCTTGTCAGTTATCATTAGGCATTTTAGGAGTTCCATATGGGTAAGCAAGTTAGTGAAAAGGTGTGGAAAAAGAGGTTCTGTGGTTGGGAAAATCATGGAAAGGCAAATATAGAATTGTCACAAAAATATCAAACAACTGTGAAAGCAGGTTGCCTGTCAAACTCATTTGAATGTAGGGAGCAATGGCACCTTTCCCTGCTTATATTTCTAAAAAGAACTTGCTAATTTCCTTCCCCTTTACCCCTTGAAGTACCCTCGTATTATGTGTTTGAGATATTATATAATGAATTGGGTAGAAAAGTATTATATGTTTTGTAAATAACTGAATATATGTTCAAGTATATCTCATCTAAACCACTCCAAAACTTACTAAGAGAAAGAGTGACTAGCATTTCTATAGGCTGTGTTTAAATCAGAACCTAAATAAATTGCTCTAATACTACACTGCTTACTTTTATCATCATACTCCCTACTATATATCATAGTTAAGAAAAACGGAGTCGTATCAGTCACCAGAAAAGTATGCAACTGTATTTTGTAATCATAATAAAGCATGTAGGGTGTGATCCAGAGATTTTTAGGTGTCTCACCCCAGCAGAGTGACTCACTGAAATGGAGCTAGCCAACATTTTGTTCAATGTACTGCTAAAATGTTGTTCAAGAAAACTCACATGGTTGTTTTCTTGACTGGGGAGCTTTCCAGAAGTTAAGGTGCCCAATGGGAGTGCATGTGTGGGACAAGGATACACATAAACCTTCTGATACCTGTTCAGTAAACATGTATTTTTTTGTGTGTTTTGTCTTAATAGTATAAAATGCATAAATGTTCTAAAAAATAAGGGGTGGGAATACCAGTGTACACCTAGCTTACCCCTTTTATCCAGAAAGCCATCATAGATAGGAAAGTAGCTTCAGTGGTAGATGTGTAGATGTGGCGCTTAGAGATATGGTTTAGCAGTGGACTTGGCAGTGCTGGGGTTATGGTGGGACTTGATGATCTTAGAGATCTTTTCTGACCTGAATGATTCTATGGTAATAAGAAGGTAGATACCAGAGGAAGAGTCCAACTCCCATGAGTTGGAATTACCTTATAGGAATCTTAACCCAGGCCTGACACTTGTTAGTGAGCATCCTAGCTGATAGGCTATTATATTTGGTGAAACCAGTGCCAGTCTTTTGATGGACAGTGGATGTACACTGACTTAATGCTTCAGCTGTGTGTAACTTAGTGTTAACACAGTGATTCCTTCAGCTACTCTTCTGGGTACTTGAGAGTGTGTAGGGACACTGCCAGTTCCAAATGCGGTTGTCAAAATACTTCACTGTTTCCAGTGGTCATGGATGGGTGACTTCTTTTTGCAAACTTAACTTACTTCTTGCTGGACTTGAGCAATGTCTAGCATTTAAGTAGTATTTAGGCACAGCCTAAATGTATTAGGTTACCACTGTCGTTTGCAGGTGTGAAGGTATCACTGTATACCATGAAAGTGGGAATTGGATTACATCCTGTATAAATACTCTTCTTTCATTTTAAGATTTTTCATGCTGACAGTTAATTTCTTAATTGGTTAAAGACCAAAGTTCTTCCATGACTTTTATTATTTAATCTCTATCACAGCTAAATAACTAAATAAATTAGTAGGCGTAGGAAAGAATTACTATGCGTTTACACATTGCAATGCTGTGTGGTTTTAAAAAAGAAGATGAGAAATATCTTTCTTGTTATTTTCATTTTCTCTGAATCTCCTTACAAAAGGCTTTTTGAGGCATAAGTATGAACATTGTTAGCTATCCATGACTGACCAACCGATGTTGTCTGTGGCAGAAGTTCACAAGCTGTGCCTCAGCAAAGCAGTGTGCAAACACTTTCTGATGATGCTACCCCAGCATTAACAAAATAGAAAAATAAATTTGGAAGCCTGACCCAGGCTAAATGTTTTTCCACATTGTCAGCTAACCCTACTGCAGCCTTGGCTTGGTTGTGGTTAATTGGGTGATTTGCTCAGAAAACTAGGCTGAAAAGTTCTGTGGCTAATATGACTTAAATGCAAGAAATTTTATAGTGGAGAACCCATTCATCTGTGTAGTTACTACGTTTCCCTATGTTTAGTGCTCTTTGCGGTTTATTATTTCCCTTTTTATATGATTTCTCCCTAGTTGTGATTAGAATCATTATCAGAACAAACTAGATATTTGGCAATGTCCAAACTTTCCAATATTTATCTTATTTAGTAATGTGGTATTCCCCTTGTTACTTCTCACTTAAGGAATTAGCTGAACATTAACCAGCTGATTGAGTATCTTTAATACTCTATGAAAGAGATGCTAAACCACTCATTCAGCAACATTTGTCAACACTTCAGACGGTAAATGAAGAATATAAATGAAAAGGATGTTGTTTTACATCTGAAAGGATAGCCTTCAACATATTAAATGTCTAGCTAAGCTTCTAAAATGATATTTCCTGAAATTCTACATTGTGGCTTACAAGCAATAGTGCAAATCATTTTCAGAATTATCAAATGTGTATATTGGAAGTCTTCAGTTTTAATTATCCTTTTCAGTCTAATCATGATTTTTTCCCTTTCACAAACTTAAATATTCAGTATTTAAGAGATTACAGAACCTAAGAAAAATTAAATAATTTTTGAGCCAAAAATAGGAAGAGACTCTTTGGTATACGAGTCTGCCTCCTGTCTGCCGTAGTTCTTCAATGTAATGCTAATATATGATGTGTGATTAAATCCTGAGGGCAGCTTTGAAAAATCCTATGTTAACTTAGAGGTAATTATATATGGAAATCTGTTGTGAGTGCTGTGTGGGTAACTTTTATTTATGCTTAGTAAAGTATGAAACTGGCATCTCTATTTATAAAGCTATTGTTTAAGGTTCCCTTTTGTTCTGTCCTTGATTTAATTCAGTCTATTCAAGTTTTGCTCAAACAGCAGGTTTGGTCATTAGTAAATAACGCAAAAATAGCTTAGCTCTTTGATCTGTACAGTCTTTACGTACAACATGCCTGAAGGCATGTGTAATATAAATATTTTCTAAGTGCAAATAAATAAAGGATTTTGGATAATAGACATGTTGAAACTAGCAGTATTTTGAAGATTTTCAGTTCCTGTTGGATAACACAGGGAGCAAATAAGCAAGAAAAACCTCAAATTTCAAAATTTACAAATCATTTGGTTTTAATAGCAGTTATAAAATTGCTATGTTTTTAAATCCTATTATTTACAAAGGGGAAACTGTATTCTTATTGATTTGCATAATTATAAAATGTGTAGTGATTTTAAGCTTCATGTATGGACTGTCTTTAGATTCAGAAGTATGAAAATTTGCAATGCATATCAAAGTTCTGGCTTTAGTTGGAGTGTGCTACTGCATTTATTAATATTATTATTAAGTTAAACATCATCCTATGACTGTGACACAAGTCAGAGAGCAAATCCCATCTTTACTTACTAGTCAATATTGAGGAACCCAATAAAGAAATTTCCAATTTCTGGTGTGAACTCTATTTCCAAGGAACACACCAGGGCAACTGAGTGTAACTGCTAGTGTACTGTATAACTCTGAAAGTAGAACTACAGGGTTTTTTATTATTGAAAGCAGTGTAGTTAATTTTGGAACTGGTTGTCATTAACTTCTTGCCTTTTTCCAACAATTTAGTTCCAAAAATTGTGAATGAAGAGATAGTCTGTCAACATGAGGTCCCCTTTGGTTTCCTCTGTGATTCTGGATCTTATATGAGAAGAGGGATGTGTTTCTCTGATCACTTCAAGGTAGTTCTTAAACAACTTTGACCTCTTATACACTTCAAGGAGCTCTCAAAGATCCTTTCAGAGACTAGCAGCATCTTTGTTGAACCTCCCCAGAGCTCAGATTGTTCATATATGTATAAATGCAAAGCTTTGCATAGCATAAGATATGCAGAGATTTTGTGAGAAAGACTGTAAATTATTCTCAATTCTTCACACAGGGAATTATGCTCAGTAATTATTTGTACAAATATTAAAATAGAAGTATTTCTAAATGCTAGTTTTGTTGAAGCAAGAGACATTCTCAAAAAACATGTTGCATATTGAATGTGCACTTTGCTCGGAATATTTTTGATTTCTTTCTGTGTATGCCCTGTGTATGCCTGCAGGTAGTTTAGGGAAAACCGAATGCAGGCTGCACTGTAATGGCCAGTCCTGACTTGTCCCATCCTTCACAGAGCATTTTGGCTGTCTCCGTTACCTGGATCAGAAAGCTGGTCTGTCTGAAAAATACTACAGGAAGACAAAAATGGAAGTTGTCCTCCTGCTATAATTGACTAAACCATCTCACCAGTGCCAGGGAAAGAAGTAGGGAGAGGAGGTTGGATTGTCTTTTCCACCAACAGCCCACAGTGGTTTTAACTAAATGAGTCAGGAAGCTGTATTCTAGGAAAGCAAATGACCAGTTTTACTTGTAGAATAGATACAAGATTTAAGAGATACAAGAGAGATTACTCTTGAAGCTCTTTTAGGTAAAGTGCCTGGCACTGTTCTGTGAAGTTTATGTAGTTCCTGACCAATCTTTATTATTATACTTTCTTAGGCCCTCTAGGTTACTATAATGATACTAAATCTTTTTAATCTGTGATTTTTTTCTTGTTTTCCTAGAAAGTTTGTCTATGTTGTTTCATTTGTTTTGGTCTTAAATTGAAAGGTTGGATAGTGTATGAAGGTAAGGCTAGAGACTTGGTGTTTTTTTACCTGTCACAGGGAACAGAAGGGGCTGAGATGTATCTTGGTTTGTATAAAAGCAAAGTCTGATCTCAGTCCTTCCCTCATGGAGGCTGAGGAGCCTGCACAGGCAAATTCCATACTTGCCATAAATGTACACCATCATCCGCTTTTGCTGACAGCTTCAGTCAGCTGGCACAAGAAGCTTCACAACCTGAGGCAACTTTTGATTATCCATAGCTTAAATGCTTTAACATTCTGGAAATAGAGATCTGCAGCTTAAACTTGGCACAGGACTCTGTGGGAAACCAGTGAAGCACAAGGAACAACAGAAGGCAAGGAAGTTCAGGCAGTGTAGCCAAGGAGACACCCAGGTGGATCACAGCTAGTTATCTGGTACTTTTCTGGCTGAGTCTCGCAAGCCTGTGTGAGTACATTGCATTGCTGTTTCTAATTGGATTTAGGAGGGGAATGTAGTGCCAAAGCCAAGCTGGCACTTCTGAGACGCCAGGGCATGTCACTTGGAGAAAATGTACTGCAGTGCTGCTTGAGATCTCAGTCTTTGGGCAGAGTCCAGTTGTGGGTTTGCTTGCAGTTTAAGTACTCAAATTAAATGGCTATGATTATGAACTTTCTCCTTTTATCTTGCTGTGGTCTGGTATAATTTTGTTCCTTATCAACCATTATTGCATTAGAGATGCAGATTTATTGAATACATTGTCAGGTGAATGACAAACATTTAGTCAACTTTATTTTGTTGATAAAGAATATTGCAAAGTTTATATCTTTCTCTTCTTTGGTATCTGAAAATTCTACAAAAACTCAAATTAAGCAGGATCCTGTGCAAGTAATCTGATGGCTCGATACCAAGTTTTCAAGTATTACTTTAAAGATTCTAAAGATAGTTACTTCCAGAAAAGATCAGTTAAGTGCATTTCCATGGATTCATGCCATGAAGATTATATTATAAAGTTATGAGTATGTCCTTGTGAAAGATAAAGAGTATTGTTGCATCTAGATTTCATATATAAAAAACCTTACTACAGTCTCTAGTTGCTTCACATTTGGTGATTGCTTACTTGGGGTTTCTTGTCTCCTTTTTTTTTTTTTTTTTTTAATAGACTTGGATTATCACTTGCTTTTGTCTTCAACTACTCCTACTTAATCCTCTTGTCAAAGCCCAGAGTTCCTGCGGGAATCCAGTCACAGATGATGTGAATGACATTGCAAAATTGGTAAGTAGCTTTTATTTTAAATTATTCTTTATGTTAAACAATAATTAGTGTCTAATGACACTTATATTTCTAAGTGAAGTTAGTAAATCTATATTAGAACCAGTGACATGTTAAAAGAAAAACTAATCCATCAACATCTGTCACTTGAACAAAACCTTTTTTGCGAAGATTGGAGAGTAGTCTCAGTGTTCATTGAGGAGATGACCTTGACCAAGACGGAGTGTATGTACACATGTGGTTTCCTGACTCCAAACTTCAATAAAAATTGTCAACAGCCTTCATTTCATCAAACATTCTTTCAGATCAGATTGTTTCCCAGGCAGATGAAAGATGATTGTCTGTGTGCTACTGATTTGTGTGGAGCAGACTGGTGGCAAACTAGCTGAATTGAACCAAAAGTCTTTACTTCATGTGTATGAGACTAGTGCCATATGTAAAACTAGTGTGATGTTAGACAACTTTGTAGCAATCAAGACAATAACGATTGAACAGCTTTTGCAGCCTTTAGGTGTGAGTGGGTTACACTCGTTAAATGTTTCTCTGTTTACTGTACCCAGAAGTTTAAGTCTAAAGGACTCGCAGCTTCATATAAGAACTGAATTCATTTAAGTAGATTTTAAGTACTTAATTGACTGCTATATTAACCTGAAAAACTACGTCTTCTTTTGATGTCAGTTGGTATTTAACTCCACTGAAGTCAGCAATTATGCTAACTTGCAGTAGTGTGGGACATAATACCAAAGTTTTTAAGAAATAACACACACTGAACACTTAAAAAGCATATCTTCATCTACATATGGAATCTAGCTGAAAGTTTTTGTTTCATTGTGGGAAAAGAGTTGCAACACCAGTGTTATTATTATCAAACACTTAAATTGGAGTCCCTAGCATTTGTTGCCAGCACAGTGTTCTTAATTCTTCTTCTTTGAGCATTTTTATACATATTGGCACGTAGCGTAAATCTCTAGGGATACTCTATAGTCTTACTTAAATGCTGAGTGCTTCAAATTAGTCTCTTTAGGCAAAATTTTGAAGTATTGGCATATTTATTCCAGATAATATTTCATCTGTTGGAAGAGTATTAAGCTTTGATGTAAATCTGTTGAAAGCATGCAAGAACAAAAGAATTCCTGTGAGAGCTGGTGAAATTGTGCAGTGCAGGGTTATCAATAACTTTTTGTCACTTAAGTGTCCTCAGAACAAGTGCTCTAACTTTCCCTTTAGTACAATTTAAACTTAAGAATGTAAGGTTACAAAAAATTTGCATGCAGCTTGGACAATCTTTGCTTTTGAACAAGCTTTGCTCTTGAGATAAATTCTAAAGGAAACCTAATCTTGTAAAAATTAGGTTAGTCTTTAATTTGACTGTGTTTTTTCAAATCATCTTCCTACGTCATCTTCTGGCCAGCAGCTGCACTTCCTGCACATATCCCCACAGCATTATTTTTCCATACCCCTACCCTCCACATGCCCTCTTAGTTCTACACATGCAGCATGGTGACTAGTTCCCTCCCATGCCCCCGAGGCATGATGCCTACCAGTGCTTGCTGGATTTATAGCCCCTTTTGCTTGGGCTGCTGGCTGGGCAGAAAGGACTTTGTGTGGTGATTGTTATGGTATATGTGCTGCATGTCCTGCAAGAAAACCACTGCCAACTGTTCAGGTTGCACTGTGCTTCTGCTGCCAAGCCTGAGCAGAGAGGTGTAGGGCTGAGCTCCTTCAGATGCTCCTCCATGGGGATACTGTTATGGTTCTTCTCGTGACTTAGACCCATACCTTTCAGATCTTCCTACCAAATGCAAAATTTGGGTGAAGTTAACTAGCAAGTTCAAAGATATTTTGAATTGGAGAAAGAACAGAGAGATACAGGAAATACAAAGCCCAGACACATGGATTGTCTTTGTTTTGAGTTTCTTGAGTTGTTAGAGAAGGTTTTGAGGAAAGTCTGTCTCCCTGTTTTGTCTGTATTAATATTTGCAGAAACAATTTCAATAAAGCCACTTGAGAATTGAAAAGATAAGGTGAAAATAAGTTTAGTACCTTCAGTTTAGTATAAGAACTATTTGTTTCAATTAATGTGACTATAGTAGATATTGATCATTTTCTTTTGAAATTCTACACCATGACAACTTGACACTGAGAATGAAATGAAAAAAATATATAATAAGATTTAAAATACTTTTAAAACAAAATATCGTTAGCTGACAGTGTAAATACAAGAAGGGAGAAGTACACAGAGGATACTGAATGATCACATCACTTTGCAGCAAGTAAAATATTTTATGCTATATGGACTATTTCCTTAGTACATATAATAGGGACTCTAACATTATGTTGCTTAAAAACATGGTTCAGGAGACTCTACAACTCATGTAAATTACAATAAAAGTTTTGTACCACTTCTGCTTTTCGAAACACAATATACTCATTGAATTAAGGAATGATATTCTGATGACGTGTTATCTTCAAAATTATATATTGCACCCATATGTGGTTGGGTTCTTTATTAGAATCCTAGAATCATTAAGGTTGGAAAAGACCTCTTAAGACAAGTCCAACCTTCGACCGAACACCACCAAGCCAACTAAACCGTAGCATTAAGTGTGGCGTCCAGATGTTTCTTGAACACTTCCAGGAATGGCGACTCCACCACTTCACTGGGCAGCCCATTCCAATGCTTAACCACCCTTTCAGTGAAATAATTCTTCCTTATGTCCAACCTGAACCTCCCCTTGCTCAGCTTGAGGCCATTTCCTCTTGTTCTGGGAGTTGTCTTGGAGAAGAGTCTGACCCCCATCTTGCTACAACCTCTTTTCAAATAATTGTAGAGAGCGATAAGGTTTCTCCTGAGCCTCCTTTTCTCCAGGCTAAACAACCTCTCAGACATCTCTCATATGACTTACTCTCTAGAGCCTTCACAAGCTTCATTGCCCTTTTCTGGACACACTCCAGCACATCAATGTCTTCCTTGAAGTGAGGAGCCCAGAACTGGACGCAGCACTCAAGGTGTGGCCTCACCAATGCCAAGTACATGGGGACAATCACTGCTGGCAACGCTATTGCTTATACAAGCCAGGATGCCATTGGCCTTCTTGGCCACCTAGGCACACTGGTGTCTCATGTTCAGCTGGCTCTCAGCTAGCACCATCAGGTCCTTTTTCTCCAGGCAACTTTCCAGCCACTCTTCCCCCAGCCTGTAGCTCTGCATGGGGTTGTTGTGACCCAAGTGAAGGACCTGGCAATTTGCTTTATTGAACCTCATACAGTTGGTATTGGCCCATTAATCCAGCCTGTCCAGATCGCTCTGCAGAGCCTTTCTACCCTCCAGTAGATCAATCCTGCCGACCTGACCACATAGTGTCGTCTGTGAACTGACTGAGAGTGCCTTTGAACCCCTTGACCAAATCATCAATAAAGATACTAAACAGAGCTGATCCCTGGAGGACACTACTAGTGACTGGCTGCCAACTGGATGTGACAGCATTCACCACCACTCTCTGGTCCTGGCCATCCAGCCAGTTTTCACCACAACAAAGAGTGCCATGACCTGCCAGCTTCCCCAGAATAATGCTGTGGGAGACAGTATCAAAGGCTTTACTGAAGTCCATGTAGACTAGATTCACAGACTTTCCCTCTGGAGATCCTATTGGCCTTTGAAAGTCTTATTTCTTTGCTGATCCAAAGAACCTGTGCTAGTAGAACATAGTGTCTTTAAAAAATGTCCTCCTCTTTCACACTGAGAACAAGTTGTAGCACAGAGGATTTCAGAGAAGGTAATGTTATGCGTACAATTATTGCCCATAATTTATTGTGATGTTATCCACAAGCTCCATCACACTTGCCAACAGTGATACAGTAGTTGTTTCTAAATGCTTTATTCTCAGACTGTCATGTTCTTTAAACCTTTTCATCCACAGTCATGAGTACAGTCCCACATCTGTGTGCAATGAACTGTCTGTTTGGCAGCAGTGTGCAAATTGCATCATTTAGCTTAGGATATTGGCCTCTCTTCCTCCTGTCTCATCACAAATTCTTAGATATCAGCCTCGATTCAGTTTGGTCTGAATTCTCCACTGAGGTAGATTATGATTTCTTTGTGTCTCCAGAATATTAGTGTTTCCTGGGCCTTTTCTCTTGATGCTTCATAGACCCTTCTGAGTTCACTTTTTAAACCTTCATTGTTTTTCCTGTCACAATGTGGGGTTTTTTGTAGCTCTCTGTCCATATAAGTACATTTTTCTTCCAAATTCTTGGTCGATAAAAATACAATCCATGAAAAGTCTTTTTCTATCTTTGACTTCCGTAATTTTGCCCTTCTATCTGTTAACGTGCTGCTCTGACCCTTTATCTTCTTATTTCCTTCAAGCTGTTCCTCCCTTTTTTTTTCACTCCCAGTGGCAAGCTTCTTGGCTTTATCTTCAAAGGTACTATTAACACTGCCTGTGTTGTTGTAACACATGTTCAGTTTGCCCTCTCGTACCAGCTTCTCATCATATCCATGGTATCTGTTATACTGTGGCCACAGGAAAGATACTCCTTGATGTACTCCAGGCAGATTCTCGTGCTTTTCCTATCTTTTGCTAGAATTCTTTGCAGCATGAATCCATGTCCCTCATTTCTCTTATTCCTGCTATGTTTTTCCCTATTTCTACTGCAGCGTACCTGCAGTTTTCAAAACAGTGCCACAATTCCCTACAACCTGGCCTTCCTTTATTTGGTACTGGGCTTCTTCCAAGTACTGTAAACCCCCGTCATTGCTTTTAGAAAACTCCTCAGCATGGCTGTTACTGTGTTCTGCTGAACTGTATTGTATTATAGGGATATGAGAAGTACATGCCTCAGTCAAGATACTCTGTGAATATAGACCAGGGATGTCTACTAAGCCTAAGCTATTGGAGAATAAATAAGGCATGCTGTGCGGTGCCTGAAAATGTGGGTCATTTGCCTAATCAACTTTGTGTTGAGTAATAAATTGAGGACAGATGTGTGGCGTAACTTGTTTTCAGTGTTCTTAATCTGGATTTTCACTAGCATCATGCTAGATTTATATCAGAAGATAGAATCATAAAGAGGGAGCAAATTCAATAACAATAAGGTTTACCAAACCATACTGATATCTGTTCTTAAAAAAGTGATTTGTATTTTCTGTAAGATTAAATTTATTAACATCTATGTAATATAATTTTGTCATATGAAGAATATGCCCTAAGTAAAATGATTTTAAGAAGCAAAGAACAACTGAACAATCATTTTTGGTTTTTAATAATGAGAACTTTAAAAGAGCACAATTTCATACCTATACAGAATGAAAGTATTTAGAGAGTATTCATTCTGCACTACTAATCACTTGAACTCCTGCTTCTTTTTTAATGAAGATGTCTGGAGGGAAACACATTACTTGATGAACAAATGTTCTGTATTATAAAACTGTAATTGCAGCACCTGTCAATAAAGCCTGTCCCCATTGTTCTTTTCAGCACAGTAAGTCAGTAGAAAGCTGCATCACTGTAATTGTGACTTAGATTTTGCATAAGAATTAGGAATCTGTTGTATATATATTTGTTAAATATGAATATCAAACCTACATATAAACAGAATTGTCACTGAGCTCTGCAGTATGTATAGAATATATCTAGATATTTTAGTTTTGTCCATCAACTAAATCTAAGATACCTCTTCTTCCATGATTTACTTCTCTAAAGCAATTTTCTACTTTTGAATGTTGGAAGCCCAAATAACAGTCAGCATTTACTGACCAGGTTGCTTGTTTGAGACATGCTGTTTCAAATACTTTGCTTTCACATTACGTCTTTGCTGTAAATATGTACTTTACACTCTCTGCAACATTTGATAGTTATTTTAAAATAGATCTAACTCTCATGCATGAAGGGGTTATGAAAAATTATCCAGTGTTGTTATCTTGCAAATAACCTGCCACTGTGACTGTAAGAAGTGTTAACGGAAATCGTTAGCATGTTGTCTTAAGCCAAATGACGAAGATTTTATTAACTGCTTCATTAACAGATGAGATGGAGTAGATTGTAGAGATGATAGAAGCAGAGAGAGTGGAAGGTACTGCAGGAAAAGAAAAGCCAGGGATGCAGTAAGGAAGACAGAGAAGTGCAAAGAGCTGGAGAGGCACTTTTGACAAGGGCATTTAGGGATAGAACAAGGCTCTAAAATAAAAGAGGGGCAGGTTAGATTAGATATAAGGAAGAAATTCTTTATTGTGAGGGTCGTGAGGCACAGGAACAGGTTACCTGGAGAAGTTATGGATGTTCCATCTCTGGAAGTGTCAAGGCCAGGTTGGATGGGGCTCTGAGCAACCTGGTCTAATGAAATTGTCCTTGTCCATGGCAGAGGGGTTGGAATTAAATGATCTTTAAGGTCCCTTCCAACCCAAACCATTCTCAGATTCCATGAAAAGAATAGGAAAAGGGAAACAAGTAGAGAGAAATGGGAGGTAGAAAGGATATTCAAAAGCATAGTATGTTTTTTCCCATCATATACCTCAGAGTAAAAAAAGAAAACACTGGCAATGGGAAAAGGTAACTTTTATTTTATTTACTTCCTTTATCTTTGAAATGTGTATAAAAATAATGACATCTATGCTTGTCTATTTATAATTTTCAGAACAGTCACAATAAAGAGAAATTGCAAGAACAGTAGCCATCATTTCAAAGCATGTGACTGCAGAGATAGGTCATCTCTCTTAAGTCTGCTGTTGCAATGAAAGAGTAGTTTATGGAACCCAAATCACTTTTGTATCCTTTTTTCTTTTCCCCATCTATGTGATTGTGAGCATATTTTTAAGGTATATTTGGGTTATGCAATGTTAACAGTGCTGTATTAAATATTCAGATGTCTCTATGTCAAACGTAATCTTACATTCCTGAGTTTGAGATTTTGTTACAGCTGGGAATATAGCACTTAGTGTTCGTTTTATATGTATTTGAAGACATAAGTGTGGATTCCCTGCGCTTCACCTTTTCTCAGAGCCTAATAGGATTTCTACAATCACACACACACACACTAAATCAGATATTTTGACATTTTAACAGCAATGCAGAATTCCTTTAGTTCTATGCATTCCTTTCCAAGGTTATCTGTTGATGCTCTCTATAATCATCAAAACTGTTACTTCTGTTTAAACCTAGGTAAGTCATGCGGGCAGGTGTTTTATGGCCCCCAGAATTAGTCACTGTACTTAAGGAATTCAGTAGAGAAACTAATAGAAAAACCATTCAAGGATGCAGGGAATTTCAAGGGACAGTTGTTTTCCAACCACCCTTGCTCCAGCAGATCAGAACCCCCTCATCATCTGCTCCTTGTGGAAGCCTCAGCAGTCAGGCACCTTGCACTGAGTGGCTGTGCAGACTGCGTTCATTCCTTTCAGGATTATTTCATCAGCTCGCTAATGATGGCTAGCGTTCGATGAAATGTCAAGATTCATTTCAGGAAAGCAAGAGAGTACAAAATGCGCAGATTTAGTATAGACGTATCCTTCACTCTTGCATCAGGGGCTTTATCCTATTTGCTGTGTATGAGTTAGGAAGTCCAAGAGAGACACAAGTGTAACTCTCTCACTTTGACTGAGATCCATCATTTACCAGCAAAGCACCTGATGTGGAGTTTAGTTGATAAAACTAACAAGTTCCGTCTTGAGGCAGGGCATATATTTTGTCTTTGACATGCTCTCCCCAGTGATCTTCATTTTTAGTAGTAAATTCAGAAATATCTTTTCTGATTCACAGTCTGTCAAGGAAAAAAATATCTGAGTCTGAGCTGTATTCTCCAGCTTTGATTGAGAAGTTGAGCTCTTGGGCAGTTAAATTTTTTTAACTATGCATGGAAAGTGTTTCGCAGGCTCTCATGCCACAGAAGTAGATTGTATACATAATGCATATCAACTCTTGTAGTGTTCATTGAGATGGAACAAATTTAATCTTCCAGTGACCTTTCTTACAGAGCAGTGTTTTTGCTGATATTGCTAAATATGGAATCCCTCTAGAGTGAGTATGGGAAACTTCACACACAGAGAGTAGCATCTTCACTATCTATGCTGCTTGAAGTGCTGCTAATCCTACCTCTCTAGGCACGCAAAGGAAGCTAGAAAAAAAAACAGATTACCCATTAGTATGTCATGATGCCATATTTTTAGAAAAAAGAAAAATAGACAAAAAATTTGGATGAGGATTTAGAATAAATCAGATGCTCTAAAGAAAGAACAAATTTATTGCAATATTTTTCAGTATTTATGGCATCTTGAATCAACTCCTCTAAATTCCAGGTAAATAGAAATACAGAGAATTTAATGACACTTCTGGAACTGCTGCTTTGGGAATCTGTAGGTATAAAAAAAAAAAGAAAAAACTTATCTCTGGAAAGAATTTTACCAGGATCATTTGTAGAACAACTGCTTTTTTTAAAGCTGTAGGAGAAAGATAAATGAGACTGAACTGAAAGGTTCTGACTTAGCCCAGATAAATAAAAAAAAAAAAAGTTTGGAATTCACTTGTGTTTGACTGTGCATAAGTATTGTCCTTGATCATTTCTGGAACCATAATATTTTGAAATAGCTGTTTTAATTTTTATTTATTTGAAACTAAATTTTAATTAACAAATAAGACATTATATTTTGTCAAAAAAATATTACCTAAAAACTGCACAGGGGAAAAAAAAGATCCCTGTGTTGGTTGCTATAGCAGCAAAATCAAAACCATCACCATAACAGAATGATCTTTAACCTGAAGTAAAAATGCTTTTGCACCAAAGGATCTATGTCTGTGCATATTGGTTTTGAGTAAATGGATTTCAAACAAGGATAAGAAACATTAATTGAATCTCTCACTGATGCAAAAGAAAATAGATTTACTCTATCATTAAGCATCACATTATTGGTAAACTTTTTGAAAAAATACTTCAGAAGACTGTGGCAGTCCAGTGACTGTTGGACTGTTCATCTCCCAACTCTTCACATTCCCCAGATGTTCAACCATGTCTCACAGTAGTGTCGGATCCCATCTGTGGCAGATTGGTTTGTATAATTCAACAAGAACCTTTCTTCCACTCCTTGTCTTCGCTGCACCACACTCCATGCTCTCCCACATCTGCAAATCCACACTCAGCTAACATGTGTGGAAGTTCTCCTTTGCCCCAGGACATTGCTATGACATAATTATTTTGCTCATCATTAGTAGGAGGAACAACTTCAAAAAGTTCATAAAGTTGTGAACAAGTGTTTTTCTGACCTGGTGTATAACTAAGCACAAGGCAAGTAAGTATTTCTTTAGGTTCCAGATGCATGTTGAAGTTGGAAATTATTTGAAGGAAAAAGGGTTAGATACCTCTACATCCTCTACTGTCTACAGCAGTTAGGGTTATGTAGAAATTGTCAGGTAAACGCTTCAAGACATACCATTAAAAGATGAAAATGCAACGGAGTTTCTCTAGTAATGAATAACTTCATATCACTACTCCTCAATACATTGTTGACTTTAATTCTGCTGGCAACTGGTAGCATTGAACATGATCAGATCAGAGCTGGGTGTATTACAGTGGAGAGTGGTTCACTTGTGAACAAATAAGGATAAATAGTGGTTCCACAGGAAACCGAGTATGAAAGTAACCTTTTTTACCTTCACCTTTACTGGAGGCAAACCTTTAACTTTACCTGCATCTGGCAAATTACTGAAAATTTTTGTTGAATATTTGATAGCTTTTGTTGAATACGATAGTGGAAATTGTGTTGTTTTGTGTAGTCAATAATAACATTTTTATTATCTTTCTATTGTAGGTTGGAAATCTCCCAAATGATTATATGATAACCCTTAAATATGTCCCAAAGATGGATAGTCTGGTATGTACAATCACTTCAAGTTAATTCCAACAAAATAGCCCACTGGAAGCAGTGATGGCTGTAACATTTTGTGCCTAGTCTCATGGCTTAGTAAGTTACAGTTAAATGTTGGTTATTTAACTTTTCATATGCTTCCCAAGTATTTATTTTAAAAAAAAGTAGAGAGATTCCCACAGTCCCTTAAAATCTTTTAAATTACAGGAATCGTAGAAAAATGTTTCTTCATATTACATTTTTTAACCTTTTTTTCTGGAAAAAGTCATACTACAGTATTATTTCATTGTGTCAGTTGAAAATTAATATTTCTTACCAATAATTTCTTGCATAGGTTCTCTCTAATTGTACTTTGCAACTACTGCACAGTGGCCTTCTTGTTTCAACCAGTGGAAATGCCATTAAAGCACAATAAATAGTGAGTAGCCAGTAAGGAGAACCCTAAGTTCAGCAGAAGGTAGCATCAGTAACTAAACAACACAGTAAGGTTTCAAACCTGCTTTGTATTATTCTTTCTGTATAATCCCATATTTAATACATAGTGATACTTTTAAATAAGCATCATCTATATACTTTAAAATTCTATAACATTTTCTACTAAAATCATATTATCTTATTGTTTAATCTACTAAGTATTTTTTGGTTTTCCTCAATTTAACAAAAAAAAACATTTTAGAATGATGTATTGTAAATACTCACTTGGTTGTTGCATACACTGCAAGAAAAAGGAGAAAAAGAAACAAGGTGAAACTACAAGTTGTGTTGAATGCTGTATTGTTTTAAGGAAAGGAAAAAAGTAAGAAAAGGATCATTTTGTCAGTTAAACTTAACAATATTGTACCTGTCTTAAGAATGAATCACTGTACATACATCAGTAGCTGAAAATAATCTACTAGATATAAGAAGCTGGTTTTGTGTCCTTACAAGGTTTTCATTAGGAAAGTCCAGTTCCTGTGTGATAAACATCTAAAAATACATCCTACCCTACAACGTTATAGCAAATCTAGCAATATTTCATATTGACAGTGGAGAATGACGCCAGAAGCAATACTCAGTCCTGAATAACAAGAATATGGGAGGAGAAAAAGGAGGCTGAGGGATAGTGAAGGGCCCTGAGTTGTGAGGTTATGAAGGGTTATGCCAGATGTAGAAGTGTTAAGAGTTTTGTTGGAAGCTCGAAGTTTCTACTAAAACTTAGAGTTTAAAGAATAAAGTTTAAACTTTATTCTTTAGAGAGAAAAATTCTGCAAAACAAAAGCTATGGAACTCAGGTACTAGATCCTATATAAATAAAACTAATGGAAAAATTTCCATTTCTTATAATGGTCAATATTCAGAGAAAAAGGAAGTAAGACTGGCTGCCACCATTCCCTGACTGCTGTGCTTTTTGAAATTCAATGATTTTGGTGCCTGATGTGATGAGATTCACATCTGTGGAGGGCAGCCATAGCCTGAGTGCTGTTCCCCCAGCTTCCAGAATGAGCACAGTAGCTGTTGGGCTGGATTGAGGCTGCTCCCTCCGCTGCACTCCTGGAGAGGTTGTCACTGAAGAAGGCCAGGCAGCCTGCTTGAGCGATGAGTCCTGGTTGTTCTCACTGTCTAATTCTTGCCTCTCTCTGTTGTTCAGTTTTGACTGCCAATATGCAGATTCTTTTCTGTAGTTTAAATGCCATGTCATCTTGATGCGTCATATCCAGAAACTTAGATCCAGTTTACATTTATGACGAGCAGCCAAGAAATAAATAGGAAGAAGTTCAGGGCTGAGATTTCCACGTTCCCTTGACTGGTATACCACTTTCAGTCATCATAATGGGAGATGCGGCTCTTGGGCTCTTGGCCACATGCCTTTGCAGAGGTATTCACATCCCACTTTGCCAAATTTCTCTCTGGGAATTTCAGGTTGTGTTATGCATACCACAGCAAAGGCTGGCTGGATAAAGAGGCTTTGCTCTGGGTTCTGCAAGGTTCCTGCAAGCTGGGAAACCCACAGCTTTGCCTTAAATAAATGCCCTTTTTTTTGTCTCTGAAGGGATTGAAATGGTGCTCTGCAATTTTTTTTCAATAGATTTCAATCTTCTGTGCATGCATAAAGGGGGTAGTGTACCCGAAGTAGCAAGTCTCAAATATAGATGACTAGAGGTAGAAAGGCAGGGTAAATGCAAAGCAGACAGGAAGCCAGTGTAGTGCATGTAACAGGAACAGACTGACCAATCCATTAATGAGAAGGGTTGTTGCATTATGCACGAGCTCAAGGCAACTGAGCGGCTTTAAAAGTAGTCTTCCATAGAGTGAACTGTGTAATCTAGCCTGCAGGTTAAAAGGCAAAGATGACAGCAGCAGGGGCTGAATTCAGAAGATGATATAAACTTCAAACTGTTACATAGGTGAAGAAAGTAAAAGCTAACTGAGAGCTACATGGAAGTAAAAGAGAAGTCAGATTTGCAATTGCCCTAAAATGTAAATCTTGGTCAAAGTTTACACAAAAAATTGAGAGTTAAACCTCCATTTCTCCTAGCAAACAACATCAAATTTTTCAATTTGAGCAGTTTCATCCTTATTTTGGTAGGTATTGAGGTAGCAAGTGATTGCACAGCTTGATGTTAGTGAAAAGAAAACTTAGAGCTCTCATGAAATACAGCTTTGTAGGTGAGAACAGTTCAGAGGAGACACCCACACACATGCTAAACCGCGGGAGCAACAAAATAGACTCCCTGCTGGAATTGCCAAATGCTCACTAGGAGAAGCAACAAGCTTCTAGTTCCTGCCAGAGGAGAATACTCACCCTCAAAACCTCAGAGGAAAAGGGTTTCCAGTTCAGAGAAGCACGGTAGTTCTGTGTCAGTGTTCCTACACCAAAGCAGAAGAAAAAAAATCCACTGTCTCTCTTGTGGTGGCAGTGGGACCTGGCACAACATACGCTGCTTGAACAGAGTATGTTTCAACAAGCTTTCTCTGATTTATTTGCTTCTATCTCTCCCCTCACCTTGTTGTGCTTGAAGGAAAAAAGGGAAGCTGAATTAGGCCAGATGCCATCCATTCCACTTTTTGTTTCATTCTTAAAGAAAAAGTAATTGTTGACATAATTACAGAAGGTGGTATCACTGATTTTCCACTTGTTATCATTGTGTGAGAGAGTCATACACAGAAGTGGAAAGTCAAATGGAGCTGAACAACGTATTTACATTTAGTTCTCTAAGCCTGAAAGCCTAATAGTCTGATTATTCTTCAAAAACATGAAGTGTATTTTTTTCTTGTCAAAAGCATTTACACATCAAAGCAGAACAACACCTGTGGATAATTTTTTTTTTAATAAAGATTCTGTATGAGGGTTTATTAAAGAAATTGAGTAAAATGAAATTAAGCCTAGAAGTGTATACATCACCAAACATTTGCTATGCATTGCAGGAGATGGATTCGGTGGATGATGCCCATGCACTGGGCAGCAGTTGGAAACTGGTTTAGTGATACTGAGAGTACTTAGGTTTTGTTGGGCCAAGATTTTTGTATCTGGAAGGCTTTAATGATCCTGAGACATTTTCAACAATGGAAAAAGTAACTTCACATATGGAATAAATTCCCATAACATTTACCAGTAAAAATTCAGCATTTATTGGGAAGGGATTTCCAGATAAGAGTTGCAGTGTGACTAGTGCATTACCTGTATTTTTGCTGATCATATTGACTTAGGTGTTTTCCAGGGCTGGGCCACTGTTTTATCTATTTGCCTACTGTTATGTAAATCTAAGTAAAAGAAGTTAATGACTCCCTCTAAGACAGCAAGATGAATTACAAGGTTTCAGTCATGTGAACAGCTGTACAAACTTTTTCTGCAAACTAATTGCATAGGTGTCAGTGAAAGGATTTGAACTCTATTCCAGTGGCACACACAGCAACAGGCTGCACAGAACGCTTTTGTCATTGAAACCCTTTTGTCAGGGAAAAAAAGATCTAGAAACTGTTTAGATCTAGAAACTGTTCCCAGTAACGGCATTTAGTGAAAAAGCTGAAGAGAAGAAATTAACTAAGCTAACTAGTTTAAAGGTGCATGAAATCACACAAGGATTTCATGCAAAATATTTATGGAAACCTTCCCAAGAAGAAATTTAAATCAAGGATCTTTGGGGTTAACTGAGTCATGTAAGGTAACAATAATAAAATGAAAACTGATATTGGTTTAAAGAATTGTTAAAGCAGTAGGTGTTTGAATAAAATAAATAGGTTAATGAAACCATGGATTAGGGTTCATAGTAACATGTCCCAAGGCTCAAATTCTTAACAGACTGATACTCGGCACTCATTAAGAATTTTAATGAAGAGATGTCATTTAACAGACAATCATAAATATGTCAGTATCAGTGAGAATAGAAATTTGACCAAAAGGACTGAAGAGAAAGTTGGCCACACTAAAGAAGAATAATTTTAATTTAGATTCTTGAGATAATTTAAATTGGAAAGACCAGTCTAATCTACTTTTGCACATTGAGCTGCTTAACCAGTTTTTACAAAAGTCTGATATTTAATCTACCTCTGTTTCTCTTTTTTTCCCCTGACAGCCTGATCACTGTTGGTTGCATTTGATGGTGCCTGAATTTTCAAGGAGTCTACATAATCTTCTCCAGAAATTTTCAGATATTTCAGATATGTCAGATGTTTTAAGCAACTATTCAATCATCAATAATCTCACAAGGATAATTAATGATCTTATGGCATGCCTTGCTTTTGATAAAAACAAGGTAATCTTACACAGAGTTTTTGCTTTTATACTGGATATTTTTATTCTTACTTTCTGTTATGCAGTACTCAGTAGTAGTTTAAAAATGTCCAAAGCTTCCTTAGATTTGTTCTCATTTCTATTCCTGTACCTCTGAAACCCTACTTTGTTTAGAAACAGTTTACACTGTTCTAACATTGGCTAGATGTTATCTCTTGCTTGAACAAAAATGGCTTACAGGGAATTACAGTGTATAAAATGACTTGTATACAGTTATTTAAATAGTCAAAAATGTGACCATCATATTTAGGATAATTCATTCATCCTGGACTGTTTGAAATGAGCAGATATCTTCCTTGTGCACCCAGCTTGAATGATTCATTTTGCTAGTGATCTTAATGTAAATTTAAAGATGATATGGTTGAACCTATTAATATATTCTTTGTATGTGAAGCTCTGTAAGCTTCGCCATGGTTTAATGAACTTTTTTATACAAAGGCAAAGCAAAGACCATAGCATATCAGCCCATTCCATGTGTTTCTGGATTCCTACAGCAGCTGGAAGGATTCCAGGTGTCTCACTCAAGAGACAGATGATTCTCTTGTGTGAAGGGGGGGGGGAGAAATTAATTTTCTAGTCCCTTATATATCTGTAACCAGTAATTAAAAGTAAGTTCAGTAGTTGAAGTTTTTTTCCACTGATTAAAACAGGCAAAATCTATCATGTTCTTTAGAGCAAGGATTTCATCTTCCATATATGTTTATTTTTGTCAACTAAATTCTTAGCTGTTGTAATTGTACCTTTTCAACACTCAGAATGAATCAAATGAATTAAAACACTCAGGTGCATTTAGAGAGGAAAAACCGTGTAACCTTGTCATATATTTGCATTACATTGGTGAGAGTATTTAGACATTCCCTACTTTCCATTTCAAAGTGAATTCTGTCAAATCTTCAATGTATATATAATTTTTATTTATTTTTTATTTTTGTCCTGATGATTCAAAGTACTCAGCCGGGATGTGGTTGGGGAAAAGGAATTTTATTTTGTAGAATGGAAAAGTAAATATCCTGTAATTCAGAGAAACAACTACCTATTGATTTCCTCAGAGAAAAATGATCTTTAGTCTAGTACTTTCAGCATTAAATATAAAATAATTTTGGAACCAAAACCAGGAAGTTTTCCTTAGGACATATTTAAACCACATTCTTACTGCTGTCTTCCTTCTTGGGAGTACAGATTAATCCCAGGCCAAATTTGACCTCCTGGCATAAGAAACAGCTGTTATGAAAGCCAGAATCAGGTAAAAAGAAAAAGAAAAAAAAATAACTCTCAATCATCTTAACATAGATCTCAATCTTATTGTTTAGTGTGGCATAACACACTTGTCTGTTAGGCCTCAGAGTGATTGGGCTTCCTTGTTTATAGTGCTGCTCTTATTTTTAGGTACATTATCAGGGATCTCAGCCTGCCTCTGTGCAGTGGTGTATTTCAGCTATTGTATTCTGTTCCCTGTTCTCTTAATGACAATACCAATGACTGCGTTGGTTTCATGTGTTCAGATTAAAAGAATCATGTGAAACATTGCAAAGTAATGTGAAATCAAGGTATTTTTTTAAGTGAGTGGAATTAAAAAAGCATCTCTTCATTTTCAATGTAGGATGGGAGACTGTCTTTCATTCCTTAGCAATTTTACAACGCTACATTAATAATTAATTTCTATTTGCAAAGCTAATTTGAAATCCTCAGATCAGAAGACTTATATGTTTTATGAAGATTGTACACAGCCAATCTGGTCTTCTGCAGGTTAAAAATTTAAACTGTTTTGTGTCATCATGGGATATTTTTATCATCTGTTGAGATATTGAAATGAGCATCTCTCTTGACCTTCTTTCAAGCTGAATTCTGTATTTTATACTAGGATTTTGTAAAAGAAAATGGTCACCTTTATGAAGAAGGTCGCTTCATTCCTGAGGATTTTTTTAGGCACTTTAATAGTACCATTGAGGTCTACAAGGAGTTTGCAGACACACTGGATAAGAATGACTGCATTCTGCCTTCAACAGTAGAAACACCAGAGAATGGTAAGATGGCTCTTGTTTTGGGGAAAAGAATTTAAGTAGATATAAATGGGTGATTTTCCTTGAATTTCAGAGATACTAAGGTTCTGATACTGTACCTCCATGTCACCTTTTTTACTGCAGGTTAGAATTACTACTGACACTGAAGGTTGTATTTCTGTTTGAAGGCAAATTCTATGTGACAGAAAAACTAGTGTCATCATTCCTAGAGACATCATTCCTTGATATAATCCAAATAACCTCACAGTGCATCGCTCTGCTTCTTTTCATTCCAAATATATCCTGGATTGTCTTTTTACATTGCTCTTATCTTCTTTTAATGCTCTATTTAGTTTTTATAAGGCAGCAAAGAGCCTAAGATTGCACTACTGAAAGGACAGGAAGACAGGACAAGCTGCAAATTGCAGCAACCTCAAGTCATCTTCATATTCATCTCCCCTCTACTGAAAAGGGCCATGTTTATTTCATTTAAAAATTTTAATAAGCTCAAGTTAGGCTCCTGAATTTTTTTCTCATCCTTCCAGTAAACGGAAGTTTTTCATTATCTTTTCTTTTACTGTCTCTAGTGACAGCTATTAGCTTTTTAATTAAGGCAACATATCCAGTTGCACAGTTACACCACTAGTAGATCAGTGCCATAACCTAAAAGCTTGTTTGCAGCAATTGCTTTTCCAGATTAGCTATTCAGCAGCATCTCAGTGTGTAGACACTACTGCTTCTTAATGAAACTGCCTTTTTTTGCTTAATCCGCTTTATAAACATCCAATTTTGAAAAACAGCCCTATAACCACATCAGAGTAGCCCTATAGCCCATCATCTTATATAGAGGGAACTGTATTTTAAGTTTCATAATGCTGACACACTCATTTTCTATTTAGATTCCAGAGTCGCTGTCACAAAAACATTTTTGTTTCCTCCTGTTGCTGCCAGCTCCCTTAGGAATGACAGCATTGGCAGTAGCACTAGCAGTAACAGTAAGTACAAGTGATTGAATATATGTGTCTCCATTTTGTTCTAGTAGCTGATTTTTATGAGAGCTCAGAGGAAAAGAATGTCATTAATTGTGCAAATTAATGGGAAGTTACATGATCCTAATAGTGTACCATGTGTTTCTCAGCTGTCATATTGAAATGCAATGAACTTATCTAACCAAAATGTATAGATGCTATCGAGTTACAATGATGTGACAGCTCTCTATAGCTTGGAGAGGACAGGCCTCTTTGTTTTGGCTGTTGTGAGGTCTCACTAGTCACGTGGCCTCAGCAAATTTGACTGTCCCAGACACTTCATTTTAACTCTCTGAAAAGGAAGTTGCTCCAAGTGAACAGAATAGCTATTATAAATCAGCTGAGGATACTCATATGGACAAAGAGATTGCCTGTACATTGCATTTTGGTAGTAATGTCAATCTGGTTTTACACCAGACCTGAAGACAGTCTCCATGTTTGCTAGCTGTAGTTGCAGTAGGGCTGCCTCCACAATCAGTGTGCTTTCGGTTGGGGTCAATGACAAAGCCACTACGCTTTTGGCAGGCTGTAGTTTTCTCTCTTGCATAATCATCTCCACGTTTCTCATCTTAGTCACTGTATTATATGACTGGTCACTGACAGATAAGAGAGCCCAGAACTGTTGATGTAAGAGCTTCAGCGTTACCCATCGTGAGGTCAGAAGGGGTGTAGGAATCTGAGGTGAGAGGAAACAGTGAAATTTCAGGGGCTTTTAGTGACATCATGTACAACAAGGTGAATAATCTCTGGAGCTTCCCATGTGAACAAAAGAAGGGGATTTTCCTTAGAGGTTTCTGAAATGGTGATCAAAGCTCAATCATGCTATTGTTTCCTTGTTCCTGTTTCCCAGACGCGTGAGGATAACATTGTGTGTCTGTCTCTCTTCACAATTTCCAGTTTTCACTTCACAAACATCTATGTTATCATAATGTGCGATGGTGAAGCGTATGGCTGGTAATCCCTGTGCATAAGAAATCGTGTGCAAGGAGGCAGCCTAATGTAGCCTGTTGGACACAGCCTGTTGGCAGCCTAATCTGTCCTGTTGGTGGGACAGATACTACTAAGCCTGAGTTTCTGCTCATGCTCCTTCTCTTGGGAATGTGCAATCTACTCTCTAGGCTTTTGGCACCATGCATGCTATCTCTTAGCTGGTTCACAGAGGCTATCAGATTTGAAGCCCTTCCTGATTGCTTTCTAATTAAGAGAAGGTCTTAAGTCATCATATCCCAGAACTCTTAGAGTAGAAGGCTGGAATAAAAAACCACCCTCAACTCCTGGCTGCTAGCCTAACTCTCTGGAAAAGAGAAGCCTCCCTGCCATAGGTTCCCTGCCAAGAGGTCGCAGAGCTGTGACCTCAGCAAGCAACTTACTGAGCTCAAGGCCAACTGTGAGGCACCAGGAGGGGATTAAAGAATGCATACCTGTTTCTCTCTCGGGTCTGAACATGTGATAATTTTTGCTGTCACTGCTAGAGGAAAAATACTCAGCCACAGCCTGAAGCAATGGGAATGGATCAAGGAGCCAAAAGACAGACAGAGAGATTACAGGAGCAGTTCAGATAAAAGGATTTGGACCCAGTATAATATCAGGCGGGATGCTGGGCAGTGCAGTGAAGTGTGGCACCTGTGTCTGTACTGTGGAGGAGAGCACAGAAGCAGGATTATTAATCTTGTTTTATAATTGGAACTGATAATCAAGTAGGAAAAAATCCTAATTAAAATAATGCAGTAAGTCAAAGAAATTGCTTGGCTGCCATATGCTGTACAGGTGTGTTTTAACTGATTATCATTCCCTTAAGCAATTTATTGGAAAATTGGATATCAGTTAACAGCCTTATGTAGAAATGACATGAGGACTGCGTGTCTGGGGCTGGGGTCAGTTTGAACTCATAATCAGATTAAATTACATTAACTTGAATACTGACTGGTTAGACTACAGTTATTTGTTTGGAGTTTTTTGCAGGGAGAGAGCTGCGAAATCTTTATTGGCATCTCCGTTTTACTCCCTGAAATGGCCTTCAGTACTGATTTTAGTTTTGTCTTGACTTTATTGCTGAGGAAGTTTTGGTTTTAGTTAATCCTTATCTTCTTGGAAGGAACAACAATGAATAAACCTTATTATTTCCCATGTGAGAACTCCCTAGCCCAGGGTGCCCTGGCTTCAGTACTGTTTTCAGGACAGCACCACTAGATTCAAATTTCGAAAATGAAAACATTTAGAGAAGAGAGGAGGCCTGAAAAAAACATCTTCAGACATAAACTGCAGTAATTTTTTAAAAAAATAACTCTCTTTAATTTTAAATAGTTTTAAACTGAGCTATTTTTTAGTTTAATAGTTTCTAAAGCATTTAGAAACATTCATTGTTTGCAAAAGAACCCCTCCAGATTAATAATAAATTTTGAATTTATTAATAAAATCTGTGTAGTCAGATGACTTGGACTGCTCCTCATTCTAAATTCAACTTAGACAAATCTGAAGTGCATCATCTAATAAAATAATTTGTGAAATAATTATCATATAAATTGTATATAAATAAGCTAAATTATGTGTTTTAATCTTGTTCCTACTTTTGTTGAAAGAGCCATGTTTCACGACTCCATTGTTTTTACACGACAATAAAACTAAAGTATGATAATATAGTAGAATCTTAACTAAATCTACACCAAAAATCTTAGCCCAACTAAATGTAAAATAGAACAATTATGCTATTCTATTTTTTTTTTTGAATGGCAGTAGTGTTGTTTTCATTCCTGTATTATTGAATGTAGATTTGTGACATGTTCCCACTCCATCTTTTCCTCCATAGAATTCTCAAGACACCACCACCAGCATTCCCAATTTATTTAAAGAGGCTTGGTTTTTTAGTCTTTGTGTTCCATGACTGTAGTCCAATTGAAATTCCATTTAACTGTTTAAGTCCCAGTCTTGCTGGTATTTCTCTGGATCATTATACCTCACATAGTCTAGAGAATTCAGATGAGATGGTTCCTGTGTGAAGAACAAGTGTTAGGATAGGAAGACTTGAGTCCTGATCTCTTCTTTCAGTAGTTGAACAAAACACTAAATAGTAGTCTTTTATTTTTTTCCCCATAAGATTAATCTCATATTGCTCTGATCAAACTTGAATTTAGTAGCTGCTACTAACATTTATTCCTCAATTTAATGCCATGATGTTCTTTATATTTTCAAGAAAAGTTCAGTAGTTCCTTCTTCTATTTTTTCCTATAATTTTCTCATAATAATTTAGCTTTGTTATTCAGTACCAAGAAGCTCAAAGAATGTGTAAACACAGAGATCTCTATGATTGCTTTTAGGAACAAGGTCTCCTTTTTTAATTAAGCGAAGAATACCATAGTTTAATTCAGTAATTGCACTACAATTTGAAAATGTTCACCCGTGGCTTAATGCAATTGGTGTTGCCTTCTGTGCCTTTGTTCCTTTGTTCCAACTTCATAGTTAATGGAAAACCCTAATGAACAGGTGAGAGCTGCTCTGCATTTTTACAGATAAGATCTTGTGGTAATTGTGTTGGAGCTGAGCAGAGGTAAACTGAAAATTCCTTTGAGACATATATGGCAAAAAAAAAATCAAGTCAGTGCTTTGAATCATAATCACATATGGCTCAAGTAGGAAGCAGCTCAGTAACTTCGTTGTGTAGCTGAGTGGCTTTTGATGTAAATATATTTTGTTCACGGCTTGAACATCCCAATGTCCATGAAGACTATGCATAAATCAGCATCAATTGAGCTCGACTCCTTAGGGTATCTTCCATGAGATGCAGAGTGAGAGCTCTGAGAGGTGGTGGCCTGCATCCACTCCCCTTTTCTACTTTGCTGGATAGAGTCTGTTTAAAATAGATAATATACTAACTGCAAAGCCAGCACCTTCTCTGGTATTGCCCAAAGAGTTCACAGAGTTCCTGTTACACCTGGTTTCCTCCTATTCCTTTTCCTGCTCTGTCTTTACAACTGATGGGAGTCAGAATCTTTCTATGTAGAGCTCTAAAGTTTCTAACAGAGGAAATGGTCCCTATGAAAGGAACAAAAACTTAATGGTAGCCAATTTGCTTTCCTTATCTCCCTTTTCTTCATTAGGACACAAGTCTCCGTGAAGTTCTCCAGACAGAGAATTTCCAACCTGTTCTGTTTTAGATATTAATATAAATAAAAGACAATGAAGGAACCTGTCATAACTCATTTCATTCTCCCTAGATCTTTCAAGAGACTTTTTTCAGGACTTCAGTGTAAAATTAAATAATCTGTTGTTGTTTGCTTTTTAAGGTAGTTAAAGGTTACTTAATTTTCAAATTAATTCATACGTGATATATCAAGTCATGAAAAAAATAAATCTATTGTCATTTTTAGAAGGTGGACTGGGAAGGATGTCACAATGGGACTGTATTTAGGCTCTGTTTCTGGGTTACAGGTCCCCACATGGAAAGCTTATTATGAATTCCTTTCAGTTTTCCATAGATGATGCAGAAATCATCTATATTGGAGATAAGTTCTCAAAAATCAGATTTTTTTTTCTGTTTTAGATACCTCATTTTAAAGGGTCTCTTCTGTTGTGTAATATTCCATTAAGTTTGTGAAAAATACTGTTAAAAACAAAGGTGCTAAACTATCACTGGTTACCCTGCATACAGAACGTTTCTCTAGAAGTTCATTTAGAAAACAGCATACTTGCCATGACATGCTGCCCAGCATTGCAGGTAGGCAGAGGGTTTTTGAGGTTATACACTCTACCATAACGTTATCAAATACATTATTTTCTAAATGACCTGAAGAGTATTTCCTTTGGTTTTTATTTCACTTCTTGATTTTTTTCTGAAGTTTGCAGGTTAGAATCTGGAAAACATGACCATCTCCATACAATTTACATAATTTAGTTGTGTAACTCAGCAGTCTCTCACTGGGAGGAATGGCATTAAGCAAATGAGGGTTATACTTTTCTTGCCTAGATCACAACAGCAATGTAGAAATTTTCTTCTGAGAATACAGTTCAGATAAAGTAATGACAGGAAGGCTTTTTTGAGTTGTTCAGGTTAGCTGTACCCCACTTGAGTTTACCCAGTTTTTCTGAAGATCAGTTCTGCAAGCAAACATCCTCTGTGCCTAATCTGGGAGAAAAAGTTAGAAAAGATATGTCCCCCCAGTTATTTTCTGACCTTGGCTTTAATTTCTGAGCAGGCAGAGGCAGATTAATCAATAGCCTCTCTTTTTCAGTTGATGTTCACCTCTGTAGAACTTTATCTGCTATCTTTCCCTTCTCCTCTGTAGACAGATTTCTTTCACGGTAAGCTAGTATTGGTTCTGCTTGACTGATGCTTCCTTTTAGTGTGCTGAGTCTTACCAGATTTAAGTGAAATTCAAGCCACTACAGTCAGAACCTATACTTTGTAAACAGTGTATGAGATACAGAGAGCTATGTATTGTATGAATGTATAAGATACAGACTTTATGCTGTCTTACTTTTTAGTTCTGTCTACGTTGAGCCTAGAAAACACAGCTGAATTTCAGGGATTAAAAGGATATTTGTCTAAAATTTACAAAATGTCAACCATAAAATCTCAGAAAGTTGAAAATGAATTATTAGATAATTGTAAGAATGCTCCTTTCTAAACCGAAGTGTTTTTTGGAAGCTGTTTAGTAATGTACTAAACACATTGTTTGACCCAGTATATCATACTGTATGTGTTTAGACATTTGTGTTTGCATCAGTTGCACAAATGTGGAGTGCTGTCAGTTCATTTTCCTTTCCGTGTATCCAATCAGCTATGCTTTTCCAGTGCTTACAGTTTGGTTCTTTTCCTGTAATCTGACAATATATCCACCACTGGAACTGCAGACTCCCAATCTTAAAATGAAAAAAAATGGGGTGGATGGTGTCTAAACTAACAGTCTGCTATGGTTCACTTTGCATTTCAGAAGGAGAATCCCCAGGTGACTCTCTAGGACTTTTCACATCCTGCTCTTCATTAAATAACTGCAGGGCCAAATTTTAGTCTCAGCATGCATGCAGCTTCCTGTGAGGGGAATGGAAAGACTAGGATTGGTGCTCTTCTGTTTAAAATGTTAAAAGCTATCAAGAAATGGTTATAACCAAATAGCACACAGCTAGACCTCAAGGTACCAAGGTTACTGAAGTCAGTGGCACCTTTCCAAGAAGATGTTAGAAATGGTCAGGCTTTTGTTAAATTAACCACCCTCAAGTGACCTCATGTTGGTCATTCATTAGTGGCAAGGAAAAGTGTCTCTGCAGTCAGTGGGAGGTCTCTGATGGAACTTAGGAAAATGCACAAATTAACATATATTGTTTTCCAAATAATTACTTTGTGTTTCAAGATAAGACCTCCAAGAATTAATAAATCCAAAACTTTGAAGTGTGGGAAAGAGAGAATTCTCTACAAGTGACAGAAAGAGAATTAGTGTTGGTACTTTTCAACACAGTTATTTCAGAATTGGGTGAAGCATCCTTGTGGTCAAAAACTTCCTGTAAGATTTTGTATGAAGTGCTCTTCATGTACATAGCACTTTGAAGTATCTGTTCTGCTATTTAAGATGCTGTTATGTAGGTGGTGCTTGAAAGTGCTCTTGCTAATAGTGTTGCCCTGAAGATAGTTTTCTTCTATAAATCTGCCTTCACTAACAGAGTATCTTTAATTACAGAAGAAGCACTTGGCTTCATTAGCAGCTCCAGCCTGCAAGGGATCAGCATAGCATTGACATCATTGCTGTCTCTTCTTATTGGCTTTATTTTGGGAGCCATATACTGGAAGGTAAGAAATACTACATTTAATTGTTTACCTAGTGATACTACATTTCTTAGCTAGGGGGAGGTGGAAAGAACAGAACCATTCTGCGTTTGAAAACAAGAGACAGCTCTTCTGATTTTCACTGAACTGTGGAATGCAGATGTAAATAAAATGCAGATGTCAAATTCTTGAATTCCACTGTCAAAGTGCAAATCCTGTCTTATCAGCATGATCGCTGTCTAATTGGAAACTCTTCATGGCTGGGATTTGTGAACGAAGATTTGGGGAGGGCTCTACCCACGTTTGTTACAAGCGCGCTGGTGGCTAAAAAGGCCAATACGAGACAGGCATGTCCAGTTGCAAAAGGCACAGCAGAAAGACTCCTTAGGTGGTATATTCTGCAAGGTACAATGTGGGATTCACCCAATTCTCCACTTCTCCTATTGTATATTGGGAATAGATTTTTTTTTGCTTTTGCCCCTACAATACAAAGACTTCAATAGTAAAATTATATCAGTAGCAGATGTATTTTAGAGGACAAGATTTGACCTGCATTGTGCAAGCTGACTTTGATACTGAAAATATGAAGCAAATTGAAACATACTGCAATTGTTTAGGGAGTTACTAGAGAAAGCTTTAGAATATTTATGTTTAATGCATTTTCTTCCTAGAAAACACATCCCGAACCCAGACCAGAAAGTGTTGAAACTACACAGTGTCATGACTGTCAAGAGGAAAATGAGATAAGGTATAGCATTTCACTTGATATTTACATTTGAAAATATGATTTTATCTTTGAGAGCTACTTCCTGTTACTCTCTAGCTCTATGACAAACGCAAAAAACCTGCAAACATGGGGTCTTGCTGCAGAGGTAAAATATGTGCTTAGGGTGTGCCCTTTAAAGGACCTTCTGGTGTAAATATAGAAATTGATATGGAGAATATTTCTGCTTACAAAATTTTATAAAGAAGACATTACCTTTACTTTGTCTGTCCTTACTCCCACTGTGAGAAAGGATTGCTGAGACCTATAGGGGAAGCAACAAAATGAAATGAATGTTGTCATTTGCTGTGTGGTGTAAAGCTAGGCTGACACTACAGTGTAAAGCTAGGCTGATATTATGGAAATAAATAGAAAGCAGTGTCTTCCTGGTTGTGTTCCTAAATCCTTTTAAATACTTTTTACATTAGCATTTTTTGTGTTCTTTTACTTTTTTGTATTCCCCAGGGTACTATGTTTTCCAGGGTTTTTTTTCTGTGCTTGTAGAAAGTTGATGAGGACTCATTAAAATCCTAATCACTTCCTACAGTCATCCTGAAACGATTCAAGGCTCTGTTCATAGTTAAACTCATACTTAAACATGGCTTTATCTGACTTTTAAACAGAAGTTCTGTGTAACTCAGCCAATCAAATATACCTTAGAAATAACAATTAAAGACTTTGAAGTTCCTTAGATATGACTTGGGCAAAGAATTCTGTGAAATTCAGAAAAGGACTTAGGGATATTCATGCTATAGCATTTTGAGAGTACTGTTTAACTTCATATTTCATGATGTTTTGTCAGATTTTAACTATGAGGGACTTATGGAAAGATCTGATGCGGTTGGTAGAAGGAGACATACTGTAGTCCTCTCACACTGTGAAATGTCCGGCGCTGCCCGCTATTGAATGCAGAAACAGGCAAAGTTCTGGTCTAGCAGTTTGGTCACAGCTGAAATTTTCAGTGTTTAGGCTTGCTAAAATAATAAATCCTTAAAACAAATTTACTTCATGTACAGTATATAGAATGAAAGACTGTATATTCACCAAGTATATTAGTTGCTATGAGTAACTCATTCTGCATCTCATCCTCACAGATATTAAATCCTGTGAAATGGAACATACATCTTCCTTTAAACATCACAGGAAATATAAAATACTGTTTTATATGAAGAAAAGAGGAAAAAAATTAGTTAAATGCAGGAGAGGACCTTAGCAGGAAATTTAGACAGACTGTGTTCTCCATCAGATGTCTTCTTAAATATGTGGCATATGTGCTGGCATATATGGCACAGATGAGTAGTAGAAATTTCTTCCTGAGAAATTTGGAATATTCATCTACAAATAGAAAGAACTAATAGCAAACATAAATTATAATACTTTGGGTTCCCTTTTATTTTAACTAACTTACAGATCCTGCTATTCTATTGGAATTAAAAAACTAGTATTATAGTAATAAAGTACCTTTTTTTTCCCCCAGTATGTTGCAGCAAAAAGAAAAGAAACATCTACAAGTGTAGCTGTTGCTTTTTTTCCCTCAACACTGTTACTGTTTCATGTACTGGTAAGTTTTTCTGGTAACAGTCTTACCATAGACTTAATTACTTTCAGTTTCTGCAATTCAGCAGTCCATTTTGGGAAAAAAAAAATATCTTGCTATCAGTAGCCTTGATTTGTGCATAAGATCTTTAGCAACTACTTTAATTAATCCTGTACCATTAATTTAGACACTTGACTTTTAACTCGAATGCTTCAAAATGAAATGTACAAGAATTCCAAAGTGAAGTACAGCTACTGCTACTCCTTTTTGGCTCAAGAGCTGATGGAGAAGCCTTCAGCTGTTGTCCTACAGCAGTTTGGAAGCAATGTGAACTAAAAACACAATCTGCTAAAAGTAGCAGGTGAGCGTAGGAGAACAGGTCAAGCAGAGCTGAGCTTTTATTAATTGTTGCTTGGTCAGCACAGTTTGCAGTCTCTGTAGCCTCATCAGATGCATCATTCTTGCTTTAGTATGCAAGAGTGAACAGCAAAGGTAAGTGAGGTTTCTCAGTCACAGCTGTCCTCTGCAAAATGGTGTGCTTCTCTGGCAAGAGGCTTCTTACCACAGGAACTGTGCTGTTCTTAACCCATGGCATCTATGAAAGAGTCTGGAAGATTCAGGCAGCACTGAATGGTTCATTTTATATCACGAGTGGAAAGAGCAATGCAAAAGTAAACAGGCAATCCAGATTTTGCAATTCGTCCTGTAGCGGTTACTCTCAGGTGTTTGATGTGATCATGTTAGCTACAACCTGAGTGAGTTTCAGACTCCTTAGCTGCTTTGTTCTAACACCTGCTTAGTGAGAAGGTAAATTGTCGCTGCATTGGACAAGTCATTCAATTTTTCCAAACATGTAAACTCAGTTTGGTATTGACTTGTCCAAGATGACTTCAAAGGGAAGTTTGCTGCCAGAGATTGCCAATACCAAAATGCACAAACAACACTTCTGTAAAACCATGACGGTTGTTTCATCACGTTAGATGACTTCGATGAGCTTTTGAAGGCAAGGGTGTTCTTGACCAGGAAAGTATATCTTATAACATTTTTCTTTCTGAGTAAAGAAATGTCTATACAAGTGTCATTAAATGTATCTAGTTCCAAAATTATAAGGAAAAAATGTCTCTGTTATATGTCTGTGAGTTATACAGGGAGGAAGACTAATCAGCAAAATCAGTTTCTGTTTTTCTCTTCAAGCAGGTAACAGTTCCATGTTCGCTTCATAAATGAAGCAGCTTTAAGCACATTCGTATTCCTTCTGGAGTGACAGACTGAGTCTGCATCTGTTGTTGCTGCCCATGACTTCGTAGACATGATATAGAAACGAGGACAATTTGTGTTTGTTACTGTGAAACCAACAGTGAATTGAACAATTAAAGAAGAGTGTGCACTTAGCAGGACTGTCTCTTATATGAATATCTACCTTGTGTGACATTTGAGGATTTCTAATTGCATTAATACTTTCATCTGACTCTGGCAAACAAAGTATGTCCTGAACAAAAAGCATCTTTCAAATGCCTCCAACTATGTATAATCATTGCAAGTCGTAAATACCTTTCCACCCTTATTTAAATTTTGTGTCCTCTACCTTACACTGATGTCTTCAGATGGAGATCTCTGAACTGACAGAAAATGCAGAAATGGATACAGATAACATACTGTTCGATATTGTATATAAAACTTGAAAGTAAGGTCATACCATGAACTAGAGTTCTAGACTTTTACTTATAAGGAGCTGTGTTTATGCCTGGCAAAGGTCGTGTGTACAGCAACATGTGGTCTCTGTCGGGTGCCAGGTGGCTGGTTGCCCACCCCAGAAAGCCTCAAGAATTTATCAGCATTGATGGTCTCTGTTCAGGAGAAGCAAATACTGGATGAAGACAAAGTAAACAAGAGGTGAATGTAACTCATAGAGCTTCGAAGCATTCAGAGTAACTGCTGGGGATGTGAACACTGGTGAAATTTCCAGCCATGCTAAGGGAAAGTAAAGAGTCTGAATTACGTTCAAACATCAGAATAAAGACAAATCCGTGAAATGTGTTTTAAATTCTGATGATATATGCCATTGATACTTTGTCTTTAAATGTCTAGAGTAGGAAATCTGAAAGATACTGAGAGTGTATTTAGCTTTTACTTACATCAGCTATAATTAATGTTTGCATTGTGTTTTAAGTGATAAGTAAGCTTTAATATCCTGGCATTCTCCACTCTTGAAGGTTAATTCTTTTGAAACAAAAGAGAAAGGCTTTGTTTCTCACTTGTCTTCTGCATCTGTTGCTGTTATAGCATCAATGGAATATGTACAGGACTGATGTACAGACATGTATTTTCAAGTAAATCCTAAAAATACCATGGTAAAAGTTACAAGTGTAGTTGTGCATCTTTTCATCTTGGCTCTTTCCGAATAATGGTTGTGATTATTTATCGGTATTAGGGGGGTTTACTCCCAAAAGGTAAAGGCTCACTTCAGATGTCAAACTGTCATCTGTTATCAAATTGACCAGGTCAGCAAGAGTTCTAGTTTAACCTACTTAAGAAATTAAAAAAAAAAATCCCTTTTAATGTTTTGCATAAAGTTTGAGTTCTCTTTAAAATGTATAGTCACTAAAGTTTTTAAGAGTTCTGTGGAATTTTTTTCATCTGCTGAATTTTCTGAGAACCATGCATAAAAAGAATATGTCATACATATAATACATACGTATGTGTGCATGTATGTGTGTGTGCGTGTGTGAGTGTGTGTGTATTATTGGTAAAACTGTCTTATTAAAAAGACAAAACCTCAGAACCTTACCATGTTTGATGACAGAGCTGATGTGTGCATATAGCCACTCTGCGTGGAATTTTTACTCTATGAGATCATTGTTAAAACTTCTCATGAATTTACTGATGCAAGGATTTGATCATGTGGAATTTTTATTTATACTCGGGCCCTTTTTGCGCTTCCTGGATGTCAGAAAAGGGTCCTCAAGTCCTACTCAGCTGGTATAAATTCACATAATTCCATTAAGTATAACAGAACTTTGCATCATCTGAGGAACTTCTCTTAGACAAGATCAAAAGAAGCTTAGTGTGAGAAGCTTCATGATTATTCAGAAAGATGCTCCTGTAGAACTCATCCAATTAATAATCAAGATTGTTCATCACATCTAAAAAGCAAGTGCATTCCTCAAATAACAGAATTCCCCATCTGCGATTAAGTTTCCTTTGACATTGTGTCGTTCTTTACTCACAAGGCCCTCAGACTCTGAGTTTCAAACCTATTTAAGAGTTATCCTAAAAAAAATGTCAGTATGACCTATTTGATGGAAATTTGCACCTTATTGGTAATGTAGAGAATAACTGTGTTTTAGTTTTGACTGAATGGAAGTGTCCAGAAGCAGTTATCCTTACACATTGTACAAAAACCTTAAATACTTCATACAATATGATATTAAGGCAAGCTTATACATTTGAAGTTTTAAAAAAATTTTCTTAGATTCAGTCAAACAATAATCTTGTATTTATTAATGTTCTTGTTCCTAAATGCATTCTGTCCAGAAAATCAAATACACAATGATGTTGCACATTGGTGTGCCCCAAATTATACTTTGATATTCAAAATGTGCAATATTTTAGGCTTCTTAGTCTACTATTCAATACTACAGAAAATATCAGCTATGAATTGAAACATGCATTAAACACAGATTTGACAAAATATTCACCTTCCAAGAGCAATATCTCAAAAAAGTAGCTAAATCACTTTCAAATAATGTCAGATGCTTTAATCTTTCTGTGGAGCAAGGGAAATTTAAGGCTATATGAGAATAGAAAGAAAATTTATGTACAAACTTTCCACCTTCACATCACAAACTTTGTTCTTTGAATATGCACCAAAGTCATTTGACACATGGAGTAGCAGAACTGTTGTTCGACCTTATTGTTTTCCCATTCTCTGCAACTCCTTTTGAGAGATCTGAACATAACATCAGATGTTCTCAGTCCTCTTGCAAAGCAGGACACTTCTAGACATTCTGTAGATACAGTAGATAGCATGGCATTGGAAATGGGATTGTGAATTTATTGGAAACTTTCTGTGGCCACTGAGGAGATCTTTACTTTGGACATAGTGACATTTTGAAAGACAACTGACTTGTGAGACATCTTTGAAATAAATGTAAATAGAAAAAGTTACTGTTCAGTGGGAGTTGGGGTGGCAGAAATAGACTTTTAATTGTCTCTGTATTCCATTGTAAGCTGTTTAACTTCTGGAGAGTGATCAGTTTTTCAGTCTTCTTTTTGGGTAGACAGAGCCTACGCATTAACACAGTTGGAAAACTAACACCCTTCCTCTTAAAATGAAATTGGGGGAAAATGGGTGTTGTATTTTTTTTATACAAAAGTCAGCCAAATTTGGCTTTTGGATATCTGTGGTGAGAAACAACATTTTTAAGTTGCCTTTGAAATAGTTCACTTTTGCATGCAATTATTAAGGGCCTTGTGAGGAAAAAAAAAACAGATAGTGATATGCTGAGTAACTCTGTTTAGGTTTGTGTTTACTTGAATGAATTAATGGTACTTATTTCATCACAAGGTCATTTTATAAGCTTTCTTATAAAATGTGCTTGACTACAAATGTGCTTAACTATGGAGTGTGTGTACAACCTGCACATTTTTTTAGGTTCTCATCTTCACCAGCTCTGTTTTCTCTGTTGCTCTCTCTTTGTAATATGCTGAAACTGTTCAGTACACACAGTACAACTACTAAATTGAAAATCTAACTGTATATATAAAATACTGATATTTTGAGTTAGATTTACATTTAAAAATTATCCAACATTCTTCAATTCAGGAATCTGATTCAACTGCCTTAAACGCAGATCTACAGTAATGGTGACATGTTGCTATTATGTTATCAAATTGATGGAACACGGAAACTTCAGACTCTTTAGTGACAGAGACACAGGCATTTGCTGGTTGCATCACGGGCAAATTCATTTATTTAAATGTAACTGTCAGCACAGTTTTGCATAGTTACATTCTGACTGAAGGTAATCAACAAAGTTTATAAAATGTGATGTGTGTACATATGTGTCCTCTTGAAGATAGATGTTTTCCCACATCCTTTTTTATATCAGTTCAAATTTGGAATTTACATTATATACATATACTTTATTGTTCTAAATAAAGATATTATGCACTGCCAAATAATTACTATATTGCTTTGTGTCAGTCCCATTTAAGACCTTTCTTTAAGTCCTGTATCACTTGGAAGAATTCTGTCAGAACATATGCTACTAGATGCAGACTCCTTCATAATGCATTTCATGAATGTTGCTGGTGCACTTCTTGCACAATAAGTAGCATTCACCAGGGTTTTCCAGTAGAAACTAGAGCTTATCCTGTGAGAATGGCATCATTTCTTTCAGGTTTCAGCAGTTTATTGTGGCTTTTCTGTAAGAAGTCCAGGACAGGACACATCTCCATTCCTGAGAGAGAATGAAAGGATGCTGGCCTAAGAGGAAGAGATAAACCTGCTGAGACTTTCAGCCTTCCTTGGAGAGCATTAAGGAGCCTTGGAAGAAAGAGAGGTGAAGCTGCAGTAGTCAGATACAGATGGAAATAAGAGTGAGGTAAAGACAGGACTGGTGAGGAAGGGTAGAGAGCAGGATTAGTGGACTGGGACACAGGGCAGCAGGATTTGGGGATAGCAGAATTTAGGGTGTGGACAAGAATGAGAGCTGTGGCTGTTGGTCTGGACACAGCCAGAAAGGCAGAGCAGGTGGACTTGAAGGAGGCCATGGAGCAGTGGAGTAGCACTGATGCTGTAGCAGGAGTTGTGCCCTGAGAAGCAGCACTGGTGGCTCAGGTGGGTCAACAGTATGATGGACGCTCAGTTCAGCTAGGGCTACATGACTACCATGTAGCTGCAGAGTTGGAAATGAGCATACTTCATGTGGAAGCTGCAAACTTCATGCAACAAAAAGGAGGCAGATTTGACTTGGTATTTCAAGATGCCAAAAGTGACAGCTAGGTACCTGGAAATGAGATGTAAGAATTCTTAGCTAACAAAACAACTCTCACTAAAGTCAGGAGCTGGTAAATGATAATCTGCTTCAATGTCCAGATTGACTGTGGTGTGGAGATTGTTGGTGAGGGGTGACCCTCAGAGGAGGGAACAGTAGTGTTTAATATCAATGTCACAAACAGTGGGATCAAGTGCTCTCTCAGCAAGTTTGCAGACAACACCAATCTGAGTGGTGTCAAATACATCCTGGGCTGCATAAAAAGGGACTGTGGCCAGCAGGTTGAGGGAGATGACTCTGCTCTGCTCTGAGACCTTACCTGAAATACTGCATCCAGGTCTGGGGTCATCAGCATAGGAAAGGTATGGGCCTGTTAGAAAGGGTCCAGAGGAGGAACACAAAAATGGTTGGAGGCATGAAATATGTTCCTATAAAGAAAGGCTGAGAGAGTTGGGGCTGTTTAGCTTGGAGAAGAGAAGGCTCTGGGGAGACCTTGTTACAGCCTTCTAGAACTTAGAGTTGGTTTATAAGAAAGATGGGGACAGACTTTTTAGTAGGGTCTGTTGCAAAAGGACAAAGGTTAATGGTTTTAAACCTAAAGAGGGCAAATTCAGACTAGATGTAAGGAAGGAATTTTTTACAGTGAGGAAGGTGAAACACTGGAAGAAGTTTTCCAGAGAGGTGTTAGATGCCTTGGAAATATTCAAGGTTAGGTTGGATGTAGCTCTGAGCAACCTCATCTGGTTGAAGATGTCCCTGCTCATTGCAGGGAGGATGAACTAGATGGTATTTAAAGGCCTTTTCCAACTCAAACTAATCTATGACTATGACTCTAGGAATTGTAACATGTGTAGATAAAGTGCAAGAGGGAAAATCCGGGAAAACATGTAAATCTTCAGCCAAAAGAGACACCACCGTAATATTTTGATGACTTACATAATGCTGACTAACTACATACCAGCACCACCACCACCACCACCTAATTTGAACCCTGAAGACTTAAATGTGCTAAAGGATTGAGAGAAATATTTACCTCCAGTTTTCCAATTTTAGTTTGTCCAAAACAATTAATATAAACATCTCAGTTAGTGGACAAAAACAAAGGCTATCTTTGTCTGAGGCATGGACAGTATTAATAATGACGTTTTCCTACTTCTGTCATGCAGAAAAACAACATTTATTGTAACAAACAACTTTTTCTTGATAGCAATACATTTTAACAGCTTAACGCTTCCATGAAATGACTGTATTTTAGATGAGCTGGATATATGTCCACTCCACATACACTCCATGCTACACTCTAGTGTAATTTTATTCCATGTTAACACATGTGTGTTACTAAACGTATTTTTTGTCCAAAGTTTTTGAATGGTCATAAATAAGATGTTTTTAGTCTTAACAAAATGGATTGTTTCAGTATTTCACACTATATTAACAGCTTACAGAATCACTTCCTTGCTACTCTTCACGTAGCTGTTGATGATAATTTTTTTCCAAAGTTCAGACATTTCTAAAATGGATTAAGTTTTCCCATTATCTACAAAGCAGCATGTGCTAACACAATCAAGTCTTGTATTGTTATTATATACTTAAAAGGAATTAACATGTGCTGGTATGTAATAGAAAATAAGGTTAAATTAAAGCAGACTGCAAGAGGGAGGGAATGGAAGTTTAGCCTCTTTTTCCTCTGCCATGTCCCAAGGTAAGTTATTGCAACATGTATCAGGAAAAATCCCAATGTGATTATAGTTCCTCTGACTTCTGGCCCTTTCTGCAAGACGTCATGATGAGCAAGCAGGAACTAAAAATACAGACGAGACATTTTGCAGACAGACATGAGCCTTGGGCTTCTGGCCAGTCGCAAAATGTAGGGACAATTTTCATTCTTTTTTGGCAAGATATTTCTTGAGCTCATGAAAAAATATTCGACTGAGACACAAAAGCTTCTTTGTTTGTCACCAGTTCTGCTCTGCAGGATAATAGCATGATAGTAAAATTGGCCCAATTAGAGTAAAGAAGCTGCAGAGCAGAATGTATAGCTTTTGTCAGTTTAAGTGACTACCACAAGTGACAAAATGTCATCTTCGAAATTTCACCTTGTCATCTCCTACATTGTGAATGATGCTTATTAGGACCCCCCAGGTTATTTAATCTGTCATGTTCTTAAAGTTAAATATTTTAGACCTTCCTTTTTCTCAGCAGTGCTGTCATCATTAACAAAACACAGAACAGCCTTCACCTTTAGAAGTGACAAAATGAGGATGTGTCTCAAAACCAATTAATAACATCAGTGAAAGCAGAGACATAGCATCTAAATCTTTTGTATCTCATCCCCGAGAATAAAGCAAGAAGTTCTTTGTGGCAATTATTCCTCCTTTGCCAGAAGTTGGGAAGAAAGTAACCCATTGACATGGTGATACCACTCAGTAGTTTGTTGTTAAGTCTTGTTTCATATTGTTCCAGAGGAATCCAATTGCCTCAGTCCATGAGCACTGTGTTTCCTTGATTTTATTTTAAATGCTCTAACCTTTGGATCAAAAAAAGAGTTGTGCGAATGAAGGATGCTGTTACATGCTACAATTGGGTGCTCATTACATTTCAAATAGAATCACTGATACACAGCAAAGTTTTAAACAGGCATACTAATGTACATGTAATGTAGTGTGGGATGGCAGGTGCTGATGGGGGTGGAGCAGGAGACAGTGGTTGGATTTAGCAAATTTTACAGGTAACTGCTGTGAACTTCAATCATATACCCCGAAGGAATGGCTGCACGTTACAGAATCTCTTCACAAATCCAACTCTTGGCAAGAGTGAGCCTCAAGATTGCCAAGTCCCATGCGCTGATCAAAAGGCTTGCTGGGCATCCCACACTGCACTGTATTCCCCAGCCACTGGCTGCTCAGTACCGTTGCTCTTCCTGCTCAGTGGCTGCAAGTGCCAGAACCACATGCACCTACCATGTCCCTGGGGGTTCCTGAGATGAATCCATCTATATTTCCATATAGGCCACCAACGTTATTTCACTGAGAGCCAAAAATCTGGCTCCACGTTGCATGACTCAAACAGGTCTTCTGCATTTCAACCTGGACCAAAACTGGAAACTCAGCAAAGCCCCAGGTTTTTTCTCTTGCATACACGCACCTTTACGTTCTGTTCTGTCATTATCCAGTACCTCCTTCAGCCCCCACCCAGACTCCCTGTACTCTCCTCTTGAGTCATACTCTGCAATTTAAGCCTCATGTATCCCACTTGCACTTAGCAGTCCTACCATTAGCAGTTTTATGTAGACAGTAAACATTTGAGTTAGCATTTAGGAAGAAAACACTTCAAATTGTTTAGCAAAAGATTAGACTTCTGGGGTCAGCTATAACTGGAATACTGCTAGTCTCACTGTAAATTGCACTGCACAGCAGTACACATGCTGGCTGCAAGCAGAGAAATTCCCACAGAGTTTTTCCTCAGAGGAACAAACAAAGTTTATGCTGCATAAATATGTTAACCCTATTTTCCCCTAAAAGTATTTGCCCGTCAGATTTAAGGCAGCAAGAGCTGGTGAAATTAATCAGATATGTCTTTGTGTGGTCCTTGCTCACAGGGTTCCAATCAGTAAAACTTCCTGAACTGACTGAAGTCTAACCTTTGCCTCTGATGATCCTCTTGTTGATCTTGCCCAGACCAATTATAACTTGAGCTCATTTTGCTGTGTTTCATCTTGCTGCATCCCCAGCAGCTTCTGTGGCCCTTGCCTATCCAACCATGAGTTGACTCAAGCCCCATGCTCTTCCCACCTCTAACTCTGTGTCCATTACAAAACCTTGCCATATTGACCAAGGCTGGGGAGCAGCATGTGTTTTCAGAGTCAAGACATACAACACACCCATCCAAACACCTCCTTCACCTTCTTATAGTAGTCTGGGCCAGGCTTGCATGCTCTGATGGGTCAGACACCAAGGTATATATCTTTGGATGCAAAGAGTGTCCACAGTCTCTTCACCCCACAACAGCAGTGCTGCTCCAACGTTGCTCCACAGGCTGTAGGAAGCCACGCAGTGCCAGCCTTTAGCTTCCATCTGGCCTGGTTCCAGGAGTACTGCATTATACTTTGCACAGCAATGCAGATTCAAAGGGAGAGAGAAGCATGGTCTTGCACCCAGCCTGGTGAGAAGGGGATTGAGAAACTCTTTATTTAATTTTCCCTCATTCACAGGCAAACACTTTAAGGATTAAGCTATTGAGTAATAGGAGGAATATATATTATTTTCCTTGTGAGCACCGATGGGGCAACAGAATCCCCAATATTAAAAGTAAAAGCAGCAGAATAAAAGCACCATTTCTAAAGAAAATGTAAAGGTAAGCAATAATGCAGGAAGTTAGTATGACTGCGTGCAGTCAGAGATTGTTGTCAAATTCTCTGATGGTTTTGTAAATATCTTGTCTACATATCAGTGGCTTAAAAATAAACTGGAAATCTTTTTTATCAGCAAAAAAGATAAATAGCCTTCACAAAAATGGTAATGTTTTAAATTCTACTAAGTCTGCCTGACTGTGTATAGTGACAGTAAGCAACCCAAAACCAAGAAAGCAATGCCCAATAAACAAGTTCATGTACAGCAGCTCTGCACTCAAGAGATCAGGTTTTAGAAGTTTGTAGGTAATTTATTTTTTTAGGAAAAAATTATTTCCAAGTTCTGAAATTCTATGACCTCTTTGGAGGGCAGAATAAGCATAAAAAAAAAGGAGATCATAGCAAATTATTAATTCAAATTAACCAGATAATTATGTGAAACTCTCGTGCATAAACCATGGAATTTCACACAGGGATTCCTGAATTTAATCTGCCAATTTATAATGGACATTTTACGTTGCAAATAACCATTTAATCTGAATTGAAAGGAATATGAAAGCAAAGTTACTATGCGGAAAACTATTAACTATCATTATGTAAAAAAAATAATTTAATTTCCACTTCAAACTTTTATCTGTGGTTCTATAAAGTGGAAACAGTGCTCTGGTAAGGGCAAAGTTCAACTGCAGGACACAGAAGGAAGCATCATATGATTTTGGCAATTAAATAAAGTATCTGAAATATCAGAACATGCTATCTACTTGATAAGATGTTACTTTTCATGGAAATGTAAAAATCTGTTTCAGGAGTAAGCAGCAAAAGAAGAAAATACAAGTGTGTATTTCTTTGAAAAGTGTGGGATATCCTTTCTCTTCACAACCATTTTTATGACTTCTCTGCTCTATTAGTAAAGTAAGCAACTTGCTTTCAAAGCCGCCAAAAACATTTTTGAACTGAACTCCATTTACAGGATTTTTCATTAATTGTTTCCAGTCTCATTACAAGATTCTTTCCGTTTCAACATGTTTTGGATCTTAGCACTTCTGGAAATCAACCAAATCTACAGCTCTAGCGAAAGTTTATCTGCAGAGAAGTCTCTAGATGTAGTGTGTGTTACAGTTTCCCACCATTTATCACAGCTTCTCTGCCTGAGGTTAATGCTTTCAGAGCAAAGCTGGTAGAACAGCTTAGGTAAGACTTCCTCACCTGTTTCAGTACCAAATCAACTGGGTAAACTTGAAACACTTTAAAAGCTGCTGTTATTTAATAAATGAAGGTGAAATAGATGATAGAGCACTACAAGGGTTGAGGACCTCTCTCATCACACATTCTACCAGCTCTGGAGGAAGAGGCAATGTTCGGCAAAGACAACTGCTAATGGACACCTGAAAATGTGAAAAAAATCACATCACATTCAGTGACAATCATTTGTCTGCACTCTGCTACTAAAAATTAACACACAATCATGCAAGTGACCCATCCTGAGAACAAATCGAGCACAGCAATACAAGAGCTGATGCTTGGTCATACTATAAGATCTTCAGAAACATCAAAGGACAAGCTTCGGTTTTGAAGTTATTCTCTAGAAACTAGATTTACAACAATCAAGAAGATTAAACCCTCCCTTCTTGCCTGGTTTCCCATTACATGAGTCACACTTTGCTCATTCCAGACAGTTTCCCAATGACAGCCAGGACCTCAGAGCACCAGTGGGGCAAAAATAACCAAATACACTGGCTGTTGCAGTTGGAAAAAGATATGGAAGGGAAATGGTTTTTAAGAGCTTTTACTAAAACATTACATTTTAAAAAAACCTTGTGTGTCACCCAGTTTGTTTGCTGCAAGCACTGATATGCATCATTTACTTTCTGCTGTAACCTTGAGGACAAAGACTTAGTTTTTGCCCTAGAAAATAACACCAGTTACATTTTATCCATCTATTGGGAATATTTACTTTACCATGTACAGAATTGGTTAATGTCTACAAAAATTTTCCATTTAGAATTCAGCCAAGCGTAGTATATGCATTGCTTATTCCGAGGAGTATTGCACCTTTTTTTTCTTTTTTTTTTTCTTCTTAACAATCTTTTGCTCTTAAGCTTAATCCACTTCTTGTTTCTCTCTTCAACTCTTTTTTGACCTTTTCTAATTACCTCTAGGAATATAAAACTGGAACATTTCATCAAATGTAAGCATTAAAAAATATTAAAGCATTTTCATTTAAAAATCTTAACTAATTTTTTGAAGGACATAGTATTTAATCTTATGTGAATCTTACTCAGGTTTGGTATGATAAGGTGGTCTAGATAAACCTCATTATATAAGTAGGTAGCATAGCAAAGATACAAAATATTACTAAGCCTCACAGTAATAAAAGGCATATTTCAGGTTTTGAGACATTACCTGTTTTCTTTCCCCTTCTTATAACTGTCTGTAAGCTCTCCTCTCCCATGTATCTAGAAATACAAAATTAAATATTTTATCAAAAGTTCCTACTATATTGTAAAGCTTTAAAATTGATCAGTTTCTTTTTTGCTATTTTAGGAAAATGGGCTGGAAGAATAATCCATCCTCTCTCCAGTACAGAGTCAGTGTTATCTTTGTCACTTCTGAAGTAAGTGGTTTTTACCTGCTGGTACTAAAGAGTCCATAATGGAGAACAGATTATTAACTTTCTCACTTCAGAAGCTTTCTACATATTTTTTCTACACATTGGGTCTTTTCAGCCTTTTCCAGATTAAACAAACCTGACGACTTCAGAGCTTCTTCACAGGCCATGCTTCCAGCAAACTCGCTGCTGTCCTGCCAGCTTATTAAAATATATCCAAAAGGTGTTGTCAATAAATTAGAGGTACATTCTTGAGGTGGTTGCTATTTGAAATAGGATGAAAATATTTATTACTTCTCGAAACTTGATCAGTAGATGCCAAAACACTCAAACAGACTCCTGAAAAGATTTTATTTTTCTCTGTTGCAACATAGATATGAATTAGCTTCTGCTACTTATGTATTTTATGTGTCAGAGTGCTTTCTGTGAACTCTATCACCTTTTGAAGAACACAGCACTAGATGTTCCAGTTTATTTTGATTATTTAAAGTTCCATTATCCAGAATAATGGAATTTTTTTTCTTAAAACTAGCAGTGGTCCAGAAAAAAAACAAGTTGGAAACTTTGCAAATGAAAAAATACAAAACTAAATCAACAGTCAACAAGTAAGATCAGCTATATAGTGTCTTAATCAACAAAATTACGCTGTATATTGAAAGGCTTTCTATTTTGAGTGTTTATGATGAAACTGGACACAGCAATTTCAGATTTGTTTTTCGGCTAGGAAGTCACTATGAGCCTGAGCAGCCGTATTGCATCTTCTCCAAAAGCTGAATAGTTGATTCTGTTGATAGAAGTTTTCTGTTAAGAATCCGTCATACATATTAAACAGAAATGTTAAGAAGTTTTACACAGACATTCTGAAAAATGGTAATTGTACATCACTTTAAAACATGAGCATTTTTCACATAGTACAGTATTTCCCTAAAGAATGAAATTCCAGCTCTGTCTCTGAAGGAAGATAAAAGTTTACCTACTTGAAAAGTATTCCAGAGTAGCTATTTCTGATTAAATGCAGGAGTGGGCCTTCTAAAACTGAGCTAATGCTGCCTGCTTCCAAATAAGTAAACGTATTCTGAAAAGGGATTAAGTTTATTTGGTACAAACAGTCTAATTTTCAGTCAAGATGTCCAACATCATATACAAATTAATTGCATAATGTGAATAAAGAGGAAAAGGGTTTTTTTGTTTTAATTGAAACTGTGCTTTGATAGAAATTAATTTTGCATCTAAGTCATAATTCCGTCCACATTTCTGGTGCAACATAAATGCCAGCAATGGAAAAGTGTCAAAGCCCTGTAGATCAATGGGTTGTACAAAGCAGGGAAAAATACATTATCTGGGAACTAATTATTCAAGTTTTTAATAGATATAATTATTACTGGAATTTTTCAAAATATTTAACTGCCTTCATTAAGTGCACATTATTTAATTTTATAGTAATTTTATCTCCAAACATGTTTTCAATTTAGCAAAAATTCTATGAAGTTTTGGGCCTCAGTCATTAAAGCCATCCTAAGTCATCAAGTTTTATATTTTTGGGCAAATTAATCAAAACAATAAAGAGCTCTCTGAGTCATATTAGAATAAGATCAGTAGGTGCTGATGTTTCAGCAGCAAACTGCAGTGAAAACCCTATGTTTTTAGACATGGGGTTTACACTCAAGTTCTCTCTTGGTTAGATGAAGAGTCACTCACTATCAAATGATAGCATCAGTCTAGCACTCTTTGGAGCTCTAAATTATTCAAAGTATGTTAGAACTGTCTATAAACCCCTGACTTGTATTAGCAGTGGACATACATATAAGGTTTGCTCTTCAGAGAAAATATCTATATCTCTGCAGCCAATTCTCTGTTACAAGCAAAAAGCACAAAAGAAGCTCCTTTTGAGCAGAATTTAAATCACACTGAAGTATCATTATGTATTTGAATTGTCTCCTTTTTTTCTGGGAAGCCTTAAGTTCAAGGGAAGGATGTAATATTTCAGAATGATTTGTATTTGCTTATCTACCATGAGGCACTTGAAGCTGATTCAAGACATGGGTGGGAGCAATGTGGCAACACAAGGCTTGGCAGATGGGCTGGTGACCTCTCAAGCTGTAGGAAGATCTTCAGTGCCAGTCACAAGGGTTAGACACCATGCTTTTCCATCAGAGATTGTGGAAAAGTGATACCCAGCCCAGATACTGAGCAGGTCTGCAATTTCTTCTTTCCTATGACTTCTCCTCAAGAGTCTTGATATTGTCTTTTTTTTCCCCTTAGACCCACCCACTTTTGCCAGAAAAAGTTGGGAAACAAACACTCCAAGTTTGAGAGATCTAGTGAAGCACAGACTACCTCATCACAGATCATCACCTTCACTGCGAAGACCTATCTGTGAAGGTTTCATGTAGGGGAATCCCCAATGGTGATGTATTTGTTCTTATGCGTGGTGGAAACATTATGGGGGGAATATTTCATCCTTCCTGCCACCACATTAAACCCAACTTTCTCTGAATTCATTTGCAACCTGCTCTATCCATTTCTTTTTCATCTCACCTAGCGACATGCAGTTATCTAGCTGCTAGCAGTGACATGAGAACAATACTTTATGTAAATATCTTGAAAGTGGAAGTTGTCATTAGTGCAGATAATTCTGAAAGCAAGTGAAACAGCTTTTTGCAATAAGAACCATTAATGAGACTGTTGCTAGGACTCTAGTCTGATTCAGAATATACCTTTTTGGCTTTCTTATTTTTCACTGCTTTTCCAGGAATACAACTCCCCAAATGGTAATGCTTTCTCCTATTGCAGCAAAAAGTGTTAGAGAAGCTGTTCATCTCCTTCTGCCTGAGTAGGACAGACACTCGAGCACAGCAGAACACATTAGAGCATATTTCATCTGAACATGCACAGCCCCATGAAACATTCTTGTGCAGATGCCAGCTTCCAATGGCTGAACACAGCAAATTGGTCTCAACTGAAGATGAAGAAAGGAAGAGCTAGCTGTTTTGTGTAAACCATAGATAGGAACGTAGGTTAGAAGGGCTGTGTGGAGATTGTCAGGTCCAACACCTATCAACATTTAGCAGCTCAATCACCAATGTGATAGAGGGTATTCTAACATTCCAGAGAAAGTTAGAATACTTTTTGGAGTGGGAAGTGGGATTTCTAAATGTAGTACCTGAGTCAGATGTACAGGATAACTACAAGGAGAAGGCACCTAAATGATGTGAAGAAAAACACCAGGGAGAAAGGAAGTTGGAAATGGAATGAGATGTAGCAAAAAATACAGAAAAATACTCATACTTCCAGAAGGATACCATACGCACACTGTGTGTTTTTTTTAGGACCTGTTGCTCTCTGCCTCATATTGTGTATCCCTGTTCCCTTCATTAAATGTGGTGTAATGAAATACACTCAGTGATTACATTTCTCCAGTTTAATAGGAAAGTTGTTGGAATATGAATCACTACCTAAATACTTTTGAAGAATAGCTGTTAGACTGAGACCAAATGTACAGTCTGCTTTACCCTGAAGTAAGTTTTATGGTTTTCTGTTTTCGCGTAGGGATCAAGACATAAAATAATTTTCTGTAATTTCCTAGGGAGACTGAGAAGAGAAAGAGCTTTCAGCCTTTTAAAGGAGTGAGTTAACATGGCATTGTGACAAAGTGTTATACTGTGCGTATGACAAGTGAAAGGACTTGTAATGAATCAGAAACACGAGTCTGGAAACTCTGTATTTTTTCCAGATATTGCCTCCATTTTCCCAAGGAGAAAGCATTCCTTTCTGGCCCATCACAGTGTAGAATGTATAGAAAAGTTTCACTCTGTATCCTTACAACAAAAATATGTGTTCTGCCTTACTTCAAAACTACTCATACACTATGCTTTCAAATGTATGAGTTTAATCTCTGCGGAACTCAGTTTCCATTCCTTACTAGTTACTGGACAGTGAAAAAAACCCTGCAAACCACAAACCCACATGGAAATTGTAAACAAACACTATGACAGATGATGTGGAAGAGAAAGGAAGAGCTAAGTGAAATTATTTTCTGATTTCAAGTAATAAGAAAGACTAAAATTACTGGACTGAATGAACTCTAAAGAAAAAAAGATGAAAAAATATGTAGCATATGAGATGTGAAATTTTCCTAGAATAATCACTGTAAAATAATTTTTTCTATACCAGAAATTCCATATATTTCATACAAAAGTGTGTGTCCTACCTCTACACTGGAAACTATTGGAGTTTCCAATATTCAAAGAGACTGTCTGTATAGAAAGACACTCTAGAACAACCACCATAGAAGACCTCGTACCAAAGTTTATATAATGGTCAATTTTACTATCTTACACAAGATTCAGGGTAGTATTTCTAAGTCTATGTTTATTTAGAACATGTTGTTTTTCTGAAGGGAGCAAACAGCTGCAATATGATATGAGTCTTGAACCAAAAGGAACAACTGGTACAGCTAGTGACTTTCCCAGCCACACATCATCAGGCTCAACAAAAGAACAATTAAGGTCTTTTGAATATTAAAACAACAACTAATTTGGAAGGAAATTCCAAAGAACTTAGATCTTAGACACTAACCGTCAATGAGGATTTTCATAAGTCTCCATTTAGTTTGGTATTCCATCATGTCTGCAAAACAAGCCCATAATAAATTAAGCTGCAGATGAAAGGGGCTACTGTTCGTGAGCTTTTTCCAAATCTAATCTAGGATCCAGTGTAGGGTTGACAGTATCAACACCAACTGTGGGTTTCTGAGAGGACAAAGGCAGATGGAGTTAAAGCATGATGCTAGGAAGAAAGAAAGAAGACAAAGCTTTCTCAGCAGTAAGGTTACTCAGGTGACATATCTGAGTATTTCTGAGCAAGAAAAATACTGGTTTGTTGGTATTTTTATTTCTCTAGTTATGCAAGCAAAACACTGTGATCATATTGTGAATAAAAATTTTACTAAAACCACAGCTGTTTCATATACTAAACTTTTCATCCTAATTTTAAAAAAAAGTAACAGGGGTCTATTTTGGTCTTTAATAATGTAAATATACTTTAAAAACATTAACTTGCTATTAGTTTCAAAGTTTGAGCAAAATTTTCAGGCACAATATTATTTCACAAAAGATTGAATTAATCTACTTCATTTTGTACTGAAGTGAACTAGAAGCACATTTATAGATACAATTTATCTATACACACACACAAGAAATTATAATATCTGGGTAAAAAGGTGTTTGTCATATCATAACTGCCCAATTTTATTACAAGACCCATTCTTGGAACCTCGCTTAGCTACTGAGTATCAAAAACAACAATTGAAGACCATAGGTAGCATTCTCCATTTTGAAAAGCAGACCCTGATATAAAGCCCAGGTTAGAGGCTTGTGGCTGTGTACCTTAACTCTTTCTATTCACATTTTAATGTGTTTATAAGCATGCCAGTAATTTTTCACTTAAAGTTTGAAACTTCTCAGGCAAGAAGTTGTATTTTTTTTTAATAAAAATGTGTGCAGATCAACTATTGCTAGAAGTTACTACAAGCATTGAGGTAGGGTAAACTCTGAAACAGCAGTACATTTATGGGTGAGATAGGTTGTAGACCAGGGAATCTATGAATTGGCAGTCTACTTAGGTAACACCCAAGTATAAAGAGGAAACCAAGACCTTTCTATAATCTGCCCTATCTTCTGCCTTCACTAAGCTTACAGGATCAAAAGTACATTTCAGGGCAGCTTAACAGTCAGCAGACTTAAAACAGAGAGAAATATCCATTCAGCTGATGTTCAGGCTCTCATCGATCTCAGTGAAAGCTGGGAGAAAATAAAAACCTTGCACAGCAAGCAGATTATAGCGGGGGTAGAAGAGAGCCAGCACAGCTCTTGGATGGTAGGCACAACAGGTAGCATCAGTGTGCCCTAGGCTCCCAGCATTGCTCCTTTCACAAACAATTCCTAAAGAGTCTCAGAGAGTTTCTGACTGGCTTTCCACGACCATCTTCTGTCCTATCCTTGATGTGGTGTGCCCAGTTCTCACTCCTATTCTTCTACTGCCCCTAAACCCACATCCTGCACATGTCCATTTCTCCCCTTGTCCTCCTCTCCTTTGTTCATCCCCATCAAACTGTTCAGCACAGAATGTCTCTGTTATGTCCTTCCTTCCACTTAACTCTTTCTAGCTCCCAGAAAGCTTTTCCTCCTCTCATGGAGGAGCAGCTGGGTCAGCAAGTGCAAGGGTGTGAGGAGGACCCGGCAAAAGGGCCCTTCCTGGGCAAGACTGGGTGTGAAGCTCTGGGAATGAGGAGGAGGGCTGGATGAGGAAGGAGCTGACTTCCATCTGCTCTGGAAGGCTATAAGAACAACTCAGCTGCTCACAGGCATACAGCATCAGCCTAGGGGGATGCAGATATAAGGTCTGAGTGTAAGATTTTACAAGACTTATTATAGACAACAAGAGGTATGTGACATACACATGTCAGTGAGGAAAAAATAAAGAAAAAGAATCATAATAGGCTAGATGGAATAGGAATGCCAAGAGCCATTAACTAAGACTGTGACACATAGCCTTCTACTTAAAATCAAACCAAACTGATTTACAATGGAATTTAAGTTTAATTAAGATATGGTATTAATGCAATAATGACAATTGTCTGCAGGAGACAATTTACATATGGAATTACTCCTTTATTTACAAACTCCATATATAAATGTTAAATCTATATCATCTCATTGGAGAAATACTACAAAATAATTTTAGGAAAACAACCAGAAATGTTACAAAGGCCAAAAGATCTCTACCCCCACAATAGTATTTATTCTTCAAAAATTCTAGTGTCAAAGACTGATTTCATATTTTTCATTTTTCTGATTCTCATATCTAAGGCTGATAATATTACAGTCATCTCTCTTTCCTCCCTAGCATTCCTTCCTAGGAAACTTATTTTTTCTCTTGGTAAACTTGTCAAACCTGAAGGACCAAATGCTTCTAATCATGACAGAAGATTCTATGTCTTTTTTCATCCTCTTATTTTTTGGTTCCCTCCTGAAGAAACTTATCAAATCTGCTTCCTTCCATATGGAACATTTCTGAAATACTGTGAGGAACAGCCAACAGTAGCCACTTCAGATATGTTTAGCTTGTTAACTCTTTTTTCCCTTGCTCAACTCAAGGATTGGGTATGTCAACACAATAAAAGTATTTTGATTTATAAGACTGCATTTTCCAGTTTTCATAATTGGATCCTTTTTAAGTGAACAAAATTGTCATGTGAATCCATAATGTGTTAAACTGGTCACTACAGATAGAAAGTAAAATATCTTAGTCAGAAAGGAAGCCCGCAAATAACTAAGGAGTTACTACTACACTGTTCCCACCCTCCCATTCCCATCCGCCTTCGGAAAAACCTTTAAGAACTTCTCTTGAGTGAATGAAGCAGTATAAACTTAGAGTGAAACCAGACTAAAAATAACTAGATCTCAAACAGAAGTAGCTTTTTTATTTAAGCATTACTTGCTAATAAGCTGGATCAGATAATTTTCATCAGGAGGAGTGTAAGGGTTGTGTTGAAGCTCTTAATTTTTGCAGAGTCTTACCTGATTAAAAAAAAATCACCACATCACAGTAATCAAACATGATATCATCTTTCACTAAATTAAGCAGCATTGAAATGTACAGAAGCACCATTTGATATAAACTCAGCCTATGAAATTAGCAGTGTTTCAGTCATTGCTTGAATAATTCTGCATTTGAAATGCGAAATGTACTTCCTGTTAAAGTATGTTGGCTATTATTTTGAAGATGCCAGATGGAAATAATTCCCTCTTAATCTTGTGAAAACTCAGAACTCTCATCAAGTATTCACATACACATTGAGCTAAACCTAAGAAATTTATATCCCTAGAAGATTTATAAGATTCAATGTCACATCAGTGGTACTGAAAATGAGAGAGAAAGAGAGAGAACATCCTGGCCCAAATCCATTTCATTAATGCCTGGGGAAGGAAGTATTAAATGCAACTATTCACCTTAGCTTACTTGATGTTTTTCACTGAACAAAATTGCCTCTCACATGCCTTTATTTACTAAAATACAAACCAAATTCCTCTCTTCTTTCTGTCTGTCTGTATGTCTGTCCGTCCTTCATGTGAGAGCAAGAGATTAGTAAAGTTTATAGAAAAAACATGGGATTTTTTGCAGAATTTTCTGCTTTATCTCAGTTAATCCAGACATGCTTATTACAAGGTTTATGCTTACTAGAGGTTAGGTGGTCATAAAAACTAGTAATTTTAGGTTCAGTCTTTAAAAATCCATACTTTTTGCAAGGTCTTGCTTTCCATTGCATCAACTGGCTTCTGTAACCTGTGACTTTCACATTATGAGCTGTGCTACAGCCCCAGCCCATACCAACCAGAACTCTGAAGCTACCCATGAAACAGCACCCAACTTTTTAAGCAGTAGTTTTCACTGAAAGCGCACATTACTAGACTGTAACTTTGTCTATGCTGCCAATGACAATGTCCCCTGGGAGCATTCCCTGAAGTCCAGGCCAAGTTGCTCAGCATGGGTCACATTCTCACTGCAGATGGTGGTGCACTTTGAAGCACACAAGCTGTATGCATGATGAGTAATACTCAGCTCAAAGCTGTCCTCTGATTGTCCTCTGAATCTCATGCAGTATGCAATTGAAAGCTGTATAATTTTGTTGTGATTTTTCTGTTGAAAGCACCTAAACTGAGATTGGTGCAGAGCCCAACAGGGTGTTAGTAGCATAGTAGTAGACATTCCATACACTGGGATATATAGTAAAGGTGAGAAGAGTTAGCTGAGGACTTCAAAACTGCTGGGACAGTGTCAAAAGCAGGACAGAATAGGGAGAAACTTTGTCCAGAGAAACTTTGAGAAATCATTACTGAAGCAAAGCACTTCCTGAGCTACATCACAGAGGGAGAATCGACAAGTTTGTTCTAAACAAGAATTTAGGAATTAACACGTTTATTATGTGCTAAAGAAGATGGGATCTGAGGGAAACCAGAGTGAAGTCACTGCCAGCTTGTCTTCCCTGTCCGCTTGCTCTGAGCTGGAGGCATACTTGTTTTTTCCAAATTCCAAAGAGGATTTGTGAACCTGTCTCTTACCTACCAAAACCTCACATTGTGTAACACAGTCTGCATCATCTATCACAATTCCTGTTTGTGTTTCTACTTTTAGCATTATATCTATACAACAAGAACAAAGTATAGGCAGAAAGGCTTCTGCTGTCTACTGGTTTGCTTTGCTTGAGGGAACTTTTCATAATGAATGGTCTTCTGATATTGCCCAAAGATAATAGGAAAAAGAGTTTTCCCTTTATATAGGTAAAGTCTTTTTAATGAATAATTATTGGGCAGATTTGGTTGATGAAAAACGTGGGGTTTTTTTAAACTCAGTTTTGTCTTATTTAGCTATCATTTTTACTCCTTAGTAAGGGAGTAAAAACTATCCAAGAGGATTTGGTCAAAAAGGGCATGATACCGTAGCCTGCCTCAGTACCTCCAGAAAGCTAAGTGTGAGTCAAGGGCTCCCAAGCCAGCTGTTTTTCAGGAGAGCAGTGGTTTTGTTTATGGTTTGGGTCTCTAAATCATATTCCTGGACTAGATTTCTTATTTCAATTCTTGCATAAAGCAGGGGTGATGCTGTGCCCAGGCCACTGAAATCCTCTAAATACCCTGTTCCTGCCTTCTCCACAAGAATAAAATGGCATTGGGGCTGAGGGGATCAACCTTGTCTCTCTCTTTGAGCCATGTTTTCTGTTGTTGTCTTCATCAACATAGATTATGGATTTGATCCCTTTTCAATAACCTGGTATTTCTCCTCATGCAGGCAATCCTTTCCAGGAACTAGCTTAAAGTGTTTCCAGGTTTCATAGGTGTATGGGCTCTGGTTGTGGTGTTTTTATGCATTCATTTAAATATACGAATAAAAAATATATAAGGATTGTGTTCTGTGGGAAAAATGCAGTGTTTTTTCTATTTCTTCAGCATGATTTTCTAGTAAATGAGACAATATGTCGTTAGTTTTGAATGATGTGCTATTGAGTAGACATCTTGAATTAGAACTGCTTTATTAAAGAAGACTGATAGTAAAAGAAGTACTAAAAGGGCACTGAAGAAGGTTTTTAAAGGGATTAATATTGTTGACCTCTTCAAAATGAATTAGGACAGTGTTGTACCATTCCTCTTTGGAGAAAGCAGTCTCATTTTTGGTGATCCTGTAACTGCCTGAGATAAGATTTTAATGTGTTTTTTTTTATTTATGTGCATTGCTCTTAACACGGAGAGGTTAGACAACAGAATTACAAAGATATATGTTTCTTTAAAAAAAAAGGAAGGCACGTATTTGTTTACTTTTTTGGTCTGCTGGACAATACAATGGTGGGAGGCAGTTTATTACAACTTTTCCCACAGGCCTGCCCTTGGGAATAGCTCTCTATAAAATCCCGCTCTTGTGGCCCTACAGAAATAGAACATAGTGCCTTTTTTAACTTGATAATTACCACACCAGGCACCCTGCAGCAAATGAGCTAGAACAAAGCTGTGTCCTGTAGCCTGATATGTATTTCTCTGAATACATCCATGTGCTTTCATAATGGAATATTTAGGGAAAGTGGCACAGCCACAAAGTGCATAAACAAAGAAAATGTGATATTCTCAGCATTTTTTTAGTGTCCTAAATGGAAGTGAATTTTTAAATGGAAGCAATCATTTTAACTTGGCCTTTCTGATAACATCTGTCACAGTCAGCCCAGCTGAGACATGAAATACCTACTCTCCACCTGTAATGTTTAATATAATGCAAAAAGTAAGAAAATATTTATGTAGCATCACAAAACATCCATCAACACACTGGCACTAAGTGTATGCAATCCCCAGAGCAGTCTGCAAGGAACACAAAACCTAGCCAAACCCCAGAGATGGTAATGTAGATTCCTTGGGATTATGTAGATCATCTCCTGAAGCTGCAGAAATGCTAGTGGTTTTAGATATTATAAAGAGCTTGCAAGAATTTAGCAGGACAATGGGAGAGAAAAACCTTTTTTCACACAGTAAGGTTAAATGATATATTCAAAGTGACTTTTATCAGGGTAAGGTTTTTACAGTCTCCTAAGACATTCTGAGTAATCCCCTTGGGTCACTGATTTTCTCAGATTTTAACTAAGAGAGATAATCAAATTGAGCTCTTCCTCTCTCCGGTGTCATTCTGTTTGCATTTGCATATGCAAATTGCTTTCTGCCTGAAGTTCTGCAGAATCTGCTAGGACCCTGTAAGGAAGGGAAAAACACAAAATAGAAGAAAAGCAGATGGAAAAGTAGATGCAAGTTCTGCATAGGTTGTCACTTCTCATTTCTGTGGAACATATTTATGCATAAGCTGCTAAATTCAGGGTTGTAGCCAAGTATTCAGATATACTGTGATGGATGTGGAGATCAATTTTTGCGAAGGTAGAACGGGTTCTAACCCAAACTGATACTTTTAAGTTAAACAAACTATGTTATCTTTTTTTTTGCATAACCAAAATATTTACAAATATTACCTGCTTATATGACATGGTCTTTTCTTTTTCATGTAGGCATAGTCTAAACTAGGCTGTTTACTATAATAATCTAGGCCTGTAATCAACACACAGTTGCAACAATGTTGTGAAAATGCTATTTCTAGAAAATAACAGTGTTAATGTGAAGGGATACCAATCATTGACCTAGGAAGTAGGAAAATACAACGCATGACTTAACTACTTGCTCAGCTCACCTTGAAAATAATCTTTCATTTACTGTATGGGAAAATAAGGTTAGCTCTGGATCATACCCAAGAGACATTAACTTTTCCAGGTTAGATAAAGCAGACAGATATCTGGTGCCAGGAACATTGAAACTTTGCCCAAAATTCCTGCGTCTTGCAGAGGCAACTTTAATTCTGCTAAACCTCATCAGGAGAATTATGGCATTTCTGAAGCAGGAACAGCAAATCCAGGATTTTCTTCCATGAATGTAGTCAGACAAAACTGTGTTGTTTGCAAAACAGACTTCAGACAGGAAGGTTCTGAAGCAACTTTCAGCCTCCTAGCTGACCTCTGCAGGATGGATGGATCTTGAAAGCTAAAATGCTATGTGGATATATGTTACTTCCTTTTGTTCTGAATGTTTTCGAAACAGTGTCATGTATTTATATTTGGTAAATAAATACTTCTTCTGTTTGTTCTTACATTGGACGGTTTGAGAAAAAAGCTTATTTAAGTGTGTTGCATGACCCCACAGCATTCCATTCTTACTGATACAGATGGCTTAAAAGCCCTCCTGGTCCAGGCTGACAACATTCAGTTTCCCAGTGCCTCTTATTAAAGGATCGAAGAGCAGTAGTAAGAGCACGCTTTCATGTAAGCTGAACAAGCTGATTTTAAGGGTGTTAATGCAGATGTCTGAGAACAAAAGAGATTTTTCCAGTGAAGAGCTAATATAATTTGATTTCTAACAAAAGATAATTTCTGTCATGATTTACACGTCAGCTTTATTGTGATGAATACAAATATTATTTAGTGCAGTGTTAGTTTAGCAATGCAAGTTAGTCCATCAATGTAATATAATAAAGGTACCATTAATGACACTTGCATTACATTTAATTTCAATTTCCCTTTAGCACTTTCATATTTTACTATCCCATATTTTTATTGCTATAAATAGAATTCATTAAAAAGCCTCATATATTTTACTTCCACTATACATGGCTGAAGTAAGCCCCAGTTGGTATTACTGAAATCATCATAATCATAAATTACCTATTACTTCTCATTTTGCAGGTATATGGACAAGATAATATAGTAATTTTCGGAAGTTTTTTTCTGAAGCACTCTGGGAATGATCCTCAATGACAATAGTCTTAGGTTATCATCCGTGTTGCCCAACAAATATAATATGCTTTGATTCTGAGTTAAACACAGTGCTTTAGAAATTTCTTTTAAGGGTTTGTATAAATAGGACACACATGACACCTGCATGCATGGGTTTGGGATTTTTTTTAAAAAGTTGGTTTTGATCAAAAAGGAAAGACGAGCAAAGACTGGCACAGAACAGCTGTCCAGCAATGAAATAATCACACTCCAAAGACCACCATACCTAATCTGAAGATGTTTGTCCAAAATATAACTTTTTAAAAAGACTTACAAAGTATTGTGGCTGAAAAAACAGATGCTACAAGTGTCACAAAAGTAAAATACTTATTTTTGAGTTAATGCAATAAATAAATTTAATATATATGTGCAAAAATAACATCTTCCAATTCAATACTTTGTAAAAAAGTTAATGCAAAATTTTTATATTATCCTTGCTGTTAATCCCAGGAGATGTAAAAAGATGCTAGATACAGCTCTGAAGCAAGTATCCACCCTCCTTCACTTTAAAGTGCTTTCAATGCTAACATGAGGTAGTGTTTGTAATCATGACATAACACAGTGTTCAGGAGACATTTAGATACCTTCTCCAGAGCAACTAAAAACATATCAAGAAAAAGAAATTTGAAATAAGGTTTTGAATTTAACCTACAGCAGAGTTACATGTGTCCCTCCCCAAACATACCCACAGCTGAGCTGCTCTGTTTGACCACTACCATCTACTGCTGCTCCTTCCTTACAATTCAGAAGACCTGCAAGCTCCCTCCAGCCTTTGCTGGGCTTGCTCACACCAGGCCCTTCTTGGGGCTACCATGAGTATTGTAGCAGCCAGCACCCATCCCAGAGCCTCCTGTTTGCATGTACATCATTATAATCCTCCATAATCCTCCACACTCCTCCCAAACAACTCTGATTTCTCAGTCTGACACAGTTTTTCCTTTTCTCTCTCTGCCTCATTTGCATATGGAGGCTTTCCCTCTGTTGCTATCACAATTTTTTAAGGGTGCTCAGCCCACGCAGGTCTTCCCTGCTCTCTTCTATTAAAAAAAAAAACCTCTTGTTTGTAAGTAAGTGATTAAAATACAGCATCCCACCTACTTTCCTCTGAATTTTTCACTATCTGGTTGCTATGGTACTGAAGGCTTGTGGGGGTTGGTTTGCCTTCTGTCTGTTGGTGCTCACTGCCCAGACTCACATATTTCTGCACTGTCCTTCTTCTCCTGAGTACATGACTTGAGGGCCATACGGAATGCCCCCCAGCCGGAGCAGAGATCCTCCTTGCCTAAATCAAGGTAGGTCAGTGACTCTTGCACTCCACTAACAGTGGGGAGGGGAGGTGGAAGGTAAACAGCTAAAAGTTCTCTGAAGTCAAGAGAACAGACACTCTGTTTTAAAGTGCAGAAATATTTTCTTATTGTCAAATAAAAAATATTTTTCTTTTGGCAAGTGCAAACTGTGTTGACCTTGAAAACCAGTCCATACTTGACTTCAAGAACTGACTGCCCTTTTGGAAAACTAATAGAAAACAACAGAGAGAATATTCACATCTTGGCCATGCCTTCTTACTGTCCAGCATACATTAGTCACAGTGCAATGAGAATACATCAGTGAAAACCATCCTTTCCTACTGGAGCCATCTGGACTCTGTCAAAACCTTTGAGATTTATGTTCCTAAAGGCTCTTTTCAGGCTACTGAGTGGAGAGGTCGCTCAGAGGAAGTTGTGGAACACACATAGCGGCAATGCCATTGCTTAGCCTTTCCAGGCAGCTAAGGAATAAAGTTGCAGTACAGTAGTAACTTGTGGCCAAACAACAATTAATAAAAATAAGGGTTGCTTCTCCTCTGTTGGAATTGGGATGTCTACGACAACCAACAATAAATGTTTTCAATGGAAGAGGACAGAAAAACCTATTGAACTTTTATGTTCTATGAACACATCCTGTCAGGCACGATTCCTGAACACTCCGTTTTTTCTTCCTGTCTGTCACAAAAACCATTTCTTTAGTTCAGGGATCCTCTGGCAGCATGACTGCCATTCTGACTGGACACCAAGACCCGCATGGGCATGCACATCTAGGGAGTTACCCATTTAGTGGATCTGTAAGAATGACCCCTGTATGTTACGAGGAGGGAGAAGAATTTCTCTGGCCTGACTGGATTGCCAAATATTTGGAACCCATGGAATCCTAAAGACCTCTAAATCCAAGCCCTAGTCGCTTTGACAGTGTGAGACAAGACCATCACTCTTTCAACAAGTCTGTGGCATACTTTTGTCTTGCCCTGGTCATAAAAAGTGCTGCTCAGACAATGCCAAGTTATATGTCTTGGGAAAGAGGCATCTTGCTGTTATCAGGTGATGGTCCTACTCAGGTTAGTGGATGTTCCAATTGTTTTGGTGTCAAAAAAATATAGACCTATGCATATTGCCCTTTTTCACATCAGGGTCAGAGCTTTTATGTTCTCCTCTTATGTCCTCTCTTCTTTGCAATGGAATGGATTTTCTTTTATCTTCCCAAATTTCTGAGGAGTAAAATGCATTGCCACAAAATCCCTTCTATGGACTCTTACCCTCAGGACTCCTGCTACAGATATACTTGACCTTGTCCTGTTTGAGACAGAAGAGTTTCTTCTCTGTTCTTCCTCTCTCTCTGCTCCCTCTCACCTATAAGCAGTTCTTCCCATCTTTGATCTTGCTGCAAAAGTGCTTTCACCTTCATTCACTGCTGATGTTCTACCCTCATATAACACAGATCACCATCTGATCAGAGATGTAAACAGCTGTAAAAAGCCTTTCAGCCATTTATGTACTTCCTCTTCCATGGAAAGGAACATATGTGCCTCCTTGAAGATTCAAAACAATAAATGAGAAGGATGCTGTTAAATTTAAGAGAAGTCATTCAAAACTGTGTATCCGTCTTCCAAACTGTTTCTAAAAATACTGTGGAGGGCACAATAGGCAAGAGTCCTAATATTTTACCCTTAGTGATGTTTTAGCCCTCAGCATATTATGGAAGGTGTTCTAAGAGCTGGGAAATGAGAATTGTCAAGGCATTTAGCATGACCATGCTGCCACTGTACAAATCAGCATAGCACAAGCCATTTGTGTCTGGTTGATTTTGTAAAATGGAATATATAAATATGATGATAATGTCAAGAGTTTAGAAGTCTGCTGCCTTTCCACTTGTGCTACTTATTATTCTGACAACCTTCATGCTGTGGCACCAATCTCAGTCTAATAGCGTGTATCTCTCTCACATTCACAGTTACTCTGTCATTTACATGAGCCAGACGGTTTGATCTGCAGGTCTGTGATACACAGGAGAAATCAAGGCCTTGCACTTCAGCTGAGGAGCCTATCACATAGTTAATTTCTGAGTTTGTAAGAGCCCTGCTAGAAGAGACCTGAACAAAGCTTGTTGCCAGATCCTTCCTTCATTACATAAACTGATCCAGCATATACTCCTGACCACAGAGTGAAGTGGCAGTTCCCTGTTTACGTTGCAACAGCAGTTGGTACTGCAATATATAATGTACCTAATGGCAGACTTCTTGAATAATACATTACAAAAAGCTGCATGTAGATTCTGCATGCAATCCAGTGCTTTATGTCTAATAATTGAAGTCGAGGGAAGTAAAAAGGATGATTGTGTAGTTTTAATTTGAAGATTAAATAAATTATTTATAGCTTAGGTCAATCCATATACTTTTAACAGGGTAAGACATTGTGAAGAGAAGCCTAAAGACCTACATGCCTTTCAGTGCATCAGTATGTTTAAACAAGAGCACTGTTTACACTGAAGGGCTATGTCTATGTTGTTGTTAGATGAATAGAAGCCAGGATTTAAAAGATTGACTTAGTAATAAGCTTAGCTCCAAATGAATATGCCTAATCTTCTAAAATGCCATTTAAGTATGTTCTTTTCCAAAATGTGTTAGAGAAAAAATCATCTACTTTGCTTCTGTATAGAGCAGCTGAGTCATTAAAATACCATATAGTGTTTTGTTCCCCAACAGACTGGTAGACAAATAATCATATGGATAACTGTCTTGAGTTTGTCAGATCATATCCAGAACAATACAAAATGCAACTATCAAATGTCCTGTTGAGAAAGACTGGTTATAATGGGAAGTAGCAGTTACGTAGCTAATATTTACAAAAGTTATCCAAAAGAATAAAATGCTCACACTATACAGTAAAATGTCATCTTTCAAGATTTTACAGTACGTTCATTAGCTGAGCAAGAAGACAAAAGATTTGCCTACCTTTCCAATGATATTAGATACCAACCAAAGAGTTACCAATGGTAATTATGGAGCACATGCCAGCCTACATGTGAAATTCACAGTAGTTTGCTCAGAAGAGTTAAAAATAATTTCCAGTGATTTCAAATCAAAACTGAAGTAAAAGCTGAGAGAAATTTTGGGTCAAAGGTGTTTAACTGAGAATGGTAATGCTGGTACTTCATTTTTTTAATGGACTTCTTAGAGTAAAGAAGATAACTGTAGGACTTTAAATCAGATTAGAGTGAATATCTGGTTAATAATCTTGTCTGATTATTCTGTAGTTAGAAATTTAAGAGTTAAAACTCTGACTAGAAATGTTGATAAGATTATCTCCTTCTAGTGCACACTATTAATCTAGAAAGAAAACTCTGTGGAAAATCACAAATATTTACTTAAATTCCCTGGCAAAAGTGTTTTCTTTCTAAACACAGACCTGTGACTAAACCTAATAATGAACTTATACTCACATAGTAGAGGAAGATGATTCTCCTGGAAACAGAGAACTGACCTTTCTCAAGTAGAAGAGATAATTAAATCTTGACTTCTCACTTTGTCTGTAAGTATTTTAATCACATCAGAAACAAACTATTTCCTACAATTATATCTGTCTGTGTGTCTTTGTGTGTGTGTATGTGTAATCAATAAACTCATTTTGAGAAGAATCAAATTTTAGCAAAGCACATAAGCTACACACACTACTATGCACACACTACAGCTCTCTCTATTCCCTCTAACCAGTTTTTGAAAACCCATTCCAGGAATTATCCACTCAGATGCTCCTGTTAAATATACACAGAGAATTGTCAAGTCAAAATGTGTGAGAGAGTATCTATTTAGCTACTTTCGTGTTTGGATTGTTACTCAGTATTTCAGATGATAGTTTGGGATTTGGACATCTATGGCCCTTAGTAGGTCTGCCTCAAGATTTTTATACTTCCCAAAACACAACAGTCCTGAAATGGTGTGTACACTGGGTAATTTTAAAATATAACAGTAAAGGTATACATTTTACAACACGGGAAATAAATGTGAGAAGAAGCAGGAAGGAGGAACACACCTTTATCGGTGACAGAAAAGCCAAACAGACTTATGTTTGGATATTCCTTTGGCACACTCTCTTAACTAGGCTGTGAATCAGACTAATACCAGACAAGCTAATTTGTTATATTTCTGCCAAATCTGGCAGGGAATTCTCAGAATGCTAAGATGCTTGTTTTTAAAAAATTAATTTCATGCATATATTTACAAAGGGATGGGCCTGAATCTTTGTAGGTATTACTTGGTACAGTTCCACTGATTGCAAAAGCATATAGTTGATATACACCAGATGAGAGTGTGGACCAATGAACAATGCCACAAATATGAGACCATTTTATCTAAATAGGCTTGAGTCCACAACCAGGAAAACCATTATCCTCATAATCTCTCTGAACTGTCTGCACTCAGGGCTTCCATAGTATTTTGAAAGACTTCAAAATGCCTGAAGCCTTCTTGCTGTTTTGAGTCCTGATAAGGGTAGTTCCCAAAACTCACAAAGTAGAGGACTACTGAAGCCAAGACTGCTGAAATTGGGAAAGCCCGTATTTTAGGCTTAGCCTAGCGCTGGAGGCTAGTGCAGACGAGGGGAGGCTGTGTCAATGGTCCAATTGATGCAAGAGGTCAACGAGTTTAAAGTTACAGCAACCTATTTATGGCCTAGACTACCTAAATACTGTATTTGTAAATGGCATGTGCTGCTGGGCTTCAGTCTTAAGCAGCTGGATGAGATTTGTCTACTGGATTGTGTTCTGTGGGAATACAACTTAGTCTTCTCAGATGCTGCTACCTAAATAAACCAGGCTTCCAAATAAGTATTCTTCCTGAGCTGAGAGGAGGAGACAATAGCAGTGTATCAATGATACCCACTCATCCCTGTAACATGACAAAGAATAGATTTTATGTTTTGTGATGCTGCCAGGGATGTTATATTTCTATGGGTGGGATTTTTTCATATCTATAAATCTAAGTTTGCTTTTGCTGGCTCAACAGGTGAAAATATTAAACCAAAGCATCCATATCTTCACTTCATCAGCCATGAGCCAATACCAGAAGAAAAACTATTGCCAGAGGGAGACATTTATCTGCCAGCTTCCCACATCTGCCCATTCGCTTCAGGTCAGTTGGTCCTACCACGCTCTTACAGAAAAGCTGCAAAACTGTGCATGGTTTCCAAATGGGATTCTATAGAAGGCTGAGACTGCACTGGCAGCTTTGGCAATCTGTAGGCAAAAAAATGATTGTATTTTGGAAGGGCAGTATTCTTTGACGAAGAGTCTAATATTTGTGTAGAATAGTTTTGGGTCTTTTTCTGATCTTTTTGGCCTAGAAAGTAAATATAAAGTAAATCTCCTCTTTTTCCTATAAAAACTTGGATCATTTTGAATGCATGATGGGTTCCAGAAGTCAGAGAGACTGCGTGCAATGTATGCATTACTGCATCGCACAGCAACCCTGAGCGAGTCTTCAGGGAGGTTAGTTTCATAGAAGTCCTGCTACATTCTTTCTCTAGTTAATGAAAGAGGTGAGCTACCCTAGAAGGGCAATTCAGAACATCTGAGAGTTTCTGAATTGTCATCTGAAATAAACTCTTCCTATTAACCTCCTTCCATCTCCCTTTCTAGGAGTCTCCTGTTTTCTTGTAGGAACAATCTACAAAAACATCATTAGTCTTCAGGCCTGTTCCCTTGCTCCCTTGAAAAAAACAAAAAAAAACAGCCCGCCCTCCCTTTCTCTCTCCCTTCCTTCCTCCCTTCCTTTCTTGTCTTGGCCTGCCGCGTAACTTTGCCCAAACTTGCATACACATCCTATAACTTATTATCCTACAGATAATCAGAGGCAGAATTTGAAACTCTACCAGACGTATTGACTTATTTCACTTAGTCAGCCGAACGAGTATTACACCTTAGCAGACTTAATCTAACATAATTAAAATTGATCCAGGAATTTTCTGTGAAATCACTTTTGTTGAAAGATGCTGATTCACTGAAGCCAAAATTTTTATGAAGCTAATCAGTTCTGGGATGAGATAGCTGATGACAACTAGTCCAACTAGAAGGGATCATCCCCTATAGGGACTGCTGCAGCTCGGCATATAGCTATGAAATTGGACTCTAGCAGCTCCTACATTTAGTAGTTTGTTCTATCTATCTATCTTGTTCTATTTTCTACAAATTAAAACTGCTCCACTTTCATGACTGGTTTTTTCACACACACAAAAGAAAAGTTTCATTAACTAGTGGCAAGGCCACTCCTTCAGTCTGTGGGAGACCCGGCTTCAAGTTCTACCTCTAAATTAGAGAGGCCATAACACAGTTTATATGAATGGTTTTGTTACTCAGTGGTTTCCCTTCTTGCGGAGGTGTGAGAAATTTCAGAAACATCAGTTTCAGCGATACAGAATAAATCAAATTCCCTTAAGCCACATTTAAACATGACACAGCCTGACTTTCACCAAGCAACTTAAAATTGTAGGTTCTGATGTTCCAAAACCTCTACTGCTTTTTCTTTTATGCAAAACAAGATTAAATATGCTTTCAGCCCTTACTGGCCCTTTTCCCATGAGAGGCAGGCCTAGAAGGAAAGAGAGATTTGGGCAAATTATTTCACGTTATTTCTATTTCTAATTTGTGAATTAGTCTTATTTCTAATAAGTGAAAATTTTTGCCAACAGAACCTCAAGTTAACAAGAAATTTTTGTATCACTTTCACTTTATAACAGAAGCCTTTGGGGGATGGGAGGAAAGCAATTTCTTTGTGGAGTAATGCTGTCTGCCTTATCAAAGCTATGCAAAATATTATGGTTGCTAATGATATTCAGTATGATCAGCACATGTCAGAACACAACTGTGTCAAAGCAAGTGATATGTCCCTTTTTGGTATAACAACAATATTTTTTGAAAGATTTTTTGAAAGATATTTATATTTACCATATAAATATATTAAGAAAATATTTATATAACAAGCCAGATACGTTTCTTGTTTTCATCATGCTTTTGCCTTAAAAATGGTTTAATTTGATGCCACTTACCAACTCATGAGTGGGGCGTTTCAAAGCAGTTCACATTTGGTGCTTCTCTTGAAAATATTTTACAGGCATACTAACAGAGCTCCCATGAACTGAAGCCAAAGAAAACACACTTCTAGTGTAGCCCCAAGATCATATCCACAAAAGGTGTAAACGGCAAAAGTTGGAAGTAAACACCCAGGTCAAAATACTCTAAATCACTTTTCAATTATTGCCCAATTCAGTTATTGCCCACTGAAATATTGAGGACACTCAGAATTTGCAAATAAGAAATATGAAGTTCTGCCTCTGCCTCTGGATATGCCCAGGAATGGTGTATCTCACGTCCTTCTAGACATTTGTCTTATGCCTAAGACTAGTCAGAATTCAGACAGGACATATGTTTTCTTCCTTGTGCTTCCTACATGCAGCCTCACTGTTACCCCAATAGGTCCAAGGGCAGAAAGCACATCCAGTAACTTCAGGATTTCTTGGGATGCAGGAGAATAAAAGTCTGCCGCTTTCACTGTTACATGTCGCTCACTATATCCCAGAGAGATCTCCAAACAAGCAATTCTCAGGCCTTTTGTAGCCAAGAATCACATGAGAAAACTGGTGCTCTATGCTCCATCCACTATCATCCCAGAGTGGCTATTTCTGCTTTTTACTTTCCTGTCCCATGTTCAGGGATGCTTTTTACTCCTTTCCTTCGCTGCTCTGTAGATTAAGCTATTAGAATTTACATTTTCATGTTCTGTGCTTTCAGAATACCCCTTTCTGAGAGAAATGATTTGATTGGGTTGTATCTACCATCTTGTGTGAAAATCATGGCTATTATATGTTCAGGAATTAGATTGCTCATTATCACTCATTTAAAGTGCTCCACTTTAGATAGTAGAATTAAATAGTCATGAAACAAGAAAATGTAAGAAAGGGTGAGATCCTGAGGGAATTCACCTGGGAAGGAGAAGAACTGAACTCTAAAGTCTGCTCCAACTAAAATTGAATTTTTTCTTTATTAATTTTTCTCTAGTTCAATAAATGCTTCATTGTAAAGCCAAACAGCTCTCTTGAGAAAATCACTACCAAGGGTACTTCCTCGCAAAGATGAGAAACCATTCAGACAAGGTTTCCCATGTCACTTCTTTCGTAGAAAATGGATATTTTTTTCTGAGTATACACAACCAGAGAGGTTGTGGACTCTCCCTCACTGGGGATATTCAAGAACCATCTGGGCACAATCCTGTGCAGTGTGCTCTAGGATGACCCTGTTTGAGCAGGCTGCTTGGACCAGAGAACCGCAGTGGTGGTCCCTTTCAACCTTACCCATTCTGTGATTCTGTGTTTCTCTGATTCCATTGCCCAACCCTTCTTCCCTTCCCTTGTAGCATGTGCACATGCTACAAGGCCAAAATCCACATAACAGTAAAGGAGACTGTACATACTTCCAGGTGCTAAGGGACTAGACAGTAAGTCAGAAGAATTTGTACCTCATCTTTGGTTTTCAAGTTATCCTTATTTAATGATATCCTAGTTTTTACCAACATTAAATCAAATAAAATATCAAACTAGTTTTCTTTTCAAGAAACAGAACATAGGGATTGATCAAAAATATTAGTATGCAAAACAAGGTAAAGAGATAGAGCAGAACAGAAAAGTAAGGTATGACATGTTATAAAGCTGTTTGTGTTACTCCTTTTGACTACTGTCACTGCAGCAAGTCAGGGAATCTTTGCTTCCCAATCAGTGACTGTAGTGTCATGCCAAAACTACTCATACTCTTCCTGACTTCTGCTGCAAACTGAATTATTCAAAAATTTTATCAGACATGGGATAAAACTAAAGTGTAAGACTTATCAACACAAAGAATAATTTGCTTTCTGATGGAAACAAGAGGGTAATTGTCCCTATTGAGAATCCAGTATTATGAAAACCTAATAATATATTATTATTTAACAATCCCCATGTGTGCTTTTAAGTAGAAGAATGGTACATAGATTGCTTCATAAGCAATGTTCTTTTATTGCTTCCCTGAAGTTACAAGAAACTGTTCTATAAAATTTATGCTAAAAATCACTTTTTCAGTTCTTATTGTACCCTAGAGAACTTAGTTTAATCATGAATACATGAGGGAATTTTTAAAATGAAACTAAATATTTTTAGGGAAAGGAGATCAAAAGATATTCGCTAGAGACATGTATGATACAATTAGCAGTAAAACAAAGATACTTATGCAGTAAAACAAAGATGCTTATGTGCTACTGGCTTAATTAATTATATTCTCCAGTAAAATGATTTACAAAAGTAAAGATTAATAACATACTAATAGGCTGTGAAGGACTTCAATATGAGATTATAAAATGGAAAACTTGCTGAAATATGAGTCACTGTTCAAGAGAAAAAAAATTTATTAAAAAGAAATTTATTAAAAAGTCTAAAACTCATAAATAGAAGACAGCAAAAGCAGACCTGCATGTATGACCAACAACAATACATCCCTGATTCCCCCTATGATGTTAAACCCTTTATTTTCCCAAGTGCAATCTTTTTCATGTACATTCATTATTTTTCCGCTGTAAAATGTTATATCCTTTTCGTTGTTAAATATTTTTTGTTCAGTTTACAGTACATGAGATTTTGAATCAAATCCAAAATGGTTGCATTTTTTGGCTGACCATTTTCAGCTGACCTAACGGTTATCTGCTTATCAATTTAATTAGTTAACTGCATCTAATTTATGTTAAAGGAAACTGGGATTATAGCAGCCAAAAAAAGTTAGATATGAAAAAACTATACTGAAGTAAAAAACTGCCTGCTTGTTCACCATCACTCTTTCCTAGAGTGGTTAGCCAGAGCCCACTGACTTCAAGAAATCTTTGAGACCGGCTTCCCATTTATTCCCATTTATTCCATGTTTATCCGAAATGTCCTTTAAGTGGTCAAATCAGAGCTCCAAGAGCAAGTAACAACTATCATAAATCTGTAATTAGACATTACAGTCTGCGTGTATATAAATCCTTACAGATAGTAGGTTACACTCTGTACTTAGAGAACTGCTTCCCCTTTCAATCTTCAAGTTAAGTTTGCAGACTATTTCAAAATAAGCTCAGGGGTGGGTGGAGTGGAAAAGACCTGCAATGTTATTGCACAAAATAGATTCAGATAGTGAGAAGCCACTATATTTACAAACAATTTTTTCTAACCCAACTTTTCATTGATGGAGTGGGTGGGAAAAGAAAGCAGTGTAGTTCTCTAATTATTCCTCACCTTCATGTAAGTTTTTTCCTCAGCCAAAGATAAAAACAGCTATGACAAACATTTACCTAACATTTCTTTAATATCTTGACGCCATGAAAAATGAGCAACCTGAGGTGAACTTTTCTGCATGTCACTCTAGAGACTAATTTTGGTGTCTACTCTTGTTGTAGTTTATATTAAAAGAAATCCTTTTGATTTTTTTTTTTTGCTGTTTCTTTCTACGTATTTTCCCCTGAAATAGATATATCATGTTCTTTCAAGAATTCAATTCCGATCTTTTCTATAAACTTTGACCACACAGCACTAGATAGCACAGATCTACTTCATTCATTTCACAGGAAATACTTTTATTTATTTATTAAAGTGTGACTTTTGTCTTTTTTAATTACAATATGAGAGATTTACTTCATTTTCAGCATCTGATTTACTATAACTGTTCATTCTGCTTTGAAGTATTTGTGCATCCCCCCCAAGCTATATTTGTTCAGCCAAATATTTCTCTGTAAAGATGGATTTTTGCATTTATCCTACTGAATGGCTGCATGTTTTTAACAGACTGATTCTGTGATTTGTCAACATGATCTAAAATTCTAAATTTGCCTCAAAAAATGCATGCAGCCATTCATCCAAGTCACTAACAGAAGCGTTGTACACTTATAGGTGCAGGAGAGATTTCCATAGAAACCTATTTTATTTAGCTGCTAGTCTGACACTGGAACATAGATGACTCTTCCTCTGGATATATATTTCCAGTGAGTTGTGCAACAACTTCATCCAGTTGCCATTCTCCTACCTTCCTCATGAGATTGCCTTTTACGAATAACTGAAAAAGATAGCTAAAATCTGCCAGTTCCCCTCTTGCAAAAATTTTAATACGTAGCCAAATAGAGGATTAATTGTTTTTTAAAGTAGCATATTTGGAGAATTTGATTGTTACTTATCTCCTTGTTATGTTCTATTTGCTTAGAAAATAAGTGTCCTTTTTGTTTCAGCACATTGCTTGTTTGTTTTGGAAATGAAATTAAATGGACTAACTTAGCAACAACTAGTTTCTTGCTTTTATTAGATACGTTTGGATGACTCTCTATGGTCTTCAAAGTATTTGTAACTCATCCAGCTATTCATTCTTCCCTTACTGAAGCAGTGTAAACACTTTTTTTCTCTGCTGCACCTGTACCAATTGGCTGACTACAGCTGAAAAAAAAAAGAACGTGAAGCACATGGTCAAATCAAGATAATAGCTCTCTATTCCAGCTCAGGACAAAGCTTCTTCTCTGAGTCAATACTAATCCTTATGGCTCTTGCTCATTTTGCACCTTGGACTTTTTGACTGTCTTCCTTTATGTCAGTGTAACCATTTAAATTAATCTTTTGCAATATCAGTTAGATCTACTTTCTGTGCTTACGACAATCTTCCAGTCTGTGTGTGACAATTGACATAACCCTATACCACATAAATACAAACTGTGTGTTTTGCAACAAAACTCTCGCTGAGCAACAGAGACAAAGGCTCCCAGACCTGGCTGCTGTGCTCTTGGTGTCACCTCTTCTAGTGTCACCTCTTCTAGGAAGGAAGAGGGAAGTGGAGTTTGTTCTTCTCCTGAGATCAGTTGAGCATATCACAGGTGTAGAGAAGTACTTGGACAGAAGTATAGAGTAAAGCAACCAAGGACAGAGAGTAGAATGGGAGCATAAAGTACAGAGATGAACAGACATTTTGTTGCTGAAAGGAGAAAGGGACCTTATGAGGAAAAGGTATTTCTAAAGTTAAGGCTGAGAAGCAAAATAAAGCCAGAGAACCAGAAGGAACTGTGCAGAGTCCGTTGAAACCCAGAAAACTACATGAAGTTGCTGAAAAGAACTGAAAAGCTGAAGAAACCGATGTGTCCTTGCAAGACCACAACTGGAAGAGTACTGGTTTGTTTTAAACTTTTAATTTAGGTCTCCTTTACCCAGGAGATTTGAGGTTTTCTGTGAAGGAGCAAGATTCAGGATGGGAACAGCTCAGGCATGGAGGAAGATATACAGCAATTGACAGGACTTTATTATACAGATTTTACAGTTTTTATGTGTTTATATACACATTGTATATTTATATTTCCTGGGTGTGCGCAGGCATGCCTGCTTCCCTGCTCCCTGCTTCCCTGCTCCCCTCTCTGATAGGCTGAAGAAGCTGCAGAGAGGAGAGTTACCATTCACCCTTTCCTTCCCCGGTTCCTCCCACGTTCCTCCCCCTTTTGCCTTTGTCCCTATCCCGATTTGTTCTCTCATTTGTCTGTCTCATGCTCTACCCCATGTTCTGGCCCTTTCCCCGCCTGAACCGATAAAAATCCGGTGCACGCCTCAATAAAGCATTCCATCTGCACCCCTACCTTGTCTGTGGACCCATCCGTGCTGTGTCACGGCCTCATCGCCCCTCGGACCATTGCAGTTTTCCTTTGTAAATAACTACCTTGTGGATACTTCATATTTTGTGTTGTAGTAGCACCAAACTTAAGACATTTATATTATTTCCTGTCCTTGTGTAAGGGAAATGGCTAGACAATTCCACCTCAAGTTTTTGACAAATTTAGGATGTGTAAGCATTCATCGTCTGAATTCTTGCAGACTCCTAGAGCTGATTAAAGACACAAGACAGTAAGTTCTCCTAAGCAAGCAGCAAAGAGGAAAGGAAAGGGAAGAATCATCAAAGACTTGAGATATGTTGTGGTGCTTTTTTTGCACCAAAAGGCAACTATAAAACCTTCAGGTACAACTTAGGATTCCGACAGCCACAAAACAACATTGTAGTTGAAGTGCTGCTGAGTTAGGTCCTTAGTTCCCACAGATGACCTACAATTACAAGAGTTTCTAAAATCAATGAACCATCAAACACTCTCTAGAGCAATGGAACAAAGAATTACAATGAAAAGAACTGGCTATCCAGAAAGTTCCTGTGTTTCTTGTCTGTGACTCTGCATTAGGTGTTGTATATAGATTTACTTTGCAGTTTAAATTGTCTGGAAGGAAAATTAAACAAGTTGTGAATTCTTTAGAGGTAGTTTGGGAGAAAACTAACCCGGAGTATATGTGATATCAGTAATTAAACAGGATATGACAATGCAGATTTGGAATTATTTGCCCTCTAATTCCTGCAAGTCTGTCAGTACACTTTCAAGGAAAATATGTCTTTATCACGCAACCATCATAGCATAAATAAAGTGTATTTTACATCTAGATATGAATAGTTATTGAGGTGCTGAGGTACACTTTCTAGCTTTAGACCACGTTGAAACATCTCCAGATCCTCTTGGAAACTATGCTAAGGCACTTGGATAATAATGAGGTGATTGGTGGTAGCCAACATGGCTTCACTAGGGGGAAATTGTGCCTGACAAATTTTATGTCTTTTTACAATGGATTACAGTTGTGGTGGACAAGGGAAGAGCAACTGACATTATCTACCTGGAGTTGTACAAAATATTTGACACTGTCCTGCATATCCTTGTCTCTAAATTGAAAAGACATGGATTTCATGGATGGACCACTTTATGATAAGGAATTGACCAGATGGCTGCACTCAAAGAGTTGTGGTCAACAGATCAATGTTCAAGTGGAGACCAGCGGTGAGTGGCATTCCTCAGGGATTGCTATTGGGACATTAACATCTTTATCAGTGGCATGGACAGTGGGATCAAGTGCACCCTCAGCAAGTTTGCTGATGACACCAAGCTATGTGGTGCTGCATCAAAAGAAATGTGACCAGCAGGTCAAGGGAGCTGATTCTTCCCCTCTACTCCACTCTTCTGAGACCCCTCCCAGAGTACTGTGTCCAGATCTGGGGTCTGCACTACAAGAAACACATGGATCTAACTGAGTTGCTCCAGAGAAGGGCCACAAAAATAACCAAAGTGCTGGAGCACCTCTCCTATGAAGACAGGCTGAGAGAATTGGGGCTATTCTGCCTGGAGAAAAGAAGGTTCTAGGGAGACCTTGTAGCAGCCTTTAATCAATTAAAGGGGGTCTACAGGAAATCTGAAGAGGGACTTTTTAAAAGGGCACGAAGTGGCAGGACAAGAGGGAATGGCTTCAAAATGAAAGAGCATAGGTTTAGATCAGTTATTAAGAAGAAATACTTTACTTTCAGGGTGATTAGACAGTGGAAGAAGTTGCAGAGAGATGCTGTGATTGCCCCTTCTCTGGAAGTGTTCAAGGCCAGGTTGGACAGGACTTTGAGTAACCTGGTCTAGCCGAGGGGAGTTTTGAACTAGATGATTTTTAAGGTCCCTTACAATCCAAACCACTTTGTGGTTCTATGATTTTGTGATCTTTTTCAGGGAAGATGTAGACATGAAAACAATCCAAATACTGAAAAAAGCATAATGGGAAGCATAATAAAAAGCTCGGTCTGTTCAGATTTTCAAAAAAGGATTGAGATTACTTAGAGAGAGGAAACAACTAGTAAAATGGTTTTGGTTTTAGTGAAGATATAACAAAAACCAGTATTTAAAAGCTGATTAGAAATTCAAATGAGTAACAAGATATGTTTCCAGCAGCTTGAGTAAAACTTATCCAAGAGGTATCTTCAAATCAACATTGCATGATTTTCTCAAAAGTAAATTTTACTGTACACTAATATGGCTTAGTGAAATGTAAATTACTGCATCAAAAGGGGGATAGCTAAGTAAAATGTAACTGCATGTGACTTTCAAGTTAGATTATAAATGCTTTCCTTTCAGTCTTTAATTCAGTGAACTATAAATAAATTATTTGCTAAAATACATATAGCTGAGTATCTTCTCTATATTTTACATGTTCTTACAGAAATGTATGAAAATAGATGATGATAACAAAAGACACATTGGAAAACTTCTACCCAAATGTTGATTAATGGGACTTCAGCTACTATTTACCCATCAAGGTAAGTGTCTTATAAACTAGTGATTCATATTGTGATATTTTAACTGTCACTTTTGCATGGTTTGCATCTCTTCTGTGGTAACAGCCTAGACTGTCCTGTTTCATAGCATTCTACCAAGGGAGAAATTTATAATGGTATTAGTAACTAAAGTTATTTGTAGAGCACAGGTGTTGTTGCTCCTATGAAGAACGCATATTAGATTTTTTGGTCCCTGACAGAGACAACTTTTGATTATTTCATAGTGGCATTACTGTAGGTTTGCTGTCATTGATTGCAAGATTTGATAATTGATAATTAATGACAAATTTCTTTGTGTACACCAAACAAAAAAATTTGCTAATCGTACTATTTCTTTATATAGTAATCTTATATGATTTCCAACAGTAATGAGTTATTAACTTGTTGGTATCATGGAAGTATTGCTTAAATCATAAACTAACCTTTCAAGTACTGCTATGATCATATATTCCTCTGTATCTTATTTTCATTTTTTATTGGCTAAAATAGTTATATTTCAACTGTCTCAGTGGTTCTTTTAAACAAAAAGATGAACTTCTGCTCATCACTAGCCTCGATGCAACTTTCTGTTGTGCTGCAAAATATAACCTTAAATATTTTTAGGTATTAAAATACAAATCATATTGTTTCTTATTTTTTGTTATGAAGCATACACATAGACACAGATAGAAAGATACATACACAAATATTAATAGCCTTCATTTTCAACCCTATACTTGAATTCACCATACATCCAGATAACAAGATCTTACATGGTATGAATCAATACTGTACGTATTTAAAATATTTCTAGCACAGATTAAACAACTTCTTTGGGCAAAACAAGAAATCATAAGCAACTTTAGATAAAGATATGCCTCTATCCTTAGTATTTAAAACCTATGCATTTAGTCCTAATGGGTATATTTTAACTACTTTTTCTAGTATTACTATAGGCATATCAGAGTCAAAGGAAATCTTAGTAAATTTCTGCAATCAATATACACCAAATTGCTTTTTTTTTTTCCTCTCAAGCTGGAAATTATAGAGAAAGGAAAAAATGAACAAAAAACTCATTAGTCTAAACAAGCAAGTGAAGGTTGCTACCAGAGCATTTTTCCTGTTTTAAACTTCCTCCCACACCAGTCATAATGCCAGAAGACAATTCTCAAAAAATTTGAAAAAATATCGAAAGTAACTCAAAGTGTAAGATGGATCAACATGTAGAATCAGTGAATCACCGAATGGTCGATATTGGAAAGGACTTCCGGAGATCATCTTGTCCAATCCCCCTCCTCTAGCAGGGTCAGCTAAAGCAGGTTTCCCCAGACCATGTCCAGTCCAGTTTTGAGTACCTACAAGGATGAAGGCTCCATAACCTCTCTGGGCCACAGGGTCCACTGATTGACCACCTACACAGTAAAAAAAGTGTTATCTTTTCTTTGGACAGAATGTAATGTATATTAACCTCTGCCAATTTTCCTGTCAGTGGGCACCACTGTGAGAAGTCAGCGACTGTCAGGGGCTCCCAGCGATCTCAGCTGTCAGGTGCTCCAATTCCTTAATCATCTTCATGGCCACGTATCAGACTCACTCTAGTAAGTCCACATATTTCTTGTACTGGGAAAACTGGTGATTGACCCAGATCTCCAGTCATGGCCTTACCAGTGCTGAGTAGAAGAATCTCCTCCCTTGAACTGATCACAACACTTATCCTAATGCAGTCCAGGACACTTTTGACATCGTTTTCTGTAAGGGCATATTCCTGACTCATAGTTTGCTTATTGTCCACAAGGACACCAAATACCTTCTCTGAAGAGATGCCTTCTAACTTGTTTGCCCCGGTTTGTACTGGTATCTAGGGTTATTCTTCCTTCCTCCCAAATCACAGGACTTTGCACTCACCCTTACTGAATGGCATGGGAGCCCTGTCACCCATTTCTCCAGTCTGTCCAAGTCCATCTGGATGTCAGCATGATCCACTGGTGTATTAGCCACTGCTCCCAGATTTATACCATCGGCAAATCTGCTGAGGCTGCACCCTTCCATCATCTAGGTCATGAATGAAGGTGTTAAACACAATATGTGACAGTATTCATCCCTGAAGCACATCATAAGTGACTGCCTTCCCACTGGACTTGGTATTGTTGATAATGATTCTGTGATCCCAGCAGTTCAGTTAGATTTCAGCCCACACCACCAACCATTTGCCTAGCCTGTATCTTATCTGTTTTTCTACAAAGATCTTAATGAACAGAGTGTAAAAAGCCTTGCTAAAGTTGAGATAAACAACATACACTGCTCTCCCTTCATCTATCAGGCCAGTCATCTCATCACAGAAGTCAATTATATTGGTCAGACATGATTTCTCCTTTATAATTGTATGACAGTGGGCTGGAATTTGGTTAAATTTGGCTATTTTTATCCTGAGTTCTACAAGATCACACTTTCATTCTGGTCAATTTAGCCAAAAATTGAAATGACAGAGTCTATACAAAATAAACATTGACTAACTGTTGATTAAGTGATTTCTAAAGCCATCTAGCTACTACACATAATCACATAGAATTACAGAAATACTGTTTTCAGCTGAAAAGCAACATAAGGGAAAACAAGTATCAGGGAAAAGTACTTAAATTTGGTCATTGTGACAGCTAACAGTGCTAAATGAAGCTCTGATTTAAGCCACGCTTCTGGGAGTTTTTTGGCTTCAAGGGTGTGTGGAAATACATGCAAAAGAGCTTTCATTCTCATAACAATATACGGAAAATATGTGAACTGAAATTTATGCAAGGACTTCAACCAAATTATTACCCTTACCAACATTTTCATAGTCAGTCTTTATAGTACTTTGTAGGGTTAAATTTCTGTCAGCATTCAAGCTCTGATGAAATAGGGATTATATAACAAATACGTTTCTTTAATTAATCTGTCAAATGAGTCTCATTAACAGTCTCATCGGAGTAATTGCTTAAGAATTAAGCATTAGAACATTTAACATTTTTAAAAGAGTTCACTATATTCAAGCATTGCATAAGTGTCTTTGAATATCATTTTTATCTCCCTATTTATTTTTGACAAGGTAGAATAGTAAAACATAGTGTAGAATAAAAGAACAACAAGAAACTAGTGGAAACATAAAATTAACAAATGAGATTTCTACCATTTAATTATCTTTTTATGCAGCATCTTCTCATATCAAATGTAAATCACCTGATTGTTAGATTTTGTTCTTTTGAAATGCTTCAAGAAATTATAATTATGGGGACTGGACTGATGGATATCTCTTGTGATATCCCTATGGTGATATTTTATAATAAAATGCCTTTGATCATGTATTTGTCATATGCATACACTTGTTACAGTAGGTCCACATAAGTTGTGCCAGAAATTTTCCCTTTTCAAAAAATGAAAGAATCAAATAGACAATGAGTAGGAAATATATTAAAGCTATTTTACAACCTGCAACTCCATTGATGCAAGAAGAGGCTGCAAGTATTTCAAAATATCTAAACCAAGTCTAGGGGAAAACCAGACACGTTGATCAGATTAAACAGTGGACTTTCTAGCATCTAGAAAATACAATGTAAATTCCCTTGTGAATAAAACTAGTTAGTTCCAACATTGAAAACAGAACTGAATTGATGAAATGTGAGATTTATTACTTAAAGCTATTATCAGTACTGGCTCCTGAGATCAAGAGGTAGTATATGTCAATACAAACCACTCTTCAGATAGAATCATAGAATCATAGAATTGATTGGGTTGGAAAAGACCTCCGAGATCATCGAGTCCAACCCTTGGTCCAAATCCAGTCCATTTACTAGATCATGGCACTCAGTGCCACGTCCAATCTGCGTTTAAAAATCTCCAGGGATGGTGAATCCACCACCCCTCCGGGCAGCCCATTCCAATGCCTGATTACTCTCTCTGTAAAGAATTTTCTCCTGATATCCAACTTAAATTTCCCCTGGCGGAGCTTAAGCCCGTGCCCCCTTGTCCTATTGCTGAGTGCCCGCGAGAAGAGACCAACCCCCACCTGGCTAGAACTTCCCTTCAGGTAGTTATAGACGGTGATGAGGTCACCTCTGAGCCTCCTCTTCTCCAGGCTAAAGATGAAATACTGTATATAAGGGTTTCTTAATAGTGATGCCTATCATTACTGTGTTTGTGCCATTAGTCACTCGTGTCCTGTAGTAAAAATTGGAAGTGTGATGTTGAGTTTTCTTTTACTTCTTTTCCAAAGTAGAGCTGAAAGTAAGTTACAGGATGCATCTCAATGGAAAAGTAACTGTTCTTTCTTTTTCAATGATTGCGGGAAGGTGGCTTTTCAGAAACACCATCAAATGGAAACCAAAGTTTCTTTTTTGCCAGTCTCAGCATTTGAAATACCTGCCTACTGTTTGAGTAAATTCGATTAATTATTTCAAGTCACACAGAGCACATGTCTAGAGGAAAGGCAAAATACTGCTTCAGCCTATAAAATCCTGCTGCTGTCTGGGAAGTTAGTCAGTGAGATATAGGCTATAGTGAATTTCAGTAAAATAAAACTACAAAAGCACTGACTTCTTCCAACAACAACAGGAGGTTTTGTTAGGAAGATGGGAATGTTGAGTACAGAAAAAGTGAAATTAGAATCTGAGGAGATGCCTCTAATAATTGATGACAAAATAAAATATTTGACATACAAAGTAAAATGTTTGGTATACAAAATAAGTTGTCTATCTCAAAGAAGACTTGGAAACTAAGAATGCTGCCACAAAGACCCTCTTGTCAAAGCCACTGGAATGTAAGCTCATAGAAGTGGAAGATCCTACTTAATAAGTCTCATACTATGTATGAAATATTGTTTTCAGGGTAGCTTAACTAATGCATGTTCAGTATTGTTTAGAATACTGAGATATGAAAGTGAATTTTATCTTTATTTTCTTATCTACAGAAAAAGAGAAAGAGAGAATATTATTGTATGTGCTGCCTAAAGTAAGAAGATTCATTTAAATTATTTAAAACTCTATCAGTTTCCTTTTACATTCATATGCCTTTATAGAGTTGGTCACATGATAGGATAGTCTACTTAAGAAGAGGTCTAGAAGAATTATCATTAAGCTAATTCTGACCTAGAAAGACCTTTTTTTGAGAACAAGTATCAGACAGAGTATTTCCGGAGACAGTAAGAACTTTGCAAAGAACCCCAGGGAATTCAGGGATACACACCCAGAGGATACAGTTGTGTGAAGAATAACTTTTTAAATCATGTCAATGGCCTTTCTTTATCCATGACAAACAGTCTTGTGTTGGTCAAAAGGAAAGAAGAAAAATGCTAATTCAAAGATAATTTCCGTAATCTGTTTTTCTGTTCTTTTCACATCTCTGTATCCTTCCATCTCCCTCTCCTTTTTCTCATGAGAAAGAGTTATTTATATAAACAATATAAAAACTTCCATCAAGACCATGATTGCCCTTACCTCCTCTTATCTTGTCTCCTTTATTCTTACAAGATCAGTTCTTATCGTCTTTCAGCACAGTAAAGCCAGCTTGGGATCTCTGTAAATACATACAAAACTATTTTCTTGTTCTCTTTTATACTCTTTCTTAAAACTCTCCTTTCCACTGATGCCTGCATCACCACACATTTGTCAGTGTTGATCTCACATTTCTCCGTTTATAGGCACTGTCTTCAGAAGTGCCAATATTTTTTTCTGTATTTATTCAGTATTTAAACAGTCAGTACTGCTTTGTCAGCAGTGTTCATCAGCCATATGCTATGAAAGTAATCAGTAACAACTTTGATAGTCTAGTTCCAGAGGTTTGAAGAAAGGTCAGTACTTGACAGGACTTGAGGATTTGAGCCAGGTAGATGATGCGCAGCTGAACATAATATGTTATAATATCCAGTGAAGGAAACGGGAGATATGGTAGAAGAGGTTGGTGGCAATCAGAAATTGCTACAAGAAAGTTATTTCCTTCTAGCCTATTATGTCTGTAGTTTATGAGACTCGTTATCTAAGACAATAAGGGGCAGCCCCTACCAAGATTTATATCCCAAAGTAAAGCTGCATACAAGCAGTCCCATCAACATCAAATATCTTAGTTACCTAGACTTAAATATACAAAAAAAGGAAAATTATGTTCATGCAATCAAAATGTCCCTTTTCATATGCACTTAGAAATGTTTTATTCCTCAATTATTAGAAAACAAAAGTAAATGGAAAGAAACAACAGCAACTTATTTACGGAGTCATTTGTGATCCAATGGTTGCTGAGAACAACCTCATGTTACTTTCCAGGTAGGTTTTGTCCTAAGTGACAGCTCAGAAGCTAAACACACATAAGTACACTTAACACAAAGAGTATTTAGCTCTGGCTGCATATATGACCCAACAGCATTTGCCATACCAGGTAGTGAAATTTCATGAATCAGATTCTAATAAAGCTCTTTTCCATATCTGGTTCAGTTGTTAAGACAATCAATTTATTCTTTCAAATACGAACTCTTTCATCATCATCATCATCATCATCATCATCATTATCATCATCATCATCATCTCTGCTCTCCATTGCTGGCAAAATCCTGGCAAGAATACTCTTGAACAGACTAATACCCGCTGTAGCAGAAGGAATTCTACCTGAAAGCCAATGTGGCTTCAGAGCCAACAGGAGTACCACAGACATGGTGTTTGTCCTCAGACAACTGCAAGAGAAGTGTAGGGAACAGAACAAAGGTCTTTATGTAACCTTTGTTGACCTCACCAAGGCTTTTGATACTGTGAGCAGGAAAGGTCTATGGCAGATTTTGGAACGCTTAGGTTGTCCCCCCAAGTTCCTTAAAATGATCATCTCACTCCATGAGGATCAACACGGTCAAGTCAGATATGGCAATGCACTTTCTGAGCCCTTTCTAATAACTAATGGTGTGAAACAAGGCTGCGTTCTCACATCAACCCTATTCACAATCTTTTTCAGCATGATGCTCCAAAGGCCTGCTCCAAAGGTTGATAGAAGCCTATTCAACCTCAGGTGACTGAAGGCCCACACTAAGACCTTAAACCATCTTGTCCAGGAGCTGCTTTATGCTGATGATGCCGCCCTTGTTGCTCACACAGAAGCAGTTCTGCAGTGTTTAACATCCTGCTTTGCAGACGCTGCTGAGCTCTTTGGGCTGGAAGTCAGCTTAAAGAAGACAGAAGTTCTCCATCAACCAACCCCTCAGGAAGTCTTCCATCATCCCCATATCACCATTGGCCAATCAGAGCTCAAGTCAGTCCAGCAGTTTAATTACCTAGGTAGCCTCATCTCCTCGGACGGTAAGATTGATGGAGAGATAGACAACAGGTTAGCAAAGGCATAGAGTGCCTTCGGAAAGCTTCATAAAAGAGTTTGGCAAAATAAACACTTGAGGAAAAGTACAAAGATCAGTGTTTACAGAGCCATAGTGCTGTCTACTCTCTTATATGGATCTGAATCATGGGTTGTCTACCACCATCATCTGTGACTCCTAGAACGCTTCCATCAACGCTGCCTCCGCACAATCCTAAACATCCACTGGTCAGATTATGTGACCAATACATCTGTTCTAGAACAAGCAGCAGTCACAAGTATTGAGGCCATGTTGCTGAGAACACAGCTGCATTGGGCAGGACACATCTCAAGGATGAAGGACCACCTAAGATCTTGTTTTACAGTGAACTTGCCACTGGCTGCCGCAAGAGAGGAGCCCCGAAGAGAAGATACAAGGACTCCCTGAAACAACATCTCAGCCTTGGCCATATTGATCAACATAACTGGTCTACTCTGGCCTCCAATCGGGAGGTCTGGAGACACACCATCTATAACGCTGCTGATGCCTTTGAGAAAGCACACAGGACCATTCTTGAGGAGAAAAGACAATGCAGAAAGAATCGTGTCTTGCAGAATATACCACCTAAGGAGTCTTTCTGCTGTGCCTTTTGCAACCAGATGTGCCTGTCTCATATTGGCCTTTTTAGCCACCAGCGCACTTGTAACAAACGTGGGTAGAGTCCTTCCCAAATCTTAGTTCACGAAGCCCAGCCATGACACTTAACACAAAGAGTATTTAGCTCTGGCTGCATATATGACCCAACAGCATTTGCCATATCAGGTAGTGAAATTTCATGAATCAGATTCTAATAAAGCTCTTTTCCATATCTGGCTCACTTGTTAAGACAATCAATTTATTCTTTCAAATACAAACTCTTTACATAATAACTAAAAACATGTGGCTTTAATAAAATATTGAATTTTTCTCACCACAGCTAAATAGGTTGGGCAAAGCCTCACACTGATGTGTCCAAGCAGTTTTGAACTGCATCCCACTGCTGTGGAACATATGTTTGCACTTGACCATGTCAGGTTGCCAGAAGTATGATCAAGTTAACTGTGGAACTAGGAACCAGTGTCAGAACCTCTAAATTGCTCTAAGCAGTTGATTTTTTTCTAATTGCTAAGAAATGTAGACTACATATGATAGAAATAACCCAAGCTTACATCTTTTGCTGTGGTTCATATTTATTTGAAAAACTGAAAACAAACACAACTTAATACCACCTTCACTTGGCTTTTCCTATGGCTCAGCACCATGCAACTTTACTTGTCTTTCATGTGTTACTTGTCTGTGATCAGGTTAACCAAGCACTGAAGACTTTTCTTTCTGAATTAGTTCCCTTCTTATTGAAAAAAAAAAATCCTTCCTCTAGGCCTGCTATCACTAGCACAGGTGATTATCCACCATTGTAATCAAGATATTGTGACCAAAGCTCAATTGGAGATGAAGCTGGCCAGTACTGGGAAGGGACAATAAAAAGAATTTTTTTAAAGTAGGTTAATGGTAAAGTGCAGTGCAGAAATAACATTAGCCAGTTACAGGATGAGGATGGTCACCTCACAGAGACAGAGGCAAAGAAAGCATTAAACACCTCTGCTTTGTCTCTGTCTCTGTGAGGTGACCATCCTCATCCTCAACACAGATGACAGACCAAGGGTGTCTCAGTGCCCTGAGCTGGAGGACCATGACTGCAGGAAATATCAACTCCCACTTGACCCTGAAATTGTGTGGGATCTGCTGTGCCAGCTGGATCCCTATAAATCAATGAGGTCTGATGGGATTCATCCCAGAATCCTCAGAGAGCTAGCTGATGTCATCGCAAGGCCTCTCTCAATGATTTTTGAATGGTCTTGGGAAACTGAAGAGGTCCCTGCTGACTGCAAGCTGGTGAATGTTGTCCCAGTTTTCAAGAGCAAGAAGGATGACCCTGGAAACTAAAGGCTTGTCAGTCTCATTTCAGTGACTACTAAAATAGCATATTGACTATTTACCAATTAACTTTTTACCTTTCTTCTAAAAATTATGATCAAATGTTTCCTTTTATTAATCAAATAATGTAGTTATAATTAAGTTCAACAACCCAAATTAATCTATCTGTGCTTTCATACAAAAAACTTTCCACATGACTAGGAGATGATGAGGGTATGTTCAAAACAATGAACAATTGTTTAAACTGGGTCTATCAGTACAACAATTATTTTTGATGTATTATAGAGATTTTCTGGCCAGAACATCCAAGATGACAACTAATAGTAACTAACAGTTAGGGACATCTAATTTTCTGTGCTCCTGAAATCTATAATATAAATAGATTTGCAATAAGTTCTCTTTCATTTAATAGAGTAGGGGTCCTGTAAATCTTATTTCATATCTAATTCTTAAGAATAAAATCCTAACTATATAAACCATAAGTTCCCTTTCAGTGTATTCTCACTTTTATAGAAAAGTTTCATTTTTAAAATGTTCTCTTTGCATATAAATACAGACCTACTTTACTAAATAGGTCCCTTTGGCAGAACCCTGTACTGGTATGTTCTTTTTGTTTAGAATAACATATTTAGGTTTACCTTTTTGAACTTAGAAGTTTTGAGTACTCTGTACAGATAAAAATGTGAACTTAGAGGGACAATCTACTGAATAGCTCACTAGGGTAATTTACAGTTATAAACACCTAATATTTTACCCAAAACCATGCAATATTATTCCTTACCTTCTGAGAAATACAGCCTTGCTTTGGGCAGACCACAATTTTCATGTCTTAAGATTTAGGCCTTTACTGGGAGCATGGGGTTTACTATTAAGTTTTCTGTGACCACTCTGGTTAATCTCATTCTCTAAATGGAGCAGCTTCCCTATATAAACACTAAAACGTGCATCTAATTTATGACTACTTGTAGACTTGGAATTTATCGAATTTATGTATTGAATTTATAACATAGGAGAATAAAGTGTGTTGTCATCTGTGTGGATGAAAGCATTTCTTTTTTAGTAGGATGTACACAAAGAGCACTGCTGGTGATGAAATTATATCTTCTGAGCAAGCCTTCTAAAAATTTAAAGTCGAAGCACTATTCAGAGGTGAGAGAAAAGGACATGGCAGAATTAAAACAAATAAGACGGTCTTTTATATATGATCTATACTTTGTAAGTATAGACTACAGTGAAGTAGAAAAAATTCTGTTTTCTTTCATAGCATTTTTACATTGACAACTGTACTTGTTTTCTTGTTTCCTAAATATACAAGTTCCATGTTGCCAAGAGGTCCTATATTTTCAGTGAATTCAGGGTGAATTCAGGGTTCTACTTTTCAGAGGTACTATTAGCACTGACAGTACTAAAGGTTCTATTTCCAAATAAATAACTGAAAATCACAAGAATATCAAGAAAACTGTTGCAGACTTTTTTCTCCTCATGAAAATGTTAGTATAGCATTTTCCCGTATACTTAGACATGCCACAGATGTCTATATTTTATAATACAGAGATATTTTTAGCCAATCAGTTATCCCTGCCTTACTGTACAAAGTAGTTCAACACAGAATATCACCTGCATGAAGATTTGAGAAACCTAACACCTGAATCAGAACTGTTAATATTTACCTTCACAATCTCATTTGCTTTCAGGGTTTTGCAGGTGCTACTGCTAAAATGTAGGATATCAAAAGATGACACATGTTAGCAAACAAAGATAATATTTGTGAAGTTGTTTAATAGAGGACATGGTTAAGTACTGCAAGACAGAACTACATGAAGACATCTAACCTAACTGTAAAAACTTATTGTCACTAAAACAAAGCGGCATAGTCATTCTAACGTGATATTCTGCCTTGGCTGTGGCATGGCAGCCAAACTAATTTCCTTAGATGTAATTCCATAGACATATGCACAGCTCTCTAACACTGACTGAAAGAGACTGCTCTGTGCTAGCCTGGATATCTCCATGTTCTTCCACTTTGCTGTAAAGACTGACACGAGATGAAACGTGAAGTTTGGTCCACTGTTAGATGTTTCATGGAACATGATAATTCACAGCCCTTACATAGAGTAGTAATTCACAGCTCTTACATAGAGTAGCAAGGTCTCTAATTATGCAGCTCTAAATCTAATACTAGGGAGAAGTTCATTCATCCTATTTAATCAAGCCACTAAAAGAGAAAACATGTTTTTGTCCTGGGATTCTGGCACAGGGGGTGGGAGGAGAAGAGGTTATGTTTTGGGAAATAGTTTTGTCTAGCAGGTAACTCGAAAAAGATAAGGTTCTGTGATTTCCAAAAGGAAATCTTTATCTTAAAGAGTTTCGGGGGCAAAGAAGGGAAAAGTGTGTGCTCTTTTCAGTTTACTTTCTCTAATATCCAGATTGTGATGGGATCTTTTCAGCTGGCACATACTAGATCCCCCTTTATCCCCTGTGATGGGTTGACCTTGGCTGGCCAACAAGTGCCCGCCAAGCTGTTCTATCACTCCTCTCTCAGCAGGATGGGGGGAAGAAAATAATATGAAGAAGAACTTGTGGGTCAAGATAAAGGTAGTTCAATAAAGAAAAGGCAAAGGCCATGCATGGAAGCAAAGGTAAACAAAATGATTTTATTCTGTACTTCTCATCTGCAGGTGATGACCAACCACTTCCTGGGAAGTAGGGCTTCAGTACTCCAGAAGACAAATGCAGCTTTTACTGCTGAGCAGATGCCATATGGTATGGAATACCCCTTTGCTCAGCTTGGATCAGCTGTTCCAGCAGTGTTCCTTGCCAAACTCTTGCTAACTCCTCAGTCTACTGTCCTCTGGAGGGCAGACAGTTTGGAAAGATGGCCTTGGTGCTGCACCAGCACTGTTCAGCAATAGCCAAACACTGGTGTATCATTAACATCTTTTTACCACCAACACATGATACCGTGAGGGCTGCCATGGGGAAAAGTAACTCCATCCCAGCCCAAACCAGAACAGTCCTGGAGAATTTGAAGGGAATTCAAAAGTTTATTTTCAGAAGATTACTGAACAAAGCAACACTTCACTGGCTTTTATTAGAGGAGGGGGGGTGGTCCTAGCTCTGAGAAATACTGATTTGCATGTTGCTTGTCTGAATGTAAACACAGCTCTGACATGGTTCAAATTTATCGTGTTTTTCAACAGATCTCAGAATTCTTCAAAGGGCTGTGAAAACTATTTTCTGTACTTGAGAACAAACACGTGTATCTGCAACTGCATTCAAATGTACAGAATGAAAAATGCAGAAGAGTATCACCTCCAGAAAAACATCAGTTCCTTCTTTCCTATATTAGGGAAATTTTTAATTTCAGGTACTATTTTAGCCAAAATTTTTTTAAGGCTGAGAGATATAAAAATTTTCACAGATGCTAATGAATGTGTGGCAAGTGTTATTGCCAACTAAACATCCACACTTCAAGAGGACTTCATAATCACAAAAATAAAAGCATTTCCTCTAGCCCTGACAGCTGAAATCATGTTCTGAAATCTTCATCCTACTGGAGGACTAGAGAACAGTGAATTAATCTCTTAATTAATTCTTTAAAGGGCTAGGATAAAATACAGGCATACTTTCTTTCTGGCAATCCCAATAAAATAATTCCACAAGTTTTTTAAACTGTGAATGCTTATGTGGAGCCTGTTAGTATATAAAGCCCATGTAATCTAATGCATGCCAAGCCTATGGTGTTTAACTGCACGTAGACGAGCTATTAAACGAGTATGAGTACATCCACAAAAGCTGACCATCCTGAAGTTGGACTAGTTACACAGGCAACAGGATAACTAATGTTACTTCTTCTAATATGACTTGAGGAAAGATCCATCTGCCTAAACAAAAACAAAAGACAGATTTATGATGAATTCCTTAAGAAGTTGGTCAGATTTCAAGCTTCTGGAAGAGTCACATAGCCTGCCACAGAAAACAAATGAAAACATTGATGAACACACAGCATCTCATTACAAAGCAATGTGCATGTGTATATATAAATCATCATATATGTATATATATAACCCAAAACATAGTTACATTGCATTATTTAAAGTGTCTTAAATTACTAAACATTTGCATTGTACTGCAAAAGTACTCTGGAATAGCATGACAATGGATGGTAAATACAAGTCAAGGAAACCTCATGCTGCAAACCTGCCAATAGCAATTGACAGGCTGGTAAAATGTGTGCTACCACATCCATCAGCCGTTATCAAACCACGGTCACCACATGTTCCCTAGCCTCTGGCACATCGGGCATCATTCCCTGCACATCTGCCCTTCACAATCTGCCCCATCTGACTCACAAGTTCTGAAACTCAGGTTTTCTTTGTCTTCTCTGATTTAATGAGGCTTATCTCCTGTTATCGTAAATGTGAGCAATTTTCTTCTCATTAGTCATACCCAGTACACGAGTAACAAGTGGTAGTCTCTCACAATATTTCAATGTGAAAACAATGGCTTCTTAATATCTCATTTTTTTCAATATGCAAGTTTCACAAGTGAATGGTAAAACGTTTCACATCAACCTATAACATTAATTTTTTTACATTATTCAGAAGTCTGACTATTGTTAAGATTTTTGGTACAATTGCTAAGTTGAGTGCAAATTACTCTTCTGTGTAATATTTTACTCACTGATTTGAATTTTTAGTTGTCTTTTGGGCTCGGACAGAAATGGCAAGAAAATGTTCCAGAATTTTAGATGTCAGAAACAACTTTTGACATTGTATGGTTTTAGATCTAACTTCTTTGTTTTTCCTGCCGTTCTTCAAGTTCTCCACATATTGTTGCAATAACCCAGAACATTCAACACCTCAAAGTATATACATATATCACTATTTTTTTGTGATATATTTTGGCTCTCCCTATGCAAATTGCATCCCATAGGTTTCTACTAGAGCTGGTTCTTGTGAGGTTTCTATCCTACAAATAAAAAGGATTTGGTCATACTATGCAATTCTAGATAATCTCTGTCTACAGGTAAAACCAATTAATCTTGTTTTAGCCTTATATGATTTTGAGTAGCTCTTACACAAGGCATGAAAAATAAATACTTGTTTTTATAAACTTTTCTGGATCTTGATGCTACTTCATCAGCCAGAGGTTTTCTGCCTTGGATGCAAGCTTCAGAACACAATCCATAAAAATATTTTGCAAGGGTGCCGCTAGTGTGTTTACACAGCAATTTTTACAGGGAACAAAACAACCAGCAGGGAATACGGGTATGTATCCTGTCTTTGCTTTTTTTCCAGACTTCCTAGTCACAAAAGAAACTTACGAAATATCTGGATGACTGTTCTCTCATTTTATTTTATTTGTATGTTATTCATTTAGACTTAATATTTAACTATGCCCTCGCTTCAGCTATATGCTTTCTCTTATGCTTTCTTTATTAAAAAAACCCAAAAAAACTATTACTAGAACACAGCTAGATTTCACTTTTCTTTGTGGATAGCTGAAGGATGTTCTGTACCATATCCTTTTATCCCTACTTTGATAGAATAAAAAGAGCAAGTTTTCACAGATGTTTCCACAGTTTGTCTCAGGCTAAATGAATTGACAAAAATAAGTAAGGATTAGCAATGCTGATCTTTGCTGTAAGTAACTTTGTACTCAGATCAAATACAACAGTTTAATTGTACATAACCCAAAATGCTGTATTTCAGAATATGGGAAAACTTCTAAGTCTTCAAGTTTCCATTTTTCTCTTTCAGCTTGTCTGCATAATGATTTAGGGAAGTCATGTTCAATAGTTATGAAAAATATTCTGTATTTGACATTATTTATCCATATTGTTAAGTGGGAAAGAAATGTTTGACTGAATAGCGCAATAAGTCTGTATCTGAGAAGAAAATTCCTCCTTTTGGTCTGTGATAGTTGTCAAAAAGCAGAGATGTCCTTTAGCTCAAGCGTTTTTCACTGGGCTGCACTGTTAGTTTATCACTAGACCATAATATCTCGGGCAGATGGAGCTTGTATAGCCCCGTAAGGCCATCCATCTAAGAGAAGGTCACTCTAATTAAACCTACATCCTGAGGACCTCACTGCCACTGTCCAAGCTCCCTTGGCCCCGGCAGATGAACTCTAGGATTAAAGGGTGGATTCAGTTCCGCGCATACTGTGTCTCACCTAAAAAATCCACCGCACAGGCTTGAAGGTCTTATCCACATTTGCAAAGCCGGCCGAGGGTCGAAACGGTCATCTTCTACAAATGCAGTCACACAAAGATCAAAAGACAAAGGCATATACACCTGCCTCCAAAGGTGCACCCAAATTAACTCTAGCATGCTGCCCCAAATCTTCGTTCGCGAAACCTAGCCATGATGATGAGACCATAATACAGTGTTCTCATCAGACAGAGGCCTAAAGGTATGCTGCATGTCTTTTTCTAGTGACAGAAGAAGATCCCACCAGGGAGGAAGCTATAGTCAAATGCTTCATTTGGTTATAAATAAAGAACTGAAAAAGCAGTTCTCCATTCTTGACAGATCTATTGATTTCCTGAATTTTTGGCAGGTTTGTTATGGCAGATGTGCTCAGTAGAAGGGTAGGATATGTTTTTAGCTACTTACAGATTTTTGGAAGCTGCTGTTTCTGCTAAATTATTCAGTTTAGAACTGGAAACCCACATTTTATAATACAACTTGATGACATCTGTCACAGCTTGATGAATTATGTTGAGGTAGTAACTTAAGTCCTTTAGTATGAATAAATAACAGCATGATAGTTTATGTGTAATGTTACCATCTATGCAAAGGCTGAAATCAGTTTTTTATCCAATTTTGAATGGAAAAAGGTTCCAAATGGGTATAGGACAAATGTTATCACCACGAGCACAGTCAAGTATTGGAACACGTTTCCCAGAGAAACTTGTACAGCCTCATGCTCGGACATTTTCAACCTAGACTGGGTAAAGCCTTGAACAATGTGGTCTGACCCTTCTTTGAGGAGCTCTTGAGGTCCTTCTGAATTTACCTATGATTTTGTAAAAACTATTCTATTCCTGATTTAGAAAAATTGGTGTATTATTTTTGCTCCATGGAATTTCTTAGCTAACTGCACATCATCTTAATCAGATATTAGTTAATATTGCACATCCAATAAACAACTCTATAATTTTAACTATCCCAGCTCTATTTTTTAGATATAATATCAGAAGACATTTAAAAATTTATATAAAAACTTGAGATGACTTTCCCCCTAATCTGTAATTCTTAAACTTTGGCAACAAAACTTAAATTGCTTGAGATATGATGAGGAAAGAAGTATACTGAAATACCAGACTTTTATTGATAATCTGATGCCAATCCAAAGAAACAATTACTTACAATTCTTTATATCATAGTTGATAATCCAATGCTCTAAGAAAATGAATTAATCAGAGAAAGACAAGATTAGAGTGTAAGATCAGCCATGACTACAAAACAACATTCACATGACCTGAGATGTCTCCAGAAATAAGACTGAATTCAGACACAGCAGAGTAACAGAGAATGGAGAGGAAATTCTGTTTTTCTTGAAGAAAATGTTTGTAGCAACGGTGGTAGACAGGCACTACCGAAATTCCAAAATATATTGCATTAATGTGTACTCTAAAGGCAAGGTGATAAAAATATTTTTATAGCAGTCCTTCAGAGACAGAAACAGTAGAGCACTATATATACCTTAATTTCTAACAATTCTGCTTTAATCTACCAGTTTCACCTGTAAATTGTCCAAAGCTGTCATCTACCTGAGAATTAAATAGAATGTTTTACAGAGCTGATATTGAAAGGCTAGAATTTTCGGTGGGTTGTAGGAGTTTAAATGAGTTTGTAGTGTCAAGGAATCATACACTAGTTTTGTATACATCATATGATGCAAAGTTCTCCCTAGAGAATGAATTTCTCAAATAATGACGGAGTATATTAAAACTTACTGAAATATGAAAAAACTAGACTCAGGCTTTTGGAAGAAATTACTTTGGTTCACATGAAAAGTTAACTGGACTTATCCAAGAATTTTGCTTTTGATTAAGACAGAACAAAATGGAATTATATACCAAACATTCACAATCTGTTTAATTTTTCATACTTTAACTATAAACTAAAGAGGAATATGACAGTGATTCTTATCATTGGCTAGCTTGAGGCAAATTCCCTTTGTAATTCTAAAATTGGGTAACTTCTAATCATTAATTTAGAACTAAACTTGTTCTGCTGAATTAAAAAATTATATTTTCAATGCCAGTAGTAATTTAGGACCTATTTTGTGGAACTTTTGTCATGTGTCCAATACAGATAACTATCTAGTAGATTTTATAGGAGTCCTCAGGCCCATAATTTTCATTGCAAACTCCATCAGTGGGTACCTGTTTGTTGTACTTAGCTGCCAAGAGATGCACCTAACATTAGCATCTAGCAGTAACTTTCAGAAGTTCCTCCACACACCAAAACAAAAAGGGAAACAAACAAAATTCACAAGTAAACAAAAAAATGGAAAGAAAATTTCCAGTTTATATCAAATTAACCCCATTACTCTGAGTTTGGCAAATGTAATAATTTTTCTGGGTATGCCCACAGGTAGGTTGCATGCAAGCACACTGGTCTTCAGGGTTTCAGTATACCACAACTAAATAAAAATACTGATTCTCGTCCTTGAAAGCAGTTAGCTGAGGTGGAGCTGGGAACAAACGCTAAAGCTTTCAACAGCCAAAGTCCTTACAAAACGCTTCATGCAACAGACGTTTCTAAAAGTGTAGGTGTGAAAAGTGTATTCCTGGTACCCTTTACAGGAAAGCAGACAGCTTAATGCAAACACCCCATGTAGGAATGATTCAGATCAGAAGTCTTCCTTCTCTCAAAGCCCATAATGATCTTTGGGGCAACAGTCCATAATGCAAAGGATGCCATAAACATAATTTCTTACAATTACACTGAGACAAATTACAAGATGAGGTGAAGGCACCGACTACAGTGTCCAGGCAGACTGATCCATTTGCACTTGGTCACCCAAACTGTATGTTCATGAAGGGTAGGTGATATTTTAAACTATTCTGTCATCTTACATGTTGCTATACACCAACAAGGCAATGACTGTTTAGTGGAGGTAGGTTATTTCCAGAGAGTACAAAGGGTGTTCTCAGCCTGTGGGTTTATGAAGACTTGCCTGCACTGTGGGACGCTGTGCTTCATGGTGCACACTCAGTGCTGATGCAAGGGGCTCCTCCTAGATCACACTGTAACTCTCACCCTGCCAGGCACAGAGACTAGAACTACCAGGTACACCTCAAACTGCACGACTCTATAAACGTGCCGTGAGTTCAGCTGGTACAAAGGCATAAGGAAACTTGTTGGTCCACAGCAAGAACAACAGAATAAAACAACCTGTGAGGGTGTGGTTGGTTAGAAAAGAAACTAGCTTCTCAGTAGGGTAGGCCTGTATTTATGAGGTTTTAGGAAAAGTGATGCCTGTCCCCTCATTCTTTTCCTCACTTTCCCCAGCAAGTTGGCTTGCACTTTCTGGTGCAGCACTGTCCTCCTTTACGCTCAAAAAAGCCAGAATGCTGAAATTGCCTTACCTGGATCCTGCACCCACAGCCATGGGCCCAGAAGTTCTATTTAAGCTCAGACCTGGGACTAAGCTGTAGGAGCGCTGGTCTATAGTTTAGCCAAGTTATGGCTGGTGGGAGACCGTGTTGATCCAGCAGTAACTTGTAGGCTGACTCCCTTGTCTCATTGCTATTTGCCTGCCAGGTGATTGATGGACCTGATCCTGACCCACAGATTGACTTCCAGGCTTGACTTCAGACCTACATCCTCACTGTGCTACTGATCTGCACTGTCCTGGTTGCTGCTCATGAGTCAGACCTTGGGTTTGGTTTAGTTTGTGTGGGGTTTTTTTGACACAAAGCTTTTGTGAGGAATTTTGTCAATGTGTTCTGGTTTTAAAAAAGAGCTCATGACATTTTGGATGCATCTGGCCATTGTCAGGGCTTTACATTCAGTCTTCTCCTGAGCAGGCTGGTTTTGTCTCTCAGTGCTGAAGGGGTTGGTACCTGCTGTATTCCTATGGACATATAAGAAAATACCTCCATGGCATAAGCAGAAGGATGGGAGTGGGAAGAAAGACTCTAGGACAGAAGCATCAGCTGGTGCTCGCAGTGCATATGAACATATGTTCTCAGCCACTACCACTATGTTTGACTAAAACTTTTAAAAGGTGATTTTTATGCTCAGTGTTTTTATTACAGGTCTGTAAAACAGCATAAGTTTGCTTGCCTGTGAACTGGGTTGAAAAATAAACTTGCAAATCCAAGTGTTGGCATGAACAAGCAGTGCTAATCTATCTCTACTATGTAACCCTATCATGTATCGCTTACTGATCTGCCCAGACAAAACTTTTCTTTGTATGATAGGCATCTGCTTCAAGAGTGGTCCATGACAAGCCCTCTGGGAATTCTTGGTAATTACACTAAAAGCTGCAGCATTAAACACATCCTAAAAGACCAAGCAAGATTTTGTATTATTTAAGGTACCGTCTTCTAGTAGGTGCTTTCATAATTCATAAGTGAATAATATCTTTGATAATTCACCTGTAAGTCTTTAGCATAATTGGCTATTTGCGAAATGATGGATTTTACCGGAGATTGTAATTTGTGGATTTAAGCAGCCTAAGATTGTGTGGTGAGTTACGAGAATTCTGAATTTAATGTCTGGTGCCTGTAAGATGAGCAATTGTCTCTACAGGAAACTGGAGAACTGCAAATCATCATACTGTGGCTTAGTCTGCTTATGTTCTGCTGTCCCTTTCCTCATAAATAACGTGATGTCTTTTAACCAACTGATTTTTACTTCTGAGCAGTGACATCCAAATTTGAACCCAGCCTTTGGTCCTACAAAAAAAAACATAGGAGCAGGCCTTCCACGGTGAAACTAAAGCTCAGGTATTAAGATTACTAGGAAGCCCTTCACTATCTTTGGAAGAGCCACATATCTGAAAAAGGGCATCTTCTGTCAACATGGGCTTTTATTTGGTAGGCCTGGACACCTCTGCCCTTTGGGTAGTTAATTATCTCCATGTTATTCTCTTAATCAAGAATGCAGAAAGAGGGTGGTATTCCTCGCTAGACATGCCATCTGGTGTGAAAATGTGATTTGTTTTTCTTTTCTATTGTACTCAACCTTTTGAAGCCAAAGAGTGAGTTTAAAATGTTTTCAAATATTTATAAAGGCAATCACAGGTGTGATAGTATTGTGTTAACATCGGTGATTTTAGAGAAATATCTTCTAAGTTATTCTCTTTTGTTCCCAGTTCAAGATTCCTGATGAAACCAACTGTAAATATGCATAACCTAAGTGGTTTAGGGGTATTATAGGAATTTAAATGTGTACTGGGCAAGGAAGATGTCAAAACAAACTAAGATTCAAGGATTAAATCTCAGTCTCTTGCTACAGATGGTGAATGGTATCACCTGAAGCTTTGTGTCCTTTTTTTTTACCTCTCCTGTCTTCTCCCCACTAGGTTCATTAAGACAATTTGTTGGTTAGAGCTTTAGCATGTACATTATCCATACATCGTATTATTTTCTAGCCAATGGGTAGCATCACTGAATGACCATGTAAATGTCTGGTTTGAACTTGGGTCAGTATAAAAATACAAGAAAATACCCTTAACAGTTTTCCCAGAAAACAAATAAAAAAGATATTGCAGACATAGCCTTAGGTTTCAAATTATTATGAATTACTTTGTTTTCATAACTCCGACAGTCCAATAATTTATCTAAACACTAAGGTGATTTGAAAAAGTTGGAAACTAGTACTAAGAGACACCTGCAGAAAGCCATAGTAAACAAAAGAGGGCTATAGTTTAATAACTAAGTAATGACAAAGTCATCTATATTTGCTATTAAGTAGGTAGTGCTAGTTTAATTTCTATTGAACGTTACAAAAAATATGACAAGCATATTTTCATTTTCTTTTTTAATACTACTCTTGTGGAGGCAAAAAATAAAGTGGTCATCTGCTGGAAAATAAACGAAATGCTTTTTCATGAGATGAGATGTAATTACAAAAAATAATATAGAAAAAATATAGAAAAAATAGAGACACACCTTAGATAAATTCCAATACTAATAATACCGAGGAAAAAAAAGAAAAAAAATACTGTTTTTTACAACATAAATACTAGTTACAACATGTAAGCATTCAATCCTTTCTTTTTGATCCCATTAGTACCATGATTTTTAGCCACTCTTGTGTTTGGAACCATGAAATACTGTTGCAAACCCTATTAGAATATGTTAATGAAACATAAAGTGTTGGGTCCAGTTCTGGGCTCCTCAGTACAAGAAATATGTGGACTAACTGAAGTGAGTTGAATGAAGAGGACTAAGGGATTGGAACATCTGACATATGAGGAGAGCCCAAGATTGCTGGGAGTGATCAGTCTGGAGAAGAGAAGGCTCAGGGGGGAACTTATCCACATTTAAAATTATGAGAGGAGTGAATGAAGAAGAAGAAGGAGCCACAGACTTCTTTTTGTAGTGCCCTCTGTCAAGGCAAGAGGCAATTAGCACAGATTAAAACACATTAAATTTCATTTGAAGACAGAAAAACATTTTTTTACCGTGCAGGTGATCAGACACTGGATCAGGTGTCCCAGAGGAGTTATGGAACCTCCATCTTTGGAGGTACTCAAAACTGGATTGGACACAGTTCTGGGTAACTTGCTTTGGTTGACCCTGTTTGAGCAGAGGGGAATTACACTTGATGAACTCCAGAGGTCCTTTCCAAACTCAATCACTGTGTAATTTCCAAAGCTAAATGATGTACAAGGATCAGCAAAGGTGACCATACCTCATCATTAAGTAATGTCATACCAGTCTTTTGTAACAATTCCCACCAGAGTCTGCCTTAAGCCACCAAAGTACTCACCACACTCTAGCAGAACTCTGTAACCTCTGAACAGTGTTTCAATGCACAACTACCCTTGCACTGAGAGTTCAGTTTCTGGTACCATAACAATAAGAACAAAGAAAATTTAAATTTAAGTTTCATCCATGTGACTCTTCCTCATCTTTGTGCCTCTCCCTTACATTCACATGCACACATGCACACCTTTGCATCCTGTTTCCTAACTCTTCTGGCTGCCTAAGTCCTTATTTCCGCATGCAGCACAATGAGGAAGGTGCTAGTAGCCACTGCACCCTCAGTGAGTCAGCAGGAGGCAGCTGGCAGCTCCCCAGAGAGCTCCAGTTCCTGAGAACAAGAGACCACATTTTTCATGACCATGGTATGCTATGTGTTACACAACCCCACTGCTGAATATTAAGAAATTAAACGTGGCAGTTGCCTGAACACAACACTGTGTTGGGGAAATTACAGCTTGAGTACAGTGGAAACTCTGATATTCCCCTGAGGCAAATGCTCTTGAAAAATTGAGAGACTGAAAACTGTCCTTGAAAGCATTTAATAACTGCAGACAGGCTCAGAGCATAATAGCTCTTTGATCTTGTGTATGATGGGAAGAGCACCACTGGGAGCTTAATGTCATCATTTTATGCAAATGTCACAGAAGGAGACTCCACATAGTTAAATTGTTCTGTCTCAAATGCAACATTTATGAAAGCCATCACTTCTTCATTATCATCCAGGTGGATACAGTTATATATAAGAGACATTATATTGTTATATAAGAGACATTAAACATAAATGTTATCTTTGAGTTTGGAGAACAAGAAGATGCATTAATTAGAGAGAGAACTGCCTGTGATATTTTTAAGCCTGTTTGCAAAAAGCTACTGTTGAGAAATACTGAATGTAACTAATAATGCAAACTCTACCATATCATAAGAAAAACTCTATATAAACTAGCGAGTGAAAATGCACAAAAACAAACTATTGTCATTTTAAGAAAAAGCAAACTCTGGAATACAATTTCCATTTACTTTGTGCAATCTTACTGAGACTGAAATCAGAAGAGATTTTTTAGAAAATGGGCTCTGCAAATAAATTATTTTTGAAAACATTGTTATCATTGTTTACAGACAATGCTGTTAAATTAAAGAATAGGATTTCTCCTACCTTATCGTGAAAACAAAAAACAGAGTAATACTGACTTCTAAACCTGCTCTAAATTCAGAGTGGTTTCTTCTCAGAGGCTTCAAGGGTATTTTTGTTTCTATAAGTAAAAAGGTGTTTGCTTGGCTATAACTTTCTGGTCTTTCATGGGTGAGTTAATTTAAAACCCCACAAAACCAACAATGATCATCTAAGAAAACTCTTCATCTTTAACTTGCAGCAAACATTTGTACAGAACAGATAGAATGGTTTTTTACTGCACAAGAAAAAACGTATAGGATCAATTTGTAGAACCTTTAATGAAAATAATGCATCCAAAAATCACAGAGCCAAGTGGTAAATCTCTGTATAAATTATTTATTCAAACAAATTCTAATGTAGAAATAAAAATGGAAGTTAACTAGACAGAAAGACATATACACTATGAACCACATCATAGTGATCACGAAATTCTAGGAGAGAAAGGTTAGAGGCAATTTTACTCAAAATTGTTTGCTAGTAAAAATAAATAAATATTTTAAATCAAGTTCTGCATAAGACTCATTGGTTAAAAACAACTGAGATCATAACATTTTTTCTTCAGTCCTATGTAGCCAAAAAACAAACTCAATTAAAATATAAAAGTTAAGGGTCAATCCCTACCCTGGACTTAAGAAGGTTGCTAGATTTTTTTCTCTCTTGCTGTCACTGTTACAAGTTACTGACCTTGATTAAATTAAAAAAAGTAAAGTGGATATCATTAATATGTAAGATTTCTACTTTAAACATAAGGATTCGACAGTTATAGATGGTAACTACCAGTTACTTTCAATATGGATTGATCCTGCAGCTTTAATAACAGGTAGCATAGTGAATGCAGCATTTCAGAGTACAGTCCACTTGTTACAGTAACAGCAGAGCTTTAGAACATATTGCAGTTAACTGGTATTACCACTTCAGAAATAAAGTGCTGATAGATTTGTTATATTGCTTTCTGTGGGAAGTCTATGGTTTTTATTTATCTACTCACTTATTTTTGGAGTAGCAGTAGTAGTAGTGGCAGTTGCAGTAAATATCATACACAAATATAGAAATGAGAAACTGAAGTATGAGATGAGGATTTGTAAACTGAACTTTGCTCCAGTGAGTCTATTAATGACCTACAAGGCCTTATTACAGTACAATTTATGACATATATGTCACATATGTCATAGTGTTCCCTCCCCCACTAGAAGTAACCAGCTATGCACATGAGCCATTTTGCACGATCCTCAACTCCTCCACTGCGTTTCCCTCTTAGCTTTGAATTATCGCATGGCAACACACATCCCTTTAGGCTACTTGCTGTATGAAAACTGGTGCGCTGTACAGATGTCTTTTTGCCTTGTGTGCCAGAGCACATCAGAGCACACTAAAACCCTTTCCTGGCTCTCCTTCAGAAACCTTTCCTAAAAAGGAAAGAAAAATAAATCTCTCATCTACCCAGCTTCAAACTTTTAGAATAGGAATATGGTATAATTTTGATACCTCAACTGCTCTGAAAAATATGTTTGCAATTAGACGGCAAGTTCAAAAGCTCTCGAGAAAGTATTAGCAAGAGATAAATATGCCATCATATAACTGAAATTATATGTGCCAAATTGAATGTACTGGGGACAAATAGGCTATATTAGGGAAAAAAAATAAATCAGGTTTTAAAAATTTGTAACAGAAAACTTAATTGATTAATCAATATTAGCAAGATTTAAAAAGAGAGATGAAAGATCAAGTAGGCTTCTCATAGAAAAAGAAACAGGCAGCACACCCTTTTCTATTTACTACTTACTATTAAAATTGTTTGTAAAAAGCATATGATTGTTTTTGTAAAAATATTCACTTAAGATTTTTTTTTCCGATTTTTTTATCAAGACAAAGAATTGATCTATTACAGACAGACCTGACATGATTCCATTTTTACATAATGCCAACAAGCACAGTATGTTCGTTAAGGTAGTGTCTAATAAAAATTCAGTTGGAGAGCCAGTCCTTGGCAACACTGGCACACTGGTACAGCAGATGTTTCTTACTTTAAGATAGCTGAAATGGCTCTTAACTATATCCTAGAAATGAAGAGCACAAGCAGAAAAACTTGGCAAGAACATAGTATTGTGATTCATAAAAATTTGACTTCATGGAAAGGCTCCTGAGAAAATTGAATCATGTCCTTAGCTCAGGGAAGTCTATTGTCATGGATTGACTTTGTTTTCCTGCTCTCTTACAAAAAAACCCTATAAGTGGTATTTATAGTAGTTTTTCCTGCATCTTCTTTTAAATACTTAATGTTATTTCATGAACCAAGTTATTTCTACTTATGTTCTGTTCTCAAAACCATACAACTTGGTACCATTTTTGGTCCTGAACCCTGCTCCAACAATGGTTTGAAACACTTAATGAGTCATAGGTCAAGGTTCAGATTTTTCCCATGCATTATCCTGCTCTCCATAGATGAAACTCTATCACTTCTGGGGCTTGAGCTAGTCGTTCTTCCTAGCACCTCCCTTTATCAGAAGGACATACCTTACGACTCTGAGCAACTCTTGGATCAGGAATTCCTGGCATCCTTCTCAGAGCAGATGATGTCAGCTACCGCATTTTTATACTGCTTAGCACAATGGAGCTCTGTACTTGGATGTCCCCAGGATGCCACCCTGATACAAACAATAGTAACCTTTTCTGCTCTCTATCTGAACTCCTCTTAGAAATCCAGAGCTCAATACTGATGGCATTACAGACAGAAAAGTCAAAATTCTCTTTGAATTTTACTTCTTGGCATCCTTCTCAAAATTAAATTACTACCTTAAATGCCATGGGCCATGTCTACAAGTCATGAATCATACTGATTTTCACAGGGGTTTTATTCTCAGATCCACCAAGAAAAGAAGTATAGAGAAGACTCATTATAACTTGCACTTTGCTTGTCTTTCACTAAAGGGAGGAGCAGTCCTATGAGTAACTGCTGGCAAATATTAGCTTCCCTTTCTCAGATTATAATACCTTTCACCTAAAACCTGAACAAGGTATATCAAATTACTGCATAGTAAATAATCACTTTTCACTCATCATTCAAAGTGTTGCTTCCTCTATTAGTCATTTACTTTCCTCACTAAATGTATAATTAACTACCTAAGATGAAATACAGAGGCTGTTGCAAGTTCTGAGCTATTGCAAGTTCTAAGCTTTACGTGAACTTTAATGTGTCCCAAAACTCAGTAGGATTTTCTCTGTTTTTTGTCTTAATTTTCCTAAACTGAAATACGAAGAGTTATAACACTGAATAGTCAATGAAAACATGTTTAATTTTGGTTTGCAGAAGTCATATGTCAATCCCTTGAAATCATTAGATTTTTACATGGGTTGCTGTCCCTAACATATTTGACTACAGGAGTGGGCCCAAAACACCATTTTAAAACACATTTGAAAAGATAATTCTTTCTATGTTGTCTGCAGGACAATATAAGTGTTCAAGATTTTTGCCTTGTTTTATGAGTACACTGTAGGTAATCACTCCTAACTTGAGTAGAAGTTCGTGTCCCATGTTCTTTCAAAAAAGGAGCTGTACAATAGAAAAGTGACTGCTGTGGACACAAGATATGGTTGGATGGGACTGTACTGATACGTTGTATCTACAAAGAAGAGGAAAAGAAGCAAGGAAGTGCCACTGGGCCAAGAGATCTCAGATGCCTAACTTTTTACAAAAAAAAGAAGTAGCTTGGGAAAGAAAAAGCATTAATTAGAAAGTAGTCCTTGTTCACTATATCCACAGAATCCACAGCCCTATTTATCCCCATGAACCAAGCTGGAACACAGTGTTCCAACCTCTGCTTAACAGGATTGATAATGCCCACTACTGTGGGAGGACATGGCCATCTCTACTTGCAAAAGCACCTGACAGGTGCTCAGCACTAGCAGAAATAAAGCTCGAGAGGTTTCAGGCAGAAAGTAACTTGTAGACATGACACTTGCTTATGGAATCTTCAGCTCTGCCATACTCATCAGAGTCCTGACATCACTTGTGTTGATACTCTTTGAGTGCTGGAACACACAAGTGCTATTGGTGCTTCAGGAATAAAGTCCAAGGGTCTTAACTTCCAGTCCTCACGTTTTCTCATGAATGGGGGTCAGATGACATACTATGTTATGCAGAGCCCTGAATCATCAGGAGTTTCCTGAGTTGGACAGGCCTGGATGGAGAATCTGTGAGTGAGGTAGATCTGTTTTAGTCCAATACATATGGTATTTTACCACTGTGATTAAAAGTCCACAGGCTTGGTACTAACCTGGCAGTGTAGGAGCTCCAAACTTGCCTGGGCAAGCCCATGGCATAAGCTGATTTTATCTTGTTTTAGCTACAACATCGGTTACCTAGCAGTCAAGTTTGATATGCTAGGTTTGGTTTATAGTGAGAAAAAGTAATTATTATCTGTAGATCAAACTGTCTTTAATCATAAAATAAGATATGGCATGCAAGAGTGTAAACACAGAGTGGTACCAGGAACACTGAACTAAACAGAAATCACAATGGTCAGTCAGTGGTTGCTACAGACATACAATCTTGTTAAACCAGATTAGACATATAAAGAGAATAGAAAACCAAGCAACTGGAATAAAATGAAAATAACTGAGCACAAATTAAGAGAATGCTCACATATGCATTGAGAAAATGGATAAACACAAGTTGACCCTCAAAAGAGGGAGGAAGGAATCCCTTTTACTTTCCCCAGATGCATCAAACTCTTGCTGGTGTAGAGGTGGGGACATCGACAACTTGCTGGCACCCTTTCCTGCCAGCTCTGCTTGAGAAAGACTTTCCAACAACCTTAAGAACCTTGAGGGAGAGTGGAAAGTGAATATAACACCAGAGAAAGTAAGTAGAGACTATGATTTTTGTGTGTGTGTGTAATTAGTTGTGTTACAGAGACTTTCCCATATTAATTTGGACTGTGAATGGTAGCACTATTATTCAATAGTAGCATTGTGTTAGTATTCTTATAACTCTTCACTTAATTTTGATTAAACTATCAAATTAGATTTACAAAAAAAAAAAAACAGAGCTCCATATCTATATAATGAGTTTTCTTCTGGCAATAACACTTGGAGTGTTGCAATGTGCATGCAGTTTCCAAGTTCATGAAATATCAGCTAATAATAACAGCTATCTCTTCTCTATTCACTCAGGAAACCTTCATACCAGCAGAGCTCCATCACTAATCATAAGGAAAGGGGAATGCCATGTGGTTGCACAGTAGCTTGAGCCAACACAAGAGGGGAAGTGGGAGCGTGCAGCCAAGGGCAGAGACAGGAAACCCATAGTTATTTTCCAGTGCTTTATCACTGTCTACCTTAAACTTTTCTGAAGTATTATACAAGTACATGCATCAAGTGCAATTGCGAACATTTACATCTGCCATGTACAAATTTTTAATTCCTTAACAAATATGTAGGTGATAAACCCCAAACTTTTCATCAGCTCCTAAATCAATGTGCTTGCACTGCATACTGACAAATGTAATTTTATATTTGATTTAGTCTACAGTTTGCTAAGAATTGGTCAAGCCTATTGATACAATACCTCAAAATACTCACACATCCTGGCTGCATCTTCACTGAATATCAGGGCACACTTTCCCCGACAATATTGTCTTTCTGTCTTGACAGATTTCTTCAAGCTATAGTATTCCTGATTTTTTTTCTATTGTGAATGAGAATCTAATGAAAAAGCCACTGTTTGTGGTTTCTGTCCTCTCCCCTTTCTCTTTTCCTGTTCTTTTCCTGTCCTTTCCCCTGTTCTTTTCTTGTTCTTTTTCTATGTAAATTGTTGAATATATTTGTCCTAGCTAAAAGTATTCATGGCATATAATCATTACATTCTTTTGATTCTTGACGCCAGAGCAGAACTGAGTTTCTATAATAATTTCTTATAAATTAAAGCATCAGTCAGGCACATATAGCTGTTGTTGCAAATGTGGGCTGTGACTTACAGTTTTGTAGGCAAGGTTTAAATGCCCATTTAGTTAAATGCCTACCACTCACTTTTCATTTTAGTAAGCTCTGGTAGTTAAAACAGGTTGTCAGTTTTTGTTACTCCTCAGTCAGGTCTATTAGCTAATCTGGTATCCCTCTTAATATATTCTCTTGCCTTTCTATTATGTGTATTCTCCAGAATAATGAAGCATTCAGTATGTCAGAACAGCCAGACATGTTTCCATTACTCCTTTCCAAAGATACTCCTTTCCAAAATATGAACAGGAGAGAAGAGATTTACAGAAAAAAAAACAAGCAGAGTATGCTGTCAGGTAAGTGCTGACACAGTACACTGCTGTGGCAGTACACACTGACACAGTACACTGCTGTGGCAGTACACACTGCCACAGGCTGTGCAAGGCACCCAGTTGCTGTCATTTACACTCAGAGAGATATGCTGAAATGCAGAGTATTGAGTTGCAGATTACAAGAAATATGACTGTGAATAACAGCAGACTTTTCCAGAAGTCTGAAAGACAGACAATAGCTGTGCTTTCATTAGTGTTTCTTCTTGCTTCTATGGCCTGTAATCTATAGGAAACTCCGTAGATCTCCCTAACACATGTGAAAAGGAAGCCAGGTACGAGCGGCACATTGAAATTCCTGGTTTACACCATTTCTTGTAAAATGGTTTTCTCTCAGTTAAGTACAAAGCAGTTTAGAGTCCTAGGAGGTGACAGAGGAATTGAACTGTGCTGCAGGAGCAGAAATAAATAGCCTAAGACAGGAAAGGGAAGGAAGTCCATAACCTAGCACTACTTGTAGAACTGAAGCACCCTGTTGTTTTAATTTGCCTTACCCTCCAGACCCCCTAAGTGGACTAGAACTTACTGAGTTTCTGGAGCTCTGCACACATCAAATTGTTTCAAATTACAACTTCATTTTAAGCCAAAAGGAGAAATTAACAAGTTTAATTAAAGCAAGATTGTAGTTCATGTCTTGAATTTATTTATTCAAAGAATTCATTGTGTGTATATATATATATATGTATCTCTTTATATATATGTATATGTACGTATGCACGTATACAGTCACTACAGTCAATGCATTATGGGCATTGCATATACATATTTCTGTGTGTAGTAATACTATATATATACATACACATACTATATATATATTATATTTATGTATATACATAGATATAGTCTATAGTGCATTGACTTTTCCCTTTTGTTCTTTGCCAGAAATCTTGCAAATGAAATAATCTACCCTTTCTGCCATGGGGTTCCCCTGATTTATTTAAAAGTATTGAATTTCTAGCTGAAGCTTTAGCTAGTCTGCAAACTTTCAAGCTAAATAAAAAACTAGTAGAACTTATTTAGCACTGACTTGCTTTCCTGACAGAAATAAATGTTTATAACTTCCAGAATCGTTAGTTTAATTCCAAAACAACTAGGTGAGGCAGTAAACTTCTTTTGTAAATTGGAATTAGTATGGAAAAGCTCATTACTGCTATGTTATCTGAACCTCACACTATTAGAGTCCTTTGAAACCACTCTGAGATGCCAAGTTTGACAAGAGGTCACCTAAGTACAACTCAGACAATCTAAATTGACTGAAAACTGTGTTGTCAGTACAGCATTTATGCTTACATATTCTGTCAACAAGAGCGTTTGTTCACCCAACAAAAATTACAAATATTTCTAAGAAATCCAAAGAAATTCAAAGGGAATACCAAACCCATAAATTTAAGACAGAAGAAATGAAATAATTCAACTATCAGAATTAATATGTCTGCTGTCTCTGGAATATTTTTTTCTATTAACTACTTAAAAATGTTTGTCACAAATCTTGCTCACTAAATTCAGCATCCATTGCTTTAGAGTAGCTACTCAGTCGTATTTATGTTCCAGGTTCCCAGTCTACAATTTATTCCTAAGACCTCTAGCACAGCAGGAGGAAAGTTCATGTGGACTGAAGATGTTATTATGGGAATTGAAAATAGTTAGTTCTGCCTAAAAAGTAAGCCAAAGTGAGTAATCACTCTGACAGATGATCCTTGAGGATATATACTGAAAGAAAAATTTTATGCAGTAAAAAATACAGTCTAGAGTATCATATACATGCATATTTTGCTGTTCTGGCTGACTTTTCTGACTTAAAATAAACTTCTGTTAATGAACACTTCCTCTATCCATTGTTTCCTGACATGAATGCAACAGAAGTCTCTTCCTGCTTGTGTGTAAGTGAAGAGATAAGACAAGCAGCATCGTACCAAAATCAGTTTGCAGTGAACATTTATAAAAGCATTCCTCTTTGTTCTTCTTTGAAAAATTACATAATTACAGGTTTTTTTCTATAATGATTTTTTCCTACAAATTAACGAGTGACAAATTCATGTAAGCAGTTTGGAGGAACACACATGATATTTCTTTCTAGTCTGTAAGCTCTAGTGATGTGTCTAAGACGTTCAAGGGGTTTCAGTGTTTCTGGTTTATGCATGATATACATCCAGAATTTAAGACAAAAGAGAAAAGAATAACATATAAAGATCTAGCAGCATAAAAGTTGGCCTCTTCTCTCCAAGTAAGTAAGTGAAATACAGCTTATTTGAATTTTGGAAGTTACAGGCAATACATGAACAAAACACAGCATAGGACCAAGAGACCAACAATGTATGCTCTCATTATGCAGTCACTGTATTCTTATGACATTTTCTTTACATTATGGATCACCTACTTAAAAAGAAAAAATTGTCAGGCAAATCTTTTTCCTAATGAATTCCAACATATGCCATTATTTTTTTCATACCAAGAATTCAATTTTAACACAGACAATATGGAAGTGTATATTTATCCACAAAAACATATTGCTGAGAAAGTCTCACAGTATTTGTACCAGGGATTGCTGTTTGAGTGTTGAGGCTGGTTCACTATAACACACCTGAAATCAAACCCAAAAATCTAGCACATGAGAAGTGGGGAGCTGTCTGGTTTAGTTAAATTTGACACAGCTCTGTTTCATTTATCTCCTGTTCAAGAATTGTTTTAACAAAACATCAGTGTCTACAACCCTGGCACAGACATTCTGTCCTCAAAGTTGTTACTTTAAAGATAATTTCTAACAGCACATCTTCACTTGCCACACCAATATAGCACCAACAAAGGCATTTATAAAAGTAACAGAAAGCTTTAAGGCCTTCCAAAATTGTCCAGCTAGCCTCTGAGATGCCTTATTCCACCTTTTGGACTTGAAAACCTTTGTTCTAAGTATTGCTGAGAGATGACAAAGTAATTTCTTATAACAGTAACATGTCCTGCTGTATACATATCTTAAATTGATGTTTCTTTCCAGGAAAAAGTGCAGAATAAATGTTCTTCATCCTCATCAGCTGAACATAGAAAATATGTACTTAACTCCTTTTTATTTTATGTGTTCAACTAGGGTGATTTATAACAGCACCCTTAATGTTTCAGTGTCTGCTAATCATTGACTCCTACCATACCTATCACCTGCACTGTTCTTCTGAAATACAATACTTATATAAGTTATTTTGAAAAATTAACTGTCCACTTCTTTTTTTTTTTTTTTTTTTTTTTTTTTTTTTTTTTTTTTTTTTTTTTTTTTTTTTTTTTTTTTTTTTTTTTTTTTTTTTTTTTTTTTTTTAATTCCCAGTTCTTCTTGAGTATCATGTCAGTGGCTGATAGCATGTTAATCTGTGCTGCTCCATAGCAACCATGCTAAATATAGATCAGGATCTGACTGCATTTGTTTTCAGTACACATTTTATTAGTCTGGATATTTTTTTTCTACCAGCCTATGCCACTGTGTTATAAGGACTAACAGTTGCATATCTAAATCCAGATTTCACTGTAAACTGCTTAAATCATGTCCACATCTCTTGACAAATAGATGGCTGCGAATATACCATGGCTGAAAAAAACCCAGAACTGAAACACACTATCTACTGTTTATCTAATAGAAGAAAAATAATCTAATGAAAATGAAAAATTTGTCTGGTGAATTCAAACCTGTTTATACACATTTGCTTTATTTACTCACAGTTTGGTGTATATATAAAGGACAAAGTTTCCTCAACATTTCTGTTTTAGGGATAAATATAGTAATGGGAGGGTGGGATAAAGGGAAATGGCATGCAGAGAGACTGTACAAGTTTGCAACCTCTCTCCATCACCGACACAGAATGCTTAGTGCCGTATGGTATTTTCTCAAATAACTAAGGAGTTGTTATCTTGAGGCTGTCAAGCAAACCACTCCAGCGAACTTTTGCATTCTTCCAGCCTGCACAGGGATCTGCTTGGAAGGCTTCTATGGAAAACAGTCCCGTACCACAGAGTATTCCAGAAGAGCCAAGTGATTTTCAGAATCATGTCCTACAAGATCTAGAATGATCCATCCTGATGACTAGGAAATCAGGAAAAGGTGGTAGGAGGCCTTCACAGATATCCAAGGAGCTCCTTTAAAAATCCAAATTTAAAAAAGAGACATACAAGAAGTGGAAGTAGGATCACGTCACACAGAAAGAATGTAAAAATACTGTCCACTTGCGCAGGGACAGCATTAGGAAATGCCCAGCAGGAGGTGAATCTGGTAAGGGGTATGAAGGGCAACGTGAAACGCTTCTACAGATACGTAAGCAATAAAGTAAGACAAGGGAAAACACAGACCCACAGCTTACACAGGTGGAACACCTGGTGACAAAGGACTTAAAAGGCTGAGGTATGCAATGTCTTCTTTGGTTTTGTCTTTACTAGTTAGACCAATTGTCAGTAATCTCAATTTCCTGAGGCAAGTGAAAAAATCAGGTGACTTTTAAGATGACTTAACCTTGGTGAAGGAACAACGGTTTAGGGAGTGCTTAATCAAACAGTACATACTTAAGTCCATGGAGCATAATGGGATGTACATGAATCCTGTGCGAACTGGCAGATGTCACTGTGAGGCCACTCTTCACTATATTTGAAAGGTCATGGCAACTGGGAGAGATTCCTGAAGACTAGAAGAAAACAAATGTTTCTTCAGGAAGGGCAACAAGGGGGACTCACGGATCTGTGGGTTGGTCAGTCTCACCTCAGTCCCTGTCTAGAACCATGATGGAGTTAAATCCTCTTGGATTTCCACGCACATGAAGGATAAGAAGAGGATGAGGATTATTTTACAGATTTATGAAGGGGAAATCATGTCTTACCTACCTGGTAACCTTCTACAGTGAGATGACTGACTTGGTAGATGTGGAGAGAACAGTGGATGTTGTTTATCTTGAGTTCATTAAGGCTTTAGACACAGAAATTATTGACAAACAGATGAAATATGGACTAGGTAAAAGTGACATGCGCTGAAAAATAGCTGAACTGCTGGCCGCAGAAGTTTGGGATCAGCAGCATGAAGCACAGTTGGAGGCAAGTCACTAGTGGTGCACCCAGGAGCCAGTAGTGTGCCAAATTGTTTAACATATTCATTAATGATCTGGACAACTGAAGCAGAACATACGCTCAGCAAGTTTCCTGATGATACAAAACAGGGAGCAGTGGCTGATACACCAGAATGTCATGCATTCCAGAGGGACCTGGACAAGCTGGAGAAAGGGGCCAACAGGAACCTAATGAAATTCAACAAAAGCAAATGCCAAATCCTGCCCCTGGGAAGGAATAATCCCAGATACCAGTACAAGCTGGGAGCCAACTACCTAGAAAGCAGCTTTGCACAGCAAGTTAAGGGAGTACTGAAAGGCAAGGAGTTGGACATGAATCAGAAATGCACCCTTGCAGGAAAGCACGCCAAAATCCTCCTGGGCTGCATTGCCAGTAAGTTGAACGAGGTGATATTTACTTCTGCTCAAAACTGGTGAGGCCATACTCGGAGTGCAATGTTCAGTTCTGGGTTTCCCAGTACAAGAAACATGGACATGTTGGAGTGAGTCCTGTGCAGAACCATGAATATTAGTTAAAGAATTAAAGCATTAAAGTATCTGACATACAAAAAGAGTCTGAGAGAGCTGTGACTGTCCATGCTGTGGAAGAGAATGCTTAAGAGGATCTTACCAATGTGTACAAATACGGGGGGGGAGGGTAAGGTGGGAAGATGGTAAAGTCATATTTTTAATCATGGTGCTCAGATAAAGGGCTCCAAGTGAGATATTGGAATTTCCACTTCAACAGAAGAAGAGACTTTTTCACTATGAGGGCGGTCAAACAATGGACCAGGTTTCCAGGCAGGTCTGTTGCATTAAGAGCTTAGAAATTTAGCAGAAAATAAACCCTCTTGCTTTCCAGTTTGTCCTCAGAGATCAGGCAGGCTGGGTGTGGCTAGGCTTAATTTCTGATCATAACTAATTCAGCACTATAAATCCAGTCATGGTCAATAAGATCCCAGATGCACCAGTAGTGTGGGTTATATTATAAGTCTGTTCTTATTCATGATCACAAATTCACAAATAGTGTGATTTACCAATACAACACTTCTTTAAGTTTCATCAAGTTCAAAAGGAACTTTCATGAACGCAGATTCACAAATAGTAGGTTTATTGGAGCAACAGATTGTAGATTCTTTTAGAATGCTGGTGATAAATTCACTGGACCTGCAAAATATAAACGTATAGTGCAATGTAAAAGCGTTCTTGGGTATATTCTGATGTGGTCGGAGGTGCAAATCTTACCAAAGTGGTGTCCCCTGTTTTGGGGAGGAGAGAGGAGAAACCCCATGAACTTGTCTGCAGGGTAGTCATATTCTCAACCCCTGCCACTGAGGATTTCAAATGCCAATATATACATTTGGGAAAAGTGGTGGTGAGAGTGTAGTCAAATATTCTGCTATTGCCATCATAAATGGTGGGATAGCAGCCACTTTATTTGTAACTGAGGGATATCCAGAGTTACAAAGAAAGATTACAAAGACTTGTGGATCTTGTGCAAGGGTGGAACAGAACTGTGACACCTTAGTAACACTCCCTCTTTCACCTGGTTGGTTGCATTGATAAGGGTCATCCAGCTTCTGCCTAATAACCTATCACCCCCTCAGCATGCCTTTTTGCCCACAGAAATCTATTACCACATATCTTAAGGCATATATCATGAAATCTCTTCACTATATCTCACAGTATATGACACGGCTATAGCCCTCATTCCTAGATGGCTGTAGAGTCTCCACTTCATGACGTGGCACTGTAAAAATTGCCTTTGTACTTCGCTTAATTGCACTTTTTGCAAATTTTTTAGAGATTGCGTCTGCAACATACATTCATTTTCTACCCAATTTTAAACAACAGCAGTATTGATTTATAATCAGATTCATACAGAATTAGTTAAAGATTAAAATTTCTTATATGCATTGAGTTATCTGTTCAAACTGATTATATATATCTTTATGTATTCGAAGTTACTTAAACAGAGTAGGAGTAATATGAACAAATCCTAATAAACCAAAAGCAAGGAAGATGAGTTCGGCCTGTTCATTTATGTTTTCTCAAAGGCCATGTTGTACAACATAAAGCCATTTTCAGTGCAGGTTTCAAAGCACACTAAATATCTTGGAATGAATTATGCTTTGAATTTTCATTAGTGCTCAAAATCCTTAAATCTCTAAATTTGATCTTACTGCTTTAGAATTGAACTATATCCCTCCATGGAAGTACCTGTGCAGAACTAAATTTTGTACTTTGGTCTGACTGAGAATTTGAACCTTGGTAAGTTTTCATTTTCTCAGTCTTTATCTTCATTGCATATCTATGGAGAAACACTGCTCAACAGCATTTGCAAGATAGTGGGTTAAGTAAACAAAACTGAATAAAAATTTCCAAGAATAGTCTGTCATTCCCATGGACACTCTCTTCACCAGCTAGGGCAGACACTTCGGTGGTGATCTCAGCTGTGCTGTGATCTACGTACACATGTCCTGTGTCAATTTCTTACAGATACCTTTTGTTCTTTATTAAGGGTTTCTCTGTTCTCTGGGAGACATTTTTAAACTACTTAATTGTTCTGGTCCTAAGAACCTTCAGTGAGGATATCCTCATGACAATAGCACAGACCTTGGTGCATGGCCAGTCCAGTAACAGCAGGTTTTTTTCTTTGCACTACAATATATCTCTTTAAATTTGTTATTCACCGGTGCACATATTTCACATGCTCCTTTAGGAGGAATGTGCATATTCCAGCTTCTATTGTTTTAATCTTTGAATATATCAATAGGCCAAGCTGTTGTCTGTCCTGTATTCATTTATTCATTATAATTTCATGGTTTGAAAACTTTTTTTTTATTTATCTTTTTATTTTAGGGATTAATTCCAAGTCTTGCAACAATCCTTCCTTCTCTGAATTTGTCTACAGTGCCAGATGTCAAGAAGAACAAAAACAGGAGAAAGTAATCTTCTCTGAGAGAGATTGTGTATATAAAGTTGTGGTGAGTGGATATCTACTCCACAGTGGACCTCCATGGACTGGCAGGGGTACACCATGGGCTGCAGGGGAATCTCTGCTCTGGCACATGGAGCACCTTAGCCTTCTCCTTTTGTGCTGATCTTGGTGTCTGCAGAGATGTTTTTCTCACATATATTCACTCCTTTCTCTCATCTGCTGTTATGCATAAGTAGTTTTTTACACCTTCTTAAATATGCTATCACAGAGATGTTACCAAAACCACTGACTGGCCCAGTTTTGGACAGTGGCAGGTCCACCTTGGAGGTGGCTGCATCTGGCTCTGTCCGATATGGGGGTAACTTCTGATACCTCTGGCAGATGCCACCCCTGCAGCTCCCTCCCCGTTAAAACCTTGTCACATAAACCTTGTCACATATTTGGGCATAATCCAGAACCTGCATGTCTAGAGAGTCACTTCAGACCTTAGCTAGTGTATGCCCTGTTAATTCACAAACATAGGGTCCTACTTTGATAATATTTGTACTTGGTCAGATCCCAGTCATAATATTGTCTTCCATAAGCTTTGGTCAGTGTTCCTTGTGTTTGCCAGATCTATCATATTCAAATAATTAATGTCTTCTATTGAGTTAACTTAAACTTTGTGAACTCATTCAGTGTAACGTGACAGTCAAAAATAAAGCTGCCTCTTTCCATTCAATTGGCCAGCCATGATCCATTGGCCATCTCTCACAACTTTCAATAAAATCAGTGTTGATGTTTCAGTTAAGTCTTAGTATGCCATGATTCATATAAACTACTCCTTTCTTTGTTCTTAAAAAAAGTTTCTGTATCTATTTTTGCAGTTTACAAACACTCATACACACACATAAATATGTAAACATATATATTTTTATATAACCATATTATGCTTCACTAGGAGAAAAACTTTTACTCAAGAGAATTATATATACATATATATATATGCACTAAAGTTTTCTTTCCTGAATTAGTCCTTGTTTAGCCTTAAGATCTTTAGCAAATGAATGATATTCCAGAGGCATATTAAACTATGTGGTTGAAGTATGAAATAAGTGTTTAACTTGAATATGCCAGACAAATTCTAACTTAGTCAATTACACCTTCTATTACACCTTCTGTCTCAGCTCCATATTTTTATGTTTGAGTGAATGATTATGGAAAATGTAAAGAGGTGTTGTAAAGTTAATTGTAAGCACATCTTTGGATTAAAGGCTAAAAATATAATTAAACTGAAAACTACACAAGGGGGCTGGCATAATATTGCAGAGGCAAATTTATTTATGGAGTTTCCTAAATTTTACGAGTAACCCTTTGCAACTGAATAATGATATATGAACAGAGGTGCTCATAGGTGGATAAAATATATGGTAAAGATTATTCTTTTATGTAGTCAGACATGAAAGTTCTACTTGTCCTGGAATTCAAAATGTTTTAATTCTCAGATCAGCTAAAATTGAAATTGGAAATGACAATAGGGACATGTTTTGTGTTTAAAGAACAAAGGCAACGTTAGCTTTTAGAACAGAGAACAAGGTACCGACTAAACTAACTGTATCCTTAAAGATACCAGACACAATTCTAGGAAGTTTGTAAAAATATCCATTTTTAAAAAAGAATTATGTATAGAACATCAAAGAAAAAATCTTGCCAAGATTTTAATTAACTTCTGCAAATAATGAAACCTGTATTTCATTTAGACATTTTTAATTTGCCTGTTGCTCTGCTATTACACCTAACAAATATATTCACATGTATACAGTTGCCAATGTAACTGCTTCTGCATAAGTAATGTAGCCATGGCATATCTGCATGTATTTTCAAAATATAAGTCCTACCATCTCAATTATTTGGATTAATTTTCACATGAAAGCTATACTTTTCAGGTGTCCCATACAACAGAAATTAGATTTTTAAAGGGGAAATCAGAAATCCTTCAATTTCTGCAATTACTCTATTCTCCATTCTCTAAAAATATGTCCTTTCATGTTGACAGTAATGGGATCATACTAATACAGCTTCTAGACAACTTCGTGAAAGAAAATTACTGTTATATATGACATAATCAAAGAATGACAGAACCATAGAATGGTTGGAAGGGACCTTAATGACTTGACAGGTTACAAGCATGGCAGCTGCACTTGTATGTCCTTCATTTGCACAGAAGGTTGAGGGAAACATGACTTTTCTTGGAGAGAAGTTTAGACAACTGTTGGCTCTAAAGCTTGAAGAGAGACACTAGACAATAATGTTGAGGCACCAAATTTTGCCTCATTCAGGTGAACTGTAGGCTTCGATCACTTATTAAATGACATCTGTCTGATACACTTGGACTAGAAGATTTAATTGCTATGACTCATCTCACTAGCACATTGTTTCTCATGTTCAAAACAGATCAGATCTAACATCCACTTCCCATACCAGTTTCCCATTAAAAAAACTCATCAGTAACATGCAGAAGTTCAGAGAATCCTAGAATGGTTTGAGTTGAAGTGACCTTAAATATCATTTCCTCCCAACACCCCTGCCATAGGCAAGGACACCTTACACTTGACCAGGTTGCTCAAAGCCCCATCCAGCCTGGCCTTGAACACTGTCAGGGGTGGGGCATCCACAACTTCTCCAGGTTGAATAACCCTAACTCTCTCAGCATATCTTGAGAGGATGGGTGCTCCAGCCCTCTGAACATCTCCATGTCCCTCCTCTGGACTTGCTCCAACAGGTCCACATCCTCCTTACATTGAAGGCCCCAGAGCTGGACACAGTACTCCAGGTAGGGACTTGTGAGAGTAGAGAAGGGAGAATCACCTCGCTTGACCTACTGATTACTAACAGTAGTTCTACTACTTAATATTATACTAAAAAGACGGCTGTGATATTAAGTTTTGGTTTTGTTTTTGTTTTTTATTTTATTTTTTTCTGAGTAAAACATTGTCTTAATTTAATTTAAAGACTGACCCAATAACCAAATTATAAACCAGTACAAAAAATAAATACAGATTAATAAAAGTATTAAATTGTCATATATTTAATTAAATATTAATTCAATTTAATTAAGGTTGTCAAAGAAGAGGCTCTAATTGTAATGTTTAGGTAATGGTCATTTAAAAATAAAATATTATTGATGGAGAAAAGATAAAGCATTCATTAGCAGGGCTAATACACTCTGCCTTTGACTCAGCCTTGGCCATGAGACTTCATCAATCCATCCTCTGTAAAATCCTTCACAGTAACACCTACATGAAAAAACAAGTATGAATCTTTCAGTTTAAAAATTCTTCATTTCATAGAATCATTATTTCCTTTGGTCTTCAATAATCCTTAGGTGTTGGGTTTTTTAAAAAAATCTTGATTCATTTTTCTTCTTCTGGAAACCATACAAACAAACAAAAGAATTGTAATGTTTCTTCATGCAGAAACACTTGTTATAAAGGAAATAAAATGTTTTGTCAAAAACCTTAATCAAGGCCTCTGAGTGCAAGAAATAAGAATTTAGCAATGTCAAGAATAGCAATTAATAGCCTTCCTTACAAAATGAACCAATAATAAGTAAACGAGGGTTTTTAAGTGATTCTTAACTGATTTTGTTTCGTAATAATTAGTCAAAATCCTGAATTTTTTCTCACATCTCTTTTTTCTTATTTCCATTTATTTTGTTCTCATAATATTCATTAAGTCATCATTTGAATGTGAAAAGATGATTTAAAGTGCAGTGCTTCTTCTCATCTGCGCTGCTATCTGATTCTTTTGATGTCAATAAATGACTGTGTCACAGTGCAGATCTTCTGATAAACATCATGTATCTTCTCTATGTCCAACAGAATGGAGTCTATGTGATAAGCAGTCCCAGCATTTTAAAAGCATTTAAAATACTGTTCAGAAAAACATAGTCTCAGTTTTTAAAAAGTATTATTAATTTACAGAGTAAGATTTTTTTAACAAGATCATCAGATACAATTCTGATTAAATCCCTTGTGTATCATGTGATTACTTCTTTTCCCAACACATTCAGTCAGCTATGTTTGCAGTGAGGAGCAGCAGGTAAGAATAAGGTAAAATACATAGAAAATAAAAAGAAAAATAAATTCCCAGGACCCTAAAATAAGAAAATTTGTAGCTGCATTTAATAAAGCGTTTAAGAACAGAAATATAAACCTCATTTTTATTTCAAAGGATGGAAAAGCAAAATTTATCTTTCATTTTCTATAAATAAAAAATAACCATCAACTACATAATTAACATGTAATGCAAAACAGTCTCAGCTCTGTTGTCAATCTGCTCATCTCTGGAAGGTTGTTATGTGCAAGCACACTACAGTCTGCTGTAAGAATTTAGAGTCTCAACATGCTGGAAGTACTAAAGTCCCCACATTTTCTTAGTTAACAAAATTATAAATCTGAAGTATCATTACGCAGTCACAGTGCCAGCCATTGGCCTAGCTTATGCTTAGTTAAAGAGGGTTTCTATATACCTTCTGAAATTGTGGCCCAAAAGTAGCTCTTATTAGAACTATTAGCAGATTACTATTTTTTTTATTGCATGTCTAATTCATCATTTACTAAAATACGCACTCCCCAATGACCCTTCTAAGAATCAAATAAATTTCTGAGTCCTTTTAGACTATAAAATTCAGATATTAGGTAGTTTTTTAATACTGGTTTTCTTTAAAATTTCTTAGAAACTAAGTTATCCTAACAACCTTTACACAATTTGGTAATAATGCACTGCATTAATGAAGTCCTTATTAACAGGAATGAGTCAAATGTGATTTCTAACCCCTGTTCCAATGACTGCTTAATATGAAATACTGAAGCATTCCTTGGAAGCAAACATTGGTCTGCTTTGAGTGTTTCCTGCAAAAGTGTACTATGAGCTGGGTTCTCTCTTAAAAATGTCAACTATATGTACTACGTATGGCTACACCCTGCTCTCAGGGTCTGCTATCATTTATTCTAAAGTGTCACAGAAAGAGGCATTTTGATGATAAGCACCAAGTAAATTTGTCCCCCAAATTAGTACTAACACATAGACTGAAGAGAAAAAAAAAAGGCAGGCCATGCAAAAAAAAAACCCAAACAAAACAAACCAAACAAAAAAAAATCAAAAAAAAACCAAACAAAGAAACAAACAAACAAAAAAACCCAGTGCCAGCTGGGCTGCTAAAAATATTTCCTGAAAATAGTCTGGGAGTTGGAATTAATTACTGGGAGCAGGTAAGGGAGCGTTCACTACTCACCTATGCAGATTTAATAGATGCAACACAAAGAGAAGTAAGGTACACACACCTCTTAGGAACAGCTACTTTACTAATAAGAAAATAAGAAAAGACACAGTCTAAATAAATTCAATTAAATTTGAACACAAAAGAAACCCCTCCCAAAGTCTTAGTTATCACTACTATGGTATTCTCTGATTGTCCAATTCACAAAGATCTTCTAACAGAGATTACAGTTGCAAGATGTCAGAACAAGAATTAATCTTATCTCCTACAAAAAAGAAGATCAAAGTTTATTTCTCCATCACCTATAGCAAGTCTTGCCTAAGCGCAGCAATTAAAAATCTTGTAGCATTAGAAGCTAACTTCAGTCTTGTTTAAAAATTATTGATAGAAAAATTAAAGTTAATACCTCCTTAACAGCACTAAGTTGAATTCTTTACCTAATAAGCAAGCCTCAGTAAATTAGCATGTTCCATTTTTGGTACTGTACCATGGCTTCTTTCTTCCCTTCTATTGTTTTGCTACTGCTTATGGCTTGCTAATGAAAACTGATCTCAGTGCTGAAGTGCACGAACAAAGATAGTGCAGTATAGTAAACTGGAAATCAGGAAGCAAAACCAGATTCATTATTCAGCTTTCTCCAAGGTTCAGCTTTCATCAAAGATGGAAGGTGTTTCTGGGACTTAGTTGTACACAGATAATAGTCTCCTACATTTTTCAGTTTTTAAGACTGTAATGGGAATAAGCTATAGTGTATTCTTCACTTCATTTTTTTAATACAAAATCCTCTACTGCAGAAAATGTTGTTTGTTTCTTTTCCAATGGGATTTAATAAATTATCCTTAATATCCTTAATGTTTTAGCTATTTTTTGTTTAATTCATATTCTTCAATTGTTAGGATGTAAAAGTAATTAAAACTTTATTTGGACCAAAAAATATTTTAATGTAAAAAATTAGAAAGCCTTTCTTTATCTTTTTCTTAGTGGTAACTAATCACAGTACCTTAGTACCTTCCTATATTTGCACATAAACCACTAACTTTCATGTAAAAGAGGTATCCGACTTGTATTACACACTTTTACATTTAAATACCTGTAAATAAACATAACAATAACATTTATTTTGATATATGAAATACTGGCAAATGCCACTATCTTTCTCCCTGACTCAATGTTTAGAAAGTATTGCAGGATATTATGGGTTTATCTCAGAAGAAACTGAGTCATGATTTCTTGTGACTACTAAAATCAGAACAGCAGAAGTAGAACATGAGAAGTGATGCAAGAGTTTGTTATCTATATTCAGAGACAGAAACTTGTTTATCCATTTAACCGTAGTTGCTGAAATGGAAATTTTTTGTAAGTATTTCTTAACCTTTATGGGTTACACAACTGATGCTCTTTTTCTTTCAGATTTGGATTATAGTGCATCACTGTATTTTAATGCATACATATTTTCATAGCATACTTGACATCAATTACTAAGTAAATCTTGCTAATGGCCCAAATCAATGTAACTTCAAAACTCCAACTTACTTCTTTTGGGTTTCTTCAGACTAGCAGGATTTAGAAGAAGAATGTAGCCCAAACCAATGAACCTGTAACACAGACAACAAGTATTTTTATCTGCAAGTAGAAGACAGGCTTGACATTACCAAGATATCATGTGAAATACTGCAATCGTAAGGGTTTTACTTGAATAGCACTGAGAACCTAGCATGTGTGCCTTCGAACTATATGCTTCAGTCAAAGTACCTTTAGAATTCAGATTTATGACTAAAGGCTACCTTTCAGTGAAGGCAAAAGATATTCACACATGACATTTCCAATAAACATACAAAGCCCCTGAAAACTAGGATTCTACTTTGACAGAATTTGTTTATTTTTGAAAGTACTTTCCAGTAAATGGGAAGATTTTGGCTCTGACTCTCCTTGTATGTTTTTGGTTACTTCACTGCTAAGAGAATCAGCAAATCTCTGAAGAAGATCTGATTTACAAGGTCATTTACAAGTTTATTCACAAGGTCAATTACCAGGTTATTACAAGATTGGTGGCCACACTGCTTCCAGCAATGCAGATTTTCTGAACCTGCTGCGCATCCACCAAACATCCTGGCAGATTTTCCCTATCCCAGTGAGACTGCTGTGTTGACATTGTCCAAAATCAATTGAACCTTCAAAAGTTCATTTGAACAAAACACAAAGCTTGGCTTTTTAAAAATGCTTTACTTAAGAATATTTGTTATTTATTTTACAGTCAAATAACTAAAATATAACTCTTATGAATAGCATAAATAATTTTCCTATGACCCTTGATATAATTATGTCTCTTTTAAAACATAAATTTTCTGAAGCAGGGGAGTAATTTTTAAACTATCTATATGCAGCTACCTCTTGTACAGTGTGAATATTTGTTAATTGAAATTACTTATTTTTATTCACTGATTTTCCTAAGTGATTCTTTCCTCAGATCATCTACCACTTCTTGTATGACAACAGTGGTCCAGTAAGAATGTTGGTGTCATGGGTTCCAGAGTATTTCACAACCTGCCTTTAGAATACATGCACAGCTTCTGTTCTCTGAGATATAAGCAGACATCACTACCATCAAGAAAGAAAAGACCAATGTAATGACATCAATAGATACAAAGCAGAGATTTCTTTGGAATTTCATTAATTTCTCCTTAGTTCCATTGTGAGTAGAAAAATTCCATCTTCTAAAATTCACTGAAGGTAAAAGTCATGACAAATTCATTCTTTGCATAAGTTTAACCTCTTCAATGCAAGTTACATATACAATAAGCACATGGAATACAGTTCTGCTCAGAATAAAAAGGTAATTTGGACTTCATTCAGTTCACTAGCCAGTATTTCAAAGATCAGTCTACTGGAAAAGATTTCACCAAAATTTTTCATGGAGGGCAGTATCTCATACTAATTTTTTAAAACATTTGACCTTAAAAGCTAAGAACTTTTATTTTAGTCATGCAAAAGTGCAAAAAGAAAGAAAACCGAAAGTCACATCTTCACTGTTTGCTTCTGATAATTCAAAAGAAGCCTAGTGTTTACTCTAACAACCTGAGATCTCATAGACCTACCAGAAAAATGATCTGTTATGAAATCAGAAGTGTTGACCTCTACAAATCCAAAATAAAAGCTGAATCTTCAGTAAGGTCAAATAAACATAGTGATTATAAAGGTCCTTTGAAGAGTTTAACATTTCGCATACTGTTCTGAAATATGTACTACTAGCAGCACTAATTATGAACAGGTTAACTGTAACAAATTATGAACCAACACATTTTCAGCACTCATCATTCAAGTCTCTTTGGAAAGTATTCCTCAGATGCTCAGTCTATTGGAAAGCTTCATTTCTGAGATGTACATTTGCATATACAGGAAACTATTTATAATATTATTAAAGGTTTTACAAATATTCTTCATTTTATATATCGCTGTCAGCAAAGATCACACATCTAAAGCATAGGTCTACAGAATTTGTGTTTAGTGTCATCGAAATTATATTCCCTTTCCTTATCTTACATCCTTATCTTCTATATTATAAATACAAATGTTTTTAAAATTTCATGAAAAATTTAATCTTTGAGCAGGATTTTATTTCAAAGTTAAGTGAATTCATTGCTGATTGTAACTCTCAAGTATCTGCATTGTCAGATTGTTATAAAACCACATGAACTTCTCAGTGGTTTTATAACATGGGGATAATGTGTTTTTTCTTTTGTATAACTCATTAGAGATTAAAAAGTCCAAACAAACACTATGATTTAACAGCAGAACAGTTTCTATGTATTTAAGAGTTATGAAAGAGGAGATTTAACCCCAGGACCTCCTCTCCTTTCAAGTCCTCTTGCTCTAGATCCCACACAATTTCCTACCTCATCTGATTTCACTTATCTCTCTGATATGCTTACACAAGTTACTTGAAAATATATGTGAAAAACTGTATCATTAAAGGAGTTCTTCTATTTGGATAGTATCATTTCCAAACATAATTACTCAAGAGGAATAAAATAACTGAAGTGTAAGTAGAAGCACAATTTCCATATTAATATTTTCAATTTGTTTACATAGTAAAAAATGAGGTATCTGTGAGAATAGCTGTGATCGTGACTTAAGAAATCTTTTTTGGAAATAGTATTTGAATAGGGAATACAGTGAAAACTCTACATTCATTATACAAAATTCCACTTAATCAAAGTAATCTCTTGCACAATACTTATCTACTGAGATATCAAGATGATATTTTTTGTTGTTTACTTACTAATTTGAGTAACATGGCAGGCTGAGAAATATCGTAATCAATACTGCTACATGGCTCTCATTGTCTTATTGTGAGAAAAAGGCAGGCTATGAATCTGTAATGCATTATTTGATTGGAAACTGCCACCTTCAGCACAGTGTTAGATTCCTTTCATTTACTGTGGAATGAAAACAGGGGTACAATCAATTATTAGGGTGCAGCTAGTACACTGCAAAACAGTATCTTCCATCATGCTTAATTTCCTACTTTAGTCATACGATATCTTATCCATGTGGACAGCACAAATCTTTCTGAAAATTTCAAACCTCCACAGGATCTGATCCAATGTGCTTTTTGCTTTAAAAGAAAAGTATGCAGAAAAGAAAAAAAATGATAATCTAATAGTGCTGTGAAAAATAACATACACAGGCACAGACTCTCATAAGAAACTCATTAAAATGTATGAATAACAATGTGGTAAAACAGCCAGAAAACTTTTACACATGTATACATTATAGAACATACACATATTTGTCAAGTAGACAAAATTATATACTAATACGTAATATGTATGTGCATATAAATATTGCATATACATATATAATACATAGGTATACACCTATATGTATAATTTCCCCTCATCTCTACCCCTCTATGGTTTTTTTCATTATACTCCTTTTGAATTACACTCCATTATTTTGGGAGTGAAAATGACCCAATAGATTTGTAAGAGTTGCTTTTGCCTGATACTTACTTGCCCTATCATTATTATCCTTGTATTACCTTTTTTTCATTGCTGCTAATCTTAATGAATTATTTTCAATTACTTTGGCTGCCCATATCCAAGCTATCTCACTATACCATGCTTTCCTATAATTATAGAAGAATGCATGATCTTTTTCATAGATTTGATAAATTTTTACTGGATTGTTTGAGTGTGTGTGTCTTCTACACGAAGAGAGAACTTACAAGCATTTATTTGAACAGACATTTTCCCCTAAAAGAAAATTAAAACAAAACAACTTTCTTTGCCAGATTCATATTACAGAACAAAGAAACAAAAAAACCCCTACTCTGCAATACAAGTGACTAGCCTCCTCTATCCCACATTTGGGATGAATTTAATCAAGATTCTTTTCTTGTATGAGACACATCTGGGGTCTGAGTTCAAAACAGACTAATTAAGCACTTAGCTGTTGTAGGTCAGAACTCTGAGATATTTAAAAAACAAATCCTTATAGTAATCTGTTTGATTGCTTAAAAATGTCTTTTTTTTTGTCTTTACAAAATAAAGCATTCCAGACAGAAAAAAAAGTTCTACTCAAGCTCTTCTCTGTGAATATAGGAGACAATTAAATAAAAATAACAAAACTGTCATTTTCAATAAAGATGAGATAAAGCAGCATAAAAGATGATTCACGTTCTCAGATGTAATGTGAATAGGTCCAGTGTCAGGGGAATTCCCCTGACTCCTAACAGCTTGTGTCCTCATGAAGATCTAAACTAAATCCCTATTGCTCTTAATGGAATATTCTCAGGCAGAGAGTATGAAAAGCATGCCTCTGTGCAGACTTGAGGGCAGTCTCAAATCAAGAACCTAGTTTTAAACCCAAAACTTCTGCATACAAAGCAGATATAGTTGATACAGCTGACATAGCTGATTGCTAGAAACACAAAAACCAAACAAAAAAACCAAACGAACAACAACAACAACAACAAAATAAAATCCCAAACCCCCTAAACCACAATAAAATTAAATGTCTTTTTCTTGATTTACGTTTTGTGCAAGGCTATATCTTCCCAATGCATTTTAAGAATGTCAAAGGGAGTAAGTCTCCATAGAAACACAAGCTTAAGTGTTTCCATCTCCTGAAGGCTGAGAACTGACCACTTCGGTGCCTTAATGGCTTGGGAACGCACATACATACCCCATAAGATCTTGACAAGCAGAAGCTTAGAGTGCTGTTGAAGTGAGTCCAGTGTGCACAAGGAAGGCCTCAGCATGATATGACAGCTGAGCAGGGTTACTGAGGACCTGCACTTCATCCCTGCATCCCTCATGTGGCAGTCAAACATTTAAGAAGCTCATGGGTCTAGCACATGAATTTACAGAACTGTTCAGAAACAGGTGAAACCATACATCTTCTAGGAAATAAAAGTTTTGAAGGCCACTAAGACTTTCTGTAAAGACTGCAGGTAAGAGAAGAATAAATAGCATGATCCTTAAGGAAAAAAGTGGGAAAAGCTACAATATCATAGTAAACAGAAAAAAATTCTCTTGTGATTGTTAAATTAACTGTCTACACTGGCTTTGTGTAAGATAAATCTGAGGAAGAGATATATTTACTTTTAAGAATTTGCTGAATAGAAATGGATGACAAACTGCCTGTATCCTTTTTTTTCAAATACAGACACATGAGGGTTTGGCTACAGCACAGCAAGTAGAGGCACAGGGTGTTTACCTGTCTCCAGAGGGAATCAGGTCTGGAAAAGAGGTGTTTCTACACTGAGAAGCCACTGAGGGATGAATATTAGCACATGCTAAAGGTTTTGGATTAAACCTTTGCTGCTCAGGAAGAATATCTTAAATTAGGCACAGTATTTTATTTTTAAGTGTAAATTCTCTTTGAGATTGTCATTCCTGAGTTGTGAATTCAGACTCACTTTCACTGGTCTTTTTTTTTTTTTTCCAACATGTAAAAGATGTAGCTGACATAAGTTTTGTTTAAATTGAAATTTAGCAAATTACTTCAGCAATCATTTTCCCCCATATTTCCTGAATAGCAGAATACAACAGGTTCTACTATTGCATTGTAATTCTTTATTACCTTAACTGGTTAAAATGTTTCTAGGAAAGAACTCTGTGACCTATGACTTACTTTTTGTATAAAGTCAGAACTATATATAATATTAAAAATCAATAATAATAATTATCATCATCCAGTAAAAATAATACATGTTCAATTTCTTTTTAATTTACAATCAGTTTTTCATTTTGACTACTACTATTGTTATCATTATGCAGAATAAATATATTTTATTATATAAATGTTTGTAGTAAACTGGCCTACCAGGTAGAGGGCATGGAAGCAAGAAAAGAAATGGAGAAATCTGCATATTCTTCTCTAACTTCATATTACCCTCAATAATGATTCACTCCAACGTTTTGTAAGGCTTTCACTACCATCTCCAAGAGATATAAACCAGCAATTATTTGCACCCTCATAAGAACAGAATTCTACTGCAAATTTTCAGTTAACTTCATGTCCTGCCCCATGAACTGCACCAGTAACTTGGCACACACAACTCTGTGGAACTTTCACATCAAAGAATTTGTCTTAACATCGAGTTGGCTCTTTGAAAGGTCCTTTATTTAATCTATAATAGAAGTTTCTTGATGCAAAAATAATTGAGGAGGACAATAAATGAGCAAGTTTAGAAAACTTTTCACTGCTGCATTAAGATCTAAGTAAAATTATAACCGTTGAAAACAGGCAATTTTAATGTGATCTAATTTTGTATTGTTCCATGCAGAAAGATTTCACACGTCAAATACATCAGTTTGCAATAGTCATTGTTGCTTTCGCAAGAGTACCTCTAATTTAAACATATGCTCTGAAATAAACAGAAGATGGGATGCAAATTCCTATCATTTCATAGATGAGAGTGTTTTAAGTAAGCACAAAATTAGAATGAACTTCCTGGATCACAAAATGTAGTTCTTTATTATTACAGGTAGCATTTCATGCATTCACTTTCAAAACTGTTCATAGCCTTAGTTTAAAATACCTTTTTTTTCCCTCCCCTCACCAGTCTCCTTTAGAGATAGTATCAAAATATATCATTCCAGTAGACTGGGCCTTTTACCTCATTTCCAGTCTGAGTATATTTATAACTGTTTTCTCTCTTTTTGCTCTTGTACAAACATTGGCTTTTAGCCTAAATGGTAATATTTCTGCCAGTTTTTATCCTCCTACTGAATATCTTAACAAAGACATGCCCTTTTGACTTGTTTAGCCTCAGATAACAAGCTCTAGCTCTTAGCAGAAGACACTTCAGCTTTACTTATTCACTCAGCAGAGATTTCACATAACTGTTTTGGTTTGAATTTATTGATCTTGGACATAGGCAATCAAAATAAGCAAGTATTCCAGATGAGCATCACCAGTGTCTTTATTTCTACTGGAGTTAACTTTTCAACACAGTTATCTCATTATCTGGCTAAATGAACTCACTAATTTATAATCATGTTGTTATGTAGGACAGCCAGTACATTTCCACCTTATTTCTTTGCAAAATTCTAGCTTTCAACAGAAGTGTTGATACCACTAGGGGTTGTGATGACCCACCCTTAAGGGGAAGTGTGCATCACTTGATATTATCTATTATTGAATTTAATCCCATTTCTACTAATCCAGTTGTAACAAGAGATTTTTATACAACACCCTACCTTGTATTGACAATGCTTATATATTTATATTGTCACCAAATACAATCAGCATTTTTAGTGTATTTCTACCAGAGCCGTGCCTGACATTATTAAAGAAGTTCAGTACTAAGTTATTTTAGGAACATCACTAGTAACTACTGTGATATCAGATATTGCAGAACTGTCTGCTGCTCTTTCCCTTTTGCAAAGCTTTTATCCATCTGCCAATAATTCCATCAATTCTTGTAATTTGTACTTTAACTATTAGTTTCTCCTGAGCTGAATTTTAGAAAGATGATATCAACTGTTTTCTTCATCTGTTAAATCAACTATAAAATAGCATCTCAATCTACATAGATTGAGAACATTATGGTATTTTACTTCCACCTTTCTCTATATTTATCCTATCCTTTTAATTGTCTTAGTATATCTGTGTATAAAATCCGCCTTTTGCAGAATGAGACATGGATAACAGCCATTTAATTCCACTTAATTCAAAATAAATCCATCTGAGTTTGTTTTTTGTTTTTGTTTTTAATGAAAAAATAGTTTTGGTTTGGTTTTTGTTGGGTTGTTTTTTTTTTTTTTTGTGTCATTATTTTTACAGCCATAACCTCTCAAACACTCCACTGTTTATCAAAACTCATTTTAATGAATGCCACCTTCTGCAGGTTCACAGCCTATCTACCTAAAAATTGGCTGGTCAGCATGCACACAAATATCCAGGTACTCCCATATCCTTAGCATTTGTCCTCTAGTCTGTATCTGCAAAGTCAAAGTTTCCCAAGCATTTCTCTGTCCAAAAACATTACAGACAAAATCTTCATCTATATTTATACAGCCAAAACTGGAGCTACAATAGATAATTGTTTATTCTGTGTTACTCCAAACAAAACTTTTCTACTTTTTTTCTCTAATGATTTTGAAGTTAAGAATAATATTTTTTATGGCATGGGTCAGACCAAAAGTCAATTTCGCTTGCTGTGGAGTCTCTGACTGTTTCTACTGCCAAATGGTTAGGGGAAGAGTTTAGGAATCATGCAAATAACACGGCAGTTTTTCTCTTGGTACATCCTACCAGGTTTTGGGAATTTGCACGAGTGTCTTCCTAAATCAAAAGTTGCATCATATTTCATAGATCTTCACTTTCATGAATGTCGCTATTTGGTTCTTAGGATCTTTTAACCGCAGCATCTTGCAATGAACAACATTTTAATTTTGTGCTCTGTGAAGATCTTATTTTTACCAACAAAATTTTCATCCATTTAAGTCATTCAGACTGGTACTAAGAGAAATAAAGAAATGTCATTTCTGGTTCACCTTTACTGAAAAATTGCATGATTCTTCCCTGGAAAATCCTTGTTTAAGTAATGCTTGACCTTTGTGATGCCTTTGCAATAATTTAGTCACTGTTATCCTTCTCTGTACCTTTTACAATTCTAACATGTATGCCTGGACTTCGTCCCCGTGGTATCTGTCACGGCAAAATGTCTCACCCTGGCTCTGCTGAAGTAGTTGGACAGCAGTCCTCTTCTCACTGGGACATGGCTGCTGAAGAGTCTGAAGCAGGCAATATGTCAAAGGGGTGATGTGCCTCTGAATAGTATGATCATCTGCAAATGGGAATGCTGAGAACAATTATTTTCTTGCATTTAGTTAGAATTTCCCCTGCTGCAGCTTCTGTCTATTATCTTAAGCATTATTTGCTTCTGTGCAAATACCTCCACAGAGTTGAAGATGGTAGTATGAAGCCCCTATAACCTTGTCTCTTCAGGCAAAACAGAACGAGCTGCTTCAGCCTCTCTTCACATCTCATATGCTACGGCCCCCAAACACCTTGGGTACACCACGGAATTCCTTTTAAGAGCTACCGCACCAAATGAAACCATAGTCTATGTCTAGGTAACCCACTTTCAGATACTGAAGGTGAATGCTTAGAAAAAGCGAAAAGTAAGTTGAAGTGACACTGATCCAGCGTATACTCAAGCATCCAGTACTCTGTGGAATAAACACGTCTTGACACACTGATTGTACCTTTGTACCCAAAAGTCTTGGATTTACGTTTTTTATTCCTCTTAACGCTTTCCAGTCATGTTGTTCCTGCAATACTCCAAACACGGTCTTCACAGCACTTTAACTATTTGGTGCAATTCTATGTACAGGTGCTTCAGGATTTATGCACAGTCATGCTGAATTAAAATTAAAAATTTGTGATTATGAGATTTGACAGTAACATTTAAAAGCAAATTACTAATTTTCCTTTAATTATGCAGTTGCAGATAAGCAATAAATCCTTAAGAAAAAAGTCACAGGCCTGGAGAACTGTTAACAAGCAATATCATGAAGATTGTCATATTTCAGTAGAATTAAGAAGCTTTCTAAGACACTAGATGCTTTATTGCTAGTTCCAAACATACAATGAAAATGCCATTTTTATTTATTTCCTAGTTTAGATCATCACATTCTTCCATGATGACAAATTTCTCAGGCCAGAGGCCACATCTTCCAGTGGTGTTATCAAAAGCATTGCAATTTATCCTGTCACATATAGAACAGGAGTTGGATTGCTGCTTAAGATTTATAGTTATTGGCCTAAGCTGTACCAAAGCTGCTACTAGGACTATGAGGATGACATTCTGTAACTTGCTGAATGTAGGACAGAAATACAGAACAACAGCGGCTAATTTCATCCTTATCTGTAGATTGATATAAACATGATCTGGAAATCTTGTTCTAGTTTAGCCTGTTGACTGAACGCTCTGCTTCTCTTTTTAACAAGAGAGTTACCAAGAGGTCAAGTACAAAGATAACAGCCTTCACCTCTGAAGTGATAATGAACAGCAGATGAACAACAGTCTGTACAGTTGCTGTCCCTGGAAGCAGAAACTCCTACCTTTTCAACATCCTGTCAGATCATGAGCAATAAAGAAATCCGGTGTTAGGACACAACAGCAAAATTCAGTCACACATGGTGTTATGCTCTCCATATTACACAACTATATTGATTTATTTATGTAAGTCTCTACTGTTAGCTGATCGTTTGTGTGATCTATGCAACTGCTTCACAATAGGTAATAACCTGAAGCAGTAACTTGGTCATCACTGCTTGTATGAATTTTTCTGCATTGCTGTTCCAAATAATAGTTTTGAATAATAAACAACAATGAGCACTTTTCATAGTGAATGTTGAAATAATTGTGTTCCGGTTCTTTAGCAAAGTCTTACATTTGCAATTTATATACTTATATACTTTATTCATATGTATTTTAATCAAACGCAAAGAGCAGAACACTGAAGATGCTTATTAGTTGTATATAAATACTTTAAAACCTTCAACTAGCTCCTCTTTTCACCCTTCTGTCCTGGAACACTTGCAGTGTAAGAAAGTATCACTGCCACAGAAACAAAAAAAGAGAACAAAGAAAAGACAACCTAAAGATATTAAAAAAATACAGAGACTCTGCTACTGAAATTCAATCTCACCTTCATTCCCTTTATATAATTTTATTTAGTGCTGAACAAGAAACAGTATAGCAGTAAAAACAACCATGTAGCATGGTTTTTAGACTCTGAAGTTGCTTTATTTCCTCATCAGCTAGAAGGCTTAGGACATCCAGATATGTAACGGCCTAAGATAACAGTATTTGTTATTTTGTTATTAACTTTTTAAAACAAAACCGCCTAGATGTCTTCTTGCATTTCAGTTGCTTTCTGCTTTATGTATTTTTTTCTTTTTCTACAGTCACTGTGTGTATTGTGTTTGCAAGCTCAAGGATTATCTGTCAATTTTGTACTCAGAATTTTTCTAAAAAGCTGTTATTTAGGGGAAAAGGTCTTACAGTCAACAAAAAAATCAAAAGATAAAAGGAAGTCAATGGAAAGAGGGTTCCTTTTTATCACAAGAGAAAACAGTGTAGATAATTAGAAAATCTTTGAAAAATTCTTTTGCAGCATTTTAATTTCTGAATCTTTATAATTTCAGTGGTGCTTTTATCGTTGTGCAATACATATATTTTTTATTCCAATCTATATTTTTCATGTATGTTGATCAGAAGGAAAAAACTCCTAAAACTTAATTATGCTTCTTATTTTTGCTTTTCATGAATATTCTAGCCAATTAGCTGTTTTAAACTATCTATTAAGACATCTGAAGGATTACCTCTGGAAAGATAAATTTAAACCTAAATATTTGTAGTAAAACTTTGATTATATTCACCCAAGTAAGGGGCAGAAACACAGTGTGGCTTATACAAATAATACTTGGCATTACAGATCATACTGTAACTTCATGGAAACCCTCTCATATAAATACATCTAAAGAAGTACTACAGAATTCAGCTTATGTTTTTGCACAGTATTTGCATTTCATGAGATTTAAGCTTTCACATACCTTTCCATTGTCTTTATGTATTTGTTTGTAGCTATTTATTGTGGAAAACTGATATATGTTTGGAGTTGAAGAAAGCCTAGCATTCCAGATCTGTTTAAAATTTACTCAAGGGGGCAGGAAGGGTATTCAAAAGCTCCCTTTGCACTTCTTTTATCAACAGAGAAAGTACTATATCTTGTAAACTGACATAATCATCCATAATGACTGATATTTTTGTAGATGAAATGAGCAGTCCACCCAAACAAACAAGCAAGCCTTGATTATTCACCCCGAGGCTGAGAAGTGATAACAACTAATTCCCTTCTCTATAAGCACCAGCTGTCAGAATCTCATTTGAGCTCTTGGTACTGGGCAGTCGGTGCTATAGACTGATGCTCACGTACAACACAAGTGCAGGACTGGGTTAAAAATTGTAAAGGTGAATGCATGTTCAAGATGGTATTTTAAAAATCAAGATTTATGACTTCTACTTTTGGTAAGACATCCTGTAATTGTTGTACTTTCCTCCTCCACCTACTCTCATTGTGCGTAGATGAATACACATATAATTAAAAATACCTTGCTATGTCTATTTAAAAAAGCAATACCTTGATAATTACATGTAAGGAACAAACATACATGCTAAATAGGTGTAGGATATCTGAACAGCGTGCTTTATTGCAGTGCTCACTTCTGCTCTATATGGAATCCTTCAAGGCTTCACATTTCCAACAGTTACTGTGTAGAAAAGACAAAGAATTCATAGACTCATATAAAGCTTTTGAGTTGTATCACCCTCCAAAACTATATCAAATACACTGATTTGCCTGCTACATTGACCTACCAGTAACTAAAATTTTGCCAAGTATATATACATTTTTCCACAATGCCAAGGTCTAGTCTAGCATGCAAAGCCCCACCAATCCCAAGTGTTTTGATTTTTCTCTGTTTCTGTCAACATCTGCAAAAGGCTGAGTTCACCCAAGTAAGCAGGTAACCTCTAAACTCACTGTAAAGAAAGTCAGTGCTTCTGTATGAATGTTTAGCAAAAGACATTTACAGTTCTGTAAGCACTGGTGAGAACACAAGCTGAACAGGGACCTTTTACTCACTTTTATGGTATCTTTCTTATACTGGTAAAGATGTAGCAGCTAACAGTTGTTTGCATTATGCTGGAGTAATAACATTATATTAATATTTTATTTTAAACAGAACTCCTTAGTTCAGAGTAAATGGTATCCATAAAGTCCAATTCTCTTTCCAGCAGTTTTTTTTTAAAGTATGACTGCAAGGGAAGGTTAAATGTGTTTTTCCAGGATGATTTCACAGGCCAAGAAAGTTATATAGCTTTTTATGTCATTCCTGTACCAGGATAATCATGCAGAAAGTTCTGTGATTTTTTTCTTTTTTTTTTTTTTTTTTTTCAGTTTTGGTTTGGTTTTGTTACTCTTGTTTTTTGTGAGTTGATGTGTGTATGACTTCTTGCTGTTCACGAGAGACATATAACGCACATGCAGAATCACTAATTTGTAGACAGGCACTAGACCGCAGAGAGCAGTTTTTTTCTAAGAATATTAGCTGCATTACCACTTACTCAATGCTATAAAAATAATGTCATATCCATCTAGGATTATTTAAAAAAAGAAGCATTATAATGGATGTAATATAGTAAGCTATGTTATTTTGAACTCGAGCAGGAATATCTTACCTTTTTGTAAACTAGGTTGGAGGTTTGCGGGACAGGTTCTTCTTGCTCAGTTGGAACACTACACAGAATGTTACATTTTTGAAGGGAGAGGAAATGAGGTGAAGGATGGGTGGAAGGTGTTTTCCAGCCTTTCCATTCTCAAGCTTTCTGTCTAAGCAAAGCAGGATTCCTAGGCTGAAAGTCAAAGCATAATTTTGGTTACACAGCAGCAGCTGAAGCAGTACTTTACAGGAGTAGCAGGTTCTGCTGTACTTCCAGACATTGTGCCAGGCAGAGGTGGATTCCAGAACTTTCAAGAAAAAGCCCAGCCATGTACACTTAGTCAAACTGGGACCCTTCCTGGAGCTCTTGTGCAACCCAAAGTTTGCGAGAGCCTGGGGCGGGCTGCTAACTTCCCAGAATTGTTTTGATCTTCACTGAGTCTTTCCAAAAGAAACTTCAGGAAGGAACAGATGCCTGCATGTTCAGCACAAAGTTCCATACCCTGGAAGAAGGTATGTGAGCAGCTTTAAATCTACAAAGCACAGCTAGGTCTTGCAAAAACCTCATCTGACGAGAGAGGCAGATGGCTGAATGACCGGGCCTGAAGAGCTGCTCTCAGTGCCCCTTGGTCTTGGATTGACCAACAGCTGCAAGGAAAGAAAAGCTGCTGATATGTTGCGATGGACAACCTACATGCATAGTGCCAAAATGTTTCAGGAGCTTTTGCTTTGTGAGTGCTTACTCCTCTTTCAGCAAACTGACTTTTCTCACTGCTTTGCTTTGAAATCCCATTAAACATGAGGTTGCATATCCCCCAAGCCTATGGTTTAGCCAGCTGTGCTAAATGAAGGTAAAGTTACACACTTTACTGTTGTCTGCAATTTAAACACATTTAGAGGGAACTCAGAAACCATACTGTTGTAACTCCCAGAAAACAAAGAACATGTGCATCTGTTGCATCCCACGGGCACAGAACAAACCTGTGCCCCCTTGAGTGGGATCTTCCAAACTTGTCTGCTTCATGCCAGAGCCAGTGGGGAATGACAAGTTGGATGAGAAGTCTCTGTAGGTTTTACAAGCTATGCAGGTATTATTTCCCAGGCTGAAGCCAAGACCCACTTACCTAAGATTTTAACATGTAATTTTCCTTATAAATATACAGAAGTTACTGTTAGGTTCCAAGAATAAGGTGCAGGTCAGCAAGTCTCCACAGCTGAGCATAAATCTAAAACTTCCTACTTCTTTCAGCTAAAGGCTCTGGCAGCACAGGTGTTGCATGTTTTCTTTTCTTTATATGAAACTCTCAATTCACAGCAATCTTCCTCTATGCCTACTCCTAGCTTGACTTTATCTCTTCCAGTATTGCCTAATCAAGGTACAAACTGCACTGCACGATGCAACAAATTTTCTGTCCCATTTAATCCTTTGACTCCATTCTCCAACACTTTGTACATGCCTTTTTGTAGGAAAATATTTCCCGGTCTTCACAAGACAAGACTACTTCACTGGCAGCTGATAAAAAACAATAGACAATTAAAAAAAAAAGAGATCTGACCAATCATGTTTTTAACCAGTTGTAATACAAACGATAATATTTTGAAAATAAAGAATACTTGCAATACTTAGAAAATTAAGTCCTAGGATGTTTCATGGGCAAAAGAGACAAAAAAAATTCTATACTCAAAGGTTAACCTACACTTGCATGTTGTCTTTCTGCAATTGCACTACCTGTAAGTATTAAAGTGTCCCAAATATATGCATGCATATCAAATTAATCCATATGTTTATGAGTTTCTCTCTCTTTATGCATATACTCACCTGCAAAAGATCCAAAATCTAATCTGACAAATGCATGAGTCTGTACTGAAATTGCATGCACAAACGTGTGTAACACCTAAAATGCTTACTGCAGCTGTACAGGTAAGTTTGAATAATTTTGTGTATGTATGCAAAGATGATAGAAGACATCTTTTCAGGTTTTTTCAGCAACCACAGCAATTGCATTTTATGGTAAGAGGGGTACAAGTTGTTTCAGTATGCCTGTCCCACTCTCAGAAATTCCTAATTCTTGCGTATTAGTGAAACTGGGAGTTCCGAAAAGGGATGACATTTATAGTGTTCTTGCACATGATGATGGTAGGGAGGGAAGAAAGGATAAGTTGAACTGGAAGGGGAGAAACACCTGTTGATTATTCTGTTTTACCTGCAAGCAGACAAAAATGAATCTATTCTCTCTTTGATAATTTTCCTATGCACAAATGCTATTTTGACTATTTTTCACAAGTTATGCCACTTCCATTTACTGAACAGTTTTTCTCATGACAGCTTAATTTTAAAATGGCCGACACATCCTAACAGGCTAAATACAACTCAGTACATTGATGTTAGCAAAAATACTTGTTTTTACTAAAACTTCTTTAACAGAGACAAAGGGGAAATAATACCTGGTAACAGACTGAAAGACATCCAGCATCCTTCCATTTACATTCACCTGGTGATTTTAGGTAAACCTGATGGCACTTCTTAGCGTCAATAAATCTAACAGTTCTGGCTAGTCCCTAAAGAGCCACTTGGATGGTCAAGATGAGAGCAGCATGACAGAGGCTCAGATGCAGAAATCAAGAATGTGTCTTTCCTCCCCCCTTCAATTCAGAGACCAAATAAAAATGGTGACAGTAGGATTCTAGGAGCTCTTAATATAGAAGAGGGAAGAATCCTGATCTCCTCTATCAGAAAGTACCTTTTCATACTACTTAGTTCCTGCCATTTTCAAATGAACATTCCTTCATATTGTGCAGAACAATGACTAATCCTTTTGCAAAACAAAGGTTTGCAGGAAGACTTAATATGCAAGTTAAAGTTTCTATAAAGGTCAACATAGCAGCTATTTTAGTTACAAGTATTTGAGTTATTCACAGACAAGTGATTTTCAAGGTGTGGTTAACAGATTCCTGTGAGCACTTCACTACAAGTAGCACGTCAGTTTTTTGTATGATGAACAGTTGCACACCATGCACTTGTTCCTGTCAGCTGCTTGTAAATCATGTTTTGTAAACCCCACTTTTTTCCCCCCGGTTATTACCATGCAAGCAATTGTTGTGCTAACATTATGAATGATACATAACAAAGAAAAGGTCCATGCAAGGAAGGCCTTTAACCATTTCAGATCCCTCCCACAGAGATAATAATTACATCTTACAGCTGGATTACTGCTTGAAGCAGAAAACTGAGCAAGTATGCAAAGGATTAAGTTCCAGGAGTAGAGTTGTTAAGGAATACCTCCACATTGTGAAATAAGACGAAACATAAAGAGTAAGTTAGATTTAATGATTAATGAAACTACTAATGAACCCAGCTCTTACACTTCTTTTCTTTTTTTTCTTTCTCAGAATTAAGGAAAACATTGGGTTTAGGTAATCGGTAGTATATTTGAAAAAAAAATATATGCATTGCAAAAGAATAAAAGCAACACTGAAACTGCAAAGATATTCATTTCATATAAGAAATTAAAATGATGCATTAGTGAAAAAGTGTAAATGGAAATATTTTAGTAGTCAAAATAAATATTTAATAAAAACCACACACCCAAGACAAAGTATCAAAACAACAAAACTCAGTATTTGAAAGGACACTACCTACATTGCCTTGTGTTAAACATTGCTAAGTTCAGTTGGCTTAATTATTATCACACTTCCTTCAGCAATCATTGCTTATATTAGTGTTGTAAAAAGTCATGAGAATAGAAATTCTGTTCCAATGGCAGAAATAGTAAAACCAGATAAAACAAGGAAGAATTTACTACACTAAGGAGTCAATCCGCAGCCATTGATACAAAGTCAACAAGGAGTACTGCATAGCATACTGGTTACTGTACCAAAGTGCATTTATCAGAATTCAATGAACTGGGGAAAAAGTGACAAACCCATCCTTTTTAGTATAATTTTACATGATTGACAGTTGAAGAAAAAAAACACATTTCTTTTAAAAGAAAAAGCTTAGTCTAAAGATGTTAAGAGCACCATAAGATTTCTTGTCAGGTAAAAGATTAAAAACCATTAGCATTGTAAGTAAAGAACATCTAAAAAGTTATTATATCATTCCATATTCAGAATGCAACTGAAAGTTTTAGTGTGTTGTTGCATCTTCCTATACTACAGTCAGTGGCATTTTGATGACTTTTTGTTAAGTTCCGGAAACAAATAACGCAAAGAAAAACAGTTTTTCTTGTGTAACAGAGGTCTAGAAAAATTTTAACTGATGATGTGTAAACCGAAATGTAGATAATGTTAGTACAAAGAGATCTGTATAGGGGAAAGAAGCAGTGTCTGGCTTATCCTGGTAATTCTCCATTCAAGCTCTTCCACTGATTCTTTGAAAGTAGCATTACTTAATATCCCTGACTACCAATGATTTTTATGAGTGCTATTTCCTCACTTTTAGGGTTCTGCATTGAAGATTATTCTCAACCTTTTATCCTTTGATTCCCACCCATCCCTCCATCATATTTAAAAGTTGCAGTTTTCTCATATAGAACATTGTAATGTCTTTTGCTGCTTGATAACTGATATGTAGTCAACATTATTTCTATTTTCAAAGCACTGAGAACACTTTCCAATTGGCTTACAAATTAAACAATAATTAAAAATAGTATTCTCCCCTTATTCTTTTGTGACATGATAAAGTCTATTCACCATTTAATATACGTTCAATCTCTTCAAGTCTTTTCAAAGCAGCAACTCTCTTTTTCTCAATGTCTTTGATTTCTTTCGTAGATTTTTTGGGAGTCTCTTTGTCCACACTGTTTTTCTCTGTCAGTTTCTTATTTTTTGAGTGTTCCTTATTTTTATCAACTGCTGATTGGGTGGTTGTCTTCTCATTTTTTACTTCTTTCAAATTCTGAAATGATTTTTTTTTTTCTTCTGCAGCTGCAGTTCCCTCTGATGGAAGTGATGACTGTTCCATAGCACTGAGCGACGCAATTTTACTTCTAACTATGTTTAGATGACGCTGAATATATTCTTCATGAGGTGCCAGTGCTAGTGTTTCAACCAGACATTTTTCTGCTTTTATTAAGTCTCGTTCTTCAAAATAAACCACACAAAGATTATGCTTTCCTTGTACATTGTTGGGATCCAATTCCAAAATTTTTTCAAAACACATTTTTGCTCCAACAATATCCTTCTTTTGGTTCATAAGGATATCTCCTTTCAAAATCAGACCTTTGGTATGATCAGGGTAGTATCTCAGTAGGTCTTCCAAGACGGGCAAAGCCATCAATTCTTTTGCTGTCTGAGAATAAAGCAGTGCCAAATTGAACAGAGCACTTCGGAAGTTTGGCTGTAACCTTATGGCTTTCTTCATCCATGCCTCTGCTTCCATATCTTTTTTATCATCCATTGCCAGCATACCCAAATTGAAGTATCCATTTGCATCCTGGGGTTCTTCTTTCACATAATGTAACAGTCTTTGTTTAGCTTCAGGTCTAAGCCGAGCATCACCTAAATGATGGAAAAAACATTTAATTCTACATTTATTCTGAAGGACTTTTAGACCAGGCCTGTGAAAGGCTAATCTTTATACAACATAAAATGCAACTGTAAAAGGGAAAGGGTTTAAAATGCTATTTTTTATCATTGCTGTGTAACAGCAAAAATAAAAGACATCTACCTTCTTTACAGAATGAAACTATGTGCAGTTGATTTGTAGCCAAAGTCAGCATCATTACTCTATTAGCTGTTGAATAGTATTTAGGTTTGGTACAACAGACACAAAAGGTGTCTCTATAAGTTTAAAAAAAGTTATTTTCATGCAGAGTTTAGCAAATGGAATGTAGAGCAGATGTCAGTTCTGACAAACCAGCTCTTACAGAGCCAAACTTTGAGCAGATCTAATTTTATGAAAGACAGACTGAAAAAATTTAGACAGAGATCACATAGGGTGACTTCTAATGTAACCAGGCTAAAATATCTTCTAAACCCAAAACAATAAAATCTGTAACTCCCATATTTTAATTTGCATCAAAGTTTGAAAAAGATATAGTAAAACAATTTTATCTCCATATACCAGGATTGGCTAGATGAGCTTGTGGCCTGCACTATTTTACTGAATAAGCCAGTGAACATATTTTAGTAAAGAATTTCAGTCCCAAACTTACTGAAGGATCAGGAGCTGCTTTCAACTGTCCTCTTTCAACCTCCTGAAACAGTGTTGCACTTTTCAGTATGAAAAATTGAATACTAGATCGTTAATGCTTCTGCTTGTTTGAAGCAACCTGTGCTTCTACAGACAAGGAACAATGCATGTCTTCAACTTACAATGTGCGAAGAGATGAAAAATTATCAATTGGCCTCTGTTTCTTAGAGGGGGAAAAAAAATTCTACCAGTTCACTTGCCAAATACTCTTTGCAACCGCCTTAATTCACCAAAGGCTCACACTTACCCTTACCCACAGAGCTAGAAGCTACACTCATGAAAAAAATAAACTCATGAAAATCCAACTGAATTATCTTAATTAGCAGTAGCACAGAGGAACCTACGAATGCATTCACTGTTCTGGAGCTAGACATAAGCCCACAGAAGTCAGCTATATTTCTGAGTCAATAATTAAATCAATCACTATAAATGCAAAACATAGATATTACACATTTTACTAAATATTATTTTTTAAGATTATATAGGCACAGTTTTGAAGATGTTTGTGTAACACTACTCTTTATATGTATAAGACGTTGTAAAATAGCACTTTTATTAAAGATGCTGATCAGCTAAGGTGTATGCACACTTTGGACAAATTCTATACACTACAAATTACAAAGCTGTTATAAATATACAGTTTCTTTTTTGATGATGCTATGTACTTCTCCTTTCCAAAAATAAAAAAGTTAATTAAAAAAAAAATTAAATAGTATGGATCCTATAAATGCAAATATGCAATAATTATAAAAGGGACAATTAACATACCAGATTCCTGCATTAGCAGTGCTGAGTTGAATAACGCCAGTTTATGCGTTGGGTTGAGTTCTAGTGCTCGGTTGAAATTCTTCAGAGCTTCTGCTGGATCTTTCAGTTCAATGTAAACAATTGCCAAGTTGTACCACAGGTCTGCATTGGTTCTGTCTAGTTCTAGAGCTCTAAGGTAAGCTTCCTTAGCTTTCAGAGGTTTGTTCATTTTTAAAAGTAATTCTCCCCTGTTAAAGAACCAGATTGAACTTTCAACTTTTATTCAAAACCATATGAAAATAATTGACAGGTTTCTTTAAACGTTTGCCTTCCTATAGACAGTAGATGTGAGATGACAGTGTTTTTTCTATTGTTTGTTTTAAACACAAAACAATACAAGATCCTATTTACATAACATTTCTAAAGCTTTCAGGTCTCCGAAGTCTGTATACAACAAATGCATAAGCAGGAAAACAAAAAAAAGTGATCAAGGGTTCCTGATTCAGCTCTTTAATTACACTGCAGCAGCTATAGTTTAGCCATTTTGCACCACCCTAAGTCCCAATGGGATCACAACAAACTAAATAGAGAACAGAAGCCTCAGTAACCATATTCACATTACTCTTAACTCATCATGGCTAGGCTTCGCAAACGAAGATTTGGGACTCTTAACTAAAAAGTACACTAATATCAGTTAAATAGTTAATTCTTGCATTTTCTGGACAATCTTTAACAAAGAAGCACAAAGAAAGTTCCATGATTCAGACTAACCAAAAGTTTTTCAGTTCAAAACTAAACTAGGAGATTGGAAATTTCAGTTAGAGATTCATAAAGAAAGCTAATGGAAGTGTCTTGCTATACAATGTTTGAATACAAAACCTATGTGGAAACATGCCATTTCAAGTAGGAATTTAAAAGAACAGGGTTTTTAATGAATAACTGATAATTGTCCCAAATCATCATCTTATTTGGAAATGAAGCAAATCCAGCAGCTAAGTCAACTGTATGAACTAAATACTGTCCATAACACTGTAAATACAAAAATGTTTATTCAAGAATACATATCTCTAAAATTAGAAAATATACCTGCTGATGTAAGCCTGCTTGAAATCCGGCCTCATACTAATTGCCTGTCGATACAACTGATCTGCTTCTTCAAGGCGAGATTCGTTTGCTCGAATTAAGTTTGCAAGATTGATATAAACATTCAGATGGTTAGGAGCAACTCTTGCTGCATACTTTTTACCTGGAATAATCTGTCAAAGAGAAGATATGTACCAAGCACAAATGGGTAAAAATATGAAAGACGATCAGTATAGAACTCCTCTTTACTCTGCCACATTTGTTTTAGGGTACTACTGGACATTAGTGTGCAGGCTCTTAATGATTACAAAAAGCAATTCTTCTTTCCCGGAAAATCATACCCCAATATAAACAAGAGTATTTTTTATTCTTTATTTGTATGAAGACACAGATGACTTATATCATATTTAAGGTATCAGGTAACTAAGCTCTGCTACTACCTAACTGGGCTCATGCAGATAGCCATTAGAAACCAATCAGACCTTGCAAAACTTTCCCTATTCAGACAAAAAATATTTCCTAATGCCTAAACTGACATTCTATCAAACATTACCATTCCTTTTAATAACCCTTCAGCCTAAGGTAAGTGTTTAAGTAAGATTTTACCAGCCACTGATATAGCAAATGAAAAGTAGTCAGGAAAGATAAAAATGCTATGACATTGCAACGGTTGTAATGTTTATACTTCATCCATTTGGAGTCTTCATACTGATTCACAATATAAACTTCTGAATGCCATGCTTCTAGTCAAGGGGCTGCTGATTTTTGTTGTTAGTCTCATTGTAACCTTCATACATTCTCCAAAATACTTCTCTGTTTTCCTCCTAAAGAGCTGAACAAGTAACATTTGCTAGCTATAAAAATAACTTAACAAATGGTAAAGGTAACAAAGCATGTTTATAAAAGCATGTTAAGGCAACAATTTTTTTGTTGCTGCTCTGGCTACTTTCTCGAACCTACAATAATGTATTTAAGCCTTGAGGGCTCAAACTCAGTCACCATCAATGAATGTATTAGCTGTAATTGAAAATAGACCTATTGTCACCAGAAACTATAGGTGTACATTTTTAGATGCTGCTTTCTTTTACATCCTCAATTTCAGGAAAAAAACCCACAACACAGTATTATAAAAAGCAAATCAAAACAATTTTAACAGAATTCTCAATTAGCATTTTTTAACAGCCATGATTGTATTCTTCTCATAGCAGTTTTAAAAAAACCCTGAGAAACTTTAAAGACTACAGCCACACAAAATTACAGGAAAAATACAAAAAATGTATAATGAATATAGGTTCTCTCCTGTGGTGGTAGATAAAGTTATACTGACCTGTGGCATCAATGATTTAGCAATCATATATGATTCTTCAGCTTCTTTAGTTTTGTTTAGGTTCTTGTAAGTTCTTCCTACATTCATGTGGGCACCAATATCATCTTAATGAAGAAAAGAATGAAATCTAAAATACTTCCATGCACTGAGTATCGTGAAAATAAACACCTCTGCCTTCAAAGTAGTGTGAAGTACAGGTACTCTGCATAGACCACCACCATCACAAAAAAAAAATAAATCCAATTCTATATAATTTTTCATCTTAATTATGAAGCTAATAGTTTAGCCATGAACTAAGGAGGGATTATAAAGTTACTTAGGAAACTGTAAAAAGTTCGAGGTCATATCATACTTCCAGGTATCTATCTTTAATTTCTTGCTATAATAGAGGTACATAAATTGAAGGTTATTTATTAGACTTCTAAAAGGAAAAAGGAAAGATGGTCCAGTACTATCTAGAACTTCTTTTGCAACAATATGTAAAATAGATTAAATATGTACTTTGATGTTATCTAGATTTTTTCACTTTCTTACAGACGTCCTTAGTTTTAAATAAGAAAATGAAGTAATAAGTAGCCTCCATAAGAAATTACAGTTTAAGTTAATTCAAAAAGAATGTCATCCAAATAATAGCTTTTAATCATAAGTTTTTGCATCTTTTTATAGATAGAAACTTTTTCTGAAGGACTTTTTTAGATTATTTCCAAAAACTATGGACCAATTAATTTATTATATGACATTGTTTGATGTTCAGTTTAAGAAAAACAGATCATTGAGAAGATGCTAATTAAGCTAAGCATATTGAAATACTAGGAGTGCAGAGATGACATTCAATGGTAGTTAGTTAAAGCTTTTACCTGGTTGCACTTGTGTGGCCTGTATGAAAAACTGCAAAGCTCTTTCAAAGTTCTTTTCATTTTCTAATGCATGCCCCACATTGTTCCATAGTTTTGCATTATTCTTATTTACCTAAAACCACAAAAAAGATATCAATGCATAAGGTATTAAGCAGAAATTACATGGCAATTGATTTTTTCTTATCTATGTCTTAAGACATAAAAATGCACAGCAAATGACTGATTTCATGAAGTTTCTATATGTAAAGGATAACAAAACACTATATCCAGAATGATTACATTCAACTTGTTGCTCAACATCAATTTATTTTAGTTATTTGGCCCTAGAAATACCAAATATTATAACATTCATTGTAATTGTTATAGGATCTTTTACAAACTGTCTTATCATGCCATATGAACTTTAAAGACATTATTCTATGAATCAACCTTTTAGCAGATTTTTGTACTGAAACATATCTTGCTTTGATCCAGACAAGAAAAATTACCATCTATTTCTCGCATGAGAATTCCCATGTGCGCATGACACTTCTTTTAAAGCATTCCCCAAAGCAACTGATTATATGTCAATACTGTCAACATAGAAATTAATGTGCCAAAATAAGCATAATTTTTCTCCATTTTTATCATGCTCTACTGCAGCTTTATAACAGCAACAAACTTTCCATTATCCTTTCCAAATAGAATACAGTACCTTTAAAGCTGACATAAATAAGGTGTACTCCGACTCCCAATCCCAGTTCCTGTGCAGTGTTTTTAAGGCATGAGTGAATAGTACCGCAGCCAAACAAACCCAAGAAATTTTTCTTAGCACGCTATTAAATAAAACAAAGATTTGTTGTAAGCACACAAACAATTCTAATCTTAATTAAATATCTCATGCTAAGGCAAACAAACCAAGAACCACATTTGTGAATGGCGCACTCTAGAGTTTGAAAGGAAATAATGCCTAATTTCAAATTAATTTTGGTTTTTACCTGATGTTTTTGTTATGACTATGTAATTCCCTTAAGAACAAATGAAATTCACATAATAGAATGTATACAAAAATATACAAAAATTATACATCTGTTAAAACTTAGCTGTAATTTAAAACAATAAACACGATGGCAAAACGTGAGGTTCTCCAAAAAACTATACAAAATTTTAAAAAATAAAAAAAGCAACTAAAATATCATCCCATCCTTTTGTTTCATATCAGACAATTCCACACAGGTTTTTTACTGCACACATTGCCACTGCAGAATACATCTTAACAGAGAGGTAAGTGGAGGCTATGCAATCTTCCATAAACAAATATAATCCTAGTGCTACTGTAATATCTAAATAGGAGAAAGGTTTAATGTCTTTCTAGTGATTTTATTTTTAAAGCTGCAAATTGGGGCAGAAGTCATCCTCTATGGTAAGCTTGTCAGGAATAATCTTGATTTTGTGCAGTTTATTTTTCTGGAGTTTAAACATAACATATAAAACATATGCCTTAACATGCTGATAATTTTGTTTCTGAATTCTAACTTCATTATGAAAAAACATGTCAAACACTCAGTAGCCTTCCTACAATTATAATTTTGTTTTAAGGAAATGTAATTCTCGAGAGGACATACAGTTGTTCAGTATGAACAGTTATTTTTTATACTTGACTTATGCAATGGTTGTTCACACCACTACATACTTCACAGGGGTTTGCTAAAAACTGAAAGGTTTTTTTTCCCTCCACTTTTTAAGATATACAAAATGCTGTACAGACTTAGACTACCGTGACTGGTTTTAAAAATACTAAAAAAGTGGAACTGTAAAATTGTAAGCGAGAAATTCTTAAACACTAGCAAAGTGATCAATGAGAACTGGCATATACAGTAATCTATATGCCCATCAGACTTACAAGAAAACTTTTTCTTTCCACATATTTCTAAAGCAAGGAATCTTCTCTCTCTCATAAGACTTTTTAGAGTGCTGATCCCCAGTATTTTTGTAGTAAATGACACTGCTGCCTGATTTTTCTCCCCAGCCATCTTCTCCTGGTTCCTTGCTTTCTTTCAAATCACTTCTATTTTTACTGCCTTGTAGTGGGATTTGTGAGAATACTTTCTCCTCACTCCCACAAGGTATCACTAGTTTCTCATTATGCAGGTGCTGTCAGCTTCAGCAGCACCCGTTGGCATAAGTGATACTGCCAGGCCTCAGCTCTTATGATAGCAGACAACACAGGACTGTGAATTGCTGCCTTTCCATTTGTCTGAACTAGCATTAGGATACCATCAGGGTAATTAATAAGGGTAAAGCATCCAGGCTTGTGCAGTGGGAGGTTTGTGCAGATCAATGTAGAAGATACCAGAAAAAACAAAAGCATGTGTAAAAAACGCTTTTAGAGCAGAATTTCGTAAGGAGAAATTGTTATCCAAAGAATTCTTTAGTTTAGCAAATACTGAATGGTTCTGATAGCCAATCCTAGCACAGCATATCTGAAAATTTAATCAACAAAAGATATTTTAACTTGCTGATGCACACACATTATATAAACTTCAGTCAGTAGTCACCAGAATAGAGTATAAATTAAATCTGGCCAAGAAATACTTTTTGCCTAATCCTTAAAAACATCTAGGACTTAAACAGAAAATATTTTCTTTTACAGAAGAGAGATGGGTTATACTACTAGGATCATAGGTAAAGTCTATTCTGTAGTAATGTGTAATATAAGGTACACTGCATTCTAAAAAGGTTTGGTGCAGGCTGAGGCTCTTTCTATGTATACATGTATGCTCATATATAAAATAAAAAATATATTATGCACTTGTGTGTGTATATAGATATATTTGTATATCTTTTAAATAAATTTTATAACACTGTCAGGATAACCCACCAGTTGCCTAAGAACTTCCTTACTGTTGTTTGTTCACATAACTGTGAAATGGTTTCTTGGTCATTACTCTGCGGTCATTAAGAACTTGAAACAGAGTAAGAGCTATAATGTAATAAATTCATACTGATAAAAGCTCTAATGGGAAATCTTGTAGTTATAAATGGTTATCTTCTGTGAAAGTAAGAGATGAGTTAAACTAGTTTTAGGTAACACCACCTTACCTTTTATTTGATAATTTCCTCCATCCATGTGCTACTAAAATGCAGAATCCCATGCTAGGAACATACAACACTCGTTCTGCTACTACGAATCCAACAGGAAAAAACAGGTTTGATGCAGGAATGAATGGTAGCACTATTAAGCAGAGTGCCTAGAAAATAAATGCAAATGGCATTAGTAATCAAGATCAGGTGGTGACAAACTCTACCCAGGAAACAAATTACATACTAACTACAAAAATAATCCCAGAAAAACAGACATAGATAGTAGATATTTGGCTGTTTTTCTTTTCAGCAGTAAGATCTGTTTTACATGGAGACATCTCTGAATATGGCAAGTAGTAACCTGCAAATGATTCTACTCCTTATTTAAGGGTTTACAAGTCTATTCACTTTTCTATGCTATAGAAAAGAGTAGCTGTATGACAAATCACTAGGATCAAAAGATTAATTTCAAAACAATGTTTTAATAAGAGTTCCAGATACAAAAATAAGACAGTCTAAGAACCTTGGACATTGTGTTTTACAACACTTAAAAATTTTTATCAATCAATATGATGCCTAAAGCAGCTATTTTTACATTACAACACAGTCTGTTTTAGGTTTCTGTAAGAAATGTGAAGAAATAACATAAAAACCAAAATCAGCCACTGAATCAACATCAGTGTTTAGACAGTGCGTTAAGAGCACCCTAGAATACTTAAAGCGACAATGATCTTAAGAACTGCATAACTGCAGGTCTTAGGTAGGTGACAGACTTCTTATCAAAAAGTGTGTTTATTAAAAGCAGAGAAATCCATCTACTGCAAAGGAAGTGGACATGACCATTTCCTTTATGTCCTGGGTCACTGTTAAATAGCAGCTTTCCAATCTCTGGTCCAAAAAAAGACATGAATAATTATTCCAAAATATCTGGCCTCCAAGTTACAAAAAAACTGACAAAACCAAACCTGCAGAAATGGAATGTTTCTTTGAATAAAGAAGAATTTTCTAGAAATTTTCAGTACAACTGGCTGATAGATTTAAGCAAAACTTGAATTCATACCATCAATACTGTCTTGGAGGAATTATCAGGATATCGGAGACTGAAGACAATCAAAGCTCCCAGAAAGCAAAAGAAGGTCAGGGTGGCGACATTTCTAACATCTAACAAAGACTCCACAAGAGGAATAGTTCCCATTGTCCAGTCACAGCATAGTTCTGAGGGGTTGAGAAGAAGCCAAGCATTTACAGGGAGGAGGTAGTTGAAAGTCAGCTGTCTTGCTGGGGATGGACTAACAGCAGCTGGGTTATCAAACCTTAAGCAAAAGAAAGGAGAAAAAGGAGCTTTTAATGAAAAAAGATGTAGTCTTGATTCACTTTGTGACAAACATCAGATTCATAGCTAGAACTACCAATTACAGACATGTACAATATCCTAATCTTTTTGCATTTGTCAGGTGTGGGACTTTGGAATCACATACAATGATTCACTGCAGAACAGGACAGAGCCTCCAAGTTTATGAAACTGGTTTGGGATATAATCAACTTAAGTTTGAAGAAACAGAATGATTTACACCTAAGGTTGAGTTCAGTGGCCCTTGTTCATGTTTTGAATAGTTTGTCTTATTTTTTTCAGGGACAGTAACAGATTCTTGCATTCCTACATTGCTCAAACTTAGGATAAATTAGTTTTTCAGTTCTAATGCCATTTATATACACTTATCTTCAAGCAGTCTATCCAAAGACAACCATGTCTTCTGCATATACATAACTAAAATGAAAAAAATATTTTGCATGTAGAAGAGGAAAAACTCAAGAGGTTTAAAGTATTCAGCAAATGTCCACATACAGAGACAATAAAAAATACCTAAGGAGTAAGACATTAAATTTACGAATTACCAAGACAAAGTCTTACAACTGTAAGTTTTTAAAAAAGGCTGCCTGCTCAGATACCTCAATACCTTGGACATTCTTGTCAACAGGTGCTGAAATATATCATCAATTTCCCAAAAAACGTAGTATTGTACAGACATTGGTTACCAATATTAAAATTAGTTCATAGCACTGAAGGTGATGTATTTTTTGGCCATTTCATTCAGACCTCATTAAGTCATATCTTATTTATCGGCATCTGTAAATAAGAGACACTATTACCTTGTAAACACTGGAAGTTGAGACTGGATAACCTGGACTCTGACAACTACAAGCAGCAGTGTACTGAACATTAGGACTATGAGCTTCAACAGTGTTTGGAGCATAGAGAAAGGAATACTGCCCTTCCCTCGAAGAATCTGTACAGCTGTATCCAACAGCGTTGGCAAGGTGTACTGCAAAGCAAAACAGTGTTTATAATCAGTGTACTCATTACTCCCTTAAATATGAGCTACCTAATTTTTTTTCCTTAGTTGTCTCTAAATGTCTGCTCCCAAGAGCTACTTAATTCAGCTACTTAGTGTTTTCATGACAACCCCCCAAACCAAGTCCACCATTCTAATAATCTCTATTCAAGTATTCTTGCTAACACTACCACAGTTGAACCTGTATGCCTGGAGCTCTGTATTTTGCACTGACAGATTCAAAAATATTGTACCAACTTTGGAGACTTCAACAAATGAATCATAGCTATGATATAAACTGTCAAGAAGAAAAATCACTATTTTTGGAATTATCAGCTCTTCTGAAAACTTGTCCTATAAACAAAATTCCTTACAAATGGTAGAAATGCTATTCACTTTCTGATTACCCTGGTTTTCTATTTTATATTATATATATTATATATTAAATAATGTTATATTTTATATAACATTATGATCTTTCATTATTCCCCTTTACATGGCTTAGTTTCTTCCCTGTGTACCTCTTTCTCTAAGTCTTCACGACTTCCGCTGGAGATGATTTATTGCTTCACATACACTGGTTGGCTAAACTACAGAAACTGAGAGGTTTCTGAGAACTGGTCAAATTCTAAGTTCATGAGACACGTGTGCATTCAGAAGAAGCCTCAGCTTGGATTCTATCTTTCCTATTTAGTGGACTTACACAAACTAAACTTTCATGAAATTGAGATCAGATCTCAAGATACTAAAAGAAAGGAAGAGTGGATTTAAAACCAGTCACACACTGAGGATTTCCTTAGAAACCCAGTTTGAAAATTGTATGTTTATTCACTAGACTTGTAAAGGCAATAGTTACAAAGACATCTATGTGATTTTGGTATTTTGGCCTTGAATATGTATCCCCCAAACAGATAATCTTTCAGTTTTTATTTGGTGTATTTTCTACAAAATATTCCTTCAAATAATTAACTTAAACTACAAAATTTTCTTCTAATATGCAGTCATACATTTTTTAATTGCATTTGTTTCAACTATTAAAATCCAAAAATTATTTAATTGCAGGAACAACTTGTTTCTTTAAGCAAATTTACGATTAAAGGCTTATCAATGCTTAAAATGAAACCTATCAGCTAACAACAAATTTTGAAAGAATATTACTTATTCAATAGGACTACTCCAAAACATCTGGTTACTCATTAGAAAATGATAAAGTATATTTGTATATAATGTGTTCTCTATTTTTACTAGAGGGATTAAAAACAAATAATCCCCCATCTTTATGCACCTCAGACTTTAATCAAGACTGTTACATGTTAGTATTTGCAAATTTCAGTTAACTAAAACCTTAGGTTTCCATTAAGACCTATTAAGTCTTTATTGACTATATTTGCTAACATCTCTGTATAGCATGTAAAGGATAACTTGGAAATCATTTGATTCCCTCACCATGAACCATTTATGTTAACCATTAACTGACTTGGAAAAAATCTGAAAAATGTAAAAGAAGTATTGAGTTCGCCTAAACTGAGAAAAATCAGCACTGAAATAGGATGTTTCAAAGTACTTTATGCATCATAACAGAATTCCTGAGATGAAATCCACTCTATTTTTCAACAGCTTACCCCTTGAGCAATAAATACTTCATACACACAGCATATTCCAACCACTGTTATTCCTTGTTCTTTACACAGTGTTGCAACAGCTACTAGAAACACAGTCACTGCAATTGGAGTCCACACTGCAAATAAAGAAGACATTACTGAAAATGCTCCATCTTACCAAAAACACAAACATACAATAAAGTAAATTAACCTAAAAAGTGAAGACTTTGGCTCTTCATGTTTGAATATGCCAGGTTTTATAAACTTGTTCAGTATGTAATTTCTTAGTAAAGGAAAGATTACCAGTTTTACTCTACAGAAAATAATACATATGTATCAATTTTAAAACTGTCTCTCTTAAATTGAAAGAACTAAATGAAAGGTAAAAGACAGCTATAATAAGGAAAACAAAAAAACCTCTCTCTTTCTTAAATCACCAGAGCATTTTTAGAAATGGAATACTTTATAGGGAGTCATGAATTTTCACAGGGACAATTTAACTCTGGAAAGGAGGAAAGCCTCCTTCACTTACACTGAAACTTTGCAGCTTATTTGTGATTGAACATCTGAAACACCTCAGCATACTTCCACTTAACTTGCAATAATAAAAGTCAGTGCATGAGTCCCCTACTGCAGACGTTACAAAACTAATGAAGAAATGCCTAAGTCTTGAATTAAAAACAAAAGGAAAGCAGTATTACATGGGTATCTTGGGGCTGATGGGGTTTTTTACACACTTGCTGAACCAGTACACCTCTATTACAGTTTTAAGAGCTTTGTTATCAGTGATAAAGAAATTAAGTTATATATCTATTTGTCAATCATTTACCTATGGTATTATCCGGCCCTTTAGATTTTGTATATGACAAAAAAGCAGCTAGGAAAAAAATAGATGATAAAAGCTCTGCTCTGCCCACAACTCCAGTTACCTGAAAAGTAAAAGAAGAAAAACCACAATTATTATATTTATTATTATATTTTAAGATAGTATTTGACTAGATATTATTAGTAATCTGTATACCTTATTTATAAATTGTTAGATATTTATTATTATATATTACATAGAGCTGTCAGATCTTTAAAGAAGTGTTCCACAGAACACAGGAGATAGGAATCCCCAGGAGCAAGTAACTGGGCAAGGAAAGTAAGAGGCCAGCACAGCTGAGTAGGGAACTGCTAGTCAAACAGAAGTGAAAGAAACAAATGCGCAGGCAGTGGAGACAAGGACAGGTAACCTGGGAAGAGTATAGGGACAAAGTTCAGTTCTGTTGGGATGGAGTGAGAAAGGCCAAAGCAAAGCTGGAATTGAACTTAAGGGACACAAAGAATAACAAGAAGGGCTTCTACAGCTATGTTAACCAGAAAAGGAAGGTCAAAGAAAGTGTACCCCTACAATGTTGGAAAACTGGTAACAATGGATGAGGAGAAAGCTGAGGTACTCAACTTTTTTGCCTCAGTCTTCAATGACAACCTCTCTTGCCACATCTCTTGAGTAGACAGACAGCAGGATAGGGACTGGGAGAGCAAAGTGCTTCCTCCTCTAAGTAAAGGTCAGGTTCATGACCACTGAGGAACCTGAACACACATAAGTCTATAGGACCCAATGAGATTCATTCCAGAGTCCTGAGGGAGTCCGATGTAGTTGCATATCTCCACGATATTTGAAAAGTCACGGCAGCAAGATGAAGTCTGTGTGACTGGAAAAAGGGAAATATTGTACCTATCTTTAAAAAGTGTAGAATGAAGGACCATAGGAACTACTGACTTGTCACACCTCTGTGCCTGGGAGGATCATGGAACAGATCCTCTTAGAAGCTATGCTAAGGCACATGGAGAACAGCAAGGCAATTTGAGAAAACCAGGAGAGCTTCACCAAGGGCAAGTCTGTCTGTACCAACACTGACCTTCTATGATGGAATGACCACAGCAGTGGACAAGGGAAGGACCAGAGATGCCATTTATCTCAACTTCTGTAAAGCCTTTGACACAGTCTCCCACAACATGAAGAGAGATGGATTTGATGGGTGGACTGTTGGATGGATAAGGAATTGGTTGGATGGTTGCATCCAGAGGGTAGTGGTTAGCAGCTCAGAGTCCTGATGGACATCAGTGACAAGTGGTGTCCCTCAGGGATCCGTACTGGGACCAGTGTTACTTAAAATCTTCATTAATGACACAGATGAAGGGATCAAGTGCACCCTCAGCAGATTTGCAGATGACACCAAGCTGAGTGGTGCAGTTGACGCACCTGAAGGATAGGTTGTCATCCAGAGGGATCTGGATAAGCTTGAGAAGTGGGCCCATGGGAACCTCACGCAGTTTAACAAGACCAAGTGCAAAGTGCTGCATCTGGGTCAGGGCAACTCCCAGTCTCAATTCAGGCTGGGGGATGAACAGATTGAGAGCAGCCCTGCCAAGAAGGACTTGGGAGTGCTGGTGGATGAGAGGCTGAACATGACCCAGCAATGTGCACTTGCAGTTCAGAAAGCCAATTGTGTCCTGGATTGTATTAAAAGCAGCGTGGCCAGCAGGTCAAGGGAAGGGATTCTGTCCCTCTACTCTGCTCTAGTGAGACCCCACCTGGAGTGCTGCATCCAGCTCTGGGGTCCCCAGCATAGGAAGGACATTGATCTGTTGGAGCAAGTCCGGAGGAGGGCGACCAAACTGACTGAAGGGATGAAGGACCTCTCCTACAAGTAAACATTGAGAGAACTGGGACTGTTCAGCCTGGAGAAGAGGAAGGCTTTGAGCTGACCTAATTGAGGCTCTCCAATACGAGAAGGGAGTCCACAAGTAAGACAGAGAGAGACTATTTGCAAGAGCATGTAGTGACAGGACAGCAAGAATGGCTTCAAACTCAAAGAAAGTAGGTTTAGATTAGATATTAGGAAAAAATTCCTTATTGTGAGGGTGGTGAAGTATTGGAGCAGGCTGCCCAGAGACGTTGTCGATGCCCCATCCCTGGAAGTGTTCAAGGTCAGGTTAGAAGGGGTTTGGAGCAACCTGGTCTAGTGGAAGGTGTCCCTGCTCAAGGCAGGAGGGTTGGAACTAGATGGTCTTTAAGGTCCCTTCCAATTCAAACCATTCTATGTTTCTGTTCTTCTAGTTGATAGTATCATGACTAATACACTATCAGGATACGCAGAAAAGAGATCTGTAAAGCAAGCAAAAAAAGGCTCAGAAGAGTAATGCTGCTTTCAGTTCAATCAGTACCAAATTCAAGAACAAAAATCATACAGGTGGCTGGTGGCCAACTGTGGCTGATACTTAGTTTAAGTACAACCATTAATGATACAACTGAAAAATGCTGTACTTTCCCTTAACTTTAATCATAAATAGCATTTAAGGCAGAATTTGGCCATGGTAACAACTGTTGATTTCATAATACCTGGCAGAAATTAGCTTTTATCAATAGGAGTTCTAAGAGAAGCCTCACAACAACTCACAGAAGCTGTGATTGTTATTTTTGTTTGTAGCTTTTCTAACTGGTTGAACAGATCTGAATCTGAAAGCAGCATTCCTTCAACCGGTGCTATGGCAGCTCTCAGGTGAGCAGTCAACAGTCACAAATAAATTGATGGGAAGCCAAGTGCAATAACGTTAAAGAATGACTCAGGCTTTACCACAGGTCTGGCAATTTTCTGAATGAAAATTTGGTTGGCAATATAAAAATTACAGGTAGTGACCCCTTGATAATGAGAGAGACAGGAATGGATTTTATGAAAATCTGGAGAAGTGCTAAAACGCATAGGGTAGAAGGTTGTTTCAGAATCCCCAATGAAATACAGATTAATTTCCATTTCAGGAACTGTTTTCAAAAAACACTGAAGTGAAACCAACCAGAGATGGAAGACAGATCACTATATTAATGGTTACTGCAGTAGCCACTGTGTTGACCAGAGTACCTTCTAGGACTACTGTTCCTCCTCACTTGTCCTCTTCTGTAATGCCTCAGACTGCTTCCAAACTTTTGCAAGTAAGATAGCTGAAAAATGGCATACTATCCTGAGGTAGATGGTCGTATTCAGCTAAGGAAACCTCATAGCTCATGCTTTAACTATGATGATGTTGAAACCTGACTTTTTGCTGTCCAGTCCCAGCTCAAAATTTTTATTGCTAGGTACATTCTTGGTCAAGCATGATTGATCCAGCACAGCGTAAAATAAGAAAGTAACTCAATATCCAAGGTCACAGTGTAAAGATAACCATTCAAATCTGAATCTGAAATCATACACTAGTGCTTCTTTTTGAGCACTGTATGTTTACTAAACAAGTCACCAAATCATGCACAAACACTGGTAAGACACCAGAGTTTGTGTTAACATTTTGAATAGTATGTAGGTGTTTGTTTCCAAAATATCTTAAGATGTTTCAAGGATTCCTGGTCTGGATCTCAAAATTGCCCAGCATTAAGACAGACATTAAAGAAAACTTTATCTGTAGATCAGTTGGGAGATCATTAGTAAAGCAAGTGTGCTGGTGTGCCTCCAGGGTCCCCCGCCAACAAAAGAGATTCTATTTTTGAATACAAAGGTGATTTATGAGAGAAAATTCCAGCATTCACACTGTTAGTTGACATCTTGTAGCTATAAAGGTGATCAACATGCTTCTGGCCAGAACAGTAGCAAAGTAGCTAGAAACAGTGCTGTTATTCAACCTATTTCATCACAACTTAGATATTACCACTGCAAGAGCCTACTACTCCCTGAAGTCAAACAAAAAATTAATTTCTATCTATCTTGCTCTGCTAACTTTTCCAGGAAAAATATGTTTATCCTAAGATAGGCAAAAAGTGTTGAAATATTTATGTATTGCATCTGCTGTTTCAAACTCTTGTGCAGGTGACTAATAAGTAGGAAATTAATTTGAAGGTATTTAAACCAGGTACATTTCAATTATAAAAGACACAAAGATATCAAAGATATCAAAAATAGCGTGGCCAGCAGGACCAGGGAAGTGATCTTTCCCCTGTACTCTGCGTTGGTGAGGTCACACCTTGAGTATTGTGTTCAGTTCTGGGCCCCTCAGTTCAGAAAGGATATTGAGGTGCTGGAGCGGGTCCAGAGAAGAGCAACAAGGCTGGTGAAGGGACTGGAGCATAAGTCCTATGGGGAGAGGTTGAGGGAGCTGGGGTTGTTTAGCCTGGAGAAGAGGAGGCTTAGAGGTGACCTCATCACCGTCTATAACTACCTGAAGGGAAGTTCTAGCCAGGTGGGGGTTGGTCTCTTCTCTCAGGCACTCAGCAATAGGACAAAGGGGTACGGGCTTAAGCTCCGCCAGGGGAAATTTAAGTTGGATTTTACAGAGAGAGTAATCAGGCATTAGAATGGGTTGCCCAGAGAGGTGGTGGATTCACCATCCCTGGAGATTTTAAATGCAGATTGGACGTGGCACTGAGTGCCATGATCTAGTAAATGGACTGGATTTGGACCAAGGGTTGGACTCGATGATCTCGGAGGTCTTTTCCAACCCAATCGATTCTATGATTCTATGATTCTATGCCATCAAATGACATAAAATGTGGAAGTGAGATCTGGTTTGGAGTTTTCACTAAAACCTGAGTAAGTCAGTCAGGACCCAAATCCCCAGCCCTAACGCAAGTCTCATTATTAGCTCCTCTCTTCCATGCATGGAAACTGCCAGTTATTCTGCCTTTTATACATCTGTACAAGTCACAACTGCCAACTCCACAAATTCTTGGTTGCATATTAAGCAGAATTCTCAATACAAACATATGTAAGGATAAAATACACTACTTCTCAGAGCAGTAAAATACACTACTTCTAAATTGAAAAAGATGGGGGTAGGCAGAAGAAAACCCTCTAACTGATTCTTCATTGACTAGTTAAGTACAACAGCAGGGGAATTCAGCTACAATTGCCCTTTAAACCTCACACTAAATATTTCAAGCACACGTCCAAGTTCCACCAATCCCAGTGTTACAGTGCCCTCATGTGGCTGATATCAGGCTTTACACAGTAACTATGTAACACATTGCCTTACACAAGTAGCTTTTGTTACAGATTGTGTTATAGGATTTGTATAATACTTTTTGCTAACTCTGATGCACAGTATAAAAGCACTTGTGTTAACTTGTTATTTCAGACAGAATTAACAGTTCAAGCATAATAAGGAATCACTGAATTTGGAATGAAAGTGATAAAATTACATAGTCAGATCTAAGCCATGACCCACCAATATTAGTCACTGGCAAGTTGCTAATGCTCCTGTAAAGATACTATCACATTTATTACACAGACCCAAAGCCAAACATGGAAATTTAAAGCACGTTTTTTCAAAGAGCAAGAAAACCTAAAGAAATAAACACATTTTTTTTGCTTTGGAACAAGCAAAAATTTTTAGATGGTTAACTTTTGCATTTTTAAACATTCCACTAACTTCTAGTAAGGATATATTAGTAGCTCGAATAGCAGCCAATTTTAAACTCAACTCAGTTCCTATAAAGATTTGCTCAAAATACATGGATGCAGTTTTCTGAATTGTAACTGACAGGGATTTGTGTTGTTACTGATTAAAAGAGAGATGCAAACTCTTCACATAAAAAAGACAACACCTCCAAAGAATCAAAAGATTCAAACATTTTCAGTTTTCTGAAAATCAGCTAATGCTGTAAGAAAAAAAGAGACTGGATAAGGGCTTTGCAAAACCTCTGTACTGGAATCGAGGAAAGCCAATTGAAGTGATGCAGAAATAACAGCAGAAAATGCCACAAATCTGCTTTATCAGTGTTTCTGATGGAAACACATCTAGTTAATGGCAATCGCAAGACTTCATTTACTCCACAACGCTGCAAGTTTGGTTGGCCATTAAAAGGTATATAATCAGACAGTTTGTACAAACAAAGCTTTTCATAGCAGTGAAAAACTCCCTCAGAACCACAGGAAATATGACAGGACAGAAACATCTTTCTTCTTCCTTCTATCATATATGTTAAAAAAATGGAAGGTTTAAACAGAATGGCCCTAAGTTGGATGTAGCGTTAGCAACAACAATCCCAGAGAAAGTCACACTGAGATAGAGATATTGACATAAAAGAAAGCAGGCAGAATAGACTTGGTGATTAGCCAGAGGGGAGTGCTTATTGATTCTGGAAATGAATTAGGAGGCATTCAGAGTATTTGAAAATAGGATACTGGATGAATCATCCTGGAACATGTCTATGTAAACTAAAGTAGTCATCACCACAAAAGCCAATGTTCATAGCAGAGACCTAAGTTATTTAATAACTAAATTAACATTTCTTTATTTTTCAGTAGCTGCAAGTAATATAAAACAACTTTGAGCATTAAAATTTGTCACTTCCACCAGTCATTGCAAAGGGAAGAGTAAGTATGAGTAAAACCACATTTTCTGGAGTTACAACATATATACAAACTTAGAAACAAATCCCACAAAGTTTAATTAACACAGCTTGAACAAATTAAGCCCATCACAGCTATACCTACCGCTTCCGTATGTATTGGGTGCACTGCAAAGAGCAAGGATGCAACTATGCTGCTCCTGTTGTCCAGAAAGAGCTTACAGACCTTGAGGAAGACTATGCAAACCACCACATGAAAGACCAGATTTAGAAAGTGGTACGAAACTGCATTTAATTCGCTGAACAAGTAGTTTAAGCGAAACGTAAGAACTGTAAGGGGACGGTAAGATTTGTGACTCCTCTCCTAAAAGAAAATAAACAAATCAATCAGTCACCACCAACTTACAAAGTGACTTTCACTCCAAGATACCTTTCTAAAAACCTATGCATACATGACTCTCCCTCTGTTCTCAAGCATCTACTTTCAAAATAAAGGCACAATTGGTAATAGGAAAAAAAATAAAAAATCTAGTTAATTCAATAAAAATCTGATTTAAAATTACAATGTTAAGCAGAAAAAGTTAATTCTGACTATTTTTCCTACTTTCACATAGTTTTAATGTATTATTCAAATATTTTGATTACTCTCCAATTTCATGTTTTAGATCAGTATTTTATAAAATAAAAATGTGGCATACTGAGCTAAATGTATTATTTACATATTTGCAATATATCTACCAGTCAATATGTGTATGTTGCCACTGACTCCATCCCAAAACCCTTTTAAATACTACAATAACACCACCTTCATGTTCCAAAATGCATTTGTTAACAAAACAGCCTATTGATATTTTGATGAATTTGTCCATAAAACAAAGGAAGAAAATCTAAGAAAAAAATGGGAGGTGGGATGGGGAACAAAACAGATGGAAGGCGAATCAAACTGAACAGACAGACAAAACCACAAAATAAGAAAAAGTATTCTAAAAGCCATGAACAATCAAATTAATCTGACTTAATTTAGTTAATTTAAGATGACTTTCAGTTGGTTTTAAGTGCAAAATCAACACTGAATGAGATGGCTTTTTTCTACTACACATGGTTAGGGATTTTTTTTGAGAAACGACACGTTGAAAAATACTACTCGGAACTTTACTGAGAGAGTTAGGGGAACCCACTTAACCCTCAATGAATACAGGACTAAATAAGTGAAAGAATCTGGAAGCTCTTCTTAAAGGGTTATATGAAAATTATGTATCAAAGTCTACTCACAGAGCTAGCAATTAGTATCTCACAAGCATGTTATTGACATAAGAAAATATTATACGGTGGAATACCCTGATAGGCAGAAAACCTATGACTGTCAGAGAATTTTTGTTCATTTGCTCAGCAATGGCACCACGTGTAACTTTTTAAACTGTATCTAAATCCTTTAGCCCTTGCCATGTAATGATGTTTATCAACAACTTCAATGCCAATGTAGCTTTTCAGATAAAACACAGCCACTCTACATGGGCTACAAAGCAGAAACTCTGATTTCACACAGATACACTTACTCAAATAAATTTAAAGGATTCAGTGTCTGTTCTCTAAGTCCAAGCTTTCTTAAGTGTTATCTTTCCTTCCAGACTGCATTTAGAAATAAATATCCCTGTATGTCAACATATAACTTTTGCAAGGAAGAGAAACTGGTCAGAGTTGTGTAATTTTGATACTGGAATTAGATAGTAATCAGCATTTTGCAGCTGTGTGCTGTCTATACAACTTTATATATATATATTTATATATATATATATATACATACACACGACTATTCTTACCAGTTCTTTTAGTAAACAAAGGGAAAGAATATAAGCAACATATGTTCCTGATATTATAGTACGAAACACTAACACCACCAAATTCCGTCTAATCCAAAATATTCTGTTAAAATCACATTAGGGAAAGAAGTGGAAAAACTCTCTGCAAGGGTGTTGTTTTTTTTCATTTCCTAAAGCCTCAAAGTGTTTTACAAAGAGTTTACCTCAGACATGGGAGTGCCCCAGAAGTCATTTTGAAAAAGATTTTTTAATGGAGTAGAAGGATGCAAATCTTTATTGTCCAAAATTGCTGAGACATCATCAAAAACAAAGCCACAAAAGAGACTGTTCCAGTAGCAGGCTGCCACCACACCAACTATCAGTGCTGCTTCCTTCAGGCTTACATCAGCCATCTTCTCTAAGAGTTTTCATGGACAAAAGCTGAAATACATGGACAGAAACTTAAGTAATTTTAGTAATTAGAAACTAAACTTGACAAAGAAAGTGAAATTAAAACAGTATTTTATAAGTTAATGACACTACCTACCTAAAAATCAGTAAGATAGAAAGTTTTCCTCAAGTTTCATGCATGTTACACAATTTAGTGTTTAAAAACTCTCATTAAGAAGTCTCACCCTTAAAAAGCCTTTGCAGAAGGTGGATACACTGCTATCTTTCATCTTTTACAGAAAAAAAAAAGTATTGATAACATATTGTGATGTAGTTTTTGCAGACAGCTATGCAGTTCAAGCAAATGCTGCAAACTGAAGAACTATGAAAATTAAGTTCTCTAGAATCCTGAGTAATTTAAAATATTGACACAAAATTCTAAGTTACAGGACGCATATGTTTTAATTATTGATAGGGTTTAGGTTTAAAGTTGTTTTTCAAAATATTTCAGAAGTAATTAAAACAAAAACAAATTTCAAATAATCAGAAGATCAAACAGGAAACTTCAAGAAGTTCATAAATATACATGTTCAATAGGTAAAGGACATTAATAATAATTAAAAAGTTAAATTTACCATCGAAGCTCAAACCTTGCTCATTTGCATTCTTCACAGAAGTTCATGAAAAGGTCATTTTTTCCCACCACTCTGCCAATTGTTCTGGTGTCACTGACTGTTCATGAGAGTCCTGTCTAAAAAAAATAGATACAAAAAAGACACTACAAATGAACTTTAGCTTACATTATTTTCTCTCATCTTGCATAAACTTCCTAAACCCTAGAAATTATTAATCAGCAATATTATGATTATTTACAAAACACTATGTGGGTGAACTGATCAAAAGGTGAAATTACTGTGTATTGTGTTGTTTTAAATTACTGTTCTGCCTTGGAAGAATAAGAAGGTAACTACAGGTCAAAGGTATTATTTTTGACCACTGGTTGACACAGCATGGATCACTGCCAACCGTTGGGACCAAAGATATTGAAAAGCTACAGAGAGTTAAACAATTACTTCATTTTGAGAAAAAGAAGAGATGACTGAACAAAAAATATTTTCCCCCAAACTACAAAGGGACACAGAGCAGCTAACATTAGCCAGATAATGCAGAGCCATAAATACGTAAAACCCCAGCCTTATGTTTATCAGGGTTCACACATCAAAGCTGATGAGCTCTTCAGAAGTTGTAGTCTGTTTTACCATCCTAAACCCTGAAATCCTGGTGATATTTTTTTCCTTTGGTTTGCTGATTTTTTTTTTAATTGTGCAGATTTATCACACAATACCTGGGGTTGGAAGGGACCCACAAGGATCACTGAGTCCAATTCCTGGCCCTGCACAGAACAACCCCAAGAATCACACGATGTGCCTGAGAGCATTGTCCAAACCCTTCTTAAACTCTAAGAACAGGCCACAGAGATCTCATCTAGATAGGTGACTTTGGTTGTGGTTTGCAGCCTGGACCTGAGAGCATGTCAATCACCTACCACAACTGGGGGCAAAGGAGTAGTGGTACAGGAAGGAATACATGTGAAGCAAGATGCTGGTGCAGTTAAACTAAAAACCAGGACACAGATAATTTAAGAGGAATGAAACCAAACCATTCCTTATTACTCACATAATGGCAGTGAAGGGTTTTTTTTACTTTTCTAGTAAAAAAACCCCAAAACAATGTTAAAGGATGTTGCTACATCTGTTTCATAGAATCATACAATGGTTTGGGTTGGAAGGGATCTTAAAGATCATCTAATTCCAATGACCCTACCATGGGCTCAGAGCACTTTAAAACACTAAGCCAAGATTACACCTGAACATATTTACAGTCTTCTTGGCAACCAGAGATATCTTATTAAAAAAAAAAAAAGAAAACAAATCATACTGCAGGAATACATGAAAAGACGGTCCACTTTTGAACTTCAACTTAAAGTATTTTAGTTCCCCCCCTTTCAAAGGACGTGGATAAGAAACTGATGTTTCTCTCTCTGCTAGAATTTTTGCAACAGCTTCTGAATAGTGTGCTTTCTACTTCTTGAAGGTCACTAATTCTACTGAAAAGCACTGACATCTGAAAAGCACCTAAAATCAATATGTAATGATTTTCCAACATACAAGCCTTTATTTTTTAAAATACTGTGAAAAGATAACATTGCCGCACAGAACCAATTTTAAGGTTTATTTAAATTCACCCTTTAAGAAACAGCATTGTAAAACAAGTAGGGTTTTGGTGACCTGAGGTATTAACAACATGAATTTACTGTATTGGTTGAAGCATCAAGCCCTTGCAGTTACTGCTTGCGTATCAAAGAGAAATTGTGGTAATCCTTTAGCAATACTTTTCAGAAACAGCTACTGCTACCCAACTAGCAAAAAACTAAGACCGATTCCCAAGTATTGCTTCCTATCAAAAGGAAAAGCTTAATCAATCTTATTAGCTCCTTCAACTATGTTTTGTAGTAGAACTACTACTTCCTGCTGGGTCCACCATCACACTCCAAGCTTCAAACCTGCAATCATCATTAACATGTTGAGAATGCAAAACTAAAGCAGAGGGAGGCTTGTAAAAGCTCATCTGTACTTGGTAAGCCAGGCTAAAGTATGCCTGCCATTAATCTCAAGTAGAAAACAGCAATTGCTACCAAAACTCTTCTCATGCCAACTAATCTGTTATCACTTTGATGCTGGAAACTAAGAAACCATGTAAGGAGTACACAAGACTGAGAACCTCATAAATCACAGATGTGCAAGAGGCTGCTGAAGCCTTGGTATGACCGGGCTCCTCAAGTGAATGGATACATTCCCCTTCTTACCCAACAGACATGTTGATCAACCCAAGTATCGTCTTGCAAGTGCCAGTATTTCACCACTCCCAGTGATGGATGTGTTGATAAACTCTTGTAAAATACCGCCTAACAACTCCTTTCTTAACACAGACTTGCTGCGAGGGAGAACTGCATCACTGTTTGATAACCACTGAAAGTCCTACACATGTAAACAGACTGACAATCCCTCAAGTCATTTTTTCATCTTACCTACCTGCTACTTTCACAGCTTCTAAGGCTGCCCATCAGATACCTTAACCACCCTCTAGGCTGTATGACTGCCAGTTCATGGTCTAGTACACAGACACAGAGCCACTGTTTGACTGGATGAACTCAGGACAGACACATTACAAAGACCTCTGTTGGATGCTCTAATTTACAACAATATCTGACCATGCCATGAGGAATACACAGCTGAAAACATTAAACAGCAAGATAAGCCTTGAGAGGTAGAAACTGCACAGTCATGAGAGCCAACTGTGTCAAAAATACCCAAGCTGTGCAAAACACCCGATCGTTGGTCTAAATTTCTTAAGCTGTTTGGCACAGAAATCTGCATTTTGCACTGCACTGTTTCCATGTTTGTACAGAGAGATTAAGTGGAAAGGACCAAAGAGAACCAGAACTCTCAAGGCAGTTTGGCTTGTAAGGCATATAGTTTTCCTCTTCCAACTTCTTGAGATCCCTCTAACAATTCATCCAGTCTTCTCCTTCAAGAATTACAAACAAGACATAAGAAAACCCTGTAAAACTGAAAAAATACACCAACAAAAAACCCAACCAACCAACAACAACCAAAAGCCAAAGCACTTTTAGAAAGGTAGGAAAACAAAATATTTCTCTACTCTAAACCCATGACACTATAGATGGTTCAGCACTACATGCTGCAAAACACAGTAGTCTGCACAGAAAAACTCCAACACAAATAAAAAAAGGCATAATGATGTTCTAAAAGTATCCTCAGTTGGGAAATTTGGGAGTGCAGAAGACATTTTCTACCCATATCAATTTAGAAAAAAATAGGAAGTGTATATTTTGGCAGGAATGGAGTTGCAATCCCTAAACATGCAAAAGCTATTTAGCACTCCATAATTAGCTATCAGCTAATAATCATGCTATCTGTCACATTATATTAACAGACCCTCACAGAAGCAAATATATTTGTGTTAGTAAGTCAGATGGTAAGGCACATCTTACTATCTAACTTCAGAAACTTAAAACATACATTTAAATTTTTTCTTCTAGGGAGTAATGGCACTTTTTACACCCTGAAGGTCATTAATAAAACATGTGTTATGACTGTTGGCTAAAAAAATAGTCAGGCATTTCTGGAAATTTATTCACTACAGAGACATAAACTTTGCTAACCACTGAAGGTCCTGAACTGTTTAAAACGTATTTACAGTTCAAACAGAAATCCATCAAAGGTGGAAGAAAACAAAGAGCCACTCCCAAATTTAAATTTTTTTATTTTTAAACAATTGAGCAATAAGTTCATCTAAGAGGTGGTGGCTTGAACTGATGAATATCAGCAGAGATATATATATAAACCAGTAGTGCAGTCACTTAAAACTAGCATTTTAATTCAGCTTCTAAGGCTCTGCTAAATATCCTACTAACTTTTGCATATTTTTATTTTGGGCTAAATTGAACATTCTTCCTGCTGATTTGATACAAGTGTTTAATGACAGAAATCATAACTTTGTTTCTGTTGTCCCTTTCCAACACAGCCATTAAATTTATCTTCACTTAAAAATGTCACTCTAACGTACAACTCAAATGCAAAACAACTTAGATGCACAGTTGAGATTTAAATGATTGAGTCTGAATCTGATCTAGAAGGGAAGCAGTATTTGGGAAGATGGGAGGAGAAATAATACAAAGCATGCCTGGATTCCCCTTTCATTTTGCTGAGATCCTAGAAGAGAATAAGGTGTAGAAAGAAAAGCTTTATTGTGAAAGCCCTCCTCTGCAAATACTACCAGATCAAGAGGGATGGGATTAATACGAAGTAATCTTCACTACCCAGGAGACAATGCCATCCAGCCTTCTCTTCATACGGTTCTGAAGGATCAATCAGAAGAGGACTGGCAGCTCTGAAACGAAGTCAGAACATGTTGCAGGCCAGATGAGAGATTTCCCAAGGGGAAGACTGGAGAGCTTGCTGGCAACCAAGCAGCTGAACTAACACTCAGAACATTTTAGGTTACTCTGGTACAAGTATCAAAACATAACACAAATTTAAAGTTGGTGAGATGAAGATACTGATTTAGCTGCTGGTTTAGCTTAAATTTGTTCAATGTAACTGGTACAAAGCAGCTGAAAAACAAACCACACAGGTCTAGTTTGTATTTTAAGGTATTTTATAACTTAAATCATTAACAGAATCTCACATTTCAAAGTTATACCTTCAGGTTTTCTAGGGTTGAGGTTTTTTTGCTACATTCAAACAGTAACAAAATAACACCTGTTCTATTTTGAGTAGTTACATAAAAAATATTTTGCCTCCTCATAGGACACTGATGCAAAAATAGCATCCCTGAAATAACACGGATCTAGAACACTCTCAGTGTTCTAGAAATACAACAGCAGAAGCTGCATGTTTGTTAACTCCAAAGAATAAACAATCAAAAGCTACATGGGAGGTATAAGCTGGAAACACAGCTTTCAGACTCTGCTAAGCATGTCCTTATTTAGTATGCTGGGTCTGTATATAATTTCTTGTGGTATTTTATATAACATTCCATTAGATCTTTCATATCAAAGGTCTTTGCAATAGCATAGTGTTATCAAAACTGCAGTTTAACACAGACACCTAACTCTCCTGTCAATCAGAGTAGGTCATACTGTGATCTATGGACATAAAATAACTTTTGCTCCCAAACTACAAGCACATATTCCCAATAAAAGAAGATCCACTTATGCAAAGTTCATCAGGTGATTAGATGTGATGCAGAACAAAAGAAAAACTAATTCACTTGGTTTAAGCCATGCTGTATTTTAAGCGTTTTCTTATTTTTTGTGGGGTTAACATCTCCATTCTTTTAACTCTTTTTTCACTTTTGGAGTTTCCAGGCCCGCCTCAAATCCAATTCCTGCACCAATCTTCTTACTAGATGCAATTAGAACCTAGATGTGGTTTCACTACCAGGATATGTAATGGTGTGTTTTCTGTTGATTGTGTAATAGAACACTAAAAAACGCTGAAGCACATTAAATAGAGCACACTAAATAGCTATACGGGCCTTAACAGTTTGTTAACCTGATGAAGAGGATAACAAAGAAGTTCCTATAGCTAAGTATCCTAACATCAATGAATTATTTTCTCTATCACAGGAGGATCCATTTCCTGAAAGTTTATTTTGTAGCAAGGCACCATTATTCTCAGTGTGTCACTTGTTCCACCTATAAAAGTCACTACTACTAAGAAATTGTTCTACACTTAACCAAAACGAATTTTATTTTAGTAACATTACCCATTCATGAAATATAATCTAGTCTCTTTCCCTTCCCTAACTACAGTTTGCTTTTTGTAGCCAATATGGAACTATAATTAATCAACTCTAGATATGGTATAAAAGTCTTCACTTTTAATCTAAGAGCTATGTTGTGACTGGAACAAGTTGCATAACTATAAGGAGCGCCAAGCATCTTGCATCTTGTCAGCCTCCATTAAATATCAACACTAATGAAGAAACAGCAAAGAAAATTAAAGCAATGAATAACCCAGGAAAAGGGTAAAAGCACAAAGATAATATTATGATCACCTTCCCCTTTCCATTAAGAAAAAAAATAAACAAAACAAACCAACAAATCCCCTTCAGCTCTCCACAGCTGTTGAATGAACAACTACAAAGAGATAAACACGTCTCGAATGGTTGCTGGCTTTCCTTGTTTATTGGAAAAGATGCCTTCACACCCATTTAACTAAAACACAAGACCCCTAACTTTTGGGGCTATCAGACCACTACTAAAGCTCGAACTGTCTTGCTGGTCACCAGCACCCTATGGATTCGACCAGTTTATAGATGTTACCTGTCTGGTGCACTACTTCACTCCGCAGAATAAACACTTCCTGGGCCCCCGCTATTCCACACTTACACACAAGGCACCCGCGCAGTCCCGCAGGCCTCCAGCGGCCGAGCAGGAATGAGCATGCCGCCCGCAACCCTGGGTCGAGGCACACAACGCCAGGCCGGGTTGAGCGGTGGAAGGGCCGAGCCGGGGCGGGCCCGTGCTATGCTCAAGGGGCCGAAGCCGCACCGCAGCCCCGCAGGCCCGGAGGGCGCACCGCTGCGGCCCGGCAGGCACGGCCAGCGGGGAGAGGACCGAAACGACCGCGGGCAGCAGCTGCACCGGACCTGCCCCCAGCCCGCCCGCTGCCGGCCGTACCCGAGGCCGTACCTGAGTCCGCGGGACGCACCGCGGCTGCTCCCGACGCCGGAGCCCCCGCCGCACGCGCACCGCCACCGCCACCGCCCTCCGCCCCGCGGAGGCTGTTGGGAAGGAGGCGGGCGGGGTCCCCGAGGCCTGCCGGGAGCTGTAGTCCCGGGGAGCCGCCCGGCGGCGCGGGTGGCGCTCGGCATCCTTGCCCCGGCGGAGCGGCGCGGCGCGCCCGGGCGGGATCGCGCCCTGCCTGCCCGCCCCTTGGAACGGGGAGCGCCCGCCTGGCACCGCGGCGCCTGTCTGTGGGTGCTGCGGGAGTGCCGACTTTCCCTGCGCCTATGAGTACCCGGGTGTACGGGAGCCGAGCTGGCGGGAGAGTCTGACTGCGTCGCCTGGCAGCGGCCACCGCCATCTCCCGGGAGCGGTGAGGCCGAGGGGCGGGCGGTGCTCCGGGGAAGGAGAGCCAGACCTGGCGGGCAGCCGGGCCGGGGGAGGCGGGGGCGGCCGCGGGGCCTGGGCAGCGTCCCAGTGCGGAGCCCGGGAAAGGCACATCCCGCTGGGGCTGTACTCGGCTGATGCCTCAGCTGTGTCTCGTGGTGAAGGCGGCCGAAAATAAGGCAACTTGTTAGTTCATCAGAGTTGGATGAAACGGAGGCAGCATCTTGGAGGGATCGCGGGCTGTCAGTGTATCATTGCTGGGGCTGGGATATATACCAGTTGGGAGAAAACTGGAACCCTGCAAAAGATCCTCTTTTGGTTGGGGTTTTGCAATTAAGATCTCGTGCTTCAGAGAGCTGGGCCAGGTAGTGCAATTTGAAAGTCCAGAAGTAGCTTAATCTGAGTTGCCCATAGTAAATAAATACTGAGCTAGCCTTGTGACTATGATGCTTCTTGGTATTCAGTCTTGCTCAAGTGTACATGACTCTGTGCTGGCCATTATACACACCTTTGCAGAAAAAGAACAGCTGTGCCTACTGGTGCTTGATTTCACTGTGTTGATAAGGTATCATCCTGTCAGCTTAGCTGCCTCTTTACGTGGTTTCCTTTAGGCAGCATGGGAATTGTTGGTCTGATCGTACTTGAACACACTCACCAGATCTTTTCTATCTACCCGTGCTGCACTTTGCAACATCTACCCATTTTATGTATGTTTGATTCCTTGAGTAAGTCAAGAAAGGCTTGTGATAACTAATGTCACATGCATATCTATTTCACTCGTTTTGTAGACCCCTGATCTCAGTGTCTCATCACACAGATCATCTGTCCACTAAAGCCGCAGGTTTAACTGAAGGCAAGGGATGAGCTAAATTTTATGATGGAAAACTCTTCAATTAAATAAATTCTCTCTTGTTGTCCTTAAGTATGTACATACTGTAGAACATACTGTATGCATAGGTCGTGCCCCCCCCATACCTTCCTATGGTCTCCCAACAAGTTGGATTATTTTGTTTATGTACAGATATGTCTCCTTTTGGATAAAATTTTCTGACATTTTCTTCAGATATTATTTTGTAAGTTAAGAGAAAAAGATATTTGCAAGATGGAAGGTAGGAAAGGATTGACAGTAGTAAGGTTGTATATTTGCTTTCAGAATAGTTTTGATTGTTGGCCATTTCATACTTGTAAGCCCTACATCTCATTATTTCAGAAAAAATGACTGTGTTTAAAAACTCCAATCATAAAACAAGTGTGTTATTGAAATCAAGTAGTATTCAATTAACTGAAGAAGTGCCAAGATCAATATTCTTCTGGTATTATCCTTTGCCACCTACAACAATGCAGAAAAGCAAAAATCTATATATGATGTCATCCTTATGAAGTCATGGATTATATATAATGCATGTTTTATATTTAGCAAACATTGAAGAAATATAGTTAATATTGGAGAGCTCTTGACTAGTTCACATATTGAGAAAAGATGAGGAAAGGTTGATTTTTATCATCCCTTAAGCATACAGCTGGATTTCAAGGTCCTACAGCTCTTCTTTTCAGAATGCTTAGGCATTTTTTTTGGCAAAGTAATACCAGTAATAAAAATTTCCCTTTTATAAAGGGAGAAGTTTTCAGTTGTTGAGTCTTTCAACTGCTGAACAATGAACAGGGTACATGACGGAAGAGATCTCAAAATATCATGCTCAGTGTAGAGCATTGTTAGAGCTACTGATTGAGCTCAATTTTTTCCTATAAAAGAGAATGCTCTGACATTAGTTTTTTGAATAATTTATTATTCTGGTTAGTTTTATTTCTTTCATAATTGAAAATTATTTCTTGAGCATTTATACCATGTTAATAATTTAGGGGAATAAGTAGATTAAAAATGCTCTGTTAAAAATTTGGCAGAATTTACTGTTTGAAATATTGATCATAAAGGCTAGAGATAGCTCCAGAGGATAGAATAATCCGAGATATTCAATCTCTTCTGCCTTTTTCAGACACTGTATTGGCTTTTAGGCAGTAGGTAAACAGTAGAACAAAACTTTCCACCACTTTCGGATCAGATTTTTGTCAGTTTCCAGGTAGATTCATGTCCTTTGTCAATTCAAGTATTCTAATAATTCCCCCCGATATTTAACTGAAAGAGTTTAATATCTTATAAATTAGTGTCAAGAAATGGGTGCTCACAGTATCAAGCTTAAAGAAGGTGTTGGTTGTCTTTTAAATATTAGAAATAACGATTTTTGTGACTGTAAGGAGATGTTTATCCTACAAGGGCTGGTTCAAGGGGCATCCAGTTGTGTTTGTTCATTAGCATAAAAATACTACATTGCGAGATGGGGAAGAAAACAACTATATTAAAGTTAAAATATGGGTTTCACAGATGTCCTGATCTTCACTGTTAGTGTCAAAAATTCATTGAGTATGCATGGTGTAATTTTTAACTTAAAGAAAAAAGGTTTTACTATGACCTCCTAGTTTGCAGTAGTTCAAAATGTGAACGAAGTGTTAATCAGTGTTACAAATAGATACAATTAATAGAATCATCTTGTGTGGTTCAGTGGCCAGCCTCCATTTAATCATTTGACCTGAAATTGACTGGCACTGATAATACTTGATAACTGTTATTTTTATTTTTGTTTTAGGAAAAAAATCGTAAATTCAGTATGGCACCTATTTTAGATTGGAAGAAGCTTATGAAAGTTGATCCAGATAGTCTGCCTCATCAAGAGGAACTAGCAGACAGATTGCTGGAGACCATGTCCAAGGTACTTAAGAGAAGAAGAGAACATAAGGGTTTGTTATATGTTCTTCCCTAAATTGTCTCTGGTCCTTCACGTACCTGAAAGATTTATTTTGTGGATTTCATAGATATTAGTATAAAAACACTGTTGTCTCTTTCGTTAGGTTGATGGGAAAGACTTAAAAACTGAAACTCCAGAAAAACTGATACATCTTTTTAAAATTACTCAGTCTCTACTGAAGGTTTGTGTTAATCCTCAATTACTACAATTGTATTGTAGTACCTGCATATAGCTGTAGGCATTTAGTAGTGGGAAGTGAATTGGACTAACATAGTTATATAGATGGAAAATGCAAACAAATTTCTCAAAAATTGGTTAGATGTTGTAAGTTATTTGTAATGATTTTAATTTAATAGAACTTTTTGTGGGACATTGAAGTTTTAGAGCAAATAAAATTATCACCATGCATGAAGAAACACCACCATTCTAAAACTGATCCTATAAATCTGCCATACATTCTTGTATTTATTCATAAATGTACCGAAAGGAAGAAATAACAGCAGCATAGGGTAGCACATTGGTTTTAGAGAGGCTGTTTTACTGCCTTTAATTCTCAGCAGTGTAAATGTTTTGAACGTTTGGGTGTCCCTATAGAATGAATTACTAAAGAAGATACTCTGAACTTCTTAATTGTCCACATAAGGAAAAATGGGAGTAATTTGATTTGTTTAAAGAAAGTCTATGTTCTTTTGTAAATATTGTCGTCATTTTAAACATGAGATGTACAGAACAATCCTAATTTATGTTAATAGTAAATATTTTTGCTTACTGTACTTTTCTCAGATGAAGACTCAAGAGGTAGAACTGGCACTAGAAGAAGTTGAAAAAGCTGGGGAAGAGCAAGCCAAATGTGGTAAACAAGCTTTAATATGCTGTTCCTAAATGATTTGTTAAATGTATTTTTTAGTATTGTTGTTGTCGTTGGTTTTTTGTGGGTTTTGTTTTGGTTTGGTTTGATTTTTTTGGTTGTTTTGGGATTTCATGGGGTTTTTTTGGTAGCTTTTTCTTTAAGTTTAGGGAACTGGACAAAATACCAACTGCTCTGAAGTCAATTTCTTCAATGAAGCCAAATTTTTAAAGATTGAGGTTAACCATTGTTGTTTTATGTGCTTTCTGCCTTGTTGAGTAATTCACTATATCTGTTCTATTTTAACAGAAAATAATTTTAAAACAAAGATGATGAAACTTCAGAATGAATTAGAGGTATGTTTTAAAATTTTGTTAGTTTATAGAGTGCTCTTTGGTGAGGTTTTTAAAAGACTTGTTTTAGACTAGTATTTTAATCTTGTAAAGAGATGAAATAGCCCTACACTTTAGCAAATTCTATTAATGGGTTTTTCAATATTCGCTGGTCTTGTGTGAGTAATTACTTGTATTTTATATACTTGAATAAATCCCATTTATTGTTGTCTTACCATCTGCTTTGCTTTTTAATTTTTTTTTCTGTTTTGAATATCTGTACTGTATTTATAATGTTACTTTAATGCTCATAAGAAGGCACAAAGATCTGCTGGTGGTCGCGATACTCGTTTTTTGCGTGATGAGATGCGCCAACTGCAAAACCAATTAGAACAAAAAGAGAGACAGTTAGCAGATCTAGAAGAAGAGCTGGAAAAAGAGAAGAAAGTGAATGAACAGGTAATAAGGACTTCAGCTTAACATCTCTAAAAGCTGTTCTGTCAAATATTTTGTAAAATTGATTTTCTGAAAAGAGCCTCTGTAATTAAGAAGAAAACATTGATGAAATAGGACTGCTGTGCATTTATTTCCTTTTTTGTTTCTGGAGTTCTTTGTAGTGTTTTATGAGACATGTAAAGGTTTTCCATCTTCTTGTAGCTTGCTCTTCGAATGGAAGATGCCAAAAATGAAAACATCAGATTCAGGAGAGAGGTTAGCAAAAAATTGTTGCCAATTTACTGTATTTTTAACTTTATTTATAGATATATTGCTATCTTTCTATATTTATAATTTTTGGCGTGGCATGATATTTAATTCTGTTTTAGGACATTCCTGGTTAGTGGTACAAAAAGAAATTTAACTAAATTTAGTAAATATGTACTATATGTGCTCCAATGAAACTTAGTTAATGGAGGTTAGGAGGCGTCTACGTTCGAATTTGCATAGTCCTACTGTGCATTAATTTGGATTTCATGTTTTGAATTTTTAGTATTTTTCTTAAAAACTGTTGCTAAGTACGTTTGTCTAATTATTGTCCTGGGGTGTAAAACCTTTTGAATCATTTGTCAAAATACCCCTTTTCATATGTGTGTATGTGTGTACATGCGTGCACAGGTATATAGAAAGCCATTTTATTTTGTCTCTATGTCAATTAATATTTAGTCTTCCTAAAGCAAAGCTAGTTTCTAATATTTTTCATGCTTTGTTCTCTTGGTCTTGTTTTCTCCTTTTTAATATGAAGAAAAAGCGCATAAAGAAAAAGGTGAGGCTTCTAAGTTTTTTTAAAAGCAGACTGTAGGAATTTGGATGGGTTTTGAATGTCTTAGCTCTTTGTGTTAGCTTGCAATGACTTTGTCTTCAACTTGTAGAAATAACATTAAGTTTGGATTACTTTTTATGCAGACTGAACAATTACGTCAGGATGTAGTTGACTATCAGAGGCAAATAGATTCCCAAAAAGAAACAATTCCATTACGAAGGGGAGAGGACTCTGATTACAGATCACAGTTGTCCAAAAGAAGCTCTGAGCTTGTCCAGTATTTGGATGAAATTCAGGTAAAAATCTATGCATGCTATTGAGTATCTATTAGACTTTTACTGACAGTAGTGTTTTTCTTGACACTACGTCAATTTACAGATCGAGACACATGGAACAAGGGAATTCATAAAGTAGTTGGGTTCTGTCATGTATATACTCTGCACCTACGAATCTGGCAAAGGTAATGCAGTCACTGACAAGGGGAGATGTGTCTTTTATTTGCTGTTAGGATTTGTTGAAATTGATGACCTAGAGGTGAAATCCTCTCTTCTGTGCTAATTTCATGTAAGACTTTCAAGTTCTCATTCAGATATTAAGATGGGCACTTTCTAAAAGCAGCTTTTTCTTTAATTTTTCAGAATTTGACTGAAGCTAATGAGAAGTTAGACATTCAAAACCAAGAAATGAGGAAAAATCTTGAGGAATCAGTGCAAGAAATGGAGAAGATGACTGATGAATATAACAAAATGAAACTAATTGTGCAACAGTCTGATAGTATTATGGATCAGTTACGAAAAGAGAAAGATCAGTACAAATTTCAAGTAAGAGCTGACTCATTATTTAATGTTTTTGTTTTAGATTTATACTGTATTTTCATATTTTAGCTTAACTTAAAATAACAGTCAATCCATCCAGTTAAAAACACCCACTCCTCTGAAATAATGCTTTTTAAAAGTAGTGTGATCCTTGGATCTGATGCAGATTTTAAAACACAAAAGATCACGAAAATTTTTTTTACACAATGTGTCATACACTGTTCTTAAGAGTCATTCCCTCGCTGCTGTAATGCTAATCTGTTAAATTTTATGTGCTCGATGTAGTGCATTTGTACACATACAGTGGTTAAGGCCAAACATTTCTGTGATACAATGTTCACCCAAATGTCACGTCTAGGTTCAGGACCTTTCAGACCAGCTGAAAGCAAAGAATGAGGAAGACGATCCACTTATGGCGGCTGTAAATGAAAAAGTTGAAGAGTGGAAGGTATTTTTTAATACTTTTCTTTATGATTTTTAGGAATTAATTCAAGAGTTCTAATGGTATTTTATCTTCTTTTCAGAAAATCTTAGCTTCAAAAGATGATGAAATCCTAGAGTATCAGCAAATGTTGTTTAACTTAGAAGAGAAAATGAAAATAGTTCAACTTGATGTCGACAGAAACAGCATACTGGCCCTTCAGCAGGTACAGTCCATGTGAGAAATTGCACACATAGAAATCACCATTCACTAAACATGCAAATACCAAACATATATTTAGTTTTTCATAGTTTGCAAATATCAAAATATGCATTATTTGTGTTTGAGAATTATGAGACAGCTCAATTCATTCCACTGCAGAGTTAGCTTAATAGGCAATGTACAAAGGAAAGTTCTCTTTATGTATGTATGTATGAACTGAACTCTTGGTAGTCACTTCTGTTACTTTCATATTTATCTTTTTTTAACTGTGATTAAGTTACAGCTTGGTTTCTGTCCTAAATTTGCTAGTTAAGGAAGAGTCTTACCTATTGCTTAATTTTCTGTGTTCATTTGTCTCACATCCTGAGATTAGCTCAGTTGATTAGAACATGGTGCTAATAACACCAAGGTTGTGGGCTTGATGTGTATGGACCATTTACTTAAGAGTTGGACTCGATGATCCTTGTGGGTTCCTTCCAACTCAGAGTATTGTGTGATACTGTGATCTGATGCATACTATTGAATCTGTGGTTCAGTCTATGATAGAGCTAGCTGAATATAAATATCTCTCATATTCATGCAAAATTACATAGTTCTTTGTGATTCTGAAAGTCCTCACTGTCTTGAAAACCATATAAAACCCCAAAATAATGTGGCCCATTAGGAACCTTGTAATATTAATTATGCATAGCACACCCTATGATTCCAGGATAATTTCCTTCCTTGCTTCAAGTTTTTTAAAAAAATGTCTAATGACATTTGTGTTACATTTTGGGTTCTTGTAGACTGAACAATGCGGTGAGATATATTTATTCAGTCTTCCAAAGATAGCTTCTCAAGAGAAAGAAGCGTAAATTACAAATCAGCCTTAGATGATCAGAAGAGGAAGGCAGCTGAAAGTAACCTGGATAAGCAGTTGTAGAGTTTGGTTTTAGCAGACTAGATGGTTGTAGAGGTTGCTTTTTTGGGTGACCATCATTAGCATGACATTCTGAACTGTTTTGTGGAAATAAGCATGTTTTATAAGCAGACACTTAAAAATTAAATCAAGGCACTGCTCTGTGTTTTTAGTCAAATGAACTGAGCTTGCTATCATTCAATATATGTTTATACTCTAAAAGACTGTGTTTAGCTCCTTACAACTTTCCTAAACTCTGTACCTTTGGATTTGAAATGTGGTTATTTGTCCTCTAAGAAAGCTTTAGATTTTCTTTTTCAGAACATTAGTATAAAAAAAGGACAACAATCTTGAGATTTTTACATTTTCATTATTGTTACTACCTGTAACTTTTTTCAAGTCTCTTTTTTATCTGTCTCCACTTTTTTTATTCATGACAGAAAAAAATAACATTAAGCTTTCTATGTTGTTTCTAAAGTTCACGTACAAGCACAGAAATAGTGTAATATGAATAGAAGTCGCTTTCACAGTCTGTATGTACTTATTAACGTATATGCATGCGAAACAATGTGTGATGAATGTTTAAAAATTAGATTACTTGCTGACAGGCAGTCTGCAATTCAGGTGTCATGTATGGTTGATTGTTAGTCCTTATAAGCTTGAACTTGTATCTCTCAGTTCCCAAAGGCAGTTGTTTGCGAGGAAGCAGGAAGGAACATGTATCATCTGAAACTTTTCATCTAACATTGACAAAATCTGAAAGTACTGTTTCCATTTAAAATTGTTATTCTAAGGTGCTTTTTTTTCTGTGTGTTTGATTGCTTTATTTTTACTTTTTCTTTTATTTTTCCTGCTTTGCATTTATATACCAAACTTCTAGATAATATCTGAACTCTCTGTTGTAAGTATAGTATATTTGATGTTCTACAAATTGCTTTGTATTAGCTACATGTAATTTCTTCATTTACTGTGTGGTGTTCTGTATTGGTAGTTTGCCTCTCAGTAAAGAAGGATCCTCTAATGGAGTTTTTGGTTTTTTCATGTGTAGGGTGTGCAAGAGCGGGATGCTCAGATAAGATTGCTTACTGAGCAAGTTGAACAGTATACCAAAGAAATGGAAAAAAATGCATTCGTTATTGAGAAGTTAAAAAATGATCTCCAAAAAGATAAAGGTAACATGACTATTTTATATTAATGTCTATGGAAGGGAAAATAAGAAACCACAAATTTATTGTGCATTCTTTATTCTCAAGAAATACAGAAAAAAAATAATTGCAGTATTTGAGTAATTTTAGTCTTTAATTTTTTTCTTAATTTTCTGTTATTAAACTTTCATGAAGAAGTTATCCACACTACCTCAGTGGGTTTTGTGGGTAATAAAACTACACCTGGTCTGTAAAAGTTAGAGCATAACATATAAAATCTCAGCTCCATCAGGAATTGAAAATAAGTAATAGCATGCAATTCAGAAAAAATTCTGATGTCCCTTGTGTGCACTTACTTATGATAACTATTGTTTGAAGGACTAATGAGGGGAAACAAAACCAACCTCTCATATGTAGTCTCTTGCAATTCTGTAATTAAAAAGAGCAGAAAATTAAGATGTCCTTTTTAATGTTTTCTGAAGTGTTTCTCTCTTGCTTAATGGCAGATAGAATTCCTAGTTGAATTGTAAACATACCAGAAATTTTCTTTCCAGGTCACTCATCTCTTGCTCAGCAGAATCATAGTGAGGATATGCAAGAAAAGTTAAAAAGACTGGAAGAGAGAACTGCGGAGGCTGAGAAATCAGCAGAATTAGCAGAAGCAGATGCTAGAGAAAAGGACAAAGAGCTTGTTGAGACTTTGAAACGAATGAGAGACTATGAACTGGTAAACTCAGAGTGGACAGGGTATTTAATCATATTTTTAGGACATCATTTTGTGCTTTCCTTCCCAAAGCTTCCCTTCCCTTTTTGTCCATTGAACAGCAATTGAACACTCAAGATATGATTCTTCAAAGAATCATGTAGTAAGAGGGCTCACTTAAAATGTGCAGACTCCTCTGTAGTCAGACAGATTTGTAGGATCTGCTTTTTATTCAGTAACTTTTTTCAATAAGCATAGTGCAGAAGAGTGATACAGTTTGAAAAATATTTTTTGTTGTCTGTATAATGAAGAAAGAAAGTTTCATGATTTATTTTAGAAGTCTTCTGTTGGTTGTTTTGTTTTTACTTCCCATTTGGGGTTTTTACAGGGAATATATGGTTTGGAAGAAGCTGTTGCTGAGATCAAAGATTTAAAAAAGCAAGTCAAAATACGAGAACATGAGATTGAATCGTTAATTAAGGAAGTCAATAAACTTGAACTTAAAATAAATGACTTTCTTGATGAAAATGAAGAACTCAGAGAGCGCTTAGGTATGCTGCATCCAGTACATTTTCAATTATTTGTTTTGTAAGAATTGAAATAAGATTTAATAATGGATTTTACTATACCAAGTCACTGGAAATAATTTGGTATATTCTGCTAATATTTGCAAGTAGTTTTAATTAGGACAAACTGCATGAATAAATGTGGCTTACAGGTTTCTTTGACTGAAGATAGTAGGTTCTCTACTATATTTTGGTTTTGATTCCTCTTTGACCACACACTGCTTAATAAAAAGTTATGGAAACCATAACATACTGAAGTTGTAATGCTAGATGGAAAAACACAGAGAAAACTTCAGACAGACTTATTTTTAAATAGAATAATTTAAATGTAAATAAAGTTAATTTTAGGTGACATTTTATTGTGTTTTGGGTTCTGAGTAACTAAAGAAAAATTAAGCTTTTTTCTGTTGTTATTACATGGAGTATATGTGCATATATTTTCTAGATACATATTTTTATAGGTAGTTTATGTTCAACTATCAACAAATTATTTTTTTAATTCTACTTGTCTAATTATATTCTTATCTAAATTAAACGCATTAACTAACATTAATGTTCCTCCATAATGAATAACTGTATAATATACTGTGTTTTAGGTCTTGACCCAAAGACAGTAATTGATTTAAGTGAATTCAGAAACAGCAAAGCGCTGAAGCAGCAGCAATATAGAGCTGAAAACCAAATTCTTTTGCAAGAGGTAAGTGATAAATCTTTTTTTTGCATAAGAGCTACGTAATAAAAATGCATTTGAACAAAGTGGGATACTGATCTGTGAATAATAATATGCAGATTGAAAGACTAGAAGAGGAAAGAATTGAACTGAAAAAACAAATTCGTAAGTTGGCTCAGGAGAAAGGAAGAAGAGTTGCAACAATAGGTAAGATGTTTTTATTATAAATTGTCCTTTCAAAAACATACTATCTACTTATTAATATTTTTATATATTTTATATTTACTTATTTGTTTAAATTAAAAGGCTAAATGCATTTCATTGAATCTTTAGGAAGAGGTGAGTGGTTTTAGATTTCGTAGTCTTACAGCCCAGTATCTTCTTGAACTGTGATGACTTGTAATGTATCACTGAGACTTGTGTCATTGCCTTGCAGTTCTTGGGCGCAGGATGATCTCCCCAAAATTTCCAGTAATGTACTTAACATATGTGTTTCAAAAATCCTAAAATTTCAATTCCGTGCCGCTCAGGGTAGCGTAATACGTTCAGATGGAAAGGTTTACAGCTTCTTACTTTGCAGATAGAAAACTAGAACTCAGATATAATAAATGAAATATATTCCTTTGCTTGGAGACCAGTTAAATTTTCATAATAATTTATTACTTGTACATCTACGTGCAATTAGGATTGGATGCTGATGATATGCAGATGACTGATAGCTTTACTGAAGAGAAGGGAATGAATAAGAGGAAGTTGGATTTCTTCACCACACATGACATTGCTGAAATAAAAGCAAAGGTAGGTCCATAAAGCAGGTTCATGAACATTTATTGTATTTCTCTTTCAAAAATTAAAAAAAAATCCTATTTTGTAAATATCTATTCAAGTATTTATTAAGCTGCTTTTATTAACTGCTTTTAAAAATCCAAAAATTAATAATTTGTATTATTTTTAGAAGACTAGTGAATATTGTATATTTTTTGTGAATACAGCCTAGCAGCTCATGTGAAGTGAAAGTGTGAAACAGACTTGCAGACAGAGTAGCCCCAGCTGAAGTCAGAGAAAAATATAGCTGAAAACAGTAAGGCAGTGGGAAATCTACCTAGAAGAACTTCTGGCGTACATGAGAATTTAGATCACTTGGAAAAAATTAGAAATACTTTTTCTGTTCATTTAGGTGCAAAACATGTGATAGAGTGGCAACTAATTAATCACAAGTGTAATTCTGAAGCTCTTAGTATTTTCATATCACCAGAGCTACAAATTATATAGTCTCACAGACTTTTGGTCTGTATCATACTGCTATTCCAACTTCTGCATGACCCAAGAATACATGTTTCCCTATGGCCAGAGAGTGTTATATGGGGATACACCTTGTGTCATTCTTCCAGTGAATCCATTTCTGTTGCCATTTCAGGCAAGAAATCCATATGTGGACTGGCTAACTTTCATGAATGCATACTCCAAATTTGAAAAAGTCTGGAACTAAAATATTAAATTGCTAAAATTAGATTTTGTGTATTTTTGGTCTGAGAGAAACCATCTAATAATGTGATGAGGAAACCTATTTTCAATGCATAAATTAAGCAGAAGGTCTTTCCTATCTTTCCCAAAATGTTTTGGAACTGATGCCGTTTCTGTTGAGGCTGTTGAACTGTGTGACTGATCAGTGGAAAGTATATGTCTCTACATATCAGACTTTTTTCAGCTGTACAGGTTTTCCATGCTATAGTACTATGCTTTGCTGATGTGGTTTCTTTTAAAATAGCATCAGCCAAGCCATGAAATTAATAATGCCTACTAATTGCATTTTCAAAGGAAAAAAGTGTTGGGGTTTTTTTCATATTTTGGAAGTTACTATTGGAAGTACTTTCTTTTCACATATATACGTGTAAATGGATGTAGAATCCTATACTAATAACTTATTGCTGGGTTTTTTAAGAAGGAACAGATATTCTGAGATTTGTTGGCTAAGAGTATGCTAAACAGTTACAAAGAATTGCAGAAGCCAGGCAGTGCAGGTACCACAAGCTTGTAAAAAAAAACAAACAACAAACAACTAAAAAGGATAAATATTTTATGTAAAGTTTCTTTATGGTTTAAATAATTTTTTCCTGCGAATTTTATTGCTGTGAAGATGAGCCTATTTCTTTGATTGTTGCTTTTTATATATCACCTAATTTTGGTTTACATACTGTGTAATTTCACTATAGAGCATATGTGGATTAACAGTATTTTCAAGCTTTTATTCTTATTTAACCACAGTCTTAATGAAAATTCTAATAGTAAAATTCCTAAATTGCAATTTTTGAGTATTTGATTGTTTTTTTTTAGAATGAATATCTTGCAACTGAATTAAATGAGAGAGAGAGAGATTTGGAGAAGAACAGGACGGTAATAGCCAGATTTCAATCTAAATGTAAGTTGCAACCTGGTTTAAAACTAGGGAATATTATCAGGTACCTGTAGATAGTTTGCTTATTTAGTTGTTCTGGTTCTATAATTTTGACCATAAATTTCTGGCTTTTAAAAAATGTTTGTGTTTAAGTTAACGTATATCTTTGTGTGTGTGTGTGTATATACATATATAGTGTTGCTGAATTAGTGATAGTACTTTAATCATACTAAATTCATTAAAATGGGCTCTCTTATGTTTTTCCTTCTTGATTGAGACCTTATAAGGGTTTTAAATCTGTGAATAATCCCAGAATTTACTTGTGTCATTGTAGAGCTTTCCTGGCTCACAGACAATGTTGGGGAATTAAACCAACTTGCTGCTTACTTACATATGTATGTTAGCTGAAGTTACTGCTTGCAAACTCAGAAATAAAAATAATGCAAATTTCTCTGGACAAGAATCTTATTTTCTTCCCAGAGAATGTGAATTCTTAAAATTCTTTTTGACTTTTCAAAATAGACTTTGTGAAACAGATTTTGCAGTTCACTCCTGGTCTTCAGGACATTTAGACATATTGTTTGGATGCAGAGAATGTCCTGGAAGGTTTGTTGGGTTTAATTCAAGTTTTCAGACTTCTTGCTCTGTACTAGAAACTGGAATTCCATTGAGAAACTACTGGTTTGTATTTCTTGAGTGTCTTTGATAGCCACATCATTTAAATGCTCATTTTTGTCAGTCTGCAGAAGGAATTCAGGCAATTCCTATATACTCCATTGTTACACCCAAACATTTCCAAGATAGCCATGTTTCTGGATTTGTGAAAGTCTGATAGGCTACTAAAGAAGTTTAAAAGGTGGAAGGAAACATCGAAGACTGGAAAGTTCAATAAATTCAATTGTGTTCCCATGAAGTATTTAATTATTTTTGTGTTAGTATTTCACCAGTAAAATATACTGTCTAGATATTCCTAGCAGCTCTGCTTTTAATTTCCTAATTGGTTATGTCTATATATGTATACTATGAACATTATTTTAGTTTATCAAATCAACAAGCATCATAATGAAGTGTTCTAGGAAACCTTAACTCGTTTTTCCTGTACTTTTAAACACATTTACAACTTCTAATACAGTAAAAGAGTTATCAGAAGAGAATAAGCAACTAGAACAAGGAATGAAAGAAATATTGCAGGCTGTCAAGGAAATGCAGAAGGATTCTAATATGAAGGGAGGAGAAACAGCCTTAATAATCCCTAGTCTGGATCGTTTAGTTCATGTAAGTTTGCTTTCTAAAGTATTATTTAGCTTTATAGAATTTACAGGGTATTCTTTTCCTCCTCAGTTATTGGGTTATTGTATAATTTAATAGTAGTTTCCTTGTATATATGCTTTCATACTTGCAAGTAAGAGTATGTGTGATTCCTCTTTAACAGTGTAAATTAAAAATATAAAGGAGAAATTGCCAATAAAATTTAAAAAAAAAATCCTAACTTCAGCTGGATAGTATAAAGCTATCTGATGTCTAATTTATTGTGCCAGTGATAAAGCTTAGGTAAAAGTTCATTTGCATGTCTTTTATCACTATGGGACTTGCAGGAAATGTTTTTTAAAAATTCTTTATTCAAATATCTTTCCAAAAATTATGTTTTTTACAGGAAAGTTTAACCATTTAAGTCACAGTATATGGCAAATATACCACAGGAAACTGATAAGTAGATTTTAGAATGTTTAAATGTCATTCTTTTTTCTAATTTCATGTAGTCTAAACTTGATGGCTCCAGTTTATTATGAAAACATGAAACCTTTTCTTCACTTTTTCTCTGTTCTGTTAATTAAATGTTTACTGCATTAGGCAATGGAGTCAAAGAATTCAGAGGGAATCTTTGATGCTAGTGTGCACTTGAAAGCTCAGGTTGACCAGCTTACAGGACGAAATGAGGAATTAAGACAGGAGCTAAAAGAGACTCAGAAGGAGGCAACAAGTTTGTCTAATCAGCTGGCAAATGCAAATGAAAAGGTAAATATTTTATTTTATATAATTTATATTGTACTTCAAAAGTGTCTGCTCTGATAACTTAGAACCACACAATCTATAAGATATTGAATTTAGCTTATGTAAACGGTGTACAAGATTTGTACAGTAGATTTGTACAAATCTTCCTGAAATTTACGTATTGGAGCTATCAATTCATCAATTTTAAGTTCAGATCTTGCTCTTTTTAATGTTACTTTATCTTTGGAATATTCTATCATGTTAAACACCACACACACCTCTCTTTTAGGGGAGAACTGTGCCTAGAAAAGCTCACACATCTATTTCTTTAAAAAAGCCAGGAGTCTTGCATTTGTTATTTATAAATAACGAACAGAGATTAAGTGTTTGAAATGATGAATTGTTCTTTAAATTTCTGTATCTTGTTTTAAGTTGTACAATTCATTCTGTGGAATGCTTCTTCCAGGGAAGGAATAGGGAATGGAATGTTATCTTAAAAGAAGCCAGATTTAAATTTGCCTTTTATAACAGCTTTGGTGATGCAAAAAGATTTGCCAGAATCTAATGCTGTAGAATAGTGTTTTGTGTACTATTAGAGAACCAGAGAGCTTTTAAGTTAAATAAAAAGGCAAAGATTTGTTTAGAATAAGCTGTCAAATAACCACTACAATAATTATTTCCAAAACTTAATCTTATTAAAGGAGTAGAAATGCACTGTGTTTTAAACAATTTTGAATAAAACTGTGGTGATATTTTTAGTTGCCCTGTTTGCTGGAGTAATTTGATAAATTTGGGTAAATATATTATGCATTTAATGATTTATGGAATCACAGCATTTTTAAAAGGCTATTTTAGGAGTTTTAGAATGCTTTAGAATATAAGTGGAAATGAATTAGGTTGCTAATAACAACTGATGTAGCACAGGGAAGCAATATATTTTCCATTTTATTAATTGAATAGCAAGAGCTCCTTTATGGTTTTGTATCCTTTGTTTAGATTGCACAACTGAAAAATGAGATTTGCTTACTGCATCAGTCAGAAGGTCCCAATATTGTCTTGCAAACAGTGAATCTTCCAGAAGGAATGGTTCCTTCAAGTGTTAATACGATTAATTCTCTGAATGAATATTTAATACGTCTTATACAGGTAACTCATATATTCCTTGATATCAAGAATATTTATAATGTAGCTAATTCCTCCAAAATTTAGCACCATGTCATGTATGGACATGAAAGAACTCTCCAAAATTATTTTGATGTTCTAACATCTAACTCTTTGGGCTATTCTGTTATTTCAAAGCTGTGTGTATTTGTTGTGCTGTAAACCTGAAAGATAATAGTTAATTAAATATTTGACAGTAAATCAGATTTTCTGGTTTAAATCTGAATTTTGTTCTAAATATTTGCACTTTTCCTTCTGCTTCTGCCGTTGCACTCTTTCTGTGAGAAATTCTCTCTTACTGCTCTCTGAATTCCACACCTGAGTCTGCATATGCAAATCCTACTTGAACAGTTTTTCCCTATAGAGCAAAGGTCTCAATTAATTTGCCATATGAATTTTCATTCCATTATTTGTCAAAGCAACAACTGTAAAAAGAGGCATAAATTCATTGAAACAGAAGCCAGTGATTTCTGTGGGAAGCATGGCAGACAGGTACCTTGTAATGAAGATTTGACTCATTCGGAGTAGAAGTAAAAAAAAGTTACCTTTCTATTATTATTAAATTTTCTTTTTTTTGCTGTTTCTGATCACTTTTTTTTCAGTAGAGAGTATTTTTTCAACTCTATATGCTCATAAAGTAGAAGAGTATTTGGGAACATGAGAAAAAATGTTGTTTTCCAGTTAGACGTTCAGTTAGTATTCTTTGTGGGCTAGCAACAGGTCATGGTGTTTTGAACTTCGAGAGCTGTAACCCACAGTGCAGTTGTGCACTATTTCACACCTATTAATAGGAATACCAAAGCTCATGGTACTTTTTTCATCTGTTGCTTCTAAAGAAAATACACGGTTTATATCTTGAGTTCACATTGTTCATGACAGAAGCATCTATCATGAAAGCACAAAGGAATGGCATTTTGATTAAGTTAATAATTTCATGTTTAAAACCTATATTAATAATTTATTTTTTTTACTTGGAAATCAATAGGAATCGGAAAACAAAGAAAAATTGCTTAAACAGTTAGAAGATGCAGTAGAGGACTATAAGCGAAAATTTGCAGTAATTCGGCATCAACAAGGCTTGTTGTATAAAGAATATCAAAGGTATTGTTCTCTCTTCTGAATTATGAAAGCCCAATTATCTAAATAATTAACAATTTTGAAATAAGATTTTCCGCTCTGTTCAAGTAGTTCTGAAGTAATTCTGAAGAATTATTTTCATCACTAAACCAGCTGCAGCCTAAACAGAGAAGATAGTTTTTCAGTAATCCATCTACAATTTATAATGTTTTTTTTCAAATTACATTACTGCTCAAAGTAAGTACTTTGGTTTGTAATATTTCAGGGTTGCTGTTAAAGTTACAGTTTTAAAAATCATCAAGTTTTTCATCATAATTAATGAAAATGCATTACTGTTTTAGTCAAAAGGAAAGCTGGCAGAAAGAATCAGAAGATATTAAAGAGGAAATGAAAAAACTAGAAGAGCAAAAAGAACAGGATGCTACAAAAATAAAGGCATATTCTGTAAGTAATTCTGTTGCTTTTATTTTTCAAAAAGATTTTAGAACATAGAACAGAGGTTTTAATACAAAATTATAATTTTTTAGATGGGGAAAATGTTGAAGGGAAAAATGGCTCAATTTGAATCAAAACAGGAGGTTTACTGATTTACTAGTGGAATGTAAATAGCTAGCTATCTGAACTGTACATTCAGAATCAGCGTCAACAGTACAAAGGTAAATCACAATATTAACACGCATATAAAATCTTACTATAGACCTGAAAATCTTTAAGCACCAATCAGGAATTAATCCCTAATATTTCTCATCCCACACATCCGCCTGGCCTCTTCAGGTTGCCAGGACACACACTTTTTCCTGAGAGTACAGGTTCCCTGGGTACACACACCTCCTGTGTGTGCTCCAGGGTGCTGAGTATGTGGGGCTGCTCCAGTGTTACATGTGCCTGTTTGCCTTTCTGTAGCGTGAGCCATGCACTTGTGAGAAATCACCCCAGGAGGTCACATCACACACCCGAGGTGTGAGCCCCTAATTGTTGCACTTAGTACTTCCAGACCTTAGCTGGAGTGCTGAGGGGTGGTGTCCAGCAGGGAGGAAGCACTCACATCTGCGCAGGAGATGGAGGCATGGGGAAACTTCTGAAGTTGAACTGAGTTATGAGTGCTGCATTATAACCCTCTCTACCCCTGCTGTTAAAAGTTTTTATGCTGCATTTATACTAATTTTGAAGCTGACTACTCCTTTATTTCAAATCTCTAATTTTACGTTTACTGTTCAGTCTGGTTCATGGTGATCTTTAAGATTATCAGTTTTGAATAAATGCCTTCTTGGGCAATCTCTGTTCACACACACTATTAACACTCACACTGCTCTCTTAACAGCAGTTGTTACCCAGGCTGTTTGACTGGGAGGAGGAGCAGTGCAAACAACTTGTTGAAAAGCACAATAATTTGTACTAAGAATTAAGATTATTACTTTGACTTGCATCTTATTTATGTATAATTGTTAATGTATATGAATCATTGTTCCAGAAGAACAGAATCCAGAATTCGTCTTTGTATTTTGATTTACTTCCACCAAGTCCAAATTCAGTCTTGCATTTAGAAAACTGAAAAATATTGGTGGTACTTAAAAGTTCCTGGAATTGATGCAGATGTCTAATCACAGACATAGTGCAGTTTCACATGGTTACAGGTGTCTTTGGGTACCAAACATTGCAAAATATAACCTAAGATGTACTGGCCATACACATCCTTTTAGAGAAGCAGACACAGAGCAAGGTTTTCACAAGGTGCTGAAAGTAAACTGTGAAGGTTTAAAGAGCTGAGTTCTAACAATTTTCTTCTACCGAGGGATAACTGTAGTGGTATGTAGTCCTGCTTATAATCCTGTTCATGACTGTAACTGATTAGCAAAATAGGCACTTAATTCTAAATATATCTCCAGGAAATTGAAATTGGAATTGTTTTGCAGATGTTTCTATTGTATGTCTGAAAAATGAGAGAGAGAGAAAGAGAGCAAAGAGAGCGCACGCCATCTTACTTAATTAGTTCAGTATCTTGTTCTGCATTTCTGGAGTCACAGGAAGAGACTGTAGCAGAATTAAGATATTTCTGACATTTGTTTTTTAAATGATTTTAAAATTTAATGGAGTGCTATAAAAATATTGCTGAGATATTTTAAGAAATTACCATTTCCTAATAGCTTTTATTTCCAGAGACATATCTATCCAAACATAAGTAATACATACTACTATTTAGCATTATTTTTTGTTAGTGTGTAATTTTGTTTAGAATTAGTTTAACATTTTCAGATTAAACATTCTTTGAAATTACTTCACTGTGAGTGATCAGTGATAGTGTGATGCTTACTTCTGAAAGCTTAAGAAAAATAGGCTTCTTGATTGGAAAAGTATCAGACTTCCAGGACTCTGGATTTTTTTTCTAGCTGCCTGTTCATTCTTGTTTATTAAGCTCAAAGCAATCTGGGAATTTACAGCTCCAATTTCTACTACCTGTCTCCTTGGCCAGCTGATGTGTGCGACAGCAAAGCTAAAGCTCACATGGCACCTGAGACCTAAGTTGCCATAGTTTCCTCTCCCCACCACTGCCCCTCCTTAGATTTATACGTATATACAAACACGTGTGCACACACATGCGTTTCTGTAAGAGGGATCCTGTGGTTACTTTGCAAATTTTATGGGTTTGGTCTTCAAAGTAGGACATTATTAGTGTTTGGAACCACAGGACTTCTATTTTGTTTAGAAAATTTCCCCAATACATTTGTTTTGATTCTAGTAAAAAGGGGAAGACAGATGACAGTAAATGCAGAGAACTATTATTTTTCTAAGTTTTGAAAATATCAGCATTAACTACAATTTTATTTAGTCAGTCAAATGTATTTAGCTTCTGTTCCTCAGAAATTAATAGTTTTGGAGATTCAATTTTTTCTTTTGATAGAATGTTGTATGCTTATGCATGTGTTGAGTGTACGTATGTTTTATTAGCAAAAAGAAATTATTTCAGACAGATTAATGAATTTTTTCCACCTAGATTAAAAAATATACAAGCAAGCTTGTCTATGGAGTTGTGTTTTACCATATTTCTGTTCAAGGTTCTTGTTAAAAAATGTGTTACAGAATCTACTCGATGCACTTCAGCTGGATCCTGATGAAACAAAAAAAGTACTTGCAGAAAATAATAGAAAAATAACTGTTTTAAGAGTTAATGAAAAATCACTAACAAGGCAGTGTACAACTTTGCTTGAAATGGAACGCCATCTTAGAAAAGAAAATGAGAAACTAAAGGGTGAAATAACACATATGGAGACTGCAGTTATAGGGAAGATTGGAAACTTGCAACGATTCAAGGTATAGTTTATAGTAGTAATAGCACACATTTTTATTTTTACAATTTAGGGATAAATCCATTGTTTTTAAATGGAGTTAGCACTAGTTTCTTGAGTGAAATCCCCAAAGCTTCCTAGATGCTGTTATAAAAACATTGTGACCCAGACAGATTCGAGAAGTGGGCCCATGGGAATCCATGCAGTTTAACAAGACCAAGTGCAAAGTGCTGCATCTGGGTTGGGGAAACCCCACATCTCAGTACAGGCTGGGGGATGAACAGATTGGGAGCAGCCCTGACAAGAAGGATTTTGGGGTGCTGGTGGATAAGAGGCTGGACATGACCCAGCAATGTGCACTTGCAGCCCAGAAAGCCAATCATGTCCTGGGCTGCATAAAACCAAAAAGTGTGGCCAGCAGGGCAAGGGAGAGGATTCTGTCCCTCTACTCTGCTCTGATGAGACCCCCACCTTGAGTACTGTGTACAGCTCTGGGGTCCCCAGCACAGGAAGGACATCAACCTGCTGAAGCGAGTCCAGAGAAGGGCCACTAAGCTGATTAGAGGGATGGAGTACCTCTCCTGTGAGGAAAAGCTGAGAGAATTAGGATTTAGCCTGGAAAAGAAGAAAGCTTCAGGGTGACCTAATTATGGCCTTCCAGTACCTGAAGGGAGCCTACAAGAGAGATGGAGAGAGACTGTTTACAAGAGCATGCAGTGGTGGCACAAAGAGGAATGGCTTCAAACTGAAAGAGGGCAGGTTTAGATTAGATATTAGGAAGAAATTTGTTACAGTGAGGGTAGTGAGGCACTGGAACAGGTTGCCTGGAAGAGTTGTGGATGCTTCATCCCTAGAAGTGTTCAAGACCAGGTTAGATGGGACTCTGAACAACCTGGTCAAGTGGAAGGTGTCCCTGCCTATGGCAGAGGGATTGCAATGAGATGATCTTTAAGGTTCCTTCCAACCCAAAGCATTCTGTGATTCTATGATCATCATATGAAACTTGTTGGTTTTCCCCTTCTGCAGTTGCTTCAAAAAGTTATTTTTGTTGAAAGTGTCATATGAAATCAAATCTTATTCTTTGGCCTTGCAGGTCGCTCTAGGAATACCAGAGAAATTTTGTCAATGTTTATTGCAGGCAATTTTTAAAAAGGAAAGGTAATTTAGGAAAATAAACCCATGTCTAAAGCATTATATTAAGTAGTATTCTTTTTCCGTGGAGTAATTTTATATTTCAAGATGTAACTGATCCATTTTATTAACCCACTGTTCATTATTTTCATAGGAAATGGCCAGCTTTAAGATTGCCGCTCTGCAAAAAGTGCTGGATGGTAGTGTGCCGTTGTCTGAGCTAGAAGTGGCTAATAAGCAGTACAATGCATTAACTGCTAAATACAGAGATATGTTACAAAAGGATAATTTGCTTGTCCAACGGACAACAAACATGGAACACATGGAGGTAATGTTTGTGTTACATTTGAACCCCAAGGGGAAGAAACTTCTTATATGTTCATCTTGCTTTGGTTTTTGTTCTCACTTAAGAGGAAGATAGAACAGAAGTCTCAGCACTAAAACTGCTGGTTAGAACAGTTTCATAGTGAGTATGAGATGTTTGAACCAGTCTGACTGTTGCTATTGAATTTTAATTTGCTATCCTGGTATTCTTCAGTGCACTGACAAACATACACGGAGTTCCAGATTTTATTACAATGGGCAGACATAAAAGCATTTTGTTTAATTGTTTTGGTTCTTTGGTTTTTTGTTTGCTTGCTTTTTAAATTAAGCTTTAGGTATGTTCCCTCAGAAATTATTTTTAGTTCTTTGATTACTAAAACTTGACTGGCAGAAGGAATATTTGCTATCATCTTGAGTTTTGGAGGTCATAAGGAAAGTAGAATGAATGTAAACACTTTCAAAGCTTTCTCTCAAAGTATGTGCTTTTACTAATTCCCAGCTTTCACAAGAATGAAATGTTCACTTCCAAAAATGAGTTAAGCTTTGGAATTTGACCTCTATAGAAAAAAATCGCCCAGGATCGCTCACAATATGCTTGCAAAATGTTGTAGGGACTTTAAATATTTAACTTTTTCTTTGAACTTTTATTCTGAAGTAGAAGTTTCTTTTTATAAATTGTGAAGTTGGCTTCAAAGATGTGTTACTACCTTCCACTTTTAATGGGTGGTAATGAATGAATGATTCCTTGTCTATTTTTTGGAATTTTGTGTGTATGAAAACTTGTGTTGCCCATTTCAGCAATTTCTTAGAGCTAGAGAATCATTTATCAACTAAAAACGTATTTAAAAAACTAAAGATTGAAAATTAACAAGAAGTATTTGATTTGTTTTACTGGTTAGTGCGGAAATCTGTGTTTCTATTTGGAGGAGTGAAGGAACATTTACAAAACTAATGTTTGGCATCATATTAGATGCCTAAAAGAAGCATATGATACGTCTCAAATATATATTTACGTGCAAGATGAAGTATTGTGTGTGGGATGAAATATCCTCCAGAAGTACTTCTTTTTTCCGAACTAATAACGAGGTGCTTAGTATGACAAATGAAGATTTCTTCATCTAATTCTAGGCACTGTAGGAATCCCAGCCACTGGTAATAACTGTTCATAGTATTATAGTTGGCGGTAAGATAGAACACAGCAAAGACTAGCAATTTTACACTTAGGAGGAAACATGCTCTTCTGTTGCTCTTTGTCGCCATATATGTAGATTACGGGTTGTACATAGCATACATTAACATCTGTTAATCTGAAAGATTTCATAGATACTAAACATGAAATCTGTTACAATTAAATAGTTTGCAGTTATGCTGAAACTTTTCTATTACACAGCATGAGAATGAATCCTTGAAAGCACAGATAAATTCATTGAATAAAGAACTGGAGATCACGAAAGAGAAACTTCACACTGTGGAACAGGCTTGGGAACAGATGACTAAACTGGGTAAGTATGAAAGTCATATTGCAACATTAAAAACCAAATGGTGTATCCTGTATAAAAGAAATATTTGAAAATGTTTTAAAATCGATGTATCTTAAAATAACCAAAATAAAAAATAAAAACTATTTTATATCTTTCGGTAACGGTCTTAATTTTTTTGGTGAATTTCTTTGTTACTATGTTACATTTTACTTATCTATTTGACTAAAACCAAGTTTGGCATTTTCCTCTGGAAACTCTTGCACTTTGACTTTTCTTGGGTTACCAGGTCTGAAAGCTTTTAAAGCAACATGACCTGAATTTTTTTCTTAATATGTTCTAACTTGATTGTCAGTCATAATAGATCAGAGGTCATCAAGAAAGTGATTTCTTTTTCTTGTTTGGATACTCTGTAACAAAGCATTTTTTTCTTGATAGCTGGGGCTTGTTTGTATAGCTTACATTCCCATTATTCAAGAAGAACTCATTCATATTTGTTTCTTTTACATATTTTAAATTAAATTTCCTGAAGATTTACCAGCTGAATTAAGGATAAAGTGAAAGGCTAGATTGAAAATAGTTATCAGTTTCAATAACCATGGTTGCAGATATATGCATTTATAATTTACAGTAGTATTTCATTCAAATTAGATACTTTTCAAACATGTAATAAGGCAAGATAACTACGCCTCCAGTTTAAAAAAAAATACAGGTGTTTTGATGAAGTTTATCTGACACAGATGAAGCAAAGCTCATGTTCAGTTTTGTAGTGGAAATAATTTTCATAGTTGAATCAGCTTCTGTATTCCCTAATTTAAATATTTTTTCTTGTAGGGGATGACAGTTCCATGGACAAGGCCACAAAAGCAATAACCAACAGTGAGATTTTGTCCATTTCTAAGAAAATCACAATGTTGGAAATGAAGGAACTAAATGAAAGACAGAGAGCAGAACATTCACAACGAATGTATGAACATTTGAGGAATACTGTAAAGCAAATAGAGGAACGTAATTTTGAATTGGAAACAAAATTTGCTGAGGTAAATCTGCTGAGATTTAACAACATAATTTGATACATTTTAAGAGCATATTTTTGAGCTTTTCAAAAAGCATTAATCTATTTTGTATCAGGACTGGCAAATAAACTTATGATTCAAAATATAGCTGCAATTTCGCATGCACAAGGCACTGGTAAAAGTATAACTAATTAATTTGTCAATAGTTCATTTTAAACATTAGTTAATATCTATAAAACATATTATGAGCATCTTAACAGATAGTTTATATTTTTATCAGCAGACTGCTAGAAAAATGTCTGTTCTTGACCTGTTAATTTCTTTTGTCTAATGCATATGATCTCTTTTCAACTAATTTTTCCTTATAATTTAACAATTATTCAAAAAAAAGGTAGAATGTTGCATCCTTTGTGCAAATAATAGTGTCATGTTTCTGGTACAGACTGACTATGTCCCCTGTACCATGCCAAACATTGTCTATAGTATGGGAATAGAAGTCATATGCTATTGAAGCTGATGATCCTTAGTATTCCTGTCCTATCAGTTTTCATCTTGTTAGGTTTTTTTGGTCTCCACTATTAATATTTTAATTTCTTTATATAAATTTATTTTTTAATAGCGTGAGACTTTTTTATAATTTTTAGTCTAAATGTATTTATGGGAGTTGTACACATTTGTCCTTGTGCTATTATGGGTCTATAATTTAAATGCAAGGGAAGAATAAATATGTTGGCAGAGAGATCTTGACAAATTAGAGGACCAGGCAATCACCAACAATAGGAAGTTGAACAAGAGAAAGTGCCAGATCCTGCACTGGGATAGGGCAACCATAGATATTCGTACAAACTGGGGAATGAGATGCTGAAAAGCAGTGCTGCAGAAAGGGACCTTGGGGGTCCTGGTCAATGGCAAGTTGAAGATGAGTCAGCAGTGCCCTGGCAGCCAGGAGGGCCAACCATGTCCTGGGGGGCATCAGGCAAAACATCACCAGCCAGTCGAGGGAGGGGATTGTCCCGCTCTGCTCTGCACTGGGGTGACCTCACCTTGAATATTGTATGCAGTTTTGGTCACCATAAGAATGATATTAAGTTCTCAGAGAGTCTCCAAAGGAGGGCAATGAAGATGGTGAAGGGCCTTGAGGGGAAGCCGTATGAAGATTGGCTGAGATCACTTGGTCTGTTCAGCCAGTGAAGAGAAGAGGAGACTGAGGGGAGACCTCATTTTAGTCTACAACTTCCTCATGAGGGGAAGAAGAGGGGCAGGCACTGATCTCTTCTCTGTGGTGAACAGTGACAGGACCCAAGGGAATGGCCTGAAGTTGTGTCAGGGGAAGTTTAGGTTGGATATTAGAAAAAGGTTCTTCACGCAGAAGGTGGTTGGTTACTGGAACAGGCTCCCCAGGGAAGTGGTCACAGCACCAAGCCTGACAGAGTTCAAGATGATGCTCTCAGGCACATGGTATGACTCTTGAGGATGGTCCTGTGCACGGCTAGGAGCTGAACTCCATGATCTTTGTGGTTTCCTTGTAACTCAGCATATTCTGTGATTCTCTGAATGCTGATAGATTGTATTCATTCCCCCTCCTTGTCCTTTGCTAGAGTTTAGCCAAGCTATTTTAGATTGCAGTTATGTGACTCCCCATTTCTCTGTTGTTTTAGTGGTGTTTGTTACGCTGTTTTGCTTTAAATTAATCCAGGTGATGGAGTAACTGAAAGTGTATAAAGCTATTCAGCAGCAGCATTTTTAAAGCTTTTCTGATGGGATGACTTCTTTGTTTCCTTAATAAACACTTCAGGTGACGCTCCCTAGTGTCCCATTTTACTTTTTCACATATATTATTTGTCCTGTGATACATTTAAGGTCTGCTGGTCTTCTTTCATTATGAGTTGATGAACTCCTAATACCACAATTTTTTCTTATTAGTACCTCTGCATCCCTTTTTGTCTCATTTCTGTAGCTCCAGGACATACGTTTTCTGTTTAATATACTTGTGGTGCCAGTGCCTCCTAATCTGGTATAATTTCTTTTTTTTTGAGACGAGTAACATGATTGTGCTGAGGTAATTAATGGAAGTTTTAAATGATACCAGTTTAAGAACTGATAACTAGAAGTCTACTATACATCTTTTTAACTCATAAATCTACTTCAATATGACTGTTTTCCAGATAGTACTGTCTCACATATGCAAAGTGCAGATAATAAGAAACCCCACACTTTTTTTTAATTTGTTTAGGAAATCAATTATTTTATTAAGAAGTGGTATCAGATTAATGTGCCACAACTGTATGTACTAAATTAAATCTTGAGACTTCTCTGTGTTGTCTAATCCTTTTCAGATTATCTATCTTAAAGCTCTTTGGTTTGAATTGAAACATTGGTTACTGAGTATTTAATAATCAACTTGAAAAATCAGGCTGCTTGAAAGAATATCACTTAATAAAGAAAATTCTTTTTAGAAAGAGTCTTGGCACTTATAACCTTTGTGTTACCAATCCCAATATACTAAGTAGTAAATAAATATATAAGACTCTCCATTTCCTGAAGTGCTTATAGTATTTTTTTATTTTTTTATTTATTATTTTAGTTAAGAGCAAGTTGTTGCAGTAATGGTTTTAAGAAAATTAACTAATAAAAATTGTGTTTGCTTTAACATCCTTTTCTGCACCAACCTGTGTTTCTGTTCCTGTGTGTAAGCAACACTGCAAACAAAAAGATGTTTAAGCAGAGAGAAAACAAAACTGAGTTTTGAACACAACCTCAGCTCAGCTGAACAGTGTATTATAATGACTGGAAAAGAAAAAATGCTGTTGGCACTGCTTTTTCTTTGCAGAGTTTAGAGTAGTTGTGTGCTTAGGATACCATTCTGTTTGTTTCTCGTTTTGATTTTTTTAAGCTCACTAAAATCAATCTTGAGGCACAGAAAGTGGAACAGGAATTAAGAGATGAACTGTCAAAGAGTGTAAGTAAGGCAGTAAGTGATGCAGATCGACGACAAATCATGGACCTAGAGAAGCGCGAGATGGAGCTCAAGATTGAAGTGTCAAAGTAAGTGTTGAAGTAACAAATTTGGAATGCAGTATGTTTGGAAGCATGCAAAAATTTAGGCTATATTGATCTTATGGAATACACTACTTATGTATCACTAACATAATTTTCAATGCCTGTTTTTCTGACATTTATATATGCCAAATTTAGTATTGAAAATGAAGCATTTAATTCCTAACTATAAAGAAAGCAATTTGTTTCATTTTAATTTGAAAAATTAAGTGCTGACCTAGATAGACAAGGGTAAGTGTGCAATTAGATACTTATAGCAGGCCCTTTAAACTAATTAATTGAGGTTTATTTTGTTTCTGTGCCACAACCTCCCTTATATGTATGAAAATCTCATAAAACTAATTGGAAAGCAGTTCTTACTTCAAAAGAGGCATAGATACATCGAAGGTTAAACTGCAGTAGGAGGGAGGTTTGTCATTTACTTAAAAGAGATTAACTTTGCATAAATTGAAAAATGAGCTTTTTAGATATGTTGATATGGACATTTGTCTTTGAGTAATTAATATAATCCTGTTATATTCCTAAATCTACAAAGTCTATGGGGATACTTGTGGTGATTTTTAATACTGAAAATAAATGATTAAAGTTGGAGAATCAGAGAAAGGAATTGAGAATGAGACTTTTTGAACATTTAGAGGATTTTGAGTATATCCTGAAGTGGGAGAGAAATAGAGGACAGAGATGCTTAGTTCAGGTAAAAAACATGGCATTGTTTTGCTGGAGAATGTTAACCACTGGCAGACCTCTGTATAACTTATAGGAAAACGTCCTGTGAAAAAGTTGAGAGACAATACAAACAAGAATTTTCTTAATAAGAACTCTGAGTAGTAGATAAGAGTATGCTGAAAAGAACAAAGTCCAAATGTTTTGATTTGAGGAGACATGCTAGGTATCTCTTCTTAGCATTGCATTGACAGACTTAAAAGGTTACTCAATGGTTTCAAGTGACACAATACCTCTTTTCCCTGCAAGGTTAAGAGAACTGTCTGATGTAGCGAAAACGCAAGTTGAAGCTCTGGAGGCACGCCAGCAATACAGAGATAAAGAAGTGGAATCTCTTAGAATGCAAATTTTAGATTATCAGGTAAAATTCAACCTTTAATTACACTGCTGTTTGGATATTTTTTTTCCTGGAGTGAGAATAAATGAAGTAACTTCGCAATGAATTAGAAAACTTCAAAAGTATTTCAGAAGGATCTTTGCAAGCTGGTCCTTGTAGTTGCCATACCCTTTCAAGATTTCTATATTACATTAATTATTCCCTTCTTCATTTATTCCATTTCTAGCTGGGTAGCTATGACAGATCCTGAGCTTTTTTCCATGTTGTTTAGGTAATATTTCTTCCTGTATGATTAATAGATCATGGTCAATATTTAAATACAATGTCAGGAAAGTTTGGTCATTTTTTACAAGACAAGAAAGGACTTGAAGATTTGTAGTAGACTTATTATAGTGCCTTGTTATTAGCTGAAACAGGTTATTGGGATTTGGTTTCGTCTTCTAGAATGGTTTGAGTCCTTAAATCCAACACCTATGTCAACTTTTACATTACCATATTTTCTAAGTTTAGGTATAGATTTCTTCCTCAGTTTCTAGTATTTTGGAAAGAGAGTTTTTAAGATCGGTATCTGAAAAGGTATACTTCTAAAATGTGGTTGTAGAAACAGCAGTGGAAAAATAAAAAGCTGTTAGAGGCTAGTTCTTGCTCTTCTCTGTGAAATAAAATACATGCAATATATAAAATAAAACATGGCGCTGCAATTAATAAATAATATAAAATAAATACAAAATAAAAATATAAAATAAACTGTGCTAGCATATTCAAAATGGAAAATAAATTTGTTCTATGAATTTTGTTCTTAGGCACAGTCAGATGAAAAAGCAGTTATTGCAAAACTGCATCAAGATATCATAGCCCTTCAAGGTAGTGAATCTGTTGCTGTAGGCAAATTGGAAACACTTAAATTGAAACTACAGAAGATGGAGATCCAAAATCTACGTTTAGAGCAGAAGCTTGATGAGAGAGATCAAGCCTTATATTTTGCCCGACTGGAAGGAAGAAATAGAGCCAAACATCTGCAACAGACAGTTCAGTCTTTGCGGCGACAGTTTAGTGGTGCTCTGCCTTTAGCACAGCAAGAAAAATTCTCTAAAACAATGATTCAGCTACAGAATGACAAACTGAAGATCCTGGAAGAAGTTCAACATGCCCAGCAGGAGCGTCGAAATGCAGAAAACAGAACATTAGAGCTGGAGTTAAAACTGAAAAGTTTAGAAGAATTAGTAAGTGCATTGAAGGATACAAGAGGAGCTCAAAAGGTTTGTGATTTTACAACTTTGAATAGCTTTGTTCATCTGATCTGCATTTAAATTGCATTTCAGTTTAGCTTGTTCTCTAAATGTCTGTTTCAATGTAGAACGTAATTATTTCAAAATAAACTTTGTTAGAATGGGAAACCGGTAATTTTTTGTTTTCCATAAAATCAGTGCAGTCAGATTTACTAATTATCTTTTGTGCCCAATTAAGTCACATAGGAGCTAGAGGCTAACTAGGAATGCAGTTACATTAATTTGAATTAAATTATTAATTTAATTAAATAATTAATTAAATTAAATTAAACAGAGAATAGCATTCTGAAGTGCCGTTCCATGAGCTGGCATTGAAATCTTCACTACAAATCCATGTCATTCTAAATAAATCTAGGGGCAATAATTTAGCAGTATCATCAGAAATATTACTATAATCATGTAAGTATGCTTACTCATATCTATTGTAAACAATGTTGCCCTGAAATTTGAATAAGTCTTTCTCACTTCTCTTCAAGATCACTGGGTATTATATAATATGATTATATCTGTTATGACTAAAGTCTGCATGCAAACAATCAACGATTTTAATGCTCTGGGCATGTTTTAGTCTGAAATCAGTTTTCAGATATTTTTCTAGAGCATTTTGACATAAATATGTCTGTTATTCTTAGTACATGTGCATTTTTGAATACATACAGTGCTTAATGGTTTTGAAAATCTTCTGCTCTTTTAGAAAAAACAAACCAAACTTCTTGCATGCTTTTTTTTGTTCCATCTGGACAGGTGCATAGGGTAGGGTATAACTCTAGGTCATTTGAAAATTGTTTGCAAAGCACTTCTGTCAGTGAGGGAGAAGCCTGTTGCCACTCCAATTGTCTTCTGCACTTATCAGTCATTCCTCTTGCAGTTTCATATGCTTGCCATGCTTGCTAACTCAAGAAAAGTGAAGAAGCTGAAAAAAGCAGCATGTTTGTCTTCCTGTTGGTTTGATAAGTGCCATACTGCCTCAGAGTGAAGCTGCATCTAGTTGGCCTGTGGTAAATTATAATATACCATGTTTTATTTATTGCTAGGTAATTGAATGGCATATGAAGATGGAAGAACTCCATCTGCAGGAACTTAAACTCAATCGAGAATTAGTCAAGCAAAAGGAAGAGGTGAAATATTTGTGTAATATCATTTCTGAATATGAACGTACAATCAATAATTTGGAAGAAGAAATTGTGCAGCAGAACAAGGTATGTATTTCTGCATGCTATTCGAAAAGCAGCATATTCCTTATTTTACTAAGTGATTTTCCTAATAACTTTTTAACATGGATGTTTATATCTTGGTTTCATAATTCTTTTTAATAGCACATTTGAGTATTTTACTTTTTGGTAACTCTTCTGTTGAAGTTGATTATAAAATTTCTATTGCCTTCAATAAATAAACTACCTTTTTCAAACATGTTACAGTTTCATGAGGAAAGGCAAATGGCTTGGGACCAGAGGGAAGTGGAACTGCAGCGCCAATTAGACCTGTATGATCATCAACAAAATGAAATATTTAGCACTGCTTTAAAGGTACATGCACTGAATTAACTAAAAATAGACTCATAAGCATGGTTTTTTGAGCTGTCAGATTACATGAATATGAATCTTTCTGTGCAGTTAGAAGAGGCTAGAGGCTCAGTTCCAGACCCTAGTTTGCCAATCGCACAACAACTTGAGTTGGCTTTAAGAAAGATTCAGGAGCATGTTCAAACAATCCTGGAAACCAGGGCAACCTGCAGGTCACTGGAGGAGGTAATTAAATATATAAATTATCCTATAAAGTAAGGAAGTTTGTATTTCTATGCCTGTTACTTTTTTCCTCTATAATAAATATCCTTTTTTAAATGTTACTTAGATAGATTTAACCCAGAGAAAATGTAAATAATATAATCACACCATGAATAAAATTAAATACTTTTTCCATTGGAACAAATTATTGAGAATTTTCTAGTGTTTTTATTCTTCCATTTAGTAGGGTAAGATGTTCTTACTGTACAAAATTCTATTGATTAAAGCTAGTTAAACTTAACAAGTGTTACATTAAACAAGTAACAAAGTAGCATAGCAACATACTTTTATCTTGGGTTAGTAAATTGCTATTCTGTTACAGAAGATACATCCTACTAAATGGTTCTAGAGAAATTTGTAAAACACAGACGTCTTAGTTTGGTAGCACAAAATCAGTTGCTTTCAGTGTCTTGTGCCAAGCAAAAGACAAGGTAATGATATTCTGGGACTTTTCTACACTTAATGGTAATCCTATACAGACAGAACCCAGTGCAAAGCATTTTGTGGTTATAAGTCCATTTAGACAAATCTTTCTGGTACATTTCTTAAAAAGTAAGAAATGCAGTTTTTGAATTCTTGCAGTTTTTGAATTCTGGAAATGCAACAATTGCCTTTCGTTGTAGAAATTAAAAGAAAAGGAAACCGCTCTGTGGAAAGCTGAACAAAATGTTTTATCAAGAGACAAAGTTATAAATGAACTAAGACTTCGATTGCCTGCATCATCAGGAGAGAAAATAATGGCTGAATTAGGCAAAGGAGAAGATGATCCAGAGTACCATCATGCCATTAAAATTGCTCATCAAACCATTGCAAATATGCAAGCAAGATTAAATCAAAAGGAGGAAGTGTTAAAAAGATACCAACATATGCTTGCTAAAGCAAGAGAGGTAGTTAAACTTTTTGGATAAAATTTCTTCCATTTTTAAGTTATTTTAGTTGATTCTCTGTTTTCACATTGCTAGTGAAATCTAAAATAAGTTTCTGAGCTCAGATGTAACAGAACAGAGACAATTTGTTATTTTTATGTGAGAGGTTCACATAGAATTTTTTAACCTCTTATAATAAGAGAACTGCTTGGTCCAAGAGTTTATGTATCTGATGTCTGTCTAGGAATTAAAGTAGTGTGACAGGAAAAAAACTAAAATTCTGCTGTGAAAAGTGGTATGTCGTATATTTCTATGGGATTTTTCAGTACTAGCAACAGTAAGTTGCACTGCATCTGGACTATATCTGGTAGATATTTGGAAGATAGAGGAAAGACATTTATGGAAAGCATATTTTAAATTAAAGCATTTTTAAAAGCATAAAGTGTGTCTAAGCATACTTTATATTACTTTAACATAATTAATATTGGCTTTTCATATATCCATAAAGCATATTTTAAAGCATAAACCTTTTGTCTCAGAGGTACTTCAAGACTACACGTGCATCAGTTTTAGTGTGTTTGGATCAGGAGCACATTTCCAAAGCAGACTTTCTATCATATTCACTTAGTGTGCTTTGATTAACATGTGTAGCTATTTCTTCAATCTGTGGAGTAATATTGAGCAATGAGTGAATAAACAGCTTGAAGGCACTGTTGTTTCATGACTTTCTGTGATAGTGTACATCCAGTAGAGTTATACTTTTATTTTGAACTAACAGGAACAAGAGGAAATAGCAAAGAAGCATGAGGAAGACCTAAGAGTTCTACACCAGAAGTTAGATTTGCACACTGACAATTCCCTTAATAAATTCAAAGAGACTGCTTTGGTGAGTTATGTGTATTTGTGGGATTAGTGAAGTTGTTCCTATGTTTTTTAATTTGTTGGTGAAAAGAACAGTTTTGCAGTCAAAAGTAAGTAATAATTGATGACAGGAAAAAGAAAAGCGTGATTGATACAGTTATTGTATTGTTCTTGAGAGAATTCACATGAGATGGATTAGAAGTCATGTATAAGAAACCAAAGTTACCACCTCATTCCCTGTTTTTGATATCATCCTTACGGAGACTTCTAGAAGAGAGAGTTATATTTTGTTTTCTATTCATCTCATTCAATCTATAGTTATATTAAACTATCCCATTTCAATATGAAATTTCTCTCTACACTTTATGATAAGGTGAAACCTGTTTTAACTGGTTATTCTGTTGTTCATTAGATGCACAAAATTCTTTTCAAACCAGTGTGACTGGTTTCTCTGTGAACTAAGAATCATATCTCAGTAAATAAATGTATTAGCTATGAATGCTTAGGTATATTTAGGATTGAGTTAAAAATGCATCACTAATGGTTATCTTTAATTTAAAGCTTAAAGTGTTTGTCATGTGCATTTGCTCTATTTTACAGGAATTAGGGAAAAAGTCTTCTTTATCACTTTCCAACAGCAAATATTTTCACCGCTTAGAGCAAACTGTAGCCGAACAGGATAATTCTCTTGCTTCACTTGTTGGAAAATTAAAGAAAACATCATCTGATTTGGAGAAACAAAAACAAATTACTATAATGAAAATCAATGAGTTTGAGACTATCAGAGTCCAGTAAGTTTTTAGACTGTTAATGTAAGTCACAACCTGGAGTGGATCAAGTCAGTTATGTATTGCTACTACAGGACTGATCTATCAAATTGAACATGTTTTTGCTGAATTTAAGATTTAACTGAAAAAAACTAACTCAAAAGCATTAGTATAGTTGGTAACTATAAGTTAATTTTAATCTGTAGCCCTTCGCTGGGGATAATACTGAAAAACTGTGGCTTGGAAAAGTGCCTTTCAGTTGTTAGCTTTGTCCCAATCAGTGAAAAAGTATTTGAGGAGTCTTGGTAAGAAAGTTATTTTTAAGTTACTGTATTATCTGCTGTCTTGTGTTTTGTTGTTTTTCTCCCTCTGATACATCTGTTTGGGTTTGTTGCTGACCAGTTTAAACTCATGAAAATTTAGCTGGTGTTTAAAAGGAGAAAAGTATGATTTTTTTTTAACCTCTAAGGGCCAGGAATGAGAATGAACAATACTCTAATCTGATTTTGCTGACTTTCTTGAGTAATTTTCTTATTAAATGGAGGCCACCTTTGTTGAGTCAGTCTTTTTTTGCTGTTTCCAAATCTGAGTGTCATTTGTTTTAATAATAATAAAAAATATCAATCATGTCCTATGTTACTTATTTGGAATTTGTTAATTATTGCAGTGTACCCTATTAATGCTTATTTTTTATTAGGCTTCAGGAAAAGCACACAGTTGATATGGAACAAATAAAACATGAAGCAAATGAATTGAGGAATATATTATCTCAGAAGGAGAAGGAATTAGCAAATGTAAAAGCTGAACTAGAGGTCCAAAAAGAAGCAAATACCAGAGCACCCACAGCAACACTGAAAAACCTGGTGGAACAGCTGAAGAGCCAATTAGCCATAAAAGAGAACCAGCACAAAGTTAGTTAACAAAAATTAATCTCCATGCCACTTAAATGTTTACTGTTTCTCAATGCTTAAGAATCCTTTGTGTAGTTGAGCAGGAGATAGAATATAATTGCATAATATACCACTGTAAAATATAATTGCCTTTTCTTGTTTTTTAGCAGCATCTTCACTTAAAAAAAATTCAATTAATTACTTTCAGGCTTTGAGTAAAGCACTTCTGGAACTCCGAGCAGAAATGACTGCTAATGCTGAACAGCAGATTATTTCTGCTGCATCACAAAAGGAGGCATATATGAATGTCCAGGAGATTGTTGACAGAGAAACAAAGGGGCTTACGGTGAGTACTAGGTAGCATTGTTGTACTGCTTTGTTGTATCCTTGATAACCCTGATTTGTGGGCTTTGCTGGTTTGTTTTTCTTCTAGACACAGATAGAGGAATTGAATAATCAGATTACAAAGCTTACAGACAACCTTAAAATAAGTAAAACCAAGGAAACTTCTTTGTCTGATGAAAGGGATGAGTTGAACCAAGAACTTCAGAGGAAACAAAAAGCATTTGCTAAAATATCGAGAGAAAAAACTGAAATGGAAAAAGAAAATGAAGAACTGAAGAACCGTATTAGGAGACTGAGCAGTAGCATTCAGGTAGAAGTGATTTTTCAAACTGTTTCATGTTGGTCCAGTTTCTGTATAGATGTGCTGGTTTGGGGGGAAAAGATTAAGTCTTTTTGGCTTACAGGAGAATCATCTAATTATTTTTTAAGACTTATACCTGCTGCTGATTATTCAGTTCAGAGTGCAAAGTTTTGTTCCAATACTATAATACTTTAAAGATAATTTTAAAAACATCATTGAGGTTCTAAACAAATTCTACGAACTTGGAATTAAAATCCTTATTTTTTTACTTGAGAAAAAAACAACTTAGGTAGCAATCACTAAACTTGAAGTTTGTAAAAATTTGTAATTTTTCAGAGCAAAGTTGATGAACAAAATCTGATAGATGTGCTTCAGAAAAAAATTAAAAAGTTGGAGAGTGATCTTGAGACAAAGTGTGAAGAAACAGAAAAAAAAGGTGTAAGAGAAGACAAGGTATGTGATATTTATATCGTTGCATTGAAGACATCATCAGCCTAGATCAAGGCAGTTCTACTCTCCCAGTTGCTTCTAAAACCAACCAACCAAACTTGACCAGAAGAAAAGCAGTTTCATGGCTGCAACTTCTTCATGTTTCCCATGGTCTTTGTTACTGCTCTTGTTACTTAGTACTGGTATATTAATGTTTTCCTGCCTTTTTTGTAGAATTAAAGATCCATTAAAAATCTTAGAAAACTAAGATTTTGTAGGTAGCAGTTAAATTTATTACGTAAGTGCTGTCAAATGTGCCTCTGTGAAATCGGTGCAATGGTAAAAACACAAAGTAATTAGGAGCAAAAGAGTGAATCCTAAAAGGGATGATATCTCTATAGGTGATTATCCTTCACAGTAGTGATCTCCACATACAAGAGGTTCTGAGCAATTGGAGTTGTGTTAATTTACCAGTTGTTTGGTGTTTTCCTTGTTACTACTTCGGTAACTAATTAGCAGCTTCTCATACTAATCATAAAGTATACTGGAATATTACAGCATGCTTGTATAATGACATTCAGACTAGTTATGATATTAAGTATTATTCTAGGACTGGACTTATGGATCCACTGAATTTGAAATGTTTTAAATACCTGTTGCTTTGTGTCTAGAGGTATTTTTCTCACACTTAGCATGTATTTTTCCTGTTTTCTGAGATTTTCCTTTCCTTCCTTTCCTTAGTAGCAGTAACTGTTTAGAAAAAAGACAGACAACGAAGTACAGGGGATAACTGGGGAAGGGAAAATTCCAATTAAAAATAAACAAACAAACAAAACCCCAAACCAAAAATTGCTTACAGGAATATTGACTGTGATCTTTCAGTAGCCGTTTGCAATGCCATAGGTACTGGTTTTAACCAATGTATAATTTATAGTTACTGAATTGTTAACTCTGAGTAGAGATTCCATTTCTCATAGGAAAAAAAGCTGTGCAGAAGACAGATAATGTTTTAAATAAGCCCCTGGAGAGCTGCAGAAGACAGATAATGTTTTAAATAGGCAGAGAAAAACCCCTGCTTTTTCTTAAATCTGTCTAATGTGTAATTCAAAGTAAATGGATAGATTGCACTGGCACCTCTAATTTCATAAAAGGTGTCACTCCTTTTTTTGTAAAATGACTATTAAAAGCTAAGGAAGAATTTGGTAACAGCATTAAACTGTATTACCTTTTTATACTTTACACAGCATATCCAGCCAAACCTGCTATTTAGCTGTGGTAAATCATACATGCCTGCTATGGCTTCCTGGTTTAAATTGATAAATGAAGAATATATTATTTAGTTTTCTAATGTGTTTTCTTGTTTTACTTCAAGAAAAAAACTCAAAAGGATATACATAATTTGCTTATGTTCTTCACAGACCCCCAAGGAGGAAATAATTAGATGGGAAGAAGGTAAAAAATGGCAAATCAGAATGGAAGGACTGCGAAACAAACTAAGGGAAAAGGAAAAAGAGGCAGATGCTTTATCCAAACAGCTAAATACATTGAAGGAAATTTATACAAAGTGAGTTGGTTTTAATCGATTCAGCTACAAAATGATGACATAAGGGAAATCTAAATATGATTTTCACGTAATAATTATTGCAGTTTGTTGTGTTTATAAGATTGATGGTGAGAATTTGACATTGCTATTGAGATTAAAAGGATTAGTTAATTTTCAAGCAGCAGACTACTTACTCCTCTAATATCATTTCACTTGTAGAAGCCAACAACCTTTATTAGAAAAAACTGTATCAAAATAAAATTAATTTAAGTCCTTTATTATGCTTCCTGTCTTAGGATTCTGTTATTCTCATAAAGCAAATAACAGTTTTAGGAAGACAGGCTGTTTCTCACCTCTGTGTTATTTAATCAGGCTGCTAGAATCACTCTCGAGGAGAAAAGACAACGCAGAAAGAATCGTGCCTTGCAGAATATACCACCTAAGGAGTCTTTCTGCTGTGCCTTTTGCAACCGGACGTGCCTGTCTTGTATTGGCCTTTTTAGCCACCAACGCGCTTGTAACAAACATGGGTAGAGCCCTCCCCAAATCTTCGTTCAGGAAGCCCAGCCATGATGAGGACTGAATGCCGTGCTACTGTTACATGTAGTGCTACTGCAGTAGTGACTGTTCTAGGTTTATGAGATGGAAGCCTTTTAAAAAAATCAACCATATGTGCAAACCCTCTGCAGGTTTTATATTTACTTCGGTACAGTAATA